>NC_087551.1:27144029-28511529 GCF_036250125.1 Pseudopipra pipra
TGCAAGGGAGCCAATGGGGAAAACAAATTCTATCAAAAGATACGCAGAGGATGAGAGAAAGCCAGTGCCAGCTTACCACAGGGATCTTCCCTGGAGGTTAGGAAATGTGCTATGTGTTGGAGCTCTTCTGAAGCATCCCATCTCACCTCATAAAATTGCCCGCCAGCACCACCCTCCTCCTTCCCTTGGGTCCATTGCCAGGGAGAGGCTGGTGGGCTCAGCTCTCCCATTTGGTAGCCCCCGAGTACATCCTGCTGTGACAGTTGTCTTGGGGTTTGGGTTTGGGTTTTTTTTGTACTTTGGCATAAAAAGTTTCCAAGAGCTGTTTAAATATTAACTTGAAAGGCTGCTGAAAAGGAGACTAGAACAGGATGCTACAAGGGAGAGCTGCAAAATGGAAACCCAGAATCAAAACAAATGCCTCTTCTGTGGGGAATCATCACCTGCAAAGGTTTCATCTTCATAGACTATTTGAGGCTTTTCAAATTTACAAAATGGTCTCCTGAAAGTGTGAGATGAAACACAATTGGAGAATAACTGGGCCATGTATCATTAACACAAAATAATTTCTCTGGAACAAAGCAATTAAGTTCAGTCCCCAACTTCTTACTGCCTCTCCATTTTAACTTTCTCTGAACCAGTCCAAATAAAATCCTGTCTAGACAAACCTTTTGTTAGTTATCTCTATAATGAAAAGGAAAAAAAAGCTTTCCTTTTTAAAGCCCACATGTATTTCTCTCTTAATATTCCTTGGTACAAGTATCTGCCTGTTTTAAGGATTTACAGATTTTCTATTTCTAGTTTCTGAACTTCTCACAAAAACTTATGGTGCACCTCTGAGGTAGTGAAATCTCATTTCCATTTTACAGATGAAGAGAAAAAAAAGGTAAAATGAGATTCTATGTTTTTCCCAGATCTAGAAGTCTACAGAAAAGTCTGAGGCTGCACTAGGCTCCCTGGACTATCTTTTATCTCTGTCAGCTCAACAGATTTGGAATAGGAGTTATCCCAGATTTACAGGAGAAGCAGCCTCTGCTATCCTAAATTTGGATACTCCCCGTGGTACTACAGTCTCTGTGTTCAATCCCTATTCAAGACACACAACAGAAAAAGCAAGCCCGTTATTGAGAGTTATTACAGTAACTCAAAGTAAACTGAAGTAGAGCACACCTTTTTATCTACTGACATTCCCTGTTCAACAACTCCACTTACCTCTGCCCTATGATGTTCTTTGGGGTTTTTTTTAACGTAATATGTGAAGCAATATAGAATGAGAAAAGCCAGAGAAGAAAAGTTGCAAAGACTTTTCAGACCCTCAGAGGAAACATAGTATAATAAAATGATACTGAGCACAAGCAAATATGCAATGTGCACGTGTCTAAAGTAATAGGACACCTTAGGACCTAATTCTTCAGTCTGAAGAAAAATAATCTGTTTTCTCTTAATGCATTAAGGAATATAACACAATAATCATAATAATTCTTAACGTAGAGTAGAAAAATGTGAAGAATTACCATGGTAGGAAAAACACCTCGCCTGTCAGCATTCAGGGAAAAAGCTACCAGGAAGGCAGAGTATCTGAATTCTGATCCATTGCAGACACTACCCACGTTACCCACAGGTATGTATGTGCCTTCATACAAACCCCATGTGTACCCCATGTGTATGGCTGTGTAACCTGCGTAAGAGATGTGAGCATTGTCACAGCAGATCATCTCAGGGCACAGACCTCAACCAGAAGTGGTCGATGACCCAACAACAGGGGATGTGGAAGACTTATTAAACTGTGAAGTATCTGCATCCTCAGCTTCAACTTATGCGGGGTTAAAATGATCACTTTGACCTGTCTCAAGATCAAGGTCGGAGATGTCAACTCCATAATGTTTATTTCTCTAGTGACTGACAAAACAAACTTAATACCTAAATCCACTGTGCCCAACAAAAAGTCAACCTTGGAGAAGAATTCTCCAAACAAAACAAGGAAGAGCTGCCCACTGTGTGGGTACAAACTTCAGCATATCACCTTCTGCATCTGTGGAAAGCTGCATCTGTAAAATACTTCACCCAGCTGAAAAAGAAAAAAGAAAAAAAAGAGACAGTGTGAGTGTAAACATATTCCCGTAACACATGAAGTAGGGACAAGTGGACAAGTACTTGACTATATGAGTTTCACAGCTCACTGGGTGTCATTCCAAAAAGCATCTGTCACCGCCACTGGCAATGAATTTTGAAAACAACTGTATTTTGCATCTCAGAGTTTAACAGGATCACACAGCTGCCGACAAACTACCTAAGCCTAAAGACCTAGGAAATGCATGCCTTACCTCTCCAGATCTTGTTCTTGGTTATATTATCAGTGACAGGAGTGACAGTGTTGTTAGGATGGTGTTAGACAGCAAATTCACACGTAGATCTGACTTGTCAAATCAGCACTTTCTGTCTGAACTGTTCCACAATTCTATTAAGAGCAATTTCTTCTCTTTTTTTCATACTAAACATGTTTCACTTGAGGTTTGTAAACTTTTACCCATTTCAGCAATTCCAGAAGAGCAAGTATAGGATTAGAAAATATATTGTGTCTTGCAAGAAGAACAGAAACCACTTACCACATCCATGCTGAGATATAGGTACAGAAGAGGTGTTCATAGCAGTTAAAAATTGAGGTGGAAGGGGAGGACGGTAAAGAAATATCACTGGCAATTTGGCTGCAATAACATTGGGATTTACTCCTACCTGTGTATAACTCTTAGATGTGAGAAACTATTGCACTGGGGTCCATATTAATGCGTAGTAAGACAGAATCCCATATCCTAAAGAATGTAAATTTTAAAAGAAAAAGCTTAGGGAAAGAATCAAGGCACAGAGAGGTAAATTAATCAGCTTGAATTTAGATGTAGAGTCAGAAACAACCCCCACATTTTTCTTCTTCAGCATTCATTCTTCTGAGATATCTCATTCTCCTATACAGGACTGCTTGAAGGCTGTCACTGAACTGTGCAAAGGAGCTGTCCCTTAGTCAGAGATAAGGGGAAAGGTTAGAACTTAACCACTGGCAAATAACTTCTTTAAAGCTGTATTGGTCTGCTATAAAAAAAAAAGAATTGCTAGCTTTTATATTAATTTAAATAGCATCTGAGTTTATGCTTACCTGTGTACCTGCAAAATTATTGCTGGGAAATAATCAAGATCAGTTACTGTTTTTCATAAGAAAAGACTAAATCAAATTTGTACATTTGTATCCCAAAGACACACTGTTTCCTGCAGAAATGTAGGAAGCATTGTTGTTCCTATCACCTGCCCCAGCTGACAACAGAGATGCTGGACAAGAACAGGGCATATGCAATAACATCTCAGTGTAGGTTTGTCCAGAAGAGATGGAACAATCCAGGAAAGACATCCTGTAGTTCTAAGAGCATGTGTATATCTTTCAGTGTCCAGATACTCTAATCCACTTCTGCAGTGATCAGATTTGGAATGTTTTGTCTCCAAATGTATAGAGATCCACTTTGATGTCTGTGAGTGAGAAGAAAGAAGGTAATTGAAGAATCAGAGAAAGCAGAATGGTGGCTTGGGTTGATTCTTACTCAACAGTCCACACTTATTGCAAGCACTGGTTAAGGGTTGGGCTGTGGCAATCCAAGGGCTGTGAAACTGCACACACATTTTCACACATCTCTGTCTAAAAGATTTATTTTCATTGCTAATGCTTCTTCTCCTACTCACAGTGTGTTCTATCTTGATTTTGGGCCCAGCTGGGAACTACTAGAGCATATCTTCCCAAACATTGTTGTAGTAACATTGACTCCTACCCTACAAATAGGAAAAATGTAAAACCTGAATCATCTTTCTACCAAATGAGTCAGAAACACATCCCTTTTTAATATAGAACAGAAAATATACTTGGTTTTGTTCATCAGTCTTCTTTCTAGGCTGTGAGGCATTATTGCCCATTTGAAATATGTGGATGTTAAGATTAAATCGCGTATTAAAAGTCACAAAGTTTTTTTCTTCCTAGCAGCTGTATAACAAGTTAACACTTCAGTTTTTCTGAGAGGCTGTTTGCAATTATTAGTGGTCTTTGGCTAAACTGCGACTGAAAAACTAGGTTAAAAAAGAACAACCTCTGCAGAAATGAAAATTATGTTTGCAATAATTGCTTAATGATGTTATTTTCTGCTTCTGTGCTAGGAATTGTAGCTTGGATTATATGAATGCTTTACAGGGGGGTAGTAAATTATCATTCTCTCTATGGATTTACAATATCAATCTTGGTAATTTGTTAGTTACAGTGTATGTAATGTGATATTATTGCTCATGTTACACAAGAGGATTACATGGCTTACTAAATAAAGCAGTGGTCTTTACATCAGGGACCACGCTTCCTTCCAGACTGATGCAGAGGCAAGTGAAATTAGATTGGTGATCTCAGCCTTAGGACCATCTTTGGTGAACAGAGATTGAGGTCCCCAAATGACTAAACACACAGAGCCAACCACTTATCTCTATATGCTCACTCCTAACACCTGGATTGCAGATTCTTACACTTTTTTATCCATCAACTGTTGAAGCAAATTGATGTGTGGTTTTCAGTGCAAGATTTACCAAGTCCCAGATTTGTATCTATGTTCCTGTTAGTTTATTAGAGGCCTGTGAAATTCTATTCAGGTTGTATAAGGGCACATTCAACTAGTCTGCTTGACAGGCTTCAGTATTTTGCAGTTTGAAAATCCATCCCTATTTCATCTCTGACCTTTGAGAGAGGGAGATACTGTTATTGCTGTGTTCGATGTTTGATATAAATCAGAGAGAATACAAAGGAGAAAGAGCTACTAAAATTTACAATTTTGTTTGGGTTCTACTTTATTCTTTACAACATTTTTGCTTGGAAGTCTTTTCTGCAATATTCTGCTGCTCATCCCAAAATGTTTTGGTTTTTTTTTTTTAATTTTGCTTCTACAGATTAAGTCCTTTTCCTCTGTCCATGAAATTTTTCCTTAATAATTGCAGTTATCTGTCTACTGGTGTCTTATCTCTCCTCCTGTGATTAATTGTAACACTGTTTTCTGAACTCTGGCTAGCATTTCAATATATTTCAGGTAAAGTGGGCCCTACAATTGAACTCAGTATTCCAGATGTAGCTGATTGAAAGAGAACGACATCTTAACCACCTAGAATCAAACTGTTAATGTTTATCTTCCTTTGATTATTTTCCTCATTCTAAAATTTTTGAATAAATTTTGCATTGATTAGAAGAGTTGCAGTGACAACTTTAAGCCTGCCAGTGTCTGTTTATCTGCCAAAGGCTAAAGCTCAGGATTGCTCTGTCGGTCTAGATCCACCCTGATCAGGAACAACTATATCTGTGGCTGAAAGACTTGCGTTTGGGTGAAGTCAGCCTAGCCATAGACTCCTTAGCACTGGTGATTTTTAGTAATGCTCAGGCATCTGCCAATCCTTTGCGTGGCAAACTCAGTAGAGAAAATTAATGATGCACAGGTTTTTCAAAAATACTTAGGTACTCAAAGACATGGGGCACACTTAGAATAAGGGCTGACCTTAAGGTGTCACTAAATCACATACCCGCTGCCCATTTCTAGAGTAAGCCTTTTGGAGTGACTCCAGCATTAAGCCTGCATAAGCCTAAGACCCTGGCATGGTCCCCATGCCGAGGCCAAGTTCAGCCCTGTTTCTCTCCTCCTCCTGCAGTATGGCACATTGAAACATTGGAAGCATATCAGTACCAGTCCCACAAAATTCCTCTTCCTGATTTAGGACTCTAAATCTCTGCTTGATCTCCTGAAACCTTTTCGTTTTGTGGGCCAAACCTGGAAGGGCAGATAAACAGACCACCCCCTAGTGCCGAAAGCTCCCCAATTTAACAGCTGTGCCTGCCTCAGAATGCTTGAGGACACTTCTTGGTAAAAACTAATAATAAATGGGTCCTAAAGACAAGCAGTAGAAATTTTGGATGTGATTTTTTTTACATTCAGTTGAAAAAAAACCTGAACTCCATTCCATGCAGCCCTTTTAGGTTCATACACATTTCTGGGAAATTCTGCTCCATGGCACAACTGAAATAATTAACAAAGAAATAATGCAGGGCCTCCAGTGTATTTTAAAGCTCTACAGGATGAGGCACAAGAGTACCACTTGCCTGAAAATTGAGCTTTTAGATGAGGCAGCTGAACCATTGGGAATGGAGCTGTTACTGCCTATTTGTTTTAAATGGACAATAATATCTGTTAATCACTAACTTCTGGTTATAGCTGACCAAGACTACTGGAACAAATAACCTAGAGGTCCAAGTATCTGCATTCCATTACCGAGCTCCAAAATCCACTTAATCACTTCACCACAAATAGTGCAGCTGCCGTGCAATGTGGCACAGACAGTTCTAACGAGCAGTTTCAACAGCCTTGGTTTGGCTTTGCAATTTGCAAAGACACAGGCATGATAATGGACAAGGGATGGGCAATTTGAGAATGTTTTTTGCTTTTTTTTGTTGCTGCTAAAATAGAACAAAAAGATGCTGTAGTTGAGATCAGCAGAAGCAATATAAGCCTGTCAGGCAGAGAAGGAGTGTGGCTGGGTTGGAGCTTAGGATCTGTGCTGGTTCACTGTGGCTGCTGTCACCAGATCATCTCTCTGTATAGGCCACCACACAAGGGACAGAGGCCTGAATCTGGAAGGATGCTGAAGAGTAGATGGAAATCTGAGACTACCAGATATAAGTCCAAGCCAAAGAAGATGATGTGGTCCTAGTGTTCCTCCACTTCCCTCCTGTGCCCATCTGGAGATTGTCAACAAAAAGGGGCAGCCCAGACACAGAGCCAGCAACCATGGGTGGCTGCTCTGAGGGGCTCTTGGAGGGAACATCAGCTGTGCCATATGGAGTCCCACCATCCCCATCAGCCGGTTGTCAAGGCTCAGAGGCAGCAGAGGTAAACGACTCTTAGACACCACTGAGTCTATTGGTGATCCCTAAATAAAACAAATGTCTGGGACAGATGGGGGAGGATAGAAACCCGCTTCCCAAAGAGGTCAGCTGAGGTCTGACAGGAGCAATTTCCCACTGCTTATTGCAGACAGGACCCCCACGTGTCTATGTCAGATAGCAAGCAGAGGAGGAGCAAGGTCATCCTCCTAAAATCAGTGCTGTGAAAGGATTATTTCTTTATGCAGAAGAGATGTGGGAGTGAGATCGACAGAGCTTGGGAGTTCTGCTCTTTGAGGTTTTTACAAGGGAGCAATGAGCCAGTGTAATTACTGGGCTGAAGCTCACAACAGAACTCATGAATTCATTGTCAATGCAGTTGCCTCCATTTCCAGATTTTTAACTCTAGTTCAGTCTTTTCTCTTCATTCACAGGTACAAATGCCTCTGGCTTTGTGAAAGTGACTAAACCAGAACTGACTTGCTAGTTTTTACCCTAAGAAACTGTTGGTAGCCTACAGGTAGAAATCAAAAGCATGTCAGTTGAGATTTGGGTAAAGTAAGACTTGCACAGCATTAAGGGAGTTTAAATGTTCAGATCTGCAAATTAGCCTGATCTTTGTACTTTTCTTGCTTTACCAAAAAATCTAGAGTGAAACTTGCCATTCTGGGTAATTTCACCATCAATCACATGCACAAATGAGGCTTTGGGTACACACCTTCCGGGGTTTTTTTTGAATGGTTTCAAAAATATGTGCAACGAATGAGGAAGCAGCTACTGATCGTTTAGAAATCTCTAATAACAGTGTCAAGAAAGTCAGCTCAAATTAGTTGATATGTCACAAAAATACGCAAGATTTGTTTTCTGTGGTGTATTGGTGATTAATAATTTAGGAAGGGAAACATATGTTACAGCTCAGCCAGTATAATTTAAATAATATTATGTTATTATCTTGATAATTAATTGTTTGAGAAAGTTTACTTACTGTGAAATTATCTACAACTTTGGTTTTTGGTTAGTGAAAACTTCTACCTTACAAGGTTTGTTCAGTATTCTGACAAACTGCAGCTCATAATCAAACTCAATTTATAATACATGAATTGGCAGAAGTTCTCTGTGAGTTCCACAAGGGGTATGAAGAAGCTGATGTCTCCAAGGTGGAAGAAAAGCTTCTAACAGAGACAATAAGACATGTTCAAAGGCCTTTTTTTTTTGAGCACCCCAGAAAATCAAGTTGCCAAGCTTAGGCAGGTGGGATGGGAAAATCTTTCCCTCCAACACACTTTCTCCTGAGGGCATCAGGAATTCTTTTAGTTCATGTGCCTCAGGAGACTGACACAAAGTCTGTTTAAGTCAAGGGGAGGGTTTCCTCTAATATCAGCAGGCATTTGCTGGGGAGCCGAAAGCCTGTGTGAATTAAATCAATGAATCATAAATGGAAGATGGAGCCAGGCCCAGGCTGGACTTCAGGAAGCAACTGAATATGATTCAATCAAAGCAATGAAGGCCAGAGCTCCAGTATCACCCTCTTTGTAATCCCTTTGTAGGCTGCTGCTCTTGGATCTGCTCAGGGACCCAACTTTTAAGGGTAAAAGTAGTAGTTTCCCCATTCTAACAACTACCAGCCATTATTGTCTCCCAAACCAGAACTACATCAGTGGCTCTCCAGAGTTTGCCATGCTATATTGATTTAGGTAGAGGCAAAGGTATCTTGAGTCCCAACAGGGGCAATTTTCATGTCACAGTCAATACCTTATGCTCTATTTCCAGCTATAACACTCAGAAATACTGATTTCTTTCTAGTTTCCCAAGGGGACCACAAGGAAACATGCCACAGTAATGTAATCCTTCATAAAATTAGGCCAAAAATAATATTTTTTTGCAAAATTTCTTTCAATGGTTTGTTCATACTCTTCTGCTGGGCAGAAAAAGACAGAGAATGACATGTCCCTCATGTCAAAGTCCCTAACAGCAATAAAACCAACATGAAATACGGGGAGCTTTGAAGGGAGTGTTTTATCAGCCTTCTCCTCTCTGCCTGTTTTCCCAAGAGACTGCAAAAAGTGCACAACAATATAAAATGAGTTGAGGAGAAAGAGGCAGATCTCCAAGGTATTGCCCATCCCAGCCCTCAGCTCAACGACAGCTCCCGCCTTGTCAGGTGAGGTGGTGGGTTCTCCATTGCCCCCCAGCCTTCCTGAAGCTCTTGTCAAAACACATACATCAGAGGACATGGTGAGACACATCCCATATTTGCATGGCATGGGCTGGACCGGGAAGTCACCACAAGGCTGAAAGTTGAATATGACCTCCCTGAAGCATGGTGCAGTCCACCTACCCATCCGCTGTGATGGGTAGGGTAAAAAATCCCTGGTCGTCTGCAAGCTTGAAAAGGCAAAGCCTCTCAAGAGTCAGAGAGCACTTTTCTTATTGACACTATGGAGAAACTAGATGTAATGATGTCATCACGCTTAAATGCTATAATACATGAATCTCAAAAGGTAAACATAGCTTGTACTGAACTGGTTGCAAGTGCTCTGCAAGGACTGTGGAGCTTTAACCTGCTCTCAAAAATTACTCCTGAATTTTTGAAGGGGAGTTATTTTCAGAAACATAACAGTCACACACGTGAGTATGTGGAGGTTGCAATATAAAGTGCATTCTCATTTACATTAAAAAGGAGTTGCTTTCCATAGTGGAAAAATTAAGGAACCAGAATGTATTGTTTAAAACCATGCTTGATTAACTGAGACGGATCTTTACACATGCCAATTTTTACTCCTTTCATTTTGCTCTTGGGATATCTATCTTTACATCTTTACTATCAACATATTTTATGGGTTTATTAAAAAAATCACATTATCTTTGCCTACTTATCTGCAAATAATTCAAACAGAAGGTTGGAAGTTTTCCCTTACAGCTTGTTAGAAAAAAGTGTTATCTTTCCAAAATTGTTGCTTTAGAGACAATCCTAAATATTTCAGAACCGATTCCAATAGTCAAGCAAAGTCAAACACACAGTGAAAATACAATTCCTTAATACTCGTGGACTTCCACCTGATAAGTTCTTGTAAAAGAGCTTCCCCTTTTTCAGAGGGGCTATTTGGAAAAGGTCTGGCTAGAGAGTGCATTGAATGCCATCTGGCTGCAGAGCCTACCGACAGACATAACTTGCATGCCTACAGGATAGCAAAGAACTTCAATTCCAATCCAAATATTTTCCCTTTCAGGCAAGGCTTTTTTACTAACATAAATAAATAAAATACCATAAAAAGCAAATACTTTTGTAAAAGAAATCTCACATAATCAGAATCAGAGCTGTGTAAATGGTTGGATTTTTGGCTGGAGAAGTCAAATGAAAATATTAGTAGGAATAAAAATAATAATTAATTTTCAGTTTTGCTAAGCTTACTTACTAATTTATTTGTTGCAGAAGATGAAACCACAAAACATCAAAATTTCCTATTCATTGAAAACCTTGGGTATTGACATACTCTGTCCATGACACAGCTTCCACAGCCTGTGCTATTTTTAATAATGCTAGCAAAGCTCAGAAGGGGCAGTCGCCAAACAAGGATAATTTTGAATACTGCTGTTGAAAACACCTTTCAGTTGAACTCTGAGACTCCTGAGATGTGACTGCTGTGGTTAATTCCAAGTTTACTGATTGGAAAGGAACTTCTTAAATCATGCCATTCACAAGAAATAAAAATCTACTTGAAATGAGTCCAAGACAAATGTTTTTTATGTATAGGTTCAAATCTAGATTTTGAAATCATGCAAGACTGTTAAGTCTAATCAGTTATTCCTTCCCCACAAACTCCATTTTCAAGCATAAATCCATTTTCTAAGCCTCCCAATGTTCAATGACATTTCTCTCAAAATATATGCTTAGGTCATATGAAGACAAACACGGAATTTATAGCTTCATTCAAGATTAGCTATACAGAATAATTAATGTACAATGAACAAATGCAAACTCCAAGGCTAAAGGTCAGACCCCATTACACATAACACTCTCCGTGCTTACAGGAGCCCCTGTTAACAAATACAGGACATCTGAATTTTTTGCTATCTGGTCCTCAAAATGGGGCCTGGGGGTTTTGTTTGAGTTTTAGAAGTTAATAAGCCTATTGTGGCAGTAACTCGAAAGCAAAACGTTACCTGGTGTGCCAGGAATGTCCTGTTTTGTTTAGAGAGGAGGCTGCCAAGGTACTGCATTATCATCCTGTGCCTTTCATAACCTTTCACTATTATCAGCTTCTCATTTTCATCTCTTGGATCAGCAGCAATTTCTTAAAAGTATTTGTTTTCTTTGCTAGCCCAGCAAAGGGCTGTCACAGCCCATTGGATTATACCAGCAAACAGGCCTACTGGAGCAGCAAGATGCTCGTCCCTTCCCAGCCTCCTGCACCCTCGTGTAGATGTCTCTGGGGGTACATGTCTGGATCACTCAGAGAAGAGTATGGAAGATGGAGTACAACTTTCCATGGCATGTGTAGGTTTCATCTGCTGCCATGGACGGTGCCCATCCTGTAAAGATATTGCCCAAGGGCACATAAATTGCTACTGTACTGCATGAGGCTGCAGCAGACAGCAGGTAGGATGGTATCAATTTTTTCCAGAGAATGATGATTTCATTGCCTTGTAAAAAAAACAAAGAGGACAGGAGCAGACCAAAAGGACCCTGCAAACTCTGTACCAGGTTGGGGAAACCTTTGCTATCACAGCTGCAGAAGAGAACAGCGGAGAACCCACTTGCAAATTCCAGTAGAGACCTGGACTTGCCTTGGGAGAGCAGGATGCAGTCTGGGTTGCATCTACTGAGACCTGGGGCAATCTTTGCAGTGCACTGGGTTGCCTGTGCCCACTGCTGCAGCCAAGACTGCTGGCACTGGGGAGCAATTGCCCCAACAGCCTTGCTGGTGTGCTTGCCTCCTCCACCTCCGTATCTGTGCCATTCACTCCTGCCAGAAGTTGCTCTTCTCCCACCACTTTTATGCTGCCCATGCCTGGGACACAGGCTGAATTAATGAGAGCATAGTTCTGTTCCTCACTGGGAATCTCACTTATCAGCACTAGGCAAGAAAAATGATAGTTTTGCACTTGCAGCCAACTGTTCCACTGGACAGATTTCTAAGCGAAATCAAAGCCTTAGGTAGGGGCATCACAAGGTCATTGCATGGATTGCTCTAAAATTGAGAAAAATCTTAGGGTCGAGTGGCCTCACCACCTCCCACCCACCTAAGCAGTGAGTTTAGTGCTACACACCAAGGCGGTCCCCCCAAGATCCTTATCCCTCCATCTTTATCCTTCCCAACATGCATAGAACAAATCGCCCTGACATGACCTGTGGCACAGAAGACCTCAGCAGGCAAAGAGAAACTTTTACATTTCCAAGAGCTCCTGCACACAGCACTTCAAAGAAGGTCTAAAACTCTTTGTCTCATGATTTCAGACTGATGGCTGTCACCACTGCGTGCTCTCCATGTAGAATCAATTAGTAATAGCCAAAGTCTCTGGTGACTCTGCAGAGGCGGGTTTTCTTCCTCTTTTGAAATGCCGTCAAGGTTTTCTCATCAAAGGATTATGCCTATGACAAGAAAGCAAAGTAATTTAATATAAGCTGAAAGGGAAATGGAAAACTCCCCCACTTAAGGCTAAAGCAGGGACTGTCGTATCTGGAAACACCACTAAAATCTCCAAAACAATTTCTCACCTCTGCCTCAAAAAGCCCAGCAAAACAAAAACCAAAAAACCCTTTCAAAACAGCCTTTCCAGAGCACACATGTGTAAGGGAGTAAATTAGCCTGAGTCAACTCCATGCCTGCTACCATGGGGTAGTAATTCCCTAGGTAATTCCCTCTTTCAGATACAGTTTTGATATTTGTCCTGTATAGAAAGATGGAAAACATTGCAGACAGAAGCAAGGTTTCAAACCCTGCTTAGACTCCTTCTAGACCCTGTTTTCAATTGTTATAAAGTAGAAGTCAACAGATCTGTGCAGTTTACAGCAGTGAGTTTCTGAGTCTAAACCAGGAAACAAGTATATGGTCACAAATTTCCTACTACTTGGTACATTTTTTTAAAATATGCATTCTTTGGGCAGCATACCACACTTATTATGGGTGTCCACATTTCTGTCACAAATATTTTAGTAAAGTAACCTTTTAAAAATATGATATAATTTGTGGATGACCGTGGACTCGTTGGTGTGTGTCCATTCCTTAAAGGAGCCTGACTGAAGGCTGCATCCCTTTTTCCTTTATTTTTTTTCCCCCTTTTGAGGTCACATATTTTATTTACCAAACTAGTTTGGGAGAGTTGGAGGAACAGCACTGTCTGTGCTTTCCTCACACAGAGCAGATTCCAGACACATTTTACTACTATTAAGAAAGAGAGCTTGGCAGGCCTTCTCAGTCATGGTAATTCACATAGGCTTAAGGCTACCACTCAGGCAGAAGAGAAAAACAAATACAAGCAACAGAACAATTTTCCTAATTGTTTACACTTTCTTCTGAGAACTTATTCATGAAACTTGTGGCACTCTACTTTTTTATATGCTCTCAGAGAATAAAGCGTTTCATTAAAGAAAATAGACATGGTGGTTGTTTCCACTTGGGTGCTGTTTTCTCATTGTGCCCATAGTTTCCCTCTGTTCTCTTTGCTGACCCTGCACAGCAGGCAAAACCTGGAATCACATGGGTTTTTGGAATGACAAAAAGAACAACTAAAACAAACAAAAAAAACCCCACTAGAAAATAATCAGCATTAAAAATCTATCCATCATCATCCTAGCCCTGCCAGGAGAATGAAGGAGAAATGAGGCAGAGCAAGGAAGAGCAGAACAGGTAAGAGGTTGTTTGCCCCTGTTAGGCAGAACAACAGAGGAGCACTCCTATCCCACGTGGCAGCACTGCAGCCTTTGACCTCCCGGGACACAATTTCATCTGGTAAAGTGCTGAATCAGGTTTTAAATGCCTTGCTGTTCTGAGATGCTTTGTGCCAGCTTTTTTTTTTTTTTTTTATGAAGAGAAAGGACTGCCAATAATTTGGATTTCAGAGAGAATTCAAATTCACCAAAGACTGAGTGTATTCAGATGTGGATTTCAAATTCATCCAAAACTTATAATAATCCTGAATTGAACCTCTCTGAGCCTTTAAAGAGTTGTCTTTTCCTCTATTACAAGTGGCTCCAGGTGAAAGCACCAAGATGTCACCAAGGAATTTCTCTCGCCATTATTTCCACCTTAAATAGAAAATATCGGAAAAAAACAGATAGATAGCCTGAGAAAAGAAATATTTTGTTAATTTTTATTTCATTTTGTTCTTTTTCTCTTTCTCTCATCCACATCAAAATAACACTGGAGAGTGGAGAGTGCTTTCCCAGTGTTTTCCCAGTGGAACAATTGAGTTGCCTATGGTAAGGGCAAACTTTCTTGGACAGGAGACACAATTTCCTTTGCAGCCTCTACAGAACTACAAAAATGCTCTGCTGGATGCAGGAGCCACAAGCCTTATTGGCTTTCCACTCCAGGAATAAGACGTATTCCTTCAATCACACATTTATGTAAAAAATAATAAAACAGCACAAAAATCGCATAATGCAGCAGATATAAAACAGTCGTGGGGAGAATGATAGAAACTTGAGTACCACAGACCTGATTTACCACCTGTGGGATTTGTAGAAGTAATCAGTCCTTAGGAAATGTATGACTGAAGAGGGCATTAAGGCCTGGTCTAAGGGATCATCCTACTTCTGGAATGGCATAGAAAGGAGGAAATGGAGGTGAGAAAAAAAAAAAAAAGAAACAAAAGGGGTTACAAGACAAGTTCCATTTGAGGGCAATATGTTATTCCCATCAGACTGTTTCCACTCTGGGTTTTCATACTTGAGAGGTTGGATAAGCCTTGGACAAGCCTCTGACCTTTTAAATGCTTAACTGAATCTGGAATTCCAAACCTTTTGAAGCTGGCCCATGACAAACACTGTTAACATACAAACAGATTCCACATAAATATTAAATGCAAAAGACATAATTTAAGAAAATGTCAGTGTGCCAAAGAATACTACTGAACCTGTACAAAGATGGCTTTTTACATATGCCACATACTGAAAAGTAGCTAGACTAGCTAAATGCTGCTTTTAAAAGTGTTTCACTACAGCTGCCACTGCTTCAGTGGGTCCCCACAGATATTTGAGGTGCAGTGTGCAAAACTCAGCTGTTTCACTTTGTATCAGATTGCATTGGTATCTTCTTCAAGCTTCAGATCCTGAGATGATAGCCTGAGCAAATCCACAGAATTCTCCTGAACTCTGGCTATTAATATTTACTATTTGTATTCAGAAACTCAACTATGCTGTCTTTGTGACAGACACATCACAAGAAAATAATTTGTCTCAGATAATATATATTGTTATATACCAATTCTGCTGAAAAGGCTACAAGAGTTCAAGGTTATTTGCTAAATTCACATGCAATATTCATAAGGCTTCTCATTTTTCATTATATCAGCATACATGTAAATTGCATCTCAGATGTTCTTCAAACTGCTCAAAACTTCCATGTTCCCTGGAACCACTAGTGAATACAATTTTATAGGTATACCTTGGTTCAAAAGCAACAACAATTACAGTTACCATTCAACAGGAAGATGCAAGCTATGCTTTCCATATGCTTTTATTATAGCAGTCTCACTAGGAAAAGCCAATATAATGGTGTTTTGCCATTGCTTATTTTTGCAAGTCTTTATGTTCAAGCACTTCACAGGGACTTTCTGCCACCAAGAATCAGCCACATTACTGACACCCATCCATCAACTCAGCTACTCTACATTTGAAAAGATTCTACAACAGCCACCAGTCATCCACTCGGAAATGCAGTCCAAGAAACTACAGTGATTTGGGTAGCAGAAGTAATGTGGTTACTGGGAGAAAGTTTGTGGAAATGTACTGGCAAGATTAGTGGAAGAGCATTTCCTATAATTTACTGACCACCAAATTAAAAATATTGCTAGAGCTGACTTGTAGTCTATTCGTAGTTCTTTGTGCATGTAGTTAGGATAACTGGGCTTGAAAAAACTGGGCACTCACAGAGACAGCGTGTCTTTTTCCTAGAAAAGTATGGTTGAATGAACAAGATTCATGAAATTCAGATACATGCTTTCCAGAACAACTATAACTACCCCATCTGTGCCTCTGCAGTACTAAAAAAATATTTTTATGTTCTTGAATCTTTTGACAGCGTATCTGAGCAAGAGTCATTTGTAGCAACCACGACACAGACATAATCGACCTTCAAGTGTTTCAGCCATATGACATTCAAATGATACAGGTTGTCTTCTGTTTCTTTGAAAGAAAAAAAACTGTAGCTGATTTCACCTTGAAACAAGTTGTTAGGATTTTAGTTAAATAAACATAAGATGATTTCTAAGCATGCCTTTTTCTTAATTTTCAAAAAACCAAGGTTGACATGCTGGAATAATGCATGACAGAGCGCAAGTTTATCTCTGACATCATAACACACAAATGTGGCTTCTCATGGGGAACCAGTACAGCCCACGTGACTTGTATTTCTTTCAAGAACACATTGATATATTAATTTGTCTGACCTGCTAACCAGAATGTTACCTGTATTTTTCTCCAACTTAACTCCTGCTTCAAGGGCACAAAGGGCAACTTGGGTGCTGCTCTTATTTACTCCTTCCCAAACCAAACTTTACCCTTGGGCTCTTTCACCAAGTTGTGGATGCCAGAAACTAGAGGAAAGTCACAAGTGTTCAGCGGTAGCAAGAATAAGTCACAAGTGGAGAGGGACCCAAAAGAATATCTTCGTTAGGGCAGCCTTTAAACAAAGTTCCTCTCAAGCATATGTGTACTGCAAACGCATATGAGACTCCAGACTTCAGTAAATGGTTGAACAAGTTTACTGACATGACTCACTCTATTGCTATGTCTAAACCAAATCAATTTTAGCTATTCAGCTTTGATGAATGTTAAAGTCATAGCAACCATAAAAAAATAAGAAAGGCACCTGAAAATATTAACAACATCAGAAAAATATGGGGTTTAGCTGAAACTAAACAGAAGAAATTTCAAAACAAAGAGGAAGTTTATTTTTTCTTTCTCAGAAAGATTACCATCTCTCATAAAAAGGATCATGTTATTAAAGTTGCTTTGCTTCCCCAGCAATGGTATCGTAGTTCTGTAACACTGTTAGTCTGGTCAAAGGCTATGTGGGCCACAGAAACCCAGGCAATGACAGTGTTTATGAGAGCTGGAAGCAAGAAGAGGGTGAGAAAGATGAGGAGAGACAATATTAGTCATCTACAAAATAAAGAGCTAGGCAAGAGGGCAAAATTGCTGAAGGGTAGATAGAGCTAGTAGTGCAGAAACACCGTCAATTTCTTTTTAATAAAAGGGAAGAGAAAATTGCACATGCTTAAAGAAAAGTCCTTGAAAGTACCTGACAGCCAACTCTGACTGAAGGGGAAATAAAAATTAATTTGGAGCAACTTAGATCCAGAAAAATCTTACTCTGTTAACCCCTTTTGTCTAGTAAATTCAGTACAAAGTTCTTTTGCTGATAAGGAATTTTAGGGCCCACTCGCACAGGAACTTGTAGGACTAGGATTTTATCTTGTTGGCTCTGTTGCTGAGTGTTTTAGCTGGCTGAAGCCATAGTAGCTGAAACCACTGAAGTACATCTATATCTACACTTTATATTTTCTCCTGTTCTTAGTTTTAAGTCATTGCTGGAGTTCCACACAGGAGGTCACAATTTGGGCATCAAATACGATATTTTCCACCAGCAAGAACCTAACAAACATTGCCTTAAATAAATTTGTGCCCATGCCAAATTCAAAATTAACTTCCCAAGCCAAGCTAGGGTTGATGGGATAGGGCCAAGGGGCCCACAACACTGCTGTTGAGCTAATGGAGCAGACTCAAGCTGCCAATCCAACAAGGGAGACTTTTTTTATTTAACATATACATTACACAACGTGTGCAATATTTTCCACATTCAATGAGAACACTTTATTTATAAGCTGCCTGTGTTGAAATGGTCTCTTATTACAAGGAAGCAGCAAGCCAGGTTGAGCCTGGAAATGAACTCTCATTTTCTCCTTCACTGCAAAATTCAGTGACATTTTGCTCATTCATTTGAAAAATATTTTGCAGATGTTTTTGGACATTTACTGAACATACATACCCTAGAATAATGAATAATATTCCCAGATCTTTTAATCTTGTTCAGCCTTCATGACTTATTGTAACAGTTAGTGAGATACCAAGTTTAAGGAATTATATCTACCTCCAGGAGGAGCACCTATGGTGAAGACACACAGTTACATTTCCAGCCAGATGGCTTTTGTTGTCATAAACAGTTTCAAATGGATCAAATTTTTTTCAGATAGGTTTCACATATAATTTCAATCTTTTCTATTAAGGCAAAATTGAGTTAGATACTTCAGAGTTGGAAAGAATAGGCCAAATCTTCACATCTGTGCTGACTGCAATATGAATTGATACTTAAAAAAAATAATAAAACAGATGTCCATAGTTCTGTCTTCATTCATGGGCCAGGGATACTTTCTCTGAAAATTCCTACTTCCAGATTCACCTATGATGACAGTCAAATTTCTCGTCTCATAGGACGCCTGTCGATGAAAAAGAAGTCAGTGCATGTATGAAATTCTTGCAATGCTGTGTAATAATAATTTATTATGTAAGCCTTTGGGATATCCTGCAAATGTATATATAATTAAAATGACCATTGCATTTCTACATCCTTGCTTTCATGTCAAGTGCTTTTGCTACATCTAAGACATTCAATAGATGGTCATGGGTAACAAACTGCAGAGGAATTTTCTGAATTGTGAATGGTCCTGCAGTGGCACCATCTACCAGCTTTAAGTTTATATTATTTACTGAGAAACATATTTCTCAATCTCATTATCTTCTCTGTGTTTCCTATTGTTGGATTTAAATTACTTCCTGCTTGGAGACTACTCATAAAATCACTGATGGCTGTGAACCCCATTTTGGATATCTGCCTTTACTCATGTACTCTATAAGGAATTCGTGGTGTGATTACATAAACCAGTGCATTGTCCTGTAGAAATAACAGAGTTATCTCTGAATGAACCAGTTGTGCTGCAGCAACATGACTAGCTCAGGCTGATAGCCATAATTTGAGCTCTGGTACAACCTTTTCCACCCCAGGAGAGACCAGATTCCACTCCGCTGTTGTGACAGATGTTCGTTTAACAGAAGATGTGCATTAACCTAGACAACTAATACATAATTATTGAAATGCACTATAAATTAGTACCTTGTTTAACTGCTCTCTCTCTCTGATCAGGGAAGAGGGACTAATTAGGAAAGAGGTTTAATTAGTAACCAAGGACACTTTTGAACTAGGCTGACAGAGGACAGACAACCTCTTGTCTACATCAAAAAAAAATCATGTTGAAGGCATTTAAAGTTAGAAAAGTGTCAAGGGAGTTTAAAAACGAAAGGCTGTGGAAAGACCACAAAGATTGGAATAACTCATCCTCCCCTGGGAAAGTAATAAAAACTCTCTATCCTTTGAAAAAACATATTTTAGGTCAGGTTTCAATAAAATTCTGATAGGAAGAAATGACTTTTCAGTAGCATCTCAGAAATAAAGTCTCATTTATGCAGTGTACACCGAAATAGAAAAGAGGACCACAAGTAAATACTTATTTCCATACAAATGTCAGAAATCTAACAGTGTGCAAAGGCTGACCTAGGATGTCTAGGTTTAAACAGCAAGGGGTTTAGAGTCTCTTGGTACTTTGGAAAAAACAGTATGACAACAATACCAACCTGTCACTGGAGACATGCTGAGTGACATCAGAGCCACTGGAGGCACAGAAAATACAAAGGAGTGAGACAATTTGATGGTCTCAGCTATATGGACAACTGTTGTTTGCTGCAGTAACTGTGTTCTTGAAGCAACTGGTCAGAGAACTTACAAAAAAAGAAGGGGTTGGTTGATTAATTTCTGAACCCAGCAGAGATTCAAAATGTTACCTTTGAAAATTTTGACCATGGTGTACTCACAACCTATCTCCTTGGAGGACTTAAGTGTGAAATCCAAAAACCTCACTCAGGAGCAACTAACTAGTAGGTTAGATAAAAAGAAGTTGAAAAAAAAATCAACAAAAGGTACAAGTGGCACAGAGTTGTTTGCAGACAACTTTGTAAAAACACATGGCTGGCTGGACATGTTGAAGAAAGTGGGAGCAAAAAATAGTAGAGCTAAACACCAAAATAAAAAGGAATAACAGAAACAAGAAGGCATGCTTCAAAATGTGCAGTTCATACCCAATGGAGAAAACCACAAAACAGTTAAATTAAGGCATGTCAAAAGTAAAACCAGAGTAAGAAAAGACAAAAGTGACTTTGAGAAAGAACTTTCTAAAGTAGTAAAAACTAAGAACAAAAATCTATTTCTAAAACATCATAAGCAGAAAGCCTGAGAGAGCCTTTAGGGCTGATAGATGATCACAGTCTAATAGGAGCACTTGCAGAAGATACAATTAAGCAAAAAAGCTACTCTCTGTGATTCATTATTGAGAAGCTTACAGAGGTTTCTTTCATTTCAGGAGGATGGGCTGGAAGAAATGTCTCAAATTGGAAAGTCAGGAGAAAAGGTCTTAGAATAAATCACTAAAACAATAACAAATTGGCCAGGGCAGGTGACATTTGCTCAGGAGTCCTAAGGAAATTCAGATATGAAATTTTCAAACAAGTAGCTGGTACAACTTACAACCTGAATATCTGTCAGCACCGTAGTGAGTAAAGATGGTAAACATGACACTGCTTTTCTGAGTAAGCGTATGAGCAACTTAGGAATGTACAAATGAGGAAGTCCAACTTGCTTATTGGGCAACTTGGCAGGAAATAATTTGGGATCCTCTCAACCAGTTGCATATACATAGGGTTAATCTGGAAGATCAGTCTGGGTCCCCTCAGCATAGGGATGTAATGAAGCACAGATCTGTTCAGAATCTTCAAAAAAATAAACGAGTTGAAAACTGTGGTATCTGACTTACCTATAATAATGATGGTCACACTCAAAGAGCTGTGGTCGATGCCTGTGTCCAAGTGGAAAGCAGTGACTAATGGTGTTCCCCTGGGGTTGGTATTGGGACAGGAACTTGCCATCATCTTTGTTGGTGATATATACAGTGGGATTGAGTGCACACTCAGCAAGTTCGCTGACAACACCTAGTTGCATGGTGCAGTTGACATGCTGGAGAGAATGGATGACATCCAGAGGGTCCTTGACAGGCTTGAGAGATGGGTTGTGTGAACTTTCAGCCCAGAAAGCCAATTGTGTCCTTGGCTGCTTCAAAAGAGGTTCGACCAGCAGGTCAAGGGAAGTGATTCTCCTCCTCTACTCTGCTCTTTTGAGACCATATGTGGAGTATTGCATTCATCTCTGGGGCCCCCAACACAAGAAAAACATTGACTTATTGGAATGAGCTCAGAAGAGGGCTGCGAAGATGACCAGAGGGCTGGAGCACCTCTGCTACGAAGACAGGCTGAGAGAATTGGGGCTGTTCAGCCTGGGGAAAAGGGGGAGTGGCCTTAAACTGAAGGTGGGTAGGTTTAGATTAGATATGAGGAAGAAATTCTTCATTGTGAGGATGGTGAGGCACAGGAACAGATTGCCCAGAGAGATTGTGGATGCCCCAGCCCTGGAGGAGCTCAAGGCCAGGCTGGATGGACTCTGAGTAACCTGGTCTAATGGAAAGTGTCCCTGCCCATGGCAGGGGGCTGGAAGTAGATGATCTCTAAGGTCCCTTCTAACCCAAACCATTCTATGATTCTTTGTTTCTATGATTTGGAAAAGGAAGAAAATAATGAAGTTATAAAGTTTGGTGATGGTACCAAAATATTTAGGTAATAAAAACTGCCTTGTTGCAAAGAATTGCAAAAGAACTGGGAAATAAGATTAGAGCTAATATTCAATATTAATAAGTGCAAGTTTTTCCACGTAGAGGGGAAAAACTCCTTTACGGGTTTGTAAGTACTCGCCACAACACAGGAAAGAGTTTCTGATGTTTTTGTTGATAGGTCCATCAGACGGTGGTGCTCAGTAAAGGCAAATGAAGAAAATGGAATTTTATGAGCTTTTAGGAAAGGAATAGAGAACAAAGCAGCAACACAGTGTTATGCCATGAGTCAGCACCTCAGCCCACCTGTGTTGTGCACACCTTTAGTTCCTACCTCTCAAAAATCATGTGGCAGAGCAGGAAAGGGACAGGGAAAAGCAAGAAGGATGATTGGCAGTATGGAGTGACTTCTGGAACAGAGGAAATGGACTGTGCTTTTTCAGTTTGGAAAGATATGCTAGAGTCTTCAAATGACTGGAATATAAAGGTTAATACAGGCCCATTATTTGTTATTTCTTCTCACACAAGACCTAGGGGATGCCAAAGGAAACTCCCGGGCAGCAGCTGTAAAGCAAACAAAAGGAAGAATTTAGCTCCTATAGGATTTATTGTAAATTAATTGCCATCCACTGTCGTGGAAGGAAAGAGCCTCCAACTATAAAATATGTTCAAAAAGCAATTTGACAAATTAATAAGAGAAAATACCAGTTCACCAAGGGTTTTTAAACCCATGAATACAGACTTTAGTCAGGAAATCCAAAGGAGTACACTGAAGACTTCTGGGGTATAGAAATCTGTAATTGAAGTGCTAAGGCTGTATAAACGGAAAATGAAGAAGTATGTCTGGGTCTGGAAGCACCAGAAAGAAGAGCAGAAAAGGTAGATAAGAGTTGCAGGCACTGGTGCCACCCAGATTAGCAGATGCTCAAATTTCTGGCTCATCTACATGCGGCTTTCCAGGACAGTTGAGGTGGGAAGGCACCTTGGGAAATCATCTAGTCCAGCCCTCTGTTCAAAACAGGGTTGGCAGAGGGCTACACCCAGCTGAGTTTTGAATGTCTCCAAGGACAAAGACTCCACAACCCCTCTGTGTGACCCATTCCAGTGCTCGATCGCCATCACAATATAAGAGTGTTTTCTTATGTTTAAACGGATTTTCTTGTGTTTCAACTTGTGCCCATTGCTTCTTGTCCTCACTGGGCACTGCTGAGGAATCTGGTTCCACCTTCTTTACTTCCCCCCCTCACACTGATAAGAGCCCCTGAGCCTTCTCCAGGCTGAACAGTTCCAGCTCCCTCAGCCTCTCATCATGCATCAGGTGCTCCAGTCAGCTTTGTGGCACTTGTGACTTCTCTTCTGACAAGGTTTCAGATTAAGCTTTGCTGTAATGTTCCTACAGCACTATAGTATATATCAGACGTGGATTTGCTTTATTCAGAACACAAGACTTTGGTTGGATCCAGTACATCTGGTTTTAAGTGCGTTCACTGTCCTGTCTGTTTAGGTTCCTTCCCTACTGCCATGCAGACAGTCCGTCTCCCAGTCAAATGGGCATTTCCAGTACAATGTACTCGGTGCATTGGAGCTTCCCACTTCCCAAAGGGAAAATATTGTTGAATACAGTACAAACACCATTATAAGGAAGAAGTTTATAGACCTTTTTCTGAAATGGCTCTAAAATGTCCCAACACACAGTGCTACGTTCCAATAGTGAAAGCCAGGAGAGCTCAGCTAACAAAAGCAGAGAGGTCTAGTTGTGTTATATTTATTGCTGCCCACAAGAGCAGCAAATAAAAGACCCAGCAAAGTAATGGGAAACTATAACAGAACTTCCAGTTCTAGTGACGTAGCTGGGAAATTAGTTTCCTGCTTTTATACATGCCTCTCTTTATACATTCTTCATTTAGATACCAAAGGTTTCTCAAAATAGTTTTCAATGTTATAAGGACCCATTAAGGTAAGAATACAGAATTATTATTTGTAACATCATGAAATAGACTTTTTTATGCTTGGACAATAGGGAGTTTTAAATTCACACCACACTTCAAGTATGAGTTATTTAAACTGGGAAAATCTTTTCAAACTTCAGACAAAAAAGTGAGATTCATTATATATTGTGTAAAAGCTACCAACTCATATACATGACAGCAAGTCATATATTACAGACATGAAGCCTTTCACATTTTACTGGATGTCATAAGGTTTGCAGTTCCCACATTGTGTTTCAGTATTTCTGCCAAAATTGCCAACAAAGAATGTGTCTTTAACTTCTCTGACCCTATTGTGTCAAAAACATCTCTCATGCACCCCATACTGTATCTTTTAGACCTACTTAGTGTTCATTTCTGAAATTTCAGAAATGCTCAATAGGAAAACCTCAGAACATACAATACAGCTTCCTTACATCTGGAACCATATATCAAAAATCATGCCTACAAAAAATGTTCTGCAACTTTTTTTCTTACAAATTTAATGAAAGAACTACTAGTATTTCCACCAAAATAAGCTGGATATTGGAAAGGTCTAAAAAAAGAAGTAACTGAGCTGATAAAA
The DNA here is from genome assembly GCF_036250125.1 of Pseudopipra pipra. NCBI lineage: Eukaryota > Metazoa > Chordata > Aves > Passeriformes > Pipridae > Pseudopipra > Pseudopipra pipra. Next base: position 27,168,448 of record NC_087551.1, read on the forward strand.
ATGAAATTACTTTTGCCATTTAATTCTTTGTTGGGCCTTAAATATCTACCAAGAAGAAAAGACAGAGCTCATTAATTCTAATATCAAAATTGAAACTTCATATTGATTAGTGTATCATTCACTGTATAAAACTGTTTTCTATTTAGATACTGATTTATAGCTTCCCTTTCACATTTTTCTTCTTACTTATTAGGCATAACTAAAAATATATAATTATTCCAAAGTCAACATGTAAAAGTCTACTAATTCTTAACCTGTACTTCAGCTCAACAAAATCAAATATCAAACAAATGTCTCCCTCACCTATTAATTGGTGCCATGTATTCCTCTTCCCATTTTCTTTTACCAATATTATGGATGCTTGAAAAGAACTCTGGTTATGATACAGAAAAGATGCTGGATTTCCTTTAGGCAGTCTTCCACTGTGATTCTCCAAAAGTGTCATCTTCTCGATAAAACTATTTATTAACCAAAAATTCCCTTGAGAAGGCAAATGTTTTCCTTTAGCTCATAGGATATCTGTGAAAAAAGCATAGGAATGAGGGGTATTAGCTGAAGCTTATATGGTGTTTTGAAGGTGAATGCACCAGCTGTTGTGGATACCAAGCAGTTAAGCACTGAGTTTGTATACCCTAGAGATTTTTCAGATACGTTAGTCATGATACTACTTGGTATGGTTTTTGTGAAAATACCACTTGGGTAATTTTAAAAAATGCTAATTCTGTTCTCCTTGAGTCACCAGTGTCTTCTCTCCCATCAGAAAGTATTTGAGAAGCGGATTCTTTTTGTTCTATTTTCCTGGATCTTGAACTTCAAATGCATATTTCATCACTTACAGTTGTTATGTTCAGCTACAGACAGGTTCCTCAATTGCTGATCTACTTGCAAACTGTTCTTCTGAAGACCTCAGGTTGACCTGTCTTGAATGTTACTAAGTTACAGCCATTTATAACAGTCTATAAATATGAAGTCCAATTCCATTCTCACATACAAATGACCTGCCTTAAAGACTACTCAACAAGCACCAAAGCTTTGCTCAGTTTAAGAGAAAAAGGTAGTAAATCTCACCACTTTGCATATGACAAATATAAAGAATGATAAATTCAATAAAAACCTATTCACAAACTAAGGATTAACCAGACTGGACAAGAAAGGGAGGAGCTTAAGAAAAGAAACAACCTTTATCTCATGCAAGTCTAGGAGTGTCTCAATAAACTCCTCAGGCAATGAGTTGGGCTGAAACATGCTGAAAGAACTGAGGGTATCTTGATTTCTTGGTGCAGACATCATTAGTACTATGGCAGAACCTGGATGTCTTGGTATAACTGAATATCCCCAAAGTATTGTTGATATTGATGTGCAGGTTCTTCCAAAGTTAACTGAGCCACAGGGAGGACAGGAGTTGAGCCACAGGGGTAGAGAAATCGCTAGCATGGTTAAATCAGAAAAAAAGATGCTAAAGAGGGATTGCTTGCAAAAGTAAACACGGTGGAAATAGTTCTCTTTTATTATTGAGAACAACTTCTCACTGACAAGAGATGCACAGAAGATTAAAGGATCTGACAGAGAAGCTGACAGTTCCATTTCAAATGCAAGCAGGTTAACATTTGGGAAACTTTAACTAGTGACAGATAGCAATGGCTAGGATGGCCAAAAATTGTCAATCCTATCAGCAAAGGCCAGGGCTGCCACAAGTTACTTCCTAGGGTGTGACTGTCAATCAGATGAAGTCCACGTAATCTGTGTGATTCCTGTCCAGAACACCAGCCCACCATACCAGACTTCCTGCTTTGCCTCTGTGGCACAGTACCCTGTTGTGAAGTGAGTCCCAGTTGAAGGCAGAGATGGTGTGACATGGAGTCATATTCCATCACCAGTATCTACTGCATTCTATCCTGTTTCAAAAAGAGTATGTACACAAATACTGAATTTCTGCACTATCAAAATAATGTTATGCATTTTAACTTCATATAGCTCAAGAGTAAACCATTGGTTGGTTCTGTGCAATGAGGCCATTTAACCATGGACAGTGAACCAAATTCACACAATTTTTTAAATGCAACACATTTATACAACCTGTGTTTTAATTCCTGTTTACATAACAGCAGCAGCATTTAAGACCATTAACAGAAAGAATTCAAAAAAGGCACAAGGACAAATTTCCCACAAAGTTTTTGATTTCCTTAATTGAGTCACAGGAACAGTTATACCAAGAAGGTAAATTTCCAAGAAGGAAATCTATGATAAGTATTTGGGCATCCAGGTTTTATTGTCTTGACTGAATCCTAGACACTTCCAAGGACATCCTTTTCATAGTTGTTCATCGAAACGGTTGAAGACAACATCTTGATAGTGTATGGAAGACATCAGAAAAATGAACTTAAACTCTTTGAGGACGATATTGTCTTCTGCACAAAGAATTCCTTAACTCCTCAGTAATGAATAAACCTCCTGTACTAGATGGCTTTCTAGAATACAAATTAGCTTACTCTCTTTACCAATCTCCTTCACACTATCAAAGCTGATCCAACCATTCCTTGGTATTTAAGCTGTCTGTGATTCCGTTATTTCCATGAGTTTGGGTCAAGACCTATCATGAGCATGCAATTACAGTGAATGTACCAATACCCAAGTGTCTTTTTTTTTTTTAAGTTGTATTATGAAATAATTATTGTCAATAAGCCTACAACTGAAGGAAGTAGACAATATCCATTATGGATATCCATAATACATAGTATTACATAACCTTACAAAATTAACACAAGTTTTATACAAGTTTCCTCCTGTATTGAGAGCCTTGCAGAAGATACTGCCCTTGGGGAGTTGGTGATCCTTGGAAAGCCATACCAGACATATTAAACCTAGTAACCCTTATGCTGGTAGGAGGGACTGCTGTGAAAATGTGTCAGTGTCACCTGATGGGATGTAAGATTTACTCCTTATCTATATTCCTCTTCCTATCTTGTTATTCTTATCAAAGAAATTTCATTATGTTATTTCTAGACATGTCTTTCTTACTGAGACCTGAAAAAACCATGTGCCCCCTCTGTTGCACAGCATCCTCCAAGATAATAGACACGGTCAGAGAAACTGCTGATGCAGCTGAACTCTGTTGTTGGAAACCACCGTACAACTACCAGAGATGGAATTAATTTGCTTCCGCAGTTCACTCTTTTGGTTAGAACATAGAACTCAGTTATCTTCCCTCTCAGAGCAAGTATGATCTATCTATCTATCTATCTATCTATCTATCTATCTATCTATCTATCTATCTATCTATCTATCTATCTATCTATCTATCTATCTATCTAATCTATCTAAGGATAGTAACACCTAAGCCAGGAAATTCAGCCTTCCTATCAATTGTATTAAAATGTCTGAACAACTTTTCTCACTAGTTTGAAATAAAATGAATTATTAATATGTCAACAGATTACATATCGTGGATGCATGTTTATCTGTGATGACTACAGGCTTGAAGAAAGAAAACTGCAAGCCAAGCTTTCTTTCCAACTCTGCCACCAGCAGCCATGGTAGGCAAGACCAAAAGTCCATCCCAGTACCTACTCATAATCCTTAAATATAGCTAGGAGTGATGCTTAACAGGAGAGTTCAAAACATAATGAAGCTTTGCCCACTCTCTTACCCAGTTCTGGTGGAGTTTAGTGATTACCAAGTCTACCGTTGTATTTTTTTGCTGCAATACAACCTAGTTTCTTACAGAGCCTTTGCCAAGACACACCTTGGGAAATGCTTTTTCTGAAATCTGAGTCCAAATTGCTTAACCTCTTTACCTCAGTCACCTAGATGGGGAGATAAGATTAAAATGTCTTTCTCTTTGAGATATTCCAGGTGAAGTCTCCATATAAATGTACAGTATTAGATTATTAGTATATTTTTTGATAGAGCTTCTGTCTTCCATTTTATTGTGAAGTCAGTAAACACAGTACTTCTCATGTTCCATTGTGTGGTTTGCTTTGTCAGACAAAACCTGATATCTGCTTCCCTACTAATATCATTGCACTGTCTGAATGTATTTTAAGAGCTTATGATACTTGGCAATGAGTGGGTTTGATTTTGTTATTGTTGGGTCAGAATGCAGCACATTTAATTTAAACGTTAGCACAAGATGGGATTTATCTGATCGAGAAATCATGCAATAGTAGAAAGGGGTGTATTTCCTTTAAAAACAGGGACCCCTTGATATCTGTTCGATGCCAAAGGTTTTCATCTGTTTGAATGACAGCCACATACTCTCATTATACGGACTGTAAACCAATAATGAGACAAGGGAAGCTGGAAAAGGATGCAAAAGCAGATTTTTTTTGGCAGCTGTATGTAATGCATTTGAACTTGTGAATGAAAGATGGTGACATGCCTTCAGCTCAACCCAAAAGCCCATTCTCAGGAAAAAATATACTTAAAACATATTTGCAGAGCAGTGTTAAGAAAACAATTAAAAATTACTGATACATTTTTACTGGAAAGTACAAATAGAAATTTAAGCCTTTCCTGGTCAATGATACCGATTAATGGAGCGCATCCACTGGGAGTCAGCTGCTGTGGTCGGTAGCCTTCAGAACCTCAGCCCAAAGCAACATTTCCAACCCGGGTCACCATCACCCAAACACCAGCACGGCTTCCCCTATCCATCGTGCATCAGCAAGTCCAGGCCAGAGCAGATGGCGTGGGCTGGGCCGACAGCTACTTTGCTCCTGAATCAGCACTGCTTCTGTGCTTCCGAAACTGGGCCCCACCTCTCTTTTTCATCTGATTAAATCTGACATTTCCGTTCAGTAAAAGAGAGAACATACGCAGGAACTTCACCAAAAGTTTGAATAATGCAATCATTTTATTAGTGGTGACAGCAGCATCTGGGGTTTCTAGAACATACACCCCAACATAGTCATGTATTTCTGTGAAAAGCCACCATCCTCAAATTAAAGCCTTTGGGTTTAATGCTCACCTTTACAATTGTACCATATCTTACACAGTTGCTTGGTCGTGGCTTGTTCATTTGAAAGAAAAATTTTAAGTATGCATTTCTGTCTTTAATTTTTTTCTTTCCTCCCCTTTGGGTAGTGGCGTATGTTGACTCTTCGTAGCTTTAACAGAAATGTTATATATACTGAGATTCTATCTGGACAAGAAACGAACAGAAATATTATACACAGCTAAATAAGAAAACACAGATTATTGTGCGAACCCCCGAAGGCCTACTTTGTCTGTGCAACAGTTTGTTTTACTTTTCATAAAATTTATTTTGGCTGTAGTCAGATTGATGATGATTATATTTGAAATCCCTCCCACAAATCTGTCACATAAACACATCATTAATTTAAGATATTTAAAATTATTTGGATAATGAATATGTTTTTTTATTCATTAGCAGATACTGGTCATTGCTCTAAGATCAGCAAACAATAAAATGTTCCGTGTTAGCATCCCTTAGATGCCAGGATTTGCTACTGCTTTAAATCCATTCATTTAATAGTTAGAAACCTATACAGCTTTGAAAAAAAAAAATAGAAAAAAAGCACCTCAAGTAATATCAGATGTCTTATTAGTCTAGAAAGACTGAACTATGCAACTTGAGAGATGGCAAAATTTGCAGGTTCTCCTTTTGCCAAACAACAACAAAAGCCAACAGAAAACCCACCCTTAAACAGATCTTTGAAGTTTGATACAAAGTAAATCCTGAGCTTCATCAGCATTTCTGCTGATAATACCAGTAGTTTGAAATCTTCCAGCAAAATTTAAAAAAAAAAAAAGGCAGAAACAAAAAGCAATCTTGAGCTGCTGCAGTGAAGGAGGCAGGAAGTGCCCACTGCAGGGTCTGTGGTCCACACAGCTTTTATTTCATGGAGACACACAGACAGCTTATTCCCTGGTGACAGCTCTCTGCGCTTTCCAATCCTGCACAGGATTTCCTTCTGTCTGAAAGTGTAAGAGTCGATCCAGTAAACACTCTGCATATGTGTTCCAGCTGCTGCGCTCATTCTGCCAGCGCAGCCCAGTGACAAGAAAAGTATTATTTCCTACTAAAACCTTCTAATCACGAGACCATGCCATTTTCATCTGGCTGTTTCAGGCATCAAGAGCTTGCATTGCTTTTGGTAACTCAATCATGGTTAAGAAATTAGGTTTTGCATCCGAGCACATTAACCTCCATCTCAGGATTATACAAGACGAACTTGTGAGCAGTCTAGGTTGTGCTGAGAGTTGTTTCCAGGAAAGCTTGCATTGACTAATATAGGCTCCAGAACATATATTCTTGAAATATTGATACATATGCAAATTCGTGTAAATACACAGATACGTATACGTTATATATATATTCATATTATATACAATACATACACACATGCATAAAAGAATTTACCCACTGTAGGATTTGTTGTTGTCCCTATTTATTTTGGCAGAGTCTCGCCTTTACAGGAAGAGGGGGTTTTTTTGCAAAGCCTTGAACAGCTTTGCTATTCCTTTCCAGAACAACTGCATGGAACGCGACGGAGAGAAACTTTCTCAACCTGCAGTACAGAAAATTACTTAAAAACAAGCTTAAGGCATATCCTATTACTAACATAACAATGACTTTTTTTCAAAACTGGACTATCGTGTCCCTAGGGAAACTTCAGCAGATTTCTTTTTAACCCTTTCTTCAGAGGAATTGTGTTGATTTTTTTAAAGTCTAATTCATCAAATATTGTTCAAAGAATATATTTTGTTTAGTATTAATGTTTTTTTTCCTTTGGAGGGAACCAGTGACAACAGCTCTGCTATGCTGCATTTCCATAAATTTTCTTGAAAGGCAAACCAAAACACAAGTCCAGTTGTCATCAATTTTCATTTTCAGGTTTATGTTTTTTATCCCTCTTCTTTCACAAAACAAAATCTCCACAACCCTCCATGCACTCACAACAGGAAGTTTCTAATTGTTCAGCCCATGTGTACTCAAACAGGGCCAACAGGAGAACCCTGATTATTCAAATGGAAATTGGAGCATGGTAATTACGCACTCAAAACTGACTTCAAATAAAGGGCTAAGCTTTTTCTATACAGCACAAAATATGCAAACCTAAGTTCAAACAAGGGCCAATTCAGCATAATGCTCTTTTCTATGCAGCAAAGAGCAATTATATTTTCAACTCTCATATTTCTATCTTGATGATTATTTTAATGTTTTAATACACATAAAGGAGGCCAAGGAAAAGCAAACATTTTCAGACCTGTAAATATGATGAACCAACATTTATGTTGGCACTGGATTTCTCCACTTAGTGGCACATTAACACAAAATTTTACATTAAAAAAAATCACACAATTATGTTTTTCTAAAAAATGATGTCTTTCCATAACCCATTTCATATGAAAATATCCATGTTTTATGCCCTTCCTTTAAAACCAATCAAAATATTTTACTAGGTTGATGAAGTAGCCTGGCAATTTGGCATCTACATCTGCATCGCCATTGAGGACTACGGTTCAATTCCCAGCTCTACTTGCTGAAACAGATGTGGAAACCACACAACTGATCTTCACATGATGTATGGAGGAACTCTTCTTCAGGAGAACTGCATTCCTGGAGAGCAGAGTGCCAGCCAAGGGTACCAAAATGAGTTAGGGTAGTGAATCACCCAATACTGGGTTTTATGGTAAGACTTTCCTGCTAATGACAGGCACTGCATCATCACATGCCATCTGCATTTTTATCCACCTGTAATGTAGAGATGAGCTTATCCATTTTAATGTCCATATGACCTATGCTTGAAGTATATAAGACAAATATTTAAGGAGGAAAAAAGCAAAAACACCAAAGAAGTCATTGCAATATTTTGCTTCTTATTGAAAATCATTCCTCTGGGGTTTCTTTCATGATGAAAACTTGACACAAATAGACGTTTTTGAGTGTCTGTTAGTGATGTTATAACCACATTAATATGCACACCTAATGTATTCACCAGTTTGTCTGTTCTTAATATTCTTCATAAATTCCTTTTTGATAAGTCTCTCCAGACAGTGTGTATCAAAGGGATTATGGCACTTAATAGGTGATTAAAGCCACTCACCCTTCAGCCTCATGCCTGTAATGCCACCTTAGGCATACAATAATAACCCTAAAATGACTAGCTGTCATGTCTCATTGCTTAATTATATTGTCATGAAGGTGCCCTCCTCTGCAACCTTTTTTAGGAAATCCAAAAGAAACAGATTCCAGCAGTAGTTTTGTTTTCTTCAAAGGTTTTCACAATTATTATTATTTTATTTCTTAAAAACTTAAAGCAAACACCAACAATCTTAAACAAGCAAATCTATATAGCCATGAGTCCAAAGAGTCCCAGACCTCAGGCTGATATGAAATATCTCCCAAGAGATGGAAATCCTGTCCTGGCAGGAACCACTATGGCAAAGAGGGGCTCAGTGGTTATTACAGCCTGTAATACCTGTTGTTTAGCAGTAATTTTCAAGAGAATTAATTTCAAATGAAGTTCAAATGAAACATTCAGGGACTTTCCACGCATCTTGAGTTGCTGGCTCCCAGCCCACCCCAGGAGGGACAGTGAGGGCCTCTCAGGCACAGCCTACAAGTTTCTTGGTGGCCAGAGTTTTGAGTAATTTAACGACCATCTTGTTTCACCTAGTTTTGTTCAAGTGCAAGATGACTTCTGTAACTCTGCATGGGCAGTCCCAGGCATTACCAGAAAAGCAAAAGACACACACCTTTTCCTCCACATGGAAACACTATGAGAGAGACTTAGCAATAATTAAATTCTCTCATCCCCAAATTTGGCTATGTACAAATCAGTGATAACTCTTTTTCATTCTGTTTTTCTGCAGGAATAGATGATGTTGAAGCCATTTCTTCTGAATAGTGAAGACACTATTCACAGATGTTACCATAGGGAGAAGAGGAATTACACTTACGTAGCTTAACGCAGATTTCTAACAGTGCTCACAACGTTACCCCTTTGCCATCCAAGGGGCACGATGAAAGGCAGGACATATGAGGCAGTCTCCTACCATGCATGGATCTAGATCTGAGGATTATTACCTCCTTTCCGTGCTTTTTCACACATTTGTAGACATGCACACACAGAACCATAGCTCGCTTTAAGTAAATATGACCAAGACCACTTCCATTTAAAAAATTGCTACAGGCAACAGTGTGAGGAAATCACTCTGCATTTAATCATGAAATTATAAGAGTTTGACAGCTGTTCATGATAAAACACTGGAGATTTTAACAGAACTGTGATTTGATAGCTTCGTATTACAACAAGCTAGTCCTGTCTGTTCATGTTTCAGTAATTAACTCACATCACTCTGTCTAGCTTTGTGCAGTAAGAGCAGTTTTAGTGGTGGAAACTTACTTTACCCTTCTGCTACTTAGTCTGAGCAGCTATGATGTGTCTGAGTCTGTTATGTCAGTATCAGCAGGAGACAAATCTGGGAATACAGCTTAGGCTAGATAAGGCTTAGGAACACTGTGAAAGAACATAACCCGCAGTTTTACTTTTCTAATCAATTTTTACTTGTGCATTGGTAAAAATGAAGTCATTGTGTGTCCTTGACCAAGTATTCCATACTGTCATGGAGCAATGCACGTCACTTTTACGTGATGCTACAGGCACCTTCAGGTCTGATGTCAAATCAACTACATTTATAGCAACTATTAAGCTGCTAATGCAAAGTACAGTACAAATATATAAGCAAGCAATATTATGCTAAAAAAAGACGTATCAGAGTTTAAAATAATTTCTGGCAGTCCAGCATTTTGAAGTGCGTAGCTGACTTTCAGAATAACTGAAATTTTCATCTGTAAAAAAATGATCCTGTTCCTTGTAATTTCCGTATGTGGAGTCAATCCAGTCCATTACAATTCAATTCACTGACTTCAACAGTAAAGAAAACAATCATTAGCTAGCAATCTATAAAGATTTCCTTTCTTCACGTAGTCCAGAGCCTTTAATCTGTTAGCAAGCACAAGTGGCTGCTGAAGTGCATTTGTTCAGGGCTCAGTTTAAAATATGAATTAACAGAGTTGCAATACAGTTGTAAATGAAGATGTTTAACATGATCCCTAAACATAAAAGCTTGTCCATAGAAGATTAAATTCATTGAAAACACAGCTACAGAGATTCATGTGAGTTGGGTGTCCAGTTAGGTGTCCTTATTAGAACAATAACCAAACGATAATCTAGCAGTAACTGCTGCACAGCAGCTACTGTAATTAGAAAACCTCCTATAATAGTACAGAGCAGCAACAGTTAATGGAGTTATTAAAAAAAAAAAAAGTCAAGCATTACCTCAAGAGGGAATATAGTTCTTTTAGAAAAATTACTTTTAAATAACATCCTAAAAGGCCATTAGTCATTTTCACGAATGACAACAGGTAATTTATTGTCATGCACATGCCACACAGTTAACAAAGGGGTAAGGTCTAGGTGTGTTAGCAGCAGGAGCTCTCAAAATAGATGTGCAAGGAACAGTCACACTAATCTAAAAATTAGGTAAGATTTTTCTATACTTTGTTTTAAATCAAATTGTTCCCTGATAGAAATACTAAAACTTACAATGGAAAATACTCAAAGAACCAGGTTACATTCTTAAAAGCTGCTAATAATTTTGAGCATTCAATTGCCATTGCACTAGCATAGTCAGACTATGAAAATTTGGGCTCATCATTCTCCAAAAAAAGGGCTATTTAAGGTGTCTCAGACAATTTCCACAAAGGCCCCATAAAAATGACTGTTTCAGAAAATGGACATGCTAGGTCATGTGCTACTATGTTTTAAGTCCACAAAGATGTATGTAAGTGGTGACATCCATGTAGCCATCAACTCTCAACAGACTCCAGCACCATTACAGATTTTGCATCTGAGCATTTTTACAGCCCAGGTGTCTGCAGGTTTCCTGGATGCTGTGAAAGAAGTATCTCTTAACTACACTATTGCACAAAAAGTCCATAAAGTGGTCATTCTGTTGTTTTAAAGAACAAATATTAAATGAGGCCCTGTTTCTACCAACACTGAATCACCTTTTAATTCAGACTAGCACATAAAGTATCTGAAAAACTCTTCCATTGGAAGAGTTTTCATTATCATCAAGAACACCATCCAGGGAACAGATCTGGATGGTACCTGGTGGAAGTCTGTTGCCAGGGTTCCCCCAAGTTCTCCCTTACCCTGCAAACACCACCTGGGATGCATAAGAAGCTTAGACTTGCTGCCTTCATAACTTCACCGACCTGGTGACATGTTATGAATAGGAGAAATATTAGGAATGATTTTAAGCATTCCTGTTCTGACGCTCCAAATCCCTTGTTTACTTTATTGCCTGAGAGTTGTCAGATTGACCTCTGAGTTGACAAGTCTTGAAGTTGAGTGAAGCTGTCAAACAATGATTTGCAGTAGGCAGTCATCTCTGAAGGGTTTCACTACACAGGAATTCAAAGAGAAACAGCGATAACCTTTCAAACTCTCCTAGCTTTCTGCTGTTTGACATGCACAGAGTTTGAAGCAATGCCATTTAACACAAAGACATCAAACTTAAAGTAATTACTCAGCTGCATGGGAAGAAGTAGGAAAATACTTTGCTTTTTTTAAACAAGATTCCAGGTGGTGCTGATCTTGAACCTGAGAAGGTTTTATCAAAAATTATCAGCCTGGAAAAATACACTCGTAAGAAAGCTGCTATTGCAAAACCAGGATGGTTACAGAAATCAGTCCAAATTATTAAATTCAAATCCAAGTATGAACTAATCCGAAAGTTTGAATTTCTTTTGGTCTGGAATTTTGATAAGTTTAAGCTCTCTCTCTTTCAGTGCATAAACCTAGGGAACAGTGACTGTTTTGACGATTGTTATTTACCTGGAGAGAAAGTTTACAACTTGATTTGGAAATTTTCTGTAATTTGTCATCCAGGAAGGGTCCTTTGGGTTCCTCTCTGGAGATTGCATGGACTATTTCAATATTGAACTCTGTTCTTTAAACAGAGACTTTCAGAGGAGCCTGAAGTTCAACGTGTATTCAGAAAAGTGCATACGCTTTTCAATAATAAATCCATCATTAAACTTCTTGGCCTCGTGGCCTGTATCTCTTAACACCTTGTGCCATTTGCACATGTTCTGAAAGGCTACAGAAGGATGCTGTTGGCTGATGGGGCTGCTGCAGCAACTCCAGATTTAAGGAAAAACAGAAATCTTTTTTTAGTAAGATGCTCAACTTGATACATAAGCTCTGAATGAATATGAAAAGAAACAGAAATACATTTAGCAATGAAGTACACATTTTTTGTTTAGAACGTAAGGAGACAAAATATGCTTATTTATATTTAGGCTTATATAAAATTGTGTCATATAAGTCTGGCGTGAGGTCTTCCTCATACTTGGAAAGATGGAAGGGTTTTCTCGGTATTTTTTTAGTTTGCTGTATTTTTGCTTCCTAATTTAATGTTTAATAAAATATACTCATGATTTATAGTTTCTATAGAAATTTCACAAAACCAAATTTGTAGATAATTCCTCTTTTATTAAATTAATTTAATCATCAGTCAAACTTTTTCCTTACTTCCTCCCTCAAGTCATAACAGAAAGCGCAGAATTCCTTGTTTTATTATTCTCTTTTCAATCAGTCCAAGAGAAGGAAATTAAGTTTTCAAAGTGTTCACAAGGAGGCTACAGAGTCAGGACTAGCAGGGTCTGTTTGCTCTCCAGCACCGATATCCTCTGTGGCCTTTGGTAAGACCCCGAGCCAGGTTCTAGTTCAGTTTCCCTGTAGGGAAAAATGGGATTTATGTGGCATTAGACACATCAGCAATGTGAGTCCTGTTCTTTTATTTCCCACAGTATTTATACAAGTCCCACTCTCTTTGAAAGAGGTTTCTGGCAACACTTGGTACTACACAGTCACCAATACTAAGCCCTAACTCTTTACAGGAGGAAATTGGTCCTCCAATTAAACCTGATCCAAACAGCACGGACTGTGTGAGAGTGCAGCACTGTCCCACATAAGAAAAAGTGACAAACGCTAGACATAGGCAGGTCAGCTAGCAAGCAACTGCAAACCTCTCCAGGATCACACTGCCACAAGAATGCAGAGCCCACGCTACTCTCCTGTCACCGCAAAAAGCAAAAAACAAAATTAGCAAAAGGCAGTCAAACAAAGTGAAGCACCTACAGCATGAATTTCTGGGCTTTGGCACGAGAATTAGATCATGTTGCTTATAGGACAGTAATTAGGAAGGTAGTTTCTAGCCTCATAATTAAAGGGTTAAGGGCTTACCAAGCCCTGAGTTGCAGATGTATTACATGCCATAAAAGGTGTCAAGAAAAGTTCAGGAGAGTTGTGAAGAAATCTTGCCAAAATTCATGCCCAAACACATTTAATAACAAAATATATGTACATGACAAGCATGTCTGACAGTTCAGTTTTCTAGACACTACATGGTGTTTTGAAGAAACATTAGATGTTAGTAGATCTGCTTTTTACATTTAATGGTGCAAAACAAAAGGGAAAAAGGGATAAGCATTGTATAATCAAAATAATGCGTTCCTGTACCTTCTTCCTCATAAACTTTGGCAGCAATGCTTTTATTTTTGACAAATAGCTATTCTGATCCTGTTGCAAGGAGTCCTGCTCACTTGGTGATAACATTCATTTTAGTTCTGTATACCTTCCTGCCCTCTCCTCCAGCTTCATATTTGCTACTTGTTGATATACTTTCAGTCCACTGGCAATAGCTGGGTTTGCTAAAAATATCACATGGTTTATGAGCTGATTAGTGGTGATGTTAAAGCAGAGGGAACTAATGCCTGCCAGGGCTTTGCACCCACTTTGGAACTCCCTGGGATGTGTGCATCTGGAGTATGAACATTGAGATCTTCCATTTTTATGGTGGCTGAAGAGAGGATCGGGGTCTAGCCAAGTAAGGCAGGCAGATCCTATGCTGGCAGATCGGAAGCTCCCTTCTCCTTTGCATCTCCCCAGTGGTATGTTGCAATAAAAGCTTCTCCTTGCTGTAGGATTTAACATTTTAAGTCCTGATTCTGAGACTTTAGGCACATGCTGAAAATTTTTCTTCCTGTCTGCAATCCCAGGGATGACTTCTCAAAATATGTACAGGACGTACATCTTCATGGGATCAGGGCACAACACAAACAAGCCTGTGCCATTTAGTCTTGTGCTATATGCAAGCCCAGAGTTTAATACTATAGGGCACACAGCACATAAAGAATACAGTTTTGTATTCCCAACTGCAGTAATTAATTTGAAGTCAGTAAAACTATACGTGTGATTTAGAAATGGTGAATGCAGCCTTGAGAAAAGGTTAACATCAAGAGCACTCTAAGGAGGTTAACAGGATGGAGCTGCAAGCATATTTTCTCAAGAAAAGCAATTAAAAATGACATGAAGTTAGAATAAAAGTCAGTCCAGAAAGGATAACAGAACATTCACCTGTAAGCAATCTCACGAGACTGGTCAACGCTTGGAGAAAAAAAGCTGTCTCACAAATTGCCCAGAGTTTAACTTGAAGTCCATTTGTTAATTTTGTAAACACTGCTGCTTCCGTTTTGCACTGACATGCTATTGACAGTGGGACTCGAATCCTGCCAGGAAGGAAGTATCAGGTTTCAGGCAGCTTTGGGACGCTTCTCCAGTCAATCTTCACCTGAAGGGCTTTGGTAATAGTTACTGACAGAATGGTGCAATTCAGGCTCCATGTGAATGAAGAGTGCCTAACATTTCAGGTAAGTGTTTGGGAACATGGTACAGTCGGTGCCCACAGCCAGTTCAGGTGAGGTCGCACTCCCTTTTACCAGCCTCAACCAAGGGATTTCCCAGCCAAGGGATTTCATTTATCCTGCACCAGCCATTCTGCAGCACCAGTTGACAACAAATTTTGGCTTCCCAGTCAGTATTGTCCCTGCTGTGGATTCAAGCAGACGATTCTGGGAGCCCTTTATGTTGAACTAGGGCTGGCATCTTCAGCCCAGCTATCCTATGTTGCCCTATCCTGCTGCCAACCATCACCAACATTTTCTCTGTATCATTTCAGTCATTGCCTCTCCCACTGGACATAATTATGTTCTTAATAATGCCACAGGCTGCTTAACACATATTCCTTGTTTTGAACTAAATGGTTTCAAACAGAAGTCCCAGTGCCATGATTTTTGAACATCTTTCCTGCTGGAGGATTAGATGCAGATTGCTCAGGATTTGAGAAAAGAAATTCCGTATATATGATACTGGAAACCATAGCCCTATACCACATTAATAATGCAGGCAGAAAGGCACTTTAGGCCCCTGGTGCTGAATACTGAATATATCCTATATAAAGAAGAAACTGCTTCTAGCCAGTTTCTGGGGCACTGAGCACTGGGAATCCTGGTCAGATCATTTCGGAGTACACATAGAAACAATTGCACATGGTTATATTAAATACAGGCTTTTGCTGGCTTTGGTCTACTAGGTCCATATGCTAACTTTGAAGGTTAAAGTAAGTATTTTGGTTTAAAAGACCATAGACAGAAATTTGACAAGTGATCTGAAACTCATCAGCCCATCAGCATCTAGTGAACACCACAAAGCATGATGTAGCTCCTGAAGGTGCCTCATCACTGTGAATGGGGTTGTCCTTAACTGAGGTGCCTCAGGAGGTGTGCAGCTTGTTGTGGGTGAAAATGGGCACCCAAGGAGCACAGGCAGGTCCGGGACATGGCTGGAGCTGTACTGAAGCCAACAGAGTCCCATCAGTGGTGTCCAAACACTTCCAATCAAGTCAAGGCACTATCACACTGGCTGCTCAAGGCACAGCCAGTGCCTTTGAGTCAAAGCCACCCACTGCATTTGTCCCCTCCACACAGAGCAAGTAGGACACACTCTTTGAGGACCAACACTAGAGGCTTCTCTATGGGTTCAGCTCAAGAAGGGGAGACTGTTCACTGTTGAGTGGTGCATGAGAATGCATCTGTGCTATGAAAACCGTTCCAGTCATCCAGGGACTTGCAGTCCATGTCTAAATGTAACTTAAAGGACTGCATTTTAATTTCAATTCCCATCTTTAAGACAGACACCTTTTTTACTTTCTTTTCTTCCTTCTTTTTTAAGCCTTCCTGCTTTCTTTATTTATACCTCAGATACATGTGGTATGAAGGACTAATCTTAAACATTTACAGCCTGAGGTTGGTTTGCGGTATTTATTTCAACTTATTATATATTATAGTATGTTTTTGATTATATATGACAATCAATTTGCTGGAATTTATAGCTCTCTGACTAATATGCTTTCATGATGTACTTGCCCTTAATTTGTGGATTTTATGGAGAGTTTATTGAGGTTGGATTTCCCGCTTCTCTTTCCACTTGCTCTTTCTTTTAAAATTTCAATACGTGTAAATGCATGACAGAGAATATGAAAGCTTAACAGTCACAAAAAATGATAGATCATTTGTTTCACAGATTAAAGTCCCCAGAGCAGTCCCACAGCAACCTTTCCTGGGCTCAGAGGCCATCTGGTGGTGATGCCCTTTACCTTTGAGTTCGGTCCCCCAGGGCAGACAAAATCTTTAGAGCATATGCAGGACCCAAGTTGGGAACTGTACACCAGAATCAGCAGGAGAGAAGAGATCAAGAATTAGGGTGGCCCTAGTTTGGTACAGACTGGGAGTACATAGCTGAATTTAACCCTTTCTGGTAGAGCACACTCAGCATCCTCTTCTCCATGTGGTTTCTCACTATTGCTCAGCTCCCCACCTGTTTGCAACCATCCCTTCTGCCTTTGGCATATATGCTGAGATCAATGAGAGGCACACGGGAACAAAAGAAAGAATGTGGGCTTGCAGTCTAGGCCCACATTTTTAAGTTCTTCCTACACTAAAAACTTTCTAATTTAAACCCTTTGATTATGGGATTTAGGTAGATCCCAAGCAGTGTATTTTTGATTTTTCAGACCAGAGAAAAAACATTTAAAGTTCTCAGCAAACAGGATTTGACACAGTGCTGAAAGGTAAGAAGGCAGGGGAAAGGGGGGTTTAGCTCAGCATCCTATCTCAGATAACGAACATGCAAATCATAGTAAATAGGCCACAAGTAGAGGCAGATTGTGGCAAGGAGGAGGTAAGAAACTTACTGTGAAAAAAACAGCAACCTCGTTCAGTTCCTCCCCAGGCAGTGATTGCAGCAGCAATGACTGAAAAGCGTGTAACAGCCGTGGCATCTGAGTCTGCCTGGAGTACCTTCCTGTGCAGGTACCTTTGCAGGGACTGTCTGGTATGAGATTAAGCTGGACACATCAAAGAACCATCAAGGCAGGTGATGCTGTGAGCTGTAGGGAGAGGATGACATAAGATGACACCTGATACAAGAGGAGGTGAGACCTACTGGAGCCTGAGGCTGAGCTCTGATGCACTGCGAAAGGGTCAAGGAGATGGAGAGAAGCCAGAACAGAGTGGACAAAAGGTATCGCCTGCTCACCAGTGCAGGGGGTGTTGCATCAAGCCAGGTATGGAGAACAGACCTTAAGTCTTCCTTCTGATCTTCCTCCCAAGGTTGTCTCTTCATGTGACCTCAGAAAACTGGGGAGCTGTAACCAAACTGGCGAAAACAGAAGAAAAGTAGGAGGAATTCTCAGAAAGGAGAAGAAGCCTAAGTTTCATTAAAATTTAATGGGACTGAAGTTTCTTTGTGACTGAAATGCTTATAACAACTTTACAACAGATATCTTCTGACCTTAGAAAGCATGTAAAATCCAAAGCAACCTAAAATTTAGAAAGAAAACCAGATTTGCTAAAGAACTAATAGAAGGAGTCTCTAAGGTATAAAAATGCCTTAACAGAAAAGATACACAACCTTTTTTAAAACTGTACATGGATTTTCAAATTAATTTCTACTCAAAACTACTCTATCTCTGCAGTGTTTTGCAATGGCACCATCACTGCTAAATGAGTGGGCTTTTCCCATAGCCTTGTCACTGCACACCCTCCTCACCCAGACTTCCCCTCTTTCAAGGTAACTCTGGTTTGATATGCTGGTCTTCCCATTAAAACAACGGGAACCATCTGAGGAATTCAGAATTGTTATTAGTCTAATTCAATGTTCATCACCTACTGCCTTTTGAGAGGGAGGAGGGGGCAGCATTCATATGGGGGAATTTCCAGGGGTGTCCACATATTGCTAAATGCCTTTTGGGCATGCAACGTGACAGGGAAGGGGGAAATTATGCAGTCATTGCCTTATCTCATGAACCTTGCTTCTCCTTTGCTGATATCCTCACTGAAAAGATTATATGAAATTACTAGACTCCACAAAGACTGTAAAATGCTTTACTTCACTCAGAAGAGGGATTACGTGTATTTTACCTTACGACACTACAGATCTCATGACACCACGAACTGGGTGAATATTTTGGGACATCTGCACTTCTGAGCTCCTGCCTCAAGCTATTCCTCATTATTTACTGCTAACTAATGAGCAGTCAGGTGGCTGATTCTTTTAACAGAGGGCACCGTTTAGACTGCTGTATACCCTCGAGCACCATTTACCATCTCACACTTTGGTCTGGGCTTTTCATTTAAGCAAATATCTCCCTTCCTTGAAACACTGCTGGATATAACAGATAGAGAGGCAGCCATGTTCCAAAATAGACGTATTTCTAAACATTTCCAGCTGCCTTAAGGGCCCATATAGTATATGAGGTGAGATACTGTGAGGTTTCACCACACAGTAAAGAGCAGCCAAAGGGCATTTTCTAAACTTTTTTTCCTACTGTCTTCCATTTGATGAAAGACTTGTGGTTAAACCTTTATCTTCTATAAACATTTAAAAGTAGGTTACCTTTTATTTTCACGTCTCACTTTTGTTTCATTAAAAGACAGGTTTTACTACAGTAATTCAGGTGATTGATACTTTGGATCACCTTCAGAAAATAGTTGTTAATGATCTGTATCTATGTCTGCATTCCAGCACAGATGTGCGCACAGATGTATTTGTGTGCAAGATGCCCACAAAGCAGTGTTTCTTTCTGATGGCATTTTTTCTTTGCTTTTATATAAGGCAGCTCCTATGCATGTGGTATGGAAACCTCAAGAGTGGTATTTTTGTCAAATTGCTCTCACTCTCTTCTCTTCCTCCCACAGCAAGCACCTCCATGCCATACCTCCATACTGATTTTTTTTAAACACTGGACCCTGACTGATTCTGCGGCAAGGATATGGATGTGGTTGATAACCAGAAGGGTCCCCACATTAATTAACGAAAAAAGAAAAAAGCCTTTTCCTCTGCTTTCTTTGAGGGACTTGCCTGCCACAGTTGGTATTCCTACATTCTCTCTGAAAATTCCTAAAACAGCCTCACGATTGAGGAAAAGAGGGGCAATACAGAGCCTGAAGGTTGGAAGGCATTTTCTGTCATTTTAAATGGTTATTGCAACTAACGGTGCTTCAAGCCCACGCTGCACAACAGCTCAGGCACTGGCTGGTTGTTTGTATTAGCTGTGCCGTCACAAACCATGGCTGAACTGCACATCTAACAGGGGACAATGGAGAATCTAAAATGCACATGGCTGATATTAAGTATTTACTATTAATAACAATCACCCTATCCCCCAGTGAAGAAACTGTGCAGCAGCTGCTGTCGCTGTACTGTGAATATACAGGTTGAACAGGAAGGTGATACTAACATTTAAGTAATGCCTAAAATGTTTCAAAAACTTAACACCAAATAAAGCTGCACATCTAAATGAACATTAATTCCTCAATGGAGTGATAGATATCAATTTAATAGGTAAACTGTTACTAAAACTGAAGTTCACACAGGAAAGCTGGAATTAGTAAAAAAGCTCAGAAAGCTACAAAAATACTAAATCTCCCTTGTCCTTAAGGTTTGGGTGTCTTTTTTTCCTTGGCAACAAGATCTAAAATTCAAGAGATGCCAGAAAACTATGAACTTATTTTAAATGAGCTGTGGAAATCTCCCGCTGTCCTGTGTCTCTCTGTCTGAAGCTATGACCTTCCTGTCCTAGTGTCATGTGTCTGATCGTATAAAGAAATAATTCATAGTGCACTTCTTACATTTTACATATTAATTGATTAAAAATACCTCATATTCCACTTCACTTCTTATTTAATTTGAGTCTAAACCTACAACATTAGCAAGGTATTTGGGTTTTTTAAACCCAAGAGGTTTTGTACATTCACAAAACAATGAGAAGTTGACCTGGAAGAAATAGTTTCTGGTGCAGACAAGAGAAATTACATTGTTCATCTGTTAGAGTGATTCCTGACAAAATGCATGAAGCATACAGAAATGCAGATAAAGCAAAACTTCTGAAATACCCTTTAAATTAGAACAAGTCTGCTAGGAGAGTATTAAAAAAACTGAAACAAACAAACAAAACCCAACAAAACAAAAGAGCCCTAAATGCCTAAATCTTCTTGAAACAGATCTGTGAACTGAATAGCTGCTTCTTTTTACTAAACTCAAATAGTTCTCTTAAAATTAAAAAAAAATATTTTCAGGAGAGTAATTTCCTAAAAAAGGTAACTTACTCTACCGGACCGTTAATTTAAAAGGAGATTCTGTTTTGAATATATGTACTTAAAACTGTGAAAAGCAGATCAGCATTTTCTTCTCATTAAAACCTCATCTCCCTTTTAAATACTCCCTTCAGTGAATATTAATGCCAGCATAATAACTCAAACAATGGGTGAACCATTATCAGAAAACATAGGAAAAAGAAAAAAGACAAAATTTAACCCCAAGACATGGCAGACAGGTGTTTCTGCAAACGAGGCCTGGGATTTCAAACATCGATCCCAGAAGCCGCAGCATGCCTTGTGCTGGGAACTTCAACTTTGATTAATTAATGGCACTTCAGTCTCCTAAACTTTATTTTAAAGGTCTTTAAAAAGCCTCTTGAGGAGATACAGATTTCTCTACTGAAAGAAAAGGAAGCTGCAGATTCTCTTCCTCACTACTGATTAACTTCATCAGTTCAAAATCTGTAGTTACTGGATGTTTCAATTCATCACCAGACTCAGCCAGGAGGGGTTACAGCCCATTCAGTTTAGAGAGATGTGGGCTGTGGGATCTGTAGAATCGGCAAAGACTGGCCTTGTCTTGGACCTCAGAATTTTACTGTAGTTTATAAACTGAGTTGGCAGAAAACGCTCAAGAAGAAAACTGTCAAGATCTTCTTCATAATGAAGGACAAACCTTGCTAGTTCAGGAAGAAAAACACCTATGAAGAATAACGTGGATTTTGGTGAGACATACAAAACAAAACAAGTCTGGCTATTTTGATTTCTTTAATCTGGCAGTTCCTTTTTATCTGAGATGACAGAGTTTGAAAAAAATAAAACAAAAGGAGAAAAAAGGGAAAAAGCTACCCAGTGATCCATATCATTCAGCAACAGCAGAAACAAAAGTGCTGCTAGTCAAATTTATGAGCCTTGAGAGATCTTGGCTGAAGTCAGTAGAGAAATACCTCCATTAAACACCCTCCACTCCCTAATTAATCCCTAACTCCTTTCCTCCCACACTTAAAGAATGAGCTCAAAATATCTGTTTTACTGTGAGCACGAAGTTTCTCTCTCCCTCTCTCTCCCTCTCTTTTTTTTTTTGGGAGGGGGAGGGGGGGCTTTTGGTGCTGATAGCTGATATCATCCTCAGACACTGCATCAAACAGTGCACTGAATATAAAAATATAAGTACTGGCAACTTTCAGACTCACCTTTTCATCAAAAATTTGATGGGAAGAGGGAAGCGAGCTGCTGAGCTATTCCTAATCTACCTGGAGGAGATTTTTCATGAGAGCCTGACTCTCTGGAGAACAGCTCACAGGAGAGCCTGACTCTCTGGAGAACAGTTCACAGCAGCTCTAATAGCAACAAGGCCTGGACATCCATTACATGATTTTAACACACACACATGTCATGCAGGTGCCAAGGCACAGGAACGCTTGAGAGAAGATTAGAGCAAAATGTGGAGAAATGTGGATTAAAATGGTTGCAAACAGGGGAGAACTCTGACAGTGGATCTCATCCGACCCAGCCAGGAGAAAGAAAGTGCAGGACCTACCACTCACTAAAGCCATACTCCTCTCTTTATGCAATTCAAACCTGAAATGCCTTTTTACACATGCTTAGCTGTATATAGGTTTATAACATTTACTAAACCACTTTTTTCCTCTTCTGCATTCAGATCTAAGGTTCCTGACTTAGTTCTTCAGGAAAATTAGTGAAGAGCTAGCTTCAGGAAAATTAGTGAAGAGCTAGCTTCTGCAAAGAATAATATGGGTAAATGAAATTCTGCACTAAGCTGAGCTCAGAGCCTGCTGGGTACTTTGTTTATAAAATAGAAGGAATACTATTCATCTCATTTACTTCCTGTTGACATCAACTACTGTTAAAAAAAAAAATCTCCTACCTGGTGCAGAACATGCTTCTTACTGAAATACATGATAACAAATGAAAACGATACATTTCTGCTTGTGTCTGTATTTGATCTCATGCTGGAACTTATGCTTCTGAGCACAAAAGCCTCTGACCGAGCAGCTGTCAGATAAACATCACTGATTCCTTGGTCACACACACAGAACTACAAAATAAGCTAAAATAGTTGGCTTGTCTGGTCATTACTCTAAACCTTTAGTTTTGCACCAGTGATTCCCAGTGATCTTCATTTCCACAGTGGACCCACTGTCAAATGTGCTGTCAAATGTCCGATTTCTGGTGCCAAGTCATTAATCAAAACTAAAGAGTGGTTAGTTTTTAAAAAAACTGACTGCTATCTAGCATCGTGTTAGATCTTCTTGAATGGGTAGTCTTTCAGCTTCCTGGTTGTCATCAATCTCCTTTAGAAACATCTCTTTAAAGAAGCATGTTACTAAGATACTGCAGTTTTCATCTCTCATGGTTGTTGATCTTTACTGGCTATATAATATCACTAGGAATTAATTCTTTCATTTCCCTGTTTAAGAAAGGGAGAGATTCTGCATTTTTTGTTCACAGAGAAGGGAGGCTGTAATCCATGAGCTGGAAAAGCTGTTGGCAGTAGCAAGGCCAAATGAAGGCTCCATGTTGCCAGCAGGAAAAGAAAAGTGTTAACATTAGTTCTGTCATAAGGTATTAAACTAATTCCTTGTTTCAGACTACTGCTGTCCTGCTGAAAGGCCAAATCGGCTCAATTATTAGGCATGACAAAACTCAGCATAGCATTGAACGTGCTGCAGTGAAGAAAAGCCCTGCCATACCTTGCTGCCCTCCTGGAACAAACTATTGACTTGTTTAGAGAAAAGGCAGATGTGGCTGCTGAGGAGACGACCCAAGTCCAGAAAGGCAACTGTATTCCCACTTTGGAGCCAAGTCTGATGAAAAAAATTTCCTAAAATGTGCCAGTCCTCCCCTTTAGCAACAACCCTGAACTACACCCTACACTATTACACATTTTGGATCATCTCCCCAGTAAGCTGCAGCACAAAAATTCCAATGTTAAAATCATGCAGAATCAGTCCTTTTCTTGTCACTGTCATCAGAGGCAGCTGAGATGCCCCAAGACATTTTTCCTGTGGTTCTGAACTTTGTCATGGGTAGGGATGGACAGTACTCACACTCACTTCAGCCAGCAGAAAATGTGAACAACAGAGAAGAAACCTGTGTCTCTGCCAAGAAAAACCTCCTTTGTAAAAGGTCAACTGAGCATTGACTTCTGCCAGAGCCTAAACAATTGCCTGACAAGGCGAAGTCACACTTGCAGGCAGTGGCTGCAAGGAAACGTCGGTGACACTGCCCAACAGGCGAGACCCCCACCCTCAGCACAACTTGAATATTCCATCGCTCTCGAGCTGGTCTACAGCCTGCTGAAGTCAAAGGGTACTGAAGTTGCAAGTTAAATGCAAATTGTTTTCCGATTTTCTAATCAAGATAGCTTAAAGCCATGAATGGTTTACTAAAATTTCCAGCACAAATTTCCTAATTAATTATTGATTATTGCACATAAAACTTTATTCAGTAATGCAGGGTGGTCCCACAAAGTGATATTTGTGTTTTAAGGTAGACTTAAACATATTTGGGCTAGGAAAATTCTGTCTCATTTTGAGTCACATTTTTGAAGACTTATACATCAGTTTTCTCCCCGGAAAAAAAACACATACAGAAGTGGAGTCATTAGTTACATTCTTTGCAACTGCATGATTTCCACTTCTCTCTACCTGCCGAGACAAGCATGCAAGTTTTCACGTTGTTGAATGAAACCACTTGACATAAGCCTTTCTGGCAGAACTCCATCCATATACAAATAAAAAGCTCAGTCTCATTATAAAGGGAAAAAAAAACACACTGTTTTAAGTGATTAGTACCATACACTCCATTAAAAAGCATGAGTTCAGATTACATTTGTGAGACCCTGCATCTGCAGGGTAACAAGGGACACCAGACTGCAATTGTATTTTAAAGCCTGATGGCACCTTTGAAAACTTTGAGGGCTCTTCTTGTCGATCCCTCTTCTGAGGTAGCATCAGAGCCCAACAGGGCTCTGACACTTCCCTATGGACTATCTTGAGGAAAACAACACTCTCAGTCCTGCCTATCTGCTCTGTTCTGCAGCAGCTTATCTTCAGAAAGGGACTGTTTAATCAGCATTTGTCAAGTTCTGACCTCCTGCAACAGGGGCCCACTAGCACAGGTACAATCAAAATAATGCATTAGTACATTATAATCTAGACAAACAAATTCCTCCTTTCCCTTCAGCGGTGTCGTCTTGGCTTGTGCACTCCCTTAAGAGATGCTAACAACTGGCAGCTCTGCTCAGGGAGATCACTGATCTAATTCATTTTTCCTTCCCCCTTTAGGGAATGCTATCACAATGCTCTAAGATCATTGCCTTGTACTTCTCACTCCCCTCCCCTGATGAAATGGCTCTGAAATGTCACCACCTGATCTGCGGGAGAAGTTGCACCCTCACAAGCCTTTCCATTAACTATTCCTGTTGACAGCTCCTTGTTTCTTCAGTGAGCTGTCTCTCCTTACCCAAGGGGGTGCTTCTACAGGACCTTCACGGCTGGCTTTTAGCAGCCTGGTAATCACAGCTCACAACATACTGGTTGACAAACTCCTGTTTTGTTAATATTTTTTCCTTAACACTAGCTTTTCCATGATACTGCTCAGCTTTAACACAGGGACACTATTTCCATGCCATCTCTCAATGTGTCTAGGGCTTAGCAGGAACAGATGTGTTTGGAAACCTAAATACCCCACTTCTGAGGCCTCAAAGTGTGCTATTTCATCTATTTTTTGAGGTATTTGAAATGCCTTCATAAGATCAAGAGGAACTTCACAGGTTTGTGCTTGTTCTCAGTGTGTATTTGTTCAGCAACAGCTCCGTGTAAATGGCTGTTTTGGGGCTGTATTTAAACAGGAAAGCATCTCGGAACAGTTGGATGGGAAACATCTTACCAGGAAATGCAAAAAGTCACCTGGAACAGTTGCTTTCTGAGGCCACCAGCCTATCCTAGCAGGGTAATGTCAGTGTTGCCTGGAAAGCCATAATACATAAGAAAATAAAAGGAAGCTTGTGTTTGCTATTGTTGCTACAAAAGGTGTCAATTTTCTGTGGCATGCACTATTTCCCACCCTTGTGTTTGTGCGTTCTTCCACACTGCCCCCTCCCTATTCCAGGGAAGAGAAGCACCATTTAAAAAACCTGAATATTGTATTTCTCTTCCTTCCCAAAATGGCAGTTTCAGTGAGACTTTCGGCCTTTAGACACACTCTGTGCATGATATCCCACAGCAGAACCTTTTGGTTCCACCTGTTACCCATTGGCGGAGGTGTTGGGCATCAACTACCTTGATGGAACAGAGGACTGGTGGCTTTACAGTTCCCCCCCTGATGAAGTAGAGCTTTTTTATTTCTCACACTAGGCCTAGAAAACTGGTCGCTTATTTGCCAGTAGAAAAAGTACCCCTTCCAAGATAACCTATTCTCCATCTTCAGGCAGAATATTCCCTTTAAAGATCAGTTCACCAAACCAAAGTTTCTTGGTCTATGAGATGTTCACTAGAGCTTACACCTGCCCAGGCTTTATCATGCCTAATTTTGCATTTTGCATTTTCCTTATCTACAGTTTTACCATGCCAAATACACACTAGAATATTTACACATTAACATATTTACACATTAACACAGTAGCCTTTTATGTTCCAAGACCAAAATAATTACCTTATTCAGGAGTATGCATTCATTTGCCATTGTCTAACATTTTCTCTTATCCCTATAAATATATAGTCAGATTCTGCACTATAGAAACAAAAGCTCTGGTCTCCTAATAAAAAAAAGTAATTTAAAATTCTTTAAAATTATGCCGAAAAGGACCCATGAATTCATATACACAACAGAGTAATGTAGGCACATGTTCATTAATTTCTTGCTGCATATTAAAATGCATCATGAGTTTTCAAAAAATCTGTCATTGTATACTGTGAATTTATATAAATTCACAGTATGAAATGACTGAAAGTAGCCACATTAAAGGTATTTGTTGATTAACTGTTATTATTTCTTGACAGTATTTGTGTGCATATATACGTATGTATACATATATATACATGCATGTATGTATAAAAGATAAGTACAGTGCAATGAAGACTACATCTAAAAAAAACTTGGCAGCTGTAGAAGGCAGGTGTTTTCCATGGCTCTCTGTGAAAGAGCACGCTGCAGTTAACGATGCTGTGAAAGGCTGCCTGTAGACCAGAAACATATGCATCAACAGAAGATTACAGCCATGACAGACCTGCAAGTATATGGGTGAAAACTCAAGGCAAAACATCAGTGCACTCAATATGCTCAATCCAACATCTAAAAGCATCTTTAAACAAAGAAGTGGCTGTCTAGAATGATATACACACCGGTAACATGGGAGCTGCAAACATTGCTACTTCCGCTCTGGAATAAAATCAAAGGCCAAGGGCCAGGTTCCTAAAAGGCAATGTTCAGTCTCCCACTTTTCCTCTTAGGTTACATCCAAGAGAAAGTAAAGCACAGGATCACATCCTGGTCTTCCAGCCATATGAAAGACTCTATTGAAGTAAATTGGTAAAACTCAGCAGTTCCCTACCATGTAATTTTCTATATAACATTTGTGCCATTTCCCACTGGAGCTAACAGTAGCCCTGAAAATCTCCCAAATCTGAGGCTTGCACTGCAGAGAGGATGCACAGCTGCAGAGGGAGCAGGATGAGTTGGAAGTCTTGTCTTATCCAGTGCTCCCCTGGCACAGAGCCCTGCCTTATGCCCTCTCTGCTACAGCACTTTCTGATCTGGGAGCAGGGTTTGTCACTTATTATTTTTTAATAAACATAAATAGATAGATAAAAAAAATGTGAAGACATTCACCTTGGTTAAGTAGCCTGATTAGCTGTGGTATTTTGCACATCTGGCCCACAGCAGAGAATTGGGCAGTAACCTTATCAGGGAAACACAATCATGGAAAAGCAGTCCAGCCTCATAGCCCAGGCAGCCCTGTCTCCCCAGGCTCAACTCTGCCCTCTAAAGCCAGTCACTGCTCCTACCTAGGCTTAGCCCTGCCTTTTTATACTCAAGGATAACATACTGCACATCAGAAGTGATGTACAATATGCCTGGCTTTCCAAATCTGGAAGCCAGCAATAGAATGTTCCTACCAGTACCTGTTGCTCTTCCTGAAAAATGATAATATTTTCTTAAAGCTATTTTTAAAAATAAATAATCTGGCTCCTTCTACCAAAGTTACAAGCAC
This sequence comes from Pseudopipra pipra, assembly GCF_036250125.1. Taxonomy (NCBI): domain Eukaryota; kingdom Metazoa; phylum Chordata; class Aves; order Passeriformes; family Pipridae; genus Pseudopipra; species Pseudopipra pipra. Next base: position 27,196,221 of record NC_087551.1, read on the forward strand.
CTCCCTCAGGAAACTATTTTCAACCCAGGAAAACAGCAAATGCAAGATATTTTCAGGTGGGTGGACTTTATTTAGGGTTCTAGCAATTTAACCAAAGACTAGAAACCACAGCCATATCATAACCCACATAGTTTCTTTCTGTTTAGCTGTGTAGGCTCTAACCACCTATGCAACATCTGTTGGTACTCTGGCATTATTGGCAAGACACCAAAATAACCATGTTCTGTATAACAAACAGTTGCAGTCTCCATTTCTCTCCTGGTCTCTCTGCTTCAGCTTACAAAGCCACAGCGAATCCTGCCTGCCTGCCAGGGTGGGAGTGAGATCAGAAAATGTCCCTTCAAGGATGTGATAGAAACCAGAATTGCATGATTATGGTGTGCCTTGAAAAACACATCTTTGGATAATTTGCAGTTCCTTTATGAAAAGAGTAGGATTAGATGATAAAAACTAAACCACAATCAGAGCAGCAGAGTCAAATAGTGAGTCATTTTGGACACAAACTCAGGAGAACTCAGAGAGGCCACTGGCTACATCCTTCAGATTTCTAAAAATACACCTATTGAAGCATTTCTTTTAAGCACAGATTTGTATCCAGGTTTAGCAGGAACCAGAACCACCTTGCAATGTGTTCTAGGTGTGTGGGGAGTGACTGCACCACTCCCATGGGGTCTGCAATCAGAGCAGAGGCAGAAGAAGAGGACAGCAGCTGAGGTTTGGAAGTAAAGTGACTTCCTTAAGATTGCACACCAGGCCAGAGCTCGAAGAAAGTCATGTCACCAGAACTGGGTTTTTTACCTCTAGATTTTCCAGAGTTCATGACCAAAAGCATTGTCAGTGCTGTTCAGATTCTCAGTCCCCTTTTTCTTTCATCTTTTCCATCCCCTTCTCCCTGTTCTATGCAGTAGACATCTCACAGCAGATGAAGGATGTCCCAGTGCAGTGAAGGTGCTTCCATCCCTCAGAGAGCACCTCAGACCTCTGCAGCTCCACCTGGGCTTGGTCCTGTTGTCCAGCCCTGCCAGCCTCTCCTCCTCTCTGGATGTGGAGATCAGAGAGAGACCTCCAATGACTGCAAATCCAGCGTGAGACCCTACCACAATGACAGAGGTGCCTGCATGCACAGTAAACCTGCACTTGCCATATTCCCTGTGACTAATCGTCTCACAGGTTCTGAGGAACAGGCAAAACAATGCTAAAGGGTTACATATACCCTGAGGGAATATGGGGATCTGTAACCTGGACATGCTTAATTTGTTGATTAAGGTCAGCAAAGTTAACTGAAGAGCAAAGACAAAGGATGGTGTCATATACATGCATTTTCAATTTATAACTTATTCTCTCCAGTTTGGGTTTTTTTTTTCCTTCTCAAATGTTTAAAGATAAAAAAGGAAGAAAAAATCAAAGCAGCTTCCTAAGAGGAGCAGCACAATGTGCAGTGTACATGAATGAGGAAAATAATGTGCTTTCCTGTTGCTGAAAAATATCTTACACATTTGGATTACTTCAGTTTTTCCTCAAAATTTATGCAGATGCTGCTGACCGTTTCCCTTTTACACTGATTAGCTTTTTCCAGGAAGCATTTTTTCCCCCCCTAAACGCTCCTTTCCTTCCTGAAGAAGCTTGGTTCGCAGTAGAGGATGCTTCTGTCAGAATGAAGTCAGAAAGTTATTTTTAAGAGAAAAATCTTGTGTAGTAAGCAATTTTCCAAGACTAATGAAGAAAGTAGTTTGGAAAAAAAAAATCCCAAACCTATAAAAATATTTTTTTTCCTCATTATTTTTTTAATATAGGTTTTATTTCATTAAGGACAGGGATAATACATGTCATTGCATATGCACATCTCACTCCGAAAATATTCCTACCAAATATTGTGAAAGTATTTCAATAAGGCAACAGTAAATACAAGCAGAAAGCAACTCCCATCAGCATCAAGAACTTTGTCTTATGCACTAAGTGCGTTGCTTTCTGCTTCGGACTAAGGTTACCCACATATGTGTTTGGTAGATCTGGACTGAGAGCATAAATCAGTCTCTGCAGGATTGACAGAACTTGCTGGGACTATTTCTGTCTCTTTCACAATGTCATTATCAAAATTGCTGAAATGTTACTGAACGAAAATCACAGATATAAAAAAAAATCTTAAAAGAAATCAAACTCAGCCAAAGACTTGGTGTAGTGAGCAATATGAGGAATAGTACTCAATAAAGAAAACATAGTAGGAAATCTGAAAATTGAGATCTGTATAGCTTGTGATGATGTAAGATCAAAGAAGATGTCTTCTGGGACCTCTCTGAACTTAAGCCCAGACACCTGCTTTACACAGATGGATTAAAAGGGTAATACAAATCCTGGGAACAAATTTTGTATCCTGAAATTATAACTAATAAAGGTGCATAGCATGTTAATTATATATACATAAATAACAATTTATTGCACGCAAATATTTGTAAGACCTACTGCTGCAAAACACGGGGTTTCTGGCTGCATGTCACAGAATCACAGAATATCTGAGTTAAAACGGCCCCACAAGGATCATTGAGTCCAGCTCTCAGCCCTGCACAGGACCATCCCCAAGAGTCACACTATGTGCCTGAGAGTAGCAGGTAGGCTCAGTGCTAAGCTTCCCTTGACTTTACCAGTGGAAGATCAGGTCCCAAGTTTAAATTAAAATGTAGTTAGTGAGATTGTTCTTAAGGAAAAGGAGCTCTTGGGGACAAGGGAGAGCCACTCAGGAAGTCGAGATAATTATTATTTTTCTAAAACTTGAAACACAGCTAAAAATTCAGCCCTGAATTTTAAGAAAATCACTCCTGCATCCATCAAATTGCTGAAGGGCTAGAGCTCCCAGGCAAGGCTAAAAGTACTTATTTTTTCCCCTATAATGATGCATATTTCTGTTGTCTCATTTCAGTCTTAGGCTCAAAACAAGAAGTCACACCATCGCCAAGAAACTAGGGGGACTGGAGGATGAATCACTTGCTTCCCAGTTAAAGTCACAAAACCCAACTTGCTCGTCCAGCTGTGACCGAAGTCTTCAACAAATTAGCAGAGAGCTCCATGCAGCAGTCTTTTAGCATGACATTTACTCCATTCCTTGCTAGTTATTTCCAGGCACTACAAAACCTACCTCTTAGGAACGTCTTTGCCAACAGAGTCGGCACAAAAGCACACCTGGTGTAACTTGAAATGGAAGAGATCTGCCAAGCTCTTGTAAGTCCCTAAAGAAAGTTAAAACAAACAGTGAGTCAGTGCAGGACAGCTCTGCTTTCTGGTTCTTATACTCTCTCTTTGCTGCACAGAAAATTTATAGCCTTCAAGTTCCTGAACTAACACCTTCCCTGTCAATTGCATTCACCGGTGACATGATATAGCCATAAAAATAATGTTCAACTGACACTGGCTTGGCTTTGTATTTCTTACCCAAGTAAAACGTGCAATGCAAAAATCACATTTCCTTATATGTTTCTGAGTCCACGAGAATATGTATTGCACGCACATCCACATACACGCACAACTGTACATAGGAGCCATCTGTCACAATCATTTTCTTAAATTTAAAAACATTATTAACTCAGAGACGGGAAGGAGCCTCAGGAGCAAGGGGAAAAATTTGCTAAGATAATGACTTTACTCTAAATAACCTGACAATCTCTCCTTCTTTGGCAATTTTAATCATTTAAAAATACAGAACATGACAAGGCAACTTGCATGACCAGTGTCACCGGTTTAGAGTTTCTTCAAGCAGCTGAATTTATAATGCTGTAGGGTAGAATAACTTTATTTTTTATGCTTAGCTGATAACTATGGAAAATCCTTTATAAGCATACTTCCTCCTAGCACACAGTATCTATCCAATCTATCCTGAAGCATGAACACTGACCCATATTCTTCCTTTCAAAAATGGCAACATTCCAAAGAGTTTTCCACTCCTACAGTTTTGGGGTTTGGTTAAGTCTTGTGTTTAGAAGCTAATTTCTCCTAAACTTACCACCAAGATATTACAGTTTCTTGAAGAGAAGATGCTCGTGAAGAAGATCCACTGTCATGAACCATTTACTTGCCTGCTGAATTTCATACAAATGTGGGTGGGAAAAGGTAATATCAGTGCAAGACTCTTCTCATGTAGCAACATTATAATCCAGTACCAAGTTTTACAACAGTATGCATAGATCCATTATAGGGCTCCATTCAAGTTAAAGGGACCATTCAAAGACAAGGAGAGTGCAGAAAGAAAGTGAGAAAAAAAGTTTGTTTATCCAGCATGTGAGCAAGTCACAGCAGGACTGCAAAAACACACCAGATGACACGGTCAGCAGGGAATGAAATACCCAGCATATAGTCCTTGCTGAGCCAAGATTATCCATTAATCTAAGATTGCAGAAAATAGAAAATATGATTACAACCTCTATTTGAAAGGAGGGGGAAAATCCTGGTAATTTCACCCTGTTCAGTGAACCTTTATTTTTTCACTTAAATCATTGAACTAAGGGAAGTGTTTACTGCTGATGTTTGTTTGACTGCCCTTAATCAAAGGCATTGAGTGGATTTCTTCATGGTGTTCCAGTAAACACTGCACTGACAACAACACTAAATTAGATCTCAAGCAGCCACAAACCTGATCAGCAGATACATATTTTTATATAAAAATTTTACTTCCTTTTCACTTTAAAAAAATCCCAACATTTTCTTCCACCACCCTGGAATTGTCTTCATTAATTTTGCTAAAATTAATACTAAAATTTATAAAATCCAAGGAGTAATATATATATCTTCCTTTAAATTTTATTAAGAGGTTAATAGCTTTAATTTTCAGAAATGCAAAGGAAGTTTTAAAACATTATTATGATTGAAAAATATCTCAGTGCAGTTTTTGCATAAAAGCCTTTTGTTATTGAAATAGCCAGCTAGTGCACAGTACCAAGTTTCTGAATGCAGACTGAGCTTGTAAGCAGCTGAGCCCAGAGCAGACTGAAGGTGCTCTGCACATTTCCAGCAAACACTTTGCACTCTTTAGGGTTGGGGGGGTTGGGCTTTTACATTTGAAACAACTTAAAAAAAGTTGGAAGTTAGGGAAACATCGTTCATACACAGAATTGAGCAGTAGGCTTCATCCCAGCATCTTGTTACAGGAATCCCTCTAGCCGTCTTAATAAATTTGAAGAAGCTCTCATTACAAGTCCTATTTGATGGAAGACATTTATCTTATGATTGATGTGTAATTGTGCTCAATGTTAAAGAGCCATTCTCTTCTCCAGAAACTCTCTAAGGTGATGTAGTGTATAAATGTTTCATAGAACATACTTCTCTAGATTACACTGGAGAAAAAGATATATTTATTTCAAAAAATGCATGTTGGATTCTGTTCGGCTTTATATTGTAAAATTAAGAATATTTATTAATATTAATATCAGAGAAACAAAAGTTGTTTAAACACTTACCTTTCAAATATTTTAATAACTACATTAGCAACAATAACATTTTTTATGGTTTAATATTTCCAAACTTAATGATTTTTATTTGCCTCGAGTTCTCACAAAGTTTAACCCTCAACGTCTCAATTAAGACTTCTTTGGGATTGACATGAATGATGTCGACTGAGATTAAAAAAGATATCTGATTAGAAATACAATAGGATTTTAAGTAAAGACAGGTTGTGGATCTTTCTAGGAGAAATAATAAAGAACAAACTAATATAGATAGCAAGATTCACACATTCTGAAAAAAGAAATCTTACAGAACAACACATTCATAGCCATAGCCCGATACATCAAGTAATTTTGTAATTCTCACTCTCTCTTATACCCTCTTTAGAAGCTGTATGCAACTCAACTAAATTAATTTCTCTGTGTTGAAGGTTCAGTATGAGCTCTTCACTTCTGGCACCAGAGCCAAACTCTGGTCTCAGTGACATGGCTACAATGCTCATGCAAGCCTGTGGGAATTTTATCGGGGAAACTTAAATTTTCTGGTTTTACTAGGCAAGCTGAGAGCAGAATTTGGGCCTACACAGGCTTAGCATATAACAATTGGAGATTATCCAAGTGCCTTGCTGCTTCTGGTACCAACAGGCACCTTCCACTTGTATGTTTTTGACACTTTTCAGTGTCAGACCACAAGGTTCCTCCAGAGCTTCCAGCAGTGGAAAATTTTTTCACTCAGGTTGATGGGACAAACTCAGCCCCTTATCCTCAAAGTGGGCAGAATAGTGTCTTTATGGTGCAATTCCTCACCCCAGCTCATCTCCAAATGCATTTAATTTCTATCCCATTGACCTCTCTGAAACCACTGTTGTCCCCTCAGATGTCATGACTTCTCCCACCCAAGATCCACAGTCTTCTGTTGTCTGACTCTTTGGTTTCTAAGGTTTCCTACAGCTTCCCTTTTCATACTTCTGTTCTTTTTATTTTCCAAGAGGATCTACAAAGATTTCCATATCTGTTCTCTTTTGGGTTCTTTCCATCCTCCTGGAAGTTCAAATCTCATCCCACTACTGTTGATTGTTACTGTATTTTTGAGAGATTCTCAGCCTCTCTTTTTTTTTTTCCTGTGTTGTCAAATCTGTCAACATCCCCAAACAAAATTTTCCTAGAATTATGATTTGCACAAGTTTCCATCAGGTCTCAACTTAGGCTGGTGCTCTCCCTGTATTACAGCTACCAGCTGCAATTTTTGATAACAGAGACAGGTAATACTGGTATTCACACACAGAGTTTTGTGGCATAATGGACTTCAAAATTGCAGATATCCTTCCCCCCCCCTCCATTTTTAAATTGATTTTATTTTACTTATTTATTCAGGCTTATTGATTGTCATATTAAAGATGCCCTGAGTTGAAGGCCCCATTTACTATGAGAAGCTTAAATTTAGGGTCACTTTTTCAAAATAAGAGGAGTCTCCTGGAACAGACTCCTTATACTATCATTATTAAAACAAATTCCAAAGAACACAAAGTCCAGCAAGGAAATAAAAGGACAAAAAAAGGCAAATAAATGATTGTTTGTTAAAACTGACTGCTTCTAAGAAGAACACTTTTACAAGTAATACAAAAAGCAATGAAAAGGTACTCACCAGATTTTATTGAAACATCTCTGGGGAAAATCCATTAGAAATATATTTGCAATCAGTCCAGTGTCAAATTTCTACTGTAAATACGGCAGTTAAGAAGGTCAAGTTACCCAAGGCTGTGTAAGAGTGAAATGAGCAGTTAAAAGGGAACTTATGCTGAGAGTATTTTGTATACAATTTATGTCCTTTACTCTCTGTTAAAACACATCACACAATTTTCTTGTATGTTACATGACATTATATTCACAATAATGGGCTACTGAAATAATGACCCATCACTGGTTTCCTTATCTCCATGCAAACACTTCGGAATTGTGCTTGAATCTGATGCTCTGATTAGCTGGGAGCTGAGCCCATGCCAATAGGAGAGTTGCTGTAAATTGTTGGATGAGTGTAAATGACACCCACACCACTGGTGTAGCAGAAAAAAAATATGTAACTTGAGATTATGAAGTGTCCTGCTGTGACATAAATGGAGTGGAAAGGCACTTAGTCCAGAGAGGGCCATAAATAGTTTAAAGCCAAAAAATGCCCAAGGAATGTGTATGGGTAGAAAGTGATTAAGGAAGTGACAAAAGCGAAGGTGGCTATCTAAGCGCTAGTGCTCTGGGGTTTACAATAAAGCTTCATCTGCACTGTGATGCACAGCCACAGCTGTGCTGAGATATGTATTTGGTGAACTGTGCAGCGAATGGGATCTATGAACCCTCCTCAATGTAAACCTCCTCCCCACACAGCATCTCTGGCAGAGAAGTGCGACCCATACGTGTGCATCTCTAGACTCCTGTGATGTATTTGGTTCTGGAAACAGTGCTTGTCTGCACATACACGAGGGAGGAGAGCCAGCATCTCACACTAAGGAGGGCTATGCTGTGGTGCAGCACCAGCACTGCAGCAGAGCTGTTGCTCAAGGCAGTAAGTGGCAATGAACAGACATGCTCTGTCCCTTTCACAAGCAACATCTGGGAGAGGATCAGCAGTTGAGTGAAAAAAAGATAATGCCAGAGACGTGAATAAAATAAAAAGCCTAAAAAGAGATGGCGTTAGGAAAACAGAAATGGAACAAAAAAAAAATCAGGGGGGAAAAAAGCAAACAACTTGCAGCCATCAAGAAGACACCAGCCAGAAACTTACAGAGAGCAAATGGTAACCAACCTCAGAGGACAGTCTCCAAAGACAAGAAAAGGTCCCTGCAGAGGCCACAGAACAAAGAAGACACTGAAACTCCCACCTATTGCCGTCCATGCACAGCCACCAGAGTCAAAAGACTTTTGATTTTGTACATGGAGACTAATCCATAATGCCACTTACTTAGGACTTACTAATGTCACTTAGGAGAGAAGCACAGAAATGGTTCCTGTAGGTGTTTTGTTTACCCGTTTTCAATCATAGTGTCTTCAAAGCACTTCACAGCCATTAAAGATTCCCTCTCACAATGCTCCACTGGAGGCAATGTAATAGTGTTATTTCTATCCTGCAGGAAGGAAGGCAGGGAGGGTAAATGTTACTTGCCCACACATCATAGGATGCCTGAAGCAAAGCAAGGAAGTGAGCTCAGGTTTCCTATGTCTCCCCTTCACATCCTGCTTTGTCCTTTTCTACTTCTCTCTCATCCCTTGTGAATGGGCATGATTGGAAAGGCACCACTTCTGTGCTCAGAAATACAACAATCATGAGGGTAAACAGAGAGTCACAGCTGAGTCCAGTGTCAGTTCCATTTAATTCAATGTCTAACGGAGCTTGAGACTACTTTAGACAGAGCTTACTAAATGTCCCAAGAGCCATGAATAATTTTGGAGAGAGAACTTCAACTTAAACGACCCCAAACCTTACTTTCCAGTCAACAGTAAACCAAAGGTAATTAATTATAAATATAGAGATAATAAATTATATTAAGGAAGAATAGATTGTAATTGGCAATAATTCACACAAATGCCCTCCATAGAAAGATCACTGACAGCTTCAGAAAAATCACAAAACTCAGGCAATTAATGATTCTCATAATCTCATAACAAAAGTGTTTCCATTTCTCTCAGTCTCTTAATTTTGCTGAGACAAAAAAAAAAGTCACAACTCCCTCGCTTCCTCAGAAATTGATCCTGCTGGCAGCTAGTGAGTCTGTCATCCCCACTAGCTTTAAACCTCATCTGTATCATTCTGTATTGATACACGCAACCTCTTTGCTTTCCATACTTATGGCCATATGTTTAGATGCTAAAGTTTCCTTCAAACTTGTTATACAGACAAATAGTGCATGAGATGAAAGTAACACCTTAATTAGTAGTGTCACTGACACATTTTCTGCAAGAAAATCTTCACTGAACCAAAAATTCCCCATATGCCTCCTTATATTGATTTGCACCTGTTGTCAATTCTGTGCCAGCAGAAATACCTGAAAGAACTATAAAGAATAAGCATAGGGTTTCTGGTTCTACCAGAGCCTTCAACTGCATGTCAGCGAGACTACCAACTGCCAACCACCCAGGGACAGGTTTCAGCATTCTCTTGCAAACCCAAGGCAACTTCTTGCAGGACAAATTGATGAAGTCTGACCAACACTTTCAGTGCTTCTCTTGAGTAAGAAAATATTAGGCAGATCAGACACCTGTCTTCAGAGACAGTAGGACTATCTGGGTACTACCATTAACTAGAGGATGGTGTAGTCAAATAACGAATCAACCTAAAATCAAAACACTCAATGGCCTGAGGTTCAGCAGAATAGCAATTGCTAATGATCTGCCCCCTGTGGAAAGAGCTCTCAGAGAAGGAGACATCAGAACAAGCATCTGAAAGCCACAAGCTGCAAGAAGCAGTAGCAGGCTGTGCCAGGTAAGTGCAAAGTTTCTGTTTTCACTGCTTTCCCCAAACATCGAGCTGTTCAGAAAACAGCTGTGTGAGCCCAGGAGTCTGAGAGAAGTTTTCCCCATCCCACGTTTGAACTCCTGTTGTTAAACACAAGACAAACACACAACAGGAATTCAAAGTCAGGCTGCCTGATCCTGCTACATTTGCCCTTGCTTTCCTCCTTCTCGGTGTTAGGAAGAGGGTTTGCCTGTTACCTGCTGCTGGACGTGTAAAGCAACATCACTGTCTACTCTCACTATGGTGAATATGAAATATGAGACATAGTGGGCACCTCTTTTCAAAAAAAAAAAACCATGTTGATTCAGGGGTCTTGACAACCTTTGGTGACACTACCACATGTTTCTGATGCTTCATGCACTCTCATATCAGTGGAGACAACTGCATCCTTCACTAGCACATTCTGTCCTTCTGCTGTGATAAATATCTACCAGAATCTGACCCAACAATCCTTTTCAGTAGATGCTTTGTTGTGTTAGCACCTGCTCGTACCAGCCTGGAGATTGGGAATAATGTGGTGTAGTGGTTGCACTTTAGTGATGATCAAGCCATGGCTCAGTCAGATCATGCTGTACCTACTATATCTAATGAAAATACCATCGATGTGCACAGCCTTCTGCTCAGATACACCTTGTAGTAATGCCATCACGTAAAAAGCAGAGTTATATCCTAGAACACATACATAGCTTCTCTTAGCCAAGCCAAACAAACCCACCTACTTTGCTTCAGGAGCCAGTTTTTCCTATACCATCAACACGGGCCACACTTCTCTTGGTTTATATTTCTGGCACCAGAGACAGGTCTGAGCAACTTCCTCAAAGTGACTGTTATTTGAGGCCAGTAAAAAAGCATTTTTGGCTTTTCTCTGAGGTTTTCCGATCCCTAAATGACCTTCATATGTATTTTCCTATACATTTTCCTGTAACACCTTAAGAATCACTATCTTACTCCCTTTAAGCAAAACTTCTACCTTCAGGCCTAGATTCAGTAGCATGGTATCAGGCACAGTCTGGTAAAAAGTTTCATTGCACTTGAAATTTGAAAGTCCCATCCTCTGCAGTTTTCCAAGTTGTCATTAACCCCTAGTTTTCATTTTCTGAAGACTGCCACGTGATTAACTTTCCTCTTAACCAAAAGTCATGTTGCTGTTTCTGGTATTACACAAGTGTAATCTTGCCTCACGCACCTGTAGCCAACACAGAATTTAAAATTCAGATGAAAGTCTTTTTTACTGCAACACTGCCTGTTGCTCCTATGAAGAGCTCCTTTGCTATTGTGTTTTGTCATCAACCTCTCACTATGCTATGCTTATTCTGATATCTGATATTGCTTTCTGCTGCCTTTGGTTTTAACCTCAGTTATCCTTCTATAAACCTGACTTTTTCTATTACCCCAGCAGTTACTTTGTGTCTTACCAAGAATATACACTACATCTATAGGAAGAAAACCAGACATTATGGCTGGATGGACCCCTCATGTGGGAGAATCCATCGCTCAGTTTAAATGTAGCCTTAGCTTCCCAAATGTAGCTCTTAACCCTAGATCAGTTACACTGATTTTTCATTTTTGTTTTCGCAGTCTCCATCATTCGCATCATTCACATGGCTGGGAGGAGGGCTGCTATGGAATGCAGTACTTCCCAAATGTATGCTATACAGAACAAGAGTTAGCCTTCTCTTCCCAAGTTAAGTTAAACCTATAAAAAGTTGAGAAAGGATGTCAGCACTAAGGCTATCTTCCAATTACTTTCCCTTACCAGGGCACCTGCTGTCTAAAGCTCCGGCAAAGTGCTGTTTAAGCTGCCTTCATCTACCCTCCACATTTTTTGGGAGTTTCCATTTCTGACAGGTTTAAAGAGCTCCATACTTTCTCTCAGGTATGTTGATAGTTCATTTTACATCTGGAGTCAGTGCAGGTGACCACACGGTGCCCTGCAGTGCGACTGAACCACTTTTCCTGTATCTGAGGTCTGACAAGTTCCCAGTCTGCAGGTTCAGCTCCTGCACAGCATCATGCTGAGCTTCAAGAAGCTTGCACCAGAAAGGTGCATCTTCTTCACCAAATGGTATTCCCCCATCAACTTCCATGCAAATCAGAGTCAGTTATTTGCACTTAGCATATCTTTGATTCTATAGTACCTGGAAGTTAAACTACGTAAAGCCTCACATCTGGGTCAACAAAATAGAAAATTAGGGCAGAACAGTGTACTTTAAAAAAACCCCACCTGAAGAGGTTAGCAGTGTTACCTCCCCACCCTGCCCTTGCTCTACGCCACGTTAACTCTACTGATCCAGGAATCCTAGGGTTAATTTTGTGATCTGGGAGGCCAATGAGATCGTGTTTTACTTAAAACTTGTTTTTAATTTTTAAGACTTATTTTTAATGCAGCTTGTAAATGAATTCTAATTTGACCTCTAATTTGAACTAATGATCAGTACTAGTATTTACATGAACCAGATATGGGACAGTTCATAAATCTGGGGTCAATTTTTTTTTTTAATTATTTGCTCACTGGGACATATGCATAAACTACAGAACACTGTAAACTATTAACTCACATCTTTTTCCCTTATGGTTCCAAAGCCAAAGTGTTCCTCCCTCTCAGATTAATTTTTTAAATCTTCTCTGAATCTATTCAAACTTTATCCAATAAGTGTAAGTGATAGTCACGTTGAATAAATGCAGAATTAGTAAACCCTCTAATTCCAAAGTGTTTAACTTTGGAGCGCAAGAAGTTAAACACTTTCTTGCAACACATTGTAAACATGTCAATGTGTTTAACATCTTAAATGTGTTCTGTTCCCTTGCGCATGTGTTTAGAAAAGAAACAGGTTATGATATTTAACTAGTGAATGGATATATGTGCTCATTCCTACCAACACTTTTTAAACACTTGTGGACACTTAAAATTATGATGTGTTTAAGATTTGAACATGTATGCTTTTCTACACTCCTAATCCAATGTTTGATGCATTTATTTAGAACAGCATGTTTTTACCATGCTAGCAATGCATGCCATTTGTAATTAGCAATGTTTGATTTTTCTTCTACTATTTCTTCATTCTGCTGAAAACTAGAATCTAATCAGGTAAGGTTTTGACACAGTATAAAGAGATTTTTCCCACCAGAATGAAATGATTGTGCTAAGCTGAAGCTGATCTCACTTGTGAGGAGCAGAAGTAGCTACAACATTTAAAATTACTTTCTTTCTCAAAGATGAGACTCTGAACTACAGGGGAAGCACAGGAAGTTTGCAAATGGAATGAAAAAAAAAGCAGAGGAGAACATCTGCAAACATTTTTAAGGACAGTTTTTTTATTATGTGCTCTGTAGTTGGATAAAAGCGTAAATTATCCAGAAATCATAGAATCATAGAATGATTTGAGTTGGAAGGGATCTTAGAGATCATCTCATTCCAAAACCTGCAGCATGGGCAGGGACACCATCCACTAGACAGGTTTGCTCAAGTAAACCAACTATACTACTCAGACACATATGGGGTTACTCAGAGAGAAAATGGCAAAGCCCCATCCATCTTCAACTACTGCTTTACCTGAACTCTGCTCACCGGTCTAGCTGTGCTCTAACCCTCCAAACCACTAAGCAGCTGCTAACAGCTGTCATTAAAAAAAATCCAAACAAACCAAATGTCAGCAATAAAATTCTATCTATCATTCCTCCAAATTAGCTTAACCTGAGGCCAAGCACAGGCAATGCTCAGAGCTTACACCCATGACATGCTATTTTAGGACTTGTGAATGTAAAAATGGGTTCTTTTTTAGTGTGACAATTCGAATTTCCCTGTAAAATCCAATTGCAGTGGTTGTCAACCATTTCCATACCGTGATCCTGTTACAAAAAAAGAACAGTTTTATGTCCCCACTCTTGCCTACTGCCCCCCCCTTTCCACACTTAAACTTGTCCACAGGAAAAAGAAAGCTACTCAAGATTCCCTGAAATATCTTATTAAGCCAGAAAAACAGTATTTAAAGTTCATCCAGCATTAGGAATAGACACATTACCTTCTATCATATGGAAGGGCAAAATTAACTAAATTTTTAAGGGTATATAATGTGTCTGTCTTAATTCTTTTTCTTGTTTAAGAACCAATAAAAATGGATAATTCAGAAAGCTAGGGGGGACAATTTTGAATTTTATTTGAGAGCCAGCCATCCCAACTTCATTCATAAGTCTTTGTATTCCAGTTGTGCCAGTAAGCTCAGAAATCCCTGTATGGTTGTGCTGGAGGCTGTACAAGACCCTGGAAAGAATTTGCATCCCTCAAGGGGTCAAAACAGAGACAGAGCATGCTAGCTCTTCCAGTTCCCACTGTAAGCCTAGGGAAATGGAGCTCAGCTCCCTCCTGACTTTTTGTGCCATGTCACCCTGCAGAAAGGGAATGGTCAGGCAATTTACAAATGCAAAAGAAAACAAAAGATGTGTAGATGTGGCACTTGGGAACACAGTTTAGTGGTGGACTTAGAAGTGCTGGGTTAATGGTTGAACTTTGTGATCATTGACTTCTTTTCTAATCTAAATGATTCTATGGTTCTATGATTCCAAAGTACTCACTTGTATCAGTGTGGAAAATGCACATCCCCACTTCTGACACATCAGCACAAGTTTCACCCAGCTCTTTCTCAGTGACTACCCAGCCTTGGCACAAACAGACCTTCTGGAACTCTTCAGCTGGTGTCCTGCCCTGCAGAGAGAGAACCATGCAAGAACCCGCAGGCATTTGCCAAACCTCATCCCTGGGCATGACAGCAGCACAGAGCTTTCCACAATTTGTTTTTATTGACAAGGAAACGAGGGTGATGAAGTTCAGTCACACTGTAAGGTACACAAGTTTACTGTGGACCAGTATTCAAAGGCAGTTTCTGAAAATTTTTGGCCTTCACTTAAGTGCCGGTAATGTAAAAGCTCAGTGCTGGAGTCATTTAAGGTTTGAATGCCAGCTGCATTTTTATTGGCCGTCTGTGACTTCAAAGGGCTTTTCCTTCACTAATGTCCAGACAGGTAGGCTGCCCTGAAATCTCTCTGCCATGTTGACTTACAGATTTTGAACTGATTTTATCTGCAGGCTTATGCCTGAAAACGAACATTAAACATATTGGGGCTGAAACATCTTGCAGGCCAGCTAAAGTGCTGACACTTAATCAGGCAGGGGACAGTTCATCTGAAAACATATAGCAAAGATGTTCTTTGTAGTCATGCAAACCTTCACTGCTTATACTTTAATCCTCAGACTTTAGGACAAAAACTTCAGAAAAGCAGATACACTTCTGCTGTGCCAAGTTTTTATTCATAAGAATAGGGAACAATGAGGAAATTCAGTTGGATGTTTAATGTATTTTTCAGTTTCAACAACTTGGTCTTTACTACACTATTTTATAAGAGTATCTAAAGCCCTCATCCCATTTGACTAGCTGCTGCTTTGACATAAAAAGGGACAGGCCTTACTACAGAGAGCTTGCAGTCTGAAGTGCGGAACAACACCCCAGTGTCACGTTTCAGATACCACCTGCCCATATGGGTACATCCACAGTACTGTAAAGAAAGTTTTGCTGCTAATATCACATGACAACAGTCATCTTACCGTATGAAAATGGATGGGTTATTTAACTGAGACATGGGGGACAATTTTCCATCTGGTTCCTAAGTGCTGCTCCTTGAAACATCTTTAAATCTTGTTCCACTGCATGGTATGAACAAGTTAGAAGGTTCTGAAGTGCTGCAGACACATAGGCATGATTGAATTTATAAAGCCTGATTGTGAGGTACTGTTGACCATAAGGAGTTTCAGTGAAATAAATTGGTAAAATGTTGGTAATGCAGGCAGAGATACTATAAAGATAAAAGTCACACCTGAAAACTTAAAAATACAGTGAGTTCCTCTTATATGGTTATCAACAAACACTATGAGCAGAATATTAGATATTGATCTTAATTAAAGTATTGAAATTCAGTGCAGCTGTCCGAATAACTGAGACATTCTACTGAATATATGACTTTAGAATCAAGCCACAGCAAGTGTAAGCATTTTTATGCTTCAATATCTTTGCTTTTGATACTCACAGAAAACTCTGAAGATGAACTCTTCAAATTAATATCAGGACATACCTGCTGTGCTTGACTTTCAGAAGCATAGCAGATATCTCAGGGTTTCCTTCCCAGCTGTTCAAGATGTTCAACAGTTTTGTGTTCAAGATGACCGACTGACAGACCTCAGATATTCAACAATACTCCTCCTAGGAACTAATATTTCATCCTGACCACACTAAGAATCTTGAAAAAGAATGTCTGTTCAAAAAGAAGGAAGATCAGGATTCCCCAGTCCTGGGCAGGGAGGGATTTTTTTTTTAAGCAAGGCACGTGCCAAAGTAATAAACTAAACTTATTTTCAAGTGGGAGAGCAAAGAGGAAAAGTGAGGCTCTAGCACATTTGGGGCAAATCTCCTTTTACTATCTGCTTGTCATCACATGAGTCTTATGCTGGAAACAGAAACAAACACCCTGTCAAAATACTTCAGGCATCTGTTACTAACACAGATCTTTCTGACAGGTGAAATAACAGAAAGAATCAAAGGGGGAAAACAGCATTACATACTTATTAATGACATAAAAATTTTAAAAATCTTAAGCATCTTAATAAGAACATATTTGCAAGATAATTTCTCACTGAAAACAAATCCACTGACTTGTAGGTAAAGCCATGTTGAGAATCAATAATTCAGGAAAGGCAGGTTTGAGGGCAGCCCAGGGTACCTGCCTGGGCTTTAGAGCAGGAAAGCCTTTGAAGTTGCAGACTGACAATAAAAATGCAGCTGACATGCAAAGCTTACACATCTCCATCGTAGGTTTTATATCAGCAATGTTTAAGCTGAAGTTGACTAACCTGAGAATACTCTGTTAGTTCTTATACATATACAACGTCTGGAAGTCCCTTCAATGCCTACAATCTAGAGAGAGTGCTTCTTGTGCAACTGATGCTTTCAAAGTAAGTGCAATTGGCCATTCTTGCCATCTCCCTGTTTACCAGTTTTTTTCAAAGTGTCCAATTTTGGTCTTGCTGTTTATATATTTATGAGTCAACTATGACTTGCATTAAATGTGCAAAATATGCTTTTAAACTCATTAAAATAACATGGGACATTTTTTCAGTGGCTTTTTTTTTCCTGCTGAAACTACTTTTATACGTGATATATTTGAAGTATACTTCTATTTTGGATCAGATTTTGCCACATAATTATGAGTTATACAGTCCTCTAAAAATGATTAACTACTATCCCTATTTTAATAAATTTCTTCAGACATACACATTCTGAAAAGAAAGAAAGAGATAATTCTTCAGCATCCCAGTGGTAGAGTGGCCTTCCTAGAAAAATGGAACTGGCCCAGTAAAATAACAGCATCTGCTATTTTGACTTTCATCTTAACATGTACCGATTTCAGGGTTTCCAGCTGATCTGACAGAACACTTCCTGTTCAGGAAATAAACATGTCAAATGATTTCTTGATTTAAAGTGATGGATTACAAGAGCTCTCTGTACTGCAGGGGTGCTATTCTCATAAAACATATGCAACCTTTATTACTAAAATGAATGGGAATTACTCCAATATCACTTAGAGCAATTTCCTCAGCAGTCACCACATATCTCCAATGTCACAAATCCCAAAAGGAATAGGAGAAAGGGTGGACGCTGGAAGTAGCTCGAATCCTCTGCTTAGTCTGATGGGGAGGGAAAGGGAAAACACTACAACATGTTTGGAATTTGTAGTTAAATTTAAAAGAAGAAATTGAAATCCTTTTGTAAAACAAAAGGAACACAGTTGAAATTCAAGTTCTTTCATGAACTTGAAACATTTATTTCTAGAACTATTCTGATGCTTTAGAAGTTCAACACAAAGTTTCTGTGGTGGTAAATTAGGGTAGTGGTAGGTCTTTCACACAATGTGATCTGAATTGCCTAAAGAAAAGGGGGCAAAATCACGATATTTTTAATAATATTCATCACAACTATATAAGTTGGGATAAAAAATTAGATGTCTTATATGTGATCAAGAAAAGGAGGATGGCAAGTTGGAAAAGATGTAAAAGGGGGGAAAAGAGCACTGAATAACAACATATGTAACTAAGCAAGGTAATAAGTTTTGGTCTACTAAGCAGCATTCAGGAGGAATAGCAAGGGTTTGCTTTCTACAGTTCAGAGTAAAAGTTGTACTTGATACGCTTACCATTATGATGGCCTCATTACTTGGTGACTGGACAAAGATGGCAATGAACAAGAGAAGATTATGAAAAAAAGCCCAAGTATCTAGTAATAACTAAAATTTTTAAAAAAGATAAGAAATATCTCAGATGTATTAAGAATGACACACGCACCCCAGAACCAAAGCCTGTTGGAGCTCCATCAATCTAGGCAACATGCAGAGGTCAAGAGATAACTCTTAGTTATACTTATACTTACTTATAAGTATAAGTATACTTACTTATACTTAGCCTATAAGTACTTGCAGGGGCAGCAAATCCATGAAAGTAGAGGGCTGTGTCATTCACCAGACATAGGCATAATAATATTCCACACTCAATATGGGAGTTTGAGTGAAGTTTATGATGACGTGTCTCTCACATTTCTGCGGATCAGGAGATCACAGTGAACATTTCTTCTTCTATTGCCAGGAAACGTCTGTTTGCAACATCCTCTGAAAAGCAAGATCAGCATTTCTACTAAGAGGAAAACAAAACAACAGAAGGGTCAGGTCTTTAAGTACTCACAGCAAAATAGCAGAGAGGTTCAGGGAAGAGTTACATCAGGGGCAAAAATGAGTCACAGACTCAAGAAGACGAAGTTCTTCTCTTCAACAACCTACTTTTCTCTAAATAATCTAAGCCAATCTACAGGTTTAACTGAAGAGGTCGAAGTATCCCTGACATATGTTCATCTGCAGTTTGAAATTTTTTTAATGTACCAACAGAACATGTTGCAATGGAAAGGATCTCATTTTACCTTGTTCTCTTGCAACATCAATATTGAATGGCAGTGCTCTAAGTTGACTTCCTTCCAGGTTCTCCTCCAAACCAGAAGAACGGGACTGTTCAGGCATAACTGCCAAAGCTGCCTTCTTGTCGCCTGACCCTACAGTTTTCCCATGTTTCTGAAACAAATCTGAATTTTCAAGGTGAGTCTTCCTGTTGTATGTCTGAGATGAGCATGCACAAACTTACATGAAGAACAACCCAGGCCACACTTCACCTTTTTTCAGTCTTTACCCAAATATCATCACACAACAGCAAATGGAAATCATGTCTTTCCTTGTTTCTCTGCAGTGAGTACAGCTTGCAGCCTACTTGATTGTAACAGAAATTCTAAAATGACAGAGCCACTCAGTAGCAGCTACATGGAAAGAGGGAAATATTGAAGTTAGAGGAAAGTTCATTCTAAAGTAAAAACTAGCAACTCCTCTGGAAGTTTGTTTTGGGACTCCTTCTATAGTTGCATTCTACAGTTGCAGGATGGTAAAAAACTGAGTAAATTACCAAAGGAAAAGAAGTAGAGGTGAACCTTGTACCTGCCTTTCTCTTGAAGGAGAAGGCACTATAAAAAAAAGCTTACAGAAGAAAAGCATGAATTTATTCTAAAATGTCTCTGGTTGACTAGGTTTGAGAGGTATCAATTCCAACTAAGAAGCGGAGTGAGTTTTTATTGCTGTTTTGGAAAAATATCAGCTCTGGAGAAATGGAAAGGCATGAGGATATTGCCTTAACACAGAAGGCAAGTATATATGACTATTCCAAAAATTATTGCATGGAATAAATCATCTAGCATTTTACACCATTTAGACATGTGTTTAGTAGAAGACAAGACTGGACAAAGGAGACATTAAGTTAATATTTAAAGAGGAAACATTAAGGAAAATTTTCTAGAAGTTGGAGTGGGACTGAATTGCATTTTAACTTCCTACTCACATTGCTTCAGTGCTTCGGCCCACTGAAATCAGAGGTTCTTGGGACTAGACACTGAACAACACTTCTTCTGAGAAACTTTTAATTAAATGCAGAACACCAAAAGGATTTGCCTACAGGCCAGTGGCAAAAACAGCTGTAGAAGCCAGACCATGGCCAATTTCCAGTTCTCTCTGCTCTGCAAACCACCACAATGTCAGAATCAGTAGTAATTCTCTCTTTAAGAAGAATCAGATTTCATACCAGGGAGAAAGCATCGAGAAATGCTTTTCTTGAGGAAGGTAAGGAAAAGGACGCAGTCTGCCACTAGTCTATTTTAGCAAGCAGACACATTACTCCGTTGTGAATAGGAGGCTAGTGTATAAATGACAGGACACCTACCAACTACAGCTCCTCTTTCTATGAAACGTGAGACTTGGCTATATTTCCTCTATCATAATGAGCATTAAAAGCCTTAAGCTTGCACTTGTACCTTAAGCAGAGTTGCGTTTTTAATTTTAGCAAATCCTAATGTTCCTCTCATTGATATCTCTGATACCATAAGAGTATGAATTATTGATATTGCTTGACTTTAATATTTTATGCTGCTGTGGAAACTGATAGTGGAGCCAAATCACAGCCCACAACTAAATTAGAAGGTCATCTAAAAGAATGCCAAGCAACCAAAGTCTCTTTCCACAGATCAAAAGGTCTGCAAATTTTCTGTTGAGTTATACTTTCCTCTATTATTTATTAGTCATACGCAGCTGAGCAAGGTTTGAAATAAAATACTGGAATCTGAAATGGATTCCAGGAAATAGGCTTGCTGTCATCAGCACATGCTATTGGCTACAGCCTTTTGTAATGAACTTTAACTTCTAGTGACAAGCATTTACTTATGTCACAGATTTCAAACCAGCTTCTTGCAAAGTACGCCAACGCAACCTCCAAGTGGCACTGCTAATTGCAGGCTTACCGGATAAAAACACAAAGCATAGCTGAAAATGGTGACCAAATGGCCATTAAGTGCTGAAATGACTGATTTCTCAGAGATCCTTACAATTAAGGATCGCATTCAATAGCTTACAACACCATGATATCTGAGAAAAAATAGCATCTGTAGCACAGCTGGAGCAGCTGTGTTGGAAAATCAATCATTGCCTGGCAACTGAGCAACTGATTTTCCATCAATCAGTACACAAGGCATTCTGTTAGGTTTATAAAACGCATAAATTTGTTGCAGTATCTGCAAATGCAATAAGTGGGTTAGAAATGTAAGAGTGATAGATAAAAGACAGGTTTAAAGCAGCTATCAGGCTTAATATGAAAAGAGCTGTATTTATGCATACTGTAAATACAAAATTATGGTAATAAACAGATGAACTGCTCAGTGTGATTAGCTCTGACAACAGATAGAGCCAAGAGTAATCCAGAAAGGAGACTTTTTCCACTGTAGTAAACATCTTGTGCTACATAACTTTATTTTTTCTTTTTGATAAAATGGCCATTCATGGAAACAGTTACTCCCAATTGTGCCAAGAACTCATAAATTCCTGTAAATTCCTGCAGCTTAGGCTTTTTTCTAGGATTTTATTGGCTTAACTGAGCCCATCAGTAATACTGCAAATCTTATCATTCTGTTGAGATTACACCATTTCTATAGTAATGTCTCCAAGCTCACTTTTAAAGGACAATAAAGATTGTAACCATTCTTCTAATTCTAACATAAAAGAACAAGTGAGGCTGGGGGAGTTATACCAGCAATTGTACAAGTTAGTAGTAAGGCTATGATATTTTAATGCTCATAAAACATAAGCCTGTAGCCTAATGTCAAGCCTTAGCAAAGGACAGAGATGCATTTGTATGTAAAATAATAGCTATAACTAGTCACGTTACTCAACAGACCTACAATAGTCAACAACCCAAGCTGGAAATCCTTGAGAAGTTGATATCCTTCCCTTAGGACACTGCGGCCTCCGTTTAGACACGGCCATCTGGAAGGCAATAGTTTCTTCATATAGCATTCCTATTTTAGGTTGGGACACCCCATTGCTCCTGACTCTGTTTTATCCAGTAGTACCTCTCGCAAGGTCAGTGCACCCAGCCTTTCCTCTTTGCGTCCATCAAGTGTCCCCCAGTAATACTGAGCTGGTCCAGAACTGTGGAATATAGCATGGGCCTATACAAGTGCTGCTAACAGGAAGGTCCACCCAACACACCTGAAAAGTTATGTATTTCCTTAAGTATGCCTGATCAAAGAAAAATTACAATTACAATGGTTTTAGATAAACATTAGCATTCACAAAGAACAAGGCAGTTGGTTATCCGTGCAGTCAGGAAATCGCGGCCAATATGACAAGGCAGGCATCAGAAATATGTCACAAAGTTACCACATGCAAAGCTATGGACAATCTTTATTATTAGCTTAGTTCTTAATCAGTTTAATTGATAAAGCCCTTTCAAAAGCAATTTTCCTCCAAGTATCTGGGAGATACACAAGAAATAGCACAGAGGTAGTTTCCTGTAAAAGTAATTTAGGCATTTTGATACAGTTATTTCTAGTCCTGGTAGATCTGCTGGTCCTACACCATACCCTGTAGTGGCTACTAAAACATTGTAAGGGCAAAAGACTACAATGATATACAAAAAAAAGGAAAAAAAAAGGAAGGCCGGCAAAAGGCAGCTTATTCTTTGTATGATCCCCAGCTGTGAAATCCAACCCCATGGTGCCACCATATACAATCCTGTAAAAACACACTGAAAGACTGAAAGTTTGTGCTTTAGCCAGACTGATCCAGGTAGCATGTCAGCAGTAAAAAGAAGTGTCCCTCTACCTTTTTTTGACATTCACAGATGTTGTCTTCTAAAACTTCCAAGAATATGTATTGTAAAGACACTGCAGCGGTGAATGGTCCTTTGTAGAATAGTACCTAGAAAAATCTCAGACACTTGAAACAAAAACAATTTCATTGAAACTATGAATTCAAATACTTTTGTACTACTTTAACCCTCATGAGCACATTCCTCCACACCCCAAATATTTTCAGGAATGTTAAAACAGTATCTTTTTATTTCCTTTTCCTCTAAATTTGCTCTATTTCTAGTTGCTGTTTTTCTACATATTTGGCTCTGCCCACAATTTATTACTTCAAAAAACATGTAAACAGGACTCAGGATCTTTGAAGCTGAGAGCAAATTTTTGCAGCAAAAAAGAAATGTTAGGCCTAGAATGCCAAACAGGATTCAAACTTTCCATTAACTAAAGACTTCCAGTTAGCACTAGGTTTGCAGCCCAAAAGATAAAATTAAGTTGCAATATATTTGTGAATACTTGTAAAGTCTAGAAATCTTTGATATTAGTTCCTACTGTAACAGACAAGAAAATGCAGAGGCACATTTTAATTACCTGTCAGGAACTAAATAAAAGATTTGTTTTATTGAATACTCCCCATGCGTAATATAACTATGGAAACAAGTCTGAAATCCAATTGACTTTCTATTTACAGGCTCCTAAAGAGCTATTAAAACATAAAAGTGAACTACTTAAAACCTGTTTGAAGTTTTATTCTTCTTTAATGTATTTTTCACCTGTTTGATGATTGTTTATACTTTGTAGCATGATGAACTGTGACATTTTTTGCCATTTCATCATGTTGAAGATTTTGCTTTATATAAGTAAAAATATAGCAAGGATTGCCACAAAAAAAGCTGTTGTAAGAAATCTGACCATGGCAAAAACATGTTTTAAGCCAACAGTGACAAAGCTCTTCACATTCATCTTCAAGCTCTTAGTTTGGCTCCATTTCAGATGCAAAGAGCAAGACACTTGCTGCATTGAAGAGGTGATTGTCTAAACAAAGTAGTCAGATTAAAAGGCACTGCTCTTAGTTCTTTTGCAGATATGGCAAATGGAAGCCTAGAAAGACACGTGACTTGCATAGTAGCTCTTCAGGAAGCATAGAGCAAAGGCAGAAATGGAACTATCTGCTGACACCCTGGTAAGCAAATAATCAGCTGAAATTTATCTTCCTATTAGTGACGTGCACAACCTGATAATCTAAAACAGTATTCTCCCTGAATAAACATTATAAAATGCCATGTTATGATATCCAAGAATTTGAATTGTATTCTTACAGAAGACCAAATGTAAAATATGGGTCTCCATAGAAAAGATATCTTATGTCTCACCTTGGGCACACTTCCAAATTGATCCACAGCACAGTCCTGCTCAACTGAAACAGATGGATGTCTTGGCTCTCTAGAGGATCACAATATAATTTTTTAATTGTAAAATGCTTCATTTACTCATTTTGACCAATTCTGCCTGTTCAAAATCAGCTGAACTGACAACACAAACTTACATGACAACAAGCTACAGTGTCCTAGTTATTCGACCAATGTTACTATTCAGTCCTATTGACAATCCCAATAACTACGATAAGATCAAAAGTGAATACCTGGTCACAGAGGTATATACTGGGGGCAGAGAAAGCTATTTTAAAGTATTTGATTTTGGTTAGTTCTGTGTCCTAGAAATACTTTGGTATTTCACATATTAGGGAAATGTAATAACAAAGAAGAAATGCTTCTAGTCATTACCCACAGTCTATCCTGGCAGGTGATGAATTTCATTTAACTACACCATCCTTCCCTCAAGTATGGACTAGACAACTACAGAGGAAGTACTCAGCATCAGATTGGAAAGTCCAGCTGATGCCAAGTACTAGAACTGCTCTGAACATGTCTGAGCAGGGAGACTGGACTAGTCATTCTCCAGTGGTGCCTTCCAACCTCAGTGCTGCTGCAACTACACCTCTTCACTAATGTGAGTTACCATAGGCATGTCAGCCCTGTCCCAGCTGCCTACCCTGGCTTTCCATAGAACTTGAACCATATTCAGGATTCCCAGTTCATCTCCTCAAAGGGCTTCCTAGAAACCTCAGCTGTGTATTCCTTCCGTCATACAGTGGAAGTCTCCATAAAGCAGAGTTTGCCTCTTCAGGAGAAAGAAGTCTTCTTAGGGACAGGTCACGTCCATGCAATGAACTCTCATAGGAAAGATAAACCTATTTCCCAAGGCTTAGTTCTACCATCTTCGAGATTCAAGTGCAAGACAGTCCTGCCTTGTATCCTCCAATAGAAATAAAAAGCAACATGGACACACGCAAAACCAAATCCAATCTGACAAATGAATATACCAAAAATAATATCATATATACTTTTCATTCTTTCTGACAGAAGATGAGTACAGACAGATGATGGATTCCAATCATCTGACTGAACAGTTGGTGAAAACCCAAACTCAGATAGTTGGAGTGCACCCTTTAGTGCATCAAAGGGTGCACTCTAAGGAGTTGTGTAGACTAGAACTTTCAACCTGCCTAGTACTTATGGAAAGCCATCAGTAAATAACAACAATGGTTGGTTGATCATGGTACAACATCTTCTCTCTCCTAGCCTGAGGAGCTGGAAACAATAAGGTTGACTGTACACTGGGTGGTCCTGAAGTTTTCCTTTAATTACAGTAACATGCATACAAAATAGAACAACATAAAACAGTCTGCTTGGGAAAAAAAATGTTTTATATACACTTCTCTGTTTGCATGGTTTGACTTCACTTCCATTTCTTCATTTTATTGCAGAGAGAGGAGCAGGTGGGTCAAAGACACAATTCTGCCTGTGCAACCTTAGCTTTAACACTACTAGTGCCAGGTCTTACAGTCTGGAGCGAGATATGCAGGGACACGTCTGTTAATTTTTCCTCTTTCGGTGGACCTTACTGAGTAAGTCCAAAAACTTCTGACAGTCACGTGTTTTTGGAATATCCTTTTCTATTATTGATGAAAAATACAGATACCTTAAAACTGAAGTTCTAGAAGACTTTTGCCATTAGTGCTCTGTATTAAATTTACCTTCTGATTTTTGCCTTGGGTGCTGAGAAAAATGGAGACATTGGCAGTGGTAGTCACAAGACTTTGACAGTGGTGTGTGTTCTCAGGGGCTGTTGATGCTTCAACTTATGTCTCCTTCTATGTGCCCAAATGCAACATTATTCTGAACCAGCAACATGTACCCTGCCTGCTTGTATCTACACCTGAAGGCATGGATTGAACCCAGAGTAAGTCTTTTCCAGTAAGTAGAGGGAATTTCAATGTTTTCTAGGATGCTAACTCAATTTAATTGTGTTTCTAGAGTATTATGTGCATACAGACTGAGAGGGGTGGTTAGTTGGAAAACATCCACTATAATTTTGGAAGCTCTGTGTCAGTTGTCTAGAACTATTCAGGATTGTGTATCATGTTAACCCCAAGGAAATTACCTTAAGCAATTATCTAATTAGGGAGAGTTTTCTCTCTCCCTTTTTCCACTTATATCCCATCTCTACCACCATCCTAGCTGTCATCTCATTTGTTACAATCACCCAAGAGGCATATATGATGAGGAGTTCTCTGGCCAAGTCTCCCACTGGTTATACACAAATGACAGATTTGAAACACATTACAAAATTCCTTCATTCCTGCATTCCTAAGGCAGCCCAAAATATTCAGTCCTATTATGTGAAATCCGCCTTCTGCTGTGAAGATGGGAAAGCCATTCATCTCACAGAAACTGCTGAACAAATTGTTTGGAAATTTTACATGCATATGCTAATACACTCGCTCTGCTTAGGTGGAGGTGCTCCCTGTAGCATCACTGATTATCAGATTATCTAGAAGACACTGCATTTTTAATTTAGCTCCGTTTTTTATAAGCTGTGCTAATAAAATCTGCACCCCACAGAAACCCCCTGCTCATTAGCTATTATCCAGCCTCAGGCAGCACAAGTCTGTTTACATTACAAATAAAAGATAAAATATGCTCATTGCCAGCTTCCCCCTTCCCGAGGGACACTTGTCATGAATCCATCCTGCAAAACTATCTCTTCACTACTCTCCCCTGACTTCCCCTTGCCCCAGGACACTTTGCCTTCATTTATCTCTTTCGGACTTAACAAACCACTACAACTACCTTAGATCAATTTCTCAAATCACAGTTTAATTATTTAGAAGGAAGTGAGCTTTTGCTCTCCATTAAAACAACAATCCCTACCCCCAAGGAACAACATTAAATCATTGTTTAATCCTTATTACTGCCTTAGGCCTCCCTTGGTACTGCAGTGTTGTTGAAACTTCATTTCAATATTTACCACTTAGATCACTTAAGGGCTGTCAGCTTTAATAAAATTTTATCAATTGGATACTTATATTATTCAGAGTTTCATAAAAATAACAAGACCTGCCTTGGTATTTCACTCATATATGGGCTAATTCCTTTGACTGCTAAGGGATTTCATTTATTAGCATTTAAACATAATGTGAGTGATTTTTTAAACTGATATATATTGCATAAAGTTAGTAAACAACATCATACTAAGTTACATGAATTTTAATGTATGAACCACTAAGCTTACAACTGCAATACATACAAATAAACCAACAAGGCAGATTTCACTGTGCAGTCTCTTAAAAAACCTGATCTTTAAAGAGATTTGTCTACCTCAAACCTCTGCAGAGTATAGGCTAGTGACAACTCTCTGTGGTAGGTACGCAATAAAGATATCCCAGATTCTTGGTTTGCAGAGTTTTGCTGTCAAAGAATATGTTAAGACTTCCCACAGTCAATAAAACAAAACACAACTTGACAGGAAATGCACCAGCTCAATCAATAGGCTAACAGTAATTCAGTTTTACTTCATATTACCTCTCAGATGAGGGAGTGAACAATACGGTGTCTGAAAAAGACATTTCCAGAGACTTTTGCTATTTAGTTGTACTGATCCAAGTAGGACTAGCCAATTTCTATGCACTGCTCCAAGTACTTCTTGGTCAAGAGAGATTCCCGGAATCATTCAGCTACAACTACAGCCCAGGCTCTTCCTGAATTTCTCTGGCAAGTGTAGTTTGTCACTGGATCACTAACAATACCATGACCTGTTTAAAGATAGAAGCTACAATTACTGCAGTCTCAGGTCTGCAACTGGCTCCTATGAACACCCATAATACCACAAGTCCATAGGACAGATCCTGCTTTGGACTGGTATTACTGGCAGATTAAGTGCTATGTTTTTGAGACTATCAACTTTGCAAAGACTTCTCAGACACAACATCTTTATCATATAGTAGAACTGTATTCTTTCTGTTAGAAAAAGGGACAAGCTTTTCCTCAAGTGGATGTGAATTTATACTTCAGAGGCAAGGATACTGCACTTTATGTTAAGAATAATTAATGCATTGCAAGTCTGAGAAATTTGCACAAAAGGCATAACAAACACATAAAACACTTCTATGGAAGAGGCAAAAAATCTACATGCTTTTAAAAATTTTTGGGTTTTCTTAAAATAAGGTATAAGAGACCAACTGACATTCTCAGGAGTATTCATGTCTATCCATTCTGCCTTTGCCTGAAAACATCTCCCATTCTTCATCCCACACTTCCTTTTAGACTTATCTCTCCTTACCATCCTGACCAGCACCCTCTTAGCCCTATTTTAATAGATTTTCTCTCTTCTAGCCACAGGTTTTCTTATTTTTTTCCTCTGTTTTTAAATTTTTTACCTCTGTCAAAGCTCTTGAAAATATTGACCTGTTTCTTCCACATAATTTTGGCTCTTCCATCAGTTTTAAATCTCTCTGACTACAGAGCCTAAGTATTTATAGAATCTAGGCAAAACTTTGAAAACAGAAAAAAAGGTAGAGAAGTTAGAAGATCCTGGCTTAATCTAAATAATGAATCATACACTGAGGATGCTGAGTGTGAAAATGTCAATTATTTAGAGGTCTGGATTCTCTTAAGTCACTTTTGGATATAGGATTCTTGACAGCTTTCCTACACGTAGTCGGAAATTACTCAGAAATTGTATGAAACAGGACCAGATTGAATGTGAAAAATGTCCTCCTCCTCTAGAATAACAACAGGTATTGAATTTTAAATTGAGACTTGGCCACCCTGCTCTAAACTGTATTCACTTTGGAATACAGACTATGGTGCCAAAGTCAACTGTTTGCAAATCCTCTACCACTACTTAGCTCCCGTGAGCAAGACTGGATTTTCATTTTAAAAGTGATGAGAAAAGTAAATTTAAACAGAAAACAAGGAACTTCTTGAGTTACACTTCAAATTCAGCACAATTTCCAAAACAAACTTTGCCAGTAATAAGTGATCAACACTGATACATGCATACTCTTTACACTCAGGTGTGCAGGCTTTCAGTGCCTTGTAAAAAAATGGTGATTTCAATTTTTAAAATGATAAGGAAACAATGCTTGGAAAACTTCACTTGTTTAGCTTTGATGGCAGGGTGAGTTGGCACCCTTGATCATTTACAAAAGGAGAGTCACAGCTGCACCATTCCTGTTGATGCTGGTGGAAATTCTGCCATCAGCTTTAACTGGAGCCAGGTTGCATCTATAAATTGTTTGGATGTTTATTACCACTTATTTTTAATGCAGTAATAGGACAAGGTTTGAGTTGTAGACCAGGACCCTCAACATACTTACACAAATTCAACAAAGTAAAAGAACTTCCAGTCTACAAATAAGCCATAACAAGGCAACTGAGGGCCACAACCAAGAATGGTGTAATACGCAGTGGTTGTAGTAACCCAGCTGCCTAGGGCTTGATTATAATTAAAAGACACCAAGAAAGGCTTAATTTTAAGTGGAGCCCAATAATTAACATTGAAGTTGAAAGAGTAGTAAAGCAGGGAGCATGACAATTAAACATGCCTGAGAATATAAATATATGGATATGAAGTGCAGAGTGAATGTTGCCAATTTTCAAGTCAATTTTCCTAGTGAAAGCTCTAGTGGGGCAGACAAAAAACAGAGCTTATAAAAGAACCTGGTTGCAACCTTAGCCACAGAGTCTTGACCACAGCTCCATAATAAAATTACTAGTATATTAAGCATGTGAATGTGGGGTGATACAGAAAAGAAGATGGGGCCCCCATGGCTGGCTGGCAAGCCAACTGTGATTTTAACTAAAAGCAGATGGTTTTCAAGAACGAATAGGTGCAACTTGCTCTTTTATGCAAGTCACGCTCAATTCACAACCATTTTCTTAGATGTACACCTTCAGCACAGGAGTTCATGTGGCCTAAATTGAATGTAATAATCCAGATGGGAGTATAGCGATTCTGCATCCTTTCAACTAGAGGGTCATGTTACGCAGCTCTCCTATTTAAAAGCATATAAAAAAGCAAGCTATTCAGTGTGCAGCTGAAAGTGCAAGGGCTTTAATCTTTACATTATCCATATGAACGCACTTTCTATTTTTGTTCATTGTGCCACACATACCTAATTGCTGTTGCTTTAGAACCAGTAACCCCTAAAGGGCAACAATAACCTCAGGCTTTGGTAACATCAACTTTTACTTTTTGGTCATCAGTTCTAACTTAACCCAGGTCAACCATAGCCGAAAGCTGTTGCCAGCTGGTGGTGTATGTAAAGCCAGTGGTCTGAATCCACCTGCACATATAAAATAAAGACAAAGGAATGCCCACAAACAGAAGCACAATCAGTTGGCTGAACTGCAGTGTGAGCAGGGAAATTGAACTGTATTTGTGTCTAAGGGGGATCCCTCTACGCAGATGTGGATTGAAGAGCTGCACTCATTCACTAAAATATTTATTTAGGAAAGGACTCCAAACTCATCCCCTTACTAAAGGGCTCCAACAACATCACTGAGTGGTGACTTTAATTCATCAAGTACTACTTTCTTAAGGAGATCTGTGATTTTTAAAGCACTTTTTAATCATTTCATGTGAAATCTACTTGATGAATTGATAGGTTTAAGAGCTGTCTTCAGGAGGATGGATGGAAAGCTGGATAATCTTTTCTGTTTGCTAGCCTCCCACTTTTCACTTTATCCTCCTGAGCTAGATTGAAATATGCCACATTGCATAAGCTGTTACCTTATGGAGCTTCTTACTCACAGAATGTATCTTTTGTTACATATGGAGGTGTTGATCCCCAGGTAATCAACAGTTGAATTAGTTCATAATGAAGATGAAAGACTCCCTGGCTTATGTTGTTGCTGAGTCTCATAGGTTTTCTTGTTTTATTTTACTCAAAGAACTATAGGGTGTTAACAACTTCTGCAATAAATCAAATAAAAGTAATAGAAAACAAGGGCTACCAGTAGCTCCATCCTGGGTTTTGCTAGCACTAGGAAAGGCAGCTTGGCATCATCACAGGCACATTGTTAGACACAGGAATATAAAAGAAGCACAGGAACTTTTACCCTTGTGTCTCCTGAACCTGTCTTCTCATCTAAATGTATCCAACCATTCAAGTATGTTACCTTATCCCCTTCCCATGACAAGCAACTGCACAGCTCTGGAGAGTCAGAGAGATCATTTGGGTAATCGGAAAATAGTTTACCCAGGTAAAACTGTTGCCTCATAAATCTTCCATGTCTGTGAATCCATTAAAACTTGTGACCAATGACAACAGCCCAAAATGGATACTATTCATTCAATCAAAATAGAAGAAAATGTTTATAACTTTATGTCCAACAACTCCACATAAATTTACTAAAAAGATCAGAGTTAACCAGCTCTGCTGTCCCTTCCAGAATAACTTATCATTTTTACTTGAAAATTATACCAATTCTATAATTTTAATAAAACTTGCACATCACTTTTTTTCCCCCCAGCATTCATTCAAGAATGGAAATCAAAGCCATACACATGGAAATCTGAGGTACAAAGAAATTGCCTGAACCCACCAAAATTACCCAAGAAGGGTTTGAGCCTCAGCCTGCTTAGTCAAATCTCTGCCTCACCACTTTCTCAACTTGGAAATGCTTTCTACACTTTTTACATCTATTCTCCAAACCAAGTGTAAACTGAGTCTACCCATTGACTTCCAAGTGGATTGACTTTTTTTTTTTTCATTCCTCTGTACTTGACAGCCAACTGATCACAAATAAACAAAATAATATTGTATGATTCCTGCTGCATGTAGGAAACAGTAGAAGTGCACAGTGTCCTTACTGCCCGATCCAACACTAATCAGCAATGCAAAGATGCAAAACAATGCCTTTAAAGTGATGTTTCTCTTTGGTTACTCATTTCAGGTTCAGATCTGAAGAAACAATTCTTCAGTCACTGCAGGAATCAGATTTCCCAATTTGAAAAGAATGAGAGACACAGTACACGACTAAGGACTCTAGGCAGTGACTCACATTTAAACAGTCACCCTATGAAGATGGTTCTATATTTCACATGAAAGAAATGTTCTATTTGGATCAGTCTTCATCTAAAAGGCAGGCAACTATCAAATGAAATGCAATTTTTTATTATAAAGTGATCAAAATAAAACAAGGGAAAGATAACTCAAAACGCACAAACCAAAATCTATTTATGTTATTTGGAAACACTGTGGATTTGTCAGTTACTCTAGAAGAATGTTATGAAGATATAATTAAACTCCAAAATCAAATAACTTTTTTTTTCTCTCATCTATAGGCTGCTTTATAACAAGGCATATTAGGAATACTTTCCTTACTTGTATGATAAAAAAATCCTGTTTACTTTTATTATCAAGCATCATATTAAGAAACCCAGCCTGCAAGTGCCACACTACCTTTTAAAGAAACTAATTGCAAGCCACTTTCAATATTTCTTCTGTTTTTAATTTAATACCCTCAGAGATACATAATTGGGCTGGAAGGGAGAGTATTCACTGAAGTCATGAATTTGCTGTATAAATACAAACAAGAAGGAAAGCTAATATAGTAAGGGACTGTGGGATTAATTTTAAAATTGTCTGATTAGTGGATTGCTGCCCGTCAATAATTGCCTTAGATTTTCCCAAGGCCCCATCTTTATTGGAGTCTGGCAAGTGCATCTGCCCACAGATTCCGTCAATCAGACCTTGCAGCTGGGAGGGTCTTCAGAGAGAGCACAATTGTAAGTCTGTTGGGGCAAGTTGTTAGACAAAGCAATATATACCAGGCATGATGAACAGTCAATCTCCGTTGCATTGATAACATTTTACTTACCAAAATCTTCCTATTTCATTAGTATAAGCTCCTTCAAGAATTATTTTTAGCGAAGTACTGTTCAGCTGAGTTTGAACAAAAAAATAACAAAGGTGTTTCTTCAGGATACCACAAGAACTCTGCACACGCCTAAATAACAGAGTACACTTTTGTCTCTTGCCTCCCCTCTCTCCCTTTTCTAAATTTTTGCTGCTGAGATGAGCTTTGCTCCCTCAGGATCCTATTAAGAGAACTATGGAAGCATGCAACATCGAAATTTTGCAAGTGCTAAAGCCACTAGGTAGATAAAAGAAAAATTTAGAAAAGTCACCCAGAGAGTCTGGAGTAGATGTTACTAAGGTGCACCTTCATTTAATTAATTATTTAAATGAGTAATTTCCATAAATAGTTCTAATTAAAACAAAGCCTAAAACTTTGTTTTCTGCACCAGTAGAAAACTATGAACCTGTAGCCTCAACCAAACGAAACATGAACAAGTATTACTTGGCATGTTGATCTGCAGAGTGAAGTTCTGCTGACCAAAGCCATCCTATAGTTAAAATCACCAAAATATATATTTTTAAACCTCAGTATAGCTTACTATATGTCTATTCCTAGGCATATTTATATTTGTCTTGCCAGCAATTAGCCATAA
Source organism: Pseudopipra pipra (assembly GCF_036250125.1). Taxonomy (NCBI): domain Eukaryota; kingdom Metazoa; phylum Chordata; class Aves; order Passeriformes; family Pipridae; genus Pseudopipra; species Pseudopipra pipra. Next base: position 27,229,775 of record NC_087551.1, read on the forward strand.
ATATACAAAACAGATTAAGCTATGAACATCATTTACCAATAGAAATTAAATAATGGAACAAAAGATGCCACACATATTTATACTGTTGTTCTGCAATGAGTATATTGAACATTAATTTTCAGCTACAATATACATTTTTTGTAGTCATCAAAATGCCAAGGAGCTCCTGGAATGCTGTAATTAATTACAAGTAATACAAAGTCCGCCTCCAAAGTCAGGCTCCCCCATTTTATTATGACCAGCAAAACTTCAGTTTGAAATCCAGACCAACAACATTAATGCTGTAGTTAACACTACTCTTACAGCCCACACCATTAGCTTCTGTGGATATGATAAGGAAGCTGATATTACCAAAATACAGCATCACCTGTACCGAGACTCACCACCTTTATGTAAATTCCATTTGAACAGTGACACTCAACATTTAGGTCCTACTGAAATCTCAGTTCACTAACAGTGGGTCTACATTTGGTTGGGGGTCTCCCCATTTATTTCCTTTTTTATACACAGACTACCATCATTAGCTTCTGTTGGGTACCATTGCAAAATGGGTTTTAAAAAGAGACTCAAGCTTACAAAAGGGATCTTGTAATGAGATGCCTGTGATAGAATGGGATTGAACCCACTGGAACTGGACTTAGTCCTACCTTCTGCTCCTATGCGGTTTTTAGTTTCTTGTTTTAAGAACCACCCAGGAGATGACATAACATCTCTGGAAGACCTTCCTTCAGGCTGCAAAGGGCCTAGAGAAAATATCATCCATATGCTTATCCTTGGCTTTTTATAGCTATGCTATGGATAGGCACACCACCATTGCCTTGCCTGAGGTGAGGCAATCACATAACATTTCCCCTGTGGAACCCATGCCTTGTTTCATGCAGTGGAAGGGCATTCCAAAGGACATGCATAAACTCTTCCCAAATTTCAGGTGCCTGATTTGTCAGTTTAAGCCCTGATCTTTTATTACCTTTTTCCTCGTGTAAAGATCATACAATATCAAGAAGTTCTCCTTGAATAGACAGACAGTTTGTGGAGTGCTACGCCTTCCCCACACAGTTGCGATCCCATAACCACCAAATCAGTTAATACCATAACTGTCACCCTGATTATAAGGGAAGTGTTCTAGTATTTCTCACGACAAACCCAGATACAAGTTACATTAAAAGGACACAGAACATATGCTGAAATAATGAAATTGTACTTACACTTGAAAATAAACCTCTGCGGTGCTCTGGTTTGCCCAGAAGTGAATAACTCACTGTAGATTAGAGGAGGAAAAAAAAAAATGGGAAAAAAAGACCGGCAGAGAGAAATAATGATAAATCAGTGATATTCTGTTCAACAAAGACAAGAGAGAAGACCTGAAGAAGCCACTCCTCTCCTAATTGGAAAAGAAGCATAACTATTTCAGAGGGTTTTAACTGTGGGCAACCTTGGTATTGGAGATGAGCTGAAGCTCCACTCCTGTAGGTGGGAATTTTTTTATTGCTGTTTTGCTGGTCTCTAAAAAGGGCCACATTGTCACTGGTCCACTCGAGTCTGCAAGCAATGGAAGGCATACAAAGTGACACTGGTCCTCCAAGAAACACACTACTGCAACCTGATCCAAGTGAGAAGCTTAATACTCTGAAATGTGGGAAACAGATTGCAACAGAGACTGTCAAGGATTTCCTATTGCCAAGGTAGACATTTTCCTTTCCTGTCATTTTGAATGACACAAAATTCACTTTCTAAGCTTTATGAATGACATAAAATTTGAAATTAATTTTATAAGCTTTACTACCTGCTCTTCCTTTCCACGAAGAGACTCCATCAACAGCAAACATTGAATGATGCTTCTTTCAGCTCTTACATTATCAGTCATTTTGTGTCCCAGAAAACAAAAGGCCTCATAAAACATATTGAAGATTAACATGCCTGGCCTACTGTGGATCAATTCTAAACTAGGCAGTCCATAAGAGACAGCACCCTGAGAACAGGCTCAAATTTACAACCAGGTAACTATCTCAACTATAGAGCATACCAGGAAAGATGGTCTTTCAGGTAAGCAAAGATTCAGTTTCTATAGAGGTAATGAGCATGTGCTTACATAAAGAGTTAAACACCAGTGCAGATCTTAAATTACTGATGCTGTGCACTCTTATAAAAAGAAATTCAACCCAGTATACAAATAGCTGGATTTCCTGCTATTTTCAGCTTTCAATTGGTTCTGCATCTCCCCTCCCACGCACTAAAGATAACCACAGAGTAATTTCAAGCGATCAAATAAAGCTTTGATAAACTGGTCTTTCAAGGACTCTTTCTGCTGGGTATAACTGAGCACACACTTTGTGTTTCTCCCACTTGAAGCCAGTTAGTTCCATACTACATTTTAGTAGCAATATGCACTGATATGAAATATGCAATTTCCATTAGCTATAACAAATACTTATACTTAGTTTTTTATCTTCATGTGAGGTACAGGAAGCAGGAGACAACTAGGTTCAGATTCTATTACTACTACATTACCATTACATTACTACCATTTGCATTTCATCATCTTAAATCCATTCCCATAAGACCATTTACAGGATGGTCCCATAAGACCATCTTCAGGATGTTCTTCCCCAAATCCCTCCATTTCCTTCCATTTCCCCTTTCCTGCCCTTCCCTCTCCTCACCACACAAAAAAGCAGCAACAGTGCCAATATACAGCCTCTGGTATGTGGCAGTTTCCGCTCTCTGACAAGCTATTCCACGCATTTAATTCTGAGGTGAAAATACTTTCCTAAGATTTCACTTCTATTTGGTCTTTGTAAATGACCCCCAAGCATAACAGTTCTTCTCATGACATTATTTCCACATACCTCATTGTGAGTCATATGCAAAAAAATTCACTGCTTGACCACAAAGGCAGACATAGTCTTTACTAGAAACACGACTGCTGATGAGATATGAAAATTCAAAACTCCAGTTTAGCTGATTGCATAGTGAAAACAATTTCCATTTAGTAACATACTAGTGTAGTAGGATAAATGGATCTGTAAGATAAGGATAAAATAACACTTTGACTAACTTTTCTGAGGTGGTGATCTCCTCATTACTTGTTCAAGACAAACAACATCTCCATAATTAAAAGCCTGAACTCAACCAGATTTAATAAAGCTAAAGAAACCATGGGGATCCTCAGTTTACTAAATGTTCCTTTCTTTGTTGTTTCTTCTAGGGAATAACAAGAGAGAGAGACAAAACAAACAAATATAAATACTAATTAATTGGACTGTTCTGTTGAACACGCCTTAATCTTCTTTAGTTCCAGAAGCTGAATAAGGTAAAAGCTCTAACTAGTGAAACAAGGGGCAAGGCAGCCAATTTCAAAAGCTTGCTATCCCCTAGTCAGGGATAGAGAGCACCCATTAAGAGGAAATTTAAGTGCTTTACCCTGAACTTTTGGTCAGGTTTAAAATTCCCAGTGGGATTCCTTGTGCTCTGGGCAAGGCCACCAGCCCTCTCTCATTTCCATATAGTGGAGAACCTCTTAGGATTCTTGATGCAGCTAGAAGACACCCACAGGAGACCTAATAGTTATAGAAACAGCATGAAACACAATAGACCTGATTAAGAGCAGCAATCCCCATTGTGCAAGCTCACACAGAAGCAATACTCCAGCACTGGTCCCTCCCAAACTGCAGAATTACAACTGTTATTTCCAAGTTGCAGAAGCTGTAGTTGTGTTTGTGGTGCAATACATAGACTCCTTACGATTTGCTATTCAATACTTTAGGTCTCTACAGATTGTTATCAGTTTTAGAAAAGTTTTATGAGAAGAGGCTGACCTGTTACAAGTGACTTATATCCATCTGAAAAAATAGCCAACCAAAGTTCCAACGTGGATTAGATGGTCAGGTCCTAGGAACACTTGTGAAAAAGCAGCATGCTCCAACAGCTCCCTCTCAGGAGGTACCTGTAGCCAGCATACAGTTGCAAAATCCACCAGAAGAACCATTTGGAGGCTAAACTGGAAACAGGCAACCAAAATTCTCTAAAACTAGTCACTGAGGTTTGCTGTAAGAAATGCAGACACATCATTTACTTGCGAAGCTCTCTACAGTATGGATTCACAAGGATTTCTCAAAATGAAACACTTCTAAACAGTTACAGCTTCTACATGCCTGAGAGGAGGGTGAGGAACAGTTGGGACCAGTAAACCAAGGTGCTTTCGAACCTTTAGGTGATCTCTAATCAGGAGGAGTGGAATTACTGACTCGTCTAGCTTTTGCATACCCCCGAGGACACACCAGCTCCCTCATAGCTCTTTAGGAAACCTTGAACAAAAGAGAGTAACGTGGACTGGCAAAAGCAAGTGGTTCCATCCACGGTCTTACAGGATTGATAATTTTGAAGTTGGATGTCCTTAAGTAAAGCTAAGTAGCTACATAAATTACCCTCAGGAAGGCTAGAAAAGCAAAGTGCTGTTCAGGCTGAACCAAGAACTCACTCAGCACTCACCTCACAGTGCGTAAGGCTTCTTATATAAAGCTCTGAAATTAAGCAAATATGATTCGTGTTTGGTTTCTAGCTTCCAGGCACAGTTTCTAAGTGTATTTGTTGTTAAATAAATACAGACACCAAGTTCAAGATGCAGTACCACAAAGCTGTTAGATTATTTGTTCTCCTGAATTATGCATTACTTTCACCTGGTATGCAGTTTTGCTAATGCAAGTACCCCATAAAGCCCCAAATTCCAGCATGTCTATATGCCATATGGACAAGCTTCTCCAACCGTCTGCTCCTCATGGAAATTCTATTTGTTTTCCTATTGATTTTATTATGTTTAACAGCATACTAAATCATTCCTGAGGTTGACAACTTTCTGGAAAATTGATATATGCTGTCTAAAACTGCCTGAGGCAGGAATAAAACCAAAACAAATGGCTTCTTTTAAACTCTTGATTTGCATTACTACAGCCAGGCATACAAGTGCCATCTTGCTTAGTAGAAGAATTCTTCTCCTTTGTGTAATATCTGAAGCACAGGAAATCTTTAGAAGCTCTTCTTATGGATCTGCATATAAGGGGAAGGTGATTGCAAAATACCAGACTATTTGAGTGAGGGTGGGACTAAAAAAGCAGATTGTCATCCAAGATCAATGGGTGGATTTTCTCTCTGGGGAGAGGTGGAACTATGTGTAGACGCCTTGGAATCTACAGCTTAAGGCAAAAGTAGAATTTTTAATGAGACTTAAAAACTCATATTTAATTCTTCTCCCAATAAACTGTACTTTAAAGCAATTAAGTAAGATCAGGATGAAGCAGGGAGTTGTTTGTTTTAAAATTTTGAAGGCATCACCATCAAACAGTACGGAATTTGTTTCAAAGACTGGACTTCATCTCAAATGAGAAAAAATTTCTTGGTTCAGAAACTAAAGGGGAAGATGAATTAGAGAAAGCAGTTTTGATGCTTTGATGTCAGAAATCTGAACACCACAAGAATTCAAGAGGAAAATCGATTAAGAAGAAATAATTTTTAAATCTCCAAAGGTCTGAAAAAAACGAAGAAGGTCATATGCACACATTTTCATCTCTGTTAGACTCCCATTAGGCTGTTTTAACTGCTGTGTTCTGGCAAAAAAAGAAAGAAACTGCAATGGAAAAATATTTTTATGGGAAGTAGTTAAGGCACTGCACTGACAAATAATGACACTACATTTGCGGAGCTGCAGACATTTAAGACATATGACATGAAGTCATGTACTTCCCATTTTGGTGTGATTAAACATTCAAACAAATGGAGATTATATTTTCCTACAGTGCCTGTGATGACACAGAATAAGCTTCTGTGTTCTACTGTGGAGAAACCAAACTACACATGAGTATGCACATTGAATTGTGAGTAAGCAAGAAACCTCCTGTGAGTTAACAGGGAGAAAAATAGTCTCAAGGAGATGTCTTGCATGTAGAGAACCTTATGATCATCCAACACACATACACAAAAGTGCAGAAGATGCTAGAGTCCTCATGATATTAAGGATTAAAAAAAATAGTACAAAAAGAGAAAATACTCTTCATATTTACCATTGAATTGAGCTTCTGGAGATCAAGTTTATCTCCTTCTTAGAGAAGGTCAAGCAAATCCAGTTAATTTGCTAAGTGCTTAGATATGTAGAGATCATATATAAAGCTCAGCAGAACTCAGATCAATGGAGATACCCCTGTAAGTGAACATATTACCTACTTTGCATCTGTGTTTTTCAAGACAGTAATATGGTATCACAGTTTCTAAATTCATACCAACAACATTGACCTTGTAGAAGTATTACAGGAAAATTTCAGAAGGCCTGCAAAACATGATCCCAAGCTTTTACATTAATAGAAAATGGTTGTTTTTTCTTTGGTAGACAAATGCAGTGAAACTAGTAAGATCTGTCGCCTTTTTTCCAACCACTAAATGATCCCATTATCTCCAAAATACACTGTCTACAGCTGGCTCTTAATTTTGAAAATTAAAGCACAGAGCTGGGAGATTAAATCATGCCAACCTTTTCCTAACTAGTATATAGACCCTGTGCCAACAGCTTGTTCTAGTTCCAGCCAGGACACAGTTAATTTTTGCAGCAGCCAGGTGGAAGCATGGCTAGGACACAGAGGTTATTCTATACCACCATTTCATTGCCAGGAATGGGGGTGAAGGCAGTCTTTTCCAAGGAAAAGGGGGTCCTTCCAGTCAAGTAAACATGGTGGAGGGAGCTGGCTGGTATTGATTGTCTCTTGTTGGGGATGGGGGGAAAGGCAGTGTGTGTTAAATGTGAATCATTTCTTTTCTTCACGAGTACTCTTCATGAGTACCGTTGCTGTTACTGTTCGTTTTCTTATCTCATTGCTGTTTCCAGTAAAGTTTTCTTACTTCAACCAGTGATCTTTGCCTTTTAAAACACCAAACCACCACCAAACCAAAAAGTTTCTAGTTGGAAGAAACAAACCTCATGCACTAGGCACTCCTAGCAGGAAACACTAAGCATTCTTACTAAAACAAAAGTCTAGAAAAGCTTTTCAAGCATCTACAACAGCAAAATGATTTTTACAGAGAATCATGCCTTCGCAAACATTGGCTGTGAAAACCCGTGTTGAAAAATTATTCTCCACTCAGAACAGGCAGAAAAATACATTATATCAAAGATGGAAAAAACATTAATGTCAAGTTGAAGGAATCCAAGACAGAGCAACATCAGGCCATGGGCTGTAGTCTGGTATTACAGTTCAGGAAAGTGCATAATGTTCAGAAGGTCAGGCAAGTGCATCCTCACAAGCTGCATCCTTAAGCTGAAGTGTTACTGATTGAGAACATGTTGGAAAGAAAGATAACTAGGACTGTTAAATCACTTGTAGAACAGTACACTGACAAAAGATGGTCAGAAGTGTTTTTATTTTGCACAAGAGTAGAACAACATAAATGTCTTTTGACACTTCTAAGCAAACTTCCTTAAACTCCAAGGTACATCCAACTGTGTTAATCAATGATAACTGAACAAGCAAAAACAATACAGGTAAACAGACCTCCTATAATGTTGGTCAAATAAATTAAAGCTGAATATTTCTGAACCATCAATAATCTTAGCAGATGCTCTTTTTTCAGTCTACTTTTCAAGCAATGTCATGACCGCCTATCTTAAAAAGATCACTTTTTTCTCCTAGGTGCCCTCTTTGAAACTCTCAACCACAAAACAGGCAAACTGAATGGCTGTTTTTTGGAAAGAGAGCTGCAAATGTGTCTGCTCATGCAGTATTGACTAAAGATTAAGACAGCAAAACTTGCACAGACAACAGATAAGAGATCTGTCTGACAGTCCACTGGAATTTCATTTGGTCTGCAGACAAAATAACAAGGTTGCTTGGAGGTAATCCAAAAAACTGTTCTACCAATTATTAACAGAAAGGATTAATGAAATGTGGAAAAACCTAAATCGAAATAAAGAAAGAAAAAAAAAAGGCTGAAGGTTTCAACACTCTCATTAAACGCCTCCATCTCCAGAACCTTGCTGACATTACTCATTTACATAATCCTTTAAAATGAACACTCAGTCACTGAAAACCCTCTCATAAAACACGAATAAGATCCAACGTTATCCTCAATCGAGGAATATCGACATTAAGCACTTTAACTTCAACTCTTTCTCCAGGACCTAGGCCGAGGCTTCTTCTCTTCTTCACTTTAGAAAGTTTTGCTTCAGTTATGTTTCGCGCTGGAATCAAACCCGCTCTTCCCACACCAATATCAACAAAAACTCCAAACTGCGTCGCATTTTCAACTTTTCCAGTCAGAACAGCACCAACACTTAAGTCTTCAAAGCACACTATGCTTCTCTTGAAATCAGGTTTATCAAAATCTGTTATAAGAAACAAGAAACACATGTAAGACTCTGGAGAAAAAGGGTTTCTAAGGTTTCTGAGTTGTTTCCAGATGATAAGAACTCCTCCCAAGGTAGCTCTAAGGTCCCGAGTACTGTTCTCAGAACCTTTTTTAAATAAAGACCTATTTGTGATAAACAATTTATTTCTTGTATTTTATTTATCACTTTAAAAGACTTTGATTAATGGAGTAATGAGTACAGTGACTCCACGGTATGAAACTATCATGAGGGGATCAGAAGTGTGTTGTATAGCAGCTAGTGAGTGAAAGATTCTTTACTCTCTTTTATTTGCTTACAGATCCACTGCTGACCAAGGCCGAGCCCATCAATGATTGTGCCTCTGGGATGTGTATTTAAAGGGAAAAACCCCCTGTGCAACAGCAATTGCAGCCAGAGAGAGAAGAGAGCACACGTGAGAGAAACAGTTCTGCAGACACCAAGGTCAGGGAAGAAGGAGGAGGAGCTCCAGGCACCAGCTGCCCCTGCAGCCCGCCGCGGTGGAGACCATGGTAAGGCAGATTATCTCCCTGCAGCCTATGGAGCCATATGGTGGAGCAAAGATCCACCTGCAGCCTGTGGAGGGCCCCACACCAGAACAGCTGGATGCCTGAAAGAAGGCTGTGACCCCATGGGAAGCCCACGCTGAAGAAGGCTCCTGGCAGGACATGTGGACCCGTGGAAAGAGAAGAACATGGTGGAGCAGGTTTTCTTGCAGCACTTGTGACCCCATTGGGGACCACACTGAAACAGTCTGTTCCTAAAGGACTGCACTCTGTGGAAGGCACCCACGCTGGAGCAGTTCATGAAGAACTGCACCCCACAGGAAGAACTCTCGATAGAGAAGTTCATACGGCTGTACAAGTGTATGAACTAGGTTGTCCACTCCAGTCACGGAGTTTGTCTAAAGTGATACTGAATGTACTAGATCAGCAAAATATTAATATTTCCACCAAGGATTCCCTTTTGTTTTTGTGTCCCTATGTTAATAGTCTATCCTATTATACAGACCACCAGAACAAAATGAGACATAGAAAATACACATTTTCAAGATAGCTAGTGGGAAATATTTATAAAATATGCACAGAAACTATTAATGAACCCAAAAAAGGGAGGCAGAAACATTGGTTTGGGTTTTTATAAGCATAGGTTTATTATTTATTACAAGCCTGCATCTTCGCTGCCTACCTTTATCTCTTGCTGTCGTAAGAAAATCCAGTTGTAAGCTGCACTAAACAACAGCATCTCCAGATGTTTTACCTCATTACTTACCTCATCTTTCTTCTCCTCCACCTCAAACTGTTCAGTACTACTGCAGGTTTTAACTAAGGTAGGTCATGAGCCACATGCTACAGTTACACTTGTCACCAAGAACTAGCGCAATAAAAGAGCAGAACTACACACTACTATATTACTGCCCCACAGAACTTTATTACTATTTCACCTTGGTCTCAGCATTCTCCTTTGTGATGGAGAGCCAACACAGATTTAATCAGCATAGAGTTAACATATTGAAACTATTTCATTTGTTAACAGCCATACAACTCCCCTTCCTATGGCTGAAAATGCCGTGATTTAAACAGGATTCACACTCCTTACCTACAGAACTGGAAAGAAACATCTGACTATGATATAACCTTTACCTTGCCTGAGAAAAGAAATGGAGTTTCATGTCCATGAAAATCTACTACTACTTTAGAAGAAGAAAATGTGCTGTTTTAAAACTGGTAAGTAGAACAATCAAACTGAGATTACAACCTTCCAAACCAAGGTTTACCTGTACGAATGTCATAGCCTTCAGGCTGAGTCAGACCATCAATGATCAGCTGCAGTGTGTGCACTGTGGTATTCAGCCTCTTGGCTGTGCCTTCCAGTCCTTCCCTTTCAATTACTGCATTTACTTTTTGCTGCATATCCGATTTTCCTATGTCATTTGCGTTTCCTCCAATCAAGGATAAAAACCTGGGAAATTCAAACAAAGATAGAGAGATTAGAAACATCCTTTAGTGGGAACTGAACCTTTGCTCTATTTAGGGTTTTTAATTACTTTTTCATTGATGTATGAACAAAATTTTTGATAAAAAACATGAACAGTGAACAGTTTCTCAAGTCCATATCCTCTCAACTCATCACTGATCTGACATGAGTTTATCTGTATTCATGTATCTTCTGGAATAGATTATAAAACTAGAAGCAAAATTTTAAAGTGTAAATAAATCTCTTCTCAGATCAACGATTTAATCTCATGATAAACCCACATTTCATTATGACTGAAAGATGTCTTTTACCACGAAAGTTCCCTAGAAATAAGTGAGAGTTCCATAACACTGTCATTTTTATTGTCACTCTCATTCAAATTAAAATGAATGGCCATTTAGTTAAGCAACAATGAACATTCAAAATATTAAATTAATATGAAGAATCTTTAACCCAACTTAAAAACTTCATATAAAATACTTCCCTTGTCTATGAACTCCATGATTAAGAACAATTAGTTTTTCAGAAACTAGGTAGTCATCAAGTCAAAGTATTCACACACCGCAAACACACTTATCTTTTCTTATTGTCACATATATACCCACACTGCAAATTGAGACAAATTTGGACTGGCATGTAAAAAGCTGAAAAGAAATACCTTAAAATAACTATGACTTGACCTGTGATCCCTTTTTTTATTTTTAAACAAAGGAAGAAAACCCAAACACAATTACTGAGGTTTTTAATTCTGCCATGTTGGTACATGTCTGAGAAGCACAGAGAAGAGAAGACAAAAATTCACATGCAGACCCCATCCTTATCAGCAGTGATGCCTTAGACAATGTTTATTTATCACTGAATAAACATCCTTATTTCACTGAAAGACTTGAAAATGTACACCAAGACTTTAATGGATATCAACCAATGAAAATGAGGATGCAGCTCATAGAAGCTAGGACAAATTGTACTAAATAAAGCAATTTTTTCTTTTCTCAGTAGATGCTTCAGTTGTCTGTCCTGCTGCCCTGATCTGCATCTCACCATGAATAAGCCTCTTCTACCCTGCTTTATCATGTTCCTTACTTTGGGACAGAGGCACATACTTTTTTGCATGTTTTCCACCACAGAAGACAGGTAGAATTATTGACCCTGTCCTGCAGAGTCCGAGTAAATGTTCCTTCCAAATTCCTAAAAGAGATCTCTCCTTTCTATCCTTATCCTGCTTCACAACAGGTGTAAACTACCAGCCTCAAAAGAAGTGCTGACCAGCAGGTTCATGCCCTGCACTTGGCAGGAGACATTCCAGCTCTCTTAAGAAAGCAGAAGCCCCTGGTACTCAACCTTCTCCCCTCCCATCCCCCAAAATACCTGCTGTGCTTTTTATCAAAACCTGAGGCTAGTATTTCTTTTATCAGGAGACCCAGTGGGGTTTTTTATTTTGTTTTTTTTTTTTTTTTCTCTTTTTTAACCCAAGGAACCCAACTGAGATTATTTCAGCTGGTGAGTAATAAAAAGTTACATGGACTGAAATACAGAACTAAATTTCTTTTTGAGAAAATATAAATTGAAGAAACATAATTAAAGGAATATCTGACTTTCAGTAAATCACAAAATTAATCTTTGAGCATAAGGGCAAAGCTTAGCTTAAAAAAGTCCACTAATTTCACTAAAAGGAGGAACATATGTTCTAAAAGGATGTAACATCTGTTACAACTGGCTGTCAGGACTTCCACTTCCACACTAAGTTTGAGTGCAAGCATAGTGATTTAAGTGTACTGGTTGCTCAAACACAAAGATTTGCATTTAATAGTGATAATTTTCCTATTAAATTTTTTAGTGCATACACACCTTTCTTATGGCAATGTATGAAGAAGAAAATTAATAAGGACTCAGGGAATGGTGCTGTTCTCAGGATTAACTGAATTTTGTTTTGACTGTATTTCAACTTTTGACACCACTTTTTAAAGTAGTTTAAGGTGGTTTTGAAGCAAGGTACATAACAAAACAGATGTAAAATGGTTTATAATATTAAATGCAAAATTATTTATAATATTAAGTGCATTTTTTTCCTGCACACTAACAAAAAACCACCACTACTACTCAAATATTTTGTCTAATAATATATATGAAAAAAAATCAGACAATTCTATGAAGCCATTTTCTTTCAATCTCAAAAGAGCATCAAAAGTGGTTGCAATGATAATACTGAAAATGAGCATAGGCCCAGGTGAAGGACTCGTCCCAAAAATACTGGAGGCTGCTGGCTGCTTACACTGATGGATGGACAATGCCACACCAGAGCACTAGTGACAGGCGGCAGCTGCCCCAGCTTTGACTGACATGCCAGATGTAACATGACAAACCCGACCAGCCTCATGACTCAACCTTCTAAATAATGTATGCTTTACCACCCACCCCTATAAACAAGTTTGCTGACATTCACATACTTGGCTTTATTTCACTTCAAATGGAAACTCAGCTTGAGTACGTCCAAGTAACATTTTCTCACCATTAGAATTTCGCAGAAGCGCTTTCACTTTGTAAAGCAATAACGGGCTGGGTTTGGTCACTAGTAAGTGCAACCACATGGAACAGCCAGCACCATATATTAAAAAAACCCTGTTACATACAAAACTGACAAATGTGTGGATAATGCAATCAGAGTGAATGGTGCTATGTGCACACCACTGCAAGAAAACCAGCCTGAAATAGGACACAACCCAGGTGCCTGAGTCTTCAATTACTATTCATGAAAGACATTTCAGCCCCTTGGTCCTTCCCCTGCCACCATACCCTCCAGAAATCCCAAATTATCAATTTGATATCAAAAAGGATTCCTCATCTAGGCAAGGGTGGTAGGTTTGGGCCCTACGTTATCAATTACAGTTGTGCAAATAACTTATTAATGTGGTTACTGCTCACAATAAAATTTTGGCCCTACCTGAAGGTGATGCTTAAACATCTGCCCAAATCTAAGTACAGGAGAAGTCCCACTAACTTCTACAGAATTTTAATGCTCTAAAAATCAAGCATTTTGTTAAGGATATTTCAGAATTATGAGGTACATATTATAGGCAGAACAGAGCACTGTAACAGAGCCCAGCATGCACATACATACAGAAGAAATACTCTTTATAAGAACCAATATTATTTTTACTTTGGAAATTCTCACATTTCAAGGATAGGTTTTGGTAAAAACTATGTATTAAAGTATTTCCAAATTAAAGCAACTCAGTGATTACAGATGCAGGCAATTTTAAAAATACTGTTGAATCCAGTTATATATTTAATGTATCATTTTCATTGAAATGAACATAGCCTGCGGGCACTTGGAATAAAAAAAAAAAATCAGTATAAAACATCTCTGATTGAACAGTGGTGCATTATATTGATCATTTCTATTTTTAAATGTCATTGCTAAGAACAAAGTTAAATGTTTCCTTATTAAAAAAAGCAACCCAACAACTTCCTTCAAGAGTTATTTCAAGGTCACAGTAACAACAAAAGTAACAACTCCGAAGTCAGAAAAAAAGGGACATAGTTGGTAATAAGACTGGGATATGGCCTTGTGGGAAAAGAGAGGTCTCCCTTAATTTACATATTTTGATCTTCGTAAAGTTAAATTATATCACTACAGTCCTTAAAATATCTCATCCTATTTGTAATTGACAGTTCCAGCTGCACAACATAGGAACATGAATGATCTGTGCAAAAATGAAAGCCCTTCAACTATTTTCCTGCCTAAATATATGAAATAAATAATATGTTGCAGTAGTTCAAGTGCTATGTTTATCTACTACAAAGATAAGACTTAAAGAAAAGTTAACAGAAATGGAAAAGATGAGATTTTTTTTCTGAAGTGAGGTAATTTTTATAAGACATACTACTCTCACTTCCTCAAATGCTGAGTACCTGAGTAAATAGTGAACTTTCTGCATAATATACATCAACTCAGATAAAAGCTACCAGAGTCTTAGGAGAGTCAGAACAGAGTGAAATTTAACTGGTTTAGATCTTTGAGTTTTATGGTTTTGAGATTTAGAGGATACTCAGAAACCTCTGCAATGACCTTAGTTTTAAAGGCAATCTTTGCAGTCTTACAAGACCTGCAGAGAATGGTCATGGATAAGTCACTGATGTTTTCATTTAATACATAATTTCATCCATCTTACCCAGATAAAGAAAGAAAAGTAGCATAAATGTAACAAATAAGCACATCATGTTCACTTAACATACACATCTGCACAAAATTACAGCACAGTCCTTGCAATGCTTAAAAGATAATGCAAATTTCGGTGGAATGCAAAAAACAGTCAGAAAAGAGTAAAAATATTACCAAGGGAAGCCTCCAGTAAATTTTTAAGAAGTTACTCTAACCCTCCCTGAAAAGCTTCTTATAATGTGCAGGAGTTCAAAAGCTTTGCAAGGGCTTTAGTCACAGTCATTTCTGTTTTATGTAATCATTTCCAGCAACACGACTTAAGAGCTGGGAGTACTGGATTCATTACATTACAGCAACATGATATGCCATTACATCTTGTCACAGTGCACACATGAATTAATGGTAAAGCAACATAATCACTTTGAAAACAAAACAACTTCGCATCAGCATGCACTTTGTTAGGTAAAATGTGCATTTATGACAGTAGCAAACAAGTTATGCAGACATGTTTTAGTAATGTTTTGAAGTGCAAAAGCATTATTTGTATAATGCAGACTGCCTTTGTTCTCACGAGTGACAGAGATCCTCAATTTTTGACTACTGATGCAGATTATATATCAAACAATATTTGTGCATTACTCTCTGTAATTAATTGCTAGACACAGAAAGCTAAAGTTTCAACATATCTAAAACTACTTATGTGGTTTAGCCAGACAAGGTTATTTAACCAATACATTTTTTCCCAAATGCATAAATTATTAATATTTGACTGCATGCAGAAGGCCAGAAAACCCTCAGTTTATGACATTTTGAATGTATAAATCTAAGAAACAATGAGTTTCTAAATCAGAAAAGAAATTCAGACACAGTTACACTGCAGCACAGCCACTTTGTTACCATACTATTAGGCACACTGTTGTTAGCTGTTTTCATGACTACTGATATATCACATAACTGGAGCGTAACCCGAGATACAAAATAGTGAAACATGATTAGCTATCCACAAAGAACTAGTAGTACAGTTATAGGAGATAATTCCATTAAAAAGGTCTTGTGGAGTTTTTTCCCATATTTTTTTTAAAATGCAACCAGTGGGAAATTATGTAAGTTCCAAAAATTTCAACAAATTAAAAAAGTACCATTTGATTTATGGGTCAAGTATTTATAGTGTAACTGGAGCATAATTCTTTGTTATTTCTAAGTTCTTCTAATCATTCTTGTTAACTGTATTTTACATCACATGAAAGTTTTAAAATGTCTTTATTGGATGGCAATTAGTGAAAGTCTTTTCTGCTCTTCTGTTTATTGACAAGATAACTGTCAAAAATATGCCCTCTAAAAATCCAGCTAAGTTAGTAGTAAATCCATGTGAATGAACTGGCATTCTAAAGTGATGAATACACTCTATTATTTATTAGACTTAGTGGTCCTAATTCTGCAAGTGTTCCCCATAATTAGGGTTAGCCATTTCCTAATGGAAATAATGATAAAGGTTCCCTAGTTGACTGAGCTCCACTTTTTCAAGTTTTTTTAAAAGAAATGTAAGACTTTATTAAATATTATTTTGCACATTAAATAGCTTAAATACACACACGTGTGTGTACATGTAACTACAGTCTCATTGAAGTGGACAAACGATGTTTCTGATGACTTCTTAGTGAATTTAAGGAAAGGCATCCTACTACAGCACCAGCTCCTATCCTCTGTAAAATACTCACATGTAGACTACATTGTTAAACAGAACACAGCAATTTGTTTTCATTACTCAAACACCACACCAAGTAACTATTCTCCCCGACTTCTTTTCCTCTTAAGCATTGCCTCAGTTGCTCAGTGACAACTAAGGGACCTGATCAGAGGCAAGCCAGCCTGACAGAGCTGGAAATGCCATCAAAGGACAAGTGTCCAGTTGCATAAAGGGTAGTAGAGGAAGTCCTCTTTCTTTCGGTTGCCTCATCAGCAGTTTTCCTTCTGCATTTTCATATGTGCCAGTACTTGCCTTCAAAGTTAGCAAATGCAGCTTTTCAGCCTAGCAAATGAGATACTATGGATCAGCTGTTACATTCACCCATGCAGAATACTAGAAACACCAGAGATATCTGAAATACAATTGATCTGCCTATGATGGAATATAACAGGTTTTCAACATAAATGCCTTGCTGAAATGAGTGTCAAATCAAAATGTTTAACTTCAGTGAAGAAAAAGCGCACATGAATGAGTGCTTGTTGAATTCTCCTGGTATTTTGAAGTCCTGCTGGAGATATCAAGCAGCATCACGTGACATGACAAGGTATCAAGCAGCATTCACAGACATCAATCTTCACTGCAAGTCACTCTGCTCAATATATCCAAAACTCTTCTTAAGGCATAACCAACCTCAGTGAGCAGGACTTTCCTCTACCAGGCACAAGGAACATCCTCACCTGCATTATTCTAAATCAGAGCTTTAGGTCTTTTATACTTGCAAAGTATTTCTATGTCAGGCTAAAATACAACCTGTCTGCCAGATGCTGCAAACTGTGAGCAGCAAAAACACATTCTGAGTGCCAACCTTTAGCAAAAAGCATTTTTATGAGATTTAAATAAAAAAATCAGCAAATGTTAAAATTCAGTCATACGAAACCAACAGCACCCAGCAGACTGATAGAACAAAGAAACAACACTGCATTTTCTTTCCAACATTTTGGTTTATAAGTATAACCTGGTTGTAACTTTTGGGGACTTCCTAAATGTTTCCTCGGTTTTCCTACCAATTCTTTTACAATATGTACCAAGAAATTGGATATGCTCTACATATTGTATTAATTGTGGTGATTGCAGAAGATTCTGCCACTATAAACTGGTTTTCACATATACACTTTTAAGAAACTTAAAGTACAGTTCTGTTTTGGAGAAAAATAGGCTGTCTATAAAGTTTTGAGGTTTTAGGAAACTCTGATTCAAAATATTTAGAGGTGTTTGTAAGCTTGATCACTGCACATGACAAAGCCAAGCTTTGACAGCGTGGAAACCATGAACAAAAATGTTTTGGTCTTCTGCAGAGTGTGTTAAATCACCAGTAGGATGTTTTCCAATTATTTTACAGAAATTGCACAGATTTTTAGTTAAGATGCTTAAATGCCATAAATCAATCATACCAGCACCATTTGTGCCACTGCAGTAAAGATTACATCAGTGTTTCCATTATAAAAACCCTATTCTTCAGGGGTTTCTAATTCAGCCATAAAAATTGGCTACAGCCTGAAGTTTGGCAACCAAAATCACCACTTGGGAGTAATTCTTTTAACTGTATTTTTTTTTAACGGATTGGCTTTTCAAGATACAAAATAGTTCTGAAAAAGAAAATTAGTGGTTTCAAATTTGGTGAATTTCTATCCCTCAAAAACATTGTTTTAAAACTGATAATTTTGCATGTCATAAATCTGTAATGTGGGTTGCTGCCTCTGGGTAATTTGGCTATAAGCAGTGGATAAAAATCACTGGCTTATTTAATTTAAAAATAAATGCCATTTTCAATGAAAACTTTTAATCCAATAAAACTTTCACAAACTACTTTCTCATAGCAAGATGTGGTAGACCTTGCATGAGAAAGCCTTTATGACTCATTTATGCAGTAGCTATTCCATACATCTTAATTTTTGTGGCAAGAGGTACAAAATACTGTATTTTGATGCCTTGAATCAAATCAGCTCACCTCCTTCAAGACAACAATTCTGCCCTTTTGTAGCACCTGTGAACTTGACATGGTCCCTGACAAAGTTCTGCGCAAGCACAGAAAAAGAAAAAAGAAATACTTTTATAGGAGTAAAGCACCAGAACTCCTTTAAAATGTACTTTGTTTAAAATTTTATGTATTAAATACTCACATCTAACAGTCTAAATTTTTCTCATGCATTTTAATTTAAGATATAAGAATTATCAGTTAAGTTTCAACCTAGTTTAATTCTAACATTTAAAAAAGTCCTTCAGATGCTGGCTAATTTCAGTAAGACCCCTCAAACCAACACCACGAACATGATTTGATCTTCAGGCTCTCAAAAGCTTTCTCATGAATGTAGGCTCAGCAAAAGGGAATTACAAGCCCACTCCCATGCACTGTCTGTCAGCAAAACTTGTCAACAGCACCAATAAGCTTTGGACTGACTTCTCCGTGGAGTCTGAATTCCTGGTAGAATTTTTTTCTTAATTCATATTTAGGCAGGGGAAAAAAAGGTTTGGAAAGCCATTTTTGTAAGTTCTAAGAAGCTTAACAGCTCATATTTTTTTTTTGAAAAGTCGTCTAAAATATATAATCATTGCTAAATTATAGCATTAGTTGCTTGAGGGGAGGATGCCTGGTTTATATTTAGCCCTTATGTCACCAGTGTCAATTTTTAACACTACACTTCTTGGCTTTTGTCAGTTTGTTTCAGAGCTGTATTTTCTTTTCTTGAAACAGCTATTTGCAAAGAAAAAATTTGCCTCCTTCTCCACACCATTTTGTGATATCAAGTTGATGCATATTCATACAATCTATACCATAAAAGGTATCACCTCCATATTTAACAAGCTTTTAGGGAAACTGTCTTTTGATTGCAAGAAAAACAAAAATACAAATACTGTTGAACATAGAGTACATTCATAGAAAGCCCAGAAAGCACTTTGAGACTTTTTTTCTCCACACATCGCACTACATGTACAGGTACTCATAAATGTAAGAAATCAGACAACAGAGAAAGAGCCCAAAGAAAACAAAAAACTGTTTCAGTTAGTTACAGACAGATGCTATGCTTACTAGTTTTGGTGTTTCATTGGTAAATATTGTAACTGTTGTTTTATATTTGTTTTGTAATCAACTGAAAATCTTTTGCATTAAAAACAAAACAAAAAAAACCCTACCCCCCAAAAAAACTCCTTATGGTACAATATTTGCAACACACATTTGGACCTAAACACTTCACCTGAAAATTCAGTCTAGGAAGACAGTGTTTGGTGAGAAACAGAAGAGACACTGGCACAGCTGGAAACTTACTACAAAACAATTGCATTAGCCAAAGAGGGATGGCATGACAGGTAACACTGGTCTTCAGCCATGTAATACTTCTGCAATGGCTTAGAAGTCCCATGAGTTTGAACTTGAGCACATTTGAAGAATCAGCAAGTGTTCTAAGCAGTGTTGGCTGTGCAATAGGTGCCAGCCTCCTCCCTGAAACCTTTATAAGCTTGTGACTCAAACCACTACCTTGGTTGAGATGTAAAAGCTGTGTTCATTAATTTTCTTTATTCTATTTTTTTAATAGTGCTAATGCTGGGTTCCCAGTCAAATTCCAAATCACGGTTATATGATCTGTGATACATACTAAAATTGTCTCCAGAATTTCAACTGTATATGTGAATATCTGTCCTACCCTATGCAGTAATAACCCCATTCACCACTTGAGATATAAAAGTAACCTGTGCTGCTCTGGAAACCAAGTACCAATTCTTTACTTTCTGACAATATTGTATGTAGGTAAATTCCTGTAGTATTCCACCATTAACTGGATATACTTCTCTGCTACTTGAAGCAATCTTTCCACATCAGCCTTTAAGTGAAGCTGGTAACATTTTGAACACTTCACTGAGTATTTTATTAGTGGACTAGGGCTGGAAAGCTAAAAACCAAAACCTGAGTACTTGAAATTTAAATTGAATGAAACTTAATACTGAAAATCAAAATTAGTTTTGAATAAACGATTTATATTCATTTTGCACATTAACTCACACAACTCAATAATCTCCAGTTGGGGTGACCAGGATGTTCACCCTATAAGTCATTTACCAAACATAAGATCATTAAGATCAGGACCTTGACTGATTTTTTTCCACAGCTATGCACAGGGCAGAGAATTAGTAAAAAATGGTGATGCGTAAATAAAAAAAAAAGGGAAATGGTCATGGAAAAGAAGAAACCAGTTACCTACACACTGCACAATGGGCATGGGCTCTAGCAGGAAATTGCATGGTGGTCCTAGAATCAGGCACAAAGAAGAATGAACTGTGGCAGGGAGAGGATGGAAGCAAAAGTGCACTGCATGCCTAGCAGCAGAAGGAAAGCACGGAGACCTACATACAGGAAGAGAGAACAGGGCACGCCCTGAAGGGAAGGTGTCCTGAAAATGCCAGGTCCTGTACAACTTTTTCAGGTAAAGACTCAAGCTTCATGAATTCAAAAATTCAGCATGAGGTTTAAGGATGGTTTTGTTTATAAAACAGGAAGCACGAGTTTGTTTCTTCAGGAACAGTATTCTCAACAGAGGTCGTAAGAATCTGAAAGCATCTGGCTACTAGCTCCAGCACTTTTTAAGAAAAGAACCTGTTCAGCATAAATCACTTTAAAAATAAATATACACTCATTTGTGGTAGGTGATAAGTTTTCTGGAGAGGAAAGAGTTCAATTTCATCCAGGGCCGATAGAAAAGATCACAGCTTATACCAGGATTTACCAGCCACAGTACATCCTAACCAGAGGCACTCATGAATTCCTAATTACTTTTTTCTGACTTACACAAAAACCATTCTCTTCTTTTAGCCAAAGGTCACTCAGTAAAACAATCACAGTGACTCAGTAAAACAATCATGGTGTTCATGTATGTGGGAACTTTATATATACATCTTAATTAGATCTCGCAATATCAGAATTCAATTTTAAAGGCTCATGATACTTGCTTACACGTGTCTGAAGCATACACGTCTCCTTTTCTTGAAGAAAGAGGAGAAAGCATCAAATTAAAATAAGTATTCCTGTCTCAAAAGGCTGAGCAGACTGTTGACAGAAAAATCAGTACTTTCATTTTAAAAATTGATGCTGTCAATGCTTCAAAAGCTTTCCCTCTACTTACCTCACTGCAAGGTTGTAAGATTCTGGATGAATACAAGTTTGGTCCAAAGGATTGGGCTGTCGCCAGGCACATGGTCTTGGTTTACTCTTCTTTTTACCCAGAGCACCTGCTTTCGTCAAAAGTGCACGACTTCCAAGTTCAGTTTTCTTATTACTGCCAGAAATCAAAAATGGACGTGTCATTCTCAATGAAGATGATCCTAGGCCAGTGTCCCCACATGAAACCAACATACTTTTTCCCCCTGAAGTTTCTCTTAAATAAAAAAATTGCTCAGAATATAGTAAAGACATCAATGACTCCTACTGTAAACACTCCTTTCGTGCCTCTTTGTTTGTTTCCCAAACCACAAGTAGTCCCTGTTTTTGGAGGACAAAACACAGCACATTGAAGGACCTGGAACTAGCACTGGTCCTTTAGATTCTACTCATCAACCGCTGACAGAAATGCAGACAAAACTTTCTCTTTCCATATCAATTTTTAAAATAACCACTATTTGTTCACTTAAGTAGAAAGCACAAGAAGTATTTTGTACAACACTCTACAGGCACCAACATGATTAGAAAGGACAAAAATGAAACCTTCTTGAAATCCCTTTCAAAAGTTTTTATTTTGTCACTTGGACCCACAAGAAATGTTCTGGAGGCGATGGTGTTAGAGCTTTACTTGGCCCCAAACTCCATTTCTCAGGTTATACAGTGTTCTCAAGTTTTATGGAATCTGACCAATATCAGAATCATGCTCCAGCAAGGTAAAAAAAAATATATCCGAAACAATGTTCACATTTCACCAGTAAATATTTGGGGGGGGAAAAAAAAAAAGCCATCAGCCTTTCTTCCTCTCTTGTATTCCAGCATTCACTAGAACACATCTGTACACGGTAAGACCTATCGATCATATACAGCCTTGGAAGCAATTTCTTTGGTCTTCTGGTGCTTACAGTGAGCACCATTTGGCCTGCAGCATATGCTTCCCTGCCAGATGGGCAACCAATCTGTATACCTTCCATCTGGGCAGTAAGCCAGTCCTAATGTGCCTACCTCCTGCCTGGAAGTTACGCATGTGCTCTTTGGCCAGC
The DNA here is from genome assembly GCF_036250125.1 of Pseudopipra pipra. NCBI lineage: Eukaryota > Metazoa > Chordata > Aves > Passeriformes > Pipridae > Pseudopipra > Pseudopipra pipra. The sequence goes on from NC_087551.1 coordinate 27,252,233, forward strand.
AGCAATTGGGAATACAGTATTGCTTCTGAGCATTGGGTTGGCTAAAAAACAGCATGTGCTTCCCAGGAAAATATTTTTTGAGAAGAGCCACTGGCAAAAGGGTGGGTGCGGTGCTACCACTGTGCCCTTTCTTAGTTCTTTATTTTGGAAGGAGAAATGAGAAAGGCAGGAGAAGAGAAATTGCCCTAGAAAGGGCATTTTCAGTTGTAGAAAGGAAAGATTTCAGATCAAGAGGATCACTACGAATGGTTACAAGTGGAAAAGACTTGGTACAGAATTAGGGAATGAGATGACAGGGATGAACATGACCTACTGTTGAAAAACTGAGCTTGGGAAAAGGCCTCACATATTTGAGACAGAAGGCAATTGTATCATGCTTGCTAGGCAGAGGAGTATAACACAGACAGAGTTTGATCCAGGCAGCTATTCAAATTCCTCTCTCCAAGTTAAGGAATTGAAACTCTCAAAAAATCCGCACTAGTTTACTACCATTAAGTTCTGCAAAACAATCTTTACAAAATTAAATTAATTAATTTACAAATCTCTAAATTATGCCTGAAAGACTAAAGTTTTAATGTCTCAGATCACAATACTGCTGCATGACAAGTTTCTTCTACCAATTCAGTGACAGAATTTTAAATTACATTTACAAATTTATCGAAACCCTGACTTAGAGGACTAGGCTAATAAGTCATGACTATTCAGAGGAAGAACTATCTTCAACCACTGACTTCAATAAGTTTATTTGTTGTCCTTCAGAGCACAAGGGTCTAGGATTCCTCGAGTCTCAAGCCTGAATACAAAACAGAAAAGGGGAAAAAGTCGTCTTGTACTATTTTGGATAATTCAGTCAGAATAGGTAAAATCTCTATTACCTGCAAAAGGTCTTTATATATTCTTGATTGAATCTGATGAAGCCAGCACACTGTTGGAAGGATTTGGGACCCAAACCTTTAACTTCTTTGAGCTGTTCTCGGTTTATAAACGGTCCATTCTTCTCTCGCCATTCAATTATATTTTTAGCCCTGTTAGCATTCAGTCCTGCAATGTGTCTAAGAGAAAAGTTCACAAAATACCTTTATTACCATCAAATGGTCATTAATGTAAGTACTACCCACTACAAGGATACACATTTCTGTAGAAAATCTGGTTGACCAAACTTAAAAACTGCTAAGAAATTAGCAAAAAGTCACCCAGATCAAAGGCATCATCTGAAAAAGGATCCCTTCTCTTAGTTCTGTGGAAGGAATCCACTCAAGTCAACAAAACTCAGTATAGCAATATGGTTTTGCACATGCTTAACTAGTAAGCCAGGGATGTGTAATTTATGATCTGTTGGCTATTTCTGTAACACCAATTCAATTTGTCATGTCTTATGGCCTTCCCCCCAGCTGCCCTCTTCAGGAAACAACGTGGGAGAAGAGTTCAGGACAGATAAATTGCTCCTGTATGAACACCCCCCTCTGAGCTCTTCCATTGGTACCAAAACATCTTGCCCCAATGTGAAGGGCTGATGTCTGCTATCCAGAAAGAGAGTGGCTGGGAGCAGCTTGCCTTCCTTGCACAATTTAACCAATCCACAAAGTTTGTTTCTTTTCTCTCAGCTGTTCTTGAGATAAAAAGCAGCTGGGAACAAGATGCATGAGTTGTTCTGAGTGTAACTTGGATCTGGCAAAGAACTTACCTGTGAAGTGCAACAGTAGTTAGCCAAGTTCCTTCGGGAAGCAGTGGCTTTGCTGCACATTTTCTGTAAGTACATGTGAGTGCAACTTTCTGTGTGTGGAGTATGCTAATCATAGAAAGAGGGAAATGAGCTCTTGTGGGCAGTTACTCCTGGCACTAGAGAAGGAAATGTCACCCACTAGGTTCCACATCAGATGCCACTGCTTTAAGTCAACGGCAGCAGAGATCTGTTTGCGGAATGGCATGGACCAATTCCAGAAAAACACCACCAGCAAACCCATCAAGAATCGTAAAAACTCCAGAAAAAAGAAAAAAAAATCTTTCCATTATTCTAAGTCTCAAGCAAAAGTTAAAAAAATAATCCAAAGTTGGTGAAAGCTCAGAATTAAATTGGAGGGACACACCTTTAACCACAGTCAGAATATTAATCATTAGGAATGGAATTTTCTTCAAAAATTTCTTAGAAACATTATGAAATCCAGCTTATTTACACTGACACATCACAGCACACTGACACAAAGGCACATCACACAGTTCACAGAATTTTCCACTGATGATCTCAAGTCTTTCAAGCACAATACTCACCAGTAATGCAAATACTGTAGCACTGTCATCCCTTCCACGTGTAATATGTGTCAAGAAGTATATTTGAAGCATCAGAAACCACAAGCAGAAAGCCCTGCTCATGGTACAATCTAGCTAGGGTGACAATTTCATAAAATGCATGACTGAGGGAAACTTACAGTGCACCTACACAGAGTAGCAGAATTGAACAGCTGAGGATCAAGTCAGATCCAGAACTTGATGATGGGACATGCACATAAGCATTGTAAGCCAGGTTAACTAGACCACACAAAGTACTTATTCAACGTGGTTATCACTATAACCATGTCTGGACAGGGTCACCCCACATTCATAATTTTTTGAAGACTGTAGCACCTCAGGCTGATGGTTTATCCTGAAGTGCACAAAATAACTGTATCCTGCAGAAGGCTGGTAATGCTCACCTCTTGCATGTGCTCACATAGGCTTTGATTCATGGAACATAAAAAAAAAAATATTAGAGACTGTCCAAAGGAGGGCCATGAGGATGGTGAAAGGTCTAGAGGGAAGACCTTATAAGAAGCAGATAAGGTCACTTGGCTTGTTCAGCCTGGAGAAGATGAGACTGAGAGGAGACCTCATCACAGTACTACAACTTCCTAAGGAGGAGAAGTGGAGGGGTAGGTACCAATCTCTTTACTCTCGTGACCAGTGACAAGACTCAAGGAAACAGCATGGAGCTGAGTCAGGGGAGGTTTAGATCAGATATCAGGAGAAGGTTTTTCACCCAGAGGGTGGCTGAGCACTGAAACAGGCTCCCCAGGGAAGTGGTCATGACACCAAGCCTGTCTGAGTTCATGAAGCATTTGGACAATGCTTCCGGGCACACAGGATGTGATTCTTGGGGTGTCCTGTGCAGGGCCAGGAGTTGGACTTTGATGATCCTGATAGGTCCTCTCCAGCTCAGCATATTCTACCATTCTATTCTATGATTCTATGGATGAAAATGGGTGCATTTGCCATTTAGGTACTGCTTGCTTTCTTACTAAAAGCTGATCTAAATTTGAAAGCAGGTAAGATAGAAGAAATCAGACATCAGGCTAAGGGCTGGGCATACAGAAAAAGAATATGGAAGAGAAAATATAAAAGCAGAATGAATAGAAACAGGCCCTCTTTCAAAATATGAAAAGATGTTTTTAAGAATGATAAGGGTGTAAAAGATTAAAATATAGAGCTAGCAAGAATACATTTTTCCTAACTTTGATACCTAATATAATTTTCACTACCAAGATTTTGGACATTCTTTTTCTTTCTCTCATACTATGGACGATGACACCAACAATTCTGCTCTTCTGAAGAGTTTGTCACCTAAACCGCACTGAACTCTACACGCTCAAGAAGGAATGAGCTTTTACTTTCTAACCAAGAAAAATAAAGTACAGAACATTTTCCAAGTAAACATGGCATGACTACCGAAAAAAAAAAATCAGTAAATTTTTCAACAGTTTCCCCTTAAATCTTTCCTTTTCTCCTTTCCTCGCCCAACTTTTACAACTTGTTCCACTTAGCAGTACCTATAAAAATACCTTCTAAGAGACAGAAAGTACATTTGAAAATCCCTTTCTCAGTGTAAAAACACAAATTAATTATATCACGTTTTTCTAAAATTGTAGTGTTGGCTCAAAATCTTTAAATACCTGTTTTTCTCTGAAGAATAGTTCTACCCTGGAGAATAACACAGATCCTTAAAAAGTGACTCCTAATGATTCAGTAAAATACTGTCTTACTGTGTCATTTTCATGTAATTGGAAGTTTAACACAAGAGCCATTTGCTCCAGCTGAGCTTGAGTCAGATGGCAGACTAAACAGAGACTCTGTGATCCAGAGCCATGTAATTACTGGAATAGGAAAATGTTTTACTCACCTTAATAGTATTTCTGAGCAGATGTTAATATCAACTCCAACAAAGCTGACACACTCTTCAACCACACTGTCCAGAGTTGCTTTGAGCAAGGTCTGTGATACATCATGCTGAGAAACAAAAATGGAGATACTGGGTTACTGAAGTATCAAAGCATATATAAATAAGAACTCTAAACAACACTAACATTATTAAAATAGTTGATGGAACTTATCTATATCTTATGTGAGGGTACTAGTTAAAAATATGAATTGTAGAATATATTTTTAGAAGGTCTCCAGTATCTATTTACAACATCTTTGTCATGATACAGATCTCTAGAATAAAGACACTCTTCATGTCCCTGTATTGTTTTTAATAACTATTTCCCTGCATCCTGTAAAACGAAACTGTATTAAACACATGATTACTCAAAAGGAATAATGCTTCTAGTCATCCCCTATGTCTTGTCTTTAATCTGACATTTATTTACTTAAAAAATCAGTTTATTAAAAATAAGATAATATTTTAAAAATAAAGATCACAAATGCTGTGCTTTGGCACCTGCACACATAGACATTTGCAAGATTTTCCAATTTCTGAGCATCACACTACAGTATAGTTATTATTTACTAAAAGAATAAGCCAGGTATTGTATGAAGGTGGGCAATACATAAGGTCTGTATCAACCCCATAGCAACAGAATGTTTCAGATTTTGAACAGATACTTCTAGGAAGATTGGCAGGTCTTTGACCAAAGCACCACTAATGGAAATTCTTCCAGTTTTTCCATTACTGTTCATAGTGTTTTCCCCCTTTTCTCCTGAAAAGAAAATCAGTCACACTTGTCAAAGTTAAAAGTTCTGAAGCTCTAAGATTTCTTTTCCTCTTAAACATAGGCATACTTCAATCTGTAACTGCTAGATCCCCACACAAGCCCACCAGTGCTTAGAAGTCTGACCTGGAGGGAGAAGCCTCTCTAAATGCAGGAGCTAATTCAATCACTATGCTGGCTTAGCTTCAGGGCTCTTATACATCACTCATGTAAATCTGGGTTGATCTGTTGTGGTTTCATGATGCATTCATTTAGGACATCAAGCTGGATCCAAGCCAAGACACCAAACACTTCATCCACTACTTTGTTTTACCTTCTAAGCCATTCATATCTTTTAAAGATTTCACGGTTAAGTTTAACATGCCAATAGCATCAATCCCAATCTACTAACACTAGTAGTTCATCAAGCAGTGCTTAATAACTGAAAAAATCGTAAAACTTCAGGCAATGTATTTCACAGCTCACTATTTCAGGTAATGTGATGTATTTTTCTTGATGTGATACATAATAAAGTTACTTACAAACAAGAAGCTCATATTTCAGCAATATTACTTCTCCTATATAAACTCTGTATGCAAAAAAATATGTACATAAGTACCAGCATTTGCACAAAGTCTTGGTCCTACAGCCACAAAGCATACTTGTACACTTGGCAGATCAAACATCAGTTTCTACTTACTGAAGTGCTGCTACTACAACACAGTAACTTCTTTTTTGAATAAAGAGGTATAAATAAAAACCCACACCCTTAAATGAAGTCTATATTTCTATTTTTCTGACTTACTGAAGATGCAGCTTCTCTTAATGAGGATCTTCTATATATGCTCTCCTCCTCCTGGCATCAGCTGTGTAATATACTAGAGCTACAGGTTTCCAGCTCACATGCACGCTCTTGCAAGGATGTATTTATACAACACAGCACAAAACCCAGAATAAAACTGTTGAGAAACAACACCCACATCTTCTCTTCCCTGCCAAGTACAGCTGCCAAATACTGGGCTAGGTTTTTCACTAAATTTTTAATTTGCGGTTCATTGTAAGATAAAGATACTAATTTAATTTTTTTTTCATTGTGATGAAGGCAGGCAAAAGAAGAAAAAAAATGCTGAGGACAAATCCTTCTACTTTTAGGAAAGGCTATTGACTCCAAAGTACTTGGAAGTTGATTATGATATAGTTTCACAAGTTACATTAACGAGGTCTATTAGCTGTAGCAGGTCTTGGCCACCTCTAAAAATAAATTTGGTCTAAAACAACTGCTTAGAATATAGAGTCTATAGAATATATACAGTGGCAAAGAGAAGACTAAACTGCTGTTTCCCTAGGTTTCAGTCTCATTTGTTAAGATGATCATTCTACAGAGGGAACAGCATGCAGTTACATGATTCAAATAGAGACATTAATCAGTCTCCACAATGTCTTATAGCATAAGGTGTAGCAAAGAAAGAAATGCATTGATCTGGCCTCATTTTTCTAAGCAGTTCTTTGGAAGAGATTTGATCCAGCAGAAGCTTTATTTCCAGCCTGTGGAAAGTGAACCTAGATACTAATTCAGCCAACTATACTCCCTACAAACCAAGGAAAGGATATATCACAATCAAAAGCTAAGTATCCTGAAATATTTATGCCAGTGGAAGAAAGACCAGTGCTCACAGATTCTCAGTTTCAAATGTAAAGTTGGCATTTATCTAAAGATCTGAGTATGTGGATATAATAGTTTGTGTAAAATTCATGTGATAGAATACACACATCTTGAAAAAACTGTAATACTCAACTGCATATTTCTCTTACCAGGAAGAGACAAGAAGTTCTCAGGTCTCTCAAAAATGATTTGTATCTTTTAACTTTATTGGTGTTTGCCAGTCATCATTAAAAAAACAAAACAAGACGTGCACGAGTTTTTCTTTATTACTCCAACACATAACAGTTGTACAACTTGGAGTGCATATCACAACACGCATGTGAAGGCACAGATAAAGTGAATGGGCAGATGTGACAGAATGGGATAAGCATAAAACACTCCCTAAGTTAACAATCCCTAAGCTAGCAATACCTCACAGAAGTAAGATACTTTCAGCTAGTGAACGATGTTAAGTTGCAAAAGCTAGGAAAACTTTCCAGATGGCAAATCTGCCTCCCAAGAAGCAGCCACTGACAATCACAGCTTCCTTTGGCTATGATGAAGAAATTTCTAGACCCTTCTTTACATTGATGCAAAGCAGAGAAGTGTTATGCATTTATTTTCTAAAAGCAGTTAAAACATTATTATCCCAAAACCATTGCCAAGACTTACTACTGCTAACAGGTTATACTTCAGAAAAGTGTAAAGTGCAGTGCACTTCCCAGTTTTCCAACAGTTTCACTCATCTTCTCAAATATCAGAAGTTAGACAGTATTATATAATTCTGTGTACTATTTATATGCACTGGGGTGGTATCAGATTATTCAGACACTACTAGAAGCACACATACACCATGCTACTCACTCTCTACAACAGGTCTGTAAAGGCAGGAACGACGAACTGTTGCATTAAGAGCATCAGAATAAACCCCACACAAATAAAGCCCAAGTACAAAAAGCAAGGCTGCTTTCAAGGTGAGCTTATGCAGAACTTCATGCTACACAGCCTCTGACAACCCCTTCACACACTGTGGCAAATTGTCGCACCAGTTGATCCCCTGCAAAGCCTTCTAAATAAAACACTCTCCCTCCTATGAACCCTGACTCTGAATATACCCCTATGCATGAGGATGTCCCTGCTAAAACTGTTAAATATAGTCTTTAAGCTCAGAGTCAAGCACACAAGGTGCTCTGACACCTATGTCTAACAAGTAGGAGCACGTCCTTTGGTGCAACCTTCAAATATCTTGAATTTACCACGCAAATACGTTACTAAGGTTTTATTAAAAGGATACTCAGAAACTACTACCATTAAAATATTCACACGGCTGCAACAGTAAATCTGAAGCAGGAGACTTAATTTTATATGATGATTTCCAAACAATGAAAATATCGATACCCCCAATTTATGGAAACCAAGGCCAGCAGAAGAAAGGGACTTGACACAAACTGCAGGATGTCCAGTGCAAATCCGCAAACTTTTATTTCATCATCACTTGCCAGAAAACAAAGCCACCTTGCTTCACAGATAGCATTAGCAAGTACTTGGACAGCTGCTTGGTTTGAGCTTTTTGTGGGGAGGACTTTAGAAATTAATCTGCCCTTAGAAATATTGGGCACTGCAACCGTATTTTAGTATTTGTTTTCTAAGGAATAATCCAGTGAGCCAGGGAACAAGATATAGAAAATTACTTGATTAATTGAAACTGCTACAATAAATAATTGAAGTCAACCAATAAATGAAATTCAAACATTACATTTCTCTAATATTTTATAAAGAGTATCCCAAATATAACTTACATTGGTGAACATGAAAGAAAACCAAGAGCTGCTATTTAGATCTCTGGTCACTATTAGTGCTCAAATTATTCTGTGGAAAACTTGTTAAAATTACCAGAAAAAAAATTATATTGTATATTGCAAAAATATTTCAAAATACTTCATATTTCTGCAAACCTACGCAAAAAAAGTCAATTTAAGTTAATTTCATGTACTTTCATTAATCACAGCATAAAATGTTTAATACTAAAGAATAGTGCTTAAGAACATGTGTCTATTATGCACATGATAGTTCTGTCCTATCATTATATCCTAATACTTCAGCTATCTTTTCTTGCCATATGGTATGAAGAAGAGAACAAGGATTGTTGTGTCACTCAGTTTCAAGAGCTACAAAAACTCACTGGAAATGATTAACATTACTAAAATCCTATCTGTTCCTTGAGATGGTGCTACCACAGCTGTAATTGAAAGCCCTTTTCCAGTTTCAAAAACCTGTTGATATGCACAAAAGGAAAGCAGTATTTTAAATAGCCTCTCAGCTCAGTTATTTCTAGCAGTATAGCAGTACAAACACTGTAAAAATACATTTGTCATCAGCATGGCAAACTTATCAAGTCAAAGAACCACTGCTCACGCGAAGCTTGGAGGCTGTACTTAGTCCATCTGCATGAGCATAAACAGTGGATCAGCACACTGACTTTGCCTGAACAACAGGTTACTAGTGCTAGACTGGAACTGGCAGCTTTAACATGCAAGTAAACTACAACTCCAATCTCTTCACTTTCAGCAATTTAACAAAACCCCTGCACAGCACTAAAAGCAATACACATAATTACAATGCATTTGGTAACCTTTTCCTGATTCCCTTATAAAAATCATAATTTCAGAAAGTATGGTAGGATTGCACGTGTCTCTGAAAGACAAATTCAAACAGCTTAAAATTTTACTGCACAGCAATTCTTAAATAATTATTTTACATTTACAAACATTAGTAGATATTGACATGACCAGCCTGTGCATCGTTATTACTTTACAATGCCCAAGAGTCAAGCAAGGCACCTTCCAACACAGTTGCACAGGAATTATTCATACCCTGCAGAGCCTACAAATGTAGTGCAGACATGACCTAATGATGCTGGTTAGAAAGCAGTGGGCAGGGGATGAGTTCTCAAGTCTGGGCAGCAACCTGCAGGTTCTTGACCCAGGCTCAGTGTTACAGTACTATAACAAGATCAACATTCATTCTAAATACAACTGAGCTGTATGCCAGACAATCTATTTTGGGTTTTGATCAAGTTATACCTCAGTCGTCCTTTGAATCCAAAAAGTCAGCCTTCAATAAAGTAAATGCAATTTAACTTTTTTCTGTCTAAGTAAGTCCTGAAACACTTCTAACACTCCATAAAACATTTTGTTGGTACCTACCATTAACTTCTGTATCCATGAATTTTAATATTGGCGTGTGTGACCAGCCAACATGCCTCTTGAAATAATACTATTTTTTTTCTTTAAAAACTGTGCAAACTGAATGACATTTACTGGAAGAGAAATTAGGTGGGACAACAGCAAAGTTCAAAACTATATTATTTAACAGAGATTCAATCCATGGAAATGTGTTTTAAAATTTTAAAAAGGGAAAAACATTACTAGTGCTGTAACCTATATACAATTAACTGCATTTCAAATGCCTGCGAAACCACAAAAGCAAAACGTATTCATAACAAACCCCTAAGTACAGTAGGACTAATGTAACAGAAATAGTCTAAGGAGACGCACCTTTTCATGTTCAGAATTAGGAAAAAAAAAAATGCACCTTACATGTCAGGTGGAAAAGTTGCAAAGTTCAGGAGTGGGGTTTTAATCTCTAGCATCCACTGGAAAATCCCTTCCAGTTAGATTCTAAGAAAACAAGCTTATCCCTCTGATGTTTGATAAAAGGATCTAACTTCCAGTATTTCTTTTGAAGATTGTTTGTGGTTTCCCCAAATGTTATATTGTTATAGGATACATTGTTATTCTATGTACTTAACTCTCACTCATTTCTTGTTTCAAAAATCCAAATTCTGTTTATTTTAACAGCATATTACTATTACTGAAATATCCCAAGAGAGAGAAATGGATTTATATTTTCAAAGAAAACGACAGAACAAAAACAAAGTCTGTCAGCTCTAACGTTAAAAAAATACCAACATAAATGTACCAGTTTATCATGTAAATGCTTTGAGTTACTTGTATATTGATGGAATTCATCTTATATTTACTTGTACTTGTGTCCTAACAGAAGCAGTAATACTGCTAAGCTTGTTACACAAATTCAGTCCCATTGCTGATGTGTCTGATGGCTACAGTTAGCTTCTTTGACATGTGCAAGCTAGCAGCAAATGATATATACCCAAAAACACCTTCCTCTTTCCAGAGCAGGTACCAGTTTTCTCCAGTGCATATTGTTATGTGACTGGGGGGCTGCAATCTGAATTGTAATTATAATCAACCACATCATTCGTGGAGATTTCAGAGGGACATTTTTCCCAAAGGTGATCATACAAATTACTACTGGTGAAAAGCTTTATATTTGAATTTCAGTCCAAATATGTATTTTGGGGTTCTTAAAGCTCTACAAATATAGGGTGGATATAATTATAAGGACCACCAGGAGTGGAGTTTCACAGATCATGTGTGTGAAAGGCAACACATTCAGTTGGAGATTTTCCTGAAGAGTGATGAAGGATAAGAGAAAGAAAAAAAGAAAGATTACACTAATAGAGGGAGAGGGAATAGTATATTTTTTAGAGGGACAAAACAGAAGTCATGGAGCCTGAGTGAGTCTGTTCATCTGTGGGAATTCTGTTTTGTCTGAAGTCACTGACCATCCATCACCCTGCAGCAGATGGGTGAGGAATAGCAGCTCCTGGGTACAGAGTTCCCGCCAGCCTCCCTCACAGCAAAGGGAGTCCCCAGGAGATGTGAGAAGCTTGGTAAGAGTCTACATGAATACACATGCTTCTTCCAGCTCCATTGAAGATATGTTGGCATTTCTCTCGTTCTTCTCTAACGAGGAATGTGCTACTTGAAATACTATTAAAAACTACAACAAAAACACAAATTCATTTAAGGGTATCTTCTAGAAAGGAAAGATTAGTACATCTGATGCATATTTTATTGTATCTTAGGTGTCTCCTATAAGCAACTTCTTATGCTCACTGGCTTTCTCAAATTTAGTACACAAACACACTTAGTAACTGCCACGCCAGGTGACTCATATCAGCAATGCACTGAGAATGTATTTAATACAATGACATATCCTTTCCCTCATTAGGAAAAAATGTAGATGCCAAACAACAAAATTCAGCAGTCTTTCAATCCCACACCAACAGAATTAGTCAAGATATAATTAAGAAGGAAAAAAAAAAGGGTTTTATTTAAGGTGACACCACCTCCTGAAAATGCTTGCTGAAAAAACATTAAGGAAATTCAACTTTCCTCAACCCCTCTGGCCCCTACCTTTTTCTATTTTTAAAGCAGATCAGTTCAAATGGAATATGCTTAAAGAACACGTGCAGATCCCACTGCTATCTCCCTCTCTTCTATTTGGCTCCTACTTTACTTTCATCAGGCACTCCTTCCCCCTTGATCCCCAACCTCTTCCACAGCTCAGCTAAAAGCAAAAATCAGCTAGGAATGAAACAGAATGCAAGACACTGTCATGCAGAAGACAGCCAAAACCAAATAAAGCAAGCTTATTTTCTCTGCCTATTAAAAAGCAGAAAAAATAAATGTGATTGACATATGGCAACTCAAAAAAGTCACTCAGGGTAGTGTTGACTGAATGACCCGTGGAAGACTGAAAGCTGACAGAAAACCAGGAAACATGTGGAAAAACAGAAGTCAGCTCAGTTAGCAGCATTTATGGATTTGACAGGCAGAGTACATAAGCATCCATTGTGTCATTCACATCTTTGATAAATGAAACCAATTTCAGCACCACTCATTACGTATAACAGCAAGGTATATTTAGAGCAAAAGCATAAGTAATTAATTGATAAAAAAAATTACTGTGATGTAGTAAGTTTGTGTCTTCAAAAATCTGTTCTGCACTAAGCCTAATACAAATTGCATTAAGACATGCACATTTAGTACATATTTATATACAGCATAAACAAAATGTTTGCACATTGGAGGTTGAAAAGTTGACAGGACTCAATAATAAATTAGCTAACTTGTCAGCACTAAAAACTTAAGCTCTCAATGACAATTTTTACAAGTGAACACGAATGCAAACATTTCTGTTATTCTCAAAACCAAACATTTCAGAACGACCATCGCTATTGACAGTGTATGATCATTACTACTAATGTGATTAGTATAATATAAAAAGTGAGAAATCAAAATTAACTAGTAGAATGGCATAAACCAGAACAGTGCTTGTCCTACCCCACACAAGAAAAATAGCAATTGAGTATTCTTGCAATACCCATATTTTTTTAAAAACAAATAAGACCTCAGCAGGCAGAAGGGAAAGAGCACAAATCAAAGAGCATTTATTTTATCAGCATCCCTGACAGATGCTGTGATTTCCAGGCTCATAACACAGCCCTTACTTATATTCAAGATCTGGAAGTTCTTTCAAAAGGTTTCTTTAAAACCTTAAACATACAATATTTAAATTATTTTTAAATGTGTAAAATAATATATAATTTTTTAGTACAACAAATTTATAAAAAAATGTTTGGAACAAAGTTTTCTTAGGTATCTTCTAATGGAATACTTGTAAATAATCATTGTATTACTATCACTCACTTTCAAAGTTTACAAGATACTTACCAAGTTACAAGAGCTTTTAACTATTGCACATATGAATATATTAATTGCAAATCTGTAATCTGGTCATTACTTCCCTTGAAAAAACTCTTATTTTATAAAGGATCTAAAACCTAACTAAAGTTTTAGGTAAGCCTGGGAAAAACAAAAACTAAAATAAGAAATAAAGTATTTGAAAAATTAAGATTTAATACTTCGGGAAAGTCCTAAAACATAATTTTAAAATCAGATATCTTTATGAATTCTGATTATAAAAGCATTTAATCCAAGAAGCAACTACTCACTCAGGTTTTGATAATGTTTGTAAGGTAGGGGGAATAGAGTTCTCTATTTGTGGAAATATTTACAACTGGAAGCTGCTATATTATCGAGCAAACACGGAGCTAAAACCACCTCTGACTTTGCGGCACTTATTTATGTCTGTCTCTCACCACTTGCAGATGACTTACGACTCACAGATTCAAGGCCTGCTCCATTGAAATCACTGGCTGAAGTCCTTCTGTGTTCATCAAAGACAAAAGTTCAGTAGCAGTTTTATCTCTGCGTTGCAGGACTGGGAGTTAAGAGATGAGGTATCAGATGGATCAACCAAATTATTAGATAGGATTATTCAATGTGTGTCTGCTTCGACAAATTAGTTATACTAAAATAATCCAGAATTTTAAAATATGAAATGTGAAATTATTATTGTGTGTTTTTTTTCCTGTATAGAATTTGTATTTTAAGAACACCAAAGGATGGTTTTAAATAACTTAGATTAAGGCATCAAGCTTTCAACTTTTCCTCACACAAGGCAGAAATTGCTCTGATAGGAAATTAGACAATTGAGACACCTCAGATGAGCTACGGCCAAGCCTCATCCTCTGGAACACACAGAGCTTGGCAAGGAAGCTCAAGTGTAAGTCTTGCAGTTCTACAGAACATGGCAGACTCAAGCTAATGCAAGGAGCAGAAGTAATCCAAATAATGGTGGGATGAGAAAGACAGCTCTGCCTGGCAAGTCATCCTCACTAACTTTGGCCCAACCAACTTCATCCCTCCCCTGCAAAAGTAGGATACACAGACAGCTAGCACCATTTCCAGCCTGCAAACTCATCTCAGACCAACATAAAACTGAGGATGCAGGTCTCAGTCACAAAGCTTTGGTGTGTACCACCTGAGGTTCAGAGGCAATTCTTGCATCCACAAGCAATGTATGCATTCTTGCACACACGCTTTTAAGTTTACTCAAGTCTGCTGGAGCAAAGAGCTACCAAAGTTTATTGATAAGCTACTTGAATATTGAGCAAGTAAAAGTATTAAGTAAAAGGAGAATCCTGTAGGAGATTGGAACTTTCCAGTAGCTATGGTAGACAGTTCAGCAGACTTAGAAGAATAATTAGCTTTCCATGTGATTGCAAAAACTAAGAAAAGTTCGAGGCTGACAAAATACAAAGCACCAGAGGAAAAGTTTCGGAAAACTACTCTATTTTTTACTCTTTAAAAACATAGGCAGTCAAGAATGTGAAGAGGAAAATGCAGCTCCTAAGAGTCCAGAAAATCTGCCCGTTAGAGTAGTGCATTCTCAAAAACTCTGAAGTCACTTCAAAAACATTAAAAGCACTCTTAACTTCTTCCAAACTTTCAGTGGCAGAAAATGCATAGCTGGTACTGCAGAGATACAGAGTGGTGACTTTTGGTTTTGGTGTACTTACTCAGGCTACTTTGACCTGTAGGTGACAGAACTTCTGGGAGATATTTGGTTACAGTAACAGTTGTGGGTTTGTTAGGATATTGTGAAATTAGAAGAGCAATAACCTCCCCTGCCACAGTCACACACACATGGCAGAACCTTTAAACTTCACACTACTTCAATATAGGTACCTGAATACAGTCCCAGTTTCAAAGATGACAAATCAACACCACAAGAACTTAGTAATTTCTTTTAAACCAAAAAAGAAGTAAATTAAACAGAAAGGATCACAAGTCTTCATTTCCCAACTGCAACCCAAGCATCATTACCCAGGAGCAAATAGCATACATTTTGCTTCTCCAATATGTTATGATGTTAATGCACTCATCGCTGTGTTCGCTGGTTGCTTGGCCCAGGGTCAGCTTACAGATGTTTTTGTATCTTGTTTTGAGTTGTTCCGTGCATCATTGAAAAACAATTAAAAACATAGATTCTAAAGTGAATGATATTTAGAACTAGTAACCACTTCTCATTAAACCATTGTCTTTATTACAACGGGAGTAAAAAAAAGTTCTGCAACTGAACCTCTTCTGTCCTCTTTCAGAGCAAGTGCTCATATGCCCAGTTCACTAATGATAAAAATTAGGCTGCCCTCTTTCATTAAGTTATTTTCAAGTAGGAATCAAGATTTTGATGTAACTAGGCTGTCCCCTCAGACTATCAGATTTAAGGACTGGACAAGAAGCTGGAAAACAAAACCATAGTCAAATCCCAGCAGTGGGAAAAATGTCTTCAAAAACTGATCCCAAGTTCTCCTGTTGCTACTTAACTGCTAGACACATCAACTAAACCACCTCACATGTACATCCAAGTAAGATGAATGTCTCCAACACTGTTTCAGTTAAGTATATTCCTAAGATGCTGTCTTTGTAAAACAATGTGAAAAAAATAAAAATGGCCTGCACTTGGATTTGGGGATTGATGGGGTTTTTTGTTTGGTTTTGTTTCCTTTTTTTTTTTTTTTTAGTTAGATAGGATTTATGAGGAATAGATTTTTATTATTTCACATATGTTTCTAAAAGAGAACTGGAAACCAACATCCAAATGGCTCAAGTTATATGCATACCAAAGACCTCTATGTATGAGGTATGGAAACCTGGTCCAAAGTATACTGAAGTACATATAGGTTAAGAAAATGAGAAGAGAGCATTGCACATAGACTCACACAGATGATGTCATATTAGAGAAATAATTACTTCGTCTTGAAAATGTTTCTCAAACAAAGAGAAAATGCTTCTAGCACATCAACCATTTTGAAATTTATAGTTGGAACAAACAAGAAGCTACAACTGATGTCCTTCATAATAGCTTATGCACAAATATGTTATTTAAGTACTTTCAGCCTTCTCCATCATTCAATTCTAAAGCTTCAGAAAAGCATTGGATACCTAATCAGATTTCTTCCTTTTCCAATCTGCACATGGTGCACCTTATTGCACTAAAACATACATTTTCTCCATCTGAAATTCTGTCTTCAAGTCATAGCTACTGAAAGAGTTCCCTTGGAGAGCTGCAGCATCAGAATATTTTCAATAGCAACTAATACAAAACAAGCATAAATTCAGCAAACAGTTTGCTATGCAAAACTTATTATACAGCAGCCTGAAATTTCACCAACAAAACTCATTTGTCACATACAAGTGTGTTGTAATACAGAACAGTTCCAGCTTGCTGATATCTTCAGATATCAAGAATGTCACCATTTTCAGAAGACTATTGCACATGCACATTCACAATAGTGAGTAGAATTCACTACTATTTCCAACTAGTTAGAAGGTTTCATAAAGCATTCATACCTTTAAATAATTTAGATATTAATCTACTTTCTATTTGTCCTAGTGATGTACCTTGCACTTATAGAAGGTATGGAAGAAAAAAAGGCAAAAAAAACCACTCATGGAAAAAAGCCCTTCTGAAAGGTATCTCAAATTCAGGATGCAGACGCCCCAAGAGATAGAAGCATTAAAAAAATTTCTTCCCAAAGCCCTGAATAACTAACCCCAACAACACATTAATATATGCCATTTACTTGGGACACTGGCTTTTCAGAAAAGATTATGGAAGAAGCGTTGTGCCTTATTAAAGAGAGCTGGGAAATTATATGGTACCTGGTAATAGGAACATCGGATCAGATCTCAGGATGTGATAAAAGAGAGACAGTCTAATGACGTGCACACAGAGGGAAGGAATGCTATGAAAATAAAGAGCATGGACATACTATTTTGCATACACTTCAAGCCAATAACTGTACCTTTAACCTTCTTATCCACACAAGTGCTTTCAGTAAAATGCCTGGGTTCTATAACAGCACTACTCAGAATAGGGTACCTCTAACAATGGCCCTCAGAAGTAAGGAAAAGCTAACATACGTTAGGTATCCCTAACATATTCGTTCATCATAACATATATACATAACACCCATCAACACAGCTTTACTACACCACCAGGGACAGAAGAAGTTGCAGATAGAAAAGTCAGCCCAGTTAGTAACCCTGCCAACTTACACTTTCTAAGAAGACAAGTCTGAGAACATGATCAGGGACACTGCTTTGGAACAGCCTTAATTAAGATTAAAAGTAGCTTTTCTCTATAAATTAGGAAGAAATGGATCTGTCACTGACATAAACTTCTTTCACTGAAGAGACAGAAATTTAAGAGGACATAACAGAAATAATATTTCCTTAACTCCCCCTCTCCAGTTCATTGCATCCAGCAGATAAATTGAAATAAAATGAAGGACAACTACAAGGCAGGAATAAAGGCTGGGGGAAAAATAATCAAACAGATGGGGAGGGGTTTGACATTTACAAGGAATGTCCAGATTATCAACCCACCTACTTTGAAGTTTTGTAATGTCTAAATTTATGCTAATCTTAAGGGAGCAAACAGGCACAAGAATCTTCATTCACAGCAGCACTTCTATACAAGTTGAGGAAGTAAAATTAAAATAAAGTATCATCACTTGAAACAATTAATTAGAGGAAAGAGGAAAAAAAATTGTTACAAGGCTACTTGATTCCTCTTCCTAGATAAATGTGTCATAAAAAGTCCAAGTTCACAAAAGAATTTTTATTTTGCTCTGTAATAATAACGTACAGTACTCAAACTACTGCAAATAATAACACTTGTTCTTGTAAAGCAAGTGAGTTTGAAGGCTAAATGTATGCTTACCTGGTTGAAATTAACAATTTTCATTAAAGTTTTAACTTGCAAGCCAAGATCTCTGTGATTGCAAATCACTAGTGTTTCAGTCCTTAATTGATTGATAAACATTCTGTCTTTACATATCCTTCTTTAGAAAAAAGACATCATATGAAATGACAATACACATTATTGAAAATTTACCACTGATTGCTAAAGAAGGAATACCTGGAAAAGTTACTATTAATTATGTAATTAAAAAATCAAATTATTGATTTTAAATGTTAAGTCCCATTACTGGCTACTCGTAAGAAAAATCCAACCCGTGTTACCACACAAGGGAATACGTGAAGCAGCATCATATTGGTTAGTTCCATCTGTTCTCTGCATTCTCCTAATCATTTTTAAACAAAGACTGTTTATTTGCAATCAATAGTACATGAAAACAATGTTTTCCTATAGCAAATGACATGGCAGACAGCATTTCAAAATAGTCAGCATGTTCACTGAATCCAGCAGGACAGTAGCCATTTACCTGCAGCCCTGTACTTCCAAGTGCAGTTCAAGGTCCTGGTACTGCCCTCTGCATTTTGCACAGTTTGGGTCAAACTTCACAACAGCTCAACTTTCCTTTGAAACACTGCCACGCTGGGGCTGTTGAAGAATGAAATCTGCTTGCCCTCAGGGCTTGATAGAGTTAAAGGGCAAAATCCTGGCTCCATTTAAAGACAGTGGGCAGTTTGCCATTTAATTCAATTGATCTAGTATTTCACGGTGACCTTAAGGGTATATCAAAAAGCTTGTACCCACGTATCCTGACTTTGCTTGCAGGAATAGTGGTGGCATGTATTAAGTTTTAACAGTAATGTCCAGGTGGCAACTAGAATGCTTTTACTTTGAAAGTTCACAGGAAGCTTGCAAGCATTCAAAAATTAATTTCAAAATTCAGAAACTACAGAACAGGTAGTTGAGAAAAACATTCACTTTCACTTAGTCTAGACCATTTTAAAGAAAAAGACAAAGTATCTTATTTCACATGGCTTTTAATATTAACTAAAATGTGGCCGTACCAGTGCCACATCACAAATTACCTAAGAGACGTTTGCAGAGACAGCATAAGCAGGACATATTTCACATTACCACCTCAGCATCCTAAGCAAACTACAGTGGCATGGGATTGGATGAGTATATCAACTTGTGTATCACCATGTGTAGGTGTAAATCTACAGGGAAGATTTTATGAAAGCAACTAACCAGGTAAGAGAACAGATGATTAGAAATTCTAACTATGCTATATAGAAAATAAGTCCTTAATCTATCAGCACCTCAACAATCTATGATTACTTGTAATTGGTTACACTATGACTCACATACTTATAAAACAAGGTTTAAATGCTCCCAAACACAAATCACACAAACTTACTCTTACAGGACTGTACAGATAACCTGAGGAAAATCCCAAATATTTTCCCATGTTTTACTCCTCACACTAAAGCAAGACCATCCATCCAGGGACAGATGCCAGGATGCTTGGATCTCTGCTTTTTTCAGATCCCTTATCTAAATAGTAATCTCTTTCAAAGTGAAAAATATTCCTCTTTCTTCTCAGCTAATATACATGGGTACTTTATATCCTTATTTAGAAACTTGGCAAGAAACGCATAGTGTAACTGATTTTGCATAATGTCTCTCCCACTTTCAACATTCTGACATAATATTAAAGACCAACTCAGTAAAGCTGACAGCAGAATAATTGTGTTATGCACTGCTTTCTCAGTTTTTGACTAGAAATTAAATCAATAATCATTGCTCAGAAAAATTGTTAATATCATGAGCTTTCCCTCACACCCCAAATTTCCAAAATAAATAGTAATAAAGGCTGCAGACAGTAATTTTTATCTTAAGGCAGACACTGTAGTATTGGCAAAGTCATTAAAAAACATCTTCCACTTATTTTCATCATGTAAAATGAAAAGATATTCCATCACTGAAATTATGACACAACCTAGCACAAACCTAGCTAGCCCAGGAGAGGGAGAAATGGGAATGCCAATTAATCCAATTACCGACAGAGAAGCTATCAAGACGAGCACCTATCAGGTCAGGTTCAAAAACACATCAGAAGCACCAGCGTTAAAAAAACAGAAAAGAAAAATGAAAAAAGAAAAAAGCCCACGCTCCCTGTGCTGAGTAGCACTATTAAATTCAGATGCAGGATTGTGTTTAGGTTGGACAGGCCCCAACAGCAGAACAAAGTCAGTCTGTCTTAGTACCATAACCAAATTCTACAAGTTAACAGCTTTTCATGAAAAGCTGCCATTTCAAAATGTCAATCAAACCTGAATATAAGTGGGAACTCCTGCAGAAATAACCAGCTGCAGGTTTGAAAAACATTTTTCACTGAAAGTGGAAACACAAAAGATGTTTGAATGAGATCTCTTTTCATTCCTGTAACAGTAGACGGTCATTTTCACAACATCAAGGACAAAAACACAAGACAAAATTGCAAATAATGTCTTGAAAGAACCATTTGCAGGGGTGATGAATGATTCAAGTTACAAATGACAGAATTATTGGCAAATGGAAACTCATTAATATGAAAAGGCTTCTCTTAGAAGACTGCAGTTTGTCTCCACTTTTTCTCATTGTATCTGAACTATTAGGTTGTATGTATTAATTTCAATACACATTTAATATTCGCTTTCTCACCTTGAGGCAGTAGCTTGCACCAAGATCATCGACTTGCAATATAAGAAGTATGTCTTTATGGGGGTTTAGGTGTTTAGTAAACAATTGCAATACTTTCAGTTAATAAAAATGCAGATTCTAACAGAGCAAAGTTAAAATTTATAATCTACCTACAGAGAGAACACAAGTTTTCTATCTCAATTCTGTATATCCAAAAATAAGTCATATTTATACAGTAAACCACGAGAAAAATATTTATAGAAGTGTACACTATAATGGAAGACAAACTTCCCAATATCACTTTGGCCACATTCTCCTTTCTAAAGAATATAGCAGGAACACAAACATTTTCCCTATTCTCTGAAAGATGCACACCATCTCTGAAAATAAGTTTGCTGTACAAATATCATCTTCATCAATTTCTTATTTAGCAACTGAACTGATGTAGCAGTGATTTGTTTCAGAAATCTCCACATTCAATGCCACAAAAGAAATTTAGCCAGCACAGAGGCTTAGTGAATAGTCATATCAGTATATAGGATTCCCAACCCCAAAAGGTAAAACCTGCACTGGAATATCAATATGCACCTTTCTTATTGTAAAGAAGTAAGAAAGGAATAAATTGCACAGCAGCTGAACACCTCAGCATGTTTGAAAGTTTAGAGTATTAATGTAGACATATTGCCTTATACGTATTTACCTTCTTCCCAGCATGACTATCAGTATGACCATCACACAAACGAGAGAACATTAACTCTTTTGAGTGACACTACCTTTTTCTTAAGTTATGCTTTTCACCAAAGTGAAAACACATTTACATGAGCTACATAAAAATCACGAATTAGGATGTGATGAAACAGCAGTTATATTAAATGTAATTGAACATATTTAAGACTTAAAAGTTTGAGGAGTTGGAAATAACATACGATTCTTCAGCAGTATTCAGTGAAAAATAAAATCCTATACAACATAAAACTGAAACAACTTATCACTCTAATCTCATTGTACTGAGATATCAGTCACATCATCCAATTTCACACTATAGCACTGTTTTCTATAGAATAAATTAATTTCTGATATCCCAAATCTTGATCTTCATATTACACCAAGCTACATTTCTCTAGCTAAAGGCTGCATCACTCTTCCAAAGTTACCTGAGAATTTTTTCTAACACTCAAACTTTAGTAGAATCACAAGAAATTTATCAATACTGCTCCCAACAAGAACACAAAAATACAGCGAGATGTTTCATAGTAAGTTCTTGTTCTTATCACTTTACATCACCAGCATTTGTTTTTAAGTAAGCTGAAGCATATATAGTCTGCTCTGAGGTTTTGGGGATGAATAATTAGCTATATGAAGAAACAGCTAAAGAAAGATTAACTTGACCATAAAATGCTGCTACCAAGCCATTTAAAAACTGAGACAGAAAAAAGGAAAGAAGGAAAGAAAAACTGTGCCAAATGTAGTGCCTTAGCAAGCAGTGTTTTTGAACATTCTCAGAAGCATTTACTATTTACTTCAGGAAACAGCTTACAAGTCAAAACACGCTGGAGATTTTTTTCTTTTGTTTTGATCTGCCAATTGTTAGTCAAGATTACTATTCATTTTACAGGAGTGTTAAGAATGCAAATGGTTAACAGTAGTATAAACTATATACTTGGTTTAAGTTTGAATGTCTAAAACTATTACACACTGCATTCATCTGCATTCCCTGTTTATGGGAATGAAATATGTAGTCATTTGAAGTCCACAATATGTATACTGTGTTTGTAATAACTGCAGATTTTACAAGCACATTATTCTTTCCATTAGGATTAAAACCTCACCGAATAGCAATTTGTGAAAGAATTCTAGCAGGGCCCTGAGCCCAGAACTCTGACCTCTGATGAGATGCTTGGCAGCAACAAACTCTAGGTCTAAGCAAAACATCTGGTTTGAGTTAGACTTCCTGAAAAAACAGCCCCTGTACTGGGGAAACTGGTATTCACTCAGCTTTGTCTATACACTTTGACTGACTGCAACACTGTAGCAGGGTGGGGGGAGGAAGAGGAAAAAAAAAAAAGCTTTGCCAGAATGCATGTCAATCACTGTAGACTTGGTGGCCTCCAAAGAGCCAGGCACTTACACTAGGAGACACTGTACATGTTTGTTCATGCTTCTTGGGCTTTTTGCTATTGTACTTCCTAGCTCAAGGTTTTTTTTCAGAATTAGTGCCAACTCTGAATTATCTAATCCAAAACTACAGTCAAGCTCAAAATATAAATTTTGCCTGAAGAAATAGTTTCTGCAGAATTTTTTTAAACAATAATTGTTTTAGCATCATTTTTCTTGCAAATTTAGACAATCACTGTCATCATAAAATGAATGAGAATATTCCCAATAAAAACACAAACTCCCACTGCCAAGAAATTTGTAGGAACAGCAACAGCTTTTGGTTGGCTCCCAAAATTTTTCACAGGCAACACGTTGTTACATGCATTACACAGATAATATCGTACCCCAGAAGGGTAACTAATGAGAATGCTGATACAGTGGACGGCAGGGTGTCCTCAGATTCCTGCTCATAAGCGTAATCAGAAAAAACTCCGGCAAAAAGGGTAAGAAAAGGGTGGAGCTGGTTCTTGCTCTTCATTTCCCTGAGATGGAAAGTACACCATGTCACAGAGTAGGTGAAAATGAAGAAATGCACAACAATTGCAGGCTCGGCAAGAGTTGCATTTTGTAAGTCTGGCAGCCCCCATAAGGAAGACAAGAACAGCTCGGTGAGGTAGGTAGGACGCAGCTTCAGTAACATACGTGACTGTCACAAAGTATGTGGCTAAACTCAGTTCACCAGATAGATGTTTTCTTCACAGGAGATTCTGTATTTTTAACTATCATAGTGAAGTCTTTTATAAGTAATTAAGCTATAAAAACGAAACAGTAGTTACTGAGACCTGTTGTGTTAATAGATACACACAGCAGCATTAAGTGTCTTAGGTAGGCTTGGGAAACTCAAAATAATTGAATTTGCAAGCAACAGATAGAGAATTTAATGGAGATATCTGTCAACACATTCATCAGTGCTGCATATGCACACATGTATGTATAACAGACGTGCAATAATATTTATCTACACACAACTTTGCTACGTACAGATGAATTTACCTTTGCTGGCATTACTAGCAGGACCTATTTCTATTAGTACAATACTTTTCTGTACATTCTCTACTTAATAAAAATAAATTGTGGTGAAAAAAGCATCTGAAAAAGTATTTTCTTCTGTCTACTGCTCTATTCTATAGAAGTCTGTCATACAACTGTATATTGTTAATGTGCTCATAGTTTATTTTCTTCCTGTGATTGCTAATGCAATAATATTTTTATGCCTGTTCTAGTGGTAACTTTACACTGGAATTAAATGTCAATTTCTATTTTCCACCCCCAAAATTCTAAATTAAATGCCACTGATACCTACCCCCTGCATTCAGGCAAAATGCGAGCCACCAACCCACAAAGGGACATTTATAAAATAAGCCTTCCTTGTTTGAACTGCAACATTGCCATCACTGGAGTTTCAGCCGGGAGACTTAAATAAATAAAAATAAACCAAAGTAATAAACACCATGTTTTATGGAGTTGGACAGAATTAAAAAAAAAAAAAAAAAGAAAAAAAAAAGAGGTCCTCCTGGCAAACTTGAAAGATGAAACTTAAAAGCTGCCTCTCATTCCGGAAGACTTCTGGCCCACACTACTCAATGCCATTTCTGAAGGACAGTCAGTTGTGGGCAACAGAGCCACCCACACAAGTGTCCGTGATACCCTTTGGCGCTGTAATGAGATGCCCCTCTACACATGACAATAGAGAAAACAAAGCAAAATTCCAAATTAAGACAACTTAAAAATTTCTGAGTGCAATAGGAATAATGAATTCTACTAATATCTCAAACAACATGAGGCATGTCAAAAAAAAAAAAAAAAAAGAGCCTGTCAGCCCAAGGCTTTGTAATATATAGTTATGCTCTCCAAGGAGCTAAATTTTTCTACTACTGGTGGCATTCTAGTGGCCCTGTTATCCAAATGTCTGATATGAAACAACTTTTTTTTCTTTTGAAGAAATAAATCACATATGCCCATAGACTTTAGTTTTCTGGAAGACTGAATATAATTTTAGAATCATCATCGTCAGCTGGTTGACAGCAATAAAGACAACATTCACTTTAAATAACCCTGAATTATACACAGTTGAGTAAATTTGAATTTGTTTTGCTTTAAGGTCTTCCAAAGTTGAAGCCAACATGCTGAACAAAAATATTAAACTATCTATAACCCTGTGTCAACATATGATGCTACTGGGAATGGTAAGTGAATTAATTTTCCAAGGAAAATTAATTACTTATGACTTACAGTTGTAAAAGCAAACAACGTAACTCTGGATTAGGGCACATTTAATTTCTGTTTGGAGTAGCGATTAAATTAATTTCATATAATTCATGGTATGTAATGGAAAGCAGAAGAAAGATGAAATCTTAGACAATGACTGACACAGAAAAAAGTGTATATTTATGTTCCTGATACAAAAATAAAGGTCACAGATATTAATCACTGTCTAGCGAAACAAGATTTTAGTTTCTAAAATTATTTTTTCAAAACTGTTTGTTAGGATAAGTGTTATTAGCCAGATAAAAATCTAAAAAGCAACAAGTAACAAAACAGAGAAATTCTGCTTGTTCTATTGTCTCAGTGAAAAGAGGCAGTTTTCAGTAATGTCTACTGAATGACATAACTGTCACAAAATTATTATAAGCAACAGTAACACTAACTTAAAATCCTCCTACATTAATATAAATTCATCTTACTTTAAGGGAGAGAGGAAAAATTTGATCACAGTTCCAATATTAAAACAAATACGTACATTAGCACCAGATTACAAGGTAAACATAATGTATGAATTTTATCAGTTACTTACATTTTATAGTAAGTAGCTAGTGAGAAAAATAAACGCATAGCTTAAGTAAACCTATGAAATAATTCTTCCAGCATTCCATAATTAAATATTTGTTCAAACTACATAAAAATTTTAAAAAAATTAATTTATGTATTTCATTGCAAAACATATCAAGTTCTTACTTGCCCTAATATCAACCACTAGAACCATTTATAGGTTTAAAATATTAAAATTAGAATTTTAATTGCCATTTCTCCAACTTAAGGAGAGCACAAATTTATTGCTGATTTCAGATTTTTGCATATCAAGTCAACGGCTGCTATACTATGAAATCACACGGAATCCACTCAAAAGTATGATACTATTAGTATTTTTACTCATGAGTCAAATGAATATACTGTTAATTCATGAAACCAAAACAACAGATGCAACAGATGACCACTGCACAGCAAGCAGCGACTATGGAATTCCACCAACAAATAATATTTACATTCACAATGTTTAAACTGGCCCCACACACATTCAAAGCAAGTGATTCACATCCTTACTGCCACTCCTACCTGACTTTAGACACTAAAGAGATGCTTTTGCTAGGCTAATAGCTTAAGAAATTTTATCATTTTATTATTTACATTAAAATCTGACTAGAATTCATAACACAGCATCTTAAAGATTAACTTACTTCACATAAAAGATGAATGTTTGAGCCTGAAACACAATTTCATGAACACAAATAGCACATCATGGATACAGGTAATAACATGAGTAATCTGCAGCTCTCCGGCTGTTTTTTACTATAGTATTTTTAAGACTGTTTCAGACTGTTTCAAAAATGCAAAGAACTTGAGTTATGAAAATTTAACTGACACTATGAGAAAGGAGTGAGCAAGCCTTCAACGCTAAAATTGTGTATTTTCACTTAAAGTTATTGAACACTTAAAATGCAAACAGGAAACCCAACACCTCACACATTTTAGAAACTGTTCAATCAAAATTCTTTTAGAAAGGCAGATTATCATCCTCTTTTCTGTTTCAGTTTTTAGTCAACCAAGTGTTTCCAATCCAATGCACAAAGAAGCCATATCAGGCCGACTTGCAGAATTCCCAGCCTTAGAACTCCCATTTTGCTTCTTTTGACACTTGGCTCCCATGCCAGAACAGTCTTTCAAAAAGTTTAAATCTGCCTGGATGGACCATCACTCAGGTTGCCTGTGTTTGAATTAGGGTTATTAAACAGGCTTGCAGAGAGGGTACCCGATACCTGGGCAATCCTGCTCACGATTTTGTATCTGCCACTTTTATAGTGGTCTGGGAGTAAACAACCTTTACACCTATTTTTTGTGAACAATAACACATATCACTTTAACCCAATTACAACACAAATTGCAAGTCTGTTGTCATATGGTGACAAAAAACTTCCTAACAAACTTCTGCCGTGAGAACTGGTAATTAAGCAATCAGAAACAAACTGACAGGGAGGGCAAATCTGTCCAGCAGCTGTTTCCTATCAACATTCTTAGATCATCCCACCTCAGTATACCAACACTTCTGGAGCTTCCCTACTTTTGCTACAACCTCAGCAGCTCTACATATGCAGACACAAAGTCTCTAACATTAAATAGCAACACTGCGAGAGGGACATTATTAGCAGTAATGTCTAAAATTTACCTGCAGTTCAAGTTGCTTACAAAAGCACATCTCTGACAAGTTTTCAAATGCTGTCTACAGTGCATTTTTGGTGACAGCAGTGAAAAGAGATGCAGTCCATGGGCAGCTTCATGAGTGACATGTGCAGATGGGGTCATACCTCTGCGCTCTTGCACTCTTTGTAAATACACACGCACACATTTTCCTTCATTTCCTTAAAGGGGCAGCATCTCACCTCACTGAGGCTGGCACATTTCCTTGGAGATGTCAGTAAATATATACAGTGTAGTAGCTAAAATAATTAATAACACAACTGTTATTTCTTTCTATATCTCTTTGCTTTGTTATAACCAGCTGTAATAGACTAGCAAAAGTTTATTGTGCTTTGCTGGCAGAACATTTGATTTCTCTTTGCCAGCCAGAGAATAGGTAGACCCAACCAGAGAGACTGCCGAATTACAGAATATATAAACCATCCCTGGCAGTCAGCAAAACTGCTGCTGAAGATTAAATTACACAAACTTGCCAGAGGTGTAACTTACTTGGAAAGGATTCTTAAGTTTTGTTCACCTACTTCAGTGGGGTGGGGAAGCATTCAAAAACATTATGAGGTTATTACCCCTCCCTGACAAAGCTTGTCTGTGAAGATTTTGCTCCCGTTGGATGTCAGATGGCTGATTCACAGGGCTTCACTTTTCAAAATGAAAAGCACATAATTTACCCTAAAAATTATGTTGGGCAAAAAACACACATGACTGTTGCTTGCTTTCTTCCCAGAGCTAATGTTTCATCACTACTAAAGGACAAGTAAGGATTCCATAAGTTGCTCAGTGTTAAAAATCCTGTATTAACCACAAACATATTCATCAGCTACATATCCATTTAAATAAACAAACAAATAAACCTTTTTCCCTACTGACAAGACACTAGGTTTTTGGATTGCCCCAATACCTATACTTTATTGGTATAAAGCCACCACACCCTGTCCTCAAATAGTTTTTGTAAATCTTAAAACTTCTCTCATTTTTTCACAATTTTCAAGGTAAGCAATCCCTTGCAGTATGCAGCAAAAACATTCGGTGACAATAATCGCCTTGCAGGAGACTATGGGTTCACAGGAGAGGTTTAAGTTTCCTTTATTGAGGAGCAAAGCTAAGAGCAGAGTGAAATACTATCCTGCATGTCCGTGTCTTAAAAGTCCCAGTGAGTTTATTCAGAGACAAGATTCAATACATAAGCAGCCCAGAATTTGTCCAGTATCTATACAAATTTTTTTTACAATAATGGCAACATATCCTTTAGTCTATTTTTAAAATTTAATATAAGCATAGCCAGTTTCTTTCATTTCAGCCAGATTCTAGTCTACCAGCATATTTCCTATTATTAGTTTTTTCAACTTAAGATATACCCAAAATCAACCAGCTGCCACATACTGCCAAAAAGGAGTGATTTACATGCATTAGTAAGTGGTCTGATTACTGGAAGATATACAGAACTGAGTATTGGTATCCTCATCCTTAGACTTTGTTTTGTTTAAGCGAAGGTTCTCTTTAGCCAGTCATTTCAATTAAAGTACAGAAAAACCAGAAACAAACTCATAAAACTGCAATTTTATCCTAGGAGGTCCAGTTCTTTGCCTAACTGTGTGCGTATATTCACTATAGTAAAACAGAAGGAATGCTGAAGCCTTTTGTAGACAGGCTGTTCAACTGGATGTTGAAACCTGCAACCCACAATTTTGACGAGGAAACAACGTTCCTGATAAACTGAGTTTCCACAGGAGCTATGTGAATCATGCAAAATAAAGCACTGCTCACCTACTAAGACATCCCATTTTCTTAATCAAAAAATGTAAGTTGCAAACCCACATAAATTTGTTTTAATGAGCTTAATAAAGCAAGCTCAAGTTTGAGGCTGTTTTGACAAACATACCTCAGAGATGTAAAAAAGAGACACTCTTGCATATCAGATGTCATCATATTCTCACATCATACATGAGTGATTCTCCTATGCTATCCAAGTAACACACCTAACTATTCATATACCCTATGGTATAGGGTAAAGTAAAATAAACTTAAATACTCAGTGAAAAATGTACACTGTGTATATATTCTAAGGAAAAAAGAAGATTAAAAAAAAAACAACAACAACAACAACAAAAAAACCCCCACACATTGATATGTGTAGGAGAGGCCCCATTGCAATGGGCAATGTCAGGACTCTGCCAACTCTTGTTTGCAATCACTAACTACTTCACAGCTTTCTTTTTGTTAGCAGCTTCCTATTTAAACATAATTTTTCAAGTTTTTATTATTAGAGAAACAATACAACATTTGGTTTACACAGATGAAGCTAACAAGTTCTGTTTGCTGGGGTTTTGTAACAACAGGATGACAAATACCTTCAGCACAAGAGACGAGCCAGCTTCTCTTGCATGAAAGACAACAGAAATAATGCATAGGCATTTTCAGCCCACAGGAGTACCAGGCCAACACACCTGTATCTGGTTATACTCAGAGATATCCTTTAGGTCCCCCCCTCCTCTTTGATCCCTGTATTTCTAAGATGTTCTTATAGTTCAGCTCTCAGATATCTCCAAATCTAGTAGCTATTCAGCATTAAATACACAGTCATATTGTCTCAAGTAAATAATTTGCACGAGGGACATTCAGAAAAGTAGTAAAATTTTACGTAGTACTACTGTCAAAAGTGAGGTTAATGCCACAGCTTTCTAACAGCCATCCTGTTGCACAGGCACCCACTAGAGGTTTAGAAAAACTTAGCAGTGATGATGCCACATACATCTTTTGAGGGAGGAAGATGATTAAAAAAATGCAAAAAACCTCAAAGGGGCTACATGCAGTTTCAGCCATGTGTAGGAGAGGCCCATAACATCCTTCCACCACTATCTACCAGTTTGCCCTCATTGCCCTGAGGCAGGGAAGGAAGGATCCATGCAGGGACGGCCTGAGACAGCAGACAGCACTCTACACAGCCTTCTAGGAGAAAGAAAAAAACTCCTTCCTTTCCAACAGGAACTGAGATACAACCTTCAGTGAGATGCCTCACTATTAACTAGCTGGCTGCAGATTTTGAAGTGGTTTATACCTGCAATGCCATAATTAAGACAACTGATCCAATTAAGGAGGAAGTATATCTGATTAAAAGCATTCCCTACAGTCGCGCTGTCATTTAACAAAACGTACCCATCTTCTTTGGGGGAAAAGCTCAAGCCTAAAAGGCATATCAAATTGCAACTGAAATAATAAAACATCCTGCAGGTAATAATCAAATGCAAAACCAATGCACTTCAATAACTAGAGGAACACGGGAAGGAAAATGGACAAGAAGGACAAAGGCATTTCCAAATTCAGTTATTATTAGACATTCTGAATAGGCTTTATGAAACTCTCTTTGACCAGGACCTTTCAGCATTATATAGAAAACAAACCAAGAATTAGTGCAACTTTTTTTTTTTTTCCTGAAAGAATGGCTACTTAAGAGTATTGTTTACAGGTTTTATTTATTTGACACAAAATGTTCCAGATACTTGATCTGAAATCAAATATCCACCGACTTCAGAGGTTACAGAACTACATATATTATCTCTTAGAGCCTTTTGGGATGCTAATTTTTCAAATTTCTCCAACAGTGAAGATGTTACCATGCACAAAAATGCATTATGAACAGATTTTTGCACTCCAGAAATTATAAAGACCAAATAGGATGCTGAGACCAGACACGGTGCATTTTTAAATATTATACACAATTCGTGAAAAATTCTAATCCTTCAACACAGAGCACATATCTTGTTCTTAGGTTACAGATGAGTTTGAGCTCCATCTAGCTCTTTCTCTAGAGGTTACTGCTTACTGGTTTTTTTAGCATCCAGGGATTTTGTACATCAACTGAACATCAAAACACCGACCAAACTTAACATACTTCCTTAGCTCTACTTCTCCTTTCTCTGCTTTACAATACAGATTCAGGTTTTGACTTTTTAACAGTATATTAATTTAATTCCAACATTTACCGTGATGTACTCATGAACAGAAAGTTTATGCTAGTGTTGTTTTACTCACCCATGAAAAGTTGGGTCTCTATTTGAAAGGAAGGATTTTTTTGTTGTCTTACTCATTTTCTTTGCTCTGAAATTCAATTCCCTAACCACAATCTTTGTGAAGAAGCTTTGTTCTCAGCTCTTATCTACATCTTCCAAGATCATTACAACTGCAATGGTAATTCACTACCAAAATTCCGTTTACAGCATAATAAAGTCTTGAGCCACTAACTGCTTCTTCCCAGATAGGAATTTAGCTTTGAACTGGCATGGGGAGGTGACAAGGCAAACATATTCAGTATCAGGCAGAGTCTGGGCATCATCTTCATGTTCAACTACAGAAGAAATCATAGTAATATGGCCTGAAGGTGATAAATTAATTTTGGCTAGGTTCCTGTCTGGGAGGAAAGAACAATTTTCCTAATGAGATAAAGATGAAGGAAGACAAGGACCTTTAGGCAATTGGAATTTAGTCTGAGAGAGGCCCTAATAAATCAGGTTGTGCTTCTCTTTGTTTAAGGAAATACCTGTTAGGATATCCGGGGCCTGTTTATTTTTCTCTGACAAACCTGATTTTCTTGGCAGTGCACAAACTCAGAATCATACATTGAAATAAGAATAAAAGCAGGTGGTCAAATAAAAGTTTCAATTTTTTTTTTTTCATCTAAAATAAGTAAACACAAATCCCGGCTGATGGGATTCAATCTACATAGATCTCCTGCTACCTCGAAACTTGTATTTCCATATGCAAAGTATCCACAGCCAAATGAGCAGATTTGCTTGGAAAACTTGCACTAGAAAAACTAGGGAACATCAATATTCTCACAAACATGCATATGAAGTACCAAGAGGTTAGATGGGAGGGATTGAAAATCCCACGGAAATAGCAACTACAGAAGATGCAGCCCCTTCACACAGTACTCTTGGTGGGCCACACACTCCACAGACTTCGAGCAAGCTCATATTGTGAGCAGCAGATTTAACACATGAACACTTTCCTGTAGCACCACTATCACTGCTGACAGCAGCAGTAGCAGCTCCTGCACCAGTTGGTCACTCCGCTGAACACACAAACGTTCCTGTACCATAGTCCCATGACAAAAGCTACAGCCTTCATCAGGTAGATTCTACTTCACCAGTCTCTCACCTCAACCTCCAAGAAAAGACTGATGTCACTGTATCTGCCACTGTCCTTACAGCAGAACAGTTTGGGACCTCTGGCTATCATGAACTGACAGGGAGGCCATGTCCCGACTCAATCCGGCTGTTGTGAAGGCAGCAGCCGCAGCTCTACAAGCCATGCATTCCTGCTCCTCTCTTATGCCAATTCAGGACACCATATAGCCACCACAAAATTATTGGGGCACTTGGGTAGAAGTAGAAGAAAAGGCAGGATCACTTCCTCAGGGAGTTCACACATTGATCAACACACAGTGAGTGTGCAACCAGCCCTCAAGAAACCACCACCCTGCTTGTGCTACACAGTTTCCACAGTCGCCGGCAGCAGCATGCAGTCTCAGCCTGTCTCTGCCTAAAGACTCGTCGCTGTCTCTCCTTCAGGACAAGAATGACAAAACCTGGATTTGTCAGATTCTTAAATATCAATTTCAGGGTGTTGAAGAAAGAAAAGGTCATATTTAAATGCTAGGTTTAGAGTTACAACAGGCTAAGAAAACAACCACCTCTGTGAAAAGCCTGTTATATTTCTGATCTAGACTGCACATTGCATACTTCAACCCAGAAATTAATAAAAAGCTACGGCCAGCAATTATATTATAAATTAAAATGTAATAAAGCATTTCAAATTGCCTTGGATATCATAAAATTCTGTGCCTGAAATACTCTTTATCTGAGGGATTATATCAACTGTTGCCCTGGGACTCCCTGTACAACACAACAGCTTTTTCCATGCCTGTCTTCTGAGACACCAACAAGTGACCATTCTCTCTGAAGGAAGACAAATTCCTGTTCTCCTCCCTTCCCCTCCCCTGCCTTAAGAGAGCTGTCATCCCCAAAGGGCAGCAGACCATCTGACTTCACTTTCAAGAGTGCAAATTTGCTTTCAGTAGTGTCACATAAAGATCCAGTAATTCAGAAATTTCTGTATCACTGAATGAGCACGTTACAGCTTTTGTGGTGATTCTTCAGAATTCCGACAGGACATTTATCTACCTCAGAGGATTTATTCCAACCATGACAAGACTTAAAAATGCAGATAGCTGGCAATGAACAATATTTGAGGTCTACCTCCATCAGGTTGCGAGGAATTATTTCTCTGAAACTTTTCATATAACCAATTTGGACATTAATAAATAACGCAGTTGGGGATTTGCTTCCAACACACCAGTAGCGGACCAAGAAGCTTCTCTGAAAGGGTCAGTAACATGGTACTTACCTTGTTCTCTATCACTGCAAAGCAAATCATGCCAGTTTCAGCCTCTGAGACCATAGGGAACTGTTGCAATACATTCAATGCAACATTCATCTCATAGTACAATGCTCCCAAACCCACATAAACGCCAACAATTCCATGTCTTTTTGCTTTAGATGTATGCTTGCACAATGCCCATGTGAACCATAGGAAATGGTGTGCATCTAAATCAATACCTTATAAACACAGCAATGCAAGTTCCTAGTACTCAAGAATTCACTATATACTTCAAGAGAGTAAAATATTTCATCTTGGAATTGATTTTTAAAAAATTTTGTTTAAAAAGAACATCAACCAACTTCTCTACGTACTGACATAGCATTTCAAGGGGTATTTTTGGTAAATACTTTTTCTTTAAAGCAAGGATGAAGAAAAAAATCTGTATGACTGTTCATTAATTTTGTTTTGACATATTGCTGCTATTGCTATAAATAAAAGCAGTAAGTAAGGAAACCAGCTATGCTTCAGATTGAATCTCCTCTTTTTGCCACCCCCTGATTTATAGCTGCCACCATTAAAGCACATTTTCACTGAAATCTGGATACATATGTTAAAGAAATCCACAGTATTTCAGCCCTTCAATCTAATTTTCAAAAAAAATCCACCCAACTACAATATAGTTCATACCAAGGTATTAAAGTTAGGTTTACCGATATGTTTGCTGTTCGCAAGCAATGTATGTTTTATCGTCTGTGGCAATACAAGTAGGGCTTACAGAAGCAGGTATGAGTCATTCCTTAACCAACTAAAATGTTGACCTCAGTTCCTTAAAAATCAAACAGGATATACATTTCTTGGAAATTTTTCCTAGTACCTTTTCTTTG
Organism: Pseudopipra pipra; assembly: GCF_036250125.1. Classification (NCBI taxonomy): domain Eukaryota; kingdom Metazoa; phylum Chordata; class Aves; order Passeriformes; family Pipridae; genus Pseudopipra; species Pseudopipra pipra. Next base: position 27,286,867 of record NC_087551.1, read on the forward strand.
TCACACTACCTTTAGGAGTGGCAGTAAAGGATTCTATGCTTCTAATTGCATTCTATTCCATTAAGTCTCACAAACTTATCTGAAAGAACAGACCCAGACAGTTCTATTTTTACTCACATTCTATAGTTTCAAAAATACAGAGAAAAGCACATGTCAAGTTTTCTTTTTCTTTTGCTTCTCTATTTGGTGGGACTTAAGCATGTGCATAAATGCTTTCCTGAATCAATGCCAGCACGTTATAAAATGACAATAACTTATGTACCACTTCTCAATACAATGTTCTTTGTAAAGAGAGTTTGAACACAAAAGTTACTTCTCAGAAATAATCTACAAAAATGTAGAAAAATCAGAATTGTCAAACATTTTCCAATTCAGCTTTAGTAAATGAAAAACTTCAAAACAAGCGCTTTTATTACAAACTTCTAAGAAGGAATGCACCTAACAGTACAAATTAGTGGCTTCTAAATGGAGGATCAATATCTCATTGCATTTTACACAAAGAGCTAAAACCCCATGCTGTAACAATACAAAAAAGAGAAAGCTTTACAGATCAGGTTACTTGCCTGATTTGACGTTTTTAATAGACTATACATCTGGCTACAGCCATTTCAGAGCCTCAATCACAATTGTTAAAAGCAGAGATTAAAAAAAGAGGCAGTTTATGACTTCTAAGTATTTTCTACCATTCTATCAACACTACAAATGCCTTTTAATGGAGATGTAGCTAGCTGACAATTATAAAGCAGCATCTTGGTGTTGCTCTGTATCATGATAGATTACTTAGATTAAATGATATGTATTATCTTACCTGATACATTCCAACTCCTATGTGTTTGGGCTCAATTTTCACTAGTTCAGCTAATGGGTCTTGAACGCGTCTAGCTATAGAAACTGAAAAAGAGAATTAGAAAACAGTGATGGATTTTGTCTGAGAAACCAAAATCATATAATTGCTTTTGCTAATTTTTCTTTTTACATCTTCTACATATTTAATTTCTTTTAAACCTGGAAATAATCAATAATACATTTTTTACTGTTAGACACAGGACATCAAATATATATTAACAAAATTCGTTACTTGAGTAATTCAAGCAAAGACCTAAGGAGATTTCAAACTGTAATTGTGACATTTAAGTTTTTGAGCCACAGAGTTAGTAAATAAAACTGTACATTATACTTTTTCCCATGTATCCAAAATAAATGTATATGTAACATTTAAACTATGTAAGAAGCCTTTACCTTAACTCACAGATATGTAGAAGCAAATAAACATTTAAAAAAATAATGGAGTAACTTCACAGACTTGTTCATCTAATATAATATTCACTAAGGTATATATTTAATCCTTATATATTATATATTTATCTAATTCAACCATAAAATTCAGTGTTAACTTTGAAAATGGTTCTTTGACTTGACTAATCTAAACTGCATAACAAAACACACCAATTGCAAAACTGCAACCTGTCATTGCTATAACCATGTTTAGAAAAACAAAAGCAATTTCTGACGCCTTTAAGAGCACACGGTCTTCTAAATCGAAATGTTGAAGCAAGCCCACATTTATTAATAAATCCTTTGCTTACCGAAATCTCAGGAAAAAAAAGAAAAGCTCTATTTGCAAATGTAAATTCTCAACTATGGTCAGATTCCACAGATACTGTGTTGTATTCAGTACAAATCCCACCCCTAGACCTCCAAAACAATAAAAATTAAAAACAAAACAAACAAAACCTTCAAAAAAAAAAAATTAAACAAGAACTCCCATACCAATGCCAGATCTCATTGACAAGGCTGCTTTTCCTACCACATGCACTTGTTCAAGAATAAGAGAAGTGTGTTGGGACACAAGAAATCTGTGATCCTTTAAAAGCTATACCCAGAATCAACTCCATAGGGCATTAGTAACTTCAAGACACACTTCCTAAAATTTATTTTACATTTAAATACATTTTTAAGCAAATCAAGAAAGGGTTAGAGGAAGAACAGGAGTTAGAAGTAAAAAAGTATGGGCACAGTAGTTTGGTCAAACGCACATTGTTTAAATAAGAAAACTGCAAGTATCTCCAGGGGTCAATAGCTGATTTTACACATATATAAAAACATGAACATGCTTATAATTATAGTATATTATATATTGTATATTGTATATAGGTAAAATAATATATATATGTATGTGTTTATAAATACATCTAAGGCACTTTACTGAATCACAGAAGTGTTTAAGTTGGACACCTCTAGAGAACACACGCTGTCTAGTCTAACACCCCTGCTGAAACAGGGTCAGCTACAGCAGGTTGCTCCAGATCACATCCAGTTGGGTGTAGACTCCACAACCTGTCTGGTCAATCCATTCCAGTGTTTGGCCACCCTGACAGTAGGCGTTTTCTCATGTTCAGATTGAATTTGCTGTGTTCCAATTGTGCCCACTACCTTTTGTCCTAACAGCTGGCCTTCTGAGAAGAGTCTACTTCTCTCTTCTTCATTCCCTCCCATCAGGTGTTTATAGCTATTTGTAAGATTGCCCTGAGCCTCCTGTTCTCCAGGTTGTGCAGTCCCAGTTCCCTTGGTTTCTCCTTGTATAAAAGGTGCCCCAGACCCTTAACCATCTTTGCAGCCCTAATTTAAATTGCGACCATCACTACTGCAGGGTGTTAGATTACACAGCATTTCAGAAAAGAACCTGACTAAACATTGACACTTAAAGCCAAAATAGTAGCCAGAGCTAGCATTTATTGGCTATGCAGGCTCCTCAAACCACATTTGCAAAGTTTAGCAATTAAATGCTGCACTAGAGATTTCATTTTTAAAGAACTGCACTGCTAAATGCACAGTTATCATGAAGTTCACTGCTCGGTCATGCAAGACTTTTCATATCCTTTATTATCCATTTTAACTTGCTGACAAAGGCAGTTTGCTAGCTAGGGTCAGAAAGCACTGTGCTGGTGACATCTGATATGCCTGCTTCTCTGATTGAGAAGTTCTAAATTCAAAGACAACCATATATGCCTTCTTGTAAGGAGAAAAAAAAAACCAACCACGAAAGATTAACCAGTGTAAGTACAGCAGTTATCACTTACGCAAGTATAGCTTAGTGCATAAACGCTTCTCTATAACAATAATTCATATTAATTACTTTGAAATACTAGTGGTACCTATCACCCACCACCTAACAAACAAAAGCGAAACAAAGCACCAATTAGAGCAGTGTTGATTGTTTCCTTCCAAAGAAGGAAACACAACTATATATTTCTTCTGAATGCATCGATGCCTATGTATAGGTACTATACTTGTCCTTCAGCAACCCTCCTTAAACTTAGCTTGCTTGATAGTTATATGACGTTTTAGAGAATTTTCTTTTAGTTCTACCTAATTGCAAAACACATTTCAAAGTTATATTTCAGATAAGCTGAGACCAAATACCTCTCACTGTCCATATCTCCTTTCATTATATCTTTTAAAAATAGACAACTACATCGATAGGTTGATAAAGGAATTTTCCAAGCATAAACTTCTCTTGGGAACCTTCAATTAAAAAATAAAATTTAGACTCTTTTTGTCATAATAGCTTGGTTGACAATGCTGTCATATCCCTAGGAGGCTTCCAGTGGAGGCGTAGGACCGGATCCAGCAAAGCACTTCAGCACAGATGCATGTCGGTATTCCCACCGGAACTAGCAAAACTATTCACACGCATAAAGTTACACAGACATTTAAGTGGTTTCCTGGATCAAGCCTAATAGTTACAATATCTAAGCAATATCAGCTAACAGTCAGTTATACTATTTAAGGGATGCAGCTCCTATGGCCAATACCAGCAGGATAGCTGACCTGCGTAATTCCCACTAAAGCCGCGATTTTACTCCAGAACTTTTCAAATTAATAAATCAAAGAGTGCACAGTAGGAGAAACGCAAGAATTGTCCACATTCTCTCTAAGCAGAAACTCAGTCAAGATTAGCATCTACTGCCTCTTGTACAGGCAAATCCTCTCATTCTTTGCTAGAGTAGCTGCACACTGCAATACCTGGGTCTGTTTAGGGGGAATGAGGCTCCACTCTGGCCATTTGATCCATGTGCCTGGACTTCCAAAATACAAGCAGAGTATCACTGAAATCACGAGGGCTCTGCAGGAGTGCAAGGTCTACTCCTATGGAGCAGAGACAGTAAAACCTGATGGTCTGACATTTTCCCCTTAAAAACTAAATCAAGACTATGGAATTTGATTTTCATATTGAACTACTTTACACTAATATGGGTATTGCCTAAAACTACTTGTTTTTATCCTTAAAGTAAATTTCAGAAATTATTAGAAACCATGCATTTTCAGAAGACTAACAATGAAACAGGTAATGCATTCTCACTTCTGCAGATATTAAGGTATTCTTTACTTTTGCTCAAGCAAATACAAAATAAATGATATGATGGCATGCAGGGTAAAACTAGAAAATCAGATTTCTCAAAAGTTATCCACATGGCCAAACATGAAAAGCTTGAGATGCCACTCTTAAAAATATGCTAATCTAAGTAAAATGTGAAAAAAATTCTGTTCAATATTAAACAAGGTATTAAGATCAGGATGACATGACCCGCTATTAGAAATAATTGCACACTTGAGGAACTTAAAGCTTTGAGTTGTGAATTAAGAAGAAAATATTACTGCAATACTTGGAATCATTATAACATACTGTGCTTCCCTACAGTTAATTAATGTAAAATTTTAACAGCTGGGGGAGACAGGATGGTCTACCTCATCCTCCAACTTCAGTGTAGATGAACTTCGCATCCAAATGCAATGAGAAATAAAGAAGGTTACAGAAATCATATTTACTGTAATCCTGTCTTGTCATGAGGGCATCTTCTGGCATTTTGTAAGAAAAGCAATTTAACTGCTTGAAAGTCTTGATTCACTCCACACTTCAGTTATTTGACAAGACAAACCCACCAGACAGCAAAGCATGCTTGTACGTCTCCAATGAAGATGCCAGTGTGGTGAGCAAAAAGCATCCATAAGAGTTGCTTGCACAATTCACGTCAATCTCAGTGTCTGATCTTCACAGAAAGTAAGGAATTACATTAAAATGTTTGGTTTCCTAATGCCTAATGAGCAGATATGCCCTCATGAGCTTGCAAACACACCTAATGATCTGGCTACTCCTGTTTTAAAAATATCAAATCTCTCTTAATTTCAAATTGACAAATGTAAAATTAAGACTATTTTCCTTACACATACATGTCACACAACTTTGTTCCTCTAATACTTTCTACAGCAAGTGATATCATTTTTCACAGGAATTAAAAAGGAGAGTTTTCACTCAGGAATACTGATAATAGCTTTCAGGCTAAACCTTTTCAGACTAAAGATGATAAAAACTGTCCACTCTCAACAGTGAGGGGAAAAAACAATACAGCAGCCTTCCAACTGTTTCTCTAGATGGTGTCTATATAAGGGCCACATCAGCTGCCAGCCCTAAAAAAATCCAGAATTAGTGCTAACTTCTTAGGCTATCTGCCTTGCTTCAGTAATGGAACAGGTCTAAAGCAATCACTAAGACCCAAATCAGACATGCACACTATTTAGGGTGCAAGGGCAGCTGGAAATCTTGTCAACTGTATAAAATTTATTATGGTTTCAAGTATTGTGCCCAATTTGGGGGCAGGCTGCCAACTCCTGTGTTCAGAAAATTGCATATTGAAATGTTTTCTCTTTTTGCATTGCTCTATGTAAGAACTCAATGGCTTAGATAAGGAAGGACTGAAAATGAGGAATGCTTATGGGTAGAATGAAAAAATGCAATTTCTTTCAGTTACAGTGGCATTAAAATGTTGCTTGCCAGTGTAGGCAGAAAAACATTTTTGGCCAAAAGCCCAAGATGATGGCATTCCTTCTTTTAAACACATCTTCACATAAGGATAAAAATGCATCCCAGTCAATAACTGTGACAGCTTAGCTACCTCATGAGTGGGAGCATTTGTTTTGTGCTTTGAAACAATATGAAGCTTCCAGATGCGAAGGCAGTAGATTGTTTTACAAATAAATACGTGGCAATCACAAGCCATTAAGCTATGATTAGTTCAACTTCAATTTTGTCATAAATGAGATAATTCCGTATTTTTTTTATAAAACCACAGTATTTCATTCTTGCTGAGACATGCTATTATAACATCCAAGTAACTCACCCTCCTCCTATTTTAAATTAACTTTTGCACCTTAAAAGTCTGGGTTGAAACTTCACTGTCAGTGAAATAAAAAAATAATCTATTAAGGTAATCTTAGAGACTAACTCACAAATGCATATGTAATTACTGTCAATATATCATACCAGAGTAGATATGGAAACATTACAACTTATTCAAATCCCTTTATAAAGCCTATTATTGTGTTCAAGATCAATTACTCTCCATAAGTATCTGCAATAATGTTTACTCAGTGATCGATTGTTCAGGTTTCCTGAGTCCTGGAAGCTTTCTATCCTGTTGACCTGAGTTTCACCCTCCTTGCAAAGGATACAGTGAAACGTACAGTAGTCTTTTCATTAAGCATTCTTTCTCAGTAGGTCAGGATTTGTGACACAGTTTTGAATCCTCATATATCTTCTTGGTAGGTTTAAAGTATGCAATTTATTTTAAGCAACTGCTCAACAGCTGCATTTCATCGAAAGCTCTTCTTTGGCAAGTGAGCAGGTTTTTGTTTTAAAAAGGTTACATTTTAGTTTACTTTTAACTCCATAAAACTGATAATCTGTTACTTGCCTAAGATTAATGAAATAATGAATGACAACATTTTACTTATTTACTATGAAAATCTTTAAAAGAGATGGGTTGAATACAACAGAGAAAGTTAGAAATACGTTTAAAGAGAAAAACTTGACAAGTGAATATTACAATGCAGCTTTTTAAAGTCAGTATTTTTTCTTAGAAACACTCTCAAAATCACTTTTTTCGAGTATTAGTAATTTCTGTATCACAGAATAGTATCAATTTTTATCCAATATGAGATGGGAGACAGATAATCATTTAATTGAAGCATGATGTGATTTTTCTGTCACAGAAATGAGTTAGACTTACAAGATGGTATAAACTCAAAAAAAGTCTTTTCCCACCTGCTCAGCTCAAAAGGTAGATACCATCAATATCCTTTTCACACTTACACTGCTCATACTAACTGCATCACCGTGCCATTGATTGTTGTTACTACCAAAAGTAAAAAATTACTTGAAGTTCTAATCTTACAAGAGCTAATCATCTGTACCAACAACAATTATTAACCTTTTATAACTGACCAGAATATCCTTCCCTATGCCTACAGTAAGAAAAGCAGCTTTGGCGAGTAACACATCATACTACAATATTAAAAGGAGACCAAAACTCCTTGAAGAGCATCCTAGTACTCGTTGCTCCTCTAGCTCCATACTTCAAAGAAGTAACAAAGCCTTCAAAGGAAAATACACAGACACAACACATGCACAGAGTTACATCCAGAGGAAGGGAAGTAAATGGTTTTCATAGCTCTTTTATGCTAAGGGAAACTGGCTTTACTAGAGAAAGTAAAGCTTGCAGATTACAGATCCAACTATAGATCAGACTACAGATCAAACAATTCCAGGCCACTACTGTGCTGTACAGCTTCAGAGGAAATACAGCGCTGATAAGCAGCATGTTAACAATTATATACCACCTCTCCCACATACCCTGAGTTTCCACAGATTAGAAGACATTAGATTCTCGTCTAGAACAAGAAAATACAGACTACAAACATCTCTAACACTCGTCTAACAACCCATTCAGCATTATGCCACTGGTTTGGGGCAATTCGAGCCCATTTTTCTCTTTCTCAATGTCCTGAAGCAGGCACACATGTCCATGTACAAGTGCAGGAGGCTCAGTCATTTCCAGACTATCTGCAGTTAGAGACTGGTTTTTGAAATTATCCACAGAGTTCCTATAACTTCTGTTTAAATTGCAGAGGCTAGTCCACACACCTTGAAATAAGCTGCTTCTCTTCAGCAGGAACTGGGTCCCATGCAGAGAGAAGTAACAAGACCCTCTTGTTTCTATTACTAATTATTTATATTACTATTATTAATTAAGAATTATTGCCATTACTATTATTTTAGTTTCTTAATAGTACTATCATTAATAGGCTTTATCTTTAACATATCACTATTGTTCACCATCCCTTTTGCTTCTAACCACTGCATGTTCATTATCACAGTGTGACTCTCTATGTTCTACTTCAAACAGTATAATTTAACTTGTTTTTAAATGCTACAGAATAAAATAGATGCAAGATGATATACGATTTCATTTTGTACTGCTGTAAATGCACACAACTCATCTAAACATTGGGCTGACAAAGTCTTTTAATGCATAAGAAGTCAGTGCTTCCTTTCCTTTCTGAAAGCTCGTGGAACTTTCACCAATCCTCTACAACTAGCTGTAGAAGAAAGCTTCCACTTAGACAGCAGTGCAAACGGTTTAACCAGAAGACTAAATAAACCAATAAAGTTTTTGAAAAATGACCTTCTCTCCTCAGTAGCCAAGGGGGAGCAGTGCTCTTTTAAGAAGATGAAGAAATTAGCTCAAGTAGACATCCAGGCACTATGTCCCACACATCTAATCATCAAATTGTTTTACTTTCCTTAAGATAAAGTCAAAAGAAATTACATTTTTTCCAATCTCTACCTTCTACTTGCTGGCCAGTATGACAGCTCTGAACTCTATGTCTCTAACAGGACCCCAGGGAATAAAACCCTGTAGCATAACAGTCTCAAAGTTCTAACAAGCCCTCAAAGCCTACAAGGCTTTCTTTTGCAAAGAAAAGTGCAAGTGGTGTGCTGAACTTTGAGCGTACAATAATGCAATGTGGTCTGCCCTGTGGAGAGGAGACAAGCAGATGGGATTTGACAATGCTAAGGCAAGATGTGCTGCGTGACCTTTGGTTCTCTCAGATTCTTCTTTATCCTCAGAAAACATCCCTTAGAAGAAACACAGTTTCCACACCGGATTATACCTGTGCATGCAACACAAGACACACGCTTGCCCTGATAGTTTTTCAAATTTTTACAAAAAAGTAGCTCTGGGGAAATATTTTATCTACATTTGTTGCTTTCCTAACTGGGCGACACAGCTATGTGGTCTTGACAGAGGACCCTAGTCCTTCATGGTCAAGAGGAAAATGAGCATTTTTTGGAGATGTTGCATTAGACAAGCCCAAGTACGTTGCTCTTGTTCCAGCTTCTATTTTGCTTTTTAAATAGTGAAAGAAAGAAAAGATTGCTAATTTGTTAGAGCATTCACCTCAAAAGGAAAGATAATTCATTAATTTAATTATATTAAGACATTTCTCATTTAATATAACTAAGTGTATATCAAAACCAGAGTAAAATCCTAGCGTGACTACTGCCTCATAGCAGTTCTCTACCATCAGGCCACTATTTCACCAGAATTCATCAGTTTCCTCTGATTCTTAATCATTAAGAAACATTTATTTCATTAGGCTATCCACTTCAAGAGGTAGAGAGGAGGCAGAAGAAAAAAATCTCTTGTGAGCACAAGCCAAACAACTGGAGCATCTTCCTCATAGTAAGGACAACAAAACCTTCACTAGCTGATCATACCTTGTCAAGTTTCCAGGCATCCAGAAAGTACATAAATTTCATATTTCTGTGTGCCACTCCTTCAACACTACTCATAGATCCTTACACTGTCTATATAATTCACCTGTCCCTCCGCGGCCTTTCCATTTTGTCTATTCAAACTTGATCAAGACAACAAGCATTTGCAACCAGCAAGTAGAGAAGTGGAGAAGCACTGAGAGAAATAAAACAAAGACACCTGGCAGTGTCTGTGTGATGACACCTGCACTCCCTTCCTTTATTTCTCATCTCATAAACCTTATTTTTGTGAGGAATACAGGCTCTGCATAACAAAATAAACCCTAAGGCAAAACTAAACAGGACAGGATGGAGGTAAAGCAAAGAAGATATCAACCTTTGTAAAATCATTTCATTCCAGAGTTCACAGGCCCAGTGACAGCAACCAGAAAAGGTCAGCTCTGATTGTCATGGAGTCCATTTATTTGAGGGAGGAATGCTTGTCACCACTGAGTTTAGCTTTTTTTCTTATACAAAGAATACCACATCAAGACAGTCATCTCATGTGCTCTGATAATGAAAGATAACTAATGGCAAGCAAATTACTGGTAAATTTGCAAGGCAAAGTACCATACCTAGCGAACTGTTACAACTGCTTCAAATGGAAACTTGCATTCAGGTCTTGTATTGAAAAAAAGGCACAAGCAAGTCTCAATCAGAGAGACCCAAAGTAACCCAGATGATCTTACAGACAAGTTCAAGTGCATAACTCTTACTTGAAGCTGCCCTGAATAAAAACTAACCAAAGGTTAAACATGAAGTGTTGTACTGACAGTAGCTAAGAAAATAAATTAAGGAAAAAAAAGGGCCCCAACAAATGAACAGGACAGCCAAATAAATAGAAATTTGGCTTTATAAAAACTCCACCAAATTAAACATTTAACTATTTCTTCAAGAAGGTGGCCAGAGCACACATGCCAGGGCAGAAACAGAACTGCAGTCATCCAGCCAGCCTTGCAGCTCCCTCCATTACTATTACCTCATTACAACCTCAGAGCAGGCACTCACAAAGCCTTGACAGGGCACATATATTAATAAGTTTCACAAAGGCGAGCAACATTTCCAGCTTGCAAAGTACTCTATTTATGGTGTCCACTCTACCCTAAAAACTTCCACCCCAAATCTTAAGTCTATCTGTAGGCACAGCTTCTGGGAAGGAGAATCATGGAAACCTTGCATTCCCTTCTCTGTCAGACTGCAACCCTATCACAGGTTCATCCAAACCCCCATTACTGAACTCCAATGGCTTGCTCTCTAGGCAGAGCCCTCCTAATCTGCTGCAGCTGAACTTCCTCAGCCTATCAAGGAGGAAATCCTTTTATTGCTCTGGCCTATAAGCCTCTTATCTCCTAATTCTGTGAGGCTGAGAAATAGCTGTGCTGCTCATTAATCCTCCAATGACTGTCAGAAGCGGATATATACCTTCTCACTCTACTCAAACACAAGTAACTAGGTTTCATCAAGTTCTTTACTATCTACTTAGCCGAGTCCCACTCCATGACATTTTATAGGAATTGGAGTAGCAGAACAGAAGCTTCTGCACTTTCATGAAATATTCAGGATAATTCTAAAGTTGGAAAGACCCTATTTTATTCACTGCACTGTAGATAACAGCAAATTGTTTAAGAAAAGAGTAATTTTTTTCTTTTTTTTTTTTCAAGCAAGTGCAATTTTGGCTAAAAGTGCTGTATGGATGACTATAAAGACTTTCCACTATAGTTTATATATACATCATTAGTTTAAAATGAGATTTTTCTCAATTTATTACTAACTCACATCATCCATGACCTTCAAAGACAGTTCAAAGGGAAGAAAAAATAATAACCAGTTGAGTTCTTGGATTAACTAATACCTTCAATTAGCACGCCCAAGAAATGCTGAAGGTTGTTGGTTTTTCCCTATATAGAACATTCAGCCAAGGAGAAATTAATAAGCTAATTTTTTTATCATGATTGATGTCTTCTATTTCTCTGTATGCAGTGAAAACGTACTACAAATAGTTACTAAGCACCACTGCAAATATGACACATAATGTGCATTATTTAATATTTCACATTTATGTACCCAACGAACAATCATAGGCCTACCTGTGTAAATCAAAACAAACCCAAACCCTTCTATAAAGTTTGTGTTGAGTAAAATGTTAAAGTGGCAAACAGCGTTAAGATCACAGATATCTCACGTCAGCTGTACCTTTTATTTTAACTATAAATGTCACACTTCATCATGCAGCTGTCAGCTTCCCTTAATGTACTAAATGCTATCATGTAAGCACAGAATCTGACATGATGTAACACAACAATTAAAATAAAAAGCAAGTCGGCTTTGACACAATGTCACTTTTCTGTTTGCTGCAAATTAAAGGAAAATCAAAACTTGAAAAGTAAAAGCCAGTCAAGAAAAAAGTTTGCAAAAACCCCTCAAACATCAGTTAATGCTTTCCTTTAATGTTATGTCACATTTTTACATTGAACTTTAAGAAAATATCCACAGCTTTAGCACAACTAATTATAATTTGACACCAGAAGACATTGGGAAGAAAATCTATAAGTTCTAGAAAGATTCAAGTGTAATAAACATAGTTCTAGCTGTCAGTTCCATACCAGCCAACATCTATGGAACTAAGCAATTATTTTTCACTTTCTACCCTACTCTTTTTCAGTTTATATCCATTCTGTGGGACCGCTACGGCATGTTAAAATTGCTGATGCTTTTCAAACCAGATGCAACAGCACTTAGGTTATGCCTGAAGCAAATCCTAGTAACAGTAGAGAAATTATGAACTCTAGGTAATTAACACTAAAATTGGTCATGTATTAAAAATTTTAGTTTCATTTACTGTACTTGATGCACAACACAAAATAAAAGTGTCTGAAACAGTGAAAAATAACTTCAGAAAAAAAGGAAAATCATGTATATCTGGAAAAGCATAACGTTAAAAATTAGATTTCTTTCTTTTCGGTGTTATTTTGTTCATTTCCATCAACTCTAAACCCACATTTAATAAATCAGCAACATAAAAAACTTTGGCCCAAGGGAAAGCTAGTGCCATCTGTCACAAACACACAGAAACATCACATGCCTAATATTTGCTCTGGCCATACCATGACACATTCAAAACCTCTGTGGCCCAGAGAAGAAATAATCACAATGGAGCCTGTTTGCAGTCAGGAAAAAAGAGTCAAGCAAAAAGAAGCTAGAGGCCTTTCTTGCAAATGATATAAACATTTCAAGAATACTCCTGTAAAAACATTCACTTGAAACATTGAGTTAACACTTTTTCCCCTTTGTGGAAATAAAAGGAAAGGGGAACATGGGGAATTCTAGAAAGTTTTACTTCTGAATACCACATAACTACAGAATTGTTTTCTGCTAATCTACTTCTACACCCTCCAAAGGATTTCCAGGCCAGTAACCTGTCAGAATAACATTAAAATTAAGAATATTATAATTTTTACTGGAAAAGACTTATATATGAGCGTTGCTGTGTTTTCCAATATGCTATATTTGATTGAGAATGACAACAAATTGCAGAAAAACCAAGAATAAAAAAACCCAAGGTAGGTAAAAACAAATACAAAAAGACACACAAAAATACATAAATGAAGTAATCCAAAAGTAACCTCAAACCTACCCTTACAGCTGTCTCCTAATAAACCAAATCTATGAGTAGAATTTGGACACTGACAAAGCTGCCAGGAATTTGATCATTAAAGACTACTGTTTAACCAAACACTGAAAATTATAATAGTGGCCACACTTGCACATTTCTAAGAACTTGAGCTGTATTATACCTCAGTGACATTCATGCTGAAGTAAATAATTTTTTAAAAACTTAAACTAAACAGTATTTCTTGAGGACTATATTCAGCTACATGAAGACTTCAGTGATCACAACGGATGCGCACCTTTAAATTATCTGTTCTATTCCTACATTTTTTCCTAGCCCTTGAATGGTTTAATTATTTCTAGAGACATTTGTGTGCACATAGGGGACAAGAAAAGAGAGGAAAGGTCTAGTTCTTGTGGGCATGGACATGTGCAGCTATGAAAGTTTATGCAAATCATCGTTTATATTAATTGCTATAAATTCTCCTGTGCCAGGCTATTGAAGTAATACATCCACAAGGTTCTTTACATTACAGGTATTAGAAGAAGATGATGTCATTAATTTGCACACCTAGGACTTCAAATGTGAAATACAGAAGAATTAAAGTTTAGAAACAAAACAACCAAAACCTTTTCTACTTTTGACTATTATTATACTTAATATCATAAACAATACAGTCTGAGAACTGAGACTTGAGCTCCATGTTGAAAGGTGATAAAATGAAATACTCTTCATACCCGCACTTCTTAGGTTAGGGTCTAGGTCTGGCATTTCCTTGGATGCTTCTGGACTGACGCTGTAGATAGACGCTCCCGCTTCGCTGACAATGCTGAAAAATAAAGTGGCAAATAATCAAAACACCACACAACTGAACAATGCAACTGAAAGACTTTTTAAGTGACCTAAGTGAATATTTGTTGGGTTTTTTTTTTAAAGCCTCACCTTATGTTTTAAAAATATCTTGAATCAACTGAATACTTACAAAAATAAGACAGTACAAAGGAAAAGATCTCCATTTAAGTCAAAATACCCCTCCCTGACCTGCAACATTTATTCTTTTTCAATTCTGGCCTTATTATAAATACACATTGTGCATAATATCAGCCCCTGTATCAATCTTTACAGAAGAGAAAATGAACACAAGAAACAAGGGTTACCAGAAGTAAACAGGCAAATCAGCTTTCATAAACAAAAACAAGTCTACCTGATAATTCCATTAAAAACACCTACATTCTAAAGTCTAACATTAAACAATTACATGAATCCAAGTCACGAGCATGCACATACATTGTCTCAAGCCAGCTGCCTAAAACACTCAAAAAACCCCAACTTGATGCAGACTGAGCCACAGAACTGCAGCTCGCTTCTCAGCGGCATTTCGTACCGTCTTCTCCCCGCTCTCACTGCCATCCCCAAAGAGAAACACAGACTGCGTGTCTTCAGTAACTTAAGCTACAGTTCATGTATCTACCACACACCTCAAATTCACTCAGTAATGATGATAAACTCACCAATTCAAATCACAGCACATAATTAAAAAACCCTCGAGCGCTCTAGTTCCACTAGAGAGAAAACAGCAATCCAGTATTCACAGTGTAAGTTATTTTCAGCTGTGAAATTCTGACACCACTGAATCAACAGTATATTTCCTTGAATAACTTCAGTAGAACTTGAATTTCAGGTTGATAATTACAGCATCATACAGCTAATGCACTGGAAGTTAATACCATCAGTGTCAGAACTATTTTTACTTTTACTATTCCCCTTTTAGAATAACCTGATCTTTGCCATAAGGAGAGAAACCATCATCCTTAAGAAATAGACCTTTCAGTAAAAACCCTAACTTTGCTTTATATTGTTTTAAAATTGGACTATAAATTTTCCTTTTAAGAACATTTAGTAGGTTGAATTTTTAAATAAAGAAATTGATACTCAGAAGCCACTCCCTTTAGAAAAAGCTGGAGAACAACTCAGAGGTAAAATACATTCCCATTCAATGTTTTGAGCATGGTAACAGTAAACAATGTAAAATGCAGATACAAAAGGTAAGACTTTCTTACTGCTGTTTGTGCAGATTTCCCCCTTCCCTAATCAAAACTGGAATTCGGTGGAGTGCTGTGCTGAGACAGATCTTAAAGTTACTCAAAAGAGCATTTCAATATTACAGACAGACTGGATCTCTCAATAAATACAGAGAATAAAATCCTGTTCTCTGTAGTATTGGTGTAACTCCAGACTCATTCAGACAACTAGTTTAACAGAGTAAAAAAATCCTCAGACCAGCTGAACAGGGCAAGTGAAAATGAAACTATTTACATGATCTTTTAAAACGATTCAGTCTTATGAGCATTCCTTCACCATAAATGACATTCATAAAACATCCCCATCACAGAGTTCAGAAATAAGATCATATCACAAAAACCTAACAAAGATGTTGACAGAAATCTAATAAAACTGATTTTTCTGATGAACGGGTAATTTAAAGAACAATGGAGCAGAACATATTTCTTAACCTGTTCGCACCTTATAAAGGCAGCATCTGGCAAGCTCTTTCTTTTTGGATATTGCTTCTAAAAAACCACACATGTTAGCACACACTTCTAACAGCTTTTCACTAATTGCTCTTCAATCTTTGTATTCAACCAGATCGCAAAAGTTACCTCTCACGCAATTTCTAGATTTAATACATTGATAATACACTTAGATTAAAAAAAAAAAAAAACAAACAGCGTTTTGCACACATTTTTACAGCGCTGTGCTATAAACTGTGCTACTGCATACAGCTTATTTCTTGATCCCTTCCCAGTATTTTGTGCAGTGAAAGAAACAATGTGACCTGCATGGGAATTTTAACACATTTGACATTTTATTGATTCTCATTAATTCTACACTGCCAATTTTTAGAAGCAGAAGGATTACAATAATACTGTCATTCTATGGCAATATGTGAATGGTGCCAAATTTTAAGGTAGGTAGCACACAAACTTGCTAAAATGAATAAATGCAATTAAAACTCAGGATGGGAGACAGAAAAAAGCACATTTCCTTTCAAGAGCAAAAACATTTACACACTGGGGCAAGGAGAAGGGGGGAAGACAAGTAAAAGAATTATTTCAAGCAAGAGAACAAGATCTAAGTAGCACTTTCAGAAGCAGCATACACTGGATACCTGACAACCACACTGACTGAGATGGTTTTGTAGATGCACGCAGTTATTCTATGAAGTATTCGGTGTGGCAGACATGGAAAAGGGGATGAAGAATTTTCACTCAGGCAGAACCCCATAACTGCTGCACCCAAGACAGTAAAACCCAGATATTAAATAAATTTGTTACCCAGATTAAATGCATAAGGCCACAAACTCCAAAGAAACCATCCTCTGAGTCATTCAACCATAGTCAAATGCAAACTTTTACAGAACTATTACTGGCTGTCATATGGTTTGATTTAGCTTGTTTTTACCTACAGTGAGGTGGTTACTAATGTGACACTGGCACATACAACGCTAAAACATTTAGCTTGGTCAAAATACTAAGATTACAAGCAAAACAGGTTTGGGGATTCTCTGCAGTTGTTCTGGATTTTATTTTTTGACTAGAAAGGAGACGGTTACTTTGGTTCACTGATATTTTGGTTTATTTCCAGATTCTAATAATTCTCTTGAAAAGGGAGATGATTTATAGGACAATTTAAGCTAATTCAATGTTGGAAAATGCTCTGCATCATGCCTGTCAAATACTACACATATGTCAGCTATATTAAGACAAAACCAAATCTGTTCAAATGAGTAGGCAACAGAAATTTATTCCAAACTACTGCACAGTCCACACTGTTCTTCAGTCTCCCCTTCCCCTTTTAATAAATGATACAATTTTCAAGACAGTCAAATGAAAAGCTTCATAAGAGTTGGTGAAATTACATCTAAAATCCTGTCTATCTTCAGAATTTGTTTCTATTTCAACTTTGTAAGTCACATAATACAGGAAACCTGAAAAACTTGACTCCCCCACCCCTCACGAGACCCTTATTTCTGTGCATTGCGTAAGAGGAAAGATCCTTGCACTGACTAAAACGTAGACAGTTAAAACAGCATTATTAAACAGCTATTTTTAAAGTCAATATGTAGTAGGGAAATAAGCACATGGTTATGACATGATATGCTTCTACTCCATGAACGGACAAGTTCTGAACAAAAAAGCAGGTAAAGAGTCTGGGACTACGCCTCCATACTGCCTGCTTCCCACACCAGACATCCTACAGATAAGGTTTTTTCCTCAGCATCTATATCCAACTTCTAAAAATTAAAAGTGCTCAAATCACAAAGCTACTACATGATATTACAATGTACTCTTTTTAATTGTACAAATAAGCTTGTTGCACAGAAACTAAATTCTCCTATACTGCACCCATCTCATTCTCATTTGTTAAGACACATTTTAAGTACCTAAACCAACATTAAATATATTCCACCAGCACCACCTGGTGGGCCCTCAGCTTTATGCTACACACCATGCCAGCTGTATTCTAAATACTTTAAGGAGCCTTTTAAGACTTACTAAAGCAAGTAATTTTCTTACTCAGCTTAAATAAGTATTATATATTTGGTCTGAAAAGACGATTTGATTTAAAAACATTCATATTTTCAATTTTTTAATTTCTACAAGAAAAAAAGCCTTTCTTGTAAAAGGTAAAAAAAAAAAAAAACCCAACTAAGAACACTTAGAATTTTTTTTAATTCAAAGCTATTACATATCTACAAAAATGCATAACATTTTTATGTAACAAACTAGTTACCAACAGTTGTTTAACTAAATTATAATTTTTAAAACTTGCAAGTTTCTTCGGTAGTAAATTTTCACTGTAAACTCTTTCAAAACTATGTGAAAAAATCTAATGTATGTATAACAAAAAAAGATATCGGGCTCGACGTTTGTGGGTTTAAAGACGAATGCACCTTCCTGACATTTCCATGAATCTTATCAACATTTCAGACTCTTACATTGCATTGAGGTAATTTCCCCACAATCAAATTCAACACAGGATTAATGACCTATAAAGAAAGAACTTTACATAACTTACTGTTTCTACAACCTCCAAATCCTGGATTTACAACTTAAATCTTTAAAATAGCATTTTAAGAAACAATACCAGCACAAAGAGTTGTCTGGTGTTTATTACTTGGAAGAAAACTATGGTTATTCTAAAAGCAAAGGGCATGTCAATCTCAAAATGGGCCAAGATTTTAATATTTGGTCATAAAATGATGATCTGCCAAAATAACTCCCTTCACAATCCAAATTTAGTAATTGTGCTTAATTCCTTAACCCAACCTTTTACATATTAATCGATAAATATATTCTTCATAAACTTGTGGCAACGAAAGCCAGAGGCTCCCCCAGAGTACAGCAGTACAAAAGGGTCAAAGGTTTATTTAGTGCTACTTACTAAAATAATTGGCTTATGAATCATCCAGGAGAGAAAAATAAAATTAAATAAAATGACAAAATATTTGCTAGAAAAGAATGTTACATTTAGAAGTTCAGTTAGAATGTATCAATCTTTAATTATGTTGACAGATGTAGTGATTAAAAACCAAAGTAAGAAGGGGCAGGGAAGACTTATGTAAGCACATGCTCAAAAGAAGATTGGGCTATTTCATGAATGAGAAATCCATTGGGCCTTACTGAAAACACAGAAGTCACAACTAGTTCCAGAAGAGTGTAAAACGTAAAAGGGTTGAGAGCTGCACTAGAGAATAAGATGCCTGCATCTGTTCTTATATGTCTCCCTACGTACCCATTTTTGATGACTAAGGAAAGCCACATAGGGGAGGTCAAAGAAGCTCTCGAGAGGAAACAGCAATAATCTGTTCATTTGCATTTTGACTTATCTTGCTCTTTCTTCTCCTGTCAACTTGGCAGGAGCAACTTGGACAGCCCCTCCCAACTCCTCATTACCCATGGCAAGCTGTAGATTTCTTGGGGTTTTGGGCAGAGTTACCTGCTGCTCCTAGCAATGCACATTTGGGCCCGTGAGCAGCCCAGCACCCGTGTGCTGTGCACAGCACAGTTCCTGCTGCCAGGGAGGTGATGTCTATGGCCCATGGGAGACTGCAGTCCAGCAAAGGTTGAGTGGGACGCTGTGATTTATGCAGCCACATGCCCCCTGCCACAGGAACAATAGGACACCAGGCTTGACAGACCCTGGCTCTGACACAGCTATGCCACAAGTTATTTTTTTTTCACATGAGGAACATATGTCATGGAAGCGCAAGATTAAAAGGTTCCGGTATATACTGAATAATGCATTTTTAATATTCATTCTGATAGATGAGATGAAACTCAAAAGCTGGTCTTTCCCCCCCCCCCCTCCTTAGCTAGTGGTATGGCAAAAGGAAGATGTTAGGATGACGAGAAAGGATTATACTAGAAAGCAAGCATTGTTCAATAGAATCAAGACAAAAAAGACACAATTCATCTGTGTTTTTAAATAATCTAAAGAATTAGCTTTAAATTTTAACAATATCTAGAACCTGGAAAATATTGTTATTGTAAAATATATTTAATACTGAAATGTACTGTTAGGTAGGAAAGGAATTTTCATCAAGTTTTCATTGCTTCAGTCAAAACTTAAAGTTGCTACATACCATAAAATTTTCACTTATATGAAAGTCCACCTTTCAAAATCAGTCACACTTGACAAGAGCTGTTATAGTCGTCTTTAGCGAAAATACTACAAAAACAGCTCATAGTGACTCACAGTGAAGCTATTCAATTAGATGCAGGTGGGACACCACAAGTCTTAAAGCACAGTTCCTGCTTCAGAGGTCCCAAGCACACAAGAAGTTAACTGCACAAAGAGTGTTCAGAGAGCACATCAAATGATAAGCAGTGATACAGACCTCACATTGTTGCTCAGCTGCATTCTTAAGTTTCTGTTTACAACTAGTATTTTGAATTCACAACAAAAAAGTCAATGTTTCTACCCACGTATGAGTAAGTTTGCTCTATATGCCACAAAGTTTACTAGAATTCACACCATGCAAAGAAAAAAGGAATTTGATCTCGACCAATTCAATCTACCTTTTAAAGTAAAAATTAGTACATTATTTCAAATCAGGGACTCTGTTCTGCAGCAATTTTCAACACAGATTAACACTACCTCTTCTTTCAGTTACAAACCCTACTTTTGAAACAGCTTGCTGACCCTACAGCAGGAACAATAAATAAGAACCTTATAAAGCGGCTTCTGAAATGACAAAAGTTCAAGGCAATCATCCTTGCACTAGGGATTAGTTGTCTCCTGGTCAGCCATAAATGGTATTTAGCACCCGTTACGCTGACGGCTTTCCTGGTAGACAGTATAGATCTTTAGAACCTGCTCAAGAGAAAAGAATTAGACCTGTTTCAATCCATATTTAGCAAGATACTCTAATCACAGTTCATATTGTTGCTTCAGATAATTAAAAATTACTTATATTGAAATAGCACTTAGTCTTAGAATGATACTTCATTTTCCATTTTTCCTGTATGCTTATGCAGAACTAAACTTCCCAACAGAATTGAAGTACGCACTTTCAGATGAAGAACAACATGCAAAATTTAATGGTTTGATACAAATTTATAGTCTTTCAACATCAGATTAAGTGCAAGAATTCCTCAATGTCTGTTTATAAGAAATTTAAAGGAATATAAGAAATGAAAGCCAGTTTAATTGAAAAGATCAGCATTCAAATGTCAGAAGAAAGATATGACAAAGACTGAAAAATTAGTAAGTATATTAAAAATTGTAATTATTCAAATAGTTGTCTTGAAGTATTACCCACTCCTCTGCAAGCTGGGAAATAAGAGGGCTAAAAAGCCCAATGTTTTTGACTTTCACTGCTTTGGAGTCTATAGGAAGGCTGTGTATTGATTTTACATTCTAAGAGCACTTTTCCTGTAATCAGACCCAATAAAAGATATTTCAAACGTAAGGACAATTACGTTCTGAGCCAGGTGACCTGATTGCCTCTTTGTTAGCACAAAACAGGTTTCAAAAATACAGGGAAAGCACTCAGGGCACAGAATTTAAAAGCTCCTTTTAAAAATGTTACTACTTTGGCAAATGCAGCCCAGTTCTACTAACTTCTAGATTCGGACAAATGCAGAAAACATATTCCTCAAAAAATTTCACTGATTACAGAATTAGAAGAATCCAAAATTTTCTGATTTCAATTCCTCAACTACCATCATTCTTCTTCCCAAAGAAAAAATGATGTGACATTTCCTGCCATTAAACCAGTAAGACAATTTATACTTGCAGCAGAATGAAACAGGTTTGAGAATTATTGCAAACATGAGTTACCATGCTTTAATTTCTTTTGTATTAGATAAAACTCTATGAAACCCCAAATCAAGAACTAGCTACCATACTAAAATAAAACTAACTGTATAACTACAGTCTGGAATCCTTTATTCATCAGTGTATGAACCATGCCCTCAGCACATCCCTGCAAAGGGAAGAATGATCAGATATCTGTCTTCATCTTGTCTGAAAACGATGACATTTTTCAGTAAGAAAAGGGTCCAAATGGCAGGTGTCAAAGAGCTTTAGCTTCACACGTGGTGCTAGGAGGCAGAAAAAACAACAGTAGCGTGTGGCCATGTCAGAGCCGCACAGAAGCTGCCGTACAAACGCATATCTGAAAAGAGCAAACCTCATAGCCTGTTAAATCAATCTAGTGCCAGATGCTGTTATCAGAACAAAACTGGTGCTGTGGATTCATCCCCAGAAGAAATACATGTCCCATGTTTGCAGTGAAAAATGAAAGACCTAGGGTGGCATGTCTCAAGACTGAAGGTGACAGTCACCTGTGACTGCCCCCATTGCTTTCATTGACAGTTTCAGGAAACAAGTCCTGTCACTGCTCATAAAGCAGCTGGAGTTGAAGCTCCTTTCTGCTCTTGTAGAGAGCTTTAAAATCTGAGCTTCAGGTCTAAATCTACTTCCAAGTTAGTCATCCAACTAAAAAGCAGTCAAGTAATTTATTTTTACTTTGAACACTGTAGTATAGTAGGAACTTGAGAGAAAATTTAACTACTGCTCTTCTCCTTGTTGCAGCAATGCCAAGGAGAGAAACTGGAATAATATAGATAATGTTGTAGAACCAATATTACCTTAGTGCAAGAGGAAAGGTTTAAAAAGAAAGAAGCACATTTTACACGATTACCATACGACAACATTAAAGTAAATCTAAGCAGAATAAATGAAAATTAGTTGTATTCAAATACATTCAAAAATTACCTATCTACAACCAACTGACATCAGAAGAAAGAAAAGACAGTAAAAAAGTCCTCAGGTTTGACACAGAAATGAAAGCCCTACAGTCCACTTCTAAAAATATAATAGGCATGACAGTGGGCATGCTCCTTATGAATACACTTGATAATTTCCAGACCAATTGTGCCAGCACTCACTCAGTTCTGCGCAACTAAATTATCCCAGCAAACTCAGGGGAACAAACTATATATGCAAAATTAAAAAAATATACCCAAACACTGATGAGAGTTTACCTAAACTCTTTTTACCCAAGCAGAGGCACAGGGAGACAAAGAAACATAACAGTTTTGGCAGTCAGGCTTCAAAAAGAAAAACACTAGGTGATGTTAAACACTCATATTTCATATATTTATAGAAAATCTTGAAATTAAATTGCATCGATGCATACATTAAAAACATAGCACAGTCCAAAAAGATGACGCTTCTCCCCAAAAAGCCTAGCAAAATTGTTGCACGCTGAGGAGCTCAATGAGCAGTTCTCAAGCACTTGGTGAAGCCAACAACTTGACCCAACACCACAAAACACAGCAGACCAAAGGAAGCTGCAAGTTCCAGAGCAGAAGGCTGTCACTAACACTGTCCTGCCAGCAGCTTCTTCCCACCTCAGTCAAGTAGAAACCTCTGCAATGGCCAAATTGGTGTTGCACCCAGCCCATTTCCAGCTACACAGGATCTTGCGAGAGACAAGATCCATCTTTTTAGAAACAGCAGAGGCAAAGGGTAAAACCCTGGAAACTCAGTAGTTCATGCATAGTAACTCAGGTTGAAGCATGCATTATCAAGTACCAAGGTTTTGGGAACAAATAAGACATTTTTAAAAATGCCTATAAAGAAATATCTAGACTTTGGTAGTACGATCTCTATTTGGCATTGTCACTGACAAGTTATAAAACTAGGGAAAAACTGATGCCTGACTCAAGTCTGTTCAATTTTCAAACCAAAACCTTTCTCTATTGCATGCACTGTCATACCCACACCACCCTTCTGTGGGACACAGGACACTGAAAACAACAAATGATCCATTAGGGAAAGTCTATCAGGTTCTTCAGTAAATACAGATCTCTCAACCAATTTATTTGTTAGAGAGCATTCATATTTAGTCAAATAAAAATTTTATTAAGAGGCATCACATACGAACAGTCAGTTTGAAATTATCTAGAAAGGCTACAAGAACATGCTATATGAATATGGAGTTGCTATAATTGCTCTTGGGAATCCTTTTTATCTGTTAGAAAGGGCAACACAGACACAGCAACTGCTGTAACTAAAATGCAGTTTGTTAAACCAGACCAAAGGCTGGAGCTTAGAGTCACATTAACTCTCATGGAGACTTCAACACCAGAGTGGAGCATAACTGGACAAGACCACAGCATATGGAGCAAAATGCTTCTTGGAGAACGGCACCTCCAGCAACTGTCATTTTCTTTAATGCTCACTCCAGGCAATTGGGAGGCAGCTCGGCCAGTGCTGTCGTGTAGCCTCCACAGCCCTGATTCATGTGAAATTCTGACCTGTAGCTTTGGCCAGAGTCAGGCTTTATTCTGTTTTCCTCTCACCCTTTCCTACAATACCACTGGATCTTAGTACTCAATCTCTCCATCGTAGCCAAACCCTCTCCTCAGCACAGATCCATGAGGGAAGGCTGGAATCTACTATACCCCTTCTATTAGGGTTGGGCAATGCAATGCAACGTAGGAAGACACTGCACACGGCAAGAGAATCGCAGATCCTCTGCTGCTGCTGCTCCTCTCTGGTCCCTCCCCATCCTTCCTAACAGCTAGGCTGTATCTGAAGACATCATATTAAATCTTTTTAACCTACAGACACTTCTTGGCACAGTTTACTGAACTCTGAAGTACCCAGGTTTTCCACATAGAGAAACTCAAAATAAATTAAGAATTCTGGAATCAGAATAAATGCTGGCAGGAAAACTTCTTTGAGGTATCAAATCCTAAGAAAAAGTGTGACCACATCTTTCTAGCAATGTCGTTTCTTCTTAGTTTGCTTTGATTTGGAATTCACCTAAAAAAAACAAGCTGTCTGTTCTAGTTTACAGAAGATACATTCACCTCCTGAGTTTATTCTCCAGCTCAACATACTCAGGACAAATGTTACATAAAATAAAAAGTGCTTCGTGCAGATCTGATCAAAATTATATGTTGCTACCTTTCAAAAATAACTTCTGCAAATTTAACGATGACAGTGCTATTACAATTTTTAAAGACCTCATTTGTGGGTTCTTTGTTTGTTTCTTTTTTTTATTAATATAGGAGAAATGGTTTGCTTTAATATTTTCTGATGATCTAGTTTATAACTATTCAAAACTGACAGTTATCAAGAAGTGCTCCTTTCTGCCCACAAAGGAAAATGTTTTTCTTTATTGGAAAAAAGGTTGTAAACAGAGTTAGGAGTCCAGTGCTTCCAGCAAAATCTATTAATCCCCTATGAAGGTACTGTAGCATTACAATATAAAAAGGATTATAGCAACAGACAGGGAAAAAACCCAAGAAAGTTAAGAAATTCTTATTGTTCAGAAAAATGTAACATTTTTCATGCAATCAACTGAAGCTTGCTTAACCTTAACAAGCACTGGTAATAGCTCAGTTACTTTTCTTAGATAGATTTAAAGGTAGGGAGATGTACTCAACTGTCTGCAGAGCAACATAAGTAGACTGAGTGCCTTGTTATTAAATTATACATTTTTCTCTTTTTAAGCCTTTAGGGTTCTTTCATGCCTTTTCTGCTCTCCTCATTGTCATAGTTTTAAATATTATTATTTTACTGATATCAGATGCAACTGCTGTAAGAGATGCTAATATGAACAAAATATCTCCAAGTGAAAGTGAGCTAAAATTAGGTGTATTTTTTTCCCTTAACCATTTAGAACAGTGGATACTCTCTCATTTTATATTACAAACAGAAGTATGTATCAACCTCAGTGAAAAAAACCCAACAAACCATAAATAAAAATAATGGCCAAATCCACACAAACTTGCAATGGATTGATGAATTGCATGTTTGTACTGACAACAAACTCCTTTAGAGAGATTGTAACTAAACGGGGAAAAGAGCCTGACAAAAAGAAGTATCTGGAATTAGTGAAGTAAAAGTTCAGTTAGGTAGTGCTATATTTATTTTCCCCCCTTCTCTTGAAAGGGAATTTTTGTTCCCTTAGGTTGTGACAGATCCACACTGGAGACTTTCCATGAGAAATATCAGTAGAACTGGCATAAACATATGCTGAAAGACCACTTCATTTAAAATACATTTTTCATTCAGTTATATAAAACACTTAAAAAAAATTTCTTCTGGACTGAATTTTCTCATGCTTCATTTCTAATCTATTACTTCTAGACTTGAAAAGAAAACCCCAACCATAAAATAGTCTTTTATTTTTTTTAGTTATCCAAATATGTAAGCATAGGATAAGACAACTTTCTAGTTTAAGAGATACCCTTACATCTACTAAATCATAAAAACTCAGCTTATTTTATGTCTTACTTTTACACCACAATTTTCAAAGTGATTCTCCAGTCACAGATACATTACACAGTAGATACTCAATCACCCGCAATTCTAGCAATAAAATACCTTACAATAGTGTGAAGGTTCATTGATGCATTTCTAGATCTAATTACTCAAGAGTCCAACAACATATATTTTGAATAAAAACATCTTGGAATATGCATTTTTTTAACCACATTAGCCATATTTTTGACACCTGCCCTCCAATTTTATAATGGGAAAATCTCTTAGAAACATTTGAAAAGCAGTGGGTCAGTTACACGACTTTAAACAAAGGCACTAAGAAAAGTAAAATGGGCAACTCATCCTTTTCAAATATAACTATGTTGTTTTCTCTAACAGATGCCAAACTTTGCACCAGGAAGTTCACATTCAGGTTTTTTTAGTAGAAAACAAAAAATAAAATAAATTAAAAAAAAAAAAATCCATCAATTGCCAAACTTGCATCCAAACCCAAAGCCTTAGAATGGACTACTGATTTCCCCCTTCCCCCATTCAAAGCTCTGTTTTGTCTCCACATTGCACATGTTACTTCAAAATCAAAGCAAACTATTTCAAAGCTTTCCCACCATTTCATATCTTGGCAGCAAGAAAGAAAGGTATGCTGGCACTCAACTGAAGAGTCTTCTGGAGAGCATTACACAGAAAGCGGAATCTACACCTATGAACGCTGGCAGAGTCTTACAGTCACCCTGTGATGTGGGCAATGAGCAATATTCTGCACCTACTTCTCTGGATTGGTCGTTACTCTTACGTCTGGATCCTGCAAGACAAGCCACCAATGAAGAGTGAGGGTCTTGGAATGATTCTTTCAGCTTTTGGAAACTGTTGAATGCCTGGAAATCATAATGATTGAAAGGCAAATGTGGAGATTGGCTGGTCTAACAGCCTCATTCAAAGCAGAGGGAACCAAAGCAAGTTGCTCAGGGGTGTGTCCAGTCAGGTTTCAAATGTTTCTTTGAAGAGAGACTCCAATACCTTCTATATTAACAGGCACACTTGGATCCTCTGTAGCTAAGACCTGAGGTTTTGGTATTATTAACCTGAGGTTTAGAGGGTTTTTTTAATGGCAGTTTAAAAATTTAGCACAATGTATATGTTTCAGTAAAGCACATATCTGCTCTGGAACAGTGTCTGAGAAACAAATGGAGATTTTAAAAGTCAACACACTCTGCTTTCAAAAACAGTGCTGCGCTGAAAATTCACTAAACAATTCCAGCTTCCTCAAATGCTGCAAGCAAAAAGAAAACCTGAAATTCTTTGAAAATTAAACGAATGGAAACGTGTGCCCTGCTGATTCCTGCAGTAACAGAGTAGGCCCACTTAATTTCAAGTCTGATGTTAAGCTGTTAAGACTATTCCTGCAGCTGATAAATAACAGCTGTGATTTTAAAAACAAACAAACAATCCCAACATAACAAACCCCCAAAATTTTGGAGATCAGGGCTACAGAAGAAAAGACAGCACAATATTAAAACAATAATTGTCCAGATGAGAACCAGAGGTTATCTGATAGAGACTCCATGGTAGCGCAGCAGTGCAGAGCCTGGAGGCAGCTCTGCCTGATGCAGACAGCTCCTGCAGGGGGTTATGGAAAACATATGCCAGGGTGGGATATGCAGCACCCTTTAATACAGCAGAGCATCTCCTGCCCTCAGGCGCCTGCTCAGCTCTGCTGGCTAGTGCAGAAGGCAGCAGAGCCAAGCCTACATCCTCAGCCTGCCCCTGGTAGACAGGCCAGCACTGCTGCTGCTGCCAGCATCCCCACGGCCCTGAGCCAGAGCAGCGTGAAGCTCATATTTGCACACCAACTTCATCACGTGCAACAACACGACCAAGATCCGCACTGGACCATTCCAGGACTTTTACTGGTCAGCTTGTTATGAGCCTGAGAGTATTTCTTATATCCACTGCAGAGGAGGGGTAACAAGCTCCTCCTCCACCAAAAGAATAAGAGCCAGCCAGGGCCTATGGAAGCAGGGGTAAACAAGAAGAATAGTGAAGAGGACAGCCTTAAGCATTCCTTTAAAAGGAACTAAACATTCTTTTAAAAGTATTCTTATTCTTCTTGTTAGTTAAAGAAACAGGATATATTAAAAAGATACTATATCATGATATCAAAATTATTTCATTTTAAGACATTCAAATTGACAGTGTCTCTTTCTATTTACTCTTATAGCAGAAGATTAGAGTTAACATTTCCTTTAGCAGAGATAATCACTGAGAAGTAACACAGGAATATCCAGTTTGATTTACTTAAAAATGACAAACTAACTTCTAGAAAATAACTTCAATTAAAAAAAAAATGACAAAGTAACTTCGAGCTGTGGTTTTACACTATGAGGAAAAATAGACCAGGAACAAGCAATAAATGCATCACTGATTTTACTGAAAGCCCACTTACAAACTATATTTATAGTACAAAATCATAATGCTGACAAGAGAATCACCCATGGAGGATGCATGTCTAAACTTTCCCTGAAACATTTATGTCAAATTCAAATGTCAAAATGTATTCTATCTAAATGTTAGTTCTAGTTCAACCCAATAAAAGAACTGAACAGGCAGTAGGCATGTTGCCTTGGCTGCCAAAGAAGTTTAAGAAAATATAAAAGTTAATTAGGTTTGAGGCAGAAGTCTTACGTGAAAAGCCAATTTATTATAAGCAATAACTATGACTGCATACAGATAGACATCTTTGGCCCCACCTCCAGGTTTTTTATTTAGAAACATCCACAGACAACTGAGCTTTGAATAGCATTCACTGCTACATAAAACAATTTGATCCAATTAGAAACTGTGGTATTACTTGCAGCTGCAAAAAGGATTAAAGTGAAAACGTTATTTCTATGTGAGCAACAAATTTGCTTCCAGGAGCATTAGGTGTTAGAAGGAAAGCAAATAACTAACATGCTAGATGGACATGATTACATTTACAACTATACATGAAGTTACCAAAGCAACACAAATCTCTCCCCAAAAGTAAAAAGGAACAAGAAAGCCAGCATCACTCTCTCTCTGCCCTCTCCCCTACACTTGCCCATTGTTCCCAGTTGTTACTGCCACAAGGGCCTGGTACTGAAGAAGGTGCTTCATGTAGCTTGTGCATTTTGATGTCTCCTTTCAGAAGCACTCTTCCTCGCTTCTGTATCATTCACCATGACAAATGGATCATTTCTCCTTCCCCCCACTTACTCATCGTTGACAAAACTGCTGGGATCCAGTTATAGAAAGGAATTATCCTCAATAGGCACCTTCAGTTACAACTGTATGACACTGCAGTGATCTAAATCTAATCCCTTTTCAAGCTGAAATAACCTACTCTAAGTCTCTTGGAGACACACAGCACGTCTATATTCTCTGCCTCTCATGCCCTGAAAACAGCAGAAGTATCTCCTGTTGCTGTAGCTTCTTTCAATGTCATTCATGGAGCTTTTAAGACTGCCACGCTCTTCGTTGATAAGTTAAATGAGCCCAGGCAAGCATAACCCCCAGTTTCAGCATCACACAGAATTATTCCAAGTGAAGGTGCAACATGGGTAGCTCTCACTCCTGCACTGCCAATAGCCTCTAAGAGCCAATAGCCTGAAATCTGGAATAGAAACTACAATTTTAGCTAACTGCATAGGGAAAGTAGAGCCTTTGCTTTAGACATGTTGCATTTGCTTTTCAGACCTGGAATATTCTCAGGCTATCAGACACCTAGAGATCATTAATGCTGAATTTACAAATCTCCATAAAATCCAAACCATTTTGGCTTTTTTCTTTTTAAATCAAGGGTTTTAGCAGTTGCTCTCCTGGTACTGGGGGAACTTGTTAGCAAGTCCACAAGTGGCAATTTACCACTCTACATAAACCTGAAATACTTTCAGAGGGAGATTTCTATCCAAACTTTGGACCTGCCCACAAACTTCCATTTTAACCAGATCTCAACAGTATTGATCCTTCAAAGAATAAAGTATTCCCCACTAATGATACAATTCATGCATACACTCCTTCCTTTTTTTCCTTAAACATTTCTAATTAGTGTTTAGAAACACATGCAATGTGAGATCTAGGATGAAAAATTTCATCCCAAAGGTAGCTCTCTGACAGAAGACACTGAAATTAAGGTATCTAATGTAGAATGTTAGACAGATGAATGTAATCTAACTGTCTAACCTAAGCTTCTGCTATCAGCATCAACAATACTAGCACAGTAACTTTAAATAAATAAATAAATCCATATATCACATCTCACAACAATAAAGGAAGACCAGTAAGAGCTGAAATGCAGAACAGCAAATGTGGCTTTAAAAACGAATAGGTATGAAGTTTGGCAGAATCTCAACTTAAATAAAAACATATTACAGGCAAACTTACACTAATGGAAAAATGCTTACTTCTCCATTAGGTTCTTACAGAATGTCTACTTGAAGACAAAACACTATCCAAATATATGACCAGCTCTGACTGTGCAATAACACTCAGTCTTAGTACCTCACAAATCAGAGGATACATCTTGTATTTATATAATTTTAATCTGGATGCTCTCACTATTAATCACACTATATTTGTATGCTTACACTTAAATTAACTTCTGACAGGATTTCACAAGTAATTCCTGCTAGAGCTTCTTTACATAGCGAGGAGCCTAAATGAAGTTTCTTAATCTTTACAAGTGAAAATTTACCAATTGCCACATCAATTTCATGACACAGTCACTTAAAACACAACAGACATCAGAAACATATGTTTTTATGTATGAGAAGGGTAATAGAGTAATATCACAAATGCCACAAGCATCACTTATTTTAGAAAGGCAATATTGACACAAATCATAAATTACCATTTTAATGGTTTTAATTTACATTCACTTCCAGTGTCAAAGATTTTGTTAGCATGGCAATACCATACTAGTGTGGAGCAATGCTATTTCATCCAGGCAATGGGTAAAGACCAGCAGTTTAAAATGCACATACAGGTAACAAGAATCACACTCCAAGTTTCCACAATTCAATTCCCATAATTAAAGTTCAGCAAATACAAATGAGAAGGAGGGTTTCACCTATTTTAAATACTTTCTACTTTTTGTTATTTTCAGGTCCAAACCCAGTGGTTTTCAATGTGTGGTTCAGACGCTACTTCCAGGGGGTTCACACAGGACATGGAAAAATCCAGCCCACTGCAATTAGGCTTACAGTCCCTGGAGTGATTTTTACACTGCCACCAGCAAATTTCAATGATCTGCAAATCAAAAATACATCAAAGAACCACCATCACTCAGCTTAGCCATCAATCTCTTTCAGTATGTTTGACCAGGTAACATCCAAATTTGATTACATTCCATTTCCACTAGGACAAAACACAAGTTACTTTAAAGAAAAAAAAAGCCACCTAAAACTACAAAGACACAGAACCATACGTGCTCATTTTGGAAGCTCTTAAAACGGTGCTGCAGCAGCTCACCTGAAAACATAAGGTTTTCTGAAACCAGTTTGAAATCAGTATCAATACCAAGTTTGGAACAAGCCTTCTTCAATGCTCACTGAGTTACAGCAACACGGTATTAAGTTACATTTTTCAGCTTAAATCCAAACCTCAATTTTAAGCTTGGACTGCACACCATCCATTCATGCTCACAAATGATTAGGGAAAAGAAGAGGGAACTTTCTCTTGATGTAACCTGATGCACTGAAAAGACAAGGAACGCTCAAAGCTGTACAGAGTTCCCACAGACCGTACATCAAGTGTGTCTCCCTAGAGGAAGTACCTTCAAAGCGCCCTGTCCCTTACTCCCTGACTGCACTCTCATACTTTCTGCACTGCTTCCTCCACCAGCTACCCGCTTCCTTAAGCTTCTTGCATTCCTTGAGCCATCCCTAGACCCTGGCAACCACTCAGGCACCTCTTAAAAAAAGGCTCCAGGCCTTCTCCTGCCAAGAAGTAGAAGGTGGCACACACGGCACAGAGACCTGCGCACCACCTTTTACAATAATTTGAGAGTTCCATCCCTCAGTATCTTTACTGATACTCCACACATCATGCGAATGAGTCAACAGCCAGTGCAATGAACAGTAGTTTGGTGACTCTTCTGAGAAAAAAAGAATATTGGACCAAATAAAAACAGCAATTCTGGGAGAAGTGGGCCTGTTACACTACCATCTTGTGTTATGTTCATTCCACTAAATAAGATCTTCCTGGAAACCTTTCCATGTTATTAAACTGATAAAAACCTCGTGATATTGACCAAAAGGCACAGAAAAACTTCAAAAGTTGTAGCCACTTTAAATGACAATATAAATTACTTCAGTCTGAAATAAAAGTTTAATTTTGGCCTGTTAGGTATCTCACTGCCCCAAAACTATCAGACACGGAAATTAACTAGTTTTGACCGGAGCAATTGAGAACATTTCAGACCTAATCATCTTCCTTAAATCTATTAAAACCTTCTTTATTTCTAGGCTTTGGAAATAACCTTGAACTAAAGACTTTAGGTCAGAGTAATTTTGTCATCATAGAAAGCCCTTAGGAAAGGGGTTTGCTTTGGAAATACTGACCAGCACACAATGTTAAGTGACAAAAGTTTTTAAGATTTCTACTACTGAAGTCAAGCACACCCAAACACACTATAGTTTTAGTAGTTCTATGTTAAAGATTTAAATTAAGACAAAATCTGACTTTGTCTTAATTGAGTTTTAGGAACCAAAGTCCCAGTCTTGCTCTATGGATATACCGCATGCTATACACACATTTCAAAACTGTCCCCAGAAGAACTGATAGACACACTCAATGCAGAAACAGTAGCACTTGCTCACTTCACCTTCTTTCTCTGGTCTTTCTCAATAACCTTTTACTTTTCAACATATTCTTGTTCTGTGTTCGCAAATATTTTTGGATGGCTGTCCCTCTTCATTTGACTTCCGTTGTACTAAAATACCAGTTGACTTCTAGCTGATCATCTTAAAAAAAGATGTTCTATTTTTCTGAAAATAACACAGGTCTACAAGAAAACGGTCTGTACAAATTACTACTCAGTGGGGCACATAATTAAAATTGAAAATAGAGAAGTTATTTTGCAATCCTATATATAACAAATGGCTTCTCTGTGAGAAAACGAAGGGAAGAATTATTGTGACCGATTTCTCCCTCTTATTACCTGATTTGCAAGAGTATATTTGAGATCATCACATTTTTAATTGAAGAGAATGCAAAGTTGCCCTTGAACATGTTGTCACGTGTACTGGCGTTCCGTTCTAAAAACCTCCCTTTCTTCTGTTTGTTTAGTATCCCTTAAAGGTCTGAAGAGATTTACATATTGCGAACACAACTTTTAAAATCACTCCTTGATATTAAGAGTCACTAGGATTTTCTCTCAGAAGGGAAGTTGCACGAATAACTTTCCTCCGTCACCCAAGATCTTCCCACAGATTCCTCTGGATGCAAGTCAAATGACATGTCCCAGTGTTCTGGAAAAACTGACTTCTTCCTGATGATTTAGATTTCTTTTGCTAGTTACACTTGCTTCCTGCCCCCCCTGCCTTCACATTGCTGAAGTCTAGACTCCATATACATCTTTTTTTCTAAACTTGAAGGAATTCATAATCTCTTTAACTACATTGACACACTTCCAATTAGTCCTTGTTTTCATCCTGAAAATTATGAATTATTTCTCTGAAAAATCAAGGACAGTTCCATAATTGTCAAACGTATCATTCATACAATTTGCTTCAAAAAGTTTCCAACCCACACTGTGCAAGTCAGAAATTATTATCTCCTGTTTCACCTGCCCCATGACAACTTCACTGCTTACTCATTTCCCTCCCCCCCCTTCAGAAAAACACGGCTAGAGATGGTATTGGCATCTACAGCTGGGGCAGAGGGGAATCTTTGCTTCAAAATCAAAGATGGCCTTGAATTTCCCCTTTTGAATATAGCAGGGGTTTGGCACAGAGATACTAGTCTGTGGATACATCAGGAACAAACACTGGATATTATTTTAAATGCAGACACTTGTTCCAGTCCGTGTTATGCCAAACAATAGAGGAATTACTATCCAAAGTTATGAATAACCAAGAGTAGTAGGAGGAAGCCATCTCTATGCAAAGTGAGGTTCCAGCTTACAGGACTGTCTCTCCTAAATATAAACATATAGAAAATGATTTTTCAGTTGAAGTGTGTGTGATCATTCAGCTGTGGTAAATAATCAAAACAGAACATAACCTTTAAGTAAGGGACAGGAGACAGTTTGGCTAGATATCACCACATCACTTAAAATATTTTCATTGGCTATGCCTTCTTCACACACATTTTAAACCTGTTTGTTCCTCAAATTATTTCTTCACTATTTAGGACTTCTCACGACTCCACTAGAGCTTGAAAGAGATGAAAGCAGAACAAAGGTTCTTCAGTGCACATTTCAGATGTGTGCATTGTTTCTGCTGAGTATGTATTCCTTCAGCCAAAACTTTCTAAACTACCTTCCACCTTCTCTAATAAACATCTAATGACCTAAGATGTGTAGGTGAGCATACATAAATGTGTTATCAGTAGAGTTATATAGCTTAACAGACAAAAATAACAGCTTAAAGAAAACACAATCAAAAAGAAATAGGAATAGTTTCACATATCCCTACCCCCTTTGTACTCTCAACAGACTTGAAACAACTGCATTAATGCAGCAAGCAATAGCTTGTAAAAGGATGCAAACCAGCTGAAACATTTGACAGACAGTGTTAAATACCAGAGGATTCATATCAACCACTTTATTTGAAAAGGAGCTTTGATGTTGGCTATCTTTCATGTACCTCTTTCAAGGCACATTAATAAGGAAAACTGAGATGGGGTAAATTAAGTCCCAAGGTCATATCTAGAGTTACAGCACTGTGGGTACCTGATGAAATACGGATTAATGCTGCATGAGCACTGAATAAATAAAACCACTTCTGTTAACCACTCAAACAAGTTTTACAAGTAGTTCTGAACTTTATTCGGCAACTAGACTTCAGACATCTTAATCCCCCCACACTGCTTTGAAACCTAATTATCATAATGTGAACCCAAATGTTAGGTCCCTTTCAAACTGTGAGTGCTATGAAGCAGAAAAGTAATGGGAATTAAGCTAGTGTAACATTAGAAATGTAGAGGCATGGAACTTGAAAGTGGCATTTGTTAAAGCTGAGAGAGCATAATGTAGATATTCAACAACATAAAACACACATTTAAATTGAAAAGGATATTTAAAGCATGTGCAGACACCTATAAAATACAAGCGGACCTAAAATCCTGTAGAACAAACATTTCTAAATCAATTTCTTGCCACCAAGGTCCAACTTCAAAAGGTATTAAAACAGACCTATTCTACCTTAGCAGAACATTTCTAAGTATTCTAAAGCAGACAATTTAAACATTAAAGAAAACCCAATGAGAACTTTACAAGACATTACAGACTTTCCCCTATTTGTCACAGTACAGAAATGTTTGAACTTAAACAGCAGTAAATTATTAATTACATTGCTTATAAAGTCTCAAGAGCAAGAAAAGATTCTGCTGTAAGTGGCAGAAAAGGATTTTGTATCAAGTTTAAAACCAAACAGAAGAGAAATTAAACACCAAGCCATCTAAACAACAACAAAAAAATACACTTGCCTGGCTGCATTCTTTGCTGCTTGCTGAAAACAATTACAATTCATGACAGTTATCAAACTTTCTTTTAAATACTGAAACACGTTATTCTGAGTGTGCATTAATAGAACAAGCACACAAGAAAAGTGAGACCAATAAGAATGTTTGTATTGTGACAACAAAACCATTGGGGCTGAAAGGAAAATTGTGATTTGATTTTGCCAAATACAAAGATTGAACTGTTCATTTTGTCCTGCTCTAGCACAGTTCACCTGCCAGATAGCTTTCATTTCCAAAATGCCTATAACTGACAGCAAGAAAAGAAAAACAGATTCCTGAAATATTTTTTCAAGATTTTCATTTAATCCAAAAAGGCCAATGAAATTGTAAGAGTTCATCATCTGCCATGTTAATGTTGAACACAATGTTGTTTCATTTACATTTCTGGTCCTGTTAAAACAAATACACTTGTCTAAACCAGAACATCTGTTTTGGTTATAATACAATGTATCTTTGGCAAGAACTCACAATAGAACTAACATAAATAATCAAGAATATTTATTGAACCTTGTAACAAAAACTGATTTGTAACAAAAAACCTGAAGACTAGATATGACTGTCCTTGGATCTAGTCCAGTCCTAATCTAAGTCAATAAACACAGCTCTAAAAGGGAAACTACATTAAAAAAAAAGAAGTTCTGTAGTTATTTAGGTTGGGTGTATCAATCTGAAAGCACGTTAGTTACAAAAATAATGAAAAATATTTGCTTTAAATCAAAAACTGTCAAACTGAGTTCAGATCAGTTTTAAAGCCACATGAAAAATCATGTCATATGCCTCACTTCCTACTACTGTCTTTACTGATTTGTCTTCTCTTTGGAAAACTTCAGTAAAACTATATGCAGTTTGTATTCACTATTGTTGAGGATTTTTTTATTTTAATTGCTTGTTTCTCATATATTTATTAGCACTAAAAAAGACAAACCGGTTATCAAATAAAACGTTAACGTTCCTGAGACAAACTGAAGAAACCAAAATGAAGAAAATTATTGTTTAATAACTCTTCTCGGTATCTTTTGATACTGATATAACTAAAACATTTTAAAGTGAGAATCTGTTAATTTGATTCTTGCCACACAACTAAAAAACGAGGTGAAATGTTGTTCTCAGTTAAGATTGTAGTCAAGTGTTTCTTTAGAGTCAGATACTGAAGCCAATGAAAAACTTCACAATTCTAGAATTACTGTAGAGGACTTGAGCAGTAGAGAGGCTATTTCCGCACGTACATGCAATCAATTAAGTGTTCAGCTGGTTATCTTTAACCTCTATTATTTGTGTGTGCACCAACTGCACAAACCTTTCTGAAATTATATATTCTATTATTGCCTTATTTTCCTGGAAATGCATGATTCCAAGCTCTATATGATGAACTGGACATAAAAAGATGAACAGATTTTTATTGTTTTATAATCATTCCTGGCCTTATTCTCCACTTCTAACAAAAAAAAAAAATTAAGCAATATTACATTAAAAGCTTTATATGCCGTGGAAGTCAAAGTCTGTATGTAGCACCTCTCCATCAGCCACCTTTCTGAATGACAACTTCAGTTGATTAGGATTTTGGTTTTAAAGCACTATAAAACAATCCAGCCTCATGTGACAAGCCCCTTTACTTCTTTAAGGAAAAAGATTTAAAATGCAAATACAATTGGTAATTCCCTAAACCTTGCACACAGCAATGAGCTGTGTTTTGCTGTGCAAGGATTTCCAATCTTAGAAACAAAGAACAAGTGCAATTAAATGATATCATAAGTTAGTAGGAATAAATTTGTTAACCCTATCTGTAAGATCACTTCTGAATTT
The DNA here is from genome assembly GCF_036250125.1 of Pseudopipra pipra. NCBI lineage: Eukaryota > Metazoa > Chordata > Aves > Passeriformes > Pipridae > Pseudopipra > Pseudopipra pipra. Next base: position 27,324,444 of record NC_087551.1, read on the forward strand.
ATGAAAAGACACCATTAAATGTATACAACAGTTTGAACAGAGAAAGGCCATAACTTTTTTAAAAATACAGAAAACTGATTTCAGTATGTTAAGAAGTGACAACCAAATACTGCTGTTAAATGTCAGCACAAAAGATAATCCAAGGTAAACCACAAAAATTGCTTTAGAAAAAAAAAAAAAGGTGTGAATTGTAAAAAATAAAAGCAGTTCTGCATGAGAGAAAAAAAAACGATATAATACAGTTTCCATCCAAAGCAATAGAAGAATACTTTAGTTCAAATTCAACAAACTAATGGATAAACTTTGAAGGTTGAAAAGGATAAATATCTTCACTACTCTCTACTAGCTATCTTCACTCTCTACTATGTATTAACACAATATTTATTTCCAGACCATTTAATACCCATAGGATTAGCAAGCATTCCATACTGTAGTCAGACAACAGAAGCTTTATCATTCACATTTAAACCTCATTTATCAAGAAATAAACACACTATGCCAAACGGTTCTTAGCTGTTAGTGCTGCTATTCTCACATACTTTGTTACAATGATAATAACAACGGAGTAAACCTCAGGAAGAGAAAATAAAATGCTTCAGTGAGTCTCTCTTACTGACTCGGGAGAACTACTCTCATGCTTCAAAGAACTACAGCCATTTTTCTGTGGCTAGAAGGTTGGGACAAGCTTGACTCAAATACAAACAAAGTAACAAAAAGAAATACTTAAACAAATCACATTTAAAATGACCTCTTAAAATATGTAGGACAAATTAATATCCCAGTAAAGGGATCTTACCAGTAAACAACATCCAGTGGTGCAAAATATTTCTTCATAATTAAGTCAGCAAAGTAAGCTTCTGTTTCTCTGCAGGCCGTGCCATTGCCAATCACGACAGTGCTACAGCTTTGCGTGGGGTAAAAAAAAAGGAAAATTATTTTTAAACATTCTTTTAAACTTTTTCATGTATAGTATTCCATCCACAACAATGGCCATTACATCCTATTTTAGGTAACACAAGGCCCAGAGGTAACGAGAACATATTCCTAGTAATATCGTACTGTGTTTAACAGGTTTTCAGTATGGCAGTTCATGAGAGGAGTCAAAATTTTCACTCATTTGTAATGGAATTGTACAGTGGTAACATATGCAGAAAAACCAAAAATTATACTTCATATTAATAAATGGAGTATTATTTAGAGTCCTCAGACACTTTCATCTCATATTTCCCTCATCCGGTATGAGTCATGAAAAAGGGTAGCAGCCCAAGCAATCATCATCTTAATTCCTTTATGGAATAGCTTGCAATAGCTTGCAAGGTCACTCCTTCTGACTGCCCTCACCACAACCAGTCAGCCATCAAATCACCTTGTTTAAAACCAATCTAATGCTTAAAGACAAACTGGACTGTATGCTGTGGCAGTTCAGCAGCTGACTCAGTAGACCAGATGTCTGTCCACAGGGATCCCAAAACAGTTGGACACAATAAACTTTTAATCACACTACCCCTGTTTGCAATTCCATCTGGAGATCTACCTGTGCAGGATTTCCTTTGCTTAATAAAACTCTTCCAAAAACTAAATGTGGCTTTTGGAACAGGAAAAGATGGATGAGTGGTTTGGGGGTTGTGGGGGTTGTAAGAATAAGGCTAAACTTATTCCTTAGCTGAATGTTGATTTCTATTCCTAAAAATAAATGGACTGACAGAGCTTTATGGGGATACATTCATAGCATGCAGCCTTACACATAGCCATGGTTTGATTTCACATGGTTAACATATACATAGTGTAAAAGCATGAACATAGACTAAAAGAAAAAGCTCTGAACTAGATAAAAAAAAATAATTTCATTATATCAGCAAATTCTTATTCCACCTAAAACCAAGTATTTGGACAGTGAAGACACTCATTTTGTTTGGAAAGAGCAGGAAGTGTAAGTTTCTTTGGCATACCTGTACTGTAGCAGAAGCTTCTTTATCTTCTCAGCTTCATGAAATCCTTGACCAGAATGCAAGTAAACTACATCAGTGTGGAGTATCTGACCTAGAATAATGAAAGACAAAGCCATGTGATAAAACCCACGAAGGTCCAAAAGCTATATCCTGCAGAACTACTGAAGTTAATTTGATGATTCACAAAGAAAGCTTCTTAATAAGCCATCTTTCCCTTTGATTTTTGTATTCAATTATAAGAAATGTATGGTGGGCAGAGGACAAGAAGGCTTTGGCTAGCAAAGCAAAACAAGTTAATACATTTTCTAGTTCCCTGTGGACATATCCACATAACAAATGATGAGCACCTAGTCATATTAGGAAATAAAATGTATTATATTATCAAAGAGAGAACCAGCAATTTACTATAAAATATTTATTGCTCTAGTGTAATACATTTTACAGATCCAGTTAAGAGAGATGAAAATTAGAAAGTTTCAGGACTTGCAGTCTAGGAGCTCTGGAACTCCAGTGTCAGCTCTTGCCATCATCTCATCTATCACATTTAGAAAGAACTGTATTAACTGGCACTGAGACCTTACAGTGCAATGAAAGCTAATAACCATTTATCCTACCTTTATTGCCTTTTCAAGTTTTTAGAACACATCTTTCCCTCCGTCCATCCTGGGTGAATATATTCCCAGACAAAAAGCAACAACATAATAAAAGGAAAACAAACCATTTTTGCATGGGCCTAAAGAGGTATGTATCCCCTGATTAGATTAGGATGAACTAGAAAGGCTTTGTTCTATATCTGAACTAAGAAGTTTTGCAAATACAGTGTTTCTGACTTCTCACATTAACACACATAGCACTAAACAAAAAAGGGCTGATAAAAGTGTCCACATGTCTAAGATACTGCCCATGAAAAAAGCAATGTTATAGGAAGTATTCAAATTCAAATTCTTTGGCGAACAATAAAAATGCCAGGTGTTCTCTTTGCTGACTATCTGGGGCACAATTATTTGAACCTGTATTCAGGAAGGCAGAAGGCATTTTAAATTATACTTTAGAGAAGAGTAATAACACCAAAGAAGTCACTGGAATACAGGTGGCAGAAACTTGACCTTAACCTAGCTGAAGAATGGAATTTACATGACAGGACATGTGGAAGACACTAAAAGCTTCACAAAAAACTAAAATCAACGTCATAAAAAACTAAAATCAACGTGATAAAAAAGCTGGTTTTGAAACTATCCTTTACTCTAAATGAATATATTTTTTATCAGTCCTCTCAAAAATGTCTAGAATTGAAACTTACTGGTTGGTGAAATAATTGCCAACTTGCAGCCATGTTTGTAGCCAGGATCTACTCCCATCAAAGTACGACCCCTCACAGGGCTGGTCAGAAGCAACTGCCGGAGATTTCTCCCAAACATCATCACTGACTCCTTCTCTGCATCAGATGTCAACTTGGATCTTAGAAGGATGGAAAAAAAACAAAACACAAAAATTTCCCTTCAATTAGTTTTCAAATGCACTTATGAATTGTTCCAAAGTTGCAAGGCTTTTTCCAATCGTGTTTCCATCATCTTTAATTAAATATTAAACTTCAAGTTATGGACACCTTTTTAAAAAAGAATCAGCTTTATGATAACCTTATTCTTGTCCTAAGAAACAGTGAATATAAAGTGTATAATAGAAACACTTACAAGAATGTGCACATACCAACTAACATTCAAACACCAACTCAGAATTTTGAGCAAAGAACAGTTTCCTATCAAAGGTGATACCTAATTGAAAAGAAAAGTGGATTTGAAGAAGGCATGGATCGAATTCATCATAATTTCACAGTTCTAGAGAAAAATCACTACCCAGCAAAAGAAAGGATGATGGTTTTACACTGAGAGGTACTAGAGAGAAACTGGAAGGGTACCTCCAATTAATTGCTAACACACCACGACTCATGAGGCATTTAATTTTGTCTATGAATTACATTATTTAACAGTCATCACAGAAGCATGTAGACTTGAGCTTTTTCTAGGAGGATATTCTGCTTCCTCAGAACCAAACCAGAAAGCTGATGGGGCCACGATGTTTCCTGTTTCCTAACTTTCTTTTCCAAGTTATGCTCTTTAAAAAGAAGTGAGTGCAGCAAGGTTTGACTTTGATGACTTTAAGCACGAATACTTACAGCAGAGTGTTATGAGAAAAAAGTCAGTCTTGTTGAGTGAAGGTGTACAAGATAGACAGTGTCTTATTTGTCAGATGTGGCCAGCAGGACAATGACTGATAAGGACAAGTATTTTTGTCATGGTATTGCATGTTATATAAAAAAGGAAAACTGAAAAAGTCATGGGGACACAAATATTCATCACCTAGCTGATTTTTTTTCTTTTGCAGGTACTCATTGCCATTTTTAGCTGCATTATCAATAATGACAATAATTAGAGAATCAAAAGAAATCCAATAAAGCCTTCATATAACTTCAAAGGGTAGCCAATGCCCTTATTCTCCCTTTTCTTTTTACCCATCACTGAAAAAAGTAATATCTGGGTTTATTTTTACTGAAGGAAAAAAACTGTGTCCAAGCTAGCTGATCCTTTAAGAATGGGGCAGGGAAAATTACTCAAGTTGTGTAGGTCAATCGATGCATGACACAAGCAAGCTACAAATAGTTCAAAGACAACCCTCATAAAGGCTATTTGACATAATGTAATATGAAGTTGTTCTGAGCAGTTTTCGGATGTGGAAGAACTGAACAGCCTGACTTGAATTTGCCCAGGATCCAACCAAACAATCATCTCAGCCCTGTCTCATCCCACAGTGGTACAGAAAGAAAGAGTAATCATCATCTCTTTTTGAAAGTAGTCTAGAGAGACGTCCAGATTCTCTTTCACACCTAACTGATTGAACATTCCCTAGGTAAGTTGCTACAGCAAGAGGCTCCCTTACATCCCCATGCTTTTTGTTTCCAGATCAGGTATACCAGACTAACTCAGATACAATTCAAAGTGAGATGGTGAAGGGTATGCAGGCATTACAAGACTCCTTAGAAATTCAAATGTGCCCTCAACAAAGAGTGGACACTCTGCATATTGCACCAGTTCAGGTAAGTTTTCCCTCTATCTCAGTATTCTGTCTCCAAGTCTGTTGGCAGAGAGTTCTGCAGGTCCATCGCAAGCTGTGTAAATAGTTGCCACCTTTTGGTTGGAAGGTGATTCTTATTATGTCCCCCTGGGCCTTTAACTGGAAGATAGTAAAAATTTATCCCTAGAAACCTTGTGCCACTCTTCACATGCCATTTATCTCTAAGCCCTTTCTCTCCCAAGTTGAAGAGTCCTAGTGTAGTTAATTTTTCTTCACAGAGAAATTATTTCACACTTCATTCCCCTTCACTGGGCCTTTTACAGTTCCAGTGAATTGTTTTCCTACTTTTTGGTGAGTGGACCAAAATAGCCAATAATATTCCAAATAAAGGCCAACTAAATCAAGGAGTCTTTGTTTTGTCTTTATTCCTTAACTAAATAATCTTATCTTCTGAGCACTTGACATTTATGTGGAGCTGCTTTCCACAGCGCCAAAGCATCTCTTCTGTGGCAGGACAGCTCAGACCTGCTAGTTTTACGTATAAGAAGTAACTACTTCCCCTTGCAAGCATCCTTTTACACTCATTCCACTGAATTTCAGTTGCCATTTCATTTCCTGATCATTCACTCTTACAGCATCCTTCTCCTGTTCTTAAAAAATTAGAAATAAATAACCTAAACCACAGAATGAGCTTTTTCCAGGGAGAGTCCAGGGACACAACAATTAGATGCTACTCACGAGAAACCAGAGAAAACAAAAGCAAATACCTAAGCCTCTCAGCAGTATGGATCTTCTATATACACAAGTAACAAAGATTCAACCAGTCACCCATGCATACAAATGAAGGTTAAAATTGGCTGGAAAACAAGGGAAGGTTGGACTGGAGGCCCCCTTGGATGGGAGGCTTTGTACAAAGAGAGGCCAAGTTCTACCTTTCCATCTATCCTAGAGATAAAGGGTTACAGTTGCTCACAAGGCCAAGTCCTCCCATGCTGCAAATTCATATCAGTCCACCTGTGAAGGGAGACTTGTGCAGAAATTAAAATTACCCCTAAACACATGCTATTAGTTACGTGTGCCTTATGGAAATCATGTTTAAAATTGGCATGGATATACAGAAACTTTTATAGTAACAGGAAATGTTACTGAAATTGCCAGGTGCGTGGGGGAATGTCCTATTACATAATATCCTGTATTTTTTAATTTTGAGCATAGACTTCTCTTTTCTCTCTAACTCTCTCTCACTCAACACTTGTATCAATTACATGATCTATTGTCCCAAGTACTGGCCCTTAATTTCGTGTTTGGGATAATCATTTAATCCTTGGGGGGGAAAAAAAAAATGAACTCAGACAATCTAACATCTTTCTCTTTTTCATTGCATTACTGGCTCCATCCAAATGGCAAGATGCCCAGCTTCATGTTTTTCCAATTTGTGATGATTCTTATTAATATGACAGAGATATAAGGCAGAGAGCACTAGAGAAATGGTTATTTTGGGGGGAAGAAATCCAAAAAAACCTTCAAATAAATACATCTCAGAATGCTGCAGTTGCTACTTTATGAGAAAATATCAATCAAGTCAGGATTTTAAGCCCCTACCTTAAATTCTACAAAGCACTCAGACTGTGTATCACTAACAGGTATACTGTAATAAATGCAAATAACCTAATCATGACCTACTAGTTTCTATATTCAATGTTATAAGATTCGGTTTTTAAATTGAGATTCAAAATTCCCCACTTCCATATACAGTCTGAGATGCAATCCTTTCTGTGGAAAAATATCTGCAAACTAGCTTCAGGTGTGAAACAAGATATACAGAGAAATGTTTGTGTCCCTGAAGACAGGGGAGAGAAAGGACTCTCTGCAAGAAAGCATGGAAAATTATGAAAGGATTATCCATTAAAAAAATAAGTCCATGCCACATCACTTGCACGAAACCCTGACGGAATCATTCCATGCAGTACTGTAACAAGGTAAAATGCATTTCAAAGAGCCAAAAGCAACACTGGACATTATTATAACAGATACAAGAAATGATGATATCTGACAGAATGGAAGAAAGGAAATTAAACAATAAATAAGGTAACCGTCTTGCTGGCAAGTTGCATTCTTCTGATCACTAGAAGCTTCAGCAATTTCAATACACTCTTGGAAACTTTGTGTTCCAACATTTAATGATAATAAAAAAAGAAAGAAGAACAGCAGGGGGTGGGTTGGAAATATTAATGCTAAAAGGAGGCATTGAATACTTTAGCAGTCCTTTGCAAGAGTCCTGAAAAACAGCTCCTAGTGTGTGCAAAAAGAGAATAAAAGAAGGATAAGATTAAGTGGTCAGGAACCAGGAATACTACTGTCAGGTGCTTTGCGTTCCTCTCTATAGGAGATGCTTCAGCTTTTCCTAACCAAACACCACCAATCATGCAAAATTATCACGAAGAGTAAAATCTAAGCAGACAACCACTTAGGAATAAGCAGCAAGCTTCATATTCTTTGCATTTATTACTTGTGAGCTACATCTAGTAAAAGTAGTAGGGAAGGGAGCTTTTTTTTTCTTTTTGATTAAGAGAACAGAAAACCTTCAGCCACCTACTGCTGCAACAGCCCTCCAAGTGTTATACACAACACAGGCCACAACAATCCTGTGGCTCAAACCACAGAACAAAAATACAATAAAAGAGTCTTGAAGTACCCTTATGTCAGTTTGTTTAGCTATCTTAAAACCAAACTCCACTAAAAAGTAAGTATTTTTTCTTTATTTTAAAAGTTTGATTGTAGAGATGGCTAGGAATGACAACTACTTTCACTCCCATGTGACAGAAGCCAACAGTTGGACCCTCCATCATGAGCTGTTCCTCATTTTGGCCAAACAATAGACACAGTGCCTCCCCTAGAGTAGCTACATGTACTGTGATCACAAAAAAAAAAGTGAACTCAGTGCTTTTAGAAATCTGTGAAACTCTCATTAGCAAAAAAGCAGGCTCGCTAATCAAAAGAGGTGAAGCAATCTTGCTTGCAAAGCAATGAACAAACACAACATACTGTAGTGAAGAAACCCAAAAGCCATTAGAAATATCTGCTGTTAAAAACTTGAGCTGACAGTTCTTTTCAGATGGTTAGAACATAGAACATTCAGGGAATGATGTTCATGAAAGGAAGTGTCAGGAAAACAATTCCAATTTGAACAGAAACATAAAAGTACAGCCAGGAAAGTACAGAAGAACTGTATTTCACAATGTGATTGCAGATTTTAGATACTGAATAGCCAACATATGTCATTTTGATACAAGTCATTTCAACATTTCTGGTCTAAGAAACCTTAAAGCAGGCATTAACATCTAGGTCACATATCAGAAAGCCTCACCAGAACGAAACATGTTACACTTTGGAGAGCTTCTCTTGTATTGATGAGAAGAATCACACCATAAGTAGTTAGCCATTAGAACATAATGCTTTTAGAATGTAGACTTTGACATATTAAAGATTTTTCACTTCCTATACTACACCAAAAAACGCCCTATTTAATTCATGTTACTTTGGTACTAAGTTTTAAGTTCTCTTTAAATTTAGAACAATATTACAGATTTTAACAAGTGACACTTTGTCTGATGACATCATTACTACAGTATCACCAGAAGTAAGTTTACTGACTTCTCTAGAGGCATCACAATACCCGTAAAATGGTATCAGACTAAGACTATGACTAATTAGTTTACCACAAAGTGCAGCTGGCAAACGTGAAGGACACTTCCAACCACAACAGTACTTTGCTGATTTTTTTCAAACAGGTAAAAGAGCAGGAATCAGAACAATGTCACAGACAGTACTGTTGCTGTGATATGAAAAGATGCTGGGAAAAATCAGTGACATAATGGTTTATGCTAATAAAGAATAAGATAAAACTATTATGGTAATAGAGTAACTTTATTAGATAAATGTACAAGTAACAAGTACGTAAACACATAAAACGTCTTCACAGAAACATAATTTCTCTACTGTAGCCTAAACTGTGTAGATTCACAAATTAAATCTACAGAACCAAGACTATGTAGTTCATTTCTTATGTAAGCACTGAGGATTAAAAACATGCTGATATTTTCAAATGGATAACAGATAATCTAGCAAAATGTTAGGGAGGGAATTTTTTAAAAATTCATAATATGAAAGTACAGATTTATTCTGGGCTTACCTGAATTCTCTACAGAGAAGAGGATGTATAAGGCGTTTATATGCATCCTCTACTGAATTCCGTAGGATCCTCATAAATTCTGGTTTTAAAAATTGTTTCGGTCTCCATCTGCAAAAGATTAGAACAAGAAAAATCAAAAAATACTTTACAAACATATACAAACACCTAGATAAAAAAGGAATTTCACAAAAAGATTTCTACATTGCAATGTCCTATAAACTGCAGAATTTCTACAATAATTAGGCAATGAAATCATAGATTCAAACATAAATAGAATGTGTCCATGACCACACAGCTCACACCAGGGACAGGCTTATCTTTTCTTCGGTGTCAGAATGCAATCATATTTTATGTTTTAAAGAAAACATAAAACCCCATTTTTCTTCCCTTTGAAAAGTCAAAGCTTATAACAACTGAAGAACTTGATTACATATTACCATTAGGGTTGCATTATTTGCTACTCCTCAATACATTAAAAAAATTACTAAACATCCTCTGTGAGTGTCACTGCCCAGATGGAAATTTAGGAGCTAAACTAATCAGTTAATGAAACCCAAATCAAATTTCACTTGGAATGCTTTGAGTATCTCTATTCAAACTCTAAATGAAATCTTACAAATTTTGCAGCAATTCTTAAGCCACAGAAGCCAAACAGCTTGCAAATTATTTTTCTCTTTTACCTGTTGCTGATATATTTGAAGCGTAAATAATATTATAGAAAAAGGGAAAATTAGATAAACAATACCAAACAAACACAGGACTGTTTCCCAACTTTTTCTAAGCCAAACTCTTTAAAGCATTCCCTTTTCTAGGGAGAATGTGCAGTAGTCATAACTATAATGACAATTACTTCAAATTCTGCTGTAAAATACACCAAAGTTTCAAAGCTTGTTAATATTTAATGAATTGAACTTTTTGTTGTGGGCAATGTTCCATGAAGGAGGGGGCTGGGGGGATGCGAGTCCTTCAATAAGCAGAACTGACTCACTGAGTTTGCCCACCCAACGATAAGAGATCAAGACTGAGGAGAAGCAACCAGATATATTATACGCAAACAGAACTAACTAGTTCACATTTTCTATTAAAGTCCACCTTTATTACTTTTAAAAATATTGATAATAGTCAGAGTTTTCTTCCTTTATTGTATTATTTAATATGCCTGAGTCTCAAACTGTTAAGTGAGATACATACTTATTTTGTAATATGTCTGGGTAAGCTTAAGTTTTTTGGCTGGTTGGTTGGCTTGTCTTTTAAATGCAACATGATAGAATTATGGTCGTTTCATAACGTATCCAGGTGCAGGTCCAGGCAAAACCAGAATGAATTTTACTTTTGCCTTTGTTTACTTGCAGTCACTCAGAAATACACAGAATCCGAAATTGCTCCTATCCAGACAGCTTTTCAGTTGTTTAAGGGGATCTGCAATTTCCTGAAACAGCTTTCCTAAGTGTCCGTGCATATAACAGACGAGGAATGTGCGATCGAGTCAATGCTGCATTAATGCAGACAGACATGGCAGCAGAATTAAGCTCACTATTTAATTTTACAACGTTCAGGGTTGTGAGTGCTTAGCCACATGACCTCATCACTTAGCTAACAGTTTTTGCAAATAGTTCTATTATACTTATTTGTAACTGGAGACTCTTTCCATACCTATATAAAACTGGCAAAGGCTTTAAACCCTCTTATTGCCATCACATTCTATAAACATGAAGTTATTACAGGTGGTTAGTATGACTACAATCCCCCAAGAAAGTATCCTCAGCACAAATAAGAATGAATTTGGAAACCTGGCAGCTGTTTCCCCTGCTCTTCCATCCATTAAAGCCAGTCAACAAACCTTTCCTCTGTAAATAAGTTATCACAGCAGATATTTTTATTACCTGCCTACATATAAGTAAAAATTATTTAGGCAACATTCTGTTAGAAATTGCTACAAATGCAAAAATATCCAAGCAGTAAGTTCAATCACAGCAAATACTCCATTTCAATTATTGCAGTACTTCATGAGAGAAGAGAAAAATTCACTTTGCTTCAAAAACAAAGCAAAATCATGTGTGTATATTTTTAAAGATCACAGCAGCGTAGTTAAGTCTCCCTCTAAGAATGGATTTTTCTTGATTATTTAATCAAGATATGACTTTAGATGCCCTATTTAGAAAAGCTACATATGAATAATATCTTCCTCTGCTCATCATCTCTCCATGTGCAAGTGCTCACAACAGGGACCACCATAAGCATAAATGGCTTAGACTACTGATACACCACAGAAGGTGAAACCGTACATCAACAGAATTAACAGAGCCCACATCAAGAACCACTAGTATTAATTAACAACTGTTCCAGGAAGACCACAACCAGGATTTTAGACCTGAAAGAGAAACAGCACAGCTTTGTGTTCCTCCAAGACATTACAGAAAACACGTACCAAGGTGGTAACCACAGACAAAGCAAGCCTTAAAAGGCCCGCACCATGGACTTCACACAGAATCTGAGAATTTTGACTGGAAACTGAAAAAATATTATCAAGCATCAAACTTCATTTTCAAGGCTGCAATCCCATTTTGGAACAGACTTTCAACCCTTCCCAAGGAACAACTCCATGTTGACTTTACACTCCAAGCCAGCTAAGCAGCCCCTCTCTGGCTGTTTCTCATTGATCATTTTTCTGTATTCCATTTCACAACGAAGTCTTTGGGACCGGAAGAGTTCTAGAATTAACGGAGCTAATTTCACTCTCAAACCACAGAGATGCCATTTTCTGGGGAAAAATACAACCCATAGGACCAGGCAGAAGGGTATTACTCAGTTTTCTGCACAAACTCGAATTTCAAGGAAACAGAGATGTTTATGCAGGCTAATAAATATTCTGAACTTGCAAAAAAATTACAATATTCTTAGACAGCACCTACATGGAACTCAATGCAATAATGAACTCTAGTCTTCCAAACTCACTTTCTATTACAGGGACATTTAATGCTAAAAAATTTGTCTCAGAAGAACACAAAAAGTCTGAATATTTGCTACTAATTCAATAGGCAGTAGGTGATACTGTTTTGTGGCTAGAATACTGGCCAAACTCTGTAGCAAGGTGGCATTTCTGGTTCTGCAACTGATTTCTGCAACTCAAGGTGTGTAACCTTCAGGAAATTAGTTAATACCTTGGCAAAGTTTTGAAACCATTGACTCAATCGGAAGTTATTAACCTTCTGCTCTCAGTAGTAAATCAATGCAATGAAAATAATGCAAATTCCACCCTTAGACAGTAATTCCAAAGCTTGCAGGGCAGAATACACATTTACTATTTGTCAGTTTGATAACACAGTTCTCAATCTAACAAGGAAGATCAGAATCTGTCCTAGATGTTAATGCACCAAGATTTACTGAAATCATTTCTTCACAAGTTTTCTAATGGTGGAGAAGTTGTCCTTAAATAATAAAAAGCCATAAGCATATATAGCCTCATGAATGCCAAGTATTAACAAGTAGTTTCATTCCCAAGGTCAATATTCTTTTTATCTCAGGATGACTCACAAAAGTGTAATCAACCAAAAATATCCCAATTTACATCCCACTTTTATTTGTGTAGCAGTGACAAGCTGTTCCGTTATCTGTGGTTCACAGTGCTTCCAAATTCTCAGTCATAGATGAAAGTAAAAGCAAGACTGACAGACATGTCCTGCCTACAGAATACACATCTTGAAGGGAGGATAGAAATTCTGTTATAGGTACTAAAACCAGAATGAAAAAGGTGTGTTGATGAATCCTGATATTTTACTGAGAAAAAAAAAAAGTTACTTACTATTAGCCTTAGATCATATTATATTTTCCAGCCAAACAAATATTTTAATTCTTTCAGAGCCCTGTTCTTCCTTTTCAGAGCGAACATCCCTATTAAATTTCTAAAGTTGAAAGAAACATTTTCTTCCAAATCCATTTCTTGGACTTGTTGTGAAAAAGAAATACAAGCTGAAGTAGTATTCATTTTATACATTAAAAGGTGCGTTTTTCTCTATTTTTTCCCTCCTTTTGGTTATTCGATTTTAGGATGCAAAGATAGGAGTTTCCGAAACATCTTCAGAACAGTGCCCAATATCTTAAGCTACTGAGAAAGAGAAATCTGTCTTTTATACATGCAAGAAAGATGCACAGTTTGCATCACAATAGTCTCCAACAGAGGACATCAAGGTACAGTTTCCAAGAAAAAGGCTGATGGAGATATTACACAAAACAACGCATACTTAAAATGAACTTTTGCAAAAAACCTAAAAATTATGCAACAATAAACAACTCACTACTGGCTTACAAAAAAAAAGCAACTTGTAAGAGCAAATCAGTAAACAATAGAAGAATCCAGTTTTTAGAGTCCAGTTTTCTGACTCAACCAGAGATCAAAATGTAAGAGATGGTTCAACAATGTGTGAGGATTACGCATTGAAGGCAGTCATGTTTAGGTTTGCCTATTAAATCCATTAAATTTTTTTAAACATGCAATTCCTTACATTTATGAAACTTGAAGTTATGTAGTTCACTGATCTAAAATCCAAGATAGTCCTATTTAATCATTGTAATCAGGCATATGAAGTTATTTTTTGAAGTTAGAAGTATATTCTATTAGATTCTACAAAGTCCTTTCAGTAAAGACTACTGGATGTGATGCATATTACAATTTGAAAATATATTCACATTTCATCAGCCTTAGCATATTTTTAAAAAAACTCCATTGCTTTAAGAATGGTGCCAGAACTCACAAATATAGCCCAAGGCATGATCTTTTCAGCATAATGCTACAGCAGTTGGAAATACAAAATAAGAATTATCCACTAGCTAATTTCATTTAATCTAATAAATATTCGTTTAATTTGTTCTCTTAATGTAACAAGACATATGAGGTACACTTCAGTATGCAGCAGTCTATGGAAGAAAAAAAAAGAGATTTGTGTAAGAATATGTATCCATGCAGACCTTTCATTGACACACCACCAACAGAATTCATTCTTCACCCCGTCAGGAATGTTGACCTTCACTGTCAGGATCTTCAGATTTTCCCCTCGGTTAATGGCCAGAATCTGAGTGCAAACATAAATGGCAGAGACAGATGACACACAAAATATCCAAAAGATAAACTTATCAACATTTGTGTACGCACTTGCTTGACATTCTGTAGCAAATCAGCATGGTGGTAGAGTAAATCAGTTCACAAAGTACTAGCATGTACAGACAACATACACAATTTAAACACAGATTAAATCATGCCATGGTATAACAAATCATACATTTTTTTTTGGAGTCTGCAATCTCAAGATTCAGTTTATCTTAAACACACTTATAATACAAAAGAGCATGAATTTAGCTGGTGGAATAATCTTATTTAATAACACAAAACTCAAATTAATTGAAAAGTGACTCCAATCAGAACTAGAGATTGGAGAGGGAAAAAGTTAGTCCTATGCTTCAGGTTTCATTTTTCTTTCCAAGATCAATCCAAATTTAAAATTAATTATGGATCAGAACTTTTGACACAAAGGCACTCAGCTTAATTTGAATGAGGATGAATTTAGAGTTATTCATTACTAGTTCACAAATAGCAGAAAAGACTGTAGATACACTCTTCGTGTCAACACTCCAGCATTAAAACATAGGCACATATTTCTGACAGAACCTCATGTACATAGCTGCCTAGTCATGATCTAAAGCTAAATTAGGTTGCACTTGTGCTACCTGCATACAGAGTTCAATTTTAAATGGAAGACTGTGACTCTATATTTAAAACAAGGATCACAATACAAGTGGTGGATCCTGGAGGATACTGGTGGGTAACTACTAGTCTAATCTCACTATGGTGACACTGAATGTTCACCTTAGTATTAAGAAAACTCACTGAGTTTAGAAACAAAATAATAGTCAGAAGCAGCTACAAATAAAATTCACATCTTTAGATTCCCTTTTTCCTTACAAAGTATTTTAAAGTAGAAAAACAAACCAACAAAAAAAAGAAACCTGCTTGAAGTTGACATTCCTGTATGACTACACATGTTGCTGTATGTAGCAGGCCCTGAGCACTGTCACAACAGAGCATTCTGTGTCAATCATGAACTTTAATTCAATCACTAGCTAACTCAGACATGTCACATATGTTAAATACAATGGTTTAAAATGACTCCAGGACATAGTACCAATTTATATTCCTGAGCCTTACTGCTCCTGTGACATACCAGGCCTGACATATCATTGAACAACAAAGCTAATAATAAAGATTGCATGTGAAATATTATAGCATCTGGTACCTTTACTGCCAAAGCAAATGTTTTCATGTAGAAATTAGAAAGACATATTTTAACAAATCAAATGCTTTCACATTTATTATGATTTCACTTTTAAAAAAGAGAAAGTTAAATGTCAAGTTAAAATGAAATCAAAATGATGCTCACAACAGAGAATGTATCTGATAGAATTATAATGTCATCATTCAGCATGCTGTTAGCAGGGTCAATATTTGCATCACATTTGTTTCCTGGCCCTCCATCTGCAGAATGTGTCAGTCACCTGAACTTAAACCAGCTGTTATTGCAGTCACTAATATTATTTACATTTTTATTCTTAAACAAACTGCCTATCCTGTTTTAAGTGATGCATTCAGAGAAGAATTATCATCCAATAAATGCTCAATTAAGAAAGGAATTACTCAATTTTTTTGTCTGTTACAATAAAGATCTTTTTGTTTTGCTTGGTTTTTTAAGTAACATTAAAATCTGGCTATTCTAGACACAAAACAGTCTTGACTTCTGGAAAAAGACTGTTTTTATCTAAGATTGGAACAGATTCAGGGCCAGGATTCTAAAAAACAACATACATTTTTCAGAGAAAGCAAGAACAACAATTTAATCTAGACATAAAGTTTGTCAAACCTTATTCTGTTTATCATAAAAATATGACATCCTTCATTTTGCCCAGCTCTCTTCTATGTTGCAGATTTACTTAGACTCACACAGTAAGTTTTGTATACTTTGCCAAGGACTTCTAATTCCCAATTCCTTTTTAAGTATGAGATGGAAAATAGAGCACTTGCCTCAAATGATACACTTTATTCATGAATTCTTCTCCTCCCACCATTTCAGTCATTTCCAAATACAGGAAAACAACCCCAAGGCGTACAAAAACACTGAACTGTTTACAATTAGTCAAAAATTCAAATAAACTCTTGAAAAATTCTTTTCCCTTAGTTATGACAGTGTTGGTAGAGCTGCTCAACTACATCCTAGGAGAGTCGTGTCAGGTTCTCCTTGTTGCCAAAGGAAGAAACTGCGGCTCAACCTCTCGACAGCAAAATGTTCCAGCTGGAAACACCCACAGGTGTCCAACCACGTCAAATCTGGAGTCAGGCTTTTAAAACAACAAAGTTCTTTTTCTCATTTCAGATTCAGTGTTTTACCATTTTCAGTCAAACAAGCCGACCTCACACCAGTCCTGATAATTCTGTGGCGTGCCTCAGCACACAGAACAACAACGGCACAGAAAACAATTCAGATGTACAAGGGTGTGCAGTGACAGCTGCAGAACTGCAAAACGGAGCTGCAGCTTTACTGCACAGCAGCTTCACTCACTGCAACACACTCTGCAAGGCACCCTCATAGCTACACATGCTTTGGTCATAAGGGCACAGCTTATCCTCTTACAGTTAACATGCTAGGCTACTGTCCACCCCCTTTACACACAGGGAAGCTAGAGCAGAGTAAGGGTTGTACTCAGATCTTTAAGATTACTTAGCACTGCCATACTCCAGCGATGACAAGTTTCAGTGCAACATTTTACAGAATCCTGTATTTGCAACTCTGCAAAGAGGTGATTTAAAGCTGACTTTTGCCTCCAGCTAAATGAATTTAGAACACTTGTCTGTATGCAGTCACGAAAGCAGTAGAGAAGGTCTTAAAAACAGTGAATTCTATAAGTGTTCTTCAAACACAGCTATTTAACCTGTAGTCCTGGGGGATTAGTAAAATTTATAAAATAGCTTAGTTTCAGGCTTTTCTATATCTTTTTTAGGTATAAACTTCTTTTAATAATCTTGAACCAAACCAGAGAATTTCTTCCCTTGAAGCCATCTTTTACTCTATTCTTAAAAGAATATGTTTTTACCAGTTTTTAAATGCAAAAAAAGAAGTATTTCTTCAAAGCCTTAGGTGAAGGAAAAAATAAAGACTTTCAGGTACTAAAGAGGATGGTCATAACCCAATGAAATAAAAGAAATTAAAAAATGGCAACTTGCACCAGTAGGGGAATAAGGTCAAGTGATAAAGAAATTGAAGGTAATGAGAAAGACTTTTGAAAGTACAATATCTGGGTTTCAGCTTAATGAAGAAATGGCAGATAAAAGAAACCAAAACCAACTTTTTCTCTCATTTCATTATCAAAATAAAAAAGGGAGAAAGACAGAAACTGAAAAACTAACAAAGAAACAAAGAACCAAAAACAGACATAAAAAGTTACAGTACATTTACAAAACAGAGAACTCTGCAAATTCTAATGTCAGAAATGATCATAAAATGCATTTTTTCCTTAATTAGGACAAAAGAGCCCTGCTATACCTTGAGCCTTGAAACTTCAGCAAAGCACAAGCAACTCAGACTTCTACAATTCACAATACAGAAATATTCAATGTGGTAGAACAGTCAATAGCAGTACTATACAGATGAAAGACAGCAGGTATGTGTGCAAAAGTATCCCATTATTACAACACTACCAGCTGCAAAATCAGCTGTTATGACTTCGCCAGAGAGCTAGAATGGGTAATGAAAGAGACATTAAGGTTAGCAACAGACACAAGGAAGAATAAACCAGAACAGATCAAGTTAATATCAAACAAAGTAAGGAGTATCCTGGATAAGAAACAATGCAGCCACACGATCAAAACGTTGACCAAGTTTGGGAAATATGGTTTCTAGCCTTGGCTCTAACTAAGCAACAGTTTTTCTTAAGTAAAAAAAAAAAGGATGCCTCAGACAAGTAAATCATACCATCATCCCAGGAAACACTTGCTCATCCAAAACATGTTGCATATCTCAGTATTCACCACTGTCAGTGCAGGTAAAACTAAGTAGTCTTTTACAGCCCAAGTATTCCTTCAACAGTAAAGCACACAAAAAATCCATACACCACAGCACTTAATTTTCTGATGAATCTACAAACTTTTGTGAATGTCATCACAGTAGTCAACAGATGCTCTATCAACCTTCCCAGACCTTCTAGAAGTAAGTTTTCACCAAATAATTACCAATATAAGTACAGTAAATGTTCATAATCATTACAAAGAAAACAACTACAGCTACCTCTTCAAATATCTACAGAAGACTTGTCTACTAAAATCACTAGTAGCTATTTAGCCTTTCACCTAACACCTTTCATATTGGAGGGTGGGAAATGGTGTAAAAATTAGCCCATCCATGCTGTGAAATAGTTTTTGTAATAAATCAATTTCAAGACATGCAATAAAATCCTTTATTACTTCAAAACATCACACTGTTTTAACATGGAAAGCACAGAAAAAATGAGAGCATATAACAGTCATCTGAAGGAAAAGGACATTTCTAGTTAGAAGCAGCCAAGAGGGTCTGTTTGTGTGGTATTATGGTTTGTTTTGGTTTGGAGATTTTCTTTTGGGTTTTTTGGGTTTTTTTTTTTGTTTGTTTGTGTTTTTTTGGTGGGTTTTTTTTGTTTGTTTGTTTTTTGTTTTTGTTTTTGTTGAGTTGTTTGTTTTTTTTTTTAAACTAGGTAATTGCGACCAAAACAAGAGACAATTCACTTGGTGATTAGTCATGAATTATCTCAAAGGTCTTGACAATTGTATAGAGTGCATCACACTTCAGCCTTTGAACTTCAGGAACAGGGGTAGCCTAGCCATCATCAGCTTCTCATCAGCTAGTAAGTTTGCTTCATCCTTTATTTCCTTATCTAGTTATACAAGTCTATGATAACCAAAGATGCTTCATCAAAGGGAATACTGATGACTTATAAAACAAACCCATTTTTGGGGTAGTGCATGGGATGTTCCCCTGAGCTGCCTTTGTAGGTCACTTTTAATTTCAGTTTTCTGGACCCTTTCCTGATACTTCTCACCAGTTTCACCTGTCAGGTTTAGTGTCAAATGGCTCAGAGAACTCTGACTCAGTGCTGCAGCAAACATCCAAAGGAAACAAGAATAAGTTTATCCATTTTTGCTTCAAATTCCTACGCTGCAACCAAGCAGTTTCCACTACTATGTCACTTCTACCCAGTCTCACCCCTACAGAGCATGTCACCGATGACTCCTGATATGCACTTGTCACCAGGGGAAAGGAGGGAGGGTGTGACACACACCAAAAGTATTTCAATATTGGTATGATTTAGCTGATACATAAATCATTATAAGTATTTGTTTAATGAAAATTAATTACACAGTGGGCATACTGAATAGCAGTCCTTTGCTCAGTTTCTTAAAACAGAGACTAACAGCTTAGTCCTGCATTTCAAGAATTTGAAAGGCTCTACCTCTACTGTAAAGAAAAAGAAAGTAGCTTTAGAATCAGTTTGAAGCAACAAAATTCAAAAACAAAGCCACGTTTCCTACAGTTAAAATTCTAAGAAAAAATACAAATTTGAAGTTGTACCTGATGATGCTGAATGTTCTTTATACTGCAAGAAAACTCATGGTAGAGTTGGAATTTATTAATATCTTTTTCATTTCCACTTTTGGATGACACTTTTGCCAAGGTTGACTGAATGGAAATGTACCTCTGCTGACATCTGAATAGAAAAAACAGATATTAATAAGGTATTTTAGCATGAAACTTGTAACAAGTCATTACTGCACATATTAAATAAAAATGCAGTTTGGAATCTGCTCAATTACAGATTATGTTAACTCTAATTACCTGCAGAACTGGATGACATATATTAATGCTGAGACTGACATAACTTACACTGACTGGAACATACCAAGAGAAGACATTCAAGCAGACCTCAGAAAAAGCTATCACAGCCCTTCTCCTGAAGGGAATGGATACCCAAAAGCCACCACTGGCACTTCAGTTTCATCAGTTATGGATTCAACTTCAACCAACAAATTTTGGGAAGTTGAAAAAAAAAAAAAAAAAAAGAGTTATAGTAGTTCTCTATTTTATAGAAATGCAATATCTCTCTTGAATCTACCCAGCCTCAGAATTAATTTCTTGCTTTGAGCACTTAACAGCCATAAAAGTTGTCATTATTTTTAGGAGTAACAGGGATCCCAAACAGATAGCTTCCTGAATGTTCCTCATCATTACCATACATACAACACACTTCAGATCCACAGGATTGATCTGTAAAGCACTGACTATTACACTAAGGAACTTCCAGTGGTCAAAAGAATGAAAGTGGTTGTCAGGTAATGACAGCACACAACCCCTTCACTGAAATTATCACATTGCTGACTCAAAACAATATTGCATGCCCCTAGGGCAGCACATATTCTTTGATAGTTCTCTTCTCCATCCCAGATGGCACACAGCAGAAAAAATAACAAGTGGCTATTACTCTGTCATACCAATTCCCCAGACATGGCAACACTGATGTCAGGTGATGTAAGAAAACATAAATTCAGCTAACACAATTAAAGGATCAGTAACTCCTGCTTTAAAAACAGTCATATTTGTTTGCCTTATTGGCTACCAATGCCAAAATCAACCATCACTGCACGCTAATTACACTGACTGGTGTCAAGTCAGCTATTGGAGCAACAGCTTAAACAGATGCATCACTGAAAAGTTATAGCTTGAAGAAAGTGCAAGGATGGAAAATTCCCTTATGGGTCACTAACTGCAAGGGAAAACTGCTGTATGTGGAGCAGAGCCACAGAGAATTTTACGTTCTTTGGGAGTCACAGCATCATGACATGCCTACAGAAGATCTCTCCTCAACTGACAGCCAGATAGGCAGAGGGGCTAACAAATGTACACAGGAATGGACCTAAATCTCACAGTAACACAGTTTTCCTATCATTAAAAAAAAAGTTCTGTACCAGCACGCTAGGAGACTGAATCTTACCATGTAACCAGGAAATTTTAGAAACTAAGAATGAAACTTACAGTTTCCTGATAAAATCCAGTGTGTCTTTGTCTTTAGCAAAGATGTCTGCTAAAATATGCTGTACTCCAGTCTCTACCTCCTGGATATTTGCAAGCCCTTAGAAAAAAATAATTATAGAATACAGTCAATATAATATACAGTTAATAAATATAGAAAAAACTAATACAAAAAATTACACAACTGCACAGGCACTAAGAAAATACATACAAGCTGAAAGATAACTGATTAAAGATATCTGACTGACTTGCAGAGGTTTCAAAGAATCCTAATTCATTGAAATTTTGTTATCAACTAAACTTCCTTTCCAAAACATCTGAAATTATTATATTTTTAATGAGCCTAAAGTGACCAATGAAGTATCATAAGACAAAAGGACAAAAAAACCTACTTTTGTCTCATTTTATTGACTTTGATGCTAATGGATCTTGACATTCATGATATAAATCAATTATTTAAAATAGCAAAACTGGATATTTAAATATAATTTTTGAAACTTTAATAAAATTAGAAACTGCAACAGAAGTCTACACATTTTACTACTGATATGGAAACTGCCTAAATTCTTCACAGGCAATCCTGTCTTTTCTCTGTGTAATAGTTTTATATTTCCACGGGTTTGTAGCAGGAGTTTGCACAACGACCTTCTGAGGTCAGGATACCATCAACCCCTCCTACAGAACACTGAAGTCCTAAAATGTCTTCAAAGACATGAAGTTATAAATGTTTTCGTATCTCTGGAGAGATAACAGAATTATTCAGGTAATTTCCAACAGGCAGAACCGTCCCTTAATTGAAAAGGTCAGAAGAAGCGGCACATTATTCTCCTTCGCACAGTGATTGAATTGGACCAGAACCAGAAGACAATGAAATAAAACTGACATCTTGTATTTTAGTTCAATATTATCTAACCCTGTTTCAAGCAACAATCAGCAATGAATGCTTCAGAGCAAAAAGCAAGAATCCTAGAGCTCGCAAAGGCAGCATTAACCGTCTCCTTCGGCACACATTATTTTTCATTTTGCTGTCTGATGGACTACCAATATCTTGAAAGAGCTTTATTAACACTATTTTAAAAAATTGCATAGCTCTAGCTATTCATTATATTGAATCTAGAATCCTGCTTCTGATTGGGCTATAAAGTTACACACCATAAAAAATTCATCTTGCCCTTTTTTAAGGCAAGGAAGCTAAACTTCACTGCTAGAAAGAAAAAAAAATGTGAGAATAAGAATACATTATTAAATGCCTGAACTTATCAGAAGTTATAAAATTTGGATCCTTACATTTACAAGTTAGTTTTTCTTATGGTAAAAGTAATGTCATGTCAGAACACAAAGCTAAGGGAATTTTAGGACGTGCATCATGTTGAATATGAATTAAGACACTAAAGTACCATAAGTGTGCACGGCAAAATTATTTTAATTCTAGTAGAGAATTTGAACGAGATAGCATAGGCCAAACCCAGTCAGAATTAAAATTATAAAGTTTCCATGGGCATTTTACTGTGTCCACCAGCACATGCTTGTGTAATGAGAGAAATATTTGACCATTCATACAACTGAAAGGAAGAACTAAATTTTCTGGGGAGCCTGCTTCCTTAACTTTCCAAGGTCTGGCTTTGAAACATGAACTGCTGTTTTTATTTCAGTTTATTTTTAGTATAAGTTGAAAAACATTGAGAATTTGAAA
This sequence comes from Pseudopipra pipra, assembly GCF_036250125.1. Taxonomy (NCBI): domain Eukaryota; kingdom Metazoa; phylum Chordata; class Aves; order Passeriformes; family Pipridae; genus Pseudopipra; species Pseudopipra pipra. Next base: position 27,347,445 of record NC_087551.1, read on the forward strand.
GAATGAAATATTAAGATTTGATGAAAACTTTTCTGTACTGCAAATTCACTCTGATCTCAAGCTGTATATAGGTTGCCAAACTGGCTCCCAAGTTGATGAAAGTGACCCAGTTCATAGATGTATACAAATTTCTGAGGTCTTTCAAATGCAAACCATTATATAAACCTAAGGAGAATTATTTTTAGCACAAAATTGAAAATAGGTGTACTGATTTTCAAAAGCTAATGTTTATGCTGCAACAAATAGCACTTCCTTCTGAATATACTCTAAATAATTTATTTGAACTTCCACCATGAAGATTTTCTTTTGGCTCTTTAGACTCTGCCAGAACAGTCAATGCGTGGTTGCAATATACTGCTGTAGGAAGTCATGACATCTGCTAAAATGCAGTTAATTAAAAATCAAAATATTTGGTAACTGATTTTCAATGCAAAATTAGCAGAGTTTTATAAGCGATATTTAAATAAAATAAACTAAAGAAGGAAGAGTAAGAGTCAGTCTTACTAAGGAGGTTCAGTATCTTTACATTGAAACTGCAAAAGTATCTGTTGGGGCAGGGAAGAACAGAAGTACATCTCTATTTTAACATCATAAAGAAGGATGCAGGAATCTTGGCATTTTATTGTCAGAGATTGCCCCCTACAGATTCACCCATAACTGCATCCACAAAGACACACAATTCTGCAGTCTATTTGTGACAATCGCGTTGTTAAAAGTTCTTGGTCAAATTTCAGAGATTACATCTCCAATCCCTACTGTCATTCAATAACAAAAACTCTCCTGTTCATTCCCAATCACCAAGGCCAGTTTTTATTAAGATGTGCTTTGCTGGATGACAATTCCTTCACAAGCATAAGCCTCTTGTACCATCGACTCTTCAGGAAACAATTCAAGTAGAACCATGGAGAGGTTTCAGGTGTGTGGGGCAGTTCCCTCTCTCTTACCAGTAAATACGGATGTAAACTGTAAGGTCTCCAGACTTCTGTCTCTTTTATACCATAATTATTACTATTTACTAAGAGACAGGTAAGGTTGGAGAGTCATGGCATTAAATGTAAACTCTTACCAGATGTTGCTTAAAGTGCTGTTGAATTTAAAGTAGTCCAGCAATACCAGAACAATTTAAAGTAATTCCCCTTTTAAAATATTTTCAGATATTTAGGACATTACTGCTCACAGAAGAAGAGCACTTACCTTTGGTATTGGGTCTAATGTAAGAAAAGAGATTGAGTTCCACAGGGTTCTGCAGGAGGGAGAGAGCAGCAGGTTCTAATCCCAGCTGCCTGGCCCTCTGGGCTTTGGTGCCTTTACTCCCAGTTTTATAAGGTGCAGACTTATAACAAAAAAGAAAACAAAACATAGTTATTAAAAAGCAAGGAAATATTTCAGTCATGCTATGTACTTGATATTATGCACTATTTAGTTATGCAAGATTACATTTAAACTAAGGATGATCTGAAAGAGACCAGAGTACTGACCACGTGGTCCAATTCTTCCAAAGTTCTGCAATTTAATAATGATTCCATAAGGCAACCAGATAATTTTCCTTCTTTCTTCAACTTCTGTATCGTTGTATGTGTCTTCTTTGCAACAGTACTAAAATGCAAGAGATTAATATTAACAGTCACATTTCACAGTGAATTAAAAAGTCTGTTGATTGTGACCTTGTGTATTACACTGCTGAAACTCTCTGGAATCCCTGAAGATGGTATCTCATGCTAATCCTCAACAAACCAAGTCTGATAATCCGAAAGTTTCTAACCATTACTCTCTTTCTCCAATTATTTCAAAATTGTATCAAAATATCTTGTGGTAGCTTTAAGGAAAACAATACTGATAGTCAATACTGCTACTTACATTTCTACAAGATTACTGACCTAGAAGCCAAACAAAAAGGCTAACAAAAAGATAAACCCATGCTGATGAGCACTTACAGTTGCAATTCATGTACAGATAGTTCTGCAGCATCAAGCACAGGGTACCAGATTTAAACTCCCAGGTCTTCAATAAGATACACATGACCAACTGCAAGCAGCAGAGGTATTTTGTTATTGAAATTACTTGTTCAGATAAGAACTCTCTCAGGCTACCTTCCTTCTTTGGAAAGAACCTCTTGACAGGGGATAGCAGGGAGTACAAGGAGGAAGGCACCATGTTGACCGAACAGCTGGCAAGTCTGTGCAATTGCCATTTCAAGAACATGTGGCCACCCAAAAGCAAGAAGTGAAAGCAGTCTCACCCATCGCTGCAACAAGCTTTGCTGATCATTTCTTTGCTGCAATGGTCTGGGAGAGTTTAGCCTGCTCTCCTGGTACACTCCAGCATCAAGAAGGGCTCTTTGCTAGAGGCTTCCCTGCTCCAAGCAGGGAGCCAAGGGATTCTTAATGATTCTTTTTCTAAGATCTTTTTCTAAGATGCAGCTTACATCTCATCTGGCTACATATCTCCAGCAACTGTAAACTACTCTTTCGGTACAAGTTTTTTTCTGTGCAGTTGTAATAAACTGCAAGGAGATTAAGATGTTAGTTTTTCTTTGGCAATTAATAATGCTAGATGTCTTGTTACTTAGAGTGAAAGAAAAAAAAAAACCAACAACAAAAACCCAACAAAACCCCAGGCAGGTATCAAGCATAATTATCTCAGTTTTAAACTCTTTTTTTATAAGCTCCTTTATAGTTGTAGTGTATACAAAGTGCCAAAAAGAGGGACACAGAAGCGGTAGTCAGTTGTTACTTACCTCCCACCCAGATGCTTCCCTGTGCTAACTTACCGTAGCTCTTCCAGGGTTTGCTGCATTTCTCGCAAGGCATCGGCCTCCAGATTATTAATGAGCTCTTTTCGATAGCGAGCAATAAAAGGAATTGTGTTTTCTTCTTGAAAGAGATTAATTAAGTTTGCACATACCCATGGCTCGACATTTGTTATGTCTGACAAGGTCTGTCAAAGGAGAAAAGAAAAAAACAACAAAATACAGCAAAGAAACAAAACACACTTAAGAAAGGTGGTAGATTGCTTTAAAGAGCCTCTCACTCAACATTCAAAACCACTCCCAGAATATTCCACTGGCCAGTAGGGACTACTGTCCTCCCTAAGACTTGATGTCAGGATTTTCTTGCATCCAGCCATCACATCCAGTATTTCAGCAAGACATGCAGCAACCAATATTTCCAGAAACTTGTAACCACAGTAAAAAAAAGCAGGAAGGACTGCCTCTTGGGAACAAAAAAAAGACCAAACCAAAATTGTAAAACAAAATAGAAAGACAGTAAACTGTACATGGCAACTGAGAAAATTAGGCTTTTTTTTTTTTAAGCCAACAATGACATACATCATGGTTAAACTAAACAAACAAACAAAACCCACAAAGCCAGAGCCCATCCAAATCCCACTCAACCAATAACAGGAAACTAACATAATACTACTAACAGCCTCAAGATGAACCAAACCTTACAAAGTTAAACATGATTTTGTACAAATTGAGCTTTCTAAAGATAAAGTTATAGTGTATCAATGTGGAATCAATTAAAAACTATATAAGTAGCTTATCTTCGCAACATTTTAACTGTCACAGTTTGTTTGCACTTCACTACAGTTAATCCCATAGATAGCTGATATAAAAGCCTTTCAAAAGTTTTATCCTGAAGCCTAAAATATAACAACATCCGTGCAATCATAGTCACTGCTTTTAGAGCAGCAATACACAAGGATCAAATTCTCCATCTGTATTTCTGGGAATATTTTATGAAACTCACAAACAAAATTTTATAGTCTTCTCAAGCAGAGAGTACTAAGGATGATGAATACAATGTGTCCTAACTATTCCCATTCTGCTCATATTAAAATCTTCCATAACCACACCTAGTCTCCCAGCACAAGAGCTATCCTAAAACTGTCTTCACCTGAACAGCTTCAAAGTTAACATCCTACAAAAACAAAGACGGTATCTCCCTTGATGTCACTGCTGTGTGAGGAACACGATCTCCTCCGTGATGGGACCATAAACACTCTCAAATGAGTCTCTACAACAAAACAATCCACACTAATTAAATCTTAAACTGAAACTCTGCACACAGTCATCCCAAATCTTTCAGCATCCCTTCCTGAAGGAGTTTCAGTTGAGTGCATCCACAAAAAAAACCATGTGCTGATAAAGGTGAAACAGGCAAACTGTTACAGGATTTGTACTAAAGACTGCCGAAATCACAAATACCAGAAGGCTAACAGTTACCAACCAACATCTATATTTATACATGTAGTATGACAGCTTAAGCAGAGGTTAAATGACTACTTAACTTCAGACGACTGAAATTTTATGTTAAGATTCTAAATGCCAGTTATGTATGAAATAGTTTCATTGATAAGTCAGAAAAGGAAAAGATCTCATACCTGTACAATATCCCAGTTCATTTCAAATTCTTCTTTTATTTTGTTCCTTCCAAGATTTTTAACTGGCTTTCCTTCAGGACATGCATTCAACTTCATCTTTTTAGAGGGTGGTTCATCAAATGCAAAAGCCTCTTCACATTCCTCATGTTTCACTTGATTCCCCACTACAGGAACACTCGTTGAGGGTTTTTCATCACTCCCTAAACTCTTTTTGTTTTTCCCCTGGAATGAATTTATTTCCACTTTTTTAGGCACTTCTGGCTTTTGATTTAAACTTTTTGGTTTAGTGCCTACATCTTCTTCCTTAGGTTTTAGAAGTTGCATTCTATTATCTTCTACAGGTGCAATAGGCAAGGACACATCCTGCCAAAAAGACATTGAAACCATATCAAGCATTGGCTGTTACAAAGTAGTTCAACATTGCATTTAAAATCTAGAAAGACTTGCTACCAGACATCATTTTCCCAAGTGATGTCCCTGTTCAGCAGCGAAATGCCAAGCCAGAAATCAAATAACCTGAAATATATCTTTCATGGAGGAAATGATACAAACACATCCAGCAGAACTGTGATTTAAAAGATCAAATAAAATTATGCAGGAAAGAATTTAATTGGACTCTGGTTCAGAAGACACTGACCTACAGTCTTTACCTCCACTCATCTCAACAAAACAGGAAAAAGCAGGGCAGGTAAGCACTCTCCTAATGAGTTAGGTTCCCGGCATGAGAACTGGAACTGAGATTCAGTCTGCCAAAATACAGTTTAACCTTGGACAAGCCACACTTTCTTTCCTGAATTTCCAGAGAGACCATCTTCAGAAGGTCGAAGGACTGGCTTTGCCATGGTGTGATCTCTGATGTTAATATTTGACAGAGGCAAGTGATCTCCAAGAGAACAGGATTTTATATTAATCATATTAAAACTGTAATCCTTACTGGACTGGACAGCCGTGCAAGAAAACGTAAGCACAGGCTTTTTTTTTTTTGTGCTACCCAGCCAGTGAAAAAAAAGATGTCCAAGTTGCAATATAGAAACCAGAGACATTAGAGAAAGAAGACAGGCATTATTTATTTACATTGTCGAAAGATCTCCAGGGAAAACCACGTTCCATTATCATTGGCCAAAATTTTCAAGGCAGCCCTTAGATATGGACACTTTAATGCATAAGAAAGTCATGTTTATCCAACGTACTGAATATTCACAGGAACAGTGGAATCATACAAGCTGATCAGACTCAGGCAACCAACCGAACCAAAGCTGGAAAAATTCTGGTCATGTTACTTGCCAACTGCAGTAATTATATGTCTCTTGCTTATAGATACTCACCAATTCCTCTTTTATTGCTACCTTCTTGACCGTTTTCTTGGCCCCAGCTGGCTGTGGAACAGCAGCTTTTTTAATTTTTGCCTCATTTTTCTTTGGCAAACAACGTTTCTTGGCGATTTTTGTTTTTGGCTTCCATTCCTCCTCTTCCTCCTCTGATTCAGAGCTCCTGAAAAACAAACAAATCAACAATATTGCCTATAAGAATAAAAAATATACATACGCAAGCTAATTTGAGTTTTCTGGCATGAAAGAAAGCAAACAGTAAGAATTACCAGAAAGGTAGGTAGATTCAACAAATACAGGTCTTTCACACTGCTGCAGAGCTAATGACTTGAACAATTTACCAATTTTTATGAAACTAGTTCTGGGGATGTGTACACACCTGATTCTGTTTGGAGAACTGGCAATTCCCTTTCATGATACCTTCACTGTGAGCATGAAGAAACATACGTAATTTGTGTTTTATAATTGAAGTTGTGTGCGTGAAAAACTTTTAATCAACCTCTCAGAAACTGAGTGTTGTTCTTAAGCAATTGCTCATGCTTAGTATAAACCTTTAAAAAAATCCTAAGGAAAAAAATGATCTTACGAATTAAGAAACGAAGGTAGTTCTTCTGATGTAAGGGCTTTGGCTTGAGATTTCACCCTCCTTGGTAGAGATGACATCTGAAACAGAGGCAAGAAGAGAGAAATAGGACATTTGGTTGAAGCTGTATTCTCTTATTCAGCCCTTTAACTCACTGCCAAATGTGCCCTCATAATGTCTTCACCAATCACAAAAGTTTCCTCTAGAGAGAGTTTGGATTTCTTGGCATCCAAGAATTTAGGCCACAGCAGCACACATTCAACCAAAGCAAACAAACACACCAGCACTATAACCTCTCAAAATACTTTTCTCTTCACATGGAGTTAATTATTTGGCTTGCATGTAAAGCTATCCTAGCCAAAAGAGTACTGGTTCTCAAACATATTATTGGTTATCATATATACTATGCCAGTCTTTCCTCCATCCATCTAAACAGCACAGCAAATCAAATTAAAATCTAGTAAAGTGAGCTCACATATGGTTTTGATGGGACAGGACAAGACAATTGTCAATTATGGTCTAGAATTTCACCTTTAAAGACTATCCATTGCTTGTATGCACAATAAAAACTATTATTTTGAATGAGTTGCTCACTAGCATATAGCAAGTGCATAAAACAATTACCAAAAGTAAAAAGGCAAGACATACACTTTCTCCTGATCCAAGTTTCATACCTACAATAGCTACATTTCAGTTAAACAGTCACAGAATTTTTGATAGTAGCTGAGCCTGCGAATTTTAATAATCATATTTATCAGTTTTAGTTAAAAAATTGTAGGTATCCTCAAAATTTTACCTGACAGAAAATCAAAATTAAAAAAACTTAACAAGAAAAAAAAGCAAATCATAAGTTATTTCCATAATTATAAAACTCAGAAGCACATTTTACCCCATCTAGTACAATTTCATTGTTCTTCACATTGTGTTCTCCAACTCTTTGTAATAACTTGACCTTTGATGCAGCCTTACCACTGTGAGGCTTAAAGTCCCATGTTTGCACAATACAAAGTGGATAAGCACTTTGCAAAGTGCCATTTAACTTAAGGGCAAAACGCCCTTTAATCTAACTTCATTCTGACTCAAGCACTAGTAGCACAACCACTGTTATAAATGGCTTTCAGCAAGTTTTCCTTGTAAAGTAGAACAAAAATTTAGATGACATTTTCAGCACCGTAGTTGAAAGAGGCCCACGTCAAAAAGCACTATTAGCTTGCTTGCAAAACACATTCCTCTACCAATCATCTTGGTCGGTAACAGGTCAGCATTGCTGTGCTGTGTCACTGACCAAAATCCCATTATGTGACTGCTTAGAATACACATCCACCACAGAAAACCACAAATCTCCACAGAACACAACCAATATTACTCACCTTATTAGCTTCCCAGGTGACTTTTCACTGACAGTTCTGAGACACCTGCAACCTCATCCAGCCAATCCACTTCTCCGTTTTCCTTTGCTCTTTATACCTGAACAGTCATTATCACAGTTCTGAATTAATTAGTTATTTATTTCCATTACCTCAGAGGTATAAAAATAATGTTTCCATTTTATATCACAGTTTAATCTGTGAATGGGAGAAACAAAAAACAGTAACACCAAGATTTCCAAAATTAGGTAACATCCAAGCCGGATGGATCTCTGATCCATTCTTTTGCAGGCACTGGCACACTTTTCAAATGGTTAGCTCTCACAGTTTTCCAACTAGCTGTTTAGCTTACAATTTCTGTATCTGCCACTCTTCTTCACCTAATCCAGCTAGGTGGGTATTCTTTAGTATTCCGAGCAATTTCGGAAGCTACGCATTGAATCACTGCAAGTAAGAAGGAAAAAGCCAATATGCACAGTTTCTCACTGGAGGTCAGCAACCCCCTCTCTAAGTAACACTACTCTAAACTTCACTGCCAATTTTGAACACTCAGCATATCACCATGACAGTTCCAAAGCTTACCCAAAAGTCCATGTAGAAAGAAAACTTCATCTGGAAGGCCTTTTCCACTAGTATTTCCCTCTCACCTCAAGTGGCCAAGGCCAGAGTCTCAAAATATCTCAACATTTATGTTGTTACATGAAGTAAGATTGTGACAATAGTAATGCTCACTTTATAAACTTAATTGTAATTCCTGACATCCAATGCTGACGACCTATTTAACTCTCCATATCAGCACAACAACAGGAAATGAGCTCCTTAGTCTTTGAAACCAGGCATTTTTCACATTCCTCATGAACAGAGTAGTATTTGCTCCTACATCCTTAAAGTCCAAGTCTACTTGTCTTCAAACAGCACACTGAAAGAAGCAGAACATCCATACAGCCAACATAAAAATGGCATAGGAAAGCATGAAACAGAATAGAAGGTGATGTGTAATAAGGCTAAGTCTTTACAGGGCATTTCAATGTTTGGGTTTGGGGTTTTTTTTTTATTTGATTTCTGAGATCTTCCACTTCAAAAAAAATCATTAGATCATCTTTAAAGTGTTTGTTGCAGTACTTTAGAAATCTGGAGAAGTCTCAAATATGTTTGATCCAGAAGATCAAAGAAGATAAGACCAACACAGAACCTGTCCTCTGTCCCACTCATCAATAGTGTCAGTTCTTACAAGCACATAGTGAGTTAGTCTCATATACTACAACTTTAATTATGCTATTAATCCACTAAATTTTCTTGAGAAGAGTGGTAACTTTGCTCTTAAAGGCTTTTATATCTGCAACTAAAGCTAATTTGAACTAAGGTAAGATATCAATTCAAAACACAAAACTTATTTCAGACTAACTCTCCGCTCTCCATGAACAGTCAAGACATGGTCAGAAGCTAAAATGGAGTTCTACAGATGAAAATAAAAGTCAATACCAAAAAAGCATCTGTGAGATAAGTATCAAACATGGGGTACCATAAGGAAAAAAAGAGTCATGATATTTCACTCCAAGTGAAATAAGTTATAACCACCTCTCCTTCTCATAATGAATACAGCAAAATAACTGTACTATTTATTTGTAGAAAAGACTCTTATAGTTACTACAAGTATACTTCTTGTTTACAAAAATAATTTTTTAATTAGAACCCACAAAAGTACTTCTGATTTAATTCCAAATTGCCAGACAGCTGTCTGCTAAATTTTCCTCTTGAGCTGCTTGTGCTGGGGTGTGCAAACACCTACAGTTAATGACTAAGAAAAACAGCCCTTCTGTGATTCACTGCGGAGGGGGAGGCAGGGAAGAGGATGAAAAAGCAACAAGTTTAAATGCCACTGTTGATGACAGATAACTAATACAGATTTTTTTTTTTTAGAAAGCTTAGAGACAGTCCCTGAAGTGAGACAGAAAGATTCAAGAAACAGGCAAATACAGTTAAGCTCCACATGGGGTATCTACAACACTGACTGCACTGACTACATGACAAGGCAATCAAACCACCTATTGCTAGTTCCATGCTTTGCTTCTATGGGGATATGGTCCCCCATATCTCCTGCCTCAAGTCTTGAGGGAACTCAGAAGAGCTTTATTCACCCTCCCACAGCATGCTGGGATCAAGCCAGTGTGAAGTTGGCCACGTATCTCCTATTGTATTTTCCAGATAGACTCGTCTCAGTGGCAAAGTGCCTTTATCTCTTCCTTCTCTGTCATCTTCAGTTAACCATACTCAAAGTGAGAGTTGGCTTCTACCCCCAAGGAAAGAAACTAGAGGTTGCATAGATCTATGTCCCCTTCAAAACCAGAAGAGTCCCATAGCTGCAGAAGAGCCAACCACAAAGCTGAAAAATCAGAGTAACCTGTTTATATCACTGTCAGGTCAGAGCAAACATCTTCCCTTCCTGTGTCTGTGTTCAGTATTGCTGTACCTTACCAGAGGTGTTTACAGTGCTTGGCATTTCCTGTACTTATCACCTGAAGGAAGTAAACATGCAGTATCCAATGCTGTTCACAAGTTATCCAACCACCCTGTGCAGGATTTCACCAGCTTGCCAACTGGCATATTGAACTCCTGCAAGCTCTGTTCTAGCAGCTCTCCTCACATCTGAGGCCAGAAAACTTCCAAGTAACACTAGCTAACACATTTTTTCTCATTTTATATATGTAATCACAAACCTTTTAATTTTAAGCAATGCTGTTCTTTGAGAAAAACAGTTCTTACTCATCTCTCCAACAATATTTTACTTCCACGGCAGGCAACATGAGCTAGGCCCTGGAAACTTTGACCTTGCCCACATACTTAGGCTCCCAACTCCTGTTTCATTTCGTATCTGTCCATAAATGATCTTTTGCTTCTGTGCAATAGTCTGAAACCTTAATGCTGAACTTTCAAATTAGACTCTTGGCCCCCTGTTCAGGGGAATCAAAACCCACCTGCTTGTCCATGTCCCAGATGACAGCATCTTTGCTTGAAACACACTCAGCCATGACTAAAGCCTTGCGTCTCCACAAAACCCAACAGTTACAGCATGTTCTTCAAAAGTACTTCCCAGTTAAAAATTAAAGGACTTCACAGAGCTACTACTCTATCCAGCGAGGAAGAACTGAAAATATTTAAATCATTGCTATTGTAGAAAAAGACATCTGCTAGGTCCACTCCCCAAATAGTATGGCACCAGTTTTGCTGCCAGTTATTTTCTTCCCACCACTTCTATTCTCTGCATCCAATGCAGAGCTCCACATCGCTGTCCTGACAGCTGTAAATAGCACACTTCTCCCTGCCTGTCAGCTACTGATTAAAATAAGGCTAGTGTAGTTTAGCGTTGGGCCATACCAGGAATAAAGACAACTGACAGGGTAGCTCTTATTATACTTTACTGTACAGAATCTTAATATGGGTATGTACAAAACATACAGCAAGGAAGCAATCATTTCTCTGGTCTCTTTCCCCAAATAGGTTTAGGCTGCACATAGAATATAAGTAGATTGAGGCCTTAAAGACCTTATTATGTTAAGGAGCAATCCAAATCTCATTTAGAGACTGCTGTTCTCTTCAATCTCCCTATTCATGCAAAGGCACAACCAATTAAAAGCAAATTGCTTCATATGTGAATCCAGGTGGCATAAGCAACTGCTTGCAGAAAGAGAAGTTTAACAACAGTTTACAAGTAATTAGATTAAAAAATCCTCACTCCGCCTCATTTTCCTAACTCCCCCGAAAAATTCCTGCACTAGCTCACACCTGTTTTGAAGCTCCAGCAACAATTTTCAGAATCAAAAATAACTCAATCAAATAGATTTTTCTACCTGAAGGCACAGGATTCAAAAAAACCCACAAAACAAAACAAAAAACAACAATCCAAACAAACACACCACCACCACAAATACACCTGGAATTTAACTTCCTGACAGTAACTGCAAAAAGTCCTCTCCAGCTAAAAAGGCCACAAAAACTTCCAAAGCCCCTTTCCAGTTAATCCAAAGCAACACATTCCTTACCAGAACAGGAATCCCGCTATGCATGAAGCTCCTCAAACTTTGTTCTACAGCCTCTGCTTTTCCATCACAAATAAAAGAGCAAGGATAACAGAATTTTGCATTTCAGCTTCTTCCTAAGTCTAAGCCAAACCAGTTTATTATAACATGAAGCACCTGGGGCAGGACACAAAAAGCACTGTACAAATCCCACATGACAAGTGAATTTCAGACCATTACAGTAGCAGCAGAATGGCCCACTTCAATAAATATACGGAGGCTCTCAACAGGTTGATTTGGCTTGTCATTTTAAGATAGCTCCATTGCATGCTACAATAACATTCTAAGAAAAAAAAAATCAACGTGTGAGCATGCTGCCAATGACACAGGGGAAAAAATGCTATGCAGATCAATGGTAGGGATTTGTATGGAAATTGTTTTATCTCTCCAGGGTTTTATCAGGTCAACTGAGTTGTACTTGAAAATATAAATCCAACTTACTGTAATCCTCTCGAGGTTAAAATCTTGGAGAACTTCCAGACACTTTTGCTCAGAGAAGCTGGTACAGATTTCCAAGGAGTTGCACAAAGCCAGTCAGGCCTGCCTGAGAAAGGAGTGGCAGACACCATTTAGGAGACTTCAGTGCTAACTGGAAAATTACAACCAGAAAGAAAGGGAGGGACATACAGCAAAACAGTCCCCAAAGCTAATTGGAAAGGCAAAGGTATAAGACTAGTAGGAATACTACCTATTGGTACTACTTACAGAAGTACCACCAAAAAGATGAAACACACAAATTACACCCTGAGAAAGCACACTCTACTCCATGCCTGTTCCTATAACTAGTAGTCCCACTGGAGAAAAGGAACAACCTGTGTTGTGTAGCAGCCTGTAAACGAATCAGATGAGGACTACACAAGAAAGGGAGCACACAAACATTTCTCATCCATTTTCATTAATCCACTTATCTCAAACCAACTATGAAGACAGACATTATCCAAAACCAGGGGGATACTGCTTCTGATACAGCAACAGACTGCTACATTATGTGCAACTACTCCTTTTCTCAAGTCCACCACACCAGCTATACAGTAACACTCCCATCACGCTTAATTAAATGAGATGTCTTCACTTCCTAAGGGACACAGAAGACGCGCATGTCTTCTGCATGGTGACTGCCACAGCAGAGTTTATCACACCAAAATACACATTTTGGAGCCTAGGAGGCAAAAGGGGAGTCGAGAGTAATGTACTTGTTTGTTGCTTGGTGAGTCACTACCACCCAAATCACTGCTTTTTGGCCCAGAAACGTGATGGAGCTTAAAATAAACTTCTATGTACTTGAAAACCCTACTCTTCCCCTGGCGACACCCTGCTTTCCTCGGGTCTATTGGCATCATTCAAGAGGAAGGACTAACCGAGCTAAACGTCGCCTTCCCCGCCCGGGAAGGGCAGGTGCCTGGCAGGACCACGCAGTGAGCTACCTCACAAGCCCCTCCGTGCCCCAGGCCAGACGGGGGCGCAGGAGGACCCCGAGCCCCCCCATCTCAGCCCACCCGGGGGTGTCCCGCTCTCCCGCAGCCCCGATCCCGCTCACCCCCTCGCAACGGGGTCGGGCACCACTGCAGGGCGATGCCCCCCTGTCCCGCCGGCCTGGGGGCGAGGCCGGGAGCACAGACGGAGGCCCAGGAGAAGAAGAGGCTCGCTTCCACCTAGACAAGCGAGACAAGAGCGAACCCCTCTCCTGCAGGCGCGGTGTGGCACGGAGAGCACCGGGGCCAGTGCAGCCCCGCTGCTCGCCCCGCCTCACCCGCGGCCCCGTCCCGGCGAGGAGCGGGAGCCTTCCCCAGTCATTACCCCCTGCTGCCGCCGGCTGCCGCGTTTGAAAGGGCCGCCAGCGCGGCCATGGCGGACTCTCCCGCCCGACGCGCCACGGGGAGGAGCAGGAAGCGGCGGCGCTGCCGCGCTGCAGGAAGCGGGGACCGAGGGGGCGGGGGCGGCACCGCCCTCGCACCGCCCCCAGCGCGGGGCCGGGCCCGGGGTGCGCGGCGGGGAGGGGCCGGGGGGGCGGCGACATCCGCGGGGCGAAAGGGGCAGCCTCTTTTCACTTAAACCAAGGACAAAGGGCGGCCGTGCGGAATGTCTGGGTTCAGTTCTTGGTTGGCGGGAGTTCGAAAGGCGTTAGAAACGTTTCCACGGCTTTTGCTACCCAAAAAGCAGGTTTTTTTCCACAGAAGTATTGGGAAGCAGAAATCATCGTTGTGTGACGCTGAGGTACTGTATCAAAGGTGACTGCAGAACACACAGAAATAAATACATGCCCTTTCAGCCCCCGGAGTAGGTAAGAGCACATAGATCCCAATATATACAGGGTGCTCATGTTCTTTTACCCATGCACACTAGAACTTGCATTATCTTTCCTTATAAGCCTTCACACTCTAGTGCTGGAAAAAGCATCCAAGTGTTAGTCACCTGCCTTAAAGTTTCATCTAAGGTTATATTTCCCTGTAGTCTCTGCATCTTTTTCATCCATACCTACTAAGTCACATTCAGCAAGGATCCTGTGAAGTCCATATCTTTGCGTTTAATGGGTGCTGGTTTCTGGAGCCATCACTAGAACAGTGGAGCAAGTAGGCTGTTACATTAAAGCCGTCTTTCAAGCTTCCATTACCCTAAAAGGTCTTCTGCTTCGTATCATAAATATTTGTAACTTGTGGTCATAACTATGAGCCAGCTGTCCTCCAGCCTTGGAAAGGCAACATCTTCAATGTAACTAAGGTGCAATAAACGTAAATGATTCATAATTTTTCATCTTGACGTTATAATAAATGTGTATTTAGCAGTCTGGAATGACTTTAAACACAATAATGTTCCATGCAGTCTCTCTTTTTCCATGAAGTTTACCTGACCTCTTTAGTTTTCAGAGGCCCGGAGAGAGACTTCTGCACATACTTGTCTTTAAGCATGGGGTTGTATCTCTGGTGCCAAAACTTCAGCTGATATAAACTGTCACAGCTCTGTTGATTTAAATAGGGCCTGTGATTTACACAAGTTGAGGATCTGACTCACAGACCTCAATAGGGCTTCTCACATATTTAAAGGTAATTAAGTGTGTAAATGCTTGCACGCTCGGAGCTGATTCACTTAGAGTTTTGTCCTAGTAAGAGCAGAGCAAAGGGTAATTTCGTGTAATATTAGGAAACATGAATTCACAATAGAACGTGACAGTTTTTCAGACAAAACATTGTCCTTTATAATAAATAAGGTTCTGATTTTTTATATTTCAGACCATATTCTACTCTTGTGCCAAAACAACCTTTAAATAAATATTGGAACTCGGTGCACTATATATCTAAGGACAAAAGACTGTGACTATAAATATCTTAATAATCATATTTAAATACTTGTTCTGATGCTATTTTGTAATACTTAGAGTGCAACTTTTTACAGAATATAAAAATACTGCCTGTGTCATCTGACTCCTTTGATGTACTGCATTAAAATTCCTATGTCTAAGTACATATCATGCAGTCAACTTTATTTCTCTTCTATAAATAGTTTGAAATTAGGTCACTGTTCTTGTAAGGATGGGCTAAGCTTGTACAACTGATTTAAAAGAAATTACCTATATATAAATGTTTTGATTTCTTTCTCATGCTTGCCTACAGTGACACCATTCCTTATCTATAATCAGTAATTTTTCTGTCCTGGCATATGAATTCTATGGTGGCCGTTTTTTGTAGAGTTGTTTATAGTGACCCCTGCTGAAAAAGATTAAGACTGACGTTTCTCTAAACCTTTAAAAAGGCATTTACCCAATTATTTCAGAGTTCAGCACAAAAAAAGAAACCACACGTAAATTCAAATATATAAAATTTGAAACTCCCTAATATGGATAGTTTTCAGTAAGATTACTTGAATCATACAAGGGCTTTTCCTCTCTTACATGCATAGGATTTACTTTCTAATGGAATATGATATAATTACAAAGCAAAACAGCGTCTTATTTCCTAGATGTAATGCTTGTTCTTTAGGTTATTGTTCTTTGATAAGGGCTAGACTTGACACCAGTAAATCACTGTCTGAGCTGCTGCATGTTAGTGTTTTCAATGCTCCAGTCAGGAAAGCACATGCTTATGTTTATCTCTGTTAAGGATAACAAAATAGTAAAAAAGCAGATTAAAGCATAGGACTAAGTTTAAACACAGATTACCCCTCTGGTTTCAGAAGGACTTAAGTGTCAGCCTATTCCAGTATTGCCCTGAATAGAATGCTTTCTCAAACTCAGCTTAAAAATTCTTCAGCAGGAGGTTTGTGTATGTGCTCTCCTACAAGAAAAAGATCCACGTGTGCTCTGTGCTGGGGAGAAGCTGTGTAGCCATAGCTAGTGCAGCTGTAAACCTCAGCTAACAGGCTCTGCTAATGGAATGCATGAGCTGCAGCTTCAGCTTCCTAGCAGTCTGCAGACTGGACCAAATAAGTGTATACTTGCTTGCAAAAGAGACTCAGGGTATAACCACAGTAAAATTTCTCATATATATATGTTAGTATAAATGTTATTGTAAAAATATATGTGCCTGATATGTTTGGTTTTTTTAAAGCTGTGTTTAAAGAGTATTATTTAGGCTGCAAAACCAAGAAAAAAGCGCCATGCTTAGAGCTCCTTGTGTAATCTTTATACTGCCCCTTGTGCAAATATTTACTGATGAATGGAGACATCCCATGGAAAATTGTGAGAGTAGCTTAGTGAAATAACCACAAGGAGGCAGAATTAAAATCTGATGAGTAACCTGGATTGTCCCTTTCCCCACTGAGTCCTTCACATTGCATTCTCAGCAACATTCTCATATTACTGAGTGCAATTTTCTACATCTGATAGACAGGTAAAAGATAAATTGAGTGTAGTTTCCCATATCTGATATTACCAGTGAGGACTGAATCCTATGTCTTTTCCACAGTACACATAATTCAACATATAACCAGTCAAATTTGTCATTTAGTTTAGGAGATGGATTATGGGTCCTAACAGTGGTCTCTTTTTCTGGTATTTGGAAAATTGATGCCACCTGAAATGTCAGGAAGGGAGATGAACCGGTGGGACAATTTGCTGGTCTTCCTCTCTCCTCTTTGGGAGCTGGAGGAAATCTAGTCTTTCACAGTGTTCCCAAAAATTTGCCACTGGGGGCAGATGCTGGATTACTTATGGTATGAGAGTGCAACCTGGTTCTTGGCCACGTTGCAGGAACGTGCTGAGGGTTGTATGGTCTGTACTCAGGCTTCATAAAGAATGCAATCCATACTCCTGTTTCCCACCTCGGCGCTTTGGCAGCTCGTGAGTTAGCTTCTTCTGCAGCCATTACTGCTGCTTTGGTGATGGTGTGAGCTGAACCATGAGATTCTCGTATGTTTTCATCATCTTGGTAGACTGGCAAAAGTTTCCTTAGGAGTGCAACTAGGAAAAGAGAGTCAGTGATTTTTAACAGTCCATTTCTCAACAAAAAGTGACAACGTGTAATGACATAAAGGTATGTGTACATAAAGGAGGCCAGAGAGGCAGGAGAACTCTGCCAGCGCACTTAGCTTGTCAGACACCGGAAGGCCCCAGTCCAGAAGCAGATAACTGCATGAACCTAAGCTAATGAGCACTGCTGAGAAGCAGGGTATGTTAGTTTGGGCATGCTGCCACATTAGCATGACTCTACATCTTCTAGACAGAAGCTAGCGTATGTCTGGGCAGCTCCGAGCATGAGCAGAGTTTGCTTGTATCTGTCTGCACCTGTCTGCATGGCCTCACAGAATAAAAAGCAGTAATTTCCCGATTAACTAGAAAAAGCCTTTTGCAAATAATAAAGATTGAAGAGTATCTGAAAAAAAAAAAAAGAAAAGAAAAAAGAAATGGCTTATTTCAAAGCCTCCTCAATTTGTTTTTGCCTCCAAGGCCTAGAAGAACTTGGCCAGTGTTGAGTCTACTTTCTATCTTGACAATAAAAGTGCTTTTTTAGTACCTATTTGGTTTTATCTTCTTCTGTTTCTTCCTACCTTATATTTAAATTGAAAGATCTGTGAGCAAGAGACCATCTCACTGCCTCTGTTTGTACAAAAAAATACAGTGTGATGGCATCCTCATCTGTGCCTCTGACTCCTAAACACTTGTGTGCCCAGCAGTGATATGAGTGATCTGTACTAAGTAACCATTTGATTTGACACTGTCAATCAGCAGAAGCAGAGGTCTGCCATGAAATAGTTTGCACTGTATTTATATTTTCTACTTGTCAGCTGGGCAAAGCACCAATATTTTTTATTTTGTGTGGTAGTAAGCACTTGTAAATGGAAACTCCGGGTCACTGTTACTTTCTCCACTCATCATTGTTTCTGTCAGACAGCTAGATCCTCTCTCTAGCTTATGACCTGCCTATCCAGAAAACTAATGTGACCTTCACCATTGCAGACTGTGAGTGCCCCATACAGTATTGATTGTGGTGCTTTCTCAAAATGAGGGTTCTCTATGCTCAGAACCTAAGTTCCACTTGGAAGAAGATCCTGCAACCAACTTTCTTAGTCCAACACCCACCGAATCCACTGATCACTGCTGTGCAATTGCTCTGTATGTGTTTACAGCAGCTGTGCTTTGTGTATGGACGATGCAGGGTCTTTATGATGCAGAGTCCCTACGGACGTGTAGGATGAAGTACCTGTTGTCAGAGTGTGTTTGAAGAGCTTCTGAATTGCTCCAGAAAGCACCAGTATTTATCCTCACAGCCTTATTATTTCCCTGTTGGGACGGACGAAAGGACAGACAAATTACATGCCTTGAGCAAATGTAAAGAACCATACCAGCATCTTCAAAATTCGTTGGTATTCCATACATGATCTGTTAACTCTCCATCTGCAGAAAAGAAGATAGTGTAGCTCTTCTCCCAGCCGATCCAGCAACTGTTTTGCAAAATTACTCACAAAGCTTTGTTGCATGCTCATATGTCTATACATAAGGGAATGGAAAAAGCATAACATCTTGGAAGGAAGCTAAGGGATACAAAAGGATGTTTAGACTGAAGTGTAGACTATTGTTCCTGGGTTACTGCATGCATTTATTTCAAAGAGAAGGTCTGTTCAGAATCAGAAGCAAAGGTGGCTTAGGGATTGATAGAGGGCAATTCTGCTTTTGTAGAGGTCTAATTTCTGTCTATAAGCATGCTCAAGATGATGGAAAATGTTTTTCTAGGCTGCAAGAGTTTTCTGGGAAAAGTCACATTCGGGAGAATCAGAACTAAAGTACTTCACTCAAAGTTAGTCCACTGAACTATCAAAACATATTATTCCTGTATTATTATCCCCATAAAAGCACTTTTCCTCTTTATTTTACCTCATAGGTATATGGGGTATATGCCTATCAATTTTCTATATGTAGGACTAGGATGCCTCAAAGGCAAATCAGTTTCCAGTTTCCTCTGCTGACCATGCAGAAGCACCCAGGTCAGGACCTTCAATATTCACCAGGCCACGTGTCTTGTTACACAGGGACAGAATCCATCACTTCTGAAAAGAGGAGATGATGTTGGCAAGTGGAGGGGCCTCAAAATGTGCCCATTATTCCCGTCTGTTCAAATTGCAACTTAAGTGCTTACAAATTGATCAAATGCTTTCAGCAAGCTATGAAAAGGGCTTCATTCTAGGGAACATTAATCTGAATCTCAGACTCAATTTCCTCCTCTGCTACAGATGTCCTGTATGACCTTCGATGAGTGACTCTTTCTGTGCCTCAGTTCCTCATTGTTAAAATGGGCTACTAATAACATTTCCTAAAACGTTCTGTGAGGATAAACAATGACTATGATATGATATGGTCAGGCATTAGCACATAAAGGGAATGGATAAGAATCTCAGATTTTACAGGAATATTCCTGCCAGAAAAATTTTGAGCAGTTCCTATCAGTGTACAGACAGTATCTGATGTCTGCCATGTTCACTGTGGGTCAGTTACTGGCATGACAGTTTAAATAAACAATTCTGACCAAACAACCTGTAGATAATTTTTGAAACAAGAAAATTTATATGCAGTCAAAATGTAGTCATAGTACTAGATATCCTGATACAGATTATCATTTAGAGACATTCTGTCTTTCTCAATCATTATTAACTCTCTTTTGTCATCTTCAAAAGCAAGCTAGTGCTTTAAAATCCAAGAGAGGGCTTTTATGTATGTGGCCAAATCCATACAACCGTAAAGATGAAAATAAGAGTCATATAAGGCCTTTATCAGCTGACTGAAATTCCATGGTCTTCATCAGAGCTGCAGATGGAGATGGATTAACCTGATCCTAGATGAGAGAAAGGTGCAGCTCTTGGCTGCAGAGAGAGACACGTTTTCCCTTTAGATCCAGCCCTTCTGCCTTCCCCAGGAGGAGTTAAAGATTGATTTTGGTTTGTGGTTGTAATGTGTCAGTATTTCCACTAGCATGGCAGTCTGCAGGTTTGTTAAAAATACTTGGAAAATGGCTCTGTTAGCAATCCTAGGAATCATTCTTTAAAACAACTACCATCAGTCTTGCAAACTCAGTCTCAATATCTGTTCAGTTCAAAGTGTGCAGAGTATTTTGTAACCAGGCCAAAATTTTGGAAGTAACATAAACATATGTAATGTCTCAGCTTTGCTGAATTTAAACCAATGCTGTTAGGTTCAAGAAACTGTGATATGGCAACCTCAGCTTTAATAGTACTAGCAGGCATAGAAAATGGTTGCTTTTATTTGTCTCAGTCATCCTGCAGCATCACAGGTCACTCATTCTCTGACAAGAAGTTCCAAAAATTCCAGTGAATGGAGAATGTTCACACATAAAACTCGGTTGCTATTTCTGTAAAATAACTATTACAGTAGCTAACTATATATAGCCAGAAGTAATTGCTTCTGTAAATAAAATACCAGTGAACACATTACAAGATTAAAGAGAAACTTTGAGCTTCCATCACAGCTATTTGCCGACTCTCACCCATATACACACAATGACTTTGCAGTCATAGCTCTGCAGTGCCTCAAGACCTAATTTAGGATATGTGTAGCATATTACACTTCCTCACATTCCTAAATAAAGTACTCTTCCATTAGCTGCTTAGTTCTTATTTTAGCTGACCACTTCACCTTTCACTAGTCATTTCACCAAATAAACTGCAATTCAATTTTTTGTTAGTCTTATTTTACAGTTAGGATTTATACAGGCTTTAGGGGATCGTGGGGGTTTGGATGTATTTTTTAGACAATATTTATTAATTTGAGACTATTTAAAAATAGTCTCTTTCAAATGGCAGTTGTAGGTAGTAAAAGTGAGATAGATGAACTGATGGAAGATCAGATCAGAAGTGATGTACTTTAACAAATGTGTCATCAACCTTTTAGAGTGAAGGTGATATTAAATAGCTTGAATACCATGCTGCTATAGGAAGGGACACTTTAAATACTTTGAAGGTAGGTTTAGAGTGATCTCTGCCATTCAGTGAAGGAGAAGAGTTATTGCCCAGAAACTATGGGGGTTTTGCTCACTACTGCTGGTAAAACTAGAAAGCCTGCTGTTCATCCTTTAAACCTTTTTTTGGTAGGGATTTAACAAGTTCACAACTGAGAAGTATAGAAGGCACCTATGTAAGAGTTTGAAAGTCTCTTACTTTTTTTATTTCCTAGTCTGATATTATTTAGACAAATCTGGTTTGTATGTGGACCTTTCAGAAGAAGAGAATTCTATTCCTATGAAATACCTTTTGCTGACTTGGTCCTTACTGTTGCATCTATATCATAAGATCTGGGAGCTGCTGTGAGGGAGCAAAATCCTGACAAGCTATAGACAGAAGAAAAGCAGACTGGTATTTCTTGTATTTGTAGGTGTCACAGGAAAGGAGAGCTTTGAGCCTGAAGCCAAATGGGCAGATGGGCAGGTGCCTTCAGGGAGCTACTAGACATAAGGACAGTGTAGGAAAAACTCTTCTGTACTTGAATTAAAACATAAGAAAGGAGTTTTTCCTTCTTCTAAGAGTCAGCGATCAGAGAAGGGTGTTGACATTTTGTTAGGAAGGAGCCATTGTAGGCAGTGTGGGGACAGGCTGCGTGGGAACCTGAAAGTGAAAACCAACAGCATGAGTTTATGTGAACAGGGATAAATAAGAGCAACCAGTATGTTGTTTTAGGCAAAAACCTACACAAATCCTTACAAGATTCTGAATGAATAGGAGCGGTGCCGGAATACATCTGTCATAACTGAAAAAGCAGGCTGATGCTCCATTATATCTTGGACAGGCTGTGATTGAAGATTTCACCGTGGAAAAGATCCGCAAGACAAATTCTGAAGATAATTCAGAGTAGAAGTTGACGCCTGTTATTAGACCTGACAGTAGTGTGACAAGAAAGCAGATAACAAGAAAGAATCGCTATGGGAAACAAAATTGTATTAACTTGTTTGTTTTGTCTCTTTGTATTTTAATGTTTGCAGCAATTCAACATCAGCTCCCCCAAAAATGGAGATATTTGTGTTCTCAACTTGTTGTCAAACAAAACGACATCAAGCAACAACCCATTCTTCAGCAGCGTTGCTTCTGCAACAGAAATAAATGCTGTTGACGGGCAATAACCCAGTGTCACAAAACTATCTCAGTCATACCCAGGATATCAAAGAGTACTCCCACTACTCCCCCCTTGTGTACCTAGCTGGAACTCTTTTGCCCAGTTTGAGAAACATTTTTCCATAAGGTGTCTTGTGAAAAAAATGGAATTGGAATGTTGAAAGGGAAACACAAAGATGCAGGTCCCAGTGCTTAGCCCATTAAAGGAGGTACTGAGTGAGTTTCATGTCGAGTTTGGAAGCGCCTTCCATAGAACCAAATAAATATTGGTTTGCCCTCCTAAGAAAGCTTCGGGACGCTGTCTTGTAAAGCAGGATATGGGCAGGTATGTTGAACAGCCAACAGGTCCAGGGAAGTGATTCTTCCCCTGTACTCAGTGCTGGTGAGGCCACACCTTGAGTACTGTGTCCAGTTCTGGGCCCCTCAGTTCAGGAAGGATATTGAGGTGCTGGAGCAGGTCCAGAGAAGAGCAACAAGGCTGGTGAAGGGACTTGAGCACAAGTCCTGTGAGGAGAGGCTGAGGGAGCTGGGGTTGTTCAGCCTGGAGAAGAGGAGGCTCAGGGGAGACCTCATCACTCTCTACAGCTCCCTGAAAGGAGGTTGTAGCCAGGTGGGGGTTGGTCTCTTCTCCCAGGCAGCTATCAGTAAGACAAGAGGGCATGGTCTTAAGCTCTGCCAGGGGAGATTTAGGTTGGATGTTAGGAAGAAATTCTTTACAGAGAGGGTAATCAGGCATTGGAATGGGAAGTGCCCAGGGAAGTGGTAGATTCTCCGCCCCTGGAGGTATTTAAGATGAGCCTGGATGTGGCACTTAGTGCCATGGTCTAGTAACCACTGTGGTAGCGGATCAAGGGTTGGACTCGATGATCTCAGAGGTCTTTTCCAACCTAGCTGACTCTATAAAAAACCAAAACCAAACAGCTGTTTGAAGGACAAATCTAGAGAACAGGCCTACCCAGGACAATTCCCAGGAACGTGTATACTTCACTCATGCAGTGTAAATCAATCTTGTATTTCCCATGTATTGAGGATGGAGCATTTGTGCCTTTCCAGCAGAATAACTGACTGCTGCTTAGTCTCTGCTATCTTCAGCTGAAGCTCCCTAAACTCGCTTATGTCAAATGGAGAACCAGTTCAGACAATGTTATATGCACATGTCCTTTCTAAATCTGAAGCACTTTGCTGAAGTTACAGATGCATTTTTAACCTGAACATATGTTTCACTGCATAGCCTCATGGCTTCTGAACAGCTGTGATAGGAATACAGGTTGTCTCCTGAGGTAAATAAGCGCTCACCTGCTAAGCTGGGAAAAGAATCTCTATAAAGGGTATTTCAGACAGCTTGCAATAAATATGTTATCATCCACTTCATGTAATCCACTAATAATAAAGAAAGAGAAAACCATCCACATTTTATTTTCCACATGGTGATGCACTGTCCTTATGGAAAGAGGCGAGTGGCAACATGTCACAGCCTGCCAACTTCAAACACTCTTCTGAATGCTGTCTCTCATCAGTGGACTTGTATTCTCAAAGTAAGGAGTATTAGGTTTCAGTGAAAGACCTGAACTGTTCCATTAATGACCTGATGGATGAGGTAAGATTCAGTGGTTTTTTTTACTCAAAGCCAGACTTGAAATATTTGAACTGCCTCTCATTTCTGCTTGTCTGTTTTCCTGATAGATACTCATGTGGATCCAATCATCAGATAAATTTCTGAATCAGCAGAAGACATCTGAACTTTTTCCCAAAATACATAATATAGGTAAGTATTTGAATCCATTGTATCTCAGTACAGTGCTGTAGCTTTACAAATGCTAAGTAAAATGGGAGCTTTGCCTCATGATCTTGGCATCATCATCCTTAGACACCAGAACTTTAACATTTAGGTATCTTAGTGTGTTTGAAACTGTCAGCTTCTATCCTTTTAGAGATAGAAGAAAAAGAGACCTAGACAAAGTTTTCTTGAGGAAAACTCATTTTAAACTCAAAACTTTAAATAAATAAACTAATTTTTCCAGGCTTATCATTTCTTAGATCACACAAACTAAAAAGAAAAACCACCCCAAAACAAACCAGATGTGATGTTTCTGTCCTCTGACATTATTGAAATATTCAGGCATAAAATATGCTACTGAAATGTCTGAAAAAGGTTATGCTATTAATCCACACATAATTTAGAAATGTTTGGAATTATATTACCCAAACTTTTATATAAAAAAAAATTAGGCAAAACTAGAAAAGTTTGAGTCAAAAAATAAGTATTTTGTAAAGTTACGAATACATTGGCACAAGGTATGAAAAATGTACTAGAATTAGAGATTAAATTACTTTGATTATACTGGATAATAGCTGGGTTTTTTTGATAATAAATACTTGTTAGTTATAAGATCTTATTACAGTTTTTAACCTAATTGCTAATCTCCCTTTCCTTCCTCTCTCCCTTAAGATTCCTTACTGCAGATTGCAGCTTTCTCTCTTTTGGAGCATGTGTAAGAGAATTCCATATGTTGAAGGAAGAGGTACATAAAGGAACTGCTCCTTTAATTTATAAATATGAGTTTGTCCTAATAAATAAAGTGGCAACATTTCTCCCCAGGCTAAATCTAGTGTAAAAAAATTCAAACACAAACTGGAGCACAAAGGCACAAAACAGAAATCTTATTACTTTGAAAAGGATACAAAGATATATCAATGTCAATATAAACAAACAGCTTGAAACAAACAAATGGTGGAAAACAAAACTGAAGCAATGATGTACTACATTATATGAATAAATATATACTTTTAACTATTTATTTTATGAAAAATGAAGGTATAGGGACTGTGATATCTACAAAAATAGTAGAGTTATTCAAAAGCAGAAAAATTAGTATTTTCTCTATGCTGCTTTTTTAAGCATCACACCTAGATCTCTAGATGCAGTGAATCCCTTTCTCTTCCCCTAGGGATGGGTGAAGGATACTGGATTTCCCAGACTCAGATAGAATGTTAAAACCCTGGATATTGAAAATCTCTCAAGAGACTCCTTCAATTATATTAATACTAGAGATGGGAAACATTTTTCTTGAATAATACTTCAGAAAAATGCCATGTCCTTATAATTATGATATATATCTTTATCAAATTATTTTGACAATTATGATCAAAACTAACAAAAAAATCCTGCCATGGTTTCATTAATATTTTTTTTTCAAAGAGGCACTGTAACTAATCTAATTTTAACTTTTTAATTAACATTGAGACTACCTGGAAAAAAACCCTCTTATAACTTGTCCTATCTTGGATTTATTAAGAGTTGGCAGCCCTACATTTGATTCCTTTGGATTGGTTACCTATTTGACTTTACAAGAGCACCATCAGGGCAACTATACCTCTATTAGTTTATTTAAATTCAGATAACAGAAAATAACTGTAATCTTATGAGACTTAGATGAAGGCAGTCAATTCTCACAAATTTCTTTTGGAGTGTCTGCTTTCCTTAAAAACAGTTAAAAAACCAAACAACCAAACAGAAAAACCCCCAAACCCAATAACCCAACAAACTGGTTTTCATATGAAAACTTTAAATTCTATGACGGATTATTTTCAGTTGACAACTAGATTGGTTTCAGATACTGAAAATTTGTAGTCTATAGTACTTTCTTTTTTGCCCAAAATTACCTGATATGTCCAAAAGCAGAAATATTTATGATAAAAGATATCTTTAAAAAGTTATTTGCTAAACATAGATAAATTTAGAGGCATTTTTGAATTTATCTAGATAAAATTAAAACAAAACACCTGTTGTTTTCTTTGATTTGCATGAGGAAGAAAACCTGTTTTCCAGTCAGATAAAATATGATTTTTCTTTGCCTATATAGAATAGCTATCATATCCTAAAATAAAAGTATGAAAGTGAAGAGGGTGCTTTGAGGATAGGTGTGTGAAAGTTTTGTAGATAGCTATGAGGTTACAGAGGTATAATTACTAATTATGTAGCACTGATTCAGACACGTTGTGCTTTGCTCAGGCTCATATATATTACCTGTATGTAATGGTAGTGGATCATGCCCTGTCTTGCTGCAAGTGTTCTGCTTCGTGGAATCACATCTTTTGCTTTCTGCCCCTCTTGTGCTGTGTTAGAAGAAACTGAAATTACACTGAAGACATTCTTTGCATTATTGAGAGCTTCTACAACCTGGAACAGAAAGGACTAAGAAAAAGAGATGAAGCACTTAGCTGGAAATATAGTGAGGTGGATATGTTTTAGGCATGTAAATGCAGAAGAAAAATGGAGTACTACAGACTTAGAACCACACCCACAAACATTAAAAGGAGAAAGAAAAGTAAAATAAACTGTGGAGGAGTAATTATGACCTGCTAAGCTTTTGTGCCTTTATTCTGTTTGTGAACTTTAAAGTCATGAGTGAGTCATGGCAGTTTAGTGGTCGACTGTTTTCTATTCTGTGTTTGCCAATAGAGGCCCATTAGGGATCAGCTCGTGGGAAAGCCATCTCTGTCAGTCCACACCTCAAAGGTTTCACCCAGCATTGACTCCCTTCCTTCCCTTATGAGAAGTATGTTGGAGCAACAACCATTTCTGGACTATCCGTGTCTTTAAAAAGTTGAAAACTGCCACTTATACTAGAAAATGAAACTAGGCTTTTGCAACTTCAGAGACATAAATATCAATACTTGTGTAGCTGTGTACTACATTTCAGTTCTCCAAAGACATGTGCAGGAATAAGTCTACTGAAGAGTCCTGAATCCTGACATTTCAGATTGTATAGTGTTATTCACAAACATGCCTTTTTGAGCTTTGGCCATCATTGTAACTTATCAATGAAGCCAGTAAAAAATACAGCTCAGCACGTCCTACATGTCCTGAGTAGCAATACTGCAAATACTGTAAATTGTTACATCACACCTTTATTCTGCCTTAGTTTATCAGTTTTAAAATGTTTCACTACTTAAATACTATCGTGAGAAAAGGCTAGAGGAAAGCTGTAGGAATAACAAGATACCAGTTTTATTAATGACTCTTTTAATGACTTTAAGCGAGTGATAAAGAATAAATTCTCAAAACTGTCCACTTAACTTGAGATACCCAAAATATCTCTAGTCAGATATTTTACAATTAAAGCACTCAAAATTCAGGGGCACTCCCAAAATGTAGCCCTTTAATCATTCTCTTTCTCATTCATCTACATTGTGAAGTTGTGATAATACCTACTTCTGAAAAGCCTGTTCTTTTTACATTCCATTGATACTACTGAACTGATGCATAATTTAAAATCATCAAAAAAAATTAGCAGAAGCTGGTAACAATAGTTACACCTTGAGCATACTTATTACTCCACTGCAACTTATCAACCGTGAAATGAGTTTGCCTTGGAATATCACATATATTAGTGACAGATGCTTCAAATCCTGGGTAAGACAGTAGGACGAATCCTAGCAATGCTTCAATAAAGTGCATACATACTGCCAATCTTCTCTGTAGCCTTACTACATCCAGTGATGGCCAGGCCTGTAAATAGCAAGTTGTCCAGACTTGGAGTTTCCCTTATGCTTTTTCAAATTTCTTGTGGTGTTCTCATACTAAATAGATCAGCAGAACAGTAAGCTCTTCTAGCCTGTTCTTCTGGATGCTGTATCCTGCTGTATGTTGTATGGCTTGCACTCCTGCAGTGTATGAGAAAGCAGAGAGCCAATTCTGTTTCCTGGATACAAACGCATTCAGATCCCTCAGAGTTTCTTTTAGGGAAGTCCACCTCAAATTAAGAACAGTTTTCAGAAGCAACGATACTTTGGTACTCTATGGAAAGAAAGAAAAACAGCAAAAGCTAACAGGAGTATGGATAATTGACAACTGACCCCAAAATACAGTCTGTGGGTCTGTGACAACCCAAGGACCAGCTTTCCTGTCATGAAAGGAATCACATTAAGAATTAGACTACACTTGCTTCTTGCCTGAAATTGCTTATGTGGTAGAGAAGGAAGGAAGGAAAAGTACCTGTCCTTGTTTGGTTTTTGATGCAATACAAAATAATGCACTCAAGCAGCATACATACTGGGGGGGTTTTTTTCTGCATGCTATTCAAGAAAGCAACAGCCTGGAAAGGCAAGACTGACCTTCATGTTCCTGTCCTCTTCTGGTCCTGATGAAGAGAGTGAACAGTACTCTCAGGAAAAAAAATCTTCCAAGGCTCGCCCAGAGTTCGTGGAGAGGCTGATCTAGGGAAAGGGGTTCTCTCTTACATCCTGATCTGTTCCAGAATTCTTTCCTTGTCACTCTGTCCCAAAATTGCTTCCAGCAAGGATAATCTAACCATTGAGTCTGAATATCAGTGGACTCCTTCTATAGTCCTGAGCAATGCCAGGTAACTCCAAGTTTCCCTGCCCCAGAAAACTGTTGTAAATTCTCAAAATGAGGGCTGATAAACCAAGGACACATCAGAGCTGGGTTTTACCCTTCACAAGTTTCTCCAGCAACTCCACATATAGAATAGCAACAATCCTGCAAATGGCAAACCCACAGTGAATGCTGCCAGCGTACTCATGTGAAGGCAGAGAGGAGACATGGGCAAGACCAAGTGGAAGCCTATTTTCATATTCAGGATATGTATCCACTATAGAAGTACTGGTGTATTTTACCAGAGAGACATACAGTGCTAAAGCTTTTTATATCAATAAAATAAAATCGCCATCCACAAGCAATAAAATATTAAATAAAAAACCTGACAGTGGTGAGAGTCCCTGGCACAGATGTGTTTGTCTGGGATCATACTGCTCTACAGCCCTGCCTAACAGCCAGAAATCTCTAGCTTAGAAGTGACCTAAGCATATGTTCTGCAACTGGTGGTATGTTTTTGTAGCCCATGCAGATATGCTTAAACTAGCTGTGATCTATCTAGCTCAGATAAGAACTGCTAGGAAGGTATGATATCATGGTTTTCAATCTTGGTTAGCAAACCAGGTGCATACCTGAAAACAGGCTGGCTGGTAGACACTGCATTGGAGTCACCATATCCCTGTGCCTGCCAGAATCAGGTACCTTAAAGCTGCAAATCCATGCAGATGTACTCTGAGAGATTTATTCCCAGTGAAAGCTAACACATTGAGCTAGTGTTTAGTATGTTCTTTTAAAAGAGGTTGGGAAGAGTACCAAAAGTATAATTACACTAGCAAGAGTTGGAGAGCTAATTAATCACACATTGACAAGATCTCTTGTGCTGAGACATTTCACAGAGAACATTGGGAGTGCCTTAAGTAACTTCCTCAGGTACATGCTTTTTGAGTGAAGAATAAATTAGTAGGAAATTGGCTGGACAGAAAGGAAACCTTGGAACGGAGTTGGAGGTTGGACCAAGCCCAGTGAGACTGGGATTTTTCTTTATCTTTAGAAAAAATGAATTAGCTATTGGTATACCCTTAAAGATCATTTGCAGCATGACAGGAGTGAAAATGCTCTTGAGGATGCTTTTTTCATAACTGTGCCTCCAAAATTAGATATCTAAATAATAATTTGACTTTCAAAGATAGTCAGCATTTGACAGCAATCTTTGATTTCTTGCCAGGAAGGGACTGATTCCACTAACACTCAACTATTGCTACACAAGTATATCCATTAAATTCAAAGGAATTCAGTGGATATACTCGTGAACATCTTCACATATATGATGTTTGGAACATATTCATGTCAAAGTTCCTCAATTTTCACAGGGTTTATAATGTGGGGTTTGGCTTTTTTTATTTAATTCTTTACATGAAGTTGTTTCTGAAAATCTCTCCTGTGTGCAGGCCTGATTTTATTCATTATGTATCTGTTTGGTATAACTTTAAGAAATTATGCTCTTTTAAAAAATAAAACAACAAAAAAATCCCCTCTCCTTCTTTCATATTACTGAACTTGGAAAAGCCTGAAAATTTGCTGACATTTCTCCAAGGTTTGAGCAGTTTTTCAGGAAAGTGCTTAAAATTGATATAAGCATTAGTTTTGCAAAAACTCAGCCAGATGTACTCCTCTGCTAACGGGACTATAAAAAAAAATAAATCCTCTGGAAAACCCAGTCAACCCATTTATAAGCCTTGAGCAAGAACACGTCAAAAAGAGTTGCTAATTGTGGCTGCAATAATGGAATAAAGCTTATTGCGACTCCTGGCAGGACTTTACACCCTCTCTCCACCAGATAGTGCTGTTTCTCCACAGAGCTATTGAGGATGCACAGGCCAGGGAAAGGTCAGGGGCTGTCTCGAGGTAACAGGCTGCCTGCGGCTTGCTCGTCCCTCCCTGTCGCGGCCACTGTCACTCTACCTGAAATAGGGCAGGCGCGTCTGGGAGAGGTTTGCAGGAGTAAAAGCGTGCCTTGGGAGGGTGCTGTGTGCAGGTGACTGCGTGCTTGTGTTGCCACTGTTGTTATCCGTTATCAGTTTGAGGTAATCTCTTTCCTAAAGTAAGAATGCAAACAGAAGTTGATGCAATTAGTCTGTGCTTTTATGATCTCTCAGTAGTCTCTTCCTTACAGCTTTACAGGACACTGTAACAGTACAGTTGTCAGTCAAGTTAGAGGTTGGACTGAAGCAACACTAAAGAAAATCAAACTCCAACACGCAGATGCTCCCACAGTTGAGCAGCACAAGTTGTGAGCAGCCCGATGCAAAGGTTGTTTGGTCTCAAGAGTGCTGAGCAGGGGGGCTTCTACCAGCAAAAGTTACTTCTGAGGAGCAGATAGATCTCCTTAACCAGTACTGAATCTAGGTACCCTGTAGGCACTCTGCGTCCTTTAAGAAAAAATACAGCTGGGAAAAATACCTAAAATGTAATTAAACTACAGGCCATGGTTTACTATTCTGCTGTAGCCTTTGTAACAGAGCACAGAAATGCATCTGGAATGCTTCTTACTGCCTTTCTGCCAGAGAAATACTGCATGTGCTGTATCTTCCTCTCTTGGCCTCCCTGTGAAAAAGAGAAGGAATAGCATTTGCTCTTCAACTCTTAAAGAACAGAACCCTTCCAAATGCATAGCAAGAGAACAGAAAAAAACCCAAGCAAACAAATATTTTAAAACCTTTCAAGTGAAAAATGGTACGTACAGTTGCAATGTTTTTTGCTGTCTGTTACTTAGATATTTTGAGACAATTGAGCCAATATTTTAGATGAACTCTGCAGGAAGCATTGTCATGTTGCTCTGTGTACCTGAGTTACTGGATTTTAGGAATACTATTCCAGGGTCCTTCAGTTGAGAACTCCTAAATGACAAAAGTTCAGTCTTGACACAGACATGCTTTCCCGCAGAATAATTAAAAAAAAAAATCTAAAAATAAATTAAAACAGTACAAGGTATTTGTATTTTCCTAAGTAATGTAAGGCTGGAGCTGTTTGATCCTAAATGAGGTTGTAAGTCCTTATTCATGCTGGCAGACATTTACTCTTAGAAGCAATGATTTGCGAAAACAAACCTTAGCTTGATTCAGTGCATGGAAAAGTACAGATGGCTTGAATTAGATATCAGGGCCTAGCTATGTATGCAGTAGATTGTACATGTAATTAGCCAAATGGCTTATTTATATTATTTTGTATGCTGTGTTAATATTGTCTGTATTCAGACTTTCATAATATGCACGTGTGATCTCACAGAGATGCTAGATCATTAAACTCACCATGGAGACTCTGTTTACCTACCTTAGGCATACGAAATACATGCAGTTGCAGACCTCTTTAAAAATAAACAGAAAAAATTAAGCAGTATATCAGCTTGGATTTTATGTTTTCCAATAAATATCTAAGGAAATGGAGCATATCGTTTACATTGCTGTTATTGAGAAACAACACAAACACATCCAGATGAAAGATTGATATATAGTGTTCTTTCTGACACACTAAATGTAAGACAGCTTAATACATACTATTATATGCATTAGGTTGTTCATGGGGGTAGGAGGAAAGGAGCAGGTGCTTCTTGTATTTCTGGTGGGGCCTGTGACTATGGTCCTTTTCAGAAATGATGTGATAGATGTGTCACGGTGGCTGTGAGCCTAGGAAAGGCTGAATTGCGAAGGAAGACATTTCCCATAATTGGCTCCATACCACAGCTTTGTATCAAACGATTCTGCTTGGAGATTGTCAGGATGATAATGAACATGGAGATTTTACTGTACTTCTATTTTGACTAGTAGACTAAGTGGCAACAGGCACCAGAAAGTCTGTCTTCCATTAATGCGAATGCTCTCGTGACCCTTAGGTTTCATTAGTACAGTATCTCCTATCTGGAAACTGCTCTGGAAGCACAGATACTGGAGTTGTTTCATTAGCTCCAAATATAACACCTGCCTCCTGAGCCACTGCCTGCAGAAATCCATAATTATCTGTTCTTTCCTCTCCAGTCAGGAATATCGGGTCCAGATCAAGGACTGGGTGCTCATTTTTTATGTACTTATTCAACTGGATCCAGGCAATTGAGCTTCTTTCTACATTGCCTGAATCTTCAAAGAACCCCAACTGCCCTCCTGAGTGCCAGGACTGACCCTTTCTCTTATGGTATTACAGCAAATTCAAATCCCATCAAAGGGCAATGTCCATCCATTTTCTGGTGACTTTCTCAACTAAAAAAAAGGGCAAAATCAGTAGCTAAAAATAACTAAGGCAGTAATAATTTTCACCATGGGAAACCATCTCGATCCCGAGTACGTTTGCTCTGATGAGGAGAAAGTCAGGCTACATATAGCTTCCCGGTTATTTCATACGATATTCGGTACCACGGTGATGACAACTGCTGAAATATTTCATATTTCAGATAACGTTCAAGAACACAGTACGTGCAACCTTTCACTCTTTCAGAAGGGTTTTCCCCCCCCCCCCCACTTTCAGTGCTCTTGCAGGGCAGTGGCCACCGCCCGCCCGCGGTGTCCCGCTCAGCGCCAGCTCGGAGCAGTTCGGAGGCGCCGGGCTTTGAGGTGCGGCAGGCACGGGCCAGGTGATCCGCAGCGAACAAAGGGGCTGGCAGTGACCCACCGCCGCGGGGGCATGGGCGGGCAACAGGGAGTTTCTGTCCCAACCCAGGCAGCGCCTCCCGGCCGGGGGAAGGGCGGCCACGGGCCGGGCCGGGCGGGGCCAGGCCCCGGGAGGCCGCTTCCCCTGGCGGCGGACGGCACTTCCCGGCGCTCGCACACCGCGGGGAAACTCTTCCTCCGGCCCGGCCCGGCCCCCGCTGACGTAGCGGTGTCTCTGCCGCCGCCGCCGCAGCGGGCGGGGGTGGGGGAGACGCGGGCAGGGTCTCGGCGCTGTGGGGTGGCGGGGCAGGGCCGGGCGCGTCGTTGCCCGTCAGGCGCCGGCAGAGGGGTCCCGGGGATTACGGGGAGAAGGGCGAGGGGCTTCCGCCAGAAGCGCCCGGTCCGGCCAGGACCTCGGTGGTCAAGCACGTTAATAAAGGCGTTCCGAGAGTGTTTCCTCCACGCTTGGTTCAATTCACCACTTTACCCCGTGAGGAGGAGGAGCGGGGCCAGGGCAGGCAGTGGCCCCAGCGGAAAGCCGCCCGGCGGGTGCGGAGGAGCGGCGAGCCCGGCGCGGGGAGCGCGACCTCCGCCGCCGTTCCCGGCTGGCGGCGGCCGCGCTGCTCCCCCAACAGGCAAAACTTTCTACACTCGCACACACCCGCACGGCCGGGGCTGCCGCCGCCGCACACTCGCCCCACATACACACACACACACTGACGTCTTTTGCGCATTTCCTGCGCTGGAGCGAGCGGCGGAGCGGCACCGGCAGCGGGCGGGGGCTGCGCGGAGGGAGGCGGCCGTCGGCGGCCGAGGGGAGGCGGCGGGCGGGGGGCGGCCGGCGGGAGGCGGGAGGGAGGCGGTGGCGGCTCTGCCCATCGCCAGGGCGGCGGCCGCCCAGCCGGAGCCCGCCGAGACCCGCGCGGGCCGCTCCGCTCCGCTGCCGGCGCCCCCCATGCGCGGGGGTCGCTCCGCTGGGTCCTCGGCCTTGGCGGCGGCGGAGCAGAAGGCGGCGGCGACGCAGGACGGGCGGCTGCGGGCGGCGGCGCGGATGGAAGGTCCCTGGGTGGATGTTTGCTGAGCGGAGGCTGTGCAGTAGGCAGGGCTGGTGGGTCGGCCGGTGTTTCTGATCCGTGTGAGTGTGTGTGTGTCTGTGTGTCTGTGCGTGTGTATGCGTGCGTGTGTATTGTTGTGCGGCGCACGGGCAGGACTGGCGTGTGCGGGAGCCCGGGATCGCGGCTCTGCTTCCTCTGCAAGAACTGATCCAGGATTATGGTCTGGGTGAAGGGAGAAGGCTCTTGCTTACCCCACGGATTGATTATGCTTGGGTTTTGATTGCATTCGGGGGTGCCTGCAGCCGCGGCCGCCTCCCCCTCCCCGGCGGCCCCCCTCCCTTGTTTTCCGTTAGAAACACGGGCAAGAAAATAAATGTATTCACTGGGTGTCGCAAGAGCAAAGGCTAAATAATCAAAGGTAACAGCAGCA
Organism: Pseudopipra pipra; assembly: GCF_036250125.1. Lineage (NCBI taxonomy): Eukaryota > Metazoa > Chordata > Aves > Passeriformes > Pipridae > Pseudopipra > Pseudopipra pipra. The sequence goes on from NC_087551.1 coordinate 27,382,189, forward strand.
GCCAGGCGAAGAGACCCGCACCGTACCCTGCTCCCCCACTCCCAGACCTGCCCTCTTATTTATTGGCGAGACCTCTCTCCCTCCCTCTCGGTGCGAGTGCGTTGAGTGAGTGTTTGATCCCGGGAAAAGTGCAGCCATCCAGCCATGGTGGTTTTCAATGGCTTGCTGAAAATCAAGATCTGCGAGGCGGTGAATCTGAAACCCACAGCGTGGTCTCTGAGGCATGCAGTGGGTCCCAGGCCACAGACCTTTTTGCTGGACCCTTACATCGCCCTCAATGTGGACGACTCCAGGATCGGGCAGACCTCGACCAAGCAAAAGACCAACAGTCCTGCTTGGAACGATGAATTTGTCACCGACGTTTGTAATGGCAGGAAGATAGAGATGGCTGTTTTCCATGATGCCCCCATCGGGTACGACGATTTTGTAGCTAACTGCACTATACAGTTTGAGGACTTGCTGCAGAACGGGAGCCGTCACTTCGAGGACTGGGTAAGTGCTTGCGCTGTGGATACATACATGTACATATGATTTTCAGTGGCACGGGTAAGGATGCAACATCTGTCTTGCAGAGCTAGGTTGCCAAGGGCATGTAATGCCTCTGAAGGCTTTTCATTATTTCCATGCTTTGTTATACTGAGATAGTCATGGTTACTGTATAACTAATGCATGTGGTCTACAGGCGAGGCAGGAAAAGAAATATGCTGAATCTAAGTAAGAGATTTGTAATTACCACTTCAGTTTCTGAAATTATGTTATATAAATACAAATCTAGTTGTCTTATTGTGTCCGAAAAACCCCAACCAAATGCATCCATATAGAACATAACCACAAAACCCAGATCCAGCACTGGGATGAGTTTCATCATTTCAAGATAAACGCTGTTGGTTAGCCTGGCAATGATGAGCCTTAAAAATCCAGACCTGACCTCTGATATGAGACACTTCAGGGTCTTCGTGTCACTTGAGAGCTCACTGCATCAACACTGATGCTCCTCCTTCCTTCCCCCAGATGATCGACACCTTTATGCACAGATCTAACGCAATGCTTCTTCAAATGCCCAAGACTGATAAAAGGGTCCTGATGGAATTTAGGCCCAACTAGATGAATTCTGTTGTCTGTGTACACAATGTGTCTTAACAGCTTCTACAGCATTTTAAAGATCCAGAGGCTAGTGTGCCTCAGTGAGAGTACAAAAAAGCTGGAAAACCCTTGGTCTGACATACTCAGGTAGTGTGATTTAACAGGGAAAACACAACCAAACAATAAAGAAACAGGAAACGTGAATATGCACATTTTGCATTTCTGCAGTTGAACAGTTAAATGGTATATCCTTTAAAAGAAGTGTATAATAAAACAATAGTAGCTGTCGTCTCAGCGTGCCCTGCTTTGACCAGCCTTCTGAAATTATATATGCTCATCTTTTATGTATTTATGTTTCATGGTCAGTGATACTAGTCAGGGCAGTATTTTTTCATCAAACAGACAAAGAACCCAGGACCAAAGTAAAAATACTGAGAGTTAATAGCTCTGAGTTTCATGTATTCTTTGGGGCTTCTTTACTGAATGCAGTGGTATAAAGAGATGGCAGGATGATGGAAAGGCATGAAAAGAGTTAGACTCTATTTTTGCTGATTGGAAGGTGATTAACTTCGCTGTTAAAACTTTTGTGTTTACAACTTTAAAATATTTTTCAGTTTTGCTGCCTTTTGCTGCCTTTTGATAATTAGGATCTAGATTATTCTGATGCTGTAAAAGCTGGGCAGTAGTAAGCTCAGATGGTAAAAGCGGGTGATAGACAGAGGAAAAAGAGCTATATCAGGAAAAGACAAATGCAGCAGTATTGCAGATGTCTTTTACCTGGATTGAATGATAATCAAGTTTGAGCTCACCTGAAATGAAGTGAGATTTCATCTTTGAGACCAGTGGGATGAGGACATCATCACAGATTTCTAGTGACAGAAGAATAATTTTGTATTTCTTTTTGTGCATGGCACATGTTGTGAGTTTGTCTCCAAATCTGGAAGGACCTTGCAGGTTCCAGATGCCAAGTTTGAATTTCGGTCTGACCGGTGTGCTGGGGTGCATCTGGGTCTGCTATCTAAGGTGAATTCAAACATCTGAACACGTTGTCTAGATAAATAGTGGAATTTAACACGTTGAGGCCCATTGTAAACATTACCTGTGAGGAACTACATAGCTGAATTGGATAAATGCTGTGTTTTATTGCACCAGGATTCATTGCTGTCCAGCATTCAGTGGGTGGGAGGAGACAAGGGAGGGACTACGCTTGTTGTCTGTTGATGTGACAGAATTGAGGACATGGCAGTGGATCATAACTAGTCAGCTCAATATAATGCAGGTTCTGAAGCATCACCTTGTTTTGTGCTGTAAATCCTCCTAGTTAGGATTGGGTTTATGTGGTACGTACAGCAGACAGCATATACCATCCTCCCTGTATCACAGTTAGAATAGGTGGGATGGTAAGTATTTATAGGACTGTGTTTTATCCTTTCCAAAATCTTCCTGTTTACTGTGTGTGTCACCGTAATTGTAATACTGAGTGTGTTTATTGAATTGTTAATAGATAAGGACCTTCAGAGAACTGACTCTTACAAAATTGCACTGGTTTTTGGTCTGATTTCATTGAGTTAAAATAAGGCCTGTGGCCATGATATCTCTATAGAGTCCATACTGAAGTAAATAGATTTATTGGTATCTTCATCAGTGTCTGGAGTCTATATTAAAACCTGAAAAAGGAGTTGTCTGCGAAGTGAATGGGTTTCACAGTACAAGGAAAATGCACGTGGCCTAATCCAATGTTAGACTAAGATCTGCTGGTACGATACAATCAGTTTTTTCTGTTTAATAAGAGGACTACTTCCTTCGTTTCACTCTTGGCATTTAAGGCAGATATTTTAGTAGTATTCTTTCTGAACTTCGTAACAAGCAAATCAAAAGCAGCAATCACGGGAACCCATTCCTCCTTGCTGCCTGAAATATCAAATAAATGCAACCTAACAAACACACTTGAAGATCATCAAGTCTTTTATGCCATTCTGAGGGTTCTCTTTAAGCAATCCTGAAAGTTTGAACTGGCTACCATGTACTTGCTGAGTTTGTTTGATATAATTGCACTGCTGCCCCTCCTTACCTTCAGAATGATGCAACAGTTTTTGCAGGATTGGACTGTCACTGTTAAAATAGGGTTGAGAAAATGCTCATATGCTAAGAACAGCTCTTGTCAATATATTAATAGCTTTAATGCTTTAGGTCTCATATAATACCACATGAATTTTTTTAAGGAAATTTCAGTATTTATTTTATAATATCTGCTCTAGGGTCAAGGTTATGTTTCTAGCTTCTTTTAAGAAGTCCAGAATGAAAAAAGATTCACAAAAAATTAATGTTTTGGGGTTTTTTTCCCCTGAAAAGAAACTGGTTTTCTCTTTATCCAACTCACCTGCTTTGATTGACTTTTGCCATTGTGCAAATCCTTGTATTTTTTCTGAGATGAGTTTTTTAGGAAAATACTGGATATTTTTCTTATTGTTAGGCCTGTGCTATATACGGATGCCATGGTTACAGTGGAAACACTAATGATAAACAAGTACAAAGCTTGAAATCATGATAGCATCTATTGTATTAGCACAAGCCAGATAGATAGGCACAATCATGGTTTCTTTTGTCTACAGAGTGTTCAGCAGTTGCAAAAATGGTTTTTAACCTTATGATAGGTATACTCACTGGAATATATATATATACATATATATATATATACACAAAAGAAAATTAGTTGAAATTGTGGCCTGAAATGGGGATTCAGATTTTACTGGATGGAAGCTTTTCAACAAAATGAATAGTTTTGTAGGGGTTTTGTAAGATGAATATGAAATACTTGTTTGGGTTTCTAAAACAGTTATAGTGACAATAAAAAGATGGCTGCTTTTCCAGTGGTGCATCAATACGGACATAGCACAGGAGAAGTGTCAGTTTTGCAGATTTTTTTAGTCATGGCTACGCTGCAGTTTTAAAGAGAACTTTGGATTTATGACATTACAGGCTTTTCTGTAAGCGCAGAAAATGTCATACAGAATGGCACCGAGTATTCAAGAGGATGCTGGTGAATTTATGCTTTGAAAAAGAGAAAATACAGAACAATAAACAACCTGCAAGTTCTGATTGAAAAACAAACTAGCAACTTGACAGCTCTGGCTGTATTTTTTGAAGTTAGGTAATTCAGGTGATAATAAAGTATGTCTTTATCTAGCTTTCTTACATGTGGCATATGTAAATGATTCACTTGAATTGGCAATGGAGCTACATTTAAATCAGTAGAACTGAGATCAAGAAGGAAAATTCCATTGATATTTAGCCTTGTGGTTGCACTCTGGTGAATTAGCATGATCAGTGTTTATATGTGTCAATGATTGGCAGTGTGGGTTCTGAGTCTGCTTTGCAGAGTTGACGGTAGATGAAGTCAGTGTGATTGGACCTGTGCCAAAGAGTCCATCTAAGGGTCTTAGCCATTAGCCTGGCTGTACACAAGAAAACCTATTGAGTCGTCCTAAGAAATCCTTTTTCTGGCTGAGTAGCAGGATTCACTAAATCAGTCAGGACATCACAACACTTAGCAAGAAGAGCTTCTATTTCCACTGAAAATATTTTACAGTTATATTTAGGTTAATGAAACAGGTTTAATTTTCTTCTGTCTTGAATCCAGTCAATGTGAAGTTAGTCATGCAGCTGTGCCACCATTGCATAAAGGAAGTTTATTATGAATTAATGTAATATCTCAGTATCAAGTTGATGAAGAATTATGGGAAATGGCATGGGGAAGAAGTACACTCTTTTACATACTTTTGAACTGTTGAGTTACGTATTTTTATGTCATGTTTATAGTATACTATTGAATACATTTTCATATTGGAAAGAGTAGGTCCTTAAATTGGAGTCCATACAGTTAAACACCTAGGTTATTGGAGCTCTGAATGTTACCTGAAAGAGAGTAGCAGGGGGGGATTGAAGCTCTTCTGAGTCCTTGGTCCTGTGAGCTGTCCATGAATGTGAGAAGTAGTACCGTCTCCTTCTGGTCCCTCTAATCTGAATTAACTGGCAAGACTACTTAGGTGCTTTTTTTCCTTTTTTTTACTGCCATTTCTGTTGTTGGAATGGGAATTCCTTTCAGTCAGCAGGTGATCTGTTGTAGCTGGCAGACAGAGAATGGAATTGTCATCATTTTAGTGGAGGTCATCCTGTGTGTTAACCTCTGCTTGTGCCGTACACTGCTGAGTGCTGGCATTGGGCTGGCAGAGTGTGACTGTAGTGTATTTTCATTTTTATTTTCATCTACTGGCTGAATTTATCTGTTCTGGTGGTGTTGAAAGGACTAGGATTTTGCTTGCAAAAACTTTACATCTCATCTAAACTGCGGTTCATGGGCTGCTGAAAAGCTTTGTTATTGGAAGCATATTTGTTGAAATGAAAGGGAAATTGCTGTACTGTTTGATGCATTTCTGCATGACAAGGCTGTCACGAAGCAAGGTCTGTCAGTTTTGGGGGACAAGGGTGAGACATCTACAGGGGCTCAGCAGGGTTTCACAGAATCTCTGTAATTGTGAGGGTGAGTGATGGACAAGAGGAGCTGGGAGATTTTGGAGAGAACTTGGTACAGACAGGGGTCTTCCTTGCCTTCTCCCCCATTCTGTCTGCCTCCTGTGCCTCCTCTTTTCCCTCTCTGCTGGGGATGTAGTACAGTCACACGCAGCTCTCCCACTGTCTTGTATCAATCTGTTTCTACAGCTGCATAAATCTACTCCTACTGCCTGCTAGAAATGTTCTCTCCTAACCGCTCCTGCTTACCTGCAGTGCTTCCCAGCCTGCTGAGAAGCAATAGAGGGGGAAAATGCTGCCTCTGCGGTTGTTACTGCAGGGAGAGAAAAAGGACAAAGTGGGGAAAGGAGGAGATGAGGCATGGAGAGAAACCTGGAGGAGGATAACGAATAGTTGCTGCTGCACCGCGTACTCCAGCTGCCCTTTTGGCAACAGCAGAAAGCTACCCATGTAGGAGACAGGGATGAGCTGGCACAGGCAAATTGACTAGTTGAAGGCCGTATGTTGCTCACTGACCCGCTTTTGGGGGTTTTTTTTGCCTGCTTTGCTCAGTGTATAGCTTTTGAATCTCACTTCAGATGTGAAAAAATTGCTTAGGGCAAGAAAAGTGTGTAGTGGAGCATGCATTTCACTTAGCCCGGAATTCTCATAGCTTTAGGTCAGGATTTGATCCCACCACTGATCAGAATCTTATCCTATTGCTGCTAATAGCAATACTGATACAAAGTTCTACGTAGTGAAAATAATTCTACCAAACTCTGGGAAGTATTTGTTAGAACAAAGTTACCAGTAACAGTCTATTTCAAAGGTACTGATTCAAATCTAGACTTTAAGAAATGTCCAAGAGGGGCGAAAATGATTCGTGCATGTCTTTCTTGTACCAGTTTTTAGACAGTGCACATCATTATTCCAGCTCAGGTGATTCCACAGACACTGTGCAGAACTTCACAGTTGTGAGTAAACCACTGATCTCACTGGATTCACTGGATTTCATACAGGCCTGTGTTTAAATTCTTTCCTCAATAGGGGCCTGTGTTCCAAAGGAACACTGAGAGTAAAAAACATTTAACAACATCCTTTACTTGTATTTTGCTCTTATTGATTTATTACTCTTCTGCCAATCTTGCATATGCAAGTCTGGTTTCTGCTTTCCTCTAGCATCAAACTACATATCTGTCCTCCCAGTTCAAAAATCTTTAAATATTGCCAAAATGAGGGCTTGATTTAAGTTGGAATTGTAGGACTTGGCAACTAAATGTGATTAGTTTCCACTCCCTAACTAAACTTTCATTTAAATGAACTTTTGGAGGGGGTTCAGGTTTTGAAGTGAGGCCGTGAATACAATTTGTAAAACATTAGAGGCAGGAGCATTTTGGCTTGAAATTGGATGGTTGAATTCAGTTCTGCTTTACCCAGTACTATCTTAATCTTCTTTCTCCCATCCCAATGGTTAGACTGTAAGATAAAGACATCTACAGTTCATGGTAAGAGAGGTTTTGGAAACAACAGGTATGCAAGTAATAGGAAATTTGTGGTCAGAGAGGACTGAGAAGAGACTTTCCCTCCATCCACATGGAAAGGTAGGGCTAGAACTGTCTGGATATGGAATAAGGTCAGAAGTCCAAAGACAGCTTTGAAAACTGCCAGTTTGGGTTGTGGGGGATCGAACAAGCCTTTTGGCCAATCTAGCCAGAGCAAAACCTGAAGAATGGGGTTGTTTTGTGTGCCCTTTTGAGTGGAATTGTAACAGTTGCAGGGTTTTTTTAGAGGCAAAGCAGTCATTACAGAAGGCTGACAAAAAGTTTTAACCTTGTGTTTGTGAATACTCTCCTATTTGGCCAGCAGTCACTAGACAATTTAAAAAGTATATTCAGCAATATTAATATGAAACTGCAACTCTAAAGCTAATAAGCAATTCTACAGATTGGATAAGTTTTGTGGCAGTATGTACTTTGCACTGTGTTTTAGTGAAGAAAATGCAAATGAATATGATGTAAAAACATCTGCAGAATTATTATCTACTCTGATCATTATTCACAGTCACTAGCTTGAATTGCTAGTAAAGTTGATTTCTGAGTGTCCTCTCACATTCCTCCAAGAGTTAAAAAATCTTACATTATCGTTGCTGTGATTTAACAGAAGTTGCAGAAGCCAAGATTTCACATATTTCTGAATAGCACAGCTAAAAAACCTAGAGATATTGGCATGTTCCCATTAAATATAACAGGAGTTTTAATGTTTATTTTATTGGAAGCAGTGTTTGAGAAATGCTACACAGTTCTAAGAGTTTTTCCCCACTGAACTCTGTAGGGCTTGAATTGCTGAAGAACAGAAATAAAGAAAGACCATTGCTTTTAGAATCAAAAAAGGCAAAGCTTGATTCCATCGGAGGCTTGCAGGCAGCCATTTCTGCCTTATATCGGCTTACTTGAGCTGATTTAATTGTTCCAGACAATAGAATCATTTTACTTGTTTCTGGTGTCCTGCTGGGCAGTTTCATCACAGGCAGGAACAAAAAAGCCTGAATAATGGCTAGATGCTACCAAATAAATTTCATGTCTGCATTGTTTGAACAGCAAGCCACCATTGTATCTCTGTATCTTGAATGAAGAGTAGGGAAACTTAATACTTAGTGTTTCCAGCTTAGTATCTTTCAGTGTTTGAGAGTATAAGTATGTTACAAGCCTCTTATCGTTTGGGACCAGAATTTCCTATGCACTTTAGAACTCCTCATTCTTAGGTACATTGACCTTTGTAATGTTATTAAAAGACAAATGGCTTTGACAATGTTAATATTTGTATTTAGAGAGTGATATGGCAGCAATGCAGCAGATGCAATGGTGGTGGAAACATGAAGGAAAGACTGATGCATACTTTACATAGGTGATGAGGAAATGGCTGGAATTGCTTTTCTTTGTTTCGCAGATTAAAATCCAGCAAGACAGTAGTGTTTTCTTCTTCCCTGTTTTCTTTCAGTTTCCACTTTGTCATCTGTTCTGTCTTTATGCTGCCATTCTCCATCTTTCTTTATCTGTTCTGGCTTCAAGATAGTAAAGAAATGATAGGGTGACCTTTACAATATTGCATAAGATTTTGATGTTGGCAATGCTAGCAGGCTACGTGAATGAAATGTCCTGCTATAGATCTCTGTAGAGATCTATTGCAAGTACAGTTTTCTTGCTGGGACTGAATTTATTCATTGCATAAGTCTTTGAGGCATCTGTCAGCTTCCCTGTATTTCAAGGTGAGATTGATCCATTGTCTTTGAAAATGATGTCTGAGAATGTGTTGGCAAAGGGAAGGCTAAAAGTCATTCATGCTGTGTCCACTTTGTTTTCTTTCTTAAGTGGTTCTAGTCAGATTTATTGAGGAATCTTTTTTTTTTCTCTTCTTTTCCTCTGAGTTTCATTGCTTTTTCCTTCCTTGTAACCCCATAGTGCCTTGGCACCTCTTGAACGTTTGACCTCATGGCCCACTTTTCTCCTTGATCTACTGCTATCACCTTGTACTCAAGTCCCAGCTGTCTGTTGTAACTTTTCCTTCATTTTTTCTTGTTATTACTTGCCATCAGTCTGACTCCTTCCCTTTTTTTGTGACTCTGGTGGACCAGTAAGCTCCTCATGTCAGTAGGACTCAGAAGCATCTCCAGTGTGTGAGGCTCTATGGCACTTGCCCAGCCGCTGTCACCCAGAGCATGTCCCTGCTGTGCTTCTCAGCAAGCAGCAGGGAGCTGATTATACTGGTGGCTGTCAGAGCGCTTATTTTCAGTTAGGAGTGATCCACTGAGTTTCCAGTCAGTTATACTACAGAAGCGTTTAAAGGAATAAATGTAATATGGTAGCTTTGAACTTCAGGCAAAATGGTGTTAGCAGACTCAGTGGGGTGTTGAAGGAACATGATCTATCCCTGAAAACTGGACTCTCCCAAGCAGTGGAAACAACTGTTACAAAATTTTAGTTGGTCCTGATTGTTGGGATTTTCAGGAACTCCTAATCACGGAAAATATCTAGTATTGTTTGGTATTTTTGTTTTATATAAAGAGAAATTATGGTTTCTGTATTCAACAAATTGCAGTCCAAGCACAAGACAAAAAGGCAGATTGGGGAAGCCAAAAGAAACATTAGGAAAATGCTTACCAATGTGAAAGGCTATAGCAGTAGTTTAACAGCAACTTATCAACTCAACTTTGCTTGCTGTTCGTAACTCAAAATCTCAAGGGAAGAGGCAATAGTGGAAAATTTGCTAGAGATACTTGAAGATCCTGTTGCTTTGCATATAGTGGTGTTTCTCTTCAAGGGGTTGACAGGTTTAGAGGGACAGCCCTTATGATCTAGTCCATGGTTCCCAAATTTCTAATTGTTTCTGAGTATCCCATATAGATTTAAGAATGTTTGGGATCGCCCACTTTTAGGGAACTACAAGATTTTTCTGTATAATTCCATGAAAGCTGGTATTTATTGTAGTAATACATTCGAGCTTTTTTCTTTCTCAGTAGGTGGGCTAGAGCACTATCAGTACAATAATCAAATTCAGACAGAATATCTAAGGATAATAGTATGTACTAATGTCACTGGGCTGAGATAATCTTTGTTAAGTTTTATCCCACACCTTTACTCCTTGTGCTGGCAAGTTCTCAGAGCCATGTCAAGGGTCTGAGAGGAAGAAAGAGGGAAAAAAAGGATTTTGTTAACACCTCATACTGATTTTGTAGAAGTGTTATCCATTGAATCAGGAGCAAGCGACAGCACTTTTTGGTGAAAGAGCCAAACCTTGTAGATCTTTCTGATGACCTTTACACAATAGTATATATATATCTATACATATACACATATATACCTATATATATATATGGAACTTTAAAAAGAATGTTAGTTTACTGGTCATATTTAGGAGGTAGCTATTTATATGCATTTTTATAACGTCATGTAAAAAGTTTTAAAATAAAAATTCATCTGAACTTATTTTTAATATTTCTGTGGTGCATTAGCAACCCAGACACCAGGACCTAGACAAGTTCCTGTGATCTCTTTAGCCGCTCTTTTCTTGCCAGTTCACGCTCATTCTTCCTGCCTGCTTTGCCCCTTAGTTGCAAGATGCCTTGGGTAGGGGATAGCGTGTTACCTTCTTGGATATATCATTTAGTAGAAATGTGGAGTCCTGTTTTCAAAAGGTGTTCACTTCACTACAGTAGTATGGTATAAAAAATAAATCATGTGCAGTGGACCTCTGTTCATCATAGCCCAGAGCAGTGCAAAAAACTCAGGAACTTTTCTGTGTTGCTTTGTTGGTAAGTAGATGTGTGAATAAGCAAAAATCAATATGCCTTAAACAAACAAACAAAAATTGTATTTCTGTAGTGAGTGCCGTCCACTAATGACTGGAGGGTAGACAGAGCATAAGTTGTCTTGCACATAGATTCAAAGCTGATGTTCCTATATCGATTTTATTGGGAAGTTCTTTGAGTGGTGTTCTTTGAGTGAAACTATTGAGAGTGTGTGTATCATTTACTTGCATACCTAGCGATTCATTGATGCTATTAGCTAGTTACATCACCATCAATTGAATTCCCTCCATGTTTAATACTGAACTTGTATTTCTCAGAATTGAGACCTACTGTAAATTTTTCATGAGAAAGTTACATGAAGAATTTAGGGACATGATTCAGTAGCCTTTTGAAAGTGTTATCCAACTGGTTTTTCATCAGTGATTATTTCAGTGTCGTATCTGTAGTAAACGCAGCTTCTAAACTGTGTACAAATGAGTTTGTGAGTGTATTGTAAACTGCTTGTGAACATGTTGGTCAGAAGTTCGGTTCTGACCAACAAGCCTTCTCTTCAGTTTGGTATGTGTGTTATTTTGGAAGCGATATTGTTCAGAGTGTTTTTAAACTAAAAAAAACCAAACAAAAATTACCAAGCCTTAACATTTCGGCTTTCCTCCCACCCCCCAATACTTTGTTAATAAAACTGTAGTAAATCATTGGATATTTGAACAAATAAAATGAAACTGATCTCTAGCCCTATTTGAATGTACTCTGGACATAGAACTGACAGTCTCTGACATGTTACAACTGTTACACTTGGTTTAAAATGTGTGCACTCTCCAGCCAAGCACTGTTTTGCTGTAACAGTGTTATTAATACCATAAAGCTTTCAAAATCCTTCGTGTATTCTAAAGTTTACCCTTTTTAAAATCAGATTTAAAATCAGATATTAAGTGTGAGAATGTCATTTTCTCTTTCATGCTTTTCCTGGAAGACTGAGGTCAAAAAAAGGCATCTGACTGAAATGGAAGGCAGGCAGAGTTAGGACTTGGGGCAGCTCTGGTGAAGCCTTTTCTCCCTCCAGCAGTGTCCTTCGGGACTTTATGGGCTTCTTCTCTTTGGGACCTGGACATAATTGTGGCAGTGATCAGCAAGATAAATTACAGACCAAATGTTTTGTAGAACTGCCAAAAAGTTTGCAACTCTTCCAGCAACTGTGAATCAGCCCTGCACCCTATTTGTAGACTCACAAGTAAAATCTGCTTCCCAGCAGCAACACGCTGGTCTGCAGAACCTCTGTATATAAGATTTATGCACGGTTAATCAAGTTTATGATGCAAATAGTGTGATGTCTTGGAGACATTTTATGCACCTATGAAAATGTACTTGATGCTAGTGATATCCCAGTAAGACGAGAGTGAAGTGCTGAAACCTTGTAAGAGCATGGATGCATATGTTCTGGCAGGGTGACAGTTTTGAATGTAGAGATTAGTTTCTCTTTGATAACACTCACAATGTGTTAGGCTGTGTAGAAACAGAAAGTTCATGCTTTATTCCTGGAGGAGCTTATGCTGTAACATAGGAAAAGTTATCTAACTTTTGGACTGGGATAACATGTGTACCAAGATAGAAGTGGCCTGCAAAAGCCATGGAAAATGCATAACAAAATAAAAAAATCTATACTTTTCAGGACAGAAGTATGCAAAATAAATAAATTACGTCTTATTGCAACTTTGAAAAAATGTATTTGATGGCCCTTGGGGAAGCAGTACTTTTCTAACTGAGTAGTTAAGGGAGAGTGTTTTTATTCACATGAGTCAGCAGAGAAAGAGGCTGAAGCTTGTGTGTCAAACCACAGAACATGTAAATATATGGATGGTCAACAAAGTGAAGCCACTTTGTAATAGGCCAGCTCACACAAATAAGGAAGATCATTTTTGCAGCAGGCCTTATTTAAATAGAAATTTCAGAATGTCATAACAGGTTACAACAAAAAAATAGCCATCATCAGCATTGCTTGTTTTTCTTTAGTGTTTATGGTAACAGGTATGGTTGGTGAATTAATTTTCACAGTGCACAAAGTGTTCCTGATCCTGGTTACATTATGGTCTGACGTTTAGTGAACTGTGAGATAATGTGTAATAACTTCATTATAATCTTGCATGCTGTGAACTGGTCAGACAAGTTTTTACATACTTAGTTGTTCTGCATCTTTGTGATATAGGATGTTATCTCCTCTTTCTTCTGTAATTATTGCCTTGATTTCCCTTCACATAATTCCTTCAAACAAATGAGTGTATCAGTAATGGAAATGATGGGATGGGCATTCACTCATAATAATGAGTGAATACCTCATAATAAGGTATAAAAGCTTATAAAATGAATAATCCAGCCTTTTGTATCAGTGGTCCCAGAAGAGGCCTTTGTCTGCTTTAGATGTACATGTAGTGATACATAGATCTTATCTGTCTCAGGTAGTAATGAAACTCGTTAGCAAAATATCTGAGTCCAGAGAATCTTGAATATAGTCATCTTCACAGCATTCCTAAGAGGAAGTGTAATGGATGGAGAAACAGTATTTTTCCATGTTACCCAGAAGTATGGCACAAGAATTATTGTCTTATTCTCTCAGCTTTGCAGTGGAAGTATCAGTATCTTTGTTTTTACCAAGAGGAGATGGGCTGAGATCTAGATTACTGAAATAAGGTGTCTGCCTCATACCCTTTATATATCTCTCTTTCTGTCTTGCAGCTTCTTCCTTATCTGTCAATCACTTTTCTTACTTTTGTAAAACAAGGATTCTCACCATCACATTTCTTTTTTCCTCCTCATAGGTTAGCTTTTGCAGGCTATTTGATTTATGGTTTGGTTTGGTTGGGTTTTTTTCTGTTTTAATTCTGCACCCACTTTATTGTGGGGATGCTATCCTTCAGTTGTAAACAAACAGAAAAGGCCTCCATTTTGCTGCCTTCTTGACACTGGAGTTTTCTCTGTAGAGGTATGGATCTATAAAAGCAGGCTTCCAGACTGTCAGAGCATAGTCAGTAGTTGGAAGCTGAGTTGCTTCTCTGGATGACTAGTTGAGTGCAGCACCAGCTTTATTGTTTCAGTGAAAAAATTAGGGATTGAGCCTACCTTAGTATGAATATATACAGGCTGTCAAAGGGGCAGGAGAGTTGGATGTGCAAATCCCTTCGAAATGTAGAACGAATTGTTTCGAGCACCTTTGAAAATTGCCATCCTAACTTATAATTTTATATATCATTTATAATCCCATAACTGGAGTTAATAGGGTAGAAGATAACAGCAAACAAAATGTAAAGTCAAAGCATTTGTTGTTTGATTGTTCATGCACTAAATTCAGAGGAAAGGGGACTTCCATTTGGGTTGATCATTTGAAGAAACAGAACATTTAATGTAACATTTTTAGGGCCTCATCCTTGTGGAAAGACTTAGGGTCCTACAGCTAGAGTGGTGTGAAGAGGGAGTAAGTACAGCTGGTGTATGCTGTGGAACAGCTGTGCAGTGCAGCAAAGCCTTGTAGCCCAACGCCTGAGTGTGTTTATAAAACATATGCAGTGAGATTATATTGGTGTTGCCTGCCTGGCAAAATACTGGCCTGTGGTTTACACAGGGTTGTCCCTGGTTTTGAAAAAGCCACAGATTCACTACACCGGATATGCATACATGGCTTGGGGTTAACATGGTGTGCTTCAGGATTGATCCCAGGTGGATAAATTTGGTGCAGATTATAGAAACTGGGGCTTTATGAATTTGAGGAAGAGAGATTCTGGGGAAATTAAAAGGAGGTGTTAGTTTAGCTAACAGAGTTGCTTTGCAAAATTATTCATTATTTATTGTGTTTGGAGCTCAAATGAAGTGGGGTAAGGATGCAACATACCCATTGCCATCCTTGCACAGTGAAGAACTGACATTCTGTTTGGTTGCTTGATATTGTGTATAGTATTGAGCTCCCTGATCACTGTAAATTTACCAGCAGGACTTGTAAGTGTAATAAAGCTTTTTACTTACAGCTCTTTCATCCGAAAGGTATTGTGCAGGTGCTACAGAAAGAGTATTAAAATGTGGATTGCTAAGGCCGATCATACCAAAAGTAGCCAGTGGTGGGAATGTGGTATTACTTGAAGCCAAAGAAACTGGAGTGCAAAGGTGGTGAACTTAAGGCTCCAGTTACTTAGAGTTTTCACGTTTATGAGAACATACTTTAAACTCGCTATTTATGCATTTCTATGTGGCTATCCAAAATTTAATAATGACTTTACAGTACACTGGTCAGTGGTCTACAGCAGAAAACCAGTGCCCTTAGAATATTCTTATGGATTTGCTTCATTCTTCAAATGTATGTGGCTTATGAAATTCAATTAGAATAGCAGCTTAAGAGAGTATGTTAATAGCTTTATTTCCTACTGGAGGCTTATAATACTGTGACACCTTTGACTGCAGAGAAGCTACAATTTTCTTGCTTAGGAAATATGAAAAGACATGGTGTTCAGATACAACCAATTATCTTCAAATTCTCCTGATGTCCTGAGTTTTCTGGATAAGTAACATTGATTAAAGATGAACTTGTTTAAGACAGAATGTTTGAATATACACTGGAATTGGATGAATACTAGATAAATACAGTTTTGTTTATTAATATTGTTGGCAGGTCCCCTGTACAATGTGAAATCAGTCATCATCACTTCAGCATGAAGTTAACATTTGTGTCCTCACTTCTTAAAAATATGCGTGTAGCATGTTAGATATTCATCTCAAGTCTGACATATTTCAGCAGCAGAAGAAAGAGCATATGGGAGGGGTACCCAGCTGTCCTGAAAGTGCCCTTGCTTACAAAGTAGGTTCCTGGTAAGAGCTGTAATCAAAGAACTTGAGTATATACCTCCTTTGTGCCTCAAAATGCCATCTGCCCCAAAGCTCTGATCTCACATCCCAGGGCTTGCATTTTCAAACCCACGGACTCAATGCTACTTTCCTTAAACCCTACTATTCTAAGGGATACTGCTTTTCCAGTTCCACTTCTCTCTTGTACCTTACTCTCCCAGTGGTGCTTGTAATCACTGTCTCATTGGTTGCTCTTGGCATCTCCTCAGTTGAGAAGTACCTCACTTGTGCTCCTGGCAGAATTTAAAAGTCATGGTGACAGACTGCATTTATCAAATCTCCTAGCCTGATTTAAAAAAAATAAAATTAAATAAAAGGTTTTGGCTCTGAATAACTGGAATACATGAGGGTGCAAAGAGTTGAAACAATTTATCTTCTTTTATTTGGGTATATATCCAACTCATTCTGGATTTTCTTTCCTGTTATGAATCAGGAAAGGAGATGCTGTTCTCCACCACCTGTGTGTTCTCTTGATCTCTTTTTTCCCCTGGAGAAAGTGAGACTGGTAGCAGCTTTAGTTACAGTTAACATATTTAATCACTAGAAAGCTTATTTGAAGACCTACTTTGTTACACTGTGTTTCCCAGTGGCTCCATCCAAATGTGGGACAGGTATGATGGATAAAACACATTAAGGCAGTGCATATATGTCACAGAAAGAGGTTATGTTGATTGGAAGATGTTGGGCGGCCTCCCCTTTTAGGGTTTTCTGAAAGATAACTGTGTGACAGCAGAAACAGAAGCAAAATATGTTACTGAGAAAGAACAAAAGCAAGTTCTGTCAGGTATTTCAAGGACAGTTGAGTTATTACTGGCTCTTATTAACATGCCTGAAAAAAATAATATTCTTTGCTTCAGCTGGATGGCCCTCAGAAAGGGGAGAGATTCTTTCCTGACTTTTGAAATCATCAAAGAATATGAGAGTAATCATTTCCAAAGTTATCTCTATGTCGGAAAGCCTCGCTGTTCAGGATAAGCCAGGGTAAACAAAGGACAAATAGGAAGTGACTTTTAAAAAGTATGGATTTGAACCTGTGAGGTGCTGAGTGTCTCCAGTGAAATGCTGAGCTTGCTTGAAGTTTATGGTTCTTGGTTCCTGTCAGGATCAGATCCTAAGATTAGATCTACTCTCTGAAGTAAAATTAGGTTACTGCTGTCAGCTTTTTTTGACTGCCAATATTGCTTGCAGTTCATCTCATCAGTGCTTTGTATGTACACAGACATGTACAGCACTTGAGTCAAGATAGAAGCTGATCTGCAGGGACTGTATCACTTCTACATTTTCATTGTTTGTCTGCTGTACTAATTAGAACTCTGATATGAAAATGAGACATTAAGAGGGTGAAGCAAAATACCAGATGCTTACTAGCAAAAGGAAGATCCTTTTTCAGTTTTGCTATCATGCTTAGGAGCATTTTTACATGCTTTCCCTATGTAAAGTAAAATAATGCCAAATTTGCATATTACTTTACATCAGTAAATTCCTAAGTGGATATCAATTCAATGGATGTATTTAATATTCAGTCAAGAGCTTTGGATAGGGATGTATGTACTGTAAAGTCCTTCACTTTCAGATGAATTGCAAAGCCCTTCATATTGTTGACTTCCATTGCAACCATTCATGTTGTATTGGTATCTCAGTATACCATGTCATGCATGGAGATTCAGAGCTTTGGATGTTTGAATTAGATGACTTCTCTCCCACTAGTACATACTTTACTGTCCCTATAAGGTTAATTTGCAACCAATGACTGCAGTCATTGTTGGCGTTGTTTGAACTAAGGGTGGGTATAATGAGACTATACTGCTAGTCATGCTTAAGGGGAAAACTGTTTCTTTACAGTATTTTTTAGAAGTTACACAAGAAAATCTATATGCTCTAAGCATGGACTGAGAAATGTACATACCATAGTCAGACTGATTCAGTCCTTTCATGATTTGTTGCTGTTATGATTAGCAAGTGCCTAAAATTTTTGCATCTGGTTATTGCAGCATGTAGAAATCAAACTCTCGGCTGAAATGATACTGAGGTTTTTAATGGCATGACAGATATGAGGGATGATTCCTTTGGTTTTTTTTCTGAAATACTTAATCTGTGCTAATCTTGTATAGAAAGCTTGGACCACCTTGAATCAAAGGGATTTTGATTATGTTATACCTTTCCCAGGAGCCGTATGTTGCTCTGTTTTCTGTGACTTGAATAGAACTTGTGTGTTCATTGACCCTGCCAGTATATGGATTTTAAACAGTGGCAAAGGGGAGGAAAAAGAAACAGTGCTTAATTCTACCAAAGCTCCTGCCTCAGGCTTCAATGCTCAAAGTTTCATCAAACAGGTTCTTCTACCTCTGTTTCCTCATTCCTCCTGAGGAAAGTCAAGCTAACCATGCTTAATTGATCACGAGGCTTCAGAGCCTTTCTTGTGCTCTAGAGAAAGATTGCCCCCCTGCCCCTGGACCGACAGTACCCAGGAAATATCTGAAGTACAGATCCTGAGCTATGATTCTTTGGGCGAGGGGATTGTTTTCTAGGGCAGATTTTTTCACCTGGTGCGTGGTGACACCTTCTGGGAGGCCACAGGGAGTCTGTACCAACTTTAGTGAGCAAGAAAGGAAGTTACTTCTTTGTGGGGGGAGGCAGTCACCTGTCAAGTCTGGGGAGCCGTGTTTCCCATTGTGCAATGATGCAAATCATCTGGGAAATTATGCAAGGGACAAGCCTGGGAAATACAGCATATTCTTTAATATGCTATAGTTTTTAGAGGACAATATTTCATAATCATAACATCACTATGTGGGATAAGTCAGTATTTTGGAGCCAGTTTTTCTCACCTTACCTAAAGGATGATCTTGACACTGAAAAGCAATGCTGAAAGGGGAGCTGTACTGGTAGTTGCATTTCTAACCTCCTTTAGGTTATAGACTGCCTGTTAAATCTTCTTGATCCCAAGTATGTAGTGTACAGGACTTCCCTGAAAAGCACTGATAAGGGTAACTTCCTCTGAAACATTTGCAGGCTGTCCTTTGAATCTCTTGGTTCTCAATGTAAAAATAAATGTGCTTGAGACTGCCTGCTCTGAGAAAAGACCAGACAAAATCTTTCTCTTCTCTGTACAGATCAGGTCAAAATGAGTTGACTATAAGTGATCAATTTTAAAACAGACGATACAATTAGCTTTCCTGCAGCCAGGCCTGTAGGCATCAAAAATTGGGAAAGATCTTTTTTGTTTGTGTACCAATAAAGTGAGTAAGTAACTGTGTGATATTTTTGGCTTGCAGACTATCAGCTTTAGAGCTTTAAAAGTTTTGAATGGTTTTGAACATCAGGGCTAAATGTTCCTATTGTTTTCACCCCACCATGTTTTAAAGAAATATCCTCCTTTTCCATGGCATCTGTGGAATAAAGGATAGATGAAGAGGTACACTCTCTGCAACTCTTACTTCTCTTTTAGCTCAGGAAGATGATTAATCAGTAAATAGTGATAAGTCAATTAGTTTGGATTGGGTCACTCTTGTGACTCTGAAGCCCCTCTCTGTGAGACAAATCAGTTGGAGGCCTTATGGGAAGGTTTCACATGGGAGAAAATCTCCTGCAAGGTAACATGTAGCACAAGGGTGGACTGTTTGGAGATTTTTTTAAAACCTGTGTGCTTATCTGGAGATCTGCCTGGGAACTGAGTGCTTCTCCTCTTAAATGGGTAAAGCTCCCCCCTCCTTCTTTCCTGACCGCCTTGTTTTCTAACGGAGGGTGTGAATAAAAGCTGTCCAGGCTGTTGGTCCTGCTAGATGATGTTGCCTGAGTAGGGAGAGGAGGAAGAGGAAAACTGGGATCACAATTGCAACATCAAAAAAAACCAAACATAACATCTGAAATACCTAAGTATTACCCCAGGGAAGTGCATGTCCCTGATAAATGAGCCTTGGTATTGTTGTCAAAATGCTTATGATAAGCTTATCATCACAGGCCATGTACAAACCACTGGGGTTTTAACAAACCAATCTGTGTGAGTGTGATCCTGTAACCTAGGCTAAAAGACTACTCACAAGATGTACTGGAAAGTTATTTAGTTATACCAAAATTATTCCACACTGATGATTTATAAAATTTGCTTGTATAGAGGACTGGCTGTTTGACACCAAGGCCTTAGTATGTTAACTACAAAATTGTGTAGGCTCTTCTGATACCTCCAGTCCCAGTCCATACCTCATCCTCAGGTGATGATGCGTCCAAATATGGGCCAGATAGAGGCTGAGCAGGGGTTAGGCCACTGCCCTGTCCTTGCTGCTCTGGTCATTCAGTAGTTGCCCACTAGGAGGTTTCTTGCACCTTGATTCAGTGTGTTTTGTGGGGGTTGCTGGAAGATTTCCTCACTCTGCAAAGCTCTGACAGGAGCACAGTGGTTCCTGTTTTCTGTCTGAGGCTGCCAGAGGTAGCAGTTATAAGTACAGTATGGATAGAAAACTATTCTTTCTCAGCTGTGGTGTGTGATCATCGACTGCTTTGATTAACCAGTTCAGGGTTTTAAAGTGAGACATTGTTTTTCCATTCTTTGTAGTGTTTTTGGCAAGGGGTGGAGAAAATATAGTCGTAGCTCCCTTTTCTCTCTGAGATCTTTTTGTTTTCTGCTCTCTGTGCTCAAACACAAAATGAAATGGTTTGCAAATAAACCAAATATTAAAACTAAAAAGTACTTTATATTCCCTCCTTACAGAGTTTGTGTGAAGATAAATAGGAACAGATTGTATTGGGAAAATATTACTTTTGCCCCGCTCCTTAAAATAAAGCAATCCCTCCATTACTGAAGTTTTCTGCAAGTAAACCACAAGCAGAGAGACTAAGTGCAGCCAGCTATAGGATGATAGCCTTTTTTTTTGTTGTTGTTGAGCTTTGGGGGTTTTAACTGCAGATTTAACCATTACAAATTGAACTGCTAAAAACACATCAAAGTTATTTTGAAAATTCACAGCAGATTCAGCTCAGACCAGGAAGTGAGGTGTTGTCCTTTTAAAGCCTGATATACTGAAAAGGGTATTTCTGACGCATGACCTTCAGTGAACAGGAATTCCTCTACTCAAAATCTCATCCTTACCATGAACTTCACCGCCGCTATTCATCCTCTCACAGCTGTGTGGAAAGTGACATATTGTGGAAAAAAAGGCCCAACTCTGAGAGATTTTATCACATTTTCTAAAATAAATAGCAAGGACTTGCAAAATATCTAGCATGAATTTTTTCTGAAATCTTTTATATGCAAATAAATGTAATTTTAAGGGTTTTTTTTTTAGTAGAGTTCATTAACTGTTGACTAAATAACTGATCAGATTGTTAAAATCTGCTTAACTATTGAATCACAAATATGACAATAGAAACTACTGGGGCTTAGGTTTTTTGAAAATCTGGTTTGAATTTGAGTGGTGAATATTTGAAACTCCACAGTGAAAAAAATTTGGCTCTGCAGGCACTTTTTGTATACGTTTGCTTTCACTTTTTCTCCATTTTCTTTTGTGCATGCTCTCTCTATCTACCTTCAGTTTAAAGGCAGTGAAAGGACACTTAGTATCTGGCAGGTTTGAGAACTAGTCAAAAATGTTTTCATGATTCTAGCAGATATGATGCCATGCTCAGCCTGTGGTGGAGTCAATTAGCAGTAACAATTTTGTGCGGATACTGAATATTACTGCTGTTAAATGCATGCAAAAATACAGCCTTTTTGCCAGAGATACAGACTGTGGAAGGCATTGAATTGAAACCTCTTTGGAGTAGGAGAGGGAAGTATCTGGCAGGCCTCTTTTTTAGAACTCTACATTTCGAGAATTTGCCAGTTCCTGCTGTTTAACAGCCCAGATTTGCTAACCTCCAGGACATACGGCAAGGCCTACTTTTTTCTTCTGGTGCTTTGTCGAAGTGGGTGTTGGCTAGAGCTAGATAAGGATGAAGACAAGATATGTTGCTGAGATTGCTCTAGTTTTGCTTTTGCTTTTGTTTTGTTTGCTGGATTATTTTATTTAACCTGAGGCAATGTATTTCTAATGTTTAATTTTAAAAGCTTGCCAATGACAGATCACAGAGCAACATTCCATTGCTTGAGCAAGAAAATGAATAAATAATAGTTTTATAAGTCAATTTCCCTATAAATATATTGCAGCTGCTAATTATGTAAAACCTGTATTATTTTTATCTATAGGATGTGATAAATATATAAGAAAATTTTCCTCTAAGGAAAACTATTTTTCAAAAACAAATGAATGAAGTGGATTCAAATAAATGTAACTGATAAGCCTTAATGTAGTGAAACTGAAAATCCTGCAGGACTTTCAGGTATATTAGGAGAAGGGAGCGTGACATAGGTGTCATAGTAGATGCTGACACCTGCATGCAGTAGCAGTGCAGATCCATCACTAGAGACCTTTGATCATAGGCCAGTTTTACCTTCATTCATAGACTAGGGATGAAGTATCAAAGTATGAATAAAAGTAAGGGCTTGGACAATCATGTAGCTGGAGAGACAGTGCTATGCCCTGTGTGGGGGATGTGTAGGCATAGCGTCAGACAGTACTCATTTTTAGGTACTAAAGTGTTGCTCATATGAGTTCAATATTGTGTCTTGTAGTTAATAAACTTCTGACAGTTAGTTTCATTCAGATTATTTTTAAAAGTAATTAAAAATTAATCGGTTGAGGAACAGAGCTGAATAGTATTTTTAAATGTTGGAAAAATAAAGTTTATGGTGTCTCAATACCAAAATTTATGAACAGATATAAACCTTACTTTAAAAAGTCTACGTAATATGACTTTGCAGAAAATGTTCTAGCTTAATTATAGTAATGTGCCTCGAATTTTCCAATGGGGTCATTTATTTTGAGTATATGTCTCGTCTCTTATTACTGTAAGTACAAATAAGCCTGTTGTTGGGTATGTGTTGCCTAAACGTTGCGCGTAACTTTCCTGGAATTTGTAAAGCTATTCTGTTTGACATTAGTTGGCATACCTTGTTTGCAGCCCTTATAATCCAAAAATAAAATATTTATGTGTCTCTAGTAGCGAAGTATGAAGTACCATATTAAGAACAGCCATATACGGCCTGGCTCTGTAAGATGCTGACTGTTGTTGATTCCCCTTAGCTCAGCAATTGCATTTGCACGTGTCTTAAAACCTGGTGGAACTACTCTGAAACTACAGCTTTGAAACGAGAATCTTCATGTGGCTAGTCTGTAGAAGGCAGACAGACACTAAAGTTGGTTTAGATGCCATCGCAGTTGAGGCACCACTGTTGCAAGTAGACTCGAACAGAGATGTTGGCTGATATGGTCTGGTGGCTGGGAAGAGTTGCTGCCACTTGACTACCAAAGGGAGTGGAGCTACTGGAAGAAAGCTGGAGCTTTTAGAAATTTTTAGAAGGGAAAGGTGTTCCATTTCTCAGAAGGGGGACTATCTTCTGGCCATGCCCAGGGGCTTGGGGAAATTGCTTGGCAGGCTGGAGGAGAAGGCATTGGCCAGGCGCCCAGAGATTTACGTGCAGCAGGAGTGCGTGATCCCCCGGGTGTTTGGCTGTAGGAGAGTTGTGCTGATTGATAGGCATGCAAGCTACAAATATTGCACTTTTTCTGTGTTTTATTTGCTTTATTTGGATGTCCAACTAAATATTTGTTTTTATGCCTAGCTGAGGATTTTATTTTTCCTGTGGGTTTTTTCTCTTGTGTGAGAAGAAAGGGAAGGAGGCATGGGGAAGGCTGGTGGGCATTCAACCTGTCTAAGGCTTCTGAGGTATTTTGAGGATTTTCTTCCAAGAAGAATACTGTGCCAGCCATATGGTCTGTCAAATAGTATTTTACTCTTTAGTGCAGTGAGATTTGTTTATATATATCTTTCCCCATCCTATCTCCTTTTTTTCTCTAATTTAAATAATTTTATTGTGGGATAACAGTAATAACAAACCCTCTAAAAATTATGCCAACTTTATGCTGTAGGGTTAGCAAATCAGGTGTGCAGACGTAGCAGGGGAATTCGAAATGCTTCTCAGTGCTACTCATCCATAGCTGGAGGTTTAGGAGGAATAAAGCATAGCTGTATTGGAATTAGTTGTGCCCTTTACTTTCATCTTGTGCTGTATTTTTTAGCATGGAAAGGCTGAATATAGATAGAAGAGAAATAAGATGAGTGCTACTTGTGTTATTTTTGTGTCATGGTGAATTCACCTCTTAATATTCTGTCTTGGCACAAAAAATGTAAATTTCTTACTGAACATGGAGCTTTACTGTGACATGGTGCTTTACTTGGAGGCAGGTAACATTATATTTTGTTTAGTATCTTTCCATGGGATTTAGTTGCTGGTTGGTGGAAAAAAAGGGATCATATTAACCCCATATGAAAATGGGTTAATAGTTACAGTGACTCAAAACAAAGCTGGTTTAGGCTTTGAAGGTGCAACCAGAGTGCTGCCAAACAGACTCTCCCTCTGACTGCACCATGATTTCTTCCTTTATAAGGGTTTAGAGGAACTCTGAGAGGAAGTCTTGCCGTGGTAGGTGCTGCTGAATCCATCCCATAGGAAACCAGTGAAAGGAAACACGGTGGGGCTGCAGTCAGAAATACGCTTGCTGCAAATCAGGATTGGGAACTAATGCAGTGAGGAAGCAGCTCCTGTCTCTCATGGTCTTTAGGAAGACACAGTGCAATTATCTGGCGGTGGGGTATGATAGTGAACCTATCCCTTGGTCCCTCTGTGGCTGTGGGGAGCCAAGTGGTGGGGGAACATAGGAAAGGGAGAGGCCATTTCAGGACATACAGCCTGCAGAGCTGTCTGGAACTTCTTATGGTAATGGACATTTTAGTATTATGCTCCAACTTCATGCTAGTTGTTGGGGAACTATACAGCCTGCCCTCCCTCTTTGCTGACTTGGTTGTCCTTGTGAGAGGACCTGTTTACGGGGATGTGTGATTTCTTGAAAATTAACCTTTTTGCCATTTAGCTTTCCAAATTTGCTTTTGATGGAGATGTATGAGTTTTAAGTATCAGTTGTATTGTTGTTCAAAGCATTCCTGACACAACTCTTTGCAATGGCCACTTGGATTATTTTAAACCTTGCTTTTTCAAAAAGTGAAGACAATTGAAAAATAAGCCTTATAAAACTGTATTCATTGTTCCTTGGCAAATAAGAACTGATTTTCATTAAAAAACTACTGATAGAATTCAAGCAACATATTAGGAGACACATTTATTTATATTTTTCATTGTGAAGATCACTGCATCAGTGTTAACTTCAGATTTTGAAAAAGTCTTTGGAACCTAGGAGAAGGGTACTGACCAATACACTTTTTAAAAATGAAAATATTTAATTGCTAAATGGGCAAAAATACATATTTTTTTATGTATAGCAAGTTTCTAAGCCAAATAACACACTCTGTAGAATTTTATGTATTGTCTGGCTTTGACTGATTCACGTGAATGCTAATGCTCTGCTTCTTTCCACTGCTTCATTTCTGCCAAGACCTGTTTTAGCTTTTTAAACATTCCAGCAATATAAAACTGAAAGGAGGAGATTCCTTGATTTGCAAGGCCCAAATAGCAACGTATTGATGTATTTTATGCTTATTACATATACCTATATATTATTAATTAATGTTTGTTTGGGTTGAGAAATATTGGTAGTATAGCACTGATACTGTTTTGGAAGGGTAACAATTTTAGTTGATTCCTGTCTTCATTCCTTTTAATGTAGCTATCCTAAAATTGTGCCTAGAAAACCTTATACCACATTGCAGCATAATATTAATGTAACCACTGTTCAGTGAGCCCAACCTATGTGACCAAGCTACCAATGTATATGCTGTATGGGTCCAATTGTCTATAAAATATGAAATTATGTACTATTTTAATTAAAACATCTGAATAGTATCCAACCAACTTGAGTATTTCCATGCATGGTACTATATTTCTCTTGCATTTTTTTTCTGTAGTTGGAGAGTAGAGAGAGACAAATCTTTTCTGGGTCAGGTGGTTTAGCAGTTGTGGTTAGATGCTAGTGTGTAGAATACCTCAGTTGTCAGTAGCCTAGAGAGGTGTGGGAATCCTTGTCAGTTTTTCTGATGCGCTTTGATTCACACATAAAATGCCATACACCTGTAATGCTGTATAGCTGGTCAAACGCTTGTGGGTGTTGGTGCGTGTGCCAAAGATGAATTTTGCCTGGATGATAGCTTGATAAGCCATTAGTGTAGTTTCCATTGTCCATGGAATGAAGCTATAAATTCCTTGGCAGCCAGGGTTACCTGGAGACTAATATAAAGGTTGCTAGTATAAAGGTAGGTCTTTGTTACTTCAGATCTGCGACTGTGCCAAAAAGCAAGGCTAATGATTTGCATTCCCAAGTTCAGGAGAAAACCAGATCAGCAAACTGGAGGCCTCTAGCCTATCCTATTTATTCCATCTGGTGAGGACTCTTTTCCTAATCCAGTTTTTATTTTGGAAATACTGATCTGTTGCAGTTTTTTCTGTAGAGTGGCTGTTTTCACATAATTTACACAGGAGAAATATTTATGAGGTCCTGGGTGGAATTACCACTCCCAGCCAGCAGTTCATGATGGGAGCGGTTCAATGGCATGCAGGAGGGTCCTTTCAAGGCCTTGTTTCTTTGCCGACTGTGGGGTTCTGTGTCACATCTGAGTAGCCTGACCATGTTACTGCTCCGGGGCAAATCTCCTCTCCTCTCCTCTCCTCTCCTCTCCTCTCCTCTCCTCTCCTCTCCTCTCCTCTCCTCTCCTCTCCTCTCCTCTCCTCTCCTCTCCTCTCCTCTCCTCTCCTCTCCTCTCCTCTCCTCTCCTCTCCTCTCCTCTCCTCTCCTCTCCTCTCCTCTCCTCTCCTCTCCTCTCCTCTCCTCTCCTCTCCTCTCCTCTCCTCTCCTCTCCTCTCCTCTCCTCTCCTCTCCTCTCCTCTCCTCTCCTCTCCTCTCCTCTCCTCTCCTCTCCTCTCCTCTCCTCTCCTCTCCTCTCCTCTCCTCTCCTCTCCTCTCCTCTCCTCTCCTCTCCTCTCCTCTCCTCTCCTCTCCTCTCCTCTCCTCTCCTCTCCTCTCCTCTCCTCTCCTCTCCTCTCCTCTCCTCTCCTCTCCTCTCCTCTCCTCTCCTCTCCTCTCCTCTCCTCTCCTCTCCTCTCCTCTCCTCTCCTCTCCTCTCCTCTCCTCTCCTCTCCTCTCCTCTCCTCTCCTCTCCTCTCCTCTCCTCTCCTCTCCTCTCCTCTCCTCTCCTCTCCTCTCCTCTCCTCTCCTCTCCTCTCCTCTCCTCTCCTCTCCTCTCCTCTCCTCTCCTCTCCTCTCCTCTCCTCTCCTCTCCTCTCCTCTCCTCTCCTCTCCTCTCCTCTCCTCTCCTCTCCTCTCCTCTCCTCTCCTCTCCTCTCCTCTCCTCTCCTCTCCTCTCCTCTCCTCTCCTCTCCTCTCCTCTCCTCTCCTCTCCTCTCCTCTCCTCTCCTCTCCTCTCCTCTCCTCTCCTCTCCTCTCCTCTCCTCTCCTCTCCTCTCCTCTCCTCTCCTCTCCTCTCCTCTCCTCTCCTCTCCTCTCCTCTCCTCTCCTCTCCTCTCCTCTCCTCTCCTCTCTTCTCTTCTCTTCTCTTCTCAGACAATTGGTTTTGTTTTAATGCACAGTAGAACAAGTTTTAAATTTTAGCAGGATAAAGGAGGGAAGCCATTTTCTGACTAGCTCTGTGCAGCAGTTAGTGCTACGAATGTAATATATAAGCAAAAAAAAAAACAACAAAGAAACTCTGAATTGTTTTAATAGACATTTCACGAAAAAAAAAAAGTTGCTGCCTCGAAGAACAAATGACATTACCCATTTTTTTCCTGGTAAATAGTTTAACTTGAAAGGGAGTGGAAAGAGAGATTAATTTATAATATTTGAGTAGTACACAGGTTTCATATATCCTTGGTCACTCTTATCTGCTCCAAGCACATATTAGCAAAGAAAAGGTCTATCTTATCGCATCAGATGATACACATACATTCTCAGCTTTCTCTATGGCGTGAGATAGATTAACTTCTCTGCCACAAGGGTGCGCGGAAGACAAGAGGTGAAAAAAGAAACCATGAAGGTGGGTGGAGTAACTGTAAAGAAGAAGGAAGATGGAATATTTCCCTTCAGAACAAAGTCTCATCAAAGTATCAGAAATTCTCTTCAAGTTGTAGAAGTCACTGATGTGATGCTTTTAGTCTTATGAACCGAAATGTCTAATTGGCTCCTGTCTGAGGTTTACTCATCCCTAGAGATTTAAGGAAGGAAGACATCATTGAATTCCAAGATGTCGAGTATTACAATTTTTACTGTTATTTGTATGGGTGATGTTATGGTCTGGGGGCCAAAAATATATTACCTTGGTGTTATACAAGCAGTAACAAGTTACAAGTCTTGCTTAAATGACTGTCTTGTCTGTGGTGGATACAACAGATGTCTAGGACAGCAGGTTCAGCTGAGTTTTGAGGTGGCTTTAGCTTTTTGCACAGAAGTTGGATGTCTACATGAGAGGTAGAGGTCAGAGCCTTACATCAGACAGCCAAATACTACAGTCATTGGCAAGTTTTTCATTGGGTGCTAGAGGCAAACCTGTGTTCTCCTAGATTATATATCAATACAAGCATTTATGCTATTTGATACTGCCTCTTTGTTTACTGTAGCTGATAAGATGATAGAAAGAATTATACTGATGTTCTGTGACTGGTAAGTCTTCCAGACTTACATAAACCCACACAACGCAAGTTTCAGTTCACATTTACACAGCTCCTTTAATTTAGTTTGTTTGAATTTAGTCATTGCGAGGGTGTGGCCATGATGACTGAGCATAATCTTACACACTGTAACATGTGTAGTCTTTAATTTTAGGCACTTGAAACTCTAGGTGTGCTCTTGGAAGGACCCATTTCCAAGTCCTGCACAACTTTTACTAGTTGGTGTAAAACTTGCTTGAAAGGGGGAAGAGGATTAATTTCTTTAATGCATATACCTAGAGCTGGGGTACTTGTGCTGCAGTGCAGTGTTTCCTGGGGTAGATATACTAAAACCAAAGTAGGGGAAATCATTATAAATTTCCAGCAGCACAGTCAGATATCTGAACCTTTCTTATTAATATCATAGCATAAACATTTGTAACCTAATCAGGGCTGTTTCTTAAGAGGTTCTAGTTGAGGCTTTGGGTTTTGGATATTCTTATTAAGAGAAGTTTCTACAGAAAAACACCAGTGGTCATAGGCATAATGCCTGCAGAAAAGGGATGTCTTATGAATAATCCTTTGTATTTATGTTCTAGTTAAGCTAATCAAATCTTCTTTTAAAAGAGGAAAATGAGCAGAGATGAATCCCTATACTGAAATGCAAGAAAAAGCTATTTGTCCTCTGATTTAAGCTTCTATGTGTAACTCTTTACCTAATTTTGAATTTAACCTAGAAGTAATTATTTTTATGTTAAGGAGTCTTTTAATTTTGCTAGGTCTCATACTTGCATGCTAAAAGAAGATACTTTTAGAAAACAGTGACCTTTTTAGAAGTTTGTTGCATGCTGAAATAATTTAAGATTCTGAATAATTTTCAGGCTGCCAGTCTAGTACCTTTTATAGTTGTGACTCAACTTGATACAATTTTTTTTTTCTTTTTTTGGAAGCCAAATGCCATCTTTTAAGATAGTGTTGTTCGCACTAGAGCTTGGGTTAATTTCTTCTTCAATTTGCATCTTTTAACAATGAAGGGAATCTCCAACACTGTTGCTGGCATGTGAAAGGATAACACCATCTGTTCACCTTGAGAACCTGAATTGTATTACTTGATGCCCAGCCTGTGATTGTGACTTTTTTCCTGGTTTCATTTAATATTCTAGGTGATGACTCTGATGTTCACACATATTATGGATTTTGTTATTAAGCAGCAGTGTGTAATGATAATAGCAAGCATAAATACACACGTAACGTTCAGAAAATAGACTGATTCAGAATTTTGACATGACTCAGAATGATGAGTAACATGCCCAAGCTTCCTTACTGCACATACATAGAAGGTTATGAGTTCAGTTAAATCATATGATAATCTTGTCCATGGAAAGCAACTGCTAAGAGCACTGCAACCAGATACCATAGTATTTCTTCAAAGGGAAGTTATTTATTTGTTAGGAACACTGTATAAAGCATGTGTTATTTCCTGTGTTCCTAGTCCAGTGTTCATGTTTGTCTCCTGTTTCATTCTATGCTTGGACCAAGTGTACTGCTTCTAAGCTGCTTCTGCTTCTTTTGTTTTGTATTCACCTCTTCTTCCCTTTTCGCTGTGTTCCAGCAAAACCTCTGTTGCTGTGTTCCCAAACTATCCTAAAATAGTTTCTTTCTTCAAGGTTTTTTGTGAAGCTGGTCTGTGAGGAGCAGAGCTTGCAAAATTGTGTATGCTGCAAGAGGTAGCCCATAGAACATGTGATGTGGGATGCATCCATAAAGAATTGTGTTAAACCTTTAAATGCAGGTTCTAAATTCCTGGTGAGGTAGGAATTGAAAAATAACTGTTGTTGGCAGAAACTTCAAAAAAAAAGTACAGCTTCATGGATATTAATATGAATTTCACTTTTTTTAAAAAGAAAAATATTGAGTGAAATTCTGTTTTCAATGGAATGAGTAGCAAAGTTTTGAGGAGTTCCTTTGATTAGTGGCAGTTTGCCTGAACTTCAGTGAAACCAGGATTTCACTCTTCATTTTTACAACTTTTCATGTTGAAGGATTCAACAATGATTCTTTGTTACTAGATATGCTGAGATATTGGTGAGATACATTTTTTTTGTGCTAGAAGGTAAAACTGAGTAGCTCACATAAATACATAGAATAATTTTAAAAATTCTCTTAGTTTCCTGTCTTGAAACTTTTGTGAGATTCTTTAAGCAGAGTTCTTCAGCTATTTCCCCTTTTATATCAAAGAACAGCATCCAAGTCCTGCCAACACAAACAAATGAGAACTTTAATTATTATGAATATCAGACTTCTTATTCTTCTGAAAAGTAACATCTGCAGTAGCAGAGTAGTCAGTGAATTCGATCTGTAATTTCCACTGAGTTGTTAGGAACTGCAGAATTTCATATGAGAAAGTACGAGAGATAAACATGAAATAATGGATCCTGGAAACAAAAATGCTCTGTTACAAGTTACTTCTCCTGTCTGTGTGTTTTAACTAAGCAAAGCAGAAACAAAAAGATTTTGGGGGTTGTGCTTTTGTCCCTGGATTCCCTTTATCAGTCTGAACTGGTGGTTCTTTGGGAAGCCAACACGGCAACTGTACAGGAGCTGAAAGCTGCTGCCATAGCAGTCCTTTTTTGTTGCTCCTTCAGGGATGGTTCCATTGATTTTTTTTTTCTACTCTGGATTATCGAAGATCAGATTTGTCTGGGGTGGCTTAGCACCCTTACTGTCATTTCACATGCGAGTTTTTCATATTTCAAATGTACCTAGGTCTAGACATTCTTGACTTGAGTTAGGAACACTTCACAGCTGTGAGATTTGCCTGCACACCTATGACTAAAAATGGTCTAATTTGCAGAATTGGAGGGAACTGTGCACTCAGCATCCCTGAGCTAATAAATTAGATGCATTGGCAGGTAGCTTGTTGTTTCTGTCCCAGATCTCCTTCTCAAGGCAGAAGGACTATGTCAATAATTCATTAAATAAATCCTTATGAATAAATTAATATTTTCCATGTCAAATTACGTCAAGTAGAATGAACCTGTGGAAATATTCCTACTGGCTTTAGTGGAGATAGAGGAGTCACCCTTCAAGAAGTAAACCATGACAATTAAAATCAATAACAAGTTTTTCTTAACTTACTTGAAAAAGAGCTGTGCTGCATATCTTACAAGAAGGTTGTCAACTGCAGTGAGGAGGAATCAGAGTAGGAGTCCACAAAGTGGTGCCAAAAAATAGTGTAGTGTTTATACTGACTTGCTTGCAGTGGAGACCTTGGGTTTATACCTACCCAGCAGATTACAATCAGTTCCAATTGTAATGTCACTAAAATAGCCCTCTAAACTGAAAGTTTTGATGAATTTGTTTCGCTGACATATTTTTTGCACATAGAGCCTTGTGTTTGCTTACTGAGAGGTTAAAACCAGTCACTGCCTCATGGTATGGTTAGCACACAGAGGGCGAAGGTGTTCTGCCTTTCTGCTGGCAGTGAGAAGAGCAGGGCAATCACATTTAGTTCACTTGTAATCCTGTAGCAGCTGCAGAGGTGTTTCAGAAGGTAGATAGATGATCTGGGCATTCTTTGCTATTACAAGTTTGAGTATTGCAGCTCCCTTGTCTAAGATTATGCTTACTTAAATAACAACTGCACTACTTTTAAACTGTTTTAAACCAACATATTAAGCAAGACAATGTGTAGAAATTGCTGCTTGAAATTCCATTTCGAATGTGCAAAATAGGTAGGTAGCAAAAGAGATATCTCAGTATACTAATGTTTACATCTGTTTTCTGGATCTTTGGGACACTTTTGGTGTACTCTGGAAAACTTGGATTGATAAGAAAATAGATTCATAGAGCTATGCAGTGTGTCAACATTTCTTCTGTTTAATCTTTTTAATACCTTATTAGGATAAAACACTACAGTAAGTTATTTGCATAAGCAAAAGTGTTAATAAATACTGGTCAGTTGTATGGAGTTGTTGGATTCTTTTGTAGTCCAGATATATAGTTCATGTAATTTGGCTTGGTAAATGTAACAGTTACATAAAAGTCACTCTCCAAAAAGAAACTCTAGTGTGGAACCTATTTATCCTACAATACAGATTCTGGAAGCTCTTTTCTGGGTTTATCTCACTGTAATGATACAACCTGTAACTTAATTAGATTATTAATTTTCCCCAAAAGCTTTCAAGCATTTCTAACCAAAGTAGTTATGTGCAACATGATATGTCAAACACACTCTTTTTACCACTGGCTTGTAATACAGAAAATTATTGGTTAACATCATCATTTTCTGAGGAATGCCAGTATAGGTCATAATACTAGTTCTTTTGGAGTCCATTTGTATTTGTGTGGCTTGCTGACTTCTGATGCCTTGTTGAATTAAGGTAAGAGAATAATGTTTGTAATATCGTGAAAATATGTGGGATTCAATTAGTGTCTTATTGCAGTAGTGTCCAACTGTAACTGCACATTAACAAAATGTGGAAGAAGTACTTAGAGTAGAAATTATACTTGTTGGTATGTTGCATTGTCACATTTGTACCTTATTATGTAACTATTATATTGTACATATTTGGGTGCGAAAATCGAATGTTTGTAAGTCCCAGTAGCAATATTCTCATTGGCTTAAGTGGTGCAGATTCGGTACAGTGGTGCAGAATGCAAAAGCCAATATGGACTGGAATCTAGGAAGAGGTAATACTATGCAAGGAGTGGTAATACAATAACTCTCTCATGGCAAATTTTGCTAATATGAAATTATTTCACTGAAAGCTTAGGTTTTTAATAGAAGACTTACAAAATTACAATGTCTTTTGGAAGGTTATACAACAAAATGTAGGATGCTTCTTTGCCATATAAAAGTAGTTGCTGTTTCAGCTTGTGGTGTTTTCATTAACAGCTCAGTGATTACTATACATGCCATCTTTTAAAGGGTTTTTCGTGAAAATTTTGAGAGACAACTGTACTACTCAAAAAGCACATTTCTGAGACATCTTCAGTATGGGAAACCAAGCTGAATAGTACATCTTAAACAAATTGACGATGGCCATCTCCTTCTAAGGGAGTGGTTCTGCATGCTTTGAAGAATTTGAGGTGGCACGATATATCTTAGCACATTATAGAAGGGGCTTTCAACCTCTTGGCACATTTCGTATCAGTTAGCTGGACAATAAGCTCTTTTTTTTGATATTTTCAATCTCTTTCACACATCTGGGTGTGTGAAACTTCTAACTGGAAGGAAGATATTCAAGGCACTAGGTCCTTGCAGGAAAGTGCTTTGTTGTTTGAAGAGAACACAGAATAAAGAAAATTTCAACCTAGAATAATTATTATTCTGTCTAGGTCAGGACATAAATCCCAAACATTTTTGTATACTTACATATTTTAATTTACTTCACCTTGAAAATTAACAAAAAGCATTTTTATTGAAATAAAAATTCAGCATATTTTTCTTTTAGATCAGAGCATTGGTTTTACACAAGTTGTTTAAATAATTAGTGCAGAAAACTTTTATAAAGTATTCTGCATTTTGGAAAATACAACTTCAATGAAAAGAATATGAATAAGAGCCATATTCATAAGTAGGGTCTGATACTATGAGTCTGTACCTTTGACAATTAAGCTGCCTGTTTGAAACATTTTACAGGATTCTTCTCCTGAAAAAATTATAATCCTGAAGGAGTTTTCTTTGGCTTCTACTTCTTAAGTCATTTGCTAATCAATCTTTTTCAAATGAAGAAAGCTACATGACTGTCCTGTAGTTTTTGAATGTCAAGCATGTGTAAAATAAAATTCTCCCTTAAGTCTTGATTAATAGAATATTTTGGTAATTAACTGAAATAGCTTTAAGCCTTAAAATACAGTAAGAAGCTATTTATTTGTAATTAGTCACATAAGATGGTATTAAAAATCATTGGAAGAAATTAAAGGCCTTGAAGAGAACTTCATCTCAAGCCATGCTGGAACAAACATGGAATTGTTTGCAAATTTTAGATACTTGTCATTGTCATCTGAAAAGTTTCACCAGTGAGTTTGGATACACAAGAATTGTTTAAATGGCAAATTTGCAAGCAAAATCCTGACCAAAGTTGGAAATTTTCTACTGTAGAAAGAGCAGGACTTCAGTCTACCTTTGTGGCCGAAGAAGTATATCAAATCCAGGATAATGAATTCAAGCTCCTTTTGAATCTGCACCAAAGCCCATTGCCAATCAAAACAGTTCTGTACTGGTCAGTGGAATATGTGAGTGGTGCAGACATGGGGTTAAGCACAACGCTCCCTTGGACAACTACATTCCCCATGCCTTAAATAATGTTAGTCCTTAGGCCACCTTGGTTATCAAAGAAAGAGTATAATGTCATCACATGCAAGTTTTATAGTTGTGAATAAAATTAATATTGCCAGTTAAAAAGAAACTTCCAGTCACATAAGGAGAGAAGCTAAGGAACACCGTTCTTGACCTGATGGTGTGGCAAGATGGAAGGGTTGTTTTGGAGGTGGAAAGTAATAATTTTTTTCAACCAAGATAGGAAAATTCCAGGATATTAAAGGTTGAGTTTATTATATCCTTGGCTATTTGATGTATTGGTGTCTCTCAGTGTCATTGGCAGAGGGTACTGGTTTTGTTTCCGTCCTTGCCTAATTATATAAATCACGTGTAGTTTGGCTTCTGGTGGTCGCCTCTGAAAGCTGGAATAAAAATCTTTGTAATCTTTCAAACATATTTTTGCTTCTGACTTTTTTTTTAGCTTTTCCTAAGTTTTGACAAATGTCACAGTTAGAAACACACGCTACCCAGACTATGGTTGTGCTGTTTAAGTCATTCAGACTGTTTAGTTGTACCATATGTGTATGTTACCTGTTAAACTGATTGGTGTTTCTGAGTCTAGGAAGTGTTTTTAGCCCTAACTGTACTTGCAGGGATATGATCTAGTTCATGACCATCCAGGATGGAGGGTTTGGGTTGGGTTTGTTTTGGTTTTGGTGGGTTTTTTTTTTAAATCTGTCTAGTCTTTCACAGATATTCAGGCTATCTGATTCCCTCCATCTCTCTGGAATCTGTCTTTTGTACTTTAGAGGTGTTGGTTTTGCAAAATTTCAATCTATTTTTGAAAATACTTTATCCTACAAATTTCTATTAAATGAAGGAGAATGTTCAGATAAATAGGCAAAGGCATGTGTTTTATCTGAAGAGGATCAGAGTGATCTACAGAATCATAGAAGCACAGAATATGCTGAGTTGGAAGGGACCCACAGGGATCATCAAGTCCAACCTGTAGCCCTGCACACAGGACCATCCCCAAGAGTCACACCATGTGCCTGAGAGTCTATCTCATCTCTGCTGCTACCTAAGTGTCAGTATGTCTCTGCTCAGTTCTTGAATTCAGCTGGAATACTAGTTTTTATTTTTAATTTGATGCACATATTGCATGAAATTCAATTAGCGCTTTAGTCAGTCCTTTGTGTGTGTGGAAATATGAGTGGATATAAAGTTCAGTTCAAAACTACATAAGACTGTAGCCAAAAATTGTGTTTCATCTGCAAAATGCCATTTAAAAGGAGTGATTTCACAGGATGACACAGATGCTGTTGTTGTGTGTATCTGACAAGACCAATGAATTTCATGCAGAGAGATGTGTTTTTCTTCTGTTCACTGTTAAAATTCCTACTTAAAACATGTCCTTAATATTTAACAGATTTTACTCTTTTTTTGTTGTTGTTGTGCTTTAAAATTCCGACATTGCTATGCCATGATCTTTGCTTTCAACCAAATCTTCCCTTAGCTTCCTTAGCCAGTCTGTACTGTGAACCACTGTGTGCACTTGCATTTAGTATTACTCAAGTCTGGGATTTCAGATGCTGCTACTCTAGCTTGCATCAGTTAACATAGTGTGGAGACCAGAGTCTTGTTTCCATTTCACTATGCTAAGAATTTTCCATATTCATAAGTTGAAAATTGTTCTTGAAAAGCAATCCCTCATAAGTGTGTGTGTTTTTCCCAGGTATCATGTTTGTTAACAGATTGCAAGAAGCAGTGCCAGACATAAAAAGCCCTATGAAATGCATTTCTTTTGAATACCAATTCCTTGGAGCTGTGCTTTGATGTATGTTCAGGGCTCTGTCAGCTATCTTCTTGTGTAATAGCTAGTGAGCTTTTCATCTCTGCCTTTACATCTCATGCCCACTTGCAGAGTGAGGAGGACAGCGACTGGTGGTTTGTATTGTATTATCTTTTTATTATAGCTGCAGCAATACAGTCTAATTGGCAGCCAGAAGCCCATGAAGTTAGTCTTTCTGTCACTTTTCACTCATTTTTTTCTGTCTTTTGAAGAAGTGCAGTTGAGCTTCTTTAGCAATAGTGCTTCCATGTAAATGAGGAGAAAGGGCCTTTCTGCAATATGTATGGTCTCCACAGTGTTGCCATGAAAATCATGTATAACATCTTGGCATCTGTGTCCTGGAGACCAGGTTCAGCAGACTTCAAAGTAGTCACCACTCCATCTAAACAGACGGGAATTAATGTAAGCATTGAATATAGTTTTTACGGACATGATTCCCAGTTGCAAATGTTATAAAATGTTGTCCTGAACTTCCACCTCTGGATGTAAAGGATTTGTTGCAAATCCAGCTCAGTGAAGAGTTGGCTTTACAGTATTAGAAATTTAAGTCTTGGATCAGCCGTGTCATTTGCAATGTTGGAAGAGGGTGTGAAGTTGCTCAGAGGAATTTGCTTGTATTTTTGGAGGAGTTCTCATAAGCAAAAGATGCAAATAAGCATCTCTGGTGTTTACCATTTTCATATGAATAAATTGTATTGTGAAGCCACTGTGGAAGAAAAGAATTATTTTATATTTTTCTGTGCCTGCAAGTAGGGATGGCGATTCACTGGGAATCAGATGAATTTCATTCAACTTACTGTC
The DNA here is from genome assembly GCF_036250125.1 of Pseudopipra pipra. Lineage (NCBI taxonomy): Eukaryota > Metazoa > Chordata > Aves > Passeriformes > Pipridae > Pseudopipra > Pseudopipra pipra. The sequence goes on from NC_087551.1 coordinate 27,419,573, forward strand.
TGTTCCCTTATGTAACCTGATGGTTATTTAGAGTGAAAGCTTCTTTTCTTTTCTTTTCTCTGCTCTTTTTGTCCTATATTTTTCTTACTGCCTGTTTGGTAGAGATGATAGATGCTTTCCTAGTCCTTGCTGACAACAGATGTTTTTTTGCTTCCCATGGTCTAGGCTCTTAATTCTTCCAAGGCTTCTTCCAGGTCCCACCAAACTGAATTTCATCTCTCCTACCAGAGTTTGTATAAGCCCTACTGTGTTCTGGAAGTTTTTTCAGGAACTTTTTCCACTTTATGTCCTAACTTGAGGTGTAACTATACATATTCTGAGTGATCTGAGTAGAGGTGTCCAGTGATCAGCATTGCTCTGAATTCTGAAATGAAAAACCGTCTGTGGGAGAAGTGGTGGCATCACCAGTCTTAGGCTGTGAAAAGTGCAGAGATGTGAGGTGACTTTGGGCCCATTTACAGTCACGGGGAGAGAGGCTGTGTTGGAAGTCAGATGCAGGGCCTGTCTCTCAGTATTCTCTGCAGTGTAGAGGATATGACCTAAATCCTATTCGTTTTCTCCTTTTATAACACAAAGGGATTAGAATATGTATTTATATTGGAAGTCAGCTCCTTTTCCACATGATCAGATTATTTATCTTTTACATCCTGCCAAAAGTGAACAGAATGCCATTTGTTTGTTTATTTGGCATTTCTAAACTATCTTTTAAAATAATTTCTTTTGAGAAGAAACATCCCCCAAATTGTTAGTTTTCTTACAGCATGTCTAGTCCAGATAATTTTAACAAAAAGTTGATGTTAACTGGATCATCCACTGAGGTCTTGGCTCTCATTCAGCCTGTACAGATGTTCTTTTAGGCTCTTATCCTGTCTAGATAATAGGAAGCATGCCTAGTAAGCAACTGTGGAGCATGTTAGCATAATTCCCGTAATTCCCAGTACCTCAGCATTCAGCCTGGGGCTGCAGACTCTAAAAATAGAACAACAGATTCTGCACAGCTTAATCCTACCTGCTTGTTAGCCATTATCTTCTTAATAAAGAACTGAGCAGCTACCCTCTGTTTGTTGAGAATCTTTCACTCGAATGGTTTTACTTTTCATTTGGGAATGAGACCGAGGCTTTGGCCATCTTCGTTAGTAAAGTGTTGTGGATATGTGTGTGCTGATACTAAAACAGCCATAGTTAGATGCAGCTTTTAGAATTTCTTTTTTAGTTTGTGTAAACTCAAAACAAAGAGGACCAGATGTTGCTTAGTAAAAGAGGAACAAAATTAAGTAGGTGAGATGCTGTGATTTTTTAAAACTTTTCAATTCAGTTTTTCCTTGGGCAGTTGTGTTTGATAAAGGTGAGATTGTCATTTCTCTTTAACGACAAGCAGGTTGTAGGGGAAGATGCAGGGAGTTTGCAGACAGCTTTTCACCCATGCCATGTCATTATTACGTTGAGGGCTTTCACCAAGACAAAAGAGATTTATGCATGCTTAAGTGAAAATAGTACATGAGAATGGCAATCAAAAATATTTGTGGCAACAAGTTGCAAAACTAACAACTCGAGTTCAATTTCTGCAACCTCCAGAGATAACTTTTACGATTTCTCAAATGCACCTTCCCTGTTGAATTTCGTAGATGTTTTTTATGGGGTTTTGGGCCTGATTTCTGTGATGCAGAGAGGGTATGGTTTCCTTTACCTCTTTCTAAACTCTGTACAAACACATACACAGTCCAGTGAAACTCTCAAGCTTGTTTTGAGCCTCTAGGTCAAAAAATAATACAAGTAGGATTCTAATGAAAGGATAAGAAATGGAGGAAAAGTATTACATAGGATTTTTGGAAACAGCAGCAAGGCTGAGCAGACAACAAAAGCTTTTTAGGATAATTGTGGGTAAGATCTGCAAGAGAAGTTCATCATCTAGGGATTTATATGTCCTGTTCATTCCACTTGTTTGTTTTAAAAAATAGAACTTAGGCATCTAAATCACTTGCGCATTCTTGAAAAATTAATTGATGTATAAACATGAATCAAAATACTAGTAGCATAGCAGATGAAGTTATGAAATGCAACAAAAGAAAGTGAAATCAGCAATTTTAAATTCCAGGATAAGTTTATTACATATACCAATGATACATAAAAAATTAAATGATGATTTATTGATTGAAAGAAGGATGAAGATGAAAAGTTTCCATGGTTTCTGAAATTTATGTGACTAAAATTCTAGATTTGGGAACCTTTATGATTTAATCTGAGAGATAAATGAGAGCTGCACTGAAAAATACCAGTTACTGATGTTTCTGGATTGCAATTCCCAGTTAGTTCATCTGCTCTTAAAAATGCACACAGGCATATTGCTAGGGACTTCGGAGTCTTTTGAAGGGAGGGGAGGGGAATCTCTTGTCTGGAGATTTCTTCTGGATATGAGCTTTCTTCTGGATATGCGTATTTAATACCTGTCCCTTTACGAAACTGGGAGTGGTAGTGATTAGCTAACTGCTCCTGAGCTGCAGGAGTTTGTGACTGGTAGACCAAAGCTTGACTGGCAAACTGGGACATCTTTCGGGACATTGTATATGTTCATGTCCTGAAAATCAAGCCCATGTCAGTTCCTCCTGTAGGTTGTGTAGGTTGCCAATATATGAGCCATCCAAACCATTAGCTGCTTTTTAAAAGCTTACTCGGCTTGCCTGAGGATAGTAGGGTTTTACATGGCACATAATACTCCTGACTTGCTGTTACTTGCTTATAATAGACTGTTACAAGTTAGAATTTGACCATTAGGTCCTTGTTCTGTTTTTCTTAGTTTGTATATACTGCTGGCAGTGCCAGAACATCGTAGTTTTGACCTACCACAGCTGAAGGTTAGGAAATGTCTGGTTATTTATAACCAGCAAGCACAAATATTGTCTTTTCATGTAGCAGCAGCTACAAGCAAACATATTTTAATATAATTTTGTTGATTTAGCATATAGCTATCTGGTCTTTGCATCAGTCAGCAAAATTGGAGATGTGAGGTCTAATCTAAAGCAATTCAGCAGCAAAGACTTGGTATTTTAAGGCAAAACTTCTGTGAGATTTACAGATTGCATTTACTTTCATAGAACTATTATTACACATAGGTGAAGTTAGGTTAAAATTTGTACAAGGAGATATGGTTCAATGATAACTACTCAAATGTCAAAAGGGTTTCATGCGCAGACAAGTTATATTTAATACATATTTTATGATGCAATTAGTTCCTAAATGTGTGAAAACGATCACCTGATAAACTTTATATGCTGGCACCTTCTTGTACTTGGCACATTTTTGTTTTACACCTGGCTCACATTCCCATGGAAACTGGAGTTTCTTTTATTCTGCTATTTTGCTTTATGGGAATCCTTTCTTGCTGAAAGTTCTTACACAAATTATGTTCTAATGCTTTTACAATCTTGAACACACCCATAGTTCATAGTGAACTATCCTCATACACAGAAAGTATTGCTACTGTTATTCCAAGTCAGAATAACACCCTTGAAAGCTTGGGTTTTAATATTACACTGTTTTGTGTTGTCTGGCTGCATGTGATGAGAACTGTTCAAAAAGGAGAAATTGTCACCAAGCAGCACAAGTGCAGAAAACTGCAATCTCTGATGTATTTCTTGAATAAAAAAAATTTAAGTATCTAAACTGCACAGTGTCGATGATGCACTGACCAGCGCGAAAGGTCAGCCACTGTAGCTGAGGCTGCCTCCACTGCAGGTACTGATCAGGCACAGTGGAGTGGCTTGGGTGCCCTGAAACATGCAAGCCTGATTACCGGCAGCAGGATGTTTCTGCCAGAAACCAAGTGTTGTGATAGAGCATATGGGAAAGGAGCTGTGAGAGTTCTGGATTCTGGGGCATTCCAGGCTTATCTTCTTGTAGACTTATCTTGAGGGGTTCCTGCGCTGACCCCTGTGCTAGTGAATGGCATGGCCAAAGTGCATCTGAGCTAGGTCGACTGCTGCCCCTGGGTTGCTGCTTAGAAGTGACCCAGGTACTCAGTTACCTTTGATGACATGGATGAAGGTACTGAAAATGTATTGTAATTTGCTATCGTAGTTTGGCTTTTTGGCTCTGATGGGTTTGGTTGGTTGGGCCCTGGGAGTATGCCTCACAGCAGCCAGTTTCCGTGCTTCATTGTGGGAACTCAGGACTTGGCAGGCATGGACATGCTGTGCTTTGCAAAATATAATATTAGTGTTTTCTGGATGCTCTGAATGGTTTGAATACCTGAAGCTATAGCATTAATAACAATTACAAATTAACTTGAAATTTTTTTTTTGTTTGGAGCTTTTGCTTAAGTTCGCACAGTTATCTCATCAATGCATTAACTGAGGACCTCTGAAAACATGCAGAAGAAATAGTTTTGCTGTGCTTGAAGGCTGGTGTTACTGCAGAGCAGGTAGAGGCTGAGGCAGGTGGTCACCTTGTTTAAGGGCTGAGGAATGCCTATTTCTCTGTTGGTAGAAGAGGACATCTTGGAAGTGCTCTGACCTTTGAAGACTTTCAGAGAAAACAGGTTGCAAATACTAGTTAGTGGTGTGCTCCAGGAAGTGAAAACTATTGAAGGAATGCTGTTGTTTTGACCCAACCTGCATTCCCAGTGGAGTCCTTAGTGAATCTGTCTGAGCTGAAGAAAAACCGTCAGGGCTTGACCCATCAGGTACTTAGTTGTTTTTGTGTTTTTGAAGTATTTATCATGTCACATACTAATTTGAAAAAATCCCCAAAGTTGTTTAAATGATCCTGGGACAAAACCTTATTTGTCTGGCTTTCTGAAGTAGTCTGCTCCTTCATAAAAGTGGGAGACTGTGCTTTTTAGTTCTGTTGCGCAACACTGGACTTTTGAATGGTAACCTCCACTGAAAAACAATTTCCCCAGAAATGATTGGCAGCCTAGTCACGTGGTAACAGGACTCTCGTGACATGATAGCACTCAAATTCTGTTCTAGACAGTGGTGAGTTGTTCTGCCTGATGGCTGTCTGGTCTAGGCGTGAATTGGGCAAGTAATCTGGTGTTTGAAGGACAAAATCCTTGCAATGGGTTATAGCTGATAATATTTTAATTTTCTTGACAGCAAGTGGTTGAACTGTGCTGAGAGCGACAGTGCACTGCAACTGTGTTAACTGTGGGTTCCGCAGAAGGAGTAACATTGGAGATTTGAACTACTTTTCTTTCCCTTTGAGTGACACTGGTTGGTGGGAACACACGCTTCTCAACTGTTCTTTGTGCAAGTGGAAAACATGAGCCATGAACCTGATTTGCACAAGCACAAAACTCACATCTGTAGAGTTTTAAAGCAGTGGCTGAAGTGGAGCTGCTGTTTCTGACAGCCAGCCCTGCATCCTGTTCTGACTGGATGCACAACTTCTCATGCTCAGCTCCTCTTTTATCCACTTGCAGCAAAATCTTTGCTGCTTGTTGAGCTTATTTTCTCTGTGCTAATATTGTTGATGCATCTTTAGACCTATAATTGTTCCTCTCAGAAAGCTGACATATAGGTAAGTAAAATGCTTATTTACATATCTGTAAATACTGCTGCCAAAAGCCAGTGAATCCCTTTTTTTATCTTGGTGCGCAAATTGTTTCTAATATGCAACACATTTTTAATTTAGCCCTCACATCCGCATTATTACTATTTAAATGCCATATCATATCTGTGGCACTGTTTGATGTATTCTGGATAGGAAGGGAGTTCTGCCCGAGCTGTATCAGATGTAACTCCATATGGCATTGTTGTGTGCGGCTAAGATGCTTGCCAGTTCCAATTTGGAACATGACATTAAATGCAAATATATCATGATACAACTGCATTGCAAGGATTTGAGCTGATTGCTGTGCTCTGCTGGTTGTAGGAATATATGGTTACAGTGTTGAAGTTACAGAATATGCTTTTGCATTCAGTGCTTAATGAGATAGAGGTGCGGGTAACTTGTTTATTTCTTTCTCTTATGTGTGTGCTGTGCACTAACCATTATATGAGTTGGCTTAAGAGGGGCTTTGTTTACAGGGTACAACCAAAAGAGAACATTTTGTATGTGTTATAATGACGTATACTGTACACACCTCCTCTGAAGTGAAGAAAAAGAAAAATATGTTTCTGAATTACCTGAGTCCCTGCTACTAGGCCTGGGTCCTAAAGATTCAAACAAAGGCAGAGGTAGTTCTGAACGGATGGTTCAGAGTAAGGAGACAATCTGCCTGTATGGTTGGGAATTTGAATTGAAGGCTCTCTTTTAAAATATTGGCACCAGATGCTTCAGAAAGGACAGGTGGTTAGTGGGTTGTTATCTTCCTCTTCCTCCTCTTTGATACCAGCTAGTGGGTCACAGTGACGCGGAGGAGATCATGCTGTACTTTGGAAGGCTAGGCCTATAGTGATGTGCAGTGCAGTACCTTCTCCTGCCCCTTCCTTGATGCAGGCTCTGATCTGCTGTCTTCTCCTGTATGTTTGCAGTGATAGTTGTGTACAACAGATCATTGTAAATATCATGTGAGATTTGCCTTTTCTGCATCTGTTGGCTTACCATCATCTATGTTCTCTCATAGTGTTTTCCTGAGTGTGTTCCTCCTACATCTTGCATGTCAGCATCTTCTTGGCTTCTTGGAAACATTGTCTGTCTTTTGCTTTCTATCATCAGCATGTACTGTTCATCCTGGAATTAAAATCCATATCAAAGATTATCTTAGGCTTTATATACAGAAAAAATAAATCCCCTAAATTTCCTGTATTATGCCATTAATTTTGACCCAGTGTACAGATGAGTTAGAAATGCAAATATGTCCAGAATTGTTCATAATAGCGTGGGAAAACCAATTGTAGTAGCATGCTATGTATACAGCAGAGCTTCTCTTAAACAGGAGGAGTGAAAATAAAGGATCAAAAGTAAGACAAGCACTTACTCTGTTGTTCATAGGGACAAGTGAAATATACAAAACATTTAGAAGTCACTGAAACCATTTTAGGATATTACTTCTGAAAAAACCTGCCTTTTTACCTGTTATAGTAGAACTTCCTAACATTATTTTGCAAGTGAAAAAAATTCATGATAAAAAGAAATAAATGTCATGGCAGCACACAGGCATAGCAAGAACAGATGCTGATCAGGTCATCTTGTTAGTGACTTGAGAATGCCACTGTGGATGGGTACAGAACTGACAGCCTATGCTGAGAAAGTTGCACAAGCTGCTAGGGAACAAGAAGTGTGGAGATTGAGAGATAAACCTGGGATCCTGGAAACTCTTGTAGCAGGCTGAAACGCTGTTCTCTTGTCAGTAACAGTCCATGATGCCTGAAATAAAATCCATTATTCATAGCTTGTTGGCAAGAGATTTTGAAAGAAATGTCTGACGTTTTCAAACTGTGTGCAAATCAAAAGGAGTATTACTCTGAAATTCACATGATAAAATGTTCAATTCATGCGATAAAATATTTTAAATCCTTCTTAAGAGGACTAAACTTGTTAGCAGATGCTGGTTGACAGAGTTACAAATGCAGCAGCAGAGGTGCAAACTTCGTGGCTTGTCTGCTGACAGCTGCATAGCTAAGTTGGGACTAAACCAATATTGGACATGACTTGCAATATATTTAAGTTCCTAATAATTTACCACCTACAGGGTATGAGGTGGCTCAACTATTTTGTGTATGGGTCTATTTACAGAGATCCTGAGCCGGCACGCAAAACATTATGTGAGAGACTTCGTGTTAGAGTGTGGCAATAACACTGGATTTGAATGACTGGAAAAAGAAAGTTTTCCATATAAAGGAGGGTGATGGCACCAGAGGCTCTTGCAGCTCTGAGCTTTCAGTAATTTGCAGTGACAATTCTTTTCCCTCATGGCCTGTGTTTGTCTAATTTTGCTTATTCCAGCTGCCTGTTTGTTCAGGGGAAATATAAAGAAGGAGTTTGGCTTTTGTATCTATTGAAGGCCATATGTATCGTTGCTGGATGAATGTTGTGTCATGAAGGGTGACAGTTTTACTTGCACCATTTTACATTGTATTAATTACTCATAATATTACAGCTAATGTTAATATTGCTTCTAGTCTGTGTTCTCAAATTTGAAGTCAAGACTGCAAAAACATGTGATGACCCTAAACACTGTAAGTTTTAATAATCAGGAGAGTTTTTATCTGTCTTCTGGTTCTTAAAGACTTTTTAAGACTTCTCTTTCTTGTGTTTTCAAACTTTGGTCTTCCTGGCAGGAGCTTGAAGAGTAGAAACTTAAAAAAAGAATATACAAGTAAAAGCTGAAATTTCCATGTAGATGTGTGGACCAAAGCATTTTAAAAAATCCCACAAATAAAGTAAGGATGAACTGATCTTTGAACTTTCTCCCAAGTAACTACACTTGATTTGTCTGCATGGTGCTTTTTGTTCATGCATTGTAGCAGATGTTTGAGGTGTGTTGCATGTTTTGCTAGTTCTTTAAAATGCTCATGAAAGTTACCAATAGGACTGACCTCCAGCAGTTTGGGAGAAAAAAATGATTCACTGCGTACAATCTGTGATGGTTCTGCAACAATAATTTTCGGGATGCTTTGTATTTCTGTTTCATTATTTGGTTGCATAGATTAGTATGACCTGATCCCAGTTTATTTTATTTTTATATAGAATTTTCTTTTTTTTTTTTTCTAGTTCCCCTTTCTTTATTTATTTGGTCTTTGCATCTGGGGGGAAAAAGCTTGACTTTACATAACTGTTCATTCACAAGACTTACCTTTGGGAAGATTTGTGTCTCCGTAGTCGTTCTCACTAAAATTTCCTGTGTGAAACAAGGAATTTGCTTTTCAGTTACAGAGAACAGAATCTGTCTGTTTTGGTGTTTTCTGTTTTTCCCATCACCATGGTGTCTTAGCACTTGGTAATTTTACAGGCTGAAAAAGAACAAACCAAGTTTATTAAGAAAATAGAGACAGATCAAGCATTTACTTGATGATGCCGTACAGTTTAAGAATCCCCACATGGTAGACTTTTTGATAAAATGTGTGTAAATTCATTAACCCTGAGCATGGAGCTAATGTAGATGCAAGTGAGAGACACTCACCTACAGTATTTTTTCTCTGAAAAATATTCTCCTGGCAGTGGTGGTATCTGGCATCCTGCACACCCAGCGAGCAGAGGAAATCAGTGTAGCTTTGCGTTGTTTCTTCTTTCCAGGAACAGACAGTGGCTGTGAAGAGCAGATGTTATAAAAAGGTGACAAAATCTTTCTGATCTGAGTGTTTTGGGAAGTATGCATACTGAATACATAAGACATGGAGTTGATATTCTTTGTTAAGAAGAAAGTTGGCAGATTGAAAAGGACATGCTTTAAACCCAACCTCTACATGGCAGTTGGTTCATTCTTTTCCTTTTACCTTTTCTAAACAAGTGCAATTAGTCCTCTTACTGCATTGCTTCCATGGGTCATTCATAGAGACTTTTAGTATTTTTAAGTTTTACTTACAAATGAAATCATGTAAACACCAAAATGCACAAAACCTAGCAAAAGTTTTCTGCCCTGAGTTTGTCTAAGACTGACATTCTTTTTCCATTGCTTTATAGCATTGTTTTAACTCCTGCTTTGAATTGGGAAAGTTGTAAATTAGGATGAGTGGATTAGCCAGGCGTATAATAGTTTTATTGTAATGGATTATGAAAAAGAAATGACAGAAATAAAATAGAGATTGAAGAAGATGGGTCAAAAAAGTTGCATTTCTAACAGTTAATCTGATTTTAAAAAGAATTGGGTAGGGGCATCAGAAACTGATGATTGTAAAATGAGGAAAAACATCATCTAATTTAATTATTAAAGCGGAATAAAACTTTAAACATCTAGATGAATTATGATACAATGCCTGGAAATGTACAAGAGTACAGCTACGTTGAATGGAAAAAACAAATCCTCATTATTATATTTACTGGCATGTCAACCTCAGAGCCAGTTGGCAGACTACTTTAGTTAATTTATGCCTTTGTATTTCAGGCCGATGAAAATCCTTGTTTCAGGACTTTCTTCAGTATTTGTAACTATCATCCTTTCCCAGATTCCCCAATCGCTTAAGTAACCAAGATTGTTATGTAAACAGGGACTCTATTCGGCAGTGACTCTTAGATCTATTTCAGTGTTTGTATGCTGGGACTATATTTTTCTACCATAGGAAGCAAGTCGTTTTGACTCTTTTCCCTATAGAAGGTAAATTTAGATGATGCTCATAACAGTACATGCTGAAAAATTTTCTTTGATACAAATTCTGGAAAGTGGGTCTTAGTTTTCTCTAGGGACATTTGCAAATTCCTGTGACATCTGTACCAGAGTTTATGCAAGTCTCATCCCTAGAGCAAAGAGGATTTGTACAGCAGTTATGACTTGTTACGAGATTTATAATATCAACAGTTTCAGTGAAACTGGATCAGATTGGATGGCTTATAGAGGAAGCTCCCTTTCGTCATGATGCTTTTCTTCTGTGGTGAGTCTTTGACTATTCTGATAAAAACTGGTGTTGACAAGTGGAAAAATGGTGGCTTTTTCAGTGGTAATATCTAGGCTTTGGTACTACAAAGGGAAGGGAATCTGGGAAGCTGATACTCTAGAGGGCGAAAATTAGAGAAGTAGGTGGGAGATTGCCTATCTAGTATGTGCAATGCTGCTAGTGCTTCTTTTGTGTAGGAGTCCCACTTATTGAGAGATAGCCAGACTGGCATGTGGGTAGCATACTGCATACTGCTGCAAACTTTGAAATGAGAACTTATTGAAGTGAGGTGGAACCCACCAGCTGAAATACAATGTGAAGTTGTACAACATTAAGCAAGTCTGCTTAGGATTGCTATAATACAGGCAGTAAAGTAATAAACATAGCTGATCAAAATAGCTCATAGAAATAAGCAGAATATAACTCTAATTCACTGGCTCTCCTGACCAACTCAAGCGTGGGTTAACTACACCACAGGAAGCTGCACTGTCTATGTCTCTGATTTAGTACAATGTTCAGGTACCATGGGATGAACACACATAAAAGTATATATAGATTAACAAGGGGCATTAAACCTTGTGGAGGAAAACAGAAGAGGATTGTCTAAGCATTGAGCATTCTTTTAAAAATGTACAAGCTTCGTTCTGCATGACCTTTTTTATTGCTAGCCTCAAATAAAACAATGGAGTTTATCCTTTGGGCTGATGGAGCTGAAGTGCAGATAACAAAAAAATATTCTATTATACTTTCAAAGGAACCTGGACTTTGACTAAAGGAAAAGATAAGGCCTTTCATGTGAGCCTTATCTATAGGTTTCTGTATCTTCTTCATCAGTTGTGATAGCTTCTGAATAAAATGAATGGAAAACATTTTTACTGATGTTAGGCAAGTAATGCATTTCTTGGCTCTTAAAGAAGTGGTAACATACTAGTTTAATGTGAATGGTGAAGGAGGTTTTTGAAGTGTGTTCACCATCTACTCCCTGAGTCTTTCTTTGTTGCCAAGGAGAAAGATTCAAACTAAATTTTTAAGACTGCAGAAGGAGGTATGTTCAACAAGGTACTGTAATTCTGAGTATTATTTTCTTCCAGTTGCAGTTGTTAAAAAAAGGTTCAGTTCTTTGTAAACTGCACTGACGTAAAGAGGACCAGCTTTGGTATTAGAGGTGGGAATGCAGGTATTCAGCCAGGAGAGGTATTCAGACTTTCTTCATTAAGGGGCTTCATTTAGGAGCTTAACTGGGATAGTAAGTTTCCTATGGAGCCAGTAAGTTAAAGTGTGCCTTTGCAGAACAACTCAGAGAAGTGGTATGTGTCTCTAAACCAGTTTCATAGAGAAAGTAGGTGCATAACACAGGCACCCAAATTTAAATGTCTAAAGAAGGCTGTCTGAATATTATCCTAGAGTGTATGTTGCCATAGTCACAAGGAAGACAATCTGCATCCCGTGAAGTATTTCTGCCTCATAATGATTTCATTGAATAACTGTTGTAGTTTGCTATTCTGCGAAGATGACATTACCAGTCCAGTCAGGGCATTATTTTTGTGTTGAAGAATGTGATTGGATTTTTCTGTAACAGAGACAGTGAACAAATATATGTACTATAGCTTCTTTCAGTGAAGCCCTGTCTAATTTCACCCACCCTGATGCTCAAAACTGGGACTGAAAGAGTACACAAGAAGAGCACGTGTAGGCTTCTGATGTGCTTTTTTCATTAAATATCTTTTACACCACCTCTGTTATCCTTTGATTTTACTGCAGACATGTTGCATTTCTTTTCCTGCACTATGCCAGATGTTTGATGTTCAGTGGTAAATGGAACAGGGAAAATTTCCCCCCACCCCGTTCCTCTGTACAGAACAAATGTGAAATAGGAATGCTAATTAATATAAATCCATTGCCAAGGGTCTACTGTTAAGAGGAATTTCACCCTCTTGCATTAAGGTTATATTGTGATTGTTCCTAAAAAAGATGCCTTACTTCTCTAGAAAGGCAGTTGTTATTAGCAACAGCCTGGGTATATTATGAAATAGACCACCAGTCTGCTCAATGTGTGATGTTAAATAATTGCTGTGTGAATTTTACAGCCAGATCTCTTGTACCACATGAAAGCAGTTTTTATTGAAAATGTTAGGGTCTGTTTGTTATCCGTACCACTATATCGACTTTGATAGAATTAACTTTGGCACCTGGTTTACACAGAGAGGCCAGTGAATTGCTCAACCTGCTGTCTGGTCAGATGGGAATCACAGCCGTTCTTTCAGAGTTCATCATTGCAGGAGTCCTCAGTGTCTTCTGAACACAGAGCAACCTTTCTAACGATGTCTTCAAGGCTCTAAATCTTTTAGTGTAAAACTGTTGCAATTGGTGTTTGGAGAATTAAATCAACATAAAATTTATCTGTTGCTTAGCGAGGTCACCAACCAACCAGCTTGTAGGGTGGGATTACATTGTACTTTCTAAAGGCTTATTAAAAGATGCAATTTGTATTTCATCTTCATTAAATGATTTTGAATCTTAGAATTAAACTCTTCAGGCCAAGCTGGGAGGTTTCATCACAGCGGTATATATTGCATAACCCCCTAGAGTGCAGGCTCTGTAGTTTATGCAGTAATCCTTGGGAAATAGGACATAGTCTCTGACTGACAGTTGTGTTACAGTAACAGCATAACTCACATCTTTGTAGCAGATCTGACTGAATTTCTTGTCTACAGGTTTTTTAGTTTTCAGTTAAGTCAATTACCAGTAAGATGGTTTAGCTAGACATGATACCCTTTTCTTTTTTTTAGTGTACTAAGTGGTCCCTTGTGGCCCTGTTCAAATATGCACTGCACTTGATTGTGGGCAGAAAGGTTACATGCCTTACTTTTCACAGTATATAAATAGTGAGCAGGTATGGGAGAAAAGAAGACAGAGAAGCAGGTAGCTATTAATGCAGGTACAAAATATTTATCTGTCACACTCGTCTGAATTAGAGATTAGAAGAGGGCTTATTAAACTGTTTCACTGGTGCTGCTCCATACTGCTGCATATTGACAACAAAACATAACACGAGTCTTTTTTCCTCATACCAAACCAGACCAAAGGTACATTAGAATTGGGCTTGCTGGAGGAAAAAGGCACAGCACTCTGCTTTTTTAATTCAATTTTTCATGGACCTCACAGTATCAGCCTTGTGTATAGAGCAACCAGTTGCACAAGATAAACAAAGAAATGTTGCATTTCTGGAGTTTCACAAGCTTTAAAATAAAATAATCTAAAATACACAACAAGTAAGGTGTGAGTCTTACAACCTAACTGTTACTTCAGTTTGATGGGAGCTTTTTTTATAGAGCCTAAACTATCATGTGGCTGCTACCAAGCACCCATAATTTTGTGCCCAGCTCCCATGTAAAAACTCTTGTCATTGGTTGTGTTTTGCTTTTGACCACTAGAAACCTCAGCCACTGTTGTGTTTGCTGTGGCTACACGTGCAGCAACCACAGAAAGTTGTTTCAAACCATTGATCAAAGTTCTGTTTCTTTGGTCGCTGCTTTAACATGATTTTTTGTTTATGCTTTTGTGTTCACTTTTGCTTTCAGAAGACAGTGGGATAAAAGTTATGTTTTTAAGAAAAGATTTTTTCAATTTCAAACACTAGCAGGAATGGCTGACTGTCTCCTTAGCTCTGAGTTTGGTCAGTGGGGCTAGAGCAACAGGCATCGTTAATAATTGCAGGGTTTGATATTATGTAGGAATACAGTTCTTGCAGTAGCCTGGAAATGTGAATAATTTGGCTCATGGCTCGTACTGAGAACTGGGAAAATCTCCAAACTGAAATTTGCAATGGAAGATATTAACACAGTAGAAGCAACTAAAGAAAATTTCATTTGGACGTGAAGGATTACCCTCTGTTGAGACAGCTGTGTCTCACCCTGTCTGCATGTCCTTTGAAATCTTGCTTTAGTCTGACAGTAGGACGTTCTGTCGTATGCACTTCGGGAAGTATTAGGAGTTTACCTCACTGTATCTTCTCTGCTACCATCTTCAGTCTCTCTCCTTTCCCCCTATCGAATATTAAAGAACCTCTCAGATAACAGATACTCTTGAAAGCCCACTACTACCAAAGGAAAGATTATATTGCAAGGTGGCGCAGACTAATGAGCATGACGACACTTCATGATATCTGTCTAGTTCTGTTAGGCTGGGACTGAAGTCTTGCTCAGCTTAATGAAAAAACACCTTTTGAGGCTGAAGCATGACTACAGTAACCTCTGCCTATTGCTGCCGGGACGGTGACTACCCTGAGAGGCTGCTCTCATAAACCTGCCCTCTAAAAAATGCTTCATTCTGTATGGGTTGCCTTTATGGGGGATCTGACATAGTGCTGGGAAACGCACTTTCACTGTTAGAAGATGATAGTGGTAAAAAAAATCATCCACTGTTGTTTAATACCCAGGAGTTCTAGTTGTCTGGTTCTTGAATTAGCTACCTGTTAACACCTGGTAGCTAATGATGCAGTTAATACTGTTTTGTGTTATCCCATTATTATACCCTGACTCTGTACAATGGGAAGCTTGCTCCTCATTCACGCCAGGGATAGCCCAGCTGGGCCACTGCTGGCTTCTGGGGCCTCCCAACTGTGCTTGCTGTGCTTCTGCTTGTGTGGAGCAAATATGAAGTGGTTTCCTGTGGGTGTGGGATAATCCTGGAGCAAATCCTTGGCTTGCCTTGGTCCCAACTGTGGGACCGTATCCTGCCTCTGGGGCCATGGTGAATCAAACAGCAAGCTTGACCAAAAAGACTGAACATTACAGGTACAATTTAACCACGGGATGGCAACTTAAGAACATTTGAGGTGCATGTTTTCATGAAAGATCATAGGACTTTTGAGAAAACAGTGGATCTCCAGGTAGGAAGAGAGCTGGATAACTGGCATGTTTTATTATAAGTGGACTGACATGTTTTATTATAAGTGGGCACTTAGTTTGGAAAAGAAGTTGTTTCACTGTGGCATTGTTTGGTTGGGGTAGGGGGGGAGCAACACAAGCAGGGTTTGTTTCTGCTTTAAGAAGAGTCATGCAAGATAGAGGTATTGGCAGAGACATGCACATTTTTATTTATTACTAAATTAAATTCTTTAAAGGCAAAAGACAGTGCAGAAATTACATCGGTCGGTTAGAGGATGAGGATGGTCACGTCACAAACAGGGATATAGACAAGCAGAGATATTTCATGCTTTCTTTGCCTCTGTCTTCAACGCTTGTGACAGGCTAAGGGAGTCCCAGTCACCTGAGCTGGAGGCCCATGGCTGCAAAATAAACTCTCAGATGACCTTGAAGTAGTGAGGGATCTCTGCCTCCAGCTGCATCCCTATAAATCTATGAGGCCTGATGAGATTTATCTGAGAATGCTTAAAGAGCTGGCTGATGTCATCATGAGGCCTCTCTCAATGATTTTTGAATGCTCTTGGGAATCTGTAGAAGTTCCACTTGACTGCAAGGTGGCGAACATTGTCCTGATTTTCAATAAGGGCAAGAAGGAGGTCTCTGGGAACTACAGGCCTGTCAGTCTCACTTCAGTGCCTGGTAAAGTTATAGAGAAGATTATTCTGGGAGGTATTGAAAAACACCTGAAGGACAGTGCAGTCATTGGTCACAGCCAGCATGGCTTCATGAGAGGGAAGTCCTGCTTATCCGACTTGATTCCTTCTATGACAAGGTAACCCACCTAGCTGATTAGGGAAAGCCAGTTGATGTAATCTTTTCGGATTTCAGTAAAACTTTTGATACTGTCTCTTGTAGAATCCTTCTGGACAAAATGTCCAGCACACAGCTGGATAAACACATCATGTGGTGGGTGAACAATTGGCTCACAGTCAAGCACAGAGAGTAATAGTGAATGGGGTGACATCGGACTGGTGACCTGTAACTAGTGGGATTCCACAAGGCTCTATCTTGGGCCCCGTGCTCTTTAGCATCACCAGCTGGTCGAGAGAGGTGATTGTCCTGCTTTGCTCTGCACTGGCGTAGCCTCACCTTGAATATTGTGTGCAGTTTTGGTCACCACAGTAAAAGAAAGATATTAAGCTGCTAGAGAGTGTTCAAAGGAGGGCAACAAAGATGGTGAAGGGCCTTGAGGGGAAGCCGTACAAGGGGCAGCTGAGGTCACTTGGTCTGTTCAGCCTGGAGAAGAGGAGACTGAGGGGAGACGTCATTGCAGTTACAACTTCCTCATGAGTGGGAGAGGAGGGGCTGACACTGATCTCTTCTCCGTGGTGACCAGTGACAGAACCTGAGGGAATGGCCTGAAGCTGTGTCAGGGGAGGTTTAGGTTGGATATTAGAAAAAGGTTCTTCACACAGAAGGTGGTTGGGCACTGGAACAGGCTCCCAGGGCAGTGGTCACAACACCAAGCCTGACAGAGTTCAAGAAGTGTTTGGACAATGCTCTCAGGCACATGGGGCTCTCCTGTGTTTGGCCAGTAGTTGGATTTTGATAATCCTCGTGGGTCCCTTCCAGCTTAGGATATTCTGTGATTCTGTTCTCCTTTCCTTTTTTGTTTGTAGGAGTAGAGAAGTGGTGATCTGATAGGGACTGTTCCTCATAGACCCAAAATAAGATAAACTGGGCCCATATGCTGGGCCAGCAAGCAGAGGATAGCTGATAGTCACAACCCTATTTTGCTCCACCACTGAACAGCAAATGCCTTGTCCCCCTTTCTCCTAAAACTGTTTTCTAATGTTTCCTGTTTCTTTCTCATTTCTGTGTCCTTTCCTTTCCTGTCCTTTCCTTTCGAACTCTTTCTCTAGATTAAAGAAAAATAGCCTCCATTTATTTTAATGGTCCATATTTCTGTCTGTGATTGTTGCATCTGTTTTTGTACAAACTGTTCCAGTTCAAAGGGGAACAGTTCTAAAAGAGGTTGGTCTCCGCTTCTGGATGCTGATGTTTTGTTTGCTGAAAAATTGACTTTTCTGGTCACTGGTAATATACATTTGGAAAGATATGGAGCATCTGTTCATAACTTGTCAAGCAGATGGAGCCAACTAAGTGAAAAAGCATTTTTGTGCCCATAGCCCCTTTCAAGCACTGCCTTCCAGCTTCTTCTTTCTTTAGAAAACATGTCTCAGAAGTCTCAGAAGACATACTGAGTTAACTGGAATTGCTATTGGTAAGTCCAAATGCCCTCAATCAGAATTAACTACAATACTGAGTCTGAATGGAGTCATCTGAATAATTTTCTCTAATGCCTAAGCAGACTTAACTCTAAGATCACTATGTTTTGTGCAGAGGAAAACTGAGTTTTGTGGTTTGATGAAGTGCTTTGGATATGCAAATAGTGATATATATAGTGAGTTAACAGGATGATACAATTTAGACATTTAGATAAATTTTGACAGAGTTCCTCACAGAAGGCATTCAAGTAATAGGATGGCAAAAGGCAGTGGTGAGTAATTATTTGGAACTGGCTAAAAGATGTAAGTAGGAATTTCTCTCCTGAATTTTCATAGTGGTTCAAGTGTTGCAGTGTATTTGTTCCTGATGATTTGTTTGAACTCTTTGCCTGTGTTGCTGAAATTAGGATCAAGTCTAACCATAAACATAACAGCCATGGATCTTACTGTCAGTTAATAGGATCATTTATGTAGAGGAGTAAATGAGTTGTTTAGAATATAGAAATATTTCTTCTCCTGAAGTTGGAGGTAGCCAACTAAACTGAAAAGCAATACATTTTAAGCAAAATAATAAATAGCTTTCTACAAAAAATGCAGTTAGCAGAGCCCCCAAAAGAAAATAAAGTTTCAGTGTACAGGAATACTTGCCTTCACTTTGATCAAGGGATTCCTTTAAATCTGTTAAGCTGTTGCTAGTGATGATCCTGCAGCCTCTAGACAGGCCTGCCTCCTGTCACTGTGAGTGCACTGCAAGGCATGGAGTGGAACTCAGTGTGGTCTGACAGCTACTTTGCCTTCAGTGGCAGGTTCTCCTCTCTGCAGATGTCTTTCCAGGTGTTCCTCTTCTGCAGCAGGGCAGCATATATTACAGCACTGTTAGCCTGGAGAAGGATCAAAGATACGGAGTTTTAAATAGAAGATTTGGGCTGTTCATTTGAGCATATCTTTGAAGGGATGTATCTCCTTGTATATCAAAGTGGCTTGGTCAATACTATGCTGAGGCTCACTTGCCTGGTTTTGGGACAGAACACATTCAAGAGCAGTCTTTTTAAAAGCAGAGGTGCTTTTTTGCCTTTTAAAGTGAGAGAAACCTTTTTGTGATTATGTATTCTTGTAGTAAACTGAACCTGCTTACTAGCAGAAGCAGAAGTCTCTTTGTCTTTCTTATTTAATCTACCATTGCTGCATACAGCAAAGGCTCTTTCAGCCTTGCTAAGTTT
The DNA here is from genome assembly GCF_036250125.1 of Pseudopipra pipra. NCBI lineage: Eukaryota > Metazoa > Chordata > Aves > Passeriformes > Pipridae > Pseudopipra > Pseudopipra pipra. Next base: position 27,438,421 of record NC_087551.1, read on the forward strand.
GTGCTTGCCCACTTCCTCCCTCTGCCCTCCCTCCAGTAACCTCATCCTTACACCCAATCTGCTGAATCTGCCTGTATGAAGGAGAATTTTGTTTTTCATCTTCTAAAAACCCAACTCTCTATTCACTTATTTCACTTTGAAAATAAACATACTGTGTATAAAATGATTGCAGGTGGGCAACCAGCTATTCTACTGAATCAGGAAAACAAGGAAATTTAAAACCTTTTATGTAAAAGTTGGGCTATGACTCAAAAATTTCTTTCTCTACCATTCTTCTTTTCCTTCCTAAGTCCTCGGTTTTACCATCTGCACTCTCACTAGGGGCTGGGATTTGGCTACGTGTGAAGTAGGATAAGACAACTGAAAAATTGTTTTTGGAAAAATTGTTGCTGAAGGTGTTCTGCATTTGAATGGTAACTGCTAAAAAGGAAGTGCTTCCCTGCTTTCTTTAGGGACTTTATAATGATTGCTGCTGCTATTTTCCTGTGCTTTATGTTTATTTTCTTGTAGAATCTGTAAGTAATAGCGACGTATTTCCACTTCTAGCATTTACAATTAGAAGTCCAATGTCTTTCCTTTTCACAAGTTCAGAAACTCCTTAATAGTCACTGTTGAGTAAACTGGGCTCAGCCTTTTAAACATTCTCTGTCCTGCCTTTTTAGCCTGGGTTTGAAGAGGAATGTACATGGACTTTTTCTTCCCCAGGAGGACAACATGAGCCAAACTGTTCTGTAGCCGAATTCCATTCTCTCCTTTTTGGCAACTTCACAGAATGGCTTATGGTATGTGAAGTTTGGTGCAATTCCATTGGAATTTGCTAGACTTGCACTGATTTATACCTGGTGTGAATCTCATCTTTCCAAAATATTACTGATGCAACAGAAATGCAGAGCTGAAAATTCCTCCGCTAAGAAGCAAAGTGATATTTCTTTTGTTTTGCAGTAAATTAATTGTTATCTCTGAATCTTTGTTATCACTAACTTCAATTTTCATTATCAACTGGAAGAAGTTGAATATTTTCAAGAGTATCAGAATAAGAACATCAATAAAAATACCTTATTCAGTAGTTTCTGGTAGAGTGGAATCCCTGAAACCTTGTTATGAGTGTTTTAGAAGCCACCAGAGCATCTATCTCAAATTGATAGGCTGCAAACGTAAACTTTCCAATTACTGGAATAGATGTTAGTGTTCCTGTGAGCAAGACTTCCCTGGATTGCTTCCAGTACCAGTTTTTCAGCAGGGGCTTAGAAGAGATGGTAGTTGGAAATACTCTCTTGTGATTGGAACATAAATGGGAAGAGCTTTGTTTTTTGTGATTTTGTTTGTTGGTTTGTTTTTTTGTAGTTGTGGCACCCAGGCCTCATTTTACATTATAGAAATGTGAATTTTATGTTGTTTTCATAGTATGACTCTCCCCGTTTTGAGATGGTGCCTCTCTTTTTCCTTCAAACATCCAGGCAGTTCATAGTGTTGGACTAGAAGGATACTCATGCCTGATAAGGAAGTCAGTCACTGAGTAACAAACTTTCCATTTTAGCTTTCTGTGATGTGATTCACTTCCCTCTTCAAACCTTAGTTCTATGTCCTCAGGCAGCTGACGTTTCACACCGAAAGGCTCTTTTTCTACCGCAGTTGAACTGATTCCTGCACATGTAAAGCCTTGCATTTAAAGAACTGCAACAGAGAATGTACTGCATATGGTAGGTATATGTTTACAATTGTCCCCCAAATGAACATCACTACATCATTATAAAGGTGCATTTGCCTTTACGAGATCCCTTGCCTCATAAACAGCCTGGATTTTTTTGTATATGATGGGGAGAGAAAGCAAAGTGAGGGGCTGTGAAGGTAGTGGGGGAATCTGTTGGAGATACATCTGTAAAAGAGCCAATATTGTTTATGGCAACAGCTTCAGGTCGTGAAGGTTAGTGGAATACCTTCCCTGTAGTTTGGCAACCAGCCTGTTGTACTAGTATGTGCTGTGTAGTTCTAAAAGCAAGAATCCACTTTATTTTTGTTCAACTGTTGTCTTAGCAGCAGCTAAATAAATTAGATCTAGTTGTGTGGCTTCTAGGATTCTGTGTGTTGTGAGTTAAATTTGCTGCTGTAGCCAGTGTAGTTCATTGTAAGTTCAGTATGTTACTGAATATTTATGAATGAATATTTTTTGTGTTTTACAATGACATTTAGCAATACATTGCAGCTAGAGCCAAATAAAATAAAACCTCTTACAAAAAGAGCAGACTTGGGGGAATATATCTCATCAGATTCTTACTTTTCCTTGACAGATAGTTTGGGGACCTGTTCTGGAGTTTTATAAATGACCTGTTTGTGAATCTGGCATAAAATCCTGGCCTTGCTGAAGTTAATGAGTGTTTTACTGCTGAGTCTAGCAGTGGTAACACTGGAATTCTTGCTTCTACCCTTCTGTCCTTCTCTGTTCTTGACGTGTGGGAGGTGCAGGGATGCAGACAGCGGGAGGACCGATCTTCCCTTTCAGCTCAAGAAGTGACTGCATGGAAGGATTCTTGGGACTGGGCTATTTGTGGAGGATGAACTTTTTTTCCCCACCCTCTCCTCTCCACTCTGCTTCCATAACTCTCCCTCCCCCTTCCATGCACTCTCTTTCTCTGTCTCTGGGATTTTCTGTGGAGAGCAAGGAAGGAAAACATAGGAGGAAAGACTGCTGTTAGCTGAAGCAGGTTCTGCCTTAAATGTTTACATTTGCTCAAGAAAGGAGGGCAGACTGTTTAGATTTGCCAGCTCTTTAAGGGTCTGGACAATATTTGCATTTACTTTAATGTATCAATACAATAAAACTAACACAGAGGTGTTTTAAGCTTGACTCTCATGTGCAGTGTTCTATCCTTATGCTGACCAATCTGTCTTAGCTCTGTATGATAAGATTGTTTTCTTTGTAACCAAGTTGATCCAGGCAACTTACTCACCTACATTCCTTCTGATTTGCTTGCAAGCTCTTGTTTTGGGCTTGGAATACTTCTGATAATTTTTTTTTCTGTTTAATTCTCTAAAGTAAAGCTTAGTGACTTTCTTTGACCTCACAGGTTCTGTCCTGCCCTTCTCTATTGGTGCACTAAATTGTTTTAATTTGCCGGAAAATGTTTTTACTGAGATCTTTATATTTATAATGGCTGTTTTCAGGCTAAGGTAGAAATGAATAGCATATGGCTATTGTGAGAATAAAATATTAATTTTGGCAAATTCAGTCAATTCACAGTGGGTGTTCTTAGCCTTTAAAACAAAATTATCACATATTTGGCACAACTATCAGGTGCCTGGGTTTCGACCCTAAGCCTTAATCACCAAACAAAGAGAGCAATGTGTTATTAACATGTTATGAAGAGGTGGTAGCAATGACTGTGTGAGCTGAGGGTGGATATTCTACATGGTTGCTACATGGTAAGAAAGAGGACAGATCGTTAAGCTAGAGCAGTATGCAACAGTTAATATACTCAAAATGGACTGGTCTCCGTGGTGTGTTTGAGTCCAACATGCCAGAACAAGGGGTTTGGATTCTAAACCTAAAAGTTCTGCAGATGTCTGGCTGTGCCTGATGTTTGATAACATCCAGAATATTCAAGTGTGTCTTGGTCCATTGTTACCATCAGGTTTCAAGGAAGAAGAGATTTATGCAATTGAAAAGCAGAAGAAGAGTATCGATTGGTTAATTGGAGATGGACTGATTTTAAATACCTGCACAGCACAGCATCTAATGGGCAATGCTGTGTGACAGCAGCATAAGCAGTATCACTTACAACTTCATTGTGCAAAGTGCTGACAGCTCCTGCAGAATCCTCTCCTTGGGAAATGAGGAAAGTCAGTGTTACATAGGAAGGCATTTGAGCTTTTTTTGTCTGCATGGATACATTCGAGTCACCTTCATTCATTTCTGAATACTTTACCCTTAGTCTGACTGCAGTCCAGAATGACATTCACATTTCAGATTGCATATTGTGGCACAGCAGTGTTATTGATGAGGAGTCTCATTTTCACAAACATTAACAAAGCTTGGTTTCATAAAGTATGTCAGTGCCTCTGTGCTTTACTGGAGCATGATCTTCTGTAGCACCACCAACTGATGGAAAATACAGGGCTGGAGACAAGGCCATTTCCTTTTTTTTGTATATAATATGGTCTTGAAATTATGTCTGTTGTAAAATACTACATGCCCTTATGAAGGGACTTATGTTAATTCTATTGAAGGAGATCCTCAACCTAGGACAGATCTCTATGACACCATTACTATTAGGGAGCTGACTGGTGCTGTCATTTATGGATTTGTGAACTGCCTTTGGCATTAGTATTTAAAAGCTGTGAAGCCAACCTTGTAGGATTTGGGCATCTTTGCAGATAATGGGGAATTTGGGAGGGAGCTATATATATATATATATATATATATATATATATATATATATATATATATATTCCTCGAATATAAATATTTTTCTTTCACATAAAACCTAGTTTCAGGAAAATTTTAATACTTTCTAAGAATACTTGGGAAGTTGTACAACATTCTTAAATTCTATTTTTAACACAGTAAATTAGACGTGTGTATGTGCATGTAGGTTTGTGTGGATGGACACTGGGTTGGAGTTAGATTGCCCAAAGGGAGAGCAATTTTCAGTTACCCTGCATGTAATTTCTGCTCCTTGTCTGAACTGCTGTTTGGAAATAGTTACTCGCTTCTGGAGGAGAGCATTTTTTCTGTGTCTCTCATATGCTAAGCAAATATAAACCAGAGGAGAGGAGAGGAAAAAGGATGGGGAAGGGAAAGGGAAAAGTCCATTTCTTAAAACCAGATTTTGATCATAGATTACTTTTTTCTGGAAACCAACTTACCACTACCAGAACACAAGTTGTAATTTGAAGATACTTTGATAATGTGCAAAATGCTTTCTGAAACCTTTAAGTAAACCCTTCTGAGACTGAACCAGTTACCTGCTACTAAACATTTCTCTCTTTTTTTTTTTTTTTTGTACTGTTTAGAGGATCCATGAGGTTTTCACTTTTTTTTTCAAGGCCTTGTTCAAGACTGGGCATACTAGAAAGTATCTGGGAAGTAACTTGGAGCAATGGTTTTGTATCAAGCTTCGTTCAATTGTGTGAAAGTTGTGTAATGAGATTACTGGCAAAGGAGAGTAATAAATTATGAATAGAACTTAAATGACTGTCTGTCTCATGTTCTGAAATAGCTTCAGTCCAGGAGTCAGGACTTATCTGAAGTTGTGAGCTGGTGGTTTTATTTGTAACAAGAGCGTAAGCTTTCTGCAAGTGATTAAACTGTAGAATGTAGCAGCATCCTAGTATACCAGAAATGGGTCTCTTGAACCTAGTGCTACGTAACTGGGGTTAGTATTTTAATATGTCCCCTGTTACAGTGTATGATCACCTCATAGAACATTTATTTTCCAACCTTAGTCCCCGTTCTTCATCACCTTCCAGTCTGTAAGTAAGGGCCATTGATTAGCACAGGAATGCAAGTCAACATAACCTTGGACTTGATTCTTCCAAGTCCTGGGTTTGTAATCCCCAGATGTCATCCCTTGTCTTGGGGGCTGCATGTGTCTGTGTCACTGTTCTGCCATCCTCTGCACATTGCAGTCTGTGTTCTGGATGTGTCTGCACCCTGCTCCTTTAGCAAATGCTAGAGGGCAGAGTTAAACATAGGGATTAACAAGATGACTGGCATCTGGCTATTACTTTTTAACTGTTCACGATGGAAAATTAATTTTCTTTTTTAAGCTGTAGCATTTTTTGAATGAGCATGGGGTCGTTTGTTTTTTGTTTGAGCGATGATTTCACTAGGTTTCTATGTTAGCTCTAGTCTTACTTGAATATTTTTAAGGGTAACATAAAAACTTCCAAATTCTTGTTTGTGGAATGATTTGAAGAATTTAGAAACATGTCTTCAAGCATTTTGGTTCTTGTGTATGCATGCAGACATTTGGATTCTTTCAAAAACTAGGAGGTTTTACTTTTTAGCTTTTTTTAATTATTACTATTTTTTAAATAATCAGGGTACTCTTTCTAGGCCTAGTGTCATTGTGACCCTTTTTCAGATCATGAGGGCTACAATTGGAACCCTCTTTAATTTGGAGCTTCTTTAATACTGCTCTAAGCTCCTGCTTAATGTCACAGGAGGTTGTTTGAGAGTAAATTGAGATGCTCTCCTGCAGGATTTAAATGTGCTGATATAGTGGTTAAGGATTAAATTGAAGATCTAATTTGATGAGAGTCTAATTATAAGCCTAGCAGCCTTAAGAGTGTATATTGTATTTATTATTCATTTAGTGCATTTTTGAGGTACTTTATTTATGTTTTAATGCATATGTTGGCTAACTTGTATGTATTATAAACTCTCTTTTTCCCCACTCCTGTGATCGCTAAAGCTTGGTTTGGATTATTATTTTTTTTTTTAAACAAAAAATGCAACTTTGGAAACCATGAAAAATACTGCAGTTTCCTTTCGGTGAGAGCATATTCTGCACTTGCAAAAAAACCAATATTGCCATCTAGCGGGAGTGAAGATTTTGACCTGTCATGCTCCTCCCTCTAGATGATTGTTATCCAGCAGTTCTCTTGGAGGCATAACATATGTTTCTATTCCATGTACAGAAGTTCTTCTCTTTCCCCAGACTGTGAGGAAAGCCTCGCTATTTTATTGCTGAAATTACTCTTGCATGCATTGCTGGATAATCAGAAATATTTTGCAGGTGTAGAGAGCCAAACGTGGCTCTTTACAAGTTGCTTTCTAAAGTACACTGTCAAAGGAAGAACAAGTTTCTATGCTACAGCCTGTGTGGGTAATGTTACTGTGTCAGTGCCTCTGCGACAGGCAGATGAATTTAAGCCTTCCAACGTGCCAATTTTCTGATACCTGTAAAGGCTATCAGAAAACTACATCTCTTTTCAAGCCTTTGTGCAAAAATGTGTTGATAATGTTCTTGGATATATGTGCAAAAACATATTGAAAATGTTCAATGAAACAGAGCAGAAGGCAGGATTTGGCTGAAGCTTTGGGATAAATTGATTTCCAGAATGTTTTTTCTCCCTTTCCCCCCCCCTTGTTTCAGATCAGGGCTCACTAGGAGTTCATAGAAATGGAGATAGGGTAACACCCGATTAAATTAATTTTCTGGTTGCCTTGTAACACTATATTCGGCTTTTTTTGCCTTGTTACACTTTTTTTTCTGAAACTGTAGCTGGCTAGAATTGGCTAAGTAGCAAGTTTTTTTCTTGGATTTAATCATAGCATTTAATAATCTCCCTGCTTTAGTCATCAGTTTGCAGCTTAGCAATGCAGGGTCCTAAGAACCTAAGCATTACTGCTAAATGCCTTTTAGTGATGGTTTTAGTTAATTCTCATGCCCAATCATTATGGTTTTGAATCAAGTGCAAAAAGAGAAATCGCTAACACACGCTCTAGCTTGCTCTGCTTGTAAAGCACAGAACAGCAGCAGAGTGATAGTTATGACAGTGTCACTGTTACCACTCTTTCTTCTCTTTCCATTTTTTCCCCCAATCCTACAGCAATGAACTGAATTCAGTCTAGAGTGCTTTACATATCTCTTGTCAAGCAAATTGCTACCTGTCTTTCTGAAAACCTACACAATCCATAAAAGAGGCCAATCCATGTGTTTTCATAATATTCAATACTCTTGACTCCTAATTATCTTTCTTATCTTGGGGATATTAGTCTGTTTTTAGGGGTTTTTTGTGCTCACTGCTGTGTCACTGTTGGTGCCCTGTCTTACTGTTTGTATTTGTGTGAGGAATTCATGGTGTATTTTGGGAAGGTTGGGGTTTTGGATAGAGAAAATTTTTAAGGTCAAAGTATTGAGTTGGCTTGGGATGAATGTCTTGGATCCAACTTGCTCATAAGAAGCACTTTGGTTTGCTTCCTTTATTTGGAACAGGACTTCAGAATAATCAGAAGATGTTTCTTATAGGTCAGTTTTTGTTATAGTGGTAGTACTGCTCACATTTTACTTGTACTGTGTGAAAGGTAAAGGTAAGAGAAAACTTGGACTAGGACTTGGTATCCATAATGTCTGCAACAGAGAGGAGGAGTAAGAAGAAGGCTGGCGTACAAGTGCTGAAGTATACAGAGGACGTAAATGTCAGTATTGGATACTGGTGAAAGCTGTGTACTCATCATCTTTCAGCTTAATCCATTTAGGTGGCGTTCAGAATTCGTGTGTTTGTCATTTTCCATTTGTTTCTCTTGCCCTGCAGAATCAGATTGTCCTGTAGTTGGGGATGAAACTCCTGGTAAAACTGTAACCTTAAGCCTTCTCACAGGCTGTGTTCCTTTTCATAATGACCCTAGAACCTTCATATTATTTCTTTGGATAACTTTCCCAGTGTTTCTTGTCATTTTGTTTCTTGCAGACTGTACCTTCTTCTGGACAAAGACAGTGAAGGGTGTATCTTGTTTACTGTCAGTTGTCATCCAGGCTTGATAGATGATGGTGTGCTCTAGTTTGGGTGATCACATTGGTTTATATTTCAGAAGTAGTACTACTGCTGGAAACAGATTCACGTTCTCAGAATAATGTTTCTGAAATATTGTCCTGGTTTCTAAACCATGTTCTCTGCATCCTTCTGTGTCTCCTAATATAAAATTTTTAAATGCTAAAATAGTGTATTTAATAGCACTCTGCAACCAAGAGAATAGAGAACGAAGCTGATGAGGAGTGTGAAAATAAATTAGTCAGCTGCCAATGGTCTTTGTTAAAGTAAATAATTTTTAAGGAGATTAAAGGTAATTAGAATTAATCAGCAAGTGCTGTTACATTATTAGGATAGAGAACTAACAAAAATACTTGCAATTTTTAGCTTTTCCATACTTTGGAAAATAAGGATCAAAGTGGTTTGAATTTTTCAAAATTTCTTTTATTAGTATCTCATTTCCCTCTGCTTTTATATGTGAAAAATATTTTGTGTGAAGAGTAGTATATGACTGCATATCCATAAATGTGTGTTTATTTGCTTTGCCATATTTTTCTTTGTCAGCATCTTTTAAACAGACCCTTTATTGCATTAAAACTGTATCTAAGAGAATAAATGGCTTGATAAAAGGAGGAGTGGTTCTTCAATCCCTGTTTCAAATCCCTCTGGATTTCTAAGGAGCTATTCCCCAAAAAGGTGACAAACATTTATGGATATGTCACAGTAAGAATAATTTCTTCTGCCTTCTTTGCTCTTCTTTCTCAAAGAGGACATGAGTATCTTGAAGTTACTGCCTTGATTATTCTGGAAAAAACTTTTTTGAGAGAGAACAAAATTTAGCTCAGACCATCTGCCAGAGTTTTCCTTTTAATTTTCCTGCAGGTTTTCCAATCCATCCTACACTCTATGCTTTTAGAGCTACATTGCTAATGTTACTTCAGCTTGGTTTTCCTTTTTTTTTTTTCTTTAGAGAGATTTTGCATATGGAAATAAATATGCTGGAAGTTATTATAAGGGATATATAATACCCCTTAGCCTGCGAATAGCAGTGTGCTAGGGTATTTTTCCTATTCATAACCTCCTTTCCCAGGATGAACGTTTTGTCATCAAGAACTTAGTAACATCTGCAACTCAAATATCTCATTGCCTCTTATCTGCTACTAAAAATTGAGATGAGGGACATTTTTTCTGTTTGTTGGTAGTGTGGTTTTATTTTATCCCAAAGTACCATTTTTTGATGCCAAGGGAAAATAGGATTGTATATCTACTTTAATTACTTTATTTTATGGCTTGAGAAACCAAGACCTTGATTTCTTGAGCGTGTATTTTCCAGGTATATTAGCTATTCAAAGATCCTCCCTCCCTCTTTCTGAAATTTGTCTTCCCTGATCACTGCTCCATAGCTCATTACTATTCATATAGAGTTGCCCTCTTGCTACTCGTTGTATGTCTGCAAGGACGCATATTAGATAGTTAAGACAGCAGCTGAATGACCTGAATAATAATGTGTAATGCAAGATCCAGAAATAAACAATATAAACAGGAAAAATTACCGCAGCTTTGAAATGGCTAATTATATTGCACTTCATGTATTTTATGATACATCCTATTTGATATCTAATTATAAGTACATTTCCTATGCAATCCTTTTTATTTCTCAAAACCTTATTCTGTCACCCATATTCTCACTGAATAGTTGCTTTAAACGGTACCTATTCGCTATTGTCTGGTGCAGACAAGAGCACTGATCAGCTGTGCTGGAAATTGTCATCTATATTATGTATTAGAGAATTTGGCCTTGATGATATGCAAAGCCTTTAAAAAAAAAATCCTTCTCCTTTCTTCATTTTGCATACTGACACTGGTACGTTCCATTTCAGAAGGAGATAAGGAAGGCACTGAACTCCTGGTTTCACTGTCATTTCTATACGAGCTCAGCAAGACATTGGTGCTCCTACTTCTGCGTGTGTCGTGTTGCCCATATATTTTCTTTTGACAAGGTCCATCAGTTGAACACTTAAAACTACCGCAGGAGTTACCTTCCACTTGTTGTGTAGGTGGACTTTCATTGATAGACCTGAAAGTGGGAGATAAAAATCTAAATTAAAACACCTCCTAGTCTGTTGTGATCATCGCTGTAAAGGAGCTAGAGAGCCATGTCATGTGCCAAGGAGCAACTCCAGTAGAACACCTGGGATGCAGACATAGTACAACAGAGAACATTTATCTTTGATTACAGGAGAGGAACTATTAAGCAGGGCAGAATTTTATCTCTTGGAGATAATTAGTAAACCATAGAGAATCTTAGATTCCTGCCTGGAGATGTAATTGTAGTACAACTACAAGAAAAATCTGCAATACTGACTTTTGATCCACATCATTTTTTAGGCTGGAGGTTTGGTATTGAAACTGGGAGAATAGAATGAAAAATTGTCTTAGGTCAATGCTGGATTGTTTTGAAAAAAAACAGGAAACATTATGCAACTTTGAATCTGTTCTCTTATTTACTATGCATTTGTGTATTTCTGGTTTTGTGTTGTTGGTAGAATATGATATATTTGAAACTTTGTCCATATTTCTTCAAACGTACATTGCCAAGTTAGCCTACTGTCTACAAAATTTTTGTTCCACTGAAATACAGGGAAAAGAAATTGGATAACAGGGAACATCCAGTATATTAGGGGTTTCACTGTGAGTAGATTCCACTTAGACATTAAATTCTGGAATTCCAAAGATCTGTATACTACAGCTACCATGCGCATAAATAATTGCCTTCTGAAATAATAATAGTAATCCCGTTCCTCTTCCATTTCCTTTTTGTGAAAATTCATGAGCTCCCACTTCTCTTTTATTTGTGAGCTGTTCTGAGGTAAAAGGAGTTCTTTGCTCTGCCTTCCCCCCCATTTTCCCTGTTAATGACTATTCCCTTTTGCCTGGTAATTTCCAGAAACTTTTAATCTTTGTCTTGTTGCTTAAATTTAATTATTTCCAAGCAAAAAACTGACTCCGGCACTGCCTATGTATTCTGTAATCAGTTAAAATTTCTACTTCAATCTCAGAAAATTCCCTCAGTGGGAAGTCAGGGAACATATTTTTCCAAGATATGAGAATAATTATTACTGAAATATGCAAATTGAAGACTGGATGCGTGTCCATCAGAGGAGAGAACTTCCAAAAGCCAGAGCTAGCAGGAACCTCAAGAACAAAGTGCTAGGATCAGGGAAGTTTTGAGGCAGTCAGCCTGAAGCTTTGCTGACTTCTGTTAAGTCTAAACTTTATACTAATCCTAGGGTCTTAAGAAGTATATGTTGTTCACAACACATAGTATGGTGAATGGCATTTATTTTTTATAGATGAAGTGCCATTTAGAAGCCTGGACTGTCTTTCTTAGTATCGTTTGTGTATGCATGTTTATTGGTTTCCTTGTTATTTTGGACTTGGCATCTGAAATTTGTTACGTTGCAACACCTGTCAGTAAACAAAAAAGCTGCCTTTATTTAGTTATATTGAATTAATTTTAATTCAACTGCAAAATAAGGGAAGTTGTCTTCTTTTCCTCCATTATCTGTGTTTTATTTTGTGGTTTTAAAATACAAAGTCATTCTAGAGCTTAAAAGCTGAGTTTTAACAGTATTATCAAAGGCAACTCAGCTTATCCATTTTTGGGACTTCATTCTAGGTGAGTTAATGGGCTTTTCATCCTGATCCCTTCTGTTGTTTGCCGTTGAATTTAAGGTGTTTAAACTACAATACTAATGGTAAACTGGATTTTCTGCTGATTTTGTTCTTTAGAAGTGGAATTTAAATCTTGCTTATTAATGTTTGATATAAAGAAACAAAACTCCTGAAATGTGTCTGTTCAGTATTTCTCACTTTGTGGAATTGCTGCCCTTATAAAGGTAAAAAAGGAACACAAGAAAAACTTTATTCCTAAAAGATTATTTTACATGTACTTTCAAGATTACTTTCAAGTGTACATAATAATTCCGCATGGATAATTACATGCAGGTTTTAATGAGGCTTGTTCTTATTCTTGTGCATGTACTGTGGCATTTCACCTCAGATGGGCTGTGGCTCAGAATCAGGTCCACAGAAACGCCACAGGTACCACAAACTTCACCACAGACTTCATATGCCTAGGGTTGTTGTGGAGAAAATACTCCAAATTCTCCCTGTCTCACTTGGTTCTTCTGTGGCTCCCTGAAAAAGCTGAAAACGCCTGCCAGCTGCTTTCCCTTCTATCCACTCCTACTCATTGGGAAGGTTGTTTCTGGAACTATTTCAGTGAGTTTGTACATATGGCTTTCTATTAGATGGGATCAATAATTCCTATAGCAATAGCTGAATCCTCTAACCATTTCAGGTGTTCTGAAGAATTCTGAAATTCTGCAGAATTTGAGAAAACTATTTTACTTGGTATTGGTATGTTTGTTGTGGTGTCATGAATAGTATACCCACAGGCTCCTATTTCCAAAAAGCATTTAGTGGGGGTTTAATATAGCTTGTAAATCTATCTAGATTAAATGAAAAGTACACAGAAACTTACAATCTCAACTGCAATGAGTCATTTCAGTGGTGTTTTCAAATATAAGGATCCAGAGCAAGAGCTGATTTAACAAAAAAAAAGAATGTGATCCCATAGGTTACAAACTTGTGAAGTATGTTTCCAAAAGGTTGGGGAATTTTTTCTGGGGAATTTCGTCTGTGCAGTACAGGTAGCCTTTGGGTGAGGAAACCTAACGGAGACACTGGCACTGGAGTCTGTTCTGCCTTGCTGCAGGCCCCTTACACTCCTCCACTGCTTCCTGCACATGGTGCTGACCTGCACCAGCACCCTCTGGATGGTGCAGCTGCTGCAGCTCCACCACGGCAAATGTGATTACCTCAGTGTAGGACGCCTTTTAGGGAGCAGTGCTATTGATTTTGGAATAATGGTCCTTTTATCTTTCACTTATTTTTCAGCTTTCAGCGATTGGCTTTTTGTTATTATTGCTCCCACGGACCTATTTCAAAACCAGCACAATATTTGCAGTTCAGCAGAAATAAATGGCAAGGAGCATCCTCTGTCTCTTCAATGAATAATGAAGGAGGAAGGGGAGGATTTGGTCTGTAAAATCAGTAAATATATTGATGAGAAGGACAGGAAGGCATTTAATGCTTGTGACTCTACGTAAACCTTCTTAATTCTGTGAAAGAAGAAATTTGGTTTTTAAAATTATTTGAAGGCAGATTTTTTGAGTACCCACTGGAAAAAGAAAAAGTGTAGGGATTATAAATTAAGTGTTGCTTCCATTTGCAGGACTTAACAAACAGAGAAAAAAAAAATCTAAAACAATGTAGTAGACTTTCATGGCTTTTCTACAGTGGCGGCTACAGTGGGAGAGCTATTTCTGCCACTGGCCTCAGAACTTCTTGGACTCAGAAGCTCTGAGCACAAGAGCCCTGAAGCTCTCTGCTTGCAGATATACAGTCCCTTCCCACTGACAACTAACGTATTTAAATACTTTGCCCTAACTAAAAGAACTTCTGCCTGCCCACCAGCAAGCAGCTTTCTGCCTCGTCTCACCAGTCTGGATTTGTATCCTTGCTCAGCTGGTTGTAGATCAAAATACCCTTCAACTTTTTAGTCAGCAAATGACCTTCTGAACTGAGGATCTTTTACTCTCTTCTTACTCTCAGTAGCTGGCCTTTCATTGGTGTTTTTACTAGTGCTTTTAGGTTTACACTGCATGGACCCTGATAACCTTAAGGTTAACCTTAACAAAACAGCAGTATCTTTCCAGTAAAAGTGACAAGTAGTGTGTTGTAAGGATGAGTTATGCGACACAGGCTCATATGCTAAGTAGTATGTGAACTAAGACTGTCAGTAGTCTCCATGAGTACTCACCAACAGGGTGGCGAGAACCATGTTTTCATAACAGTGGGTATGTTTGATGGTTTTGAGTGGAACTCTCTCCCCTGCCAAACATCTGTCAGCTGTAAACCTGAGCTGTGCATACCGTGAAAGAAACCTAGCACAGCAAGGAACTTAATGTAAGATGGCACTCCTTTGTATGCAAGTACGAGATTGAACAGTTTTTCTCTTCCAGCTGAAAAAAAAGTACAGCACTGGCAATTAGAGTGATAGTGCTTTGGGGGGAGGGTTGAAAAGGAATGCTGTTCTATACTAGTGCTAAAAGCAGAGATAAGGACTTCATGAATGCTTGTTGTCAAAGTGGGGTTAACCCTGCCCGATAGCCTGCCTACCAGTTTGCAAAATTCATGTTCTGTTTCTGATTGATGGACTTAGAGAATAGTCTGTGACCCAGGTTGGGGTAGGTGCTGCTGCAAAAATTAATGAGCTTTTGCCTGTGCTCAACAGCAGCTGAAATCACATGAATATCACTGATCTTTTATTTTTAAAGTTAGGTCAGAGTTTAACCTTATAAACAAAAACTGTAACGTTTTCTCCGCATTAAATCATTACAACATATGATGGACTTAAATGGAGTGGATGGGAGTAGGAATAATTTCTCATCTAATAAGAAGCAGCCCTGCCACCCTGAGAATGCCCAACTGGGATATTTTTTCCTTTTGGTGAATTGCAAGAAATAGAATCCCATTATTATTTCTAAGAGTGTCAATTATTGGTTGGGAAAGGTGATACATTGTAATTTTTTTTTTAAATTTGACCATCCTGTGTCATGTGGTTTGATCACAGTGGAGTTCTGGAGCTCTGGAGATGGCACTGAGACATGACAAAAATCTGTTAGAGATTTAGAGATGTGTACAGCAGAGAAGTAGGAAATATTTAGGGATTTTATTATCACAGAGTACTTCCATCTTTTATACAATTTTCCAAATAATTACATCCTTCTATGGAATTCTCTGTGCCGTAGCAATCCATCTTGTTTTTAATCACAAGGTTCTGAGGAATAATCAATAATGTAATTTTTATGTCCTCTAGGAAATATTTAGTGACATGAACTAGAAAAGCTTTCTAAACTTGGAGTGTGAAAGTTCTTCCACAGAGTCAAACTTCTTAAGAAACTTCTGATTCTCACATAGTGGAGATGGCAGTTTGAAAAAGGCAATAAATAATTTTTTAATCAAAAATGAGATGACTGCAATTTCAAGTCATAAACAAAATGCAGAGCAATTAGAAAGTGCATGATAATTCTGACCTGGTTACTTCCCACTGCAACAGGTTTTATTTATACATTCATATTGGTATTCCTGTAAAATGTTATTGAATTTACTTTGACTAATGTGAGAAATATCCATTTAGTGTTAGTCTGATACTGAAAACTACGTTTGATATCACAAGCACAAAAGCATCCTGTCATCTTTTTTGTCTTTTGAGAAGTTCCCCAAGCCAGCCAGTTGTTAATATAAAAATTATAGAGCATAATAAAGAAGAAATTGAAAGAGGATTAAATTCCTGAGATGGATTAACACTGTAATAAATAAAGATGAGATAACTCACTGATGGACACACTGCAGACACAGGGTTATGGTGTCCACTTTTTTGTACTTTGGGGTTGGGTTTGGTGCTACATTTTAGCAAGGTTTATATGGCCTCACATGAGTTTTAGCTGAGCAGGAATCAGTGGGCATTGTTGAAACAGCCAGGCTTGTAAGAGTTAAGCTGCATTTTTAAAAGCATCTGTCCTTCTCTAGGCATATCTTCAATGAAAGGAAAATTGGGTTGAAAAATATTATTGCTACATAATAAGCCAGAGAATGCTTTACTGGAACAGCAAAACTTAGAAATATTGCAGTGGCTGTAAAGCATTAAATATATATATATATATAAATATGTTAGTTGTTGCAGCTAAAAGCAAGTAGAGATATTTGTGTTTGTTAGGCGTGACTTACCACATGAAATTTTGAGAGAATGCAGAGAACAGCATGGAGCATCAGATAATATTATAGAAGTGTTAGCCAATTTTAATTACTAAGCATTCTTTGCCTGCTCCAACCTTCCTTGTGTGTCTGTTCAGGCTTTCAAGGAGATTTTTCAGGCCTTTTTTTGGGGGGGGGATTTTAATTTTGGGGTTTTGTTCAACTTTTTTATGTTACAATTTCCAGTGGTGGTAGAGTGGGTTGACCCCATACGGCACCTAGGAGGTGAGGAGTTAAGACCTGTCCCCAGCTGTCAGACACCCCACAGCTGCTGCCAGCAATCCAACAATACAGCTTAATAGAGCAGTGGGAGTTTCTTGCGGTGTGGGGGTTGCTAACGAGGCTAACTGGCACCATGCACTTCATTCTCAGTGGCTGGAGGACATGAACCATGAGGAGGCAGCAGCTTGGTGTGGAGTTGGTGGTTCAGGCAGGGAAATAAACAAGCTAGGTTGGAGTGGTTAGTGTCCAATGTGCAGCAGTACCTCTATACAAGGTGGCAATGACCTTTGTCGGCAGAAGGAAAGCTTCTGAAGAAAGAAACATTAACTGTGAGATGTAGGTCCCTGCCTGCCAGCTGCCTCACCTGCCTTAAGGGCAGGCTATCCCGAAATCTGTGCCCATGAGAGCTGACATGAGCACTTGGGCACCTGATGCGATTCATCAATGAAATTCTGTGCTTTGGTCCTTTGTGGTGTAAGACCAGCACCTTGGCATCTTTCACAGCCCTTTATCTAGTCTCTCGTAGTAGCTTTAGGCTGTGCAATTCTTTGCTTGCCTCTTGCAGCTCCAGTTCCCTGGACAGTAGTGGGTTTCCAGCCTCATGAGAAGCGCTGGACATGGTTGCACTGAGTTGCTGTTTGGACTCCTGCTTTGTAGGTGGTAGTGGTGGGGAAAGAGAGGTGCCAGTGATCCTTGCACTGTGCAGGTCTCACATGTCAGTGATGAGTGCTGAATGCCACAGCGTTCCCTCACCTCGGCTGGTTTTCCGTGGTTAGGCAGCGCAGGGACCCAGAGCCATCCACAGGTGCTGATGCTGCTACAAAAGCTGGAGGCCCGGCAGTGCTTCCCTTGCAAAACTGCAAAGCACCACTGCAGATGCTGTGGGAAGTCAAAGCCTCAAGACCTGGGACAGACATAAGTCCTGAAGAGTTTCTTCTCCCATGGCAGAAGGTGAGAAAGGAAAGCCATTGGACAGTATTGTGCAGAGCAATAGCATTCGCATTCAACTTCAATTTCTTTTCCTGTGTCTTTTGTGTCTGAGGTTTTCTATCCTGCATCAACCTACTAAGAAATACAGCACCGTGCAGCAGTTGAGTATGCAGGGCATTTCAAGGTCTAATATGTTAGTATAGAACCAAAGTGTTTGGTTTTCTACAGTGGCATGTAGAATTAGATATGTATTTAGACCAGTGATTTTGGACTTTTTTATTTCGTGTGTTTTCTTCTTAAATCTCATTTCTGCTGTAGATGTTCCTAATGGGAAGGATTAAACAAAATCATGGAAGAAAATTAAGGATTCTAAAGTAAAACTCATTTTAGTAAAAAAGTTAAGCAGATAGTAACCCATTTATAATTTTTATACTGTTCAGTGTTTGTAGACTAGAACTGCTCATATTAGCTTTTTTTAATTTGCTTTATGTGTAACAAAGTGTATGAAACTAAAACTAGGAAAGCTTTGTTATTTTGTTTCTGGGAAGGGTAGGTCTTCTTGGATGTGTTAGTCTCATATTGACCTTTGACAGGGCCAAGAGGATTTTGGATCGGAGTTGTAGCTGAAGTTGTTCTGTTTAAACTAATAGCACAAATGTTTAATAGAGTGTTTCCAAGTTGCTGTAGTAACACACTTGATTTTCTTTTCAAACATACATCTACTTTAAATTCTAACTTTTAAATCAGATATTGAGTCATGTTGAATTATTGAAAAGTTATCAGTTTATAACTTTTTAGAAAATGACCGGTATGCTACTGATGGTCAAGTCCTGATGAGCTGCTTACATTTTTTTGAATCATCTGCTGCTTTCTGTTTCATTTTGTCTTTCCACAAGTTTGTTTGTTGGGGAAGAAAGGAAATTAGATTGTAACTCCTTTTTCATTGAGAACCAATGTAGTTACAAAAAAATCTGACTTCTGCTTGGAGTGAAAAACCTTGTGTATATGGAAGGCCTATTTGTTGCAAATGACTTAATTTTTGAAAATAGAATTGCAAGTATTCTTTAAAATGAATGAATTGCTACCTTTTCCTTTAGCTTCCTATTTATTTATCTGTTTATTTATTTGAAATTTGGGAGGATAATTTTCTTCTTAATCCTCAGAATTGATTTCTTAAGGTTATTTAGGAAACAAGAGATATACAGACATGCAAATCATAAAGAAGTTTTCTTCTCTTTTTTTTCTTCTTTCTTCTCAGAAAAGGCACTGCCCTAGAAAGAGGGCAGTTAGCATGGAGGTAACACTCATGGCACCAGTCCAAATGGATATGATTTTTGGTTCATGCTCATACTCCTTTATCCAAAAAAGCTGTATTTTATTAATGACTGTTTTTTTCTGTTTAGATTTTTGGGGGGTTGGGGGGCTGTTGTTCTGGTTTAGATTTTGTGGGGTTTAAAAAACTACATAGTTGTGATTCTGCCAGTATTCCTGACTATAACAATACAGAAAGCCTTTCCACCAAGTTTAATGTCAGGGAGGGTCCACGCCTTTCCAGCTTGGACCTAAAAATCCTTTCCTTCTTTTTTAATTGCCTTACAAAATGGCCTACTCCTGCAAAACTGCTTCCTCGTCATGTAGGATGAATGGCTATACAAATTCTCTCCGGGAGAGAAATACAGACAGTTTGGAAAAAAGAACTTTGGGTGGAAGCTTCAGAAACACCAAGTTGACTAAAAACATAGATTTCTCTGAAAAGCAAAGAGATGTGAGTGTCTGTATCACCTTGGGAGGGTGTTTGAGTGTGACGGCCTTCCAGGTTGAGCTTGCTCGAGGAGGGGTCATGCTTCCAGATCCACTGGATGTTTCTGAATGTCTTATTGTATAAATTAAGAAAATAGATGGAGAAAACAGGTGGAAAGCTCTCTGGGGGATTTTGTTTTTAACTTGCTATAATGGTTTAATAGTTAGCAGTTAGAGCTAAGCAGGTGTTTTAAGAGCTCTTATTTAACAATTATCACTCATTTCCGGGCTTCCTGTTTGTTCAGGCTGCTGGAGAACATCACAAAATCAGCCAACTGCTCTCAAAATCTTTTTTAACCCTTTGTCATCCAGTGAAGCTGGGGAAGACCCTCTGTCAAAGAGCCACGTGGCTGAAGGATAAAGGACACAGCTGTTGTGGTGCAAAGACTGTCCAGCGAATGTAAACAAGGCTCTTGAAAATCTGGAAATGCATAGGAGCATTACATCATTGTAAAAAGATTGTATAATTTTTTCATCTCTTTGATTAGTATTTTGGATCAATTATAGGGGAGGAACTAAGGGAAGTTCATGGAGCTCATAGAAGTTGGAGGTTTTTCTTGGGTTTTTTATGTTGTGGGTTTGGTTTTTTTTCCTACTCTCTTAACTTTTTCCTTTAATTATTAGCCCAGGACATGATAGACACATGAGGATCTATAAAGATGATGGCATTACTTAACCATCCTTCAAAAGCTCATGTATGCTCCAAATATTCTTTGTTCTGAATCATTATAATAGATTAGTATTTAGAAAAAAAAATTAGAAAATCATGAAAGATTTCCTTTTGTCTTTAGCAATTACTGTTCTGTTGATAATATGCAAATGAGTTTTTCATCTACTCAGAACTATTTTTCCATAGATTACTGCTGAACTATGGTGAAAGTATAATCTTAATCAAGATTTTAGTATTAAAGCACTGAGAGCACTCTGGAGTTTGGTATTTGGACACAGAACAAACTGTAAGATTGGGAGGGCTTTTTTGGTTAGTAGTGTAACAAGTCTTATTGTCAAATGGCTCACGTTAATATTATTTATTTATAAAACGAAATAAGTGTCAGCAGTTATTTTCTGAAGTGCATGTATAGGCTGCTTACTGCGTATGTCTGTTTTTTCAAGCTGAGTCTTTAAGAAACTGTCTCAGTATGTTCAAAAATCCTGCTGTTCTTCCATGAGAGACAAAAATGGAAAAAATGCTTTTGAGTCCTACTACAAGTTGTAGTGCCTCTGCATGTTGTAGAGATGGGTAAGAAAGGACCAGGTATCATTCAGTTCAAGAAATTCTCGTAGCAAGTTTAAAAGTATTAGTGAATATGATGTTACAAGCTTTCTTCAGTGAAAATCACAGAGCATTTTAGTTTGTCAGCTTTAACAGGCTTGGGCTAGTTTTCATGATAAGGAAGCAGTACAAACGGGTAAAACCAATTTACATTAAGCATGTGAGTAGTAAAATAGATTTGCAGTCTAATATGCTATGAATTTGGTCTTCAAAAGAGAACAGGAAAAAAACACTGTATTTTTTTATGCTGGTTTGGGTACCTCCTTGGTTTCTTGGTAAAAAGTGTATAATAATTTCTCATGTTTCCTTTTAAGATAAAGTACATATTCTAGGGATTTCTTCTCTCTCAGATTTCCTGTTTGTTTTCTCATACCATGTCTAAAATCAAATTTGAGTTATTCATCAGCAGGAATTAATAAATCCTTATACTATAAACCTAAAGAAACAAAGCAACAGAAACCTGTGAATGCTGTCCAAAGAAAGGAACAAAAGTGTTTACTTGGAATGCCAAACAAGATTGTTATTCCTTGAAGTTACCCAGAATAGGAGGTGGGTCTTTTATCCTGGAGCTGCTACATGGGCTCAGAGTTCTCACAGGCACCCTTCAGCAGTACTGCTGCAGAAATAACAATTTATTACTTTTGCTGAGGACCTACATTGTCCTGTAATGTTTTGCCAGAGCTGCTCTACCGAGCTGAAAGCACTGTTGGCAGCACAGTTGGACTTGATACTTCAAGCTTCTGATTCAGCTTATGACAAGGTCAATATTTCTGTCCCAGGTGCTGGCTTGGGTTTATTTTTTTTCAAAGATGTGTTGAGGATTTGAAGGCACAGTCGAGGAGACTTTGAGTACTTGTTCCTTAAGTTATGTTTTGAAAACCTAGCCTCAGTTAATTTCAAGTGGAAGTTGTCCAAATGTAGGTAAATTAGCTGATAGGTAGATGCTTATGAATGACAAATTTTTTATTTTTCTTCATCCAAGCATGCTAGTAGTTGAAAGGTTGCCTGAGTAGCATGTTAGATGCTGTCTTTGGGTATCATGGTCTTTGTCTTTTCCATCTAGTGATATATAATACGTGTTTTGCAGCTGTTGTCGCTTGGAACAGTCCTCCTCAAATGTTCTGACTCACTGACTCTTTGGCTAGTGTCAAATCTCACATGATTGACATGATCTCATTGTGTTTGATGGGAAGAAGTGATAGAAGAGTGAAGGTTTTGTGTAAGGTGTCTTTTTTACTCCTACTTTGCTTTTCTTTTTACTGTAAACAACATAAATGTCTTTGATCAATTTTAGATTTTTTAGGGTGACTATTTTGTATAGGTAGTAAAGACAAATAATTTACTATTGTGTAGTATGGGCAAAAAAATCACAGTTCAGACACTTGTTTACTTTTAATATATTCAGAAGGTTTAGTCAGTAAGGCTGTGATAAAGGAGCATATCACATGTTTAAAAAACTTTGTTGTCTAGATAACTTGAGTTGACTTCTTTATAAAGAACTCTTTTCTTCATAAAGTCTACCTCTTGTGCCTTTTTTTTTTTTTTTTAATTAATGCTCAACCTGGGACTGCAACACTGAAACATAGAATTGCTCAGTTGGTGTGCAAACAGCAGGAACTAATTCAGCAGTTGAATTTGCGCTCGAGTTCAAATTAATTAATATGAGATCACTGTATGCCCAAATTAGTACTGTTTCTCTTCCATATCTTTTTATTCTCCATGATAGTCTCAGAAGGAATTTTGTTCTCTTTGTTGTAGATAGCTTCTAGAAATATCAAAGACAAAGCATGATTATAAAATTTTCAAGATTTCCTTTCCTTTTTTCTTCCTGACATGTGCTCTGAACAGAGAAGTTTCAAAACTTTTCATGTATGTGACAACTAGAAATGGATGTGTGTGTGATTCTGAGAGATGGAACAATAACAGATGTTCTCAAAAGCAATAAGTAATTCCATGGCAATTCATCAAGAAAGAACATGTAACCTAGGGGAAACCAGGCTTCTTGTAAAGGGAATATTCTCAGTTCCAGGTGTACAAATCAAAGACTTCGTGTATACCAGGCTCTATTTTGGTGGGCCAGGAAATGTAACAAGTTTTCTGTAGAAAGAATCAAATCATGTAGTTCCTATAAAAGTGTGCAGAGTGTTCTTTTCCTGTAATAGGAGACTCCTTGACAGCTTTCTCCTGAGGGAAGGCAAGCATTTCTCCATGTTGTTTTATTTAATTTTGAAGTGCCTTGGTCTTATGTCTCTTCGATGATAACATCAAAAAATTCTTGAAAACTTCCTTGAATCATCTGACTTTTAACACAGCCCTGCAAAATTCATTGCTTATCTGAAACTTCAGAAACAAAGGAATGCAATGGGCACAGAGGCTGCAGTGCCAACTTTTTAGTCCTACATCTGCCAAATAAGGCTCAAGCAGATTTGCATCTTAATTCGTTTCTAATGTGTTTTTAGTAGGTACATGAAGACTGAGCTCTTTTAAAAGAGGCTTAGTGGATGTAATGTTATCATGTGCTTAGAGTCCAAAATTTAGAATTACTTTTATAATAGTACTGAGATCTCAAAAGCCTATAAATATCAGGTAGATTGCATAGAAATTACATAATGGCAAACGGCAAAAATGTGTCACAACTGAAGTTGCAAAGAAGAAAAGAGAAATCTCTGTATGTCACTCAGATTCAAGAATTTCGTGTATTGGGAGTAGGGGCTTGGCTTGTGCATGGTGTTCCATATTCCTGTGTCCTTTTGAAGTTGTAGGGGGTAGTATTTTTTTCCATCTATGGTACTTATTGTCATTTGCTTATCCTCTGTCCTCCATGAATTTGCACTTGTTTGTGAGGATAATACAACTTCATGAGAAGCCCTTTCTGCCCTGCATGCAGGCTGCAGAGGCATCTGGTAGCAACACTGAATGCCCAATTTATTCAGTGGGAGCTACAGAATGGATGCTGCCAGTGGTCTCTGAAACACCTCAGGACACATCCTGGGTCCCAGATAATACCGAGTTAGTGTTGCTAACTCAGTAATACTCTGTTAAAGTTTGTGATTCAGTGTGCAAAGCTGTTTCTTGTAGGCATAAAAGTTAAGGATTAATTATTTTACCCTCTGGGCAAGCATTTGCAAGAAGGGAGCAAACCTGAAAATAACGGTGAGGTGGGATAATACTACTTCACATGCTTTTGAGTGGTTTCCCCTTCTTCAGTCATAAGTCTCCCATAGAGTAACAGGTTTTTTTCAAATTCAGGATGATTTCTGAAAATTATTCTGTGTGGGAGCTTTATTTATATTTATCTAACTTTGAGGAGTTAAAAAAAATCATATTTGTGTACGCTGTTTTATAAGTAGGAAATAGAAGCTAAATCTGGATTAATTTCCATAAGCTAAAACTGGATTAATTTTTCAGATAGAGATTTGTTGACTAGAGGGGTTTTTTTTTATACAGTATGTACAAACTACAGCTTATATCTCTGCTCAGTATCTTACTTTCTTCAAGTAGCAAGCAGGAATCCCCATTTTTAAACTGGTCTACAAAATTTTTCTTAGTATGTAATTTCATTTTTAGCTTCATGGTGTTTGATTGTCAGCATGCATACAACTGTAGAATGAGTAAGAGAATTGATTAAACCTTAGGTTTGGAATACTACAATCAAGCACAGGTCTGCTGAGACCTTCCTTTTTTGAGTTTGTTTTTTTTTCCTGACAGATCTGAGCCCAGCAGCATTGGAATGATATTAAAGATTCTGTGGTGGAGCTTAAAATAGAACTTCATTCAGCATTCCTGTTGAAGTTCCCCTCTTTTGAAATCTACTCTGTATTCTTCTGATGCTGCTTTCCAGAGATGGCTGTGTGTGGTTTGTAATAAACTTGAGGGATAAAAGTATCCCTGACTATCATTGCTTGGGCATCCTTATTTTTGTGTCATCCATCCAGTGACACTTAGTAAAATCAATGCACCACAAATAGTGGAATAAGACAGAAGCAAAGCATGGGCATGATTATAACCATATCTGCAGTGCCAGATATTTTCAAGGAGAGTAAGATAGATAACCAGATGATTTTGCTGTTATGTGTGTCTGATTTCTCAAAAAGAAAGTCAGTCTTTTATTCTGCTTTTATTGACTGCATCTCTTTTTGTGGAGCATTTCTGTAGCAGTAGAGGTGGTCATGAGAGGGAGGTGGTTTAGGGGAGAGAAATAAAATTCTGTGTCAGTAAGGGTATAATTTCTTTCTGTCTCCTCAAATATGTTTCCAGTAAATCTGGAGCCTTGAGGCCTGACAGATTTTTTTTTTAATATTTTTAAATCTTTGGATTACTAAGCCCAAACCTTGTTGGGATGCTCTTTGAACATTGGTTAGCTAGAGCCAGCTGTATGAAAGACCCAGAGTCACTGATAGCAGTCTAACACAAATTGCAGCCGGTAGGAGGTTTGGTGGTTACCTAGATTTTGGACTGCTCATTATCTTTGAAGTTAAGTTGTTTTATTACTAAGGATTGAATCAGTCATCACATCCAGACTGCAGCCAAGTAAGCCCATTGCTGCTGCCATGTTCTCCAAAAGCTTCTTTTCACCTGCATATAGTGTCTCAAAGCTCCCTCGGAGGACCTGCTGTCTGCAGAGTGAACGTTTCAGTTTTCCTTCACTGGTGGTGGTTCATGGTAAATTTGGTGTGGAGGGCAACACTGCCACGAGCTAGAAGTGTTTCAATGCAGGATCCTTCACAGGAGCTCTTACAGTGCCATTAAACACGATTCTTTATAGAAATTTTTGCAATGTGAACTCGGTAATTTGCCTGATGCATGGACAAAGTAAGGGGAAGTACAAGGAGGATAAATGGGTGAGAGTAAAGCGTACAGTTTAGTTTGACTTGTGCTCTGCTTCTTAGCCATAGGAGAATGAAACCATGTTTTTATTTATATTGTATTACCATTTTTAATGACTCCATAAACAAAACACTACTATTGACATGATGCAAAAATAACAGTGATTTAAACCTCTCCGAAAGCTTGATATTCAGTAATTTTATAGAAAATGACAAATACCTTGTGATAATTCAATGTAATAGATTTTATGCTTAGCTGCTGAAATATTTTGGTATAAAAATACCTTTTCAAATAACCTCTTAAATTTCTAGAAAAGCTGCCATAAAATTCAAGAGTCAGAGTAGGAGGTATCTGAAGTAGCTGTTGCTCTAATAGAAGTTAATTAGACTGTGGGTCCCAGAATGAAGTGCTGTTTCTCAAACTCTCAGAATTAATTGTAATTTCCAGCATGTAACTGATATAGAATCATGTTTTTAAAATGTGCCTTGCTTCATGGTTATAAAATCAAAGCCACACATTGTGCAACTAATTCTGAATGAAGTATTGATTCACTCATTGTTAGTTAATTTTGTACCTGAAAAAACTCCTTGAGAATTGATGACCGTATAGATAAAATGTCAATTCTCAAAATGCTGAGTTTTTATGTGCATTGTCTTTCATTCCAATATTGTTCTTTCTTGCCAAATTGCCTGTTAGGTCTTGTGAGATCTGTGCAGTGTGCCCATGCAGTCGGAGAGCTAGTCTCTCTCCATCGTTTTTAATGCTAGCATGTTTGCTGCTGCTTGTGTTTTTACTCTGTATATTTGATAACAGAATTTTAAAGGGGGATGGAAAGCTCATCTCATTTAAATGGTAACAAAATAAATTCAAGTAAACTAGTCTGGTCTTAAGTTTATACTTTGCTGAGTCAGAGAGTTCCTTCCTTTGATATTGTTCAAGGGGTGAGCCAAAGTGAAGTTCCCTTACTTTGTAGTAAATCTATGGTAGCAGTCAGAAAAGATGCCACTGTCTACATTAAAGTCTACGATTTGTCAAAGAGTGAAGGGTGCAAGGGGTGAGGAGTATCAGGAGAGCCCAGTGTGGCTGCCAGGTTATGCCATCTGCTTGCTTTGTAGAGTGGTTTAGGATATACCTGTTTTACAGATGTTACTTGGATGCCTGTAGGATCCTGACTGTCTCAGGAGTGACAGCTCTCCTTGAGACCAGATTAGACAGGGTGTTCAGCTTTGTCATACTGGAAAAAATGTCACTAAAGTATTTCTAAAATACCTGGTAATGTTTCAGGTTTACTGTTGGGACCATTCGTGGTGTAAAAAAAATAGATTTGTTTTAAAATTACCTAAGACAAAAATGAGAACAAATCTGCAGGTCAAGCTTCAGATTTAACCTGATTTTTATTAGGTTTTCAAAAAATAAAAAATAATGATCTTAAAGAAATTTTAATAGTAAAACAACTTTTCCATTTTTTTACTCAGCATTTCCTCAGGTATATGGAAAATGCTGCTAAATTGCTTTACTTCAGTTCTGAACACAATTCCAAAGTTACATAATATTTTTTTTTGAGGATAATATAAGAAAAATTACCAAATTGCCCAGAATTAGTCACATCTTCAGGGATGAATACCAGCTACTATTTGAGCCAGATCCCAAGAATGCTAACATTTTCATCTTTTTCATCTTTACTGGATCCCACTGCATCTCAGAATTCAATACTTAGCAACTTTATTAGCATGCACACACATATATACATATGTTGAATTTTTGGAGAGGGAGCATTTCTCCTTAATGGGGAAGTGGTTTAGTAGTGGGATAAATTGAAAGCACTTCTAAAGTCAGCTGCTTTGCAGAGAAAATCTGAAACAACCTAAAACAGAAACTGTGTAAACTCCTGGGAAAAGTTAAAATGCAACATGTTTGACTGAGCCACAAGCAAGAGATTGGACAGGGTAAGAGAATCAGGAATGGAAACAATCCGTCTTACTCTGAAATATTACACAGACATCATGAAGATCTAGAAGAGCCTTATTACTTAAAGGGGGGGTTGCCTGAACAGTTAACAGGGTCATACTTGTGCACGAATTGCTTTCATCTCACTTCCTAGTAAGGAAAACACACTGCATTTAAAAAAAAAAAGGGGGACAGGTGCAAAACAAACAAACCAAAAAAATCCAAACCAAACAACTGCTGCCCCTCTTAAACCCACACAAAAACTTTCCTCCCCAATACAAAGGTAATTTTACTTCCTCTTCTGTACTCGAAGTCTTTGGACTATTGCTGTTACTGTGGTCAAGCAAATCTTTGGGAGCTGTTTGTGTACTTCTAGCAAAAAATGTAAATATGTAGTTCCTATTGCAGATCACCTGTTTTTTCAGATAAGACTGTTTTGAGAATTTTGAAACAAACTTTGATAGAACTAAGTTTTGATTATAGGGTTGTCTAAGGCAGAGATTTCTGCAAGCTGTGTGGGATACCGCTCATGGAAATTTTAGGCCGACCATGGAGGAATGAGGAAGAAGGGTATCCAAAACTTAGATGTATTCCTGAAGAAGCCTATCCTGCCTGCCTCCACCCTTCTTACAGCTGACAGAATTTTCATGACACTTCCCCCAGGTGTGAAATTATTCCTCCTTCTAGTGTAGGCTGAACATAGGAGGATTATGGGAGGTCGACATTTTATAAACTGGTTGGAAATTAAAGAAAAAAAAGTGTATTGAAGGCCAAAGAGACTTTCTGCAAGACCTCTCTCTGCCCTCTCCGTGTGGAATTAGAATTGAAAAGCCTTGTGCTGTAAACCCCAAATGGAAATTTTTTTGAAATCAAGTGGTAAGGTTCCATGCTTTTTGGGAAGAGATAAGTGCACTCCAGCAGACATATGTGCAGGGTTATCAATGGGCTACAATAATGGTTGATTACTCCTGGTTGATTTAGCAGTTCAGATTATTAATATGGCATCATGCTTAGAACCCGCAAAATGCAGTGTAGATAATGGTAAAATGATGAGGGCCTAATTGCACAACAGTGTTAAGGAGAGCCTGAACTTTTTAAAATTTGTACTCTAAATAAGACTAATTATAGGAAGTGAAATAGGCACACAGAGGGTTAATCAAGTTTATTACCCAAGGTGACCCAGCAGGTCAATAGCAGAGCTCACAGTAGGATTTCTGAAAGCATTCACATATTGGAGAAAATTCTATGTAGGGAAAGACTCTGAGCTCACTGGTTTGCTTTAAATAAAAGCAACAATGGGAAGTTACTTAATTTGAGTATGTAAAAGTACCATTAAAAAAGTAAAGAGCTTTTTAATCTGAGAAGGGTAAAAGAAGAACTGAGGGCTAGCCAGACAGATTAAAATGGACATCATAGTGCATATTTCCTTTCACATTAAAAGTGATAAACTAAAGAAACTGGTTAAGAAAGGATGTAGCAGATCCTTCATCCCTAGACATTTTCAGAAAAGACTGAAAACCTTTCTTGGAAGACAAGTGTTAGCCTCGCTCTACTTACTTGATTTGATACAGGAATAAGTAGGCAGTGTGCTCTGCCCTCCATTAGCAGAACTGAATGGTTCTTATGCATTTAAAGCTAAATTCTAACAGCTAAGTGAACAAAAATTATTCAGTTATCTTGAGTCCAGTTCCAGGAGTCCTGGCTATTTGACTGTATGAAATCTAACCTAAGCTTTTGCAAGGAAATTACCCAAACCTGAATAACCTCTTGTATTAACCAAAAAAAAAAAAAAAAAAGGCAAAACAAACAAATAAAAAAGAAACTCAAGCCCCACCCCTAGCCTCCCTACCCCCCAAAAAAGGGTTTGAATTATAATAATTTTTTTTGAAGAACAAAACCGTAAATGACTCTGCTGTTCCTGTTTCCTCATGGACTAAAAGAGGAACAGCCAAATTCCTACAATACAAGGCAGACTAAGTCTCAGGGTGGATTTTTCTGTTGATTTTTTTTTCTTGAATCCAGGAAATACTGGAAAGTTATCTGTATGTCTGAAAGAGCGAGATTTTAAAAAGGTTTAGCAGGCATCGTTCACATCAGATTCATATTTAGTGTGTGAGAACTCCACATGTAATTCACTTTAAAACACTGCAGTAAACGAAAATAAATGCCTAAGAAAAATGCCAGTTAATGGCAGAGGGATGGGAATGTGTTTGTGCTTAGGAAGTTTTGAATATATATCTATTCCTGGTGTGCCACTTCTGGCTGGTGGACTGTGCTGTCTAACTTTTCAGGAACAGTAATAATAGTAGTGGCTATTTTTGCCATTTCCTTTTCTGTAATCTCTGTATTCAAGATGGTACATTCTGGTCTCTGTTTCATGGAGTATAGGTTGCCTGGCAGTGTATGTCAAGCTACTAAATTTTATTTTACTTGTTTTTCCATTTTGCATTTAAACATGGGTAGGATGGACTTAATCAGTTTTCTGTTTAGCTGTTCTTTTAACAAAGTGCTTTGCAGCTGACATCTGAAGAGTCTCAGAGTTGCTATGGGTTTGTTATGGTTAAAGCTGCAGAGGAAGTCCAAGTGAATCACAGACAATTGTAGTCCTCAGGATAGCCATTTTGTTAACAGAATTAGCTCCATTAATCTTTCTAAGCTGATGATTAAACAGAGGATAAAATATCATCAGAGCAACACAAAAACTATGTTAGAAAAACCCCCTAACATTATTAAATCCTATCTAAAGATCTTATTGTAATACTTTCTAAAAAGGGGGGAAAGTAAAACCAAAGAGAGAATTTCACAACGTTTTCTTCTGGAAGTAAAAATGCTAGTTCCCCTGGCAGTTTTTTTAGAAAGGCACATAAGATATCATTGGGGGTTACATTTTCTGTCAAATTTTGAGGCATTTTTAACCAATTCTGTTCAAGAAACTTAAATGTTTCGGTGCTATTCTTGAATTTACCTTTTTGGAGGAATTGAATTTCTTTAGAACGTAACTTGATCAAAGTCTCTGAATCAGTGCAATTCTTGGCAGGCTGTAAGTAGGAGAGATATTTTCAGAAAGGATTCTTTTGTTTAAATACTTGATGCCAATTCTGTGTAACTATTCTGGTTTGTATATCATGCAGTGATTGTTTATTGTAATGTCAGTGTTTGTTGTAAAGAAACTCACGTTGCAGATACATATATGAAAGGTCATAGAGAATATTTGTGTAGAACATACCTTTTTCTATCATCTTCATGGCCTAGCAGAAGAACATTAATTTGTAATTCTTGAAGCTTGTGCATTTATGCTTTCATCTTTGTGCTTGGTGAAGAAATTTTTTTTTAACTGGGAAACCAATATTTTTGTGATATTTTTGCAATCTCCTTTCTATAACCCAAACTTAGATAATTCTGTAAGGTAACTATTTCCTTTTTGCTTTTCAGTTTCTTTTCTTGAAAATAGAGACATATCTGTGGTGAACTCGAATGGGAAAGTAGGAGATACATTTTTTTTAAAATTGCATTTAATTTATTAAAATTATCAATTACAAGTATATCTAAACAGAGACATTTTAACAAATGATAAGCCTTCCATTCCCTGGATGAATAATAAAGTAAGTCGTCATGGTTTTAGTGTCTTGATTTAAAAACTGTTCGAAACTTCTTTATTAGTTTTTAAAAACCTACCCTTTATGTTTGGGATAAAGCCATGGTCTTTTGACATAGCAAGACAGCTGAAATAGTAATGAGAAGTGTTCTCAGATTTAAGAATGAGGTTAAAAGAGGTTAATATTTCCAAAAGAAAATTTTGCATTTTTTTCAAAGAATTTTAGCTTGGCTTTTTTCTTGAAATGTTTTTTAACTTCCTTTTGTTTCCTTGTGACAACTTCATGCCACTTCTGAGCTGTATATATAATTTTCTTCTCTGCATGACATGATTGTCTGCTTCCCTGCATCCTTTATTCTTCTTATTCACGTGTGTTTTTAATTGAAGGTATTTCTGTCCCTGTATTATGTTATTTCTACGTCTTTCTTCAGTTCTGCCTATCTGAAGTAGTGTTCTTTGTTTCTTGCCTCTCCATGGAGCTGCCCCTCTTTGGCACTACCTCGGTGTAGTTTGACCTTCTGGGTAATTCAAAGAGTTCAGCCCTGCAGCCTTCTTTAGCCTCGGGTGCCAAGGTGAGACTTGAAACAAAAACTCAAGTCAGTCACTATGTGACTCAGTGACACTCAGCAGTGCTGACACGTTGATTATCAGCCAAAACTTCATGAATGGTACACTAAGGTAAACTGCAAAGGAGCTCAGGGATTTTGTCATGTTAAAAGTCCAGTTTTGCACAGAAGGAGGAGCAGCTTGGATACTGCAGAATTATCAGGCAAGTTTTTGTAGCTTCTAGAGATGTTTCTTAAAATAAGATATTGTTTGTTTTCTGGAAATTTGAGGGAAAGATCTTAGTAATTCATAGGCAGTTACTGAGATCAAAGGCACCTCTGGGCACACCTCCAGGGCTATCTGAATTGCATACTCAGTGGTTTCAACCACTTTAGCTGGGAGGTGTGGGGAGAGGGAATCTCATTCATATCTAAATCAAACTGGCAAAAGAGAAGAGTAAAAATTTACTAATCGGAGTTTTTCTTCCCTCTGCTGCTGCACTCTGGCTTGTAGCTGATGCCGGTGTTGCACATCAACAAGCTACTTAAAAGTTCCAGCCAGTGTCATCAAAATACAGTTTGTCCCTTTGCAGCATATTGACTCAAACTGTTTCCTTCGTAATGGAGGATTAGTTTCTATCACGAATTCAAATGGAGAGTACATTTAATGTGCTTGCCTTTCAGATAAGAAGGGCTTTCTCCTTTCTTCCCCAGGAGCTGAACTGAATTCAAACTCATAAACAGTAGTAGTTGTCTTAATATAGAGAGTTTTTTATTTGGAACAAAACCTAGATGTGAGTTTTGTTGTTAACTGAAACAAAGCCAGAACAGCTTTACTTACAACTGAGCCTGAACTAGAGCGAAACTCAAGTGGATTCAATTTCCTGCTCCATTCTTCTGTCCCACTCATTGATGGCTGTTAGTCCAGTCAGAACTCTCTCTAAAGTTACTGACAGGTGTTGCACAGTAGTGTTTGAAAGACTGAAAATATGTGAAGGGTCTGAGATTAACGCTATCTGCTTAGTTTGGGCTGAGGTTTCGTGTAAGGTATATTTATTTTCTAGTATCTGGGAAGATCTCTCTAAGGCAAGAGAAAGCTTTACTTAAACCAGGGTGTCATTGATGTTCCGTACTTTTGGTTAATAGGCAAGTTCCAGAATAATCTCTTTCGTGGGTTTTGTTTTGTGGGCAACTTGACATCATCTAAATATCACAATTCCTAGCATTTATTTGTATCCTGGTTTTGAAGATTATTTTACTGCATTTAGGAAGGATTTTAATTTATACCACCTCAGTCTTGGATCTTCCAGCTGTTAATCTCCCTGATTTCTGAGGTCTAAAAATCAGCACAAATATTTCCTTTATTCATTGTACAGAAATGTGATGTGGATATCGCCTACTGTTATACTGTCTTGAGTTCCTTGAGTTCTCCAGAGTATACCTTGCAGGAGGAGAGTGCAAGAAATATACTATATGGTTTACAGGAAACAAGTAGCGTTGCTTTGATATCCTAATCTGTAAGTCTTCACAGAGAAAGTCTTGCTTAAGGGATGTAGGGAAATATGGAAAATACTCAGGGAAATAAGGAAAAACATATGCAGTGCACCATAACTCTTGTATGTGACTGGGAAAACTAACAGTCAATTCTAAGGTCCTCAGCTTATCCGTGTACTTATTTTTATGCAGATACCTATTTCATAATGGTTGTCCAAAGTGTTGAAAAGCTGTCTACTCAGAGGAAATATTGTTGTAATGAAGAGAAACTCCAAATGTCTATTTAAATCATCATGTTTAGGTGATTCCTTAGATAGAGCAAATATGCTAACTAGGAGTTTGGTTTAGGTGTAGGAGCAAGTGGTTGTCTGAAATTGTACTGTGGTAAAATAATTTGACAGCCTTTATCAGTTTTAACACGTAGTAATTGGCCAACCACTATGTGTTTGCAGTCCTGATTCTCTATTCAGTGTTTTATTGCTAGGTGTATAGGTAACTCCCTCCCTTCTGGTTGCAGTTCTGTAGCATGACATTAAAAATGCCCATAAGCCAAGACAATAAATGTGTTTTAAATACTTTTGACAGCTAATTATTTCCCTATGGTTTGAAGAGTGACACTGCACTAGTGCATTAAAGAATACATTTTGAAAAGTCTTGTGATGAAATTACAGGTCAGATCTTTCCACGCAATGCAGTTCCTTTATTCTTAAATCAAATAACCATCTGTTTAGGAAAGTGTTTGTGCTCTGAAAAGTTTCATTTCTTTCTTGAAATGCATTTGGCAGATGTTTCAAGTGAATGGCTTTTTGCAGACTTTTTTTCAGTAGATGGTTTTACTGTACTTTCACTCAAAAAGTCTAGTTGAGTGTTGCTCAGCCAAACCCAGCTCTTATGCATTGTACTTCATGTTGTCTCTTGGCTTGTGTAAGTCCTTTGTGCTTTACCTTCATTACCATTACTAAAATAATGCAACCTCCATTTCTACTGTAGATATTATACAGTGAAAAAGTACTACATAACTTTGGCTTATTCCCCTGCCTTCATAAGGCTTAATAATAGAAGATATTTACATCATCAAAATAACTGTACTGGGTTAAATAAACCAACAAACAGCACACACTCGTGTCTGAAACATTCCTACTAGTACGAGTGTCCATTGATCTGTTCACATGCAGAATGCCTGGAATGATTAGTCCAGGCAGCCTTATCTCTT
Source organism: Pseudopipra pipra (assembly GCF_036250125.1). Taxonomy (NCBI): domain Eukaryota; kingdom Metazoa; phylum Chordata; class Aves; order Passeriformes; family Pipridae; genus Pseudopipra; species Pseudopipra pipra. The sequence goes on from NC_087551.1 coordinate 27,472,626, forward strand.
AAGGTCATTGACTTATTTTTCTGCTCATAAAGAGATCTCTCATTGATTTATTTCTTGTTGTCATGAGTTGTGAGTGTAGGTATTTAGAAACCCTAATCAGGATGTCATATAACTCCTAAACGTGTTAATAATAGGTAATACCTTGTGCCATACATACTCTCCACTACCTGAAGCTTTCAAAGAAGTGAAGATAGTCTTTTATTCTCTTCAGATCATGAAGTCAGAAGCTTGGTTTCATGCAGTGACCCTTCTGTGGTCATGCTGCTTGATGCCTTTGCAGCCGTCTGTACTGCTCTGCTGTCTTGTTGCATGTAAATATAGCCAGCTGTCCAAGTTCACCTTCTGGATTCTGCCAGAAAATGAGCCATGAACATCCTAATCCCAGCACAGTGGTCTGTAAAAGTTGTTCTTCCTTCTAACACACAAAAATGATTATGTCACATGTGCATGTGTCTCTATACATTCAGAAATGCACCTTCTTTGGTGCCATAGGTACAGTAGATCATGGAAGGCCAAAGTCATATTATGTGTGATTCTGGATGCTGCAGTTGAGCATTATATATGCTATATTAAGTAACTGAAGGATTCTTGTTTTAGAATTGATTTCTGAATACTGTGGTTACTTCAGCTGAATCTTTTTTTCCACTGGCTGCTTCTGTTCCGTATTATGTCTGTGCATGTGTCAGACACTGGAAAGTGTTTGATGTTTTCTGTAGGTCATGCAAGATATTTGATGGGTTTTTTTGTTGACTTTTGAGTATGAGTAAATAATTGATAGAATCCCCTGTGGCCAAAATTTCTGAACTTTTATGTATATCATTGTGGTCAATTACAATGTAGCAGGCTGTGTTATGTTTCTCTGTAATTATAATAATCACATATATAACAAGCATAATCAAAGGCAGATTTGTGAACTTTGTGGCAGTACACTGACTTCAAAGAGCCCTGCTTTCTTTGCCAGAAGAGCAAGAGGCTGATGGGAGGGGGGAAAATCACAGAAAAATGGAGATTCTAGGGAAGTTTTCTATATATGTTTTCTGGATAATTTCTTTAAAAGTCAAGTTTACCTTATGTAATTAATGATGTGACATTTGAAATTGTTAATTTTCAGATAATATTATTAAATAACTTTTTCTCAGCTGTTTTGCTGACCTTATGTAGCTTTTTGCAAAACTATTCATTTCAGGTGAGCTTGCTAGGGATTCAGATGTGAATGCTGGGTAGCAAGTTTGCAAGTTTAATCATACCTCTAGCTTTTTTTTTTTTGGTCAAGTTTGCTTCTGTTCCAATGCTGATGGTGGTTTTGAAAGTTTTTAAATAACTTGGGCTTCAGTCATTTTGACTGTATTAAAAAATATCACTGTTAATGTTTTAATTTTTTTAAATAAGTTAAAATAGGTACTGTATTAGCTGTCTAAATTGAAGCAGAAAAATTTCATGGCTAAGACCAGCTCAGACTATTTCCATTCATTTTCTATTACATTATAACTGTTCTGATTTTCTTATGCATTTTCATGGAAATAATATTTTATCAAAATTGGATTAGTAAATGCCTCTTAAAATAGCAGACAGATGAAACCCCCACACACCCCTTCAGCCTTTGCAGCTATCGGCACTATAAGCACAATTTCTTCCCTTCTTTCAGAGAAGTTGTATGTTCAGCGAGAAACTTTGTTGTGCTGTGCTCAGTAAGGGTTAAAACATACTGACTTCTCAAGTCTGATGTGACTCAAATAACCATCTGCAGTGAGACATCATGTGCTTGGATGTTTATGCTTTAAGCTACCCAAATATCAGATAATCCTAGAGCATCACAAGAAGAGGTGCAAAGCAGGTTTTATGATTTAATTCTTTCTGTTTCTGTGGCTTATACAGTCTGTTTAGGTTTATACTGTTGCCAAAATCCTCAACAGCTTTAGGTTTAAAGGCGTTTTGCATTGTTTCATATACTGTCTAGCTAAAGGAAGATCAGAGTAGAACTGACTCAACCTTTGTGCTATTGGGAAGTTCAGTTATGGAAAATGCATTTATCTACTCATTGTTTATTTCAGATCTGCATTTCTGTCAATGACTGTCCTTAAATTTCTCTTGAAATAAGTTGGCTTTTAAATGAGTGCAGTGCACTCAGTCTTAGGTGACATTCTTGTATTGGAATATAGATGGCTGAGGGACTCTCTTATGATCAAATGAAAACTTATGGCAATGGGGCACTGAGCCACTGAAGACAGTAGTTTATTACTTGTTTACAACAGGTCTCAGTTTGCTCCATAAAGCATGCAAAATCTCTGTGCTGGTGCTGTCAAATAGAACAAAAAAAAAACCCAACCCAAATGCTGACAGAATTATTCAGGCTTATTCATATTCAAATATGAAGCATCAGTGCAATCTGAGTATTTTCATAGCATATCCTAATCTTCCTCATCTCTGTAAGATTAGTGAGTATGTGGTTTCATTAGAAAATCGTAGTCTAAGAGAATTCTGTCCAAGTTTCTTATTTTTAGGGGTGGGAATTAATGTCTTGCACCTGAGAGGAGAAAAACGGTGAGCTTCTAGCTGAGCTTAGGGCTCAGTTTTTCAGAAGAATACATAGGAGTTAAGAACTTGCAAAAAAACAAATCTTGAGGAGAAGCTGAACCATTTTCACAATATTCTGCATAGTTTGATTGAATTTTGTGTTATTCCAGAGTTGCCCAAGAACTGTGGTGCTTTGGAAATGGTGCAGAGAAATATTTATGCCATTTTTTGTTTGGTTGTATTGTTTTTACAGCTTAGTATTAACTGAATGGAGAAGAAAGGAAATTGGCTCCTAGATATGTACCATTAAAGCTGTTTAAAAAAAAAAAAAAAAGAGTGCTTGGTAGTCTCTGGTACTGCTGGAAGACAGGATGTGTATTGCTTGACAAAGTGAAGCTTAACTGAGGAGTAGGAGAAATGGTCCAGTGGGCAGTCTGGGCCTCTGGAGACCAGAGTTTTCTTGTTTAACCATAGCCTTCTTGTATGACTTTCTGGCAAGTCATTTAGTCTAGCTTGTGCCTTTGGGAGTATCCCATTTTGCAGATGGGGAACTGTCTCAGAAGGGTGTTGAAAATAAAATCCATTAATGACTGTGAAACTGTATAAATGCCTTCAATATGCTGAAGCTTGGCCTTGGTTTCAACACGGGTTTTTTCCTCTGAAAGTATGTCTGGTTTTATGGATGGTTGCCTTTTGTTCCCTGAAACAGGCTACTAATAGGTTTTATTCGTGCCTGCAGTTTTTGATGATCTGTGCTGCTTTCCAACAATGATTGTACTCATCTCAATATGCTGCCACATATGGATTATTTGAACAATATAGAAGTTGTTTAAAGTACCTTTATAATTAATCGTACTTACACATGCTAAAGCTGTATTTTAGCAAAAGTCACAACAATAGCGTGGGTCAGTAACAGGATAAAATGCTTTGGTGATCAAACATTTTGCTCAGTGATGGTTGTTACATGTTTTGCTGCATGTGGAAAATGTGATGTATATGTGCGAGGCACATATTTTGCAATATGTCTTGCTTGCAGCAAAGCTGCTTTTGTATCAACTCCTCCATCCCATCCCTAGTTTGCATCTTGCCTTGTTCTCTGTTGTCCTTTTGAATAGTCATGTCTTTTTAGATATCTTCTCATAGTGTCTCTCTGCATGTATAAAAGCTTGGCTGCATTCAGAGGGAGTATTTTTAGTCAAGTAGAAGGGTCAGAATCAGAATTGCCGTGATCAGACTATTTCCATTGAATTCAAGAATGTCTGTTATATTCAGGTGAATTTGGCCAGTCATTCTGTTTCTGGTTACATATGTCTAAGAGCATTTCACATGTGATAACTTTCAGGGCATTTGGTGAAAAATGCATGGGAACTTGAGATTTTGCTGTATGCATCTTTTGTTACTTATTTATAAAATGACATTGCAGAGTCTAAGTGTAGTTTAATGTGCAGATTGAAAGAAAAGGCATGCGTATTCTAGTAATCTGACTATTTTGGAGGTACTTATGCCATTATGTTTCTAGGCATTAAATTAGAAATTTTTAATTAAAAATTAAGGTAGAATCAGCCCTTTTTATTCTCTATTTGACTTGGTAAATGAAATACCTCAGATAAAACAAAGGATTCTTATCAGTTTAGGGGACTCTGCTTTTGCTGGGGTGTTCTTTTTATATGTAAGGTCAGCTGAGACAGCTGAGCTGCTGGCTTCTGGCAAAACTACTAATTCGTGTGACTGATGAGATTGTCAGCACAGGTACTCACTGAAATGAAATGTGGGTATTTTATAAAAATAAAAATAAGAATGTCCATTTCATTCTTATTGGTATTAGAATATTTTAAGACTAAAACATGCTGTCTTTGTAAAAGAGATTCCATTTCATAAACAGTTCATTTTGCTTAAAGCATCAGCAGAATTTCCAATTCAAAATCAGTAAGCATCATTTCTAATAAAATATAAATGAAAACAGTCCACTTGATGGGTAATGGAAACTTGGTTTCAGTGCTCCAGCCTTTTTCCTGAGTTGCTTCCAATGCTGTTTGTAATTAAATGGGCAGAAGAGAGATTTTGTGATGGTGGGCACTAACCCCTCCAGACGCCTGATTCTTCTGCAGGGATGGTGTTGGAGTTTTATGTGTGTGTGTGACGCTGGGATTTGAACTGCATAAAGTATTTTACTGAAAGCTTAACAAACAGAGTATGGTGCTGATACAAACAGAGCATTAAACATATCTGTCTTTAATACAGCCATCTGTTGAGTGCTATAGCAGTTTTTCAAAAGCCTCCCTCAGCATAGACATCAAAGTCTATTCATCCACCTGTGCCTCTGATCTTCTAATATTTTTCTTATTTAAAAATGGCAAAGGGAGAAGAGCAGTCTTTCAAGATCAGTAGCTTTATTTAAAACAAAAAAAAGCCAAAAAAGCCCAAAAACCTCCCCCATAGAACTCATGCAGCCAATTCAGAAATTGTTACAAATGTCTTTACTTGAATATTCAACACTATTATTTATAAAAAAGCCACTCAACCATGCTTTCATTTTCTTCTCCTCTGAGTAACCCCTGGCCTTGCTAACACCTATTTCCTGCCTCATCTATTTAAAATACAGCTGCTGAGATCATTTTCTTGATCTGTTGGTCCGATGACATCAGCTGGACCTGTGAAGCATTTCTGTGAGAAGCTGGTCAGTGGAAAGAGGAGCTTGCATCACCCTGATGCATTCAGCAGCCGTGGCCAAAAAGAGGGGAGAAAGCAGAGGTGCCCCTCTTGTCAAGGTCCTCTCAGGTGATGAGAGAAACCTAGACACAAAAAAGGTGGCCCTATGAAGCTGCCCGCTGAACGTAGGCTGGCAAAGCATGGCATAGCCTGGATGTTCTGCTGCCTCCTTCCTTTCCTCATTTACTTGCTGATTTGCCAAGACCAATCGTTTGGTCTCCTAAGTCGTTAGTGTGAATCGGTGATCTCCTGGTTATCACCTCATGCTGCCCCAGTGCTGTGCCCTGATGTCACTCGTGATTTAGGAGGGCGACACTTGGTGTTGTTTGCTGACACAGGAAAAGCAAGAGCACATTCCCCTGCTGTAGCAGAGCAGGGGGGAGGCACAGGAGGAAGAGGAAGGCTGTGATGAGGTGGGAGGGGAGGTTGCCTGTTCCCAGCCGCAAGCTCCGTGTACGGTTGCCTCAGAGTAGCAGAAGCATCAAGCAAGTTTGGGGGTTTCTGTCATGGAGAGCAGAGCACATATCCTAGCCAGGGCCTGCCCCCATCCTCAGGGAGGCACCTGATGGCCATGACTGGGGCTGCCCGGTGCTTCCTTGGCCACCCATTCCAGGATGAAGTGGTGAGACACAGGACAGGACCTGGCAGACAAGGCCCCTTGAGGCACCCTGGCAGCAGGCAAACAATTTTATCTGTGTGCTTTTCTTACTAAAATAGGTTGAAAATACTGTATTAATGTAAGTCACATCGCGTCACTCAGTCTCTGAAATCACACAACAGCTGCTATGTGACAGTAAGAGCTATTGATTACATAATGTTTTAGTTACAGTTTAATTTTTGAGAGATGGATGGTGGCAAAAATTCTTCTTAATATGTGGCACACCATTAAGATAGTCAAATCCAGCAATATTGAGAATTACTGATGAAACATGGTGACATACAGGAAGATTTGTAATGAGCTCTTCATTGAAGTGCCTAAAAGTTACAGGAGCTTATTCTCGCAGCCTGTGAAATCTTGGAAATATGGCAGTTTAATACTGAGCACCTGTATTTCATGCAGAGTGAAAGTGATCCCCACAAGAGCAAAGGCTCCTTAAAATCTACCAGAATGGTGCAGAAATAAACAAATTTTGTGTTTCAGAAAAAGAGGATAAAGCATGTATTTCTATTTCCCAGTGGAGATACAAAGGGAGTATTATAAACACGTGTTAACCAGCCCTACAAGCTGTGTGTGTTCATTTCCCCCGTTCTGTGACCAGAGCTGATCTGTCTTGCTGGGATCTGAATAGGTCACAGTGTTGTTTTCCACATTTGCATAGCTGGGCTCAGTATAAATTACGGTAAAAAAGTTATTCAGTTACAGCAGTTTTTAACTTTCTTCCTTGTCTTCTTGCAAATAGTGGTATAAATGTATGGCAGAACAGTGCTTCAAATATTTGACACATAAAATTCAGAGCTCCAACTTTCCAAGCATGTACACTTCTTTTTTACTCCAGTGAAGGTACAGAGTCCCCAACACCGCTTTGCAGAAGGAGGCTCTGTTGGGAGTCAGTGTGTCCTGCCTACACCTTGGCTTTGTGATGTTTGGAAACTTTTTGTTTCCTGCCTGTGCAGTCACTTGCTTTGAGAGCCATTCTAAGGTGTTTTTTTTCTAATTCTTTTCTTGATTACAGATTGACTTGGAGCCAGAAGGGAGAGTGTATGTCATCATAGACCTTTCAGGATCATCAGGTGAAGGTAGGGACTTTCAATATTTTATCTTATTTTTTCATGAATGGAATCTTCCAAGGGTCTCTGTAATGGAAGTATTAGAGGAGGTGCGTGCTGATAAGCTCTAAAATCTGTGTGAGGTCAAGTTAAAATGAACACATTTTGATTTATCTGCCTGTGAGTCAATAAGCAAGTTGTAGTTTTGTCTTACTCTGTTAATCCCTAATGGTAACAACACCAACTAAAAGGCCAGTAATGAACTGATAGTAGTTTAGTAGGATTAATTTCCAGAGGAAACTTCCAGAATCTTTTTTTGCTGAAGACTGCTAACCATTATGTAGGTAGAAATGATAAGATGTCAAAGTTGAGGGGCTAGAGTTTATTTGCTTTTTAAATTATTCTAATATTTGGTATTTTTCCACTAAATGTTTTCTTTTTCAAGTAAAGGAATGACCAAAATGTTATAATTTTAAGAGGTGTTTTCATTTTTATGACACAGCAGTTACATGTTGGAAAAAACTCCAAATATAGAAGAGAAGTATTTATTAAATTCTTGAGAAAAAAATCTAAAGATAATTTTCTAAAGTTTCTAAAGATAACTTTGAACAGAGTGAAATGATATATGGTGAGAACAAGATAATTTATAAAGAAGCAGATCTGTGTAGTTTAGTCATGCACTTGATGACAGCCTGATCTGCTGAAATGGCCTAGATGATTGGTTTGGGTTTGATTATTTTAATTTATGTCCACCAATCAGCTTTGATCAGCTTCTCCCAGGAGCTCATAGAGCTCAGCTAAACGAGGTTATTGTTGGTTCACGGTACATAAAGAAGATTCACATAAACCATGGCAGGACCTGAAACCTAAAATGCTATGAAATGAAATTATTTTGCCTGGCACAGTTGAGAAACAGCAGAAGAGCATGTTTATCTTTCTGTTCTCTGTAATGAATTGCTGCACTCCGACCAATTACTAGCAGTAGCTTACAAAAACACATATTGCTATAAATCCTGAATTTTAAAAATGAAGGAAGCTGTTATTCAAACTTTATAGCCACATTTTGTACCCGCATAAGATATGCTCTGCCTTTTTTCTTCCTGCATAGTGAAGAAAATCTCAGTTAAATAGTAGTTTCCACTTATCTTTTTAACTGGCCTGACAATGATTAACCGAAATGTGGTTAAAAGCATTGATGTGATTATGTCATAGGGCAGGTAAATGTTCTTTCAACTGTCCACTGATAGCTAATTGATACCCAGATGAGCGTACTGTTAGTATTTCATCACAAGATGCATTCAAGTGTGTCAGACTGTCAACAGGCAGGAAGAAGGGTGTTATGTTGTTCTTCAAAAGTTGTTTAGAACTCTCTAGCCTTTTATACAGGAAAATAAAAAATGCCTATGGTAATGACTCCTTTATTGTGTGGTGCATTACCCTGTGACACTTGAAAGGGGCTTGGAAAGAAACTTGCAGAACTAGAATTTGTGTTGCTACATTAGCATTGAAGGGGAATGCTCAAATGGAAATTGGCCAGCAAGGGATGGAAAACAGCTTATGGAATGTTGTCTTATGGGAAGCCCTCAGGAAGACCAAGAGGCTTTAGTTGGGGTTAATTTGGTAGAACTCTGGAGAAGTTGGTGCTTACGAAATGCAATAGGACTTGTATACCTTTAGAGCTTTCCATGCAATTAAATACCTGTGGAAAAGTGTTGTGTAGAAGTATTGCAAAATTCTCTAGGAAAGTTACAGTTTTCCTCACAAGGGAAATTGGACCACATTTGTACAGCAGTTTGTAAACCGTTCGTTTTTGTGGTGTTTTGTTAGTGATGTTATGAAATCCTCATTTGGACTCCTTTGTTAGGACCATGGCCTAGCTAATTTTGGATATTCAGCTATCTTAATGAAGCATCTAGTGTAACATAACAACTCTATGGATCCTTGTGTAGTGAACAGAAGCACCTAAACCACATGAAAGTAGCTTATTCTGTGTGTTTCAAAAATGCCTCTCATTTTATGGATATATACATATTTACATATGTATGTATGTAAAGAGAATACATCTGATATGTATTTTATGAATTTCAATGGGTAAGTTCACAGTACTTCATCTGTATTTCTTGAATATAAAAGGAACATAAGATTAAGGTTATATTAAGTGTATGACTTTGAGCAGCCAGGGTTGGTTGAGATGATTGCCACTCTTGACCTAATTTGTTAACCAGGATCTTGTTTTTGAACTCCAGTTTTCATTGTGAATAGCGACAGAGTGCATAGAAAATGGGTATCACTATTTCACCTGGAATTCTGGAGGCGAAAAAAAATGGCAATTCATGAAAATAAAAATACCTGTAGCAACAATTTTAACTGGAGGAAGCAATCAAGTTGCATGTTTCTCAGTTATCAGGTTTTTTAAAAAAGCAGTAAAACATTTCAGCTGCTGAAATGTAGTATATACTCACCGACCACTATTGTCTTGTAATGCTGTGTACTGAAAACTAGACTTGCTTCTTCTAGGTGATATAAGCAGATTTCTAGTTATCAGCAGTCAATAATGTAACTTCAGTTATTTGGCACTTCTAAAAGATTTTTTAAGACAGATATCCAAATTCTGTTTTGGTATAATTGACTTAAGATTACTTGGACCCATTGATATGGACAGAGAGCATTGTTACACTGCCTCTAAGAGGCAGAAGTCCTAATTTTCCAAATGAGCCCTTGTGTGAATAAATCACTATATAAATTGAAAGTAAGCTTATGTTGTTACCATATACCTCTTAAAATTCAATTTTCCCTTAGTCCCAGCTGCCGGATTGCTTATTTCTCTGCCCTATTTGCATTTACATGACAAAACAATGAAAACAATTCATTGTTAAAAGCTGACTTCCTCAACAAAAGTATACAATTCCTCTTCCTCCTCCCCCCCCCCCCCCCCCTTTGTCTAAGCTGAATCATTCATGGACTCTCATTACTTCTGTGGCTTAGGTGTACAGAACAGATGGAAATATGGCAGGTTACAAAGGGAGGTAAAGTTTTTCTGCCTCTCCCTAGGCAGAGACAGACTTTTTGAGAGCCAGCTTTATGTATCAATATCAGTATCTAGCAGATATTTTTATGTGGAACTGTAGAAAGAACAGTCAGGTTGCTGTCTTTGCTACTTGCAATTTTTTTCCCATTCTAAAGCCAAGCTACAAATCCATGGGAGGTTACAGAGCTGTGTCAGCTTCTCTGCCACTCTGTATGGTGAAATTGCTTTCAGAAGCCACCTGAAGGAGAAGCTCTACTTCTCCAGCAGTAAACAGTGCACTTCTTAGGAGGCAGCCTGGAAAGCCCAAGGCTTTTAGACTGCTCTCCACTGCATATCTTGCAGCCCGGCCAACTCATCCCAATGGATTGTTCAAATCTCAGGGAATTTAGATTTGTTCTGCACGCATAATTTTCTAGAACTTGCTTCCATTAAATTCCAGTCTAGTTTTTACACTAATACTGTTTTGGAGTCTTCTTATAGCTTCTGAATGTTCTGTATTGCACTGAGAGGGATGGTGAGTAACTATTCTAGTAATCTTTCGTAAATTCTGTAGTAGGAACTGTCTGGCCCACATACTGAAAAGAAAATGCTAGATAAACTGTTTGTCACACAGAAGGTGATGTTATCCAAAGTTAGGATTTAATTTTTTCTGTTAAAATGTGAAGATTCCCATATTGTGCTTCAAAATCAGTTCTGCAAAATACTTTAGCATGCGTTGGTGATATTGGCATAGGAAGAGGGTGAGAAAACACCTTTTAAAATACAGTATTTTAATTCTCCATTTTGAACTATGGAATCAGTATTTCTGTAACACCTGTGAGTCACCTTTTTCCACTTGCTTTGTGAGAAGTGAAATGCGGAGTTATTTACCTTCTGTAGATTTACTTTATTTGGAAGGGCTTTGTTCATTCAGAGTAAATCCATATTTGTTTCCTATGAATGGAAGCAGCTGTATGAGTGAAAACTTCCCAAATGTAGATATGCACTAAGGTGCCCATTCATGGCCTAAAATAACTGCAACAGTTAATTGGTAAAGTTCTATTTATTGAATTTTTTTTAATAATTCTAATACTTCTGTTGGATTTTTTAAGTGTTGACAAATAGTAACTGCCCACTCAGAACTTTAAGAGATATTTCAAAAGCAAATCCCTTTGGTCAAACAAACAAATGTGGCTTCTCTGAACCTGGCACAGCAACTGATAGTATGAGTTGGAATTTTTGACATAATTCTTTGAGCCATGTACTGGGCCATATGCAAGCACATAACATCTTCAAGAATAAGAATTTCTGATGGCTTGCTTCTGGGAGACCAAGTCAAAATGTGGGTGGCTGCTGTTGTTGTTTCTCTATCAGAATAGTTTGTCAGTCTTGCAAAGCATGTAATCAGTCACTCCTGCTATTAACCAAACATGTGGTGACTCCATGTTATGTATGCAGTTATAAGAAAAACAAAGTTTATAGTAGACCCATGTTCGTAAGAAGGAATTAGCTTGAGAAAGATCCATCCTATTTTTATTCTGTTACTTTGCAAATTGGATCTAATGGTTGCACAGGTTTTAGTCCTGTATCTTGAACTTCTGCCTGGGCTATGTAGAAGGTTGTGTGTGTGTATCTGTCAGTGAACAGGAGAATCTGTAAGACATTCTGTTACTCATTTCTTCAGTGCTGCTTCTTGTCCAAGGTCATATTGATTTGCTGTATTAATTCAGTGTTGCTGTAGCGAATGCATTATTTCTAGACTGAAGTGCACTCATTGACTGTTTTATTGACATGCTTTGGAAGTGTCTTTTCATCTATTTTTTTCTTTTTTTTTTTTTTTTCCTTTAGTGCTTATAGAGTTTTGTGAGTAAAATTTTTTGAATTATTTTTTTGAATTGGGGAATACTCAAGAGCTCCAGTGTAACTAATCTAGATCCGAATGTAGGCTGAAATTTTAAAACGTAACTAATACAATGACACAATGATTCAGTTTATAAACTGGAATAACAGATGGCCAGCAAGTGGGCGAGAGAGGTAAATTGCCTGAGGAATGATTAAAAACATTTTCAGCAAAGTCAGTTTTATATATACTGAAAGACAGGTGTTGCTATATTTAAAAGGTTGTGACCTGCCTGCTGCATTTGCCATTGTAGGTTTCTTGTTTCTTTGGAGTTACTGGTTTATGTGTGACACAGATGTATACTTACAGTAGCTTTCTACCAACTTAGAAATTAAGTTGCCATTTGAAATATGTCAGTATTGAATCAACTGTAGAAACTTCATAATGACCTTGACATAGTTTTCTTAACTGTGTTTATTAGAGGTAATATGTAATTAAAATTTAATAACTATTCAAAACTCTTTAGGTACCATGTCGAATCAATTGTAATGATTATTTATCATTAGATGTCCCAGTTTGCATTATGCAATTGTCTTTCTATACAATTACAGATTGCCCATTTTAGAGCAGGTAGTTGAATTGCAATAAAACACCACAACTTCCAATACATTCATCTTCAGATTCATCTGCTTGTAAAATATTAAAGTTGCACAAGATAAGGACCATAAGGTGATATTTTACAATAAAGGCTGCTCTGAAGTCATGGCATTTTGCGAATGGGCAGTATTTTGTTTAGGTTGATAATTTGGTCTTTTGCATTGAAATAGCCAGCAAAGAAGTCCTTAGAATTCAGACTGCATCAGGTTATGTATTTAACATGTAATTCAAAATATATGAGTTTGGAAAAGATTTCCCAGTTCTTCTTAGCTCATTTACTTGAAGGCTCTCAGGTTTGCAAATATGATTATTGTTGATTGGCATGTCATGGCAGAAGGTCTGCATGAAAAAAATATCTGTAACATAGATACAGCTTGTTAATCGAAATATCCGGAGGATTTGTTCCAGGCGTTTAACTTAGGTAGAATCAATACAGCAAGAAAAATTGTATTACTGTTCTATGTTGTAGTGTCCCTTTGCAAAGATCTGTTCATAGAAAGTATCGCATGGGATGTTCTCTGCAATTTGTAACGTATCTATTTGCCAGAGCTTTTCCTTAAACTACTTTCTAATTGTTGTCATCATTATTAATTATGCTTCTTGTGCTACAAGGGCTCAGTGAATGAGATCTGGTTGTGCCACACTCTGTCTGAACAGAGAATAGTAGAAGGTGCTTAACCAGAAATCTCAGAATCTAAATGACATGCATCAGGCAGTTAGTCTTTTGCATGGTTGTTTCAGGAATTTGTGTTACTGAAGAGCAGTTGTTTCTTTCATTAATGTCTTCTATTACAAATACAACCTTGACAGGATGTTCGTTTGTCGCTTCCTGGTAGCCATTAGCTGCTGATCCTGGTGTGCTGAACAGGTCATGAAAGAATTCTCATGTTTGTTCAGAATTTCTAATATTATGACTGTGTAGTTAGACCTCACTGAATGATCTTCTGGTAGGTGGAGAGCAGCTCACCCCCCTTTCTAGAAACATTTTTCAATTTTTCAGAAACCTCACTGGAAGGTACAAATTGTTCTTTATTCCCACTGATCGACGTCTTCATTGCAATGTATCTCTAGCCCACTTTCACTATTCCTCCTGGCATCTCTCTCTAAAAGAAAGTTTCAAGTTAATCACCAGCTTAATTTAAATGCACATAATTATATTTTAAGATTTCAACACAGAAGTCAAACTTGTTTATTGTATTAGTTTTGTCTGTGCTGGTTTAACCACTCGTTTAGAAAGGTTACATATTTTCTAGATTATTTTTGCTTGTTTTTAAATGAGAATGAATGGAGAGTCTATTTTTAATAACCCATGCACTTATGGGAAACACATGGAAAAAAAGTCACTATTAAAGACCTTCCTATCTCTTATTTTGCAACCCAAAATTTGATTGACCATTCAACTCAAACTCATCCTTACCTTCCTCTGTGTTCTAATGTTTGAGAGGAAGCTGAGTGTTGGAAGTGGCTTAGACAGAGCCATGCAGAGTCTGGGAAGGGTCAGTGGTGGAGTCAGAGTGTGTATCTCTTAGGGGGACACAAAAAGCCTCTGTAGCTTCTCCAGAGTGAAAAAGATCTGAACGAAAAGACTTGTTGTGGCTTTGGGCAGGCAGTCTTCCAGTGGTAAAATGTAAAGTATCTGTGAAGTAGGGATGCTACTTGACATGTGGGAAACTGTTTACCAAGACTTAGCAAGCCACTTGAACATTACATTATTAGACTCAAGGCTGTTTTTTTTTGCTGGGAGTTAAAATAATTTGAAACTGTGCGAACAGTGCTGAGCTGGCAGTGCTAACTGGATCGTTTGTCTTCAGTCACTTGACTCAGGTGGGTTTAAGAGTTAGAGCTCTTTTACAAGTGCAGCTTCCCCTAGAAATTCTTGGGAATATTGTGTACTCAGGGAGATGGGGTTTGAAGCATGTCCATATTGTATAGCTTTTCTCCCTTTCTACTGCAGAGTAAAATACCAGTCAGAGAAACCAGGCACGCATTGGTTGTTCTGCTCTGTTCGATCTTAGTAAGGAAGACTCCGCTTCTGAAGGTCGAATCTCGCGTTTTTATTTATAGCTTGGCTAAAGGTAGGGTCCTACACTAGCTTTTTAGTTTTTCTTCTGCAGGCTTCCCTGCTTTAATAGAAAACCAGCAACTAGTAGTGTGTGAGCCAACCTCAAACCTAACCATAACTTTTCTTTTCAAAACTCGTTATGCAGTGTATCAACTGAAAACCTATTTCCTTTGAAGCTTTGGGTTTATGTAGGTAGGCTTTGGGGGATTATTTTTTTCCCCATTCAGCTTTTCACTCATTCAAACTACAAGTGAGGAAAAAGAGTAAAATCAAAGAAATGAAAGAAAAAAGCAGAAGGAAAAAACTTTGCAAATCACTATGTGGCTTCATTTCCTCCTCTTAGGAGGGATAATTCAAAGCTATTACTAATATGGTTTTTCTCTTGAGTCTTATTTGATTTAAACTTAAAATAGCTCTGTGCTGAAGTGTGGAGGCTTATTACAAAAATGAGTATTTTTTCTGTGTTTCTTTTTGAAACTCTTTGTCTATTTTATAACCGTGTATACAACTGAAAGAAATCTTTACCGTCCATATCTTGCGTTTCTTCTTTGTTTGGGTTTTTTTGAACTAAACAATCAACCAAACCAAAAACCACCAAAAAATGCCTCAAGAATTGCATTTATGCTAATATGGAAACCTGAAGGTGCTCAGTCAGACAACTTTCTCATCTCAAGGGAACAACTGTAAATAAATCTGTTAGAATAAGTTAATGTCAGTAGATAATTGTAATATCTGACTCGGGTCAGATATTGTTGGTGTGGTAGGTAATGTCTTTCTTCTGAGACAAAATTTCACCTGTTGGTAGCATGGCAACTGGAAGTAGATGTTTGTTGCTACTCAAGTGGCAATAACTGGAAAACCTGAAAAGAGGAACTGTGAAATAATAGTCCGAGAGTCCACATTAAGTTCTTGGCTCTTGCCAGTTTACACTGACTTGAGTAATGGCACAGGAATTTAGTTAGGAAAATGAACTTTGCAGGCGAACTTTTCAAACCCAAATTTCTTTCTAAAGGTAGCAGTGCACACACAAATCAGCACTTGGTGACAGTTCAGTCTGTTGGTGCATGATCCTTTTAAACTGCGCTGCTCAGTGAAGAGATTCTCCAAAGGGTGCTTACATAAATTTAACTTTGTGTGGCAAATGCCTTCATAACGGACATCTCTCCATGGATTTATAGCCACCCCTTGGATTGTATCCAGTTAGCTGATTGAACATCTGGTAAGCATTGTGTGTTTGTACTAAGCCCTTACTGTATAAAGCTGGCTCAAGCTTTTCAGGCAAAGATCGATGATCTTTTCTTGGCAGGCCTTTAGCCGTTTGCCAAAACAAATGCTTTGCAGGGAACAAGACACAGATAGAAGATTTAGTTTAAAGATACCTTTAAATTGTACTGTAAGACTTTGTACTTGTTGAAGGAAAATTGTGTTAAACTGAAATAGAAAAGTATTGAAACTTATATACATACCATATTTCAAACTGCTGTTGCTCTCTTCTCCATTTATGTAGTAAAAGTTTTGGTTTCCATATGTGGGGTTTTTTTTTTCCTCACAAAAATGTGCAAGGCCTGTGGGATAGGCATGTTTAATTTTACAGCTGCTTATGTCTAGTTTTTGAAGAAAACTGGAGAAATGTATCAAATTAAAACTATAGTGATGTTTTCATACATAAGTGAAATATGAACTAATAATAAGTTTTGAAATAGAAATGCATTTTTGGAAATCTGTACATGCCTAGCTATTTTTTAATACAAGACAAAACACAAATTAATCCAATGCTCATTGTATACCATGATGTGATGTGAAAAATTCATATAATATCACAGTTTATATGTATTAGGTTTTTTGTACTTCATAAAATGCATAACCTAAAACATACCTAACAAATCTCTTCTGATTTGTTGCTGTTTTGCTCTACACTTTCTTCGGTGCAGTAATGTGCTCTGAATAGATCTGCTCCCTCTTTACCCCAACAAGAGTCAAGCCTGTTTATTGTTAGTGTAATTGGGGGAAAAGGCCTTGGTATAGTCTATTCTGATTAACTGATTAGGGGATTAATGGACTTTCCGTACATCAGTGAGGTTGTGAAAACTTAGTTCTTTTCCTCTGTGAATGTCATGAACCAAATGTCTACTGCCTTCAACACAGCCTAAAAATCTACTCTTCTTTTTAAAATATGAGTTCTACAGTAGTATAAACAGCTAGAGTATCAAAAACTATGTATTTTTTGAGTATAGTCTTGAAAGGTTGAACTATTTGAACCTTTTCATGGATTCTCTGTACATGTGTGGGGAAAAATTGTTTTGCCATTATAAAAGGCGGTCTCTGGACATAAAAATGGCTGAATAAAGCATGTGTGTATCACTTGCAAGTTAGAGTTTTTAAAAGAAAGCTTCAAAGAAAGCAAGATGGAAGTCCAAAAAGGAAGATCAAACCCTTTTATTATTTTTCTGAATTTTCAGAAGGGCTATGCTAAGGGAAGTATTGTAAGGTGAGATACAAAACTCTGCCTGCTCCTTTGTCTTTTTTTTCATGATATGCTTTAGTTTGCTTTCATTATTTCTGCCATATGTCTTCAATGTATTTCTCAAAGAAGTGAACTATATACGATACCAGGAATTATGCAAAATATAGATTTTAATCTGCACTAACAGCTTTAGCAAACTGTCTGATATTTTGGACATGGAGCTATTGCATGCAGTATAGATCCTTGATTTCTTGTATACTAAGGATGGGGTATATTTCTAAGAATTTATACTTATGTAGTATGCACACACACGCTAAACTTAACCATTGATAAACAATCAAGCACTATCGGTATCTAGGTCAAAATAGGCAACCTGAATAAATCTGAGGAGTTTTAATACTTCCAGTTTGCATCAGTGGGGTTCCTTCCTCTAAGACAGAACAGATGAAAAATCTCATTTATATCAGTGTTGTAAAGGAACACTGAGAAATATGCCCTTTTTACTTACTTCTCTATTTATAATTCCCAGATCAGTACCAGAAAGCTGGATCTTTCCAGTTAATTCCGAAGCACGTGCTTTTCTTTTTTTATTAAATGCTGTGTTCTCAAAAACTCCTAAATACAGTATTTTTTAACTTCATCTTGGAAGTCTGCTCTGCTGTGAACGGTGCTATTTAAATGAAACATCTTCCATTGCAATTTGTAAATTTTCTGTAGTAGGTAAAAGTAACCCAGGGTATTAGTTCACCTCTGCCTAAAATCCTGGAAGCAGCTGTACTTCTCTCTTTTCAGAGCAATGTAATTGTTTACATTTGCACAGCAGTATTGTAAGGCAAGAGAGGAAGAAAGAACTTCTTTTCCCACTTAGACTTCAGAAAAATGAAACTGTATGAATGTAGAATCGTTTTCCAGCTTTGGTCGAGATTCTTGAAAATCTAGTCCAACCATTATTAAAATTATGGTGCAATATTTAACTACAGTGTGACAAAGACCTGAAACCATCCTGTATTCTGTTTGAAAAGAGTGCCCATTTAACAGTACAGTTCTCACAGTAATCCTGTGTGAGGACTTTATTTGGGGCTTGGTGAAAGTCAGATGACTACTGTGGGACTGTCTTCTCATCTGAAGAAAGTTCCACATGGAGATGTCAGAATATTAATATAAGATATGAGGCTTTGCCTCAGGGGGTGAGTTCTTTGCTTTACAAGAACAGTCCTAGGCATTTCAGTTGAACAAGTAAACCATCAATGCACCCCCACATGTTCAATTAACATTATATTTGATATTATTATATTCAGAAGCAGAGTTCACAAATATTTCAGTGCTTTGTAAATGTCAGCATGAGAGCATGAGAATCACACATAACACCTGCTGAACAGAGGAAAAAGAAGAAGAAAAAGGTCTCAGCTGCAAACGTAATAAGCAACATTTAAATGGGGGTGGAGTTGTTTTGATTTTTAAACTACAGCCATTTGAGTTTCAGTATCTGATTTACTTTGCTGCTAGAACAGCTTGTGGACTAAATATGTTTTTACTTACTTTCAAATGCTTTAAAGTGTTTGTGAAGAAAAATAGAGTTAAAATGTATAAGAAATTCTAAGGTTTTTTTTTTCTATAATTCCTTTGTGTGCATTCCATAAGTATAGCAGATTTTGTGAATATCCATGATGGCAGATGTTTGTTTTAAAATGTACAGTTTTCACGTGTCCAGAGTTTTTGGAGTGAACAGAAATATATAGTTATAATACTGAATACACTTCAAGACTGGTGCAAATCCAGTGCTTCAGGCAAGATAATACTATAGCTCTCTGTATGCAATGGAATCACTGAGGAACCCATTTTATAATAATGATTTTGAAGCTAGGGTTGTCTGGTTAAACCCTATAACTGGAGCAATTTGTACATCTGCCACCCTGACTTTGGGCAAGGTTCTTCAGTGCATCATCAGACTTCTCTGGAAAACAGGACTACATCTGCCTATTGTGCTCGAGGCTAATATTAGTAAGTGGAAGTTTTCCTTGAAAGAAAGAGCTTTATAAAGACTGGAAAAGGACTTGAGATTTAGATTTATATCTTCTTTTGAGTTAACTGCACACTCTTCTTTGAAAGAGTAAAAAGTACATGTGGTGTGATGAACTTGCAGTTAATAAAATGCAATTTATCCCTGTTTCAGAATCCTAAATGAACTTTTAGGTTGTGGGGGGGTGGGATATGTTTTTTAAGGATTCATTAGTATTGTTAAAGTCTTTTTGCTGGCTGTAGTTATTAAACTGTAGTTTGGTCCTTTTTCAAAATCCTTTCTCACAGCATTTTACTGAATATAATGCTCAATACTTTGTATACAAATGCAGGAGTTATTAGTCCTTAGTTATACTTCTACATTTGAGAGTGCCAAATTGACAATAATAAAAAGTGGGTTTTTTTTTCCCAATGAGTGGTGGTGTATTGAATTTCACATTTGATCCTAAACGATCAAAACTGACGCATTCTACACCAGTCCAATACATTCTACACCAGTGTCTCTGAATTTTTCATATTGTTTGTTCTAGGGAACAAGACTCACGAATCCTAATTCAAATACAGTAGGAGTAGTCAAAGCAGTTTTCCTTTACTGTGTGTATGGCAGATGTACAGACTATAAAAGTTGTATCTGAGAACATGTATCTTCTTAATTTCTTTGCCCCAACTCTTTTAACTATGTAAAGTATCAAAATGGAACTATCATGTTACCGAATTCTTCTCCTGAGTTACAAATACCAGATGCTGCTGAAGTCACAGCTATCATCTCTTAGGGTTGTATTTACATGAAAGTTTAAAACTGATTCCTTCTATCAATACTGCTACTGCTAACATTACTAGCATTGAAGGGCTGCATGAAAGGCTAAAAGTGGATTGGATTTGCTATAGCACAGGTGAGACTGAAATTGCTACAGCATTTCTGGTCTGAAAATATTTGAGTTAGCATGGGGCAGGCAGTATTTCTTCTGTGATTGTGATGAGGACAAACCAGTTCCACTGGAACGATTCTACATCAATAAGATAGTTGGAAGACAATACGGAAAGAATCCAATCTTCCAACTTCATACCTACACTAGAGAGACTAAGAAAAGAATCTTTTAAACATCTGGAATCTATTTCTTCAGTTTTATGGTATTGATGTTGGGTTTTCTTTTTATTTGTTCTTCTTCTCTCCATTCCTGGGAGACATACAGTTTTTAATTAATTAGAAAATGGGAGTTTCTGTTAAGGGTTATTCAGAATAAAGTAAATAATGGCATTGTTAAATTCAGTAGGATCTAAATTTTATTACTAGTTTCCTATTTTTGTAGTACCCAACTAAGTCTTTTCCTTTTTTTCCCATCTAGCCCTTCTTTCTCAAATAACAGCTGAGGACTGACTGCATTTTAAAGTTCGTATACATTAATCACAGATGAGGTGAACATGAAGTTGCTGTTAAAGATTAGGTACTTCCAGTTCAAAATGATCCTTTTAGTGTTCTCAATATGGTAGTCTTTTTGGAAATTTGCTGCTACTTCTGTGTAGCTATGTAGTCAATAGCATTTCTAAGGAACAGGCACAAAACCCTCAGTAATTGTGAAGAAAGAGATTTTTAAAATTTTTTTTAAAGACATCTTTATTTCTTTTTTCATTTGGTTACTATTCTTAGTAGCTCCTTCCAGAGAGCCCAATGTAAAACTTGTGGCAGTTAGGCAAACAGTCTCTTGAAGCAAATATCTTTCCACAGGGAGCACTGTGGAACCAAGACTTTTACTCCTTTTATTTCTTAACTTCCCTGGGATGGAGCTACCTACCTCATTTAGGTTCTTGTGAAAATCTCAACTGTCTCTGAAGGCACTAAAGCTTTAATCTGTCCTGTAATTCTTTGTACAGAGTTTGATTATGCACAGCTCTCAGCACCAGTGCGTATGAGTAGTGTCTTCTCTTGCTCTGAATGCTAAATCAAACAAAGCTTGTTTTATGCCTTGTTACAATGGGAGGAAAACAGCAGATGACCATTAATCGCATTGTTTGAAATTGGAGCTAAAAATCAAAGTCAAACTTCTTTTTCTCCTTGTTACTGTAAGGTTGGGTTGTATTCATTATCTTGCTGACTGGCCTGTGACTGTCTTCCCTTGCTTCCTGCTGAGCTGCTTATCCCGGCCTGAAGTGCGTTGCTTCCCCTTCCACTTCCTGCCAGCTTCGTCTCCAGAAGTGCAGGCAGGCCAAAATCTGAAGTCCCTGCCCCGACAAAGCTGATTCTTATTTGGATATTGGTATTTGGAGCTGTAATTTCCTGTAAATCCTTCCTTGCCGAGCTCTTTAAAGTTTGCTATAGTTGGGATAAGTGAAAGCACTTACATAGATGACAGAATCAGTTGAACGGCAGAGTGAATTTTCCTCTTTGTTTTGTCTTGGAAATACTACTGAAATATATAATTGCTTTGGGGAGAAGTTACGATTTTGGTGTGGCAGAGAGACTGTGGCTGTCTATTATTTGGAGTTCATTCTTAGCAGGAAAAAAATCATTGCAAATCATAATATTTGTGTTTTATTACAAAGTTTAAGGATAAATTAGCCAGCCTTTATGTAGCAATAACGAGGCATGGAACTGCCAAATGCAAAAGACCACTTGTGCATTTTGCTTTTGAGAAGATAAACAGAATCCATGGAAAAAACAGAATAAACAAGAGGTACTATTGATAAAAGAGACCATTCAATTACAAAACCAAAATTAATCTTACCATTGTAAATATAACGAAAATTTAGACTAAACTGTTTCCATCAGTCAAAAGGACATGCATATGTGTGTATGCACACACACATATATGTATTTTTGTAGTTTAAAAAAATAATTTATAACTGAAAAGCTTTTTGAGGGTGCCTGGAAAATGTTAGTGTTTGATATGTTGCATCAGAAAAACAAGGAATTCCGTTAGGGTTTTGTCAAGCACATTAATAATTGATAATGGTTGCAGTAGTATTGGTATTTTATTAATATTGATTAAACATGTATCCTTTTTAAGTCCAAATGACCAAGTTACTTACAGTTTTAAAATTCTAGATTAATTAAAAAATTCTAATTAAAATTATCGTTTTGCCTGTCTGGAATCTTCCAAGGGATAATAAATTTTACCTCTTAACTGGAAGATGCTAGAGTACACAAAATAACCAGTTACTAATTTGGTTGGCTTCAAGCTGTCTTATCTGTGCAACCTGTTCCTGTTGCAATGTGTTGTGGTCTCCACCTAAATGTTGGTGCTCATACCAGAACTTCATTTTGCACCAAGTTTGCCCCCTCACAGTAATCTTCTTCTAAATGAAGAAAACCTAAGCAACATGTATTTCCATCATAATTGGTGACAAACATCCAAAATGAGCATTTCCTTCATTTGATATTGTCAAGTGTGAGATGATTACATCACAGTATTTAAATCCCTTTCGAAGAACAACACTGT
The DNA here is from genome assembly GCF_036250125.1 of Pseudopipra pipra. Classification (NCBI taxonomy): domain Eukaryota; kingdom Metazoa; phylum Chordata; class Aves; order Passeriformes; family Pipridae; genus Pseudopipra; species Pseudopipra pipra. The sequence goes on from NC_087551.1 coordinate 27,495,042, forward strand.
TTTGTAAGACTTGCTGTTGCTTCCTATTTCTGCTGGTGGCCTAGAGGTAATTTTTATGTTCCTTGTGGCAAAAGCACAGAAATACCTGTTTGAACACTAAATAAAAAGCCAAAGCAAATGTTTAAGTGTTTCTGTAATTAAAGAGTATGAAAAGCTTGCTAAAGTTTAAGCAGCCACTCGACTATGCAGCAAAAAATAAGGTGTTTTTAGTGTTTTATCAACATCTCTTATCTGAGGTGTGAAAAAAACTGTTTTACAAACAAATTGCAGGACAGTAGGTTATGTAATTTAGAATTAAAATATTATATAAATTATAATCTTGACACTACAGTCTTATTCCTTCTGCTAGTATTGTTGATGTCCTTTATATGGAACACAGCCAAGGTTTCCTGTGTATGGTAATAATTGCATTTATGGTATTTCTTATCATCACAGTACACTTTATATATTGCTTAAACTTTACATCTTTAGAAAATGTGGTTTTTTATGGACAAGCAGAGATCCTGCCAGCCCAGGAGGATTACAGGCTAGTGGATTGGTCAGTGAATACAGAACTCAGGAAGCTTCCTCAGCAAAAAAGTATTCGTGACTTTGAACAAGGCATCAATTTACCCCACATCTCAATTCTGTTTGTATGTGAACACTGTTATTAAATAGAACTGCCACAGGGATAAAATACATGGAAAACTGAATCAAGCAGAGAGGGCTGCAAAGAGATGGGAGCATGTTGGAGCTGGGACTGTGATTATGCCCACGCTGTCAGCCTGAACTTGAACCGTCAGGCATTGTGAAGGAAAAGACAATATAAAACTAATGGATACCTCTCTGCTGGATGATACGTGACAGAAGCCTTTTAAATCCTTCTTGTTAACAAGAAAGAGCTTTTCTGATTCTGGAGGAAAGTATAATTGGAAATGTTGATATTTCTATTTCTCTTTTTTCAATGCAGTACTTCATAGCCTTCAGCTAGTAGCAAGAGCTTTATTTTTTGCCTTAGGCCATACAGCTATGGCAGATTACAAGGCAGAGTTATTTTCTGAGAGCTGGACATTGGAGTTTGAGTTCACTTCTCTAAAGGAGGGCTATCAGGTGTATGCTCCCTGTTGTAGTCTCAAATCAAACATCATGAATAATCTGAAACTAAAGTGCAATAACTTTAAAATACAAATTTCTCAATTGCATACATAGATGAAGGAAATACACCAACTTGTTCTGAGGAAAAGCACTGATGCAGATTCTAGTTTGCTCTTCTACCCTAACCTGTCAGCTGCTGCAGAAGGCCATGACAGAGACAGAGATCTGCAACGCAGGTTTTTTTTCCTATAGGATCAGAACTAGGCAGTCTTGTTAGTATTTCTGTTAGGACTTTGTCACTTTAGGGATGCATTGGAACCCACATTATGCTTCACCTATGACCTCCTTGGGAAGAAAATCAAGTTCGGGTTATAAAACCATGCAATAATATTGACATGAAAGTGATTAAAGCTATTAAATTATGATTGAATCTCTTTTTAGGATTGAATACTGTGATCTTCATTCATGCAGGACAACTGGGGATTGCTGATGTACAGGTTGATTACCTGTGTCTTATCTGTGTGACATAAATGGCAAAAAAGCAGCAGCTTAATGAAAGGGTATAAATTTTAATTTATATATATTTTTTAATAAAATATTCCACATTACTGGTTTAGTGTAGAGTTTCAAACTAGCTCTCTCTTGCCAAGTCTTTTATCCATAAGCTAGTCACTGTAATGTACAATATGGACAGTGCAATTTTCATACTGCATTACCTGAAAACTCTTGGAAGAACAGGGCAGTTGATTATGAAAATAGCTAAAACATCCTTTCAGACTGCTGGAGTTCATGTTTGGAGTGGACAAACTCATTGGAGGAGTTTGTTTAGCTCTTATTACTCAGAATTTATACACTGTTAAGTTCGGTTCTAAGTATTTCAACACAGTGCTTTTACCTGAACAAAGTTGAATTCATTAATAGTAGAGGGAATGGATTTTGATTTGTAATTGATTAACTGTCTGAATGTGTTTGCATCAATTGAAAAATGCACTAGCACAAGCAAAAGCTCAATATTGCTCCAAGTAATTTTCCAGCCCTCTGTGTTTCAGTGACTGGATGGCATTTAAGGTAACTATGCAATGTAATGGATGCTGATTTCACCCTATATTGCTGTCATGGTAATGACTAATAGTGCTGATAAAAGGCAGTTGAGCGTTTACCTCGGGCATGGAAAACTGACTTTCTGGCGTGTACTGTACCATGATGTCAACGTTATTTGGAATGCATGGATTCCATCATGGCTCTGTGTTTTGTCTTTAAATAGTCTTTGCTTTTGTGCAGAACTCCTCTGTTCTGATTTACAATAAAATTCTTGTATCTGTGGTGGTGTTTTGCTGTGTTAAATTGCAATCGGCACTGTAGACAAAAGCAAAATTTTAAAGTTTTAAAAAAGGATCACTTTCTGCTTTTGATATTGAAGGAATACTTGGGTGGCCTGTGTGAAATCAGTTGGTGGTCTAAGACTAATTCCTCATGGATACATCAAAAACAAACAACAAAAAAACCCCGTCCATTATAAACAACACCCTTGCTGATAAATTCACCATGGAACAAGAACTGAGCTGTGGAGGAATGAAATCCTTTGTGACCTTCAGTTACAACCTCTCCCAGAAGACTGTCCACATTGGTAGCGGAAAATTGAGTCTGTTGATTGTGTTATTTTGTTACTGGATTTCAGGACTGGAATGTAGATAGAGTTTAAGAAGGAAGCTCCATCCACTGTTGTCTCATTTTTGAGCAAATAGAGGAAATTAGCCATAGAAAGTTGTATTTGGATACTGACTTAATTCCTTGAAAAGTAAATTCCCTGTGTCTTACCTTTAGGCATGCAATATACTTACATCTTAAAAAATTTCTTTCCTTAGCCTGTACTAATTAAATTAACAATCAGTAAATCTTACATGATTTGTGATTCTGTGTATGAGATTGTATTTTTGCAATACTATCAGAATATTAAAGAGTAGACTTCTGGTATTCCTGCTAAGCTATTGCTTAATTTACCTTGGATATGGATAAGAGTAAGACAGCGTAGAACTTATAAACCTTGAGTTCCTAGATGGTATGTGAAACTTATTTATTTGCCAAGCACTCAGAAGGGAAGTATTAGGGTTGTGTGAATGGTGTCGTAGCCACTTATTTTATGACTTGTTAAATAAATTTGATGTGTATAGGAAGGTGTTAATAAAGTCTGAAAATGGATATCTTATACCAATGGTTCTTAGAAGGATTCCTTGCAGATGACTGTTTTTAGAATTTTTCTAATTCCAGACGGTAATGTTAATAATTTTAACTGCCTGTGGAATTTTTAAAGTAGCTTGTTATTTGGTTTGCATGTGTATTTCTGCCTCTGTAAGTTTATATTTAGCTTTCTTCAGTATGATTCTGTTTAGTGAGAAATGGTAAACGCTATAGTGAATAAGTATACATAGATGTTTGCATATTTTTCCAGAAAAAGCAGAAATTATAGATGCTGGAATTGGTAGATTGTATAAAATAGACCGAAGACAGAAAAGTAGCACAGAAAGTGTGACTTTTCTGCAGAATAAATGCAAATACTGTTGTTTTGCACCTACATCCAGAGGCTTTGCATATCTAAACCTGTTGAGGTGACCAGGAATGCAGCAGATGGTCTTATTTCAGTGTCTAGAGCATTTCACATTATTTGGTGCTGGTGCTTTCGTAGGCACCTCTCTGGACGATTGTACAGAAACAGCTGGGCAGCATTAGAGCAGAACACAGTCTTCACCCAAACCTTTCTATCTGTCATCAGTATAAGAATATTTCACAGTTTGTGGTTGTAGAAGCTGAGGATTCTCTATATGCAGTAGTTTCTTGGTGCTGTACACCCCTCTCGTGTCGGACTGAGAGCCTTTCTGTCTCATCCTTTCATGTGCAGTAACACTCTAGTGCTCAGCTATTTTCTGAGCCTAATAATCCAGTGGAGTTGCTTGTTGGAGGATGTTTTACTTTAAACAAACCATTCATGTTTCTGCTTCTGTTGTTTCCCAGTATTCTGCAAACCAGGAATCAGGAACGGGAGGAGCCCTAGCTGAGCAATCATGCAGCCGAAAGGCTGTACGCTTCCTTTTTGCTCTCTGCACAAACACTTTGATAAGTCCAGTGCAAGAAGTTCTAGTACTGTTTGACTGACACCTTCCCCTGTGCATCTTCAGGAATGACCACTGTGATGAAACTTAATTAAATTAATTATCAGCATATTGCAATGTTTTCTGTGTTAGCCAAATGTGTTTTTAGTGTTCGCTGGGGAAATTCTCAGTGACAGTGAAATGTAGCAATAGTAAAAGTGGAAATATAATGGTGCTGCATGCTTAACTACAAATTCAGGTAGTTTAGTCTAGTTTGTCTTTCTCATTTGTATCTGTGTTTTAAATTTCAATTTCAGAAATGTGTCTAACAAAATAGGCTTACCTTCAATATCATACAGAAGCTGTGGATAAAACAATATTTTCTTGTCTTCAGTTATTTCCATGCAGAACGCTCTTCCTTGTGGAGTAACTTATAGAACGAAATAGAAATGCTGAGAAAATCAGATCCTGTTGATGTAACTGAATGTATTTATTTCAAATTATTATCCTACAAAGATGAGAAATAGCAGGGAGAGGACTCTTTCATGTACAAGGCAAGGAGACATCTGCAGGTGCATCTGGAGGAAACACTTGGATCCTGTGTGTTGCGCTCTGTTTTTACTGGGCTGTTATTATTGGTCACTGAAAGGCAAGATGCCAGAACTGGACAGGAAATACTTTTTTTTCCCTTTCTATGAGCATTTTCTAACAAAAATATGTTTTGCATAGAACCTTCTGAAAATAATGCAGAATTTTGTAAGAAATTTTATTTCATATCCTCTCCCAGCCATTTTTCCTTAAGAGTTTTTGAGTGATCTTAGCTAAGTGTCCTTAAGTAGTATGTACTTTTTAAACTGAATTTGTTGTAAATAGGTGTTTCCACTCAGCTTTGAATTTTGACAAAATAACTTTAGAACAGAAACTTCCTGATTTTTTTAGGCAGTGCTGTTCTAAATATAGGAAGTCCTAGAGGAAATCTAAACCACTTCATGCTCAGGTACATGCTATTCAAGACCAGTATGATGACAGTTTTTTAAAACTTGAAAGATAAAATGGAAAAAAAAATTCCATGTGAAGTCCATGTTGTTTGGGTCTCTTGCCTCATGATTTTCAGCAAGTTTTTCCTTCATGCCACAGCACACACTCCTCCTGGAAAGAGCTTCAAAGTTATTTCATTTTTCTGTGTCTCTGTCCCCTCCTTCCTAATGAAGAAGACACTGTTCCCTCTGGGAACCTGTTGGCTTATTTCAAATGTGATGGAGCAAGTGAAGTGTCAAAAGTAATTAGGCTCCTACAAACTCAGTGAAAAATAAATGACTTAGTGGAGAAGGGAGGACCTCTATGGAGGTTCAGAAATACTTAGAAACAATTCATATCAAAGTGGTAGGAAAGCAGACTTTGGTAATTCCAGTGTTTGTGGAAGCCCTTTTACCTGTCATGGGCACCCCCATTTTTTTCACCTGCTGTTTTTCTAGTTTTTTGGTTTTTTTTTTTAATTTATCCTTAAAGGAATTCTTGAAAAAATGCTCATTACTTTGACCAGAAATCTGTAAAAGTAATGTGATTTAAAAGAACAAGCTATTCATAATAGTCCCCTTTTGTGCACTGCATAGTTGCTGATTCATCACTTTGCTGCTAGGGATGAATCTGCTGGTAAACAGTTTGCCCCCTTGCCTGTGGCCTGAAGCTAAGTTTGTGCCCCTTTGAGCAGTCGTGGGAGCTGAGGGACTTCACAGTCTGAGAGGTTGCCATACTTCACTGGACTGACAGTACGTATTTCAGTGTGATAGACCATTCTTTGACACTGAATGATCCACCAACCCCATCTTGAAGACCTCACATAAAGCCTATAAATTATCCCATCTCATAAGATACAAATATCTGATCTGTACTTGTCATTCCTAACAGAAGATGAGTGAGAGCCTTAGAATGCAGGCATGTTGATAGGACTTTGACTTGTCCATCTCATGGAGAAAAAAAAAAAAATCTTCAGGGAACAAACACCATCTGTTCTGTGGAGCATCCATCCATCCAACAAGACCCTCAGAAGACCATCATCCTTTAAACCTCTGGCCTGAGGGGTTTTTTGTATCGTTCCCTATTAAAGTTTAGCTGATTTCTCATTCTTTTTTGTTTTTAGCGCTATTTTTTACTTTGTTACCTGCATATTGTGATTTAAAAAAAAAAAAAATCTTTGAAACAGGATGAAGTTTCTACCCTTACAGATTAGGATAAACATGGTTATGGCAATATTCAGCTGATTGATCAAATTTATGCATACTGAAAGGCATCCATGCAAAGTTCATTTCTTTCTATCATATTCATTGTGCTGGTGTCACAATTGTGCTGATTGCACAATTCAACCTCATCTGAATTTATATGACTTATATTAATATTTTGATTAGATCTTACTATTTTTATAGTAAGATAACTCCTTTATTGAAAGGACCTAACGATCTTGGTGTCTGGAAGCTATTTAATAGTAAAGGTAACAGGATAAATTTACATTGTGTCAGACAGTTATAAATTCCATTGTTGATTGTTATATTCAGATGTAGATGCCATGTAGGTAATTTTTCAAAAAAGTCCATTTTTGCCATTGGAAAAGTTTCCGTAGATCCTGTTTGGTTTTATGCTGACCCTCATAGCTCAGTTTTGACCTTGGCAGCTCACTGCTTTGGTGCTTCTGTAGGCAGGATTTTACAACTGAACCTGTGTAACTTGGTTTTACAGGTGTTCAGCACCTCTAACAGGGACTAAACACAGAACTAATGTTGCAAGCTGTTCAAGTTTTGTGAAATAGGACTTTAATTTGTCCTAGGGTGCCTTTGTTAATTAAGTCTGATACATGGCTTCCCAGAGAAAGGAATAAAATTAAGAGTTACTGGTTAATCAGTTATTGCCTCATTGTTAAATGAAACAACCACAGCAACGGTCATCATCATCAGGGGCAAATTGGGGTTACAGTTTTTACTGTAACTTGAAGTGTACCGAAATGTCTCTTGATTCCCATTAGTACCATTCGTAGAGTGTATATGTCTTGGTTTTATTCTGCTAGTATTCATGGAGCATCTGAAAGATATGCCAGGAAGGCTGATAGGCTTTTAGCAGGTGCAAAATCAAGTCTGGCAACTTAATTCATAAAGCTGCTGGCTTTTTGCAGGATTGACATTGCAGCTTCCCAAACATTTGGAGCCTTTCTGCCCAAGGGTATGGTAGTCTCAGAAGAGGATGCAGTGTAGGTTTATATTTAGAATTAAACATGTCAGCTTTTCAGATTTTTAGCATACACATATGATGTAAATTAAATGCCTTGAAATGTTAAGATAGTATTGGTAGGATGAATAGTCAATAAATAGGCCTGCCTAAATACTTGGGGGAGAAGAGACTATTAATTAGGACTTGGAAAAAACAAAATAAGGAACTCAATTTAAAAACAAATTAATAAACTGTATTTGCCTTTTTAACTTTTGAGGGTAAGATCTGAGTCCTTTCAGAGTGAATAGCACCTTACCCTCATCTGACCACACTCTTCCAAGGCTGCCCTATTAAGAAGGCAGTGCATAGTTACGCTGCATAGTCATGGTCTACTGTTTCCTCCCTTGGACTGGCTTCAGGAGCAAGGTCCCACCCTCTTCCCTGTCCATAGCTGCTAATTTGTTCAGTCCTCTGTGACCCCTGCTCAAGCACATGCTGAAGGTTTACCTATAAACCCTCTACATACTCTCAGCAGATGCGTTATAACTGCTTGTTTTACACCAGGGACTAAGCCCTGATAAGGATATTGGAATTCAGTGATTTATATACATTTGTGTTCTTGTGTATAAGTGTGAATAGTGACTATAATGGGATAAATAACAAACACATCTATATTAGTTGCATCTGGGAAATGAATTTTTGGAGTTCTGTAAATCCACGTTACCATTTTACACATGTAAATGCTGTCATTTCAGACACACATCTAAATACTGACTGAAGATTTTGAGTTTTGAACTCATATTATTAGAGTTCATTGTGCTTGCTTCCTAATTAGTTCTACCTTTGAAATTTTTGCAGTGTTAAGTTTTTGCTGAGAGAGTTGCTACTTGGCATAAATTTCAGCTGTGAAACAGAATGAGAGTATGTGCTTTGAATTTTTAATTTTGGTTTCCTGTCTGGAGAAAAATATTGTCCTTTTAGATCATACGGCTCAAAAGATAGAAACTTCTGAATGAAGATAAAATTTGGGCTTTTAGCCCATGCCCAGATATGACTAGTGTAATGAAACCTATGAATTACTCTAATTAGGCAAACACTTTTTTTGGAGCCATGCTTTGTTATCCTGCAGCATAATATAGATTCGCTTTCAATGTGAAAGTTGAAAATAATACAGACTTTATGGCAATCTGTGTTTTTGTTTGTATCATGGTTAGGTGTGTTTCAGCTAATTCTGAAGAAACCAGCTATAGTACTGTATAAAATAGGCCAAACACAGCTGTAATCTTGCTCCACCTCTACTCAGGAAGAGTCTCAGGTGTAGCAAAAGTAAAGCCTGACTAAGGTGCCTGTGTTCTGCTGTGTTTTCCCTCTAAAGATGAAAATGCTGTGCAAGTCATGTTTTAAACCAAAGAGATCAGCTATAGATGCACTTGCTACTGTACTCAGGGAGAATAATCTATTCCTTTTACTTTCTGACTACGGCTGACAATTTTTTCTCCAGGCTTCTCATTTGAGTTGATTTTCTGTTGAGAAAAATGTTTCGCTTTTTTGAGATACTAAATTTTTCAGTTACACATGTGTAGGGGAAATGTATCTCTAAATTATTTGAAAAACATGAAGCTTATATTTGGGTTACATTAATTTTCAGTGGAGAAGATTAAAGCAATGTGAACAAAAGCTGTTCTGCTGTGACGCAGTCATGGCAGACATGTCCAAAACCAGTGTGCCAGCTATATTATAGAGGTCTTTAACCATATGTTCACATTAAAGAACAGAATAATGTGTTAATCTTGTGTGTAAATATTTATATATATATATGTAGAATTTATTACAGATTATTTTGGAAGCCTTCAAATAGTATTTCAGCATTAAATCCAAATTTGAATTAAAACTTTACTTTTTGACAGAGAAACATTATTCCAGAATACAGAGTAGCACTGGGGGGAGGTTGAGGGGTGGTGTGTGGAAATGACCTGAAAAAGTAGGTGTACTAATTTTTTTCCATCTTTATTTAATAATTTGTAGTTAGTAGAAAACATCCCAATAATAATTTCATAGTTAACTACAATGGAACAACTGCAGTTATACCAATAATATTTTACTAAATTATTCTTGCATCCAGATATTAGTTTCTGAGTTACAGATAATTATTACTATTTTTTAAAATAATATTTTTAATTTTTAATAAAATAAAAAATAATAATTATTATTTTTTTAAAGAATCCAAGTGATAGTGTACTCACCTTCCTTCTAGGTCATTCATTTTTGTGGGTTATTTGTTTAGTTTAATATATTATTCCTAAATTCTGTTGTAGAATTTGTCTAACTTTTGTTTTCACTCTTTCAATTTCTTAACATAAGAAAGTGTTCTCATTTTGTTCTTGTTTGATTTTTTAAAAGAGATTTCTTAATGAATATCATTCTTCCAGAAAAGGTTAGATTTTTGAAAATAAAAGATAAATTCACACTGTAGTTGCACTATTTTGTTCTTATTTTTTCAAAAAAGAATGCTTATCACTAGTAATATTAGACATATGAAGCAGGAAAATATTTGCCATTAGAAACTGTTTGCAAAATGCGTTTATTTTGTACCTTGGTGCTGATAAATGGAATAGATTTTGTTTGCAGAACCACCATGACATTGAAAGATGTTATATAACTGCCACAATTTTGGTTAGCAGGAACTCAATATTGTGTAAATATCAGAATAACCCAGCTGACTGCAGCAGGAGGTTATAACACAATCAGATTGATTTTCCATAATGAATTTTAATAATGATCAGTTAATATTAACTACTTCTTTCTGCTGTGTGATAACAAGGGCTCCTGTTAAGTTGGGGATTATGTGACAGAGCTTTTAGGGTTGCGTGGCATCTCATACAGGCATGGAAATAGTCCATCCTGTCAGAGTATCATCATTTAAAGATGCTGTGGTGGGTTTTTTACTGCCCTGCTTGCTCCTGTGTCAGTACCAATGTCTCAAAACAATTTGAGCAAGCATCTAGATAAGGCAGAAAAGTAGAATTGCTGCAGAGGTCACAATGACTTTGCATAATGAGTCCATTAGATGCGGTAATCAATATCAAGCCCTTGGATCTTATGAATATTGATGAAGCAATTGTAGCAGGGGAGGTAGATGGGGAATTGAGATGCATTTTGATATAATCAGAGAAACAGTTAATGGCTCTAGGTAGAATATGGGTCCAGTAACCACCTCACAACAGTTTAGATCATTCTAAGTTATCATTAATAATGGAAAAGCCATTATGGGAAAAAAACTGTACATGGCTTTTGTTGCATTCTGCCCACACAGTGCTTCTGAAGACAGTAGTGCCACTGTGTTGTTTGAAAGACAGCGGTAAAAATCCACTGGTGAAACAGTGGATCACAGAGGGAGGAATTTTGTCACCTTTTCAATAGAAAGTAATATCAAATGTTGAACAAGAAAATGAGATGCTAGGTAATAGGTCACTTGTCACCTACTGCAGCAGCACTCCGAACCTGAGAAAGCTGGGATAGCTGTCTGGCGTCCTGCATATTCAGTGATTTCAGCTGCTGATCTCCGAATTGTTTTTCTGCCTTTCTTTTTTTTTTTGGTTGGTTTGTTGGTTTGGTTTTGTTTCTTTCTATGTCCTTATGATTCCCTCTTTTCTGTAGAGGAAAAAGAATTTGGAAGGTTTCATGAGGAGCCGTGAGCATTGAGTTGGTTTTTGCATATGCACGCAGTTGTGTGCCTCTTCAGGCCTGGGTTTAGTGCAATGACTACATCCCTCTGAGCCCTGTAAGCAGCATAGAAACTTTTGAAAATCCCTTCTGATAGCTGATGTGCAAGAGCTGGCTGAAATATGTTACACTGGTATTACGGAGTTTGCAAGCACAAGCACTTGTAACTGTATTATACAATCATCTGATCCCCGGCCTGGTTATTGGTCTGCAGAATGGAGTAAACAAAAATGTCTTACCTTGCAAAGTTTGGGCTGAACATATGTCAATAAATAACTGGCAAACATATGGAGACCGAGGTCAGTTCAGGCCTTGTCTCGAGTGTGGGACAAATGAGGCAGATGAAAGATGATATGGGGAAAGGTACAGAACATGTAAAGAGAAAAAGTTGCTGCTTTATAAAGTAAGAGAAGACCCCTTACAGAAGCATGAAAGCTCTGGCCTATGGAAGAAGAGGTGCACTATTTTCATTTGCCTTTTGCCTGTGGAAGCAGCTAACGTGGTGTTGAAGAGTACAGCCTTTCTCATTTGGCAATGGGAATGGATGGCTCTGAGTTGAAAGTCTAGGTCTCTGCAGAGGGTTTGTAAGAAGCTTAGTTCAGTCAGCAAAAACCTGCTCACTCAAGTCACGGTACAAAATCCCGAGACTCAGTTTTTATTCTAGCATTTATTTAAGAAAACCAGTACGCAGAGCAATTAGGATTTTTTACATAAAGACTGAAGGGGAACTCCAGGATTGCATCTTTTAGTTAGGAAAATCACACAGCTTCTGAGCTGGTGGAAATGTATGTGGTTAATACACACAGCATGTGCATAGAGGGCGAAATACAGTTAGAGCAACAAAAAATTTATGTTGACAGAGGATATTTCAAAAAATAGATTTCCAGATAGTAATAAGTACATTTAGCTGCAATTGTTCTCCGGTGACTAAAATAAATACCTAAGAATAAATGTTGTCTATAAATAAGTATTTGGCTTAGTGCCAAATTTCTCTGCTGTTTATGGAAAAGCAAAGAAAAAAAAGAAGTTGCTGTGACTTTTCCAGTATATGACCTGTTTTGACCCTTACTCTAGCACTGCTGAAATGAGAACAGTGTGGCTGAAAATTGTTGGCCACAAGTCCCAGGCCATCAGAGAACTGTTATGAACATTTGGAGGAAACTAGGAATATCTCTTTTGAGATACAAGTTCGAAATTACAAAGGAATAATGTTATATAACTTCTTTTGTTAAATGTCATCGCAAGAATGTGTGACCTTGACTAGTTTTGGTTAAGTCTGCAGTAAATACTCTTGTTTTGTATTTATTTTAGAGATATTATACATTTTTGTTGTTGAAAGCAAAAGGACCCTTCTGCTTCTTCCAGATAGTGCTGAGAATGCTACAAATGAAACCAGATACAGCAGCTGATAACACTGATAACTTTCTCCATCTTGTAGTGTCCTCCTACTGAAGATGGTGGGCAGCTGGACAGTGACAGTGTCTCACACTTAGCATAGAGTTATGGTCTCATGGGGGCCCACCTGTCCTTCTTGGAATATTTTTTTTTATTTCCACTTGGTAACAATCAGAAATCTTTACACCAAATTTCAGTACTATTTATGACAGTGTCATTCATGATGCCAAAACTTAAAGACATGAGACATTGACAACTGTATTTACTTTCAAAAAATACTACTCACCTTTTTCTATCTAGAATTACTCTTCTGTAACACCTGGTAACAGCATTAGAATATTTTATTGTCTGGCGTTGCCTGTAGAATTTTGATTTATAATCATATTTATATAGTTTGAAGCTAGTCCTTGTAAATTTATCCATGACTTGAATTTTCCTTTTTTGATTGCCAGGATTATGGGTATAGAAACATAGAATCATGGAATTGTTTAGATTGGAAAAGATTTTTGAGATCATCCAATCCAACCGTTACCTAGCACTGCCAAGTCCACCACTAAACTGTGTCCCCAGGTGCCACATCTGCTAGATTATTTTTCAGCCATTTTTGTTTCACACTCTGCAAACAATGGACCACTAAATTAACATCACTGCCCTGTGTCACACTTAACATCCCTTAGTTCTTACATGCATGTGTATTTTCCATTAATAATTGGGTAGAAATTGCTTCTTTTTCTTGCTAGCATTTTAATAAAATATGCATTTTATCTCAGTACATTTCTATGAATTCTTTTATAAATATTATAAAATGGCTTCTTCATCTTACAAACTGCTTCTATTCTGCCTTTATTTTGATAAAGTACCTTTTTATACAAAGCTGGGAATGCAAACTGAGTTAAAAATGCATTTATGAGCAAGTAATTCTGCCTTCTCACAATCTTGCTATGGTTTTATTAACAATTGTTTTTAAATTGTACAGGAGCCATTTTAATGTTGAATTATAGCCTTCATTAGTCCCAAACAGTGAACCATAAATATATGGTTCTAAAGGTATTTATTCCTCAGCTGTTTTTTTTCTGCTCTTACTACTAAGTTACTCCAGAATGTTACAGATTTCTGCGGCTCTCCAAAATGCTTCACGGTCACTGTTGGGCAAATAATTTCCATGCTCCATCTCTGATGCCTGTGCCTGTGTGTTAAATAAAAGGGAAAGACAGAAAAGTGGCCACATTGCTACTGTAGGCTCACCCCTCTTAGTCCTAGTTGTCTGACTTGTTTCAGGTAAAATTGCTCTAGAGATTCCCTACCAGTCCTCCCACAGCGACCTGCTTGAAGTTGACCTTTGTTACATGATGTCTTTGAAAAATGCAACCTTTCCTATCCCGTGTTGTGAATTGATTGGTTTATCTTCGATTTGTGACATTCAGTGCTTTCACATGGATTTGCATCCTTACAGTCACCAAACAGGTCCCTGCAGTTTGTGAATTGGAATATGATTAATCATACCTACTTTAAAGCCATTTCTGAGTGAATGTGTGTGATTTCACTGCTTCGCTCAGACTTGTAGTGGTTTTGGCTTTTGCTTTTTTTTTTTCCTTGTTCCTTCTGCAGACAGGAGTTCTGTTTCTCAGAAGATAAATTTTGTACCCTTGTTGGCCTCTATCCTTTGTTGGGGTACTTTGGTGGTGTTTTGGTGGTGTTCTCGTGTTGGTTGCTTCGGGTTTTGATTCAGACTTGTTTTAAAAGTAACTTTTAAGCATTCTTTAGTGAGACAGTGTGCCAGGTAATATAATCAGTACATAGGCCTTTCATTTCACTGAAATGTTTACAGGTTGCACAGAGTTCCACTAAACAAAACCCATTTTGTTTAGTGCTACATCTATGAATATGAGCAGTAAAGCAGCCCTCAAAATTTGGGGATTTTTGTCTTTTTTCAAATAATCTCTACATCTATCAGTATCTTATTAAAATCATCAAAATGATCTGTTATTTTCTATATTTTATTTCTATATTTTAGTTCTGATTTTTAACCTTCTAAGGCAAAATTTTTAATCTTAAATTTTTTTGTTAATATCAACTTTTTTTTTTACCTGAATAGAAAAAAAATTGGAACCCCTGCGGGGGCTGTCCAACCTCTGCAGATGTCCCTGTAAATAACAGCATAAAAGATGAAGTTGGCTACCAATCTGTCGCCAAAGCGCGAAAACCCCACAGCGTAGGATTACTCTTGCATGCAGTTGGTTTAAATCCTTTTGGTTGCATTCTTTGTAATAATTTACATTACTTCTTGAATTACTACCTGTTTTCTAACGTGAATTCGATCTGAATAAAAACTGTGAAACCCTTCCACCTCTTTGCATTACTAACTTGCAATGTTATTCACATTAATCACCAGTTTGTATGTGCATATGGCAAGGTCTTGGGGAAGAGGTACCCATGGATGTGAACAATGAACCTCCACCATCTGAGGTCATTCCAGCTTGTTGGAGGGACATAACCACAACCATAGCCCAAGCCCTGGCCTTGCTGGGAGGGAGCAGTACATAACATAACCCTCTGAAGTTTGATTTATTATTTTGTTTTCCTGTAAGGCCCCAGCCCATGCTCCATTTTCAAACACTCTCCATGCTTGAACATTTCAGAAAAATCAAGCCCAAGAAAGAACACTTGTATTTAACATAAAAATAACGGGATTCAGCTTGATTATTGTTTCATATGCTTGGAAAGGTTAACAATTTTGAGAAATTAGAAAGTTATTTAGGATATAGACAGGACTATTATGCTTTCTTTCTCTCTTGGGTACTCTTGCATTCAAAATGTACATACCTGGTTTCACTAGCTGGAGAAAAAGAAGTCAGATGCCTCTGGAACTGATTGCATAAAAGCAAAAGAGCTCTTCCTATCTTTAAATGTAGGGGATTGTTTGGGGAAAAAAATAATCTCTATATTTTTTTACAAAGGTTTAAAAGAAATTCTTTTTTATCCCTTTTTTTTATGAAGTCTACTTCAGTGGCAAATGGGGGGGTTATGAAAGAAGCAGAATGGCAGTATAAACATTGAACAAAATGAACTGAAATGTCAGAGTACTCTTTTTATAGATTGCAGAACAAACATCAGTCTTCTTCTATACAATTTTTGAAGAAAATAGTTATTTGTTTTTAATCTATTTTGTTTTTTTTTAAGTAGAACACCTTAATTCTTTTTCAAGACAGAGTTTCATTTTTATTATCTTTAAACAATAGAATTTTATTCATGTTTAAAATAGAAGTCTTTTTGCCTTCCTATGCAAACCTCAAGTTTCCCCCTGTTAGATTCTGTCTATACATGGTGAACTACATCACTACAACGTTGCATGGCCTGTCTGAAGTCAGGCTGGAAAGGTCTCCTGCATCAGAAGGTTGAATCTTCTGTTCAAGTTCTGGTGCCCATTCTTATCTACAACATTGTTCGACCTGATCAGTCCCTATAAATCACTGAGGAGTTGTCTACTGTCTGAAAGGAATGAGAGCGGAGATTAAAACCTTATGAAATACTCCAGTGTACATATTGAAAAACAGTAAGTCTTTCACATTGAGTCTTTATGAGGGTTGTATTACTCGATGCAGCCAAAGCCTAAGGGTGCCTTGGCTTCTACGCTTTATTAATGTGTAAAAAAGCACTTTTTCTGAAATAAGAGCAAGTGCTGTGGAAGCTGCTATGGAACAGCCATTCCAATTTGTTTCTCCATGTAGACAAGCACTTACATTGTACTTGCCATCCTTGTTGGACCAATACAAAGCTCTCTTTCTTATAAAATTGGCAACTAAACATTTGGAAAAATTTAGGCTAATTTTGCCAATTCAAAATATTTCTGATGACTGTACTATTTATAACAGTAGCATAAGGGTATAAGACTATCTTTCTAGTGCTATAGTAAGGAGAGCACCTCACAGAATCTAGGAATTTGATTGTATACCAATACAATACAAATAGGCAATTCCATTCCTGCTTTGCTGTCCAAGCTCCAACTAAATATAACAGTAGAGTATTTGGAGAAAAAAGATATCTTCAATTGAATAAAATGACTAATATTCAAATTGAAAATGCAATGAGCAGACAAATCCAATCATACCACTTATGATTTATGCATGCTGGCTGGCAGTATTATTACATTAATCTAATAGAGCTGACTGTTGAAAAATGCCATTAATTTCTGGGAATATATAATGTGGACTTCCTAGACATGATTTAAATCAGCATAGTGTACATATATATACATATATATACATATATATGTATATAAAATTCCAAGTTAAAAAAATCCTGACTGCATCTTCATATAATTTAAATTATAGTTGATTGTGCTACTGGAAATTAGTTTCTTCTCTCCTGTGGTCCTCCCTGTTCCTCCTGAATGTGCTGTGGTAGCAAACAACGTGTTGGGAAAGATCAAAAAACGAGGAGCATGGATCATAAGATGACTAGAAAGTCACTAGAAAGTGGAACTAGCAATGCGAAGGGAAATTCAGTTCTGTGTTTAGCAATAATAGAAGTTAAAGCAAAATTCCAGAAAGGTAAAAAAAGTGGGTGATAGAAAATTAGTGTAGTTGGGGTTTATTCTGTTTTGGCTTTTGATTTACACTGAAGTAATGTCAGAGACATTTTTCCTTAGAATGATCAGGAATTTGAGGTTCTTAAGTGAAAAATAGCATTATGCTAGAAGTTTGAAGACTTGTAGTATTTATTTGTGTAACAATCCAGTTTCCAGAAGTCAAATACTTGAATGAGTAGATAGAGTACAAATTATATTGACATTTTTAGCATAGGTTTCTGAGGCCTTTCAAATAGTTGCAAAGAAAACATTCCAAACATGAAAAGAGCTTCAGAAGTGTTGAAATTATTTCCTGAGTTTATAAGAGAGCCTGTGAAACAATAGCTATGAAGTGTGAATTGCTTCCTTCATTTCAGTTAAATGTAATTTGAATTAACTTACTTGTGTAGGACTTGTATGGTCCTACTTTGCTAAATCGAAGTTCAGTTGACTAGGATGTAGGAAAGATGATTCATGGGCCGTATCTGCTTAGTCATATTTGAAAATCTACAGGACTTTCATTTCCACTTAAAAGTTTTTAGCTGAGCTCAAATTCCTAAAACTTCGTCATGCCGTTTTACTGAAAAGTGGAAGTTGGTTTCATGGGGGATGTAGAGCTTTTATCTAGGACTTTAGGAAGTCCTTAGGTATTTCAAGCACGATAAATATTTTTATTAATCTTTCTACAGAAGATTAAGCGATTGGGAAAAGATCTTCCCATACCTTTTCCATGTTCCTCTGCCATGTATCTGGGCAGGGGGAGTAGCAAAATCCTCTTCTGGTATTTGAGAGCCAGAGTGGAGCTGTTGGCATGGATTAGCACACCAGGCTTTCACCCACATGATGATGGGGTTATCTGGTACTCCGAGACCAACTCCATTGCCATGCATAATGAACAAATATGAAATGATGTTAAGAAAAGGGTGAACAATGCCAGAAGTGTTAAAAATATTGTTTAACAAGTAAGTTCATAGTATGTTGATGTCTTTATTACTGTAACTGGCTGTTGCATATGCAGAATAGTGCTAAAACAAGGATAGCAAAACCTGCAGTGGACTTCTATTCACCAGGAGAGTATTGCTAGTTATCATAGTAAAATAAATATTGAAGAACATATCTGGAGCATATGTAATGGCTGTTAGGGAATAAATTTGTGTAAACTTTTCCTGAAAAAAGTTTGAGACAGCTCTAGTAAAACCCAGAAGCAACTGCTTTTAAAACTAGTCACAGGAAGTCATAGCCAATATGACTGATACTTAGCAGAATCTTTGGTTACAGGAAAAATATTGGTACATCCATAAATTGCATACAAAGTCACAGATTTTAATGTATAAAATGACTTGGAAGTTATTTCCAAGTTAATTATCATATGTCCATATCCTGCTGGAGTAGTTTTTGCCTGGAGAGCTCTGCAGTCTGGATGAGCATGTCATTACAGGAGCAGTTTCTCCTCCAGTTCCTTTTATTACCTGTAAAACATTATCCAGAGTCACGCAAAATAGTGAGAAGGCTTCCATTGCTCTGAAAAGGAATCAAATTAAGCTCTTGACATCCACTTTGGTTTTCAGAAGATGATTTTCAGGTACGCTGAAGTGCCAAATGCTGTGGCTTTCAGGAGCACTCAAGCCATTTTTTGAAATTTCAAGTCCAGGGCTTGGAAGATGTTTAGTATGAAATGTGTATGAGGCTTGCCCTCTTACTGTGTTCACTAGTATGTCATGCACCAAGACTACAAAAAGTAGATGTAAAAAGGATCAGGAAGCTTTCTTCTTCCATGCCTGTAGGAGGAATTACTGTGTTCTTGCTCATTAGTGGTCCTCTGGATTCCCTCTTTTGGAGTATCATTAAAGCTATGATGGTTCTGAAGAACTGGTAATTTCTGTTGTTTAGTTGCAAATATATTGTGAGGAGACAGTTCAGGAAAGAGTGAATTATTTATCTTAGTAAACAATACTACTTATGTTAAACTATATGTTCTGCATTTATATTCACACCTAATAGATCTTTTCAAATCTGTTTTGCTACAGACAACTTGGGAGAAAACTTCTTCAGTTCCTTGTTATTTAGTTATTTATCATCTTAAATGAGTACTGGGAGGAATGAGAATTGCTTTGAAATTCGCTTGAACCCATGATCAGAGTTTTTATTGAAGATGAACAAGGTGGTTCTTTATTGTTTGTAACAGTTCTCAAAATCAGTTTAGCTGATTTCCGTATGGTTGCTCTGGAGAAAAATTTAAAAATACCTTCCTTTTAACTTTATGGTCGGCTAATTATGGATTCATTAAAATTATAGGAAACTGTATCTGTTAGTACCAAGTTGCATGCATATATTTTAGGTTAAGTTCTCCAAAAGCATATTTTTGCTTTTGTTGTAACCTCACAAACCAGCATCAATTTGTGCTCTGCTCTTAAGGAACCAATAAGGGAGGAGATCTGGCTTCAAAATCACTGAAGGGTATGAGTTTATTTCTTTCTGTTTTCTCAGATATAGAGCAATAAATCTTTTCTGAGATTCAAACAGCTCTGTACCGGACCAGAAAAGCTGTTTGTTTAAACAAAGGTCCTATACTCTTTACCTTCTCCAATTGACAAAGCAGATGAAAAAAAAAATTACATTCAAATTAAACTGTGCGTTTTGAGACGTCAAGTTTACGCTGCCCTTATTCTTGCTCTTCCTGATGGTTAGATTTATGGAGTTGCAACTTATTTCACAGCATTCTCACTGGACTTGAAATAGGTTTAACTATTGGTATTTGGATTGCTGTTTTGAGTCTTAGAAGTAATTCATTGCCTATTAATGCTGTCCTGAATAGAGCTTTAATTTCTTGTCATAAAAGTTATTATCCAGCAGCACCTTTTCTATTGATGTTCAATATTTTCTGCCTTGCTGATGCGTAGCTTTCAAGATCAATGCAGTATTAATATTACCTATTCTACAGTTTCCTTGCAACACTTAATCATCTTTAGTGTAATGGCACTGGAGACTACGAGAAAGATGATTCTTAGCAAATTACATTAATATTGATGGTACATAATTAAATCCAAAAATGTGTAAAAGTGTTAGCAGCACTGGGTGTCTTTACTGCACTTATGAAAAGACAGGTTAAGTTTAATACTTTCTATATTCCATAAAACTTTAAAAATTAAACATTTATCTTTCCCATCACTAGTTTCTGGGTCTTACCAAAGAAGAGAGGTAGAGAAAGTCAGTGCTGCTCCTAATGCAATACATAGTTTATTAATAAAGTTTATTTCTCTTTTCAGTGTAATGATGGATGCTTCAGGAAGGTGGAAATTGTGGAATCTTTCTGAGTTGAGGGTTATCAGTAACAGAAAGTCAAGTTATGAACCTCTAGAGATTTAGTTTTAGTTGCACAGTGTAAGAATACCAATGGTAATTTTGTGTGGGGGAAAAAACAAAACTTAAAAACTTCAAGTGCTTTGGCCTTTTTATTATTTTATTTTTACTTTATGGGGGTTTGTTTTTATTTTTTTATTTAGGAGCTGCTTTTTCTCAAAGGTTCCAAAGGACTAAAGTGACACTGTTTATGTTTGAAAACTCCGCATAAAAATCGAAACTTCACCTCAGTTATGTTTAATTGGCTTAATATCTTGAAAACTTATCGAGCTACTTATGACATTTTGTTCAATGAGCAAGCGGTCTTATTTTGGAAATCCTGTAGGAGGAATGGTAACAGTATGTTGTAAAATTAATAAGATTATATCCAAAGAAGTCTCACTTAAGTGCTTTTTGTTTGTATGTTGTCCTTACAGACATTCAAATGTAATGGATTGGGAACTGATTATTTTATCAGTTTTTTCCTACTTCATTCTTATTTGCTATGTCTGATGTTTGCAGTTTATGTGCTCTTGACGTAAAAGAAACATTAAGTTCTTAATACTCTTTAATTTTGGAGTATTGACGAATTGTTCATTTAAGTTCATATTTTACTTAGTAGCAATTTTTTTGTGTCTATGACCTCTTAGTTGACTGTAGTGAAACCATGCTGACTTGGCCTTGTAAATGGCATAGGCATTCTCTGTGTCGCTCCTGTCCTACCCAGCTTGCCTGGTCCATGTGCCAAATTGATAGGAGTGCATCCATGGCAATGATCTGCTGTGTCTTGTGGAGAAAGCAGTTTTGATTTTATGACAGACCCTCTTAGTTCTGCTGAAGAATATTTCTCCTTCTATGTCTGTTTTGTCAGTCAAAGAATACCTTACTGTCTTTGTTTTCAAAATTTGGCCTTTTGAACTTAGGTGCTAGCCCTGCTCCTTATTTATGCTCATAAACCACACTTTCATCCAGATTAGTGTGACTGACATTGTTTCCTAATAATATCAAATAATACAAGTGATTAAAATTTGAATGCAGGAAGTTTTTTGTGCTTTGTGTGTACTGACTGGATGTCCTGGGCTCATCATGGAGTGAGTTGTCCCTAAAGATGGCTTTCAGCCAAAAAGAAAACCACTTCTTGTTATGCTTTGTGCTTATGTACCCACATGTAAGCTGTTCTACTGAAACCTGTTCAAAATGGGTCAACCTGTAGAAGGCATTTTAGTGTGAATGCATACCACGTACTTGTACTTTATATTGTGACTGCCATTCCTATGAGTACTAGGGAAAAAAATATACCTTTGTGGTCATCACAACACCTCAGAACAGGGATTGTTTCTGCATATTTGTTCCTGCAAATTTTCAGATTCTGAAGAATCACCAAAGGGACTGTATTTCAATTATTATGCCCACAATTACTTTTTATAGACCAGGTCTCTGTTTTTGTGAAGGTTACTAGGACAGTAGGATTATTTTCAGTTAGTCCTTTTGAAGTTCAGGAGCAACACACAATTAAGATTATGGAAACTTTACAATGAAATTTAGTTCTTGCAAGAAAACTATAAGTTAGCACATTTTTAACATGCAAAGTACATACTTAAAATCTAGTTTGTGTTCCTGAACTGATGGATTCTTATGCTTTGAAGAACTGTTTTTCAGTAGGGTGTAGATGAAGACTTTATTGCTATGACAGTTCAGTCTCCCACAAAGATGTCTGGCATGTGTTGTAATTAGGTGACACTTTGGTGCAGCTTTGTGTCATCTGGTCTGAAGTGGGTATAACGTTGTGACAAAAGCATGAACAGTCTGCCTTTTGTCTTCTTGTTCATTCAAACTGAAGAAGAAAGCAGGTGCTGAAACACAGTAATGGTTGTCTCTGTAGAGTAATGAGGAGGATTCATCTGCTTCAATATGTAACCTGACCAGGACAAGAGACGGTGCCTGGCACAGAAAAGGACTTGTGCAATACAAACCAAAGCGTGGCTACTGTGGCTAATTTTGGAGTTTCTGGCCTTGACGGTATCCTTTATTTCAGATTTATTTATTTATTTATGCTTTTTTTTAGCTGTTCAGACCATGTGAGTTATGGCAGAATGCCTAGATTTCAGTCCTTCAATTTGGCTAGTTATGTGTCCCCTACAGACAAATAGTCTTGAGTGCTGGTCTCTCCCCAGGATATCCATTTACTCCTCTACTGCGTTCTCTCTACTTATTATGGCTATGTAAAAGAGCATTGTGAATGACAGATAAAAATCTTTTGAAAAGAGTTTGTCTACAAATATCTTACTATGTAACTTAAGCTTCAGACTTTTTTTGTCTAGATCACCTTCTTACACCCTTGAAATGTTGAAAATTTGGTGTCTTGGTGTCTGAAACCAGCAGTCCATTGGGTTAAGAGAGAGTCAAGTTTTGAATTTTATCTTGTTTTCCATCCTCACATACTAGTGGCTTGTAGTGCAGGATGTTGCTTGCTGTATGAAAACTTATACCTGCTTTGTGCCGGAAGGAAATCAGCAGTTCTGAAGAATGATTATTTTTACTGAGCTGTAGGCAACTCCATCATACTTTTCTTCATTCCTCTTGAGCTAGAGGAAAGCAGTGCAGCTGCTTGCCATTAGAAGTTCAAGGACAAGGGAGGAGAGAGAGATACAAAAAACGTAGAATGATCTAGGGTTATTACTGCCTTATGAATTTTTAGCAATATTTTATTAAATTGCGTTAAAATTCCTAGGAGTGCTTTTGCCCATCATCATTGAACAGATACAAAAACAGGTTCTAGTAAGGAAAGAAGTCTCTTTTCCTAACATGTAGTTTGGAAAAGACTTTGAACCTGGCTATAGTATGGTGTTACAGGTCACTGCAAGGTTAAAATTGAATTAGATCAACAACAGAGCTTAGCACCGGAGTTCAGTAGGTGCTGTGTTAAGACCAAGTTCCTTTGAGAGGAGGTCAGTCATGGGCTCATTTCACTTCTTTTGTTTTGCAAAATCAAAACAGTGTCCAAAACAAATTAATTATATATAGTCTTCAGCTATAGACAGTTATAAAAGTTTAAAGGCTTCAATTGTGTGTATTATCTGGAACAGAAAGGCTGGATTGTAGGAGTCCCTAAAAGTTAGGAAAAAATTTTCCAGCTGGCACAGTATTGTCTGACAATCCACCCCGTGGAGCCATTACTCCATTTTTTTCTGCAGCATCCGCTCTTTAGGCAGCTCTTGATAAAACGCTGTGTTAAATGTGTCCGTTTAACAGTATAGCCTCTGTGTCAAACGGAGGCTTTTCTTACCTAGTGGGTATAGGCTAAGGCAGATTTTCTTTGATTCCCTTCATGAGATATTAACCTCTTGTACTGCTATTATTAGGTACCCACATTGCCAGCTTTGCAGATTTGGTTTCTCGTTCACTGTATGAGTCTCTAAGAGACACGTTAGCAGGCTGTAACTTAATTTTCTCAGAATCTTATTGGGATCTAATTTCATGTACTGCTATTTGTTGTTATGGAAACAGTATAATGAGTTGAGTTGTATAAGGGTGGAAATATCACACACAGTTTCTGTTCAGGGTAAAAATGACAAAATGGCATTTCTATAAATGGTGTTCCAGAATAAACTGCTTCAGTGGGACTCATGAAGTTTTCCTTCCAGCTAATTCTTCATCATTCTGCAGTTTTTAAAGAAAGTGGCAGAAGAAGCATTTTAAAAATAAAAATCCTGGAAGACTTTTTATAAAAATAGCAGGAAACTTACTCTTCCCATTTAAAGTGTAAGAAATAATAATTAAAAAAAGCCACGATATTGTGACAGAAAGTACCCATTTAAAAAACCTTTATTAAAAAATATGAATTGAATGTATCTTTGCAAGATAATTTTAACTGAGAGAACAATGCTTTTACAGTGGCACATAATTGTCTCATAAAAATAAAATAGTGTCCCAGTAAATTTGATATAATGGATGCTGTCATGCTTGAGGGCTTGGTTCCCATCTGGGAGTCTATATGGAAATTTGGCAAACATGTTAGAGATGTCAGTGTGGGTAGGGGCTCTGTCTATCTGGTTATAGATACTTGCATTGTTTTTTTCTTTTAATATAACACCTAAAATATGAAATAAATCACATTTCTTTCTTTCTGGAAATTATAAACTCACTGGAAGTCCCATGTCCATGTCATCTAATGCTGAAGCAGATTTACCACTGACTTTTACTCCTTTACCGGTATAGAGATGTTTGAATGTTTTGAGATCATTCACACTTGGTGTAGCACTAAATGTACACCAGTTGTTATTCAGACTTATTCTGAATAACGATATGTAAATTAGGGAGCATTTTAAGAAGCATGAACTTCATTGCATCAGAATGATGAGAAAGAGAAAGCCAAAAAGATAATGTGTGCACTAAAGAAGTTAGGAAACAGATAAATACTATCACTTCTTGAGCAGGAAAAATGTATTTCTGTACTTACATCCTTAAATAACACTTGTTAAAGTGTTGGATCAGAGAATTAGTTTGTTGCTTAACTAAGGGATGTGGGATTCAGAACAGAACTTTACAACCCAAGGGTTGGGGTTAAACAGTAGGTCTGCAACTGTGACTTGAGCTGAATTTCTGCAGAAAAACTGGTAAATTTTTTTCACTATTCCTTGGGATATTTGCCTAGCCATCATCTGCCATTTTCAGTCTGTCTGTGTTGTAAGGTTCCCTATATTTTCACTCATCTGAAACATTCAGGTGGTCACCAGTTTAAAAATCACATTAAATATTTCCAGCAACAATATTAATTAAAACAAGGCAAAACTATTTCTCTTCGTAGTTTTCTCTCAAAGTTTGCTTAAAGCCTGTATTTCAGGAGAGCTGTTAGCAAGTGTGCTTACTACAAAACTACAAAAGAAATCGAAATACCTGGCTCGTAGTAAGCTGACACAGTGCATCATCTGTGTCACCTTCATGTGTTCTGGTTAAGGTTTGCAGCTGGTTTTGTCTGGTGTAGCATCAAGAAGCACACAGGTGTCTGTGGTGGGGCCATTACTGCTGATAAAGTTCACATGAAGCTGGGGTGATGATTACACAGTGTGTGTGCTCCGTGGTTGTTTTCTTGTAGTTTGGATTGTAGTCTGTGCAGGTTTTATGGTTTGCAATACAATCAATAGAAAGACCAGGTGAAAATATGATCAGGTGAAAATATGATCAGGTGAAAATATGATCAGCTATGCGGAGAAACATTTTAAATTTTTTATTATTTGTGGGATTATTCTAGAAACATTAGTGTGTGTTTGTGGTGAATTAAAGTAGGCTAGATAAATTGTTTGGGGAAAATAAGTGTTAATAAGCACTATTTTGTCCATAGTGCTTCCTTTAGCCTCCTCTAGCTGTTATCTGCTTACTAATATGTGAATAGAGAAAGCAATTCATCACATAGTCATAACTAGGTTTTGCAAAAGGGTATTCAAGCTTAATGAAATCAGGCCAAATCCCAGAGTCTAAGGCAAAAATATCATGATGGGAAAAGGCTGTGAGTTTGGATCAGTTTTCATATCTACCTGAAATTGTTAAAAGAATACCATCATGCATTATAAAATGCTTTTGTAGCAGCTGAGGTCCTGGTGCTGATAAAAAGCAGACCATTACCTTGGAGGAGATGGAGATAGCTGAAGCTAGAGAGACTTAAGTATCTGTCCTAGCACAAGGACAGGATCACCCTCCATATGTTTTTTATCTGGAATGGAGGAAAGGGGAAAACTTACCTAAAACTAAGGAAAACCTCATGGAAATAGTTCTGATTTTTTCCTTCCCTGTAATTTGTGAAGGTGAGAAATACAGTTTACCTGTTTAATTATCCATCTTTTCTCAGTGTATGGTCTTAAGCCATTCTTTTCCTAGATTTGGTCAAGTAGATGGTCAGAACATAAATAACTAGAATTAGACCAAAATATGTGTGGAGGTACCCATCTCGAAAAGTTACCTGCTCTTTAAAAAGAGAAAAGAAAAGGAAAGGAAAAAAAAGTTTTAAACTTGTAGCACTGTCACTGTCTTCTGCTGTTTGTGTAATATACCGCCCTTCTTTGTATAAAGAAAGACATATTTAGTTGCATCAACAGGTGGCTGGGATTGTTCAGTTGTTTAAATACCTTCCTTTAAAATCACTTTCAGATGCTGTTTGGAACATACTAGCTGCTGAACACTTCCAGATTATCTAGAGCTACCCTTATCCAATCCAATTTGCATTTCAAATTCTTGCCGTGCAAACAACAGTCTGATTCTTCCTTTTTATTAATATGAACTTTTATTTGTAAATGTTCTGCTGAAAGAGAATAAGAGGGTGGAATTAAAAAAGTGTCAAACTGTTTCTCTGTGGGTGATCTTATTTTTTTAATTTTTCTTATGATCTTGGCTCTCTAAATGACGTTAATTGGCAGCATAATGGTAAAACATAGAGGAATAAATGTGCCATCCTTATAGATAATGGAGAAAACTTTGTACCCTGAAAAATAATCAATATCAAGAATGTCTTTTTATTTTGTGATCATCTTGATGGTCATTACATAAGATAATTTTTGCACTATATACTAAATATAATTATTTTGCAGTGGCTATGCAGTTGATTGGTTTAGCCTTATGTAGTGTAGTGTAGTTTGCTTTTTGCATTTGAAGAATCTCGCTAATAGTTCCTTCATATTGTTCTAGGAGACTTGGGATGAGGGAGGAAAGACAAAGATAGAGGAGAGAAAATAAGATGCATATCTGGGCTCCTGGTGCTGTGCATGTGAGCAAGTGTAAATATATATATATATACACCCCTACATCACCCTTATTGCTCATGACACATTCAAATGTTAGCCATAGATCTATATCCAGTTTCATCACATTTGTGCACTAAATAAATTGCTTGAGAAAATATTTACCCTAGAAGTTCTCTAATATTTTTCCCCTGGAAGAGGAAAAACTTTTTGTTTTCCAGGAGGTCTGAGTAGTTTACCAGAGTTCTTTGTTTAATATAATGATGAAATTTTCATGGTTTCACTTTTGCCAAAAGTCAGTGTCTTCCATTTCATTTATATGTTTTTGTAATACCTTTAGAATGCCTTTTTTAATACATTTAAAAACTGGTGAAGATAAAATCACTCTTTATGTCAAAGAGAATATTTACCTAAAGGTTTCTTAATTAAGTGTAAACATGTGTCTGTGTTTCACGTGGAGACCCAGACTCTCTTTTGCAACACTATAGTCTCTAAAGCTCAACATCTAGAGAATGATAGCAGAGATTGTAAAACCTCAGGAGGAGACAGTAATGTAGCAACGTACAGGTCGTGTCAAAAAAAGTAATCTTGCATCATGGTTTGTGGCATCTTTGACCAAAATGTAGCTATAGCTGATATTCTCAAATGCACTTCACAGACTTGTCTGGTTCTCTGGATTTTGAAAGAAGGGGAAGGAAGGGATGGATGCCCATGCCATACAGAACAAACAAGTGTAGAGCAGAGGGTTGTCTGACCTCTCTGACCAGATTGTTCCCTGCAGGCACCAAATAAGATTTGAGGGGATCTGGGAAGGAGCAGCTTCAGCAGCTCAACCGACCAGCGTCCTTTGACGTGGGGTGCTGCAGGCAGGGGGAAGACAAGCCAGGTTTTTCAGTTTCCTGTCTCTGCTGGCTCCTATCTGCCAGAGAAATCACAAGCAAAGGACTCGGCAATTTCCTTTCCCACCCAAGGAAGCGTGAGAGAGAGCAGAGGATCTCCCTGCCCCTGTTCTGCAGTTGTAGTGAGCTGTGGATCTCCCTTTTCTCGCCGGCAAGGTTGTGTACAATTGAGTTGTAAAAAAAAGCTTAGAGTCATCTGTTAGAAGGATGACTTTTCAAAGAGTGGGATGTGAGGAAATTTCAAAAAGGTGATTCCTTAGGGGAAGTTCCCGTTACGTTTTTGTGTTGGTGCCTCATGTTTTGTTTTAAAAACAGCCCTCCATGAAAGATTACAGCTGAGAGAGTGAACAGTTAGTTACAAATTAATAATGAAAGCTAGACTGAGGATGGTGTGACAGTATTTTAAAATTAATAGCCTGCCATAGAGCATTTCATTTCTTTTTTTGCCTGGACCTCTTGCAGCCTTGGCAATATAAATGAGTTTAGTAAATCAAGTTTTTGTGAACTAGTTTCTGGTGCTTTTAGTTGAATTATTAATGACACAATAATGCTGTAGATGCTACTGATTAAACCCAAAATATTGGTAAACTATGAATTGGCAAGCTTGAAAGTGGAATACTGAAAGATTACTTCTGAAGTATACTTCTAGGAGTTAAGCAAATAATACCATTGCTCACAGTCATACAGTCTAATTTGTTGAAAGAAATGTCCTGGTTTTTAGGAGAAATGTGCAGTGGTTTGTTTGGGAGGCTGCTTAAAGAGAGCAGCCCACACATGAAGAACTTCTCATATGCATAATGCAACTTAAGGGATTTAATTTTTTTTTAAGACAAAGCTTGATTTCTATACAGAACTCCAAACTGATAGAAGCATCACATAAACACGTGCCTCAATGCAGACATATTCACAGCTGCGTTCTTCAGAAGCATTTGTCCAAAGTTTTAGTGATTGTGTCTGCAGCAACGAGGATTTTCTTGGTAGTATAATTACATGCAGGATCTGGCAACAGATCTGGTGTGTAATTAAAGCTTTGTACTGGCTATGCGTGGCAAGATTTTGGTAGCATGGGGCCTACACAGGCGACTCCTGTTAGAAGCTGCTAGAAGCTTCCCCTGTGTCCAATAGAGCCAATTCCAGCCAGCACCAAGACAGACCTGCTGCTGGCCAAGGCTGAGCCCATCAGTGATGATGGTAGTGCCTCTGGAATAATATACTTAAGAAGGGAAAAAACACCTTCGCACTTGGCAGACAGAGAGAGTGGTGAGAATAGGTGAGAGCAACAACTCTGCAGGCACCAAGAGCAGTGAAGGAGGGGGAAGGAGGTGCTCCAGGCTCTGGAGCAGAGATTCCCCTGCAGCCTGTGGTGAAGACCATGGCAAGGCAGGCTGTCCCCTTGCAGTCCATAGAGGTTCATGGAGGAGCAGGTGGATGCCTGAAGGAGGTTATGACTGTATGGGAAGCCCACACTGGAGCAGGCTCCTGGCAAGACCTGTGGACCCATGCTCAAGAGAAGCCCATGATATGCAGCAGGTTTACTGGCACAACTTTTGACTCTGCAGAAGGGACCCATGCTGGAGCAGGGGCAAGAGTTTGAGCAAGTCCTTCCTATGATGAGGGAGTGACAATGTGTGAGGAACTGACCACAACCCCTATTTTGCCACCTCCCCGCTCTTCTGGGGCAGAGGAGGTAGAGGATTTGGGAATGAAGTTAAGCCCAGGAAGAAGGAAGTGTGGGGGGGAGGCAGGGGGAGGTATTTTAAGATGTAATTTTATTCCTCATTGCCCTATTCTGATTTGATTGGTAATAAATTAAACTTATTTTCCCAAGTCAAATCTGTTTTGCCTGTGGCAGTGATCAGTGATCTCTGCCTGCCCTTATCTCAACCCAGGAGCCTTTTGTTATATTTTCTCTGTCCCTATCCAGCTGAAGAGGTGAGTGATAGAGCAGCTTTGGTGGGCACCAGGTGACCAGCCAGGGTCAGCACACCACAAACCTTTAAATTATCTTGTTCTAAAGTGATCTTGCTTTGATTGCAGATTCAGTATTTGGGCAGTTTCAAGGAGTGGTGAATGGATTATTGCCCCATATAGTTGCTTTGCTCAGAAAGAGATTCCACACAGGTTGTGTCAGCAGCTGCCTCCTGGGCTGTCAGTGGCAACTTCTGCAAAAGCTTTCCTTCTCATAGGTCCTCTCTGACTTGGGTTTTAAGAAGAAAATAAATGCAAAGTGTTTTTTTCAGCACTAGCCTAATGTGTGGTCATGGTGCTTGCTACAGACCGTTTGTAGCAGCTTATGTAGGAAGTGACAGCATAGTTTTGAAGTAGAGGAATAGCAGTCATTATAGGCAAGCCTGATAAGTATATGTTTATATGTAAGATCCTGTAGACTTGTAGACATTCTTTATGGAAAATCAGGAACAAAGAAACTAAATCTTACTTAGTGGCAAGCACTGTTGCCTATTAGTAATCTAAATCTACTTTAAAGACTAGTATCCAAGAGTCTGGTTCTCTTACTGTCTGGCTGTGTTTCCAGCAGAGGTTAGCTTTAGGTTATCCACTAGCAGAAAGAGCCCAACACTACTTCCATAGAGTATAATTGCTTACATGAGAGCAAAATATTATTACCAGTAATTTAATTGGAAGAGAGTGACAAATATATATACTAATATGTTGTTAAGAAAATCCTTATTTCTACTATGTCCTCTTTTCCAGTTAGGTTGATAACCATTGAACCATCCTTCCTTTTTATTTTGCTTCTTTAACTCTGCCCTTATGTTGTAGAAAGCATCTCAAAACAATTCCTTTCCTACCTAAAGGAGGAACTGTTCTTTGTTTAAATAGAAGATATCAGTTTGCTTGTCTGCTTATTTCATGGTACTGTTGTGGGAGGGCTGGGTGGCAGCAGTAGGTTGTGCCTGTCACCATGGGAGCACTGTGTTTCATGTGACCCTCTGTTCTGAAGGGGGATGCAGGACGGCCTCTGCAGCTGCCTGAAGTCACACACAGAGCACCTGAATCACTTCAATATAGGCTCAGAAGGGATCCTGGAACCCAAGCACTATTGAAAACAAAAGGATTTAGTCACGTGAATCCTGGGTCTTCTTCAGATTGCTTGCCTGGTACAAAGGTGTGCAGAGCATCCTGAGGTCCTCCTGGAGCTGCTGCAGATGTTTCCCATGGCCGAGTCTGAATCTGCCTGAAATGAGCATTTTCTTGCCAGGTGTCAGCAGGGAAGATTGGTTTGATAGCTTTTGTGGGAGTCCTCATGAAACCTGAGCCAATAAGCTCTCTTTAAATACAGTGAAGTAAGGAATACTAATAGTATAAAGAGTTTTTGACAGTGCATGAGCATAATGTGGCTTTTAACAGAAGTGAGGATAGAACAGACTGAGAAACACTGGAAGAAGAGGTTGGGTTTCTGTGAGCAATAGCTATGGGAAGATGAGGAGGAGTGGTACTTGTAATGGGTATTTGCTTCTTGGAATAAATAATTAATCTCACCATAATAGTCCCAACCCTCCTCATATCTCTGAAAGATTTCTGAATGGGCCTTCAATGAACTCTTAAGAACCAAAATGGTCTAGTTATGGTAGTACAGAGCTCCTGTGCATTTTAATCAGTCTCTTGAAGATGCAAGGCATAAAAGATCCAATAATACCTCACAGAGTTAATATGTTTTTTTTGAAATTAATTCTAATTTCTGTCTTTTACTGTTAAAAATGAGAGGGAGCATGTGCAAATGTTTAGCCTGTGTGTTGCTTTGCAGAATTATTTCAGTAGATTAGCAGGCTGTGGATGAATAATTAAAATGTATAATGCAGAGTGTTTTGTATGTGTGTTTGCTGAATGGGCTTGAACTCTGTTCTTTGTCTTGATACAAAGTGAGTTCATGAACTGTATTTAGTGTATTGATAGTGATTTGAAAGCTATTTCAAGGTATTATATAAGCATTTGCAAATAACAGAGTACCTCATGCAACTCATAGACAACACAAGGAACAGCTGCAATTGCTCTGACTGCTGCTGAAACCTAGGAAAATTCATTTTGGAAAAATTGTGTATTTTCCATTATCTCTGTTCTCAGTTAATCTGGACATAAACAAACAACAAATATCTGTCGCAGAGCACTCAGGCACAAGAAGATTTGGGGCCACCCACTAGTCTTCCTGCTTTTTTTGTCCATTTTTGTCCATCGTAGGTTTATTTGGGCCAAAGAGACAGGTCTCAGTGCACGACTGGTTAACATTTTCATTATCAGGAAAAGCTCTCACCCCTCACAAAGTACCTGTGAAAATAATGGTCACTTCCTTAAAGTAGATAAGGAAAAAAAAGTATTCTCTTGAAAGTCCTGTGACACTATTTTCACAAACCTATTCAGAGAATTCAGCTGGTGTTAGCAGTAATTTTGATATAAGGAGAGATGCATCTTCCGGGTGATTTGAGTTGAAACTACATTAGAATAGTTGCAGTTCAATTGCAGTCACAAAAATACCAAGCAAAAAAAGGGCAATCTGAGATCAAGAGTGGGAGTGCAACTGCCAAATTCAAAGAGGTGAACAGACACCAAGGAAAATGAAAGCACTAAGAAATATAAATAGTGCTTCTTTAAGGATATAATTCAAAAATTAATATATTCCTTTTTGTAAGTGTGTGTGGGTTTTTTGCTATGCTTACTGCATAGCAAGTAAGTTAACATCATCTTACTACCCTGTTTCAAAAGGATGTTGTGACAGCACCTATCCTGTCTGCTTTGATCCAAAACCTGAATTTGGGATTGTTGAGAAAGTAAAGGCCCAGTTCCTGTTCTGACAGTACAGTGGGCCTCAGCTTCTCCGTGAAGTAGTTCATATATATATAGCATATAAAAAAAATAAGCTAACTATTTGTGACAGAGTGACAGCATTCACAGATGATTCTTCCTATCTAGGTGTTCCCTTGTATTTGGAAAAAAGGCTTTAAAGAATCATCAGAATGTGTCGCTTGGGGGGGGGGAGCAGAGGGGATGGGGATTAAGAAAGGAATTGTATCACCCAGATGATGATTTTTGGTTCCTGATTGTTCTACCCCTGTGCTCTGGAGTGAGGGTGATGGGGTAGCCTGGTTCTAGCCATGTGTCTCCTTTGAGTCTCCCATTGTACTTAGTATTTATGCCTTGGCGTAGGGTGTGTCATATGGCAGAAACGGTGGAAAATGCCAAATGAAATGTCTCTTAGTTTTAAAAGAAAGAACATTGCTGTCCTCCAGTAGCTGTCTGCAATAGCAAATGTGGCAAGTAAACAATGATAATGTTAGCTGAAATGTTCTGTGAATGTCTGCAGGATATTGTAATAAACTTTCCCATTATTGGTTTCCCCAAACAATTTGCAGTCTAACAGCACTGGGGGACTGCAGTAAACAGAGCAATTCAGTTTTGCATTATAAATGTTTTCTCAAATAAATAGGAAATACAACTTTTTTTTTTAACAAGGGACAACATTCCAGTCAAGCAGCCTCATTTCATTCACACCCCTTTGCCTAGTGTTTCCTATGGTCTGGTTTTTTACCTTCAGAGGTGCCTCAGCTCTAAAACCAAGTACCCTAGGGATTTAAATAGCATTTAGGTCCTCATAATCTGGGCCATGTTTGGGATGCTGTTCTGTGCGCCAGAAGTGGTGTGAAAAAATACATCAAATTGGAGTGAATGAAGGAACAAAAAGGGCCATCACTGCTCAGTGGCTCCAAAGGGGAGGGAGGAATCCAGACATTAATGTTCTGAGAGGCAGAAACCCTATTTGTAGATAAAACTGCTGTGCTCTGCTAGCTTTTAAGCTTTCAGTGTGTTGGCACTCTGTCCTCTGTTTTTGGCAGGTGTCTTGGGATAGACGTGTGGAATGTGATTCAGCAGGGGGGTGGGAATTTTAAAAGGGGTTGGAAGATGGAAAACAGAAGGAGCTGGCCCAAACCAGTAAGCTGTGCTAGTTCCCTAATACAGGGTGGAAAAGTTGTTTCTAACACTCTGATAAGGAGGCTTAAGCTCCTGAATGCCAATTACCAGTGTGGTCTATAGGTAGAAATCATTCATCAGACTGTAGCATTTTTCCTACTTTCTGTCCATTTAAGCAAGCATTGTTCACTCACAATGCACAACAAATCCAGCTTTCCTTTTGTCTGGAGTTGTTTGCATCCACTGAAATAATAAAGGATTTCTGGGAACTGCTGCTTTGCATCATTTTTTCCAAATTCATGCCAAGATATGGATCTGTCCCTAAGAGTCAGAATGCCATAAGAAAGTGAATTGGAAAAATATTATTTTTTCATTACTGTCATTTCTTTGTCTGCCAGAAGTAATTGATTCAAGTTTATAGGATATATTGTCTCTTAACTTCATCGATGTGTCTCAGAAATTACCTGCCACAGGAAGGCTACATTTGTGGCTTTTAGAGTCATAGAATATGTTGAGTTGGAAGGGACCCACTAGGATAATCGAGTCCAACTCCTGACCCTGCCTAGGACCATCCCCAAGAGTCATACCATGTGCCTGAGTGTATCATCCAAATGCTTGCTGAACTCTGGCAGGCTTGGTGCTGCGACCACTTCCCTGGGGAACCTGTTCCAGTGCCCAGCCACCATCTGGAGGACGAACCTTTTCCTAATATTCAACCTAAACCTCCCCTAACGCAATTTGAGGCCATTCCCTCAAGTCCTCTCACTGGTCATCACAGAGAAGAGAGAAATGCCTGCCCCTCCTCTTCCCCTCACGAGGAAGTTGTAGACTGCAATGAGATCTCCCCTCAGTCTCCTCTTCTCCAGGCTGAACAGACCAAGTGACCTCAGCCACTCCTCGCACAGTTTCCCCTCAAGGCCCTTCATCATCTTAGTTGCCCTCCTTTGAACACTCTCTGATAGCTGGATACCTTTCCTATATTGTAGTGACCAAAACTGCACACAATATTCAAGGTGAGGCTGCACCAGTGCAGAGCAGAGCGGGACAATCATCTCCCTCAACTGGTTGGTATCAAAAGCAGGTTGAAGCAGTTCTCCCATATTGCTATTAAAGAGCAATTTAGCAGCCTGGGCACTGAGACTAGGAAGGGTCTGTTTCATAATGCAGACTATTATATGAAGTTTCTTGTTTGAGACTGCTTTTCTTTTACTTGTATAAGTAAGTTTAAAATCTGTCCTCTGATACTAGTCCAACCAGATCTTACCAGATATCACTAATGTATAGCAGGGTCCTGGTTTTGTTTAGGATTTAGGTTGCAGTGCTTCAGCTATTGTTGGATGCCACGAGGGCAACATCGGTTTTTCTTGACTTCAGAACCAAGTGCTGGCAGATAGGGCTTCATAAAATTTAACTCTTGAGTTTAGTTCAGATCTTCTCTGGAGCACGTGCAAAAATATGTTTTGCCATCCTGAGGGTGACAGGCGAGGGTTTTTGTGCTGTAGGAAGGGTGAATGAGAGCAGAAATACATAAAGCTGATCTGAAAAAGCAGCATTCCTCCTCTCTCTGCAGGGTAGAAAAAGCACAGCTGGGAAATGCTGCTTTTCAGCAAGGGCCACCCTAACCATTACCTTAAACATCACAACCTTTTACTCTTAATGGGGATCTTGCTTTTCCAGGGCTTTGTTGGAGGAAAAGGAAACAGTGGGGCATCAGAGTTACAGATGTTAAATTGGCCAGTGATAGTCCAGTATGAAAGATGCTATGCAAATGTAAGACCATTTCATTATGTAAAATTGATGTACCTGTAATTGCATCTCTAATTAATACTATAATTAATATTAATATGATATTAATTTTCTTGGTGTTCAGCCTAGTGTGTCTTTTTATAAAGGCATATTGGTAATGTCTTCTGTAGAATCCTGACAACGTACAGCCGTATGCTTTCTGTTTGAAGGCAGAAATTTAAAAAAAATGGCACAGTCTAATATTGAATTGTTCTGGGAAATGAAAATGAGACTGTTTAAAGGTGCACTGTAAGCTGGCATAAGTTTGTGCACTCCTTTGACCTTCTTGCACTTTTCAGCATGTTAGTGCCCTGACAGAACCTGTCACAGAGCAGCACCAAGAGATAAAGGTGATGCTCCAGAAGAGTTAACAAGGGAGAGGATAATTTCTTCTACTGACAGCATGGATTTATAACGGTCTGAAATGACTTTGCAACAAGAATCTGAGCGATTTTTTTTTTCTATTAATTTGAATAGGAAACAGCTCTCTGTGACCAGTACTAGCGTTGCTTGGACTACTGCTGTTCAGCATTCAGCTTTCTAGTCATGTGCTTTCATGGAATTTGGATCTAAAATAACCTCTCTTTTTCCCAACATTTTCAGTTAGAGAATACATTTGAATATCTAAATGCTTCTTCAACTACCTTTTTCAAATTAAAGGTTTATGTTTTCCTCTGTTCATGTACTTTATGCTTTTGTATTTGTTTCAAGGTTTCGAAGGGACATATAGGGATTAGTTAAATATTTCACAAGTTACAAATTATGTACTATTGTTTTTCTAGTACTGTGGCTAGAGAAATCTGAGATCTTGTGAATTATTCAGATGTATTTCATAAGGCTGCAAATGAGAAACAGAGAGAGCCTACCCAGATGAGTGCTGTGAGCTCTGACCGACTTTGAGGTTAGCCCTGCTTTGAATGGGCTCCCAGCCAGGTGACCTTGCAAGGTCTTTTCCAGGCTAAATTATGAATGCACATGTGTGGTTGGGTGCAATACCACCTCAGTCCTAGATGCAATGTAGATGTATAAGCAAATAGCAATGAGTTAATAAAACTAAAGAGAAGCTGCAGTATTATGTTTCTTTGTATAATCTGGTAAGGGGAGACATTTTCCATAAGGGTAGTTATAATCTAGCCTTTTGTTGAAAATGCAACAAAAATCAATTTTAAAAAAACCAACAACTTCTATAAATTCAGACTTTTTTCCTTCTTATAAGTGACATCAATGAATCAGAAATTAATCCTGTACAGTGGGAAGTTGGTAATGAATGTTCTACTATGGCTAGAATCTGTTTAATCTAAGTGTTTTCCTTTTAGTTGAGTTATGTTGACTTTATGTTTTAAATGTTGCATATTCTTTTTTCAAATTTTATTTTTCTTGAAAGAAAATTACGGGAAGAAAAACATTAACATTCTGTTTAACTGCATGTCTCAGAGCCTAGCTTAGGTGCCGTTTGCCAATATGAACATTTTGTCACTCAGACACTGATGATGCAAATATCCTCTCCAAAAGTATTTGTAACAGATCCCCATTGTAGTTTTTTGCTTCTGAGCATTGTGTAGTAGTTGGGATTTGGGGAAAGAAAAGAAAATTATGTTGCCCAAATTATTTTTAGTGATCTTTGACGTGTGTTTATGCTTACTTTTTTCACTAAACTTGATGAAATCGGTATCCTGGCATGGGTATTCCTATAGCTAAATCTGGTATTACTTTAAAAAACATTTAGTAATATTTTGCACAAGTTTTATGTCTGTTTTTAATACACTTGTACTTTAATGTACTACAAATAATGAGATGTACCGTGAAAGACACATTATAATACGTAGGTAAGAGAAAGCATTAAAATAGTTTTGGTTAACAACAATACTGCTTGTATTTCTGAATCTCAAAAGGCATGCCAAAATCTGGTGAATCTGCATTAGCACACCATCCAGCACCATCCAACATGGGATTGCACTTGGAAGGCAAATCCTCAGTGCTGGAGGATCCAGTGTCCACACTAAGTGTGTCTTGAGGGTTTTATTCCGGACAAGCTCTTGTCTGCCTTAGTTTTGCTGAAAAAGAGTCCAGTTCCTGCCATCTGAGGGCACTTGGTCATGTGGAGCAAAGCATGGTAGGGGTGATCAGGAGTCTTGCTTCCAAAAGGCACACTTATTTTGAGATAAAATGCCAGTGTAAACGTACTTTTCATTTGCTGTAAGAGGGGAGCCTCATGCTGTCTTTTTTTCCTCTTATACACACACACTGAATCAAACTGAAAAAACCTCCAAGGATTATCATTTTTCTAGTATCTATGAATATGGCAAATCATCATCAACATAATGCATCGTGGGATCTGCGTCTATCATCATTCATTCTTTTATTTTGCTGCAGTCTAACTGAGGGCATTTTGGTTTTTGTCAGGAAACTGAGGAGCAGAAAAGAAATCTCTGTTGAGAGGTAAAAGTATTATGTGTAATTATTTAAAGTTATGAATAGTAGGAGCTACATTTAGCAAGCTGTATAAAAAGACTGTAAGATCTGTTTAGTTGGATCCTTGGTTTTAGTTGCAAAATACGATACTTTGTTTTAATTAATTATATATATATATATATATATGAATTTTAGATATTTTGCAGAAGATATTCTCTGGAGCTTTGCTTCACTACATTTTCTGCCTGGTTTCACTTGAGCTCAGTAAGCTGATAAAGCTTTCAGACACATTCAGGAGTCGTCCTTTTGGGTTAGCAGGTTAATTGTTTCTCAGCTGTTGTGGCAGGAATGTGCACAAGTCAAGGAGAGGGAATAGCTTCCTTTGCTGTGCAGGTGCAGGTGTCAGCGGGTGTGATGCTGAGCTGTGCTTGAGCAGCCAAGCAGGGACTGCTCCTGCAGGCTGTGGCTGAGCAGGGTCTGGCCGTGTCTCCTCCAACCCCTGCTCTGCCCTGGTGGTGATGCTGAGGAGCACAAGCTCTTCCTGACTTGTACGTGGGAAAATACATTCAGTTCTGGGTGGGTGTCACTATAGTATGAAATAGGGGAGAGAAAAGTAAAAAAAAAAAACGAGTGGTTGAAGCCCCTGTTTACTAATTTAATAAACTAACTGGTTATCTGTTATGAAAATCATAAAAAGGACCTCTTAGAATGATGGATGGGTATATAAAATTTTAAGTAAATGCTGCTATTTCCAAAGTATTTTCAAATGGAGTTCTTCCAAATTTTTAAGCTGAATGTGTCATTAAAGTGTTTACCCTGACACTTTATTAACAGTTAGATATAAAATAATCTGATCTTGTTTTAAATTGAAATTTCCA
Organism: Pseudopipra pipra; assembly: GCF_036250125.1. Taxonomy (NCBI): domain Eukaryota; kingdom Metazoa; phylum Chordata; class Aves; order Passeriformes; family Pipridae; genus Pseudopipra; species Pseudopipra pipra. The sequence goes on from NC_087551.1 coordinate 27,534,051, forward strand.
GTTGTACAAGCTTTCAATCTATAAAGCAACAATTAAATTTGCAGCAGCTACAATGCTCTGGGAAGACATGTACCTTTATCAGCCCTGAAGGCTGAGTTACCCTGAACCAATCTGTTTTTCGTCATTGTTATTAGGGGCAAATGATTTACTGTGCAAACCCGTCAGGTTGCATAGTTTTCCTGGAGCAATACAGTTTCTGAGCAAGATATTGGTTCTTCTGCCACCATGTGGTTATGTTGTTCAGAATCACCAACCATTTTACGAAAGATGCACTACTGTGGCTTACAAAAAAGTGAACTATAAACTATCACAATTGTTTTGATTTTGATGGTCAGACTGTTAACTTGAGCTGTGCTCTTTGTTAATATTACACTTTGGAATATATGTTTAGAAGAAAATATTTCATTCAGTAAAATTGTGTAATTTCATTTCCTGGAATTTACTGTAAATTACGTATTCTTGCTTCAGTCTTTTCTCCCATTGAAAAGAAGTAATAGAGATCTTTCTTTGATATTTGAGAACAGTATTAGTCCATAAATTTTGTAATCAAAAGTGAAGAGTTTCCAACACCACAGTTGAACTGTACTGATTAAACCTTTTTTGTCTTTCCCCCCATTCACTACAATTTATTAAAAAGTTAGTCTTTGCTTAAAAAATAAAAGTGTGTCCACTCCCTATTTAACAATTCCCATTTCAATGCAGAGGGACTTGCAGAAACATATTTGCAGATGGATTCCCTAAGACTTTTTGCTGCAAATTCCTTTTTTATCTTTCATAGGATTCAAAATTGAACCTTCACTATGAAAACCAAGAAAAGTAGCAAAGAGCAGACTTGGCATGCTTTGTAAAGGGGTATCTACTTTTCAGACCTACTGCTTTTCTTTTCTTCTTTCCATGCTATTTTCATACAGCTCCTTCAGATTTCTTGTCAAAATAAGCAGCTGCCATAAACCCCGTGATTATTACGTAAGCCATGCTGCTACTGAAATACTCATTAACATAGGAAGGTACATGTCATTTCACACCGTGCATTGTCTGAAATTATAATTTTTGTTCTGAATAAGCTTTTTCCTTTTACTCCTCTGTAATAAAAGATATTTTTAGTAGAAGGGATGAAACTAAGTTTGAATGTTGAAGTATGGGGTATATGTGAGCAGGCAGATTGGAAAGGTGCAATTAAATCACTTAGCTCTTTTTTTATTAACTCTACTGAGTGGTAACTCTGAGACACAGTCTTCTCCCTTCTACTGTTAATGTAGTTAGAATATGTTCAGTAATAAAACCTGATTCTTTTAACTGATTTTGCAGATTTTGAAACCTTCAGTAAGTCAACCTTTTTAGACTAACAGCCTTAGCAGTTGATTCTCAGTGCTCATTCCTTTGTGCTTGAAGCACTACGTTTTATATTCATGTATTAATCAACAGAGTTCAGTCATAGGGTGTTTTTAGGACATATTTTGATATACCCACGTACCCCTCTGAAGGTTTTCTTGGATGCATTTGAGTACATTTCTACTGTGCAGATGGACTTTGTGTGTATGTATCGAAAGGCTTTAAAACTGTATTGTAAAATACAATGGAAGATGCTTTGCTAGAGAAATAATGGTTTTTGCAAAGTACTAGCACTTTTAGTGTACACTGGCAGCAAATTCCATACTGCTGAGTATTGCTTGGGCAGATAAGGACAGGCACCACAGCCAAAACGATTCAGCAAAGTTTGTAAATGCAAAAAACCCTTGGTTTAAAGAGCCAAAAATATAATCCTTTTACATTTTCTTTAAACTAGGTCACAAAGCTGTTCAAAAGCAAGTCTTCAAAGAATCTTTGAGTTCTGCTGGACAGAAAAGGTAGTGCATTCACCTGAAACAAATAATAGGCTCATAAATGCTTTGTAGTGTAAGCTTTTTAAAGAGGGTAATGTATTTTTTCATTCAGGAGTTCCTGTTTGAGAAGCAAACTCCACATTCAGTTTACTCTGCAAAGGGAACCCATTAAAGCAAGTGAAAACACAAGACTAATAACAGCTTGTAGTGACATTTTATTGATTTTAAATTTATTTAATATCTTTAAATATAATTGTTCTCTGATTTTTTTCAAGAGGTCTCTCCATGTAAATTGTAGCATTCTTTGAAGGCAGTTTGGCAGCTTATTTATGACTAGGTGAAAAAAACCCAAATAACTGAAATCTTCTTGTGCTTAATAAATAATTTTTAAAAATATGGTAATTGACACTTAGATAATTGAAAGATAGCTTTAGCTTGAGTGGTTTTTCTGGAAAAACAATCTTATTAGCTTTCCATACTGATCACACGTTAATTTATATGAGTGTCTGAGGATAAAATTTTTGAGCTACTTAGAACAAGTAGCATGAGTTAAAAAATAACATACTGTGCAACTTATGGGTGTGATAAATACGTCATGGTTGCTGCTTACTGTCATAAGGCCAAGGTAGGTCCTGAAATTTCTAATTCTATATTGAATCATAAATTAAAGTCTTCAGGGATCTTATAATTTGTGGGATATTTATGGTTTTCACACATGACTGAAAGGTTTGTTCAACTTGGAGCCTGGAATGTTAGGATGTTTGAACCGCTATGTTCAAAGGTTTGTTTGCCTTGATTATGAATCTTCTGCCCAGGATTTTTATAGCTCCTGTAGCCTTTAATAATTGACTTTAATTTATGTTTTATGATTTTAAACATTAACATATTGTTTTAGTATTTAGAGAGGCTGTGTTTCCTAGGAATTCCCTTTCTCAGAAGTTCCTTTCTTAAAATTTCTAAATGCTACTTCCAATTCTTAGTAATTCAGCAACAATTGGAAGCAGAGCACTATTTTGTGGACCATCACCAAACTGAAGTAGTCTTGAAAAACCTCAAGCCCTAAGAGGAACAGACTTTCTGCAAGAGGAAAAACAAAACACTCCTACATGTTGCTACCACTTAGGATATTTGGTTATAGTTTTGTTCAAGAGGCCCAAAAGTTATGCCTGTGTTTAACACAGTAGGTAAAAAGTGGTAATGAAAGTTGTATTGCACTAGCAGGATAGAATTTACATAAGTGAAGTTTATAAGAGAGAGACTCTGTTCTGATAAATATGCTTTCTTCTTCAGTTCTCCAAATTCCTCAAATCAGATGTGATTATAAATTTCACAAAGAGAATACAGCAGAACTGTGTACATCTCTTCTGACATCAGATTTGACTGTGTATGTATCTGCACGTGCCCATAAAAACATGCCACATAATATGTACGTTAAATATAAATATTTAGCCTATCTTTCTAAAATCTTACTGTAGTGCATCAAGCATCCACATTCCTGTGCTGAAGACTCCATTCAGGAACATACCTCATAACTGTGTGCTGCTTTGCAGCTTGGTTTCTGCAGAACTGGAGTCCAGCTTGAGCTGTAGGGCTCCACAGCTCCTTGTGCGTAATACATGGGCAGAAGTGCTGAGCCTTCATTAATGATCTAGTCTTACTGCTGCAAATGAATTTTAAAATATGCAAACACTGTGCTTAAAAATATTCATGTGCACTGGTGTTCCTTGAAGACTGGTGAATGAATCATGATCTGTTAGAAAGATGTAAAAACCAAAAATAAATGAGAAAATCCTGAACTCCTCTCATGAAAAATACCTCCTTTCACAGTAAACCATAATCACTAAATTTAAAAAGTTGACTGATATATCTGCCTGCCTGCCTACTACACTGTAAATTATATCTAAAAATCTTACTAGCTTTGATATACACTATTTTCTTAGCCCTAGATAAGGAAAAAAAGAGAGAAGGGGGCCATCATGGCCAAGTCAGTGTTAGTGAAATCATAGCTTTTATAAATAGGTTTTTATAAATAGGTTTCTAATTTTTATTTAGACTCTGTAATAATATACTCCTTAAAAGACATTTTATAACATTTCATTGAATAGGGCCAATTTTTAGGATGCTGACATAGTAAGAAAACAGTTAATTAGGAGGTCATAAGGGTCAATCTCAAGTTAAGTGATATCAAAATATTTTAGGTTTCAATCCTAGCTTCAAGCAGCAGTAAGTTTTCTTCTGTTTACCACATTAACTCCTTTTCTGTGTTAAGCATTTTATTATGTAATATCCACAACTTATTTTATTTGTATTTTTCTAAGGGACCTTTCCAAGATACAAAATGAAGGTGCTACCTAAGAGACTTTATCATGCACATGAATATTTGTACTGCGGATCACATGATAAACTGGGGAGGAAATATTGTAGTCTGATTGTTGGATCAAGTGGTCTAATTTGGGTCAGATTTTTGGGAATTTAGTCCTACTTTCTCATTGATAGTCTGTGTGGTTAAAATCAAGTAAGCTGACAGAGGCTATTTGGAGAATAATTGTTGAAGAACGGCTGTGAACCATGGATGCATTTAGATTTTGACTGGACAAGGCCCAGAGCAGCCAGCTTGAACTGGAGCTTCTTGGGGCAGAGTTTAGATCAGAGACCTCCAGAGATACCTTCCAGCCTGAGTTACCCTGTGGTTCGTGAAAATGATGTGTAAGAGACAGAGAGTAATTTTCATTTGACATTTAATTATGTTTTGGGTTGATGGTGATCTTCAAATCACTTTTTCCTATAACACTTTATAGGAAAAAACAATGTTTTATGTTTTCTGATTATATTAAGACAGGGGGCTTATAAATTTTATATCATTTTGCACTTTTGCACAAAGGACAGCTGACTGTCATGAGCAGTCAGCTGGAATTACAGACGACAGGCAAAGAGAATACAGAACTAAGTTAGGTAACCAGAGAAGTGGTGACTGCAAAATGTTAAGATGCCTAATTTTGTGGTAGATCTACTACATGTATAATTTTCCTAAGAACAGAACAACGTGATGTGTGTGGATCCCATTGTCTTTTTATTTAGCTAATAACGTGATACTAATTAATACTAGTTTCCCTTTGAAAAACACAGCTATGCTGTATATATACACATATATAGAGAGAGACAGAGATATGTGTATCTATATATACTATAGATAAAAACACTTAGTAGTGTTAGCTCTTCTTTAGGTGTCACAAAAGTTTCTAAAGCTTCAATTGGCTTTTATCTGCAACTGATTTTTGATAACCAGTTTCTTCCCAATGTGGAGGTTGTGGAATCTGTAAAAGATAGTTGGGACGGGGAACAGAATTAAAATATAGTCCAGAAACAGAAATACAAACTTAAAGCTACTAAGCATCAGCTAATGCCATTTGTATTTTTTCATGGTACAGGGAAAAAACATCACAGAAAACTAAAAAGACCTTATTTAGTGAGCAAGCAGGAGGATTCAATGAATCAATTATTTGATGCAAGTCATAAGCACTGTAACAGTCTCTAGGTGCTTTGAAATTACCGGAATAAAATCCTGGATGAAGACTGTAAAGACATCATGCACAAGTCATCTGCCACAGGTTTTCTGAGTGGCCTTGGTCATGTCATTCGCTGGCTCTATGGCTCTTGGGTAAAGCTCTTTGAAATGTAGCCATAAAAATATGCAGTTTCAGAGATATTGTGTCTAATACTGATATTCACACACACACAGTGCTGTTGTACTAAACAAGTTAGGATGATTATGAAAGCAAGTAGCATGTGAGGGCAAGGCTGTATACTCTAAATATTTTTTTCGTTTATTTGTGATGTATGAATAATAATACATGCATGGGATAAATTCTGGATGAGTCAGTTGGCTTTTCTATGTGGATTTAAGAGAACTTGTCTTATTCTTCCTTAGTATTTGTATGTTATTCTGAAATTAAAAAATAATATTCTAGTTTAAAACATTTTATTTAATTTATGTAGCTTTTTCATAAGTTGACCTATCACAGATTCATTTCATTACCATGCTGTATTCCCAAGTTTTGAGCCAGGATAGTCAGTGTGATCAGTGTATGGGTGATAAATACAAAATTCCTTGAAAGATGTCATAGAGCAGACAAAACCAGCCATGCTAATTCCAGTTGTTGTTCTTCTGAGACCCAGGGATGGAGGAAAAGGAAGAACTGGTGTTTGCCAGTATTCAAAGAAAAAATTAGACTGAAAAGAAATAACACCATTACATGTAAACGGATAAACAACAAACGAGTCATTATTAGCCTAGTGCAACATAACCTGTTATTTCATTTTACATAGGAAGAAAATTTCTGGTTTAGTTTCTTAAAGAAGTATCATGCTTATTGAGAGATTTTTGCTTTAGGTTTGTTATGCGTAAGCTATAAAGCACCTTAAAAACCTGTTCCAAAGAACTGTTCTTCTGAGAACCATTTCTTTCTTTATTTTACATGTGCAGAGACAGATTCTTTTTGTGTGAGTTTACAGCAATATTCAAAAGCCCTGGCGGTTTCTCAGAATTGGTCCCTGACCAAGACTATTATATTTTAGCATGTACCCAATTTGTGTCTGAGGGGACAGCAGCTGTTTTAGAGTAAATGCCCCTTAAAAAAATGAATGGTAGGCTGAAGGAGTTTCTGTCTTGGCACCAGTGGCATAACATCATGTGAAAAAGGGTAACTTAGGAGTAGTATTTCAGTAGCTATTAGTAGGAATTCACCCTCGTGTTGCATGTTTGATCAGACAGGCGATATTCTGAAATGTCAGCATGAAGTTACACATCTGTGAGAATGAAAGGGAGGGGAAAATGTGATACGAATCACTGATCAGAACCCAAGTGCTCCTTGCATCCCATGAATGCCCCGTTAGTTTAAAAACTTGTAAATGCCCAGGTCAGTTTATTTTGATGATGATTCAAAATGCGCTTCTGGTGCAATGGTAGAGCTGCACAACTCTTCCATTGCTGATGGCAGCCAGTAATGATCTGCTGATCTCTGCATACTCAAAGTCAAACTGAGATCTTACTACTTTTAATTTGGGATGCAACTTTCTATATCTTTCTAAATAATTTACAATCCATTTTCATCGAACCCACAGCTCTGGCACAATAATCATAATGTTTCAACTGGCCTCTCTTAAACTAGGATTTATTTTTGCCCTTGGTTTCCAGGAATACTTTCTATCCTGTTTTTCTTGCTTCTGGTAAAGATAAATACATTGCAGAGGGAGGATCGTATTTATGATTTTTTATCTGTCTTTCCATCTAAGGGACAAGTGTAATTTGTATTGCTTTCCGGAATAGATACGGGAATAATTATTTTAAATAAGTTTAGATGCTGCTAATAATAGTGCTAATGCTTGCTTTCTTCCCCCTAATGTTCTGTGTGGGCTGACTGAAAATCACTTAGCGGCATCTAATTTTCTTGGCCCATTTCTATGACTTTTTCCCCACCATGAAACAAGGGGTATTGTGTGTACTAAGATGTTATTCTTGCATGTACAAGAATAAGCAAACTGATTCTGCAATGCAGACATGGTGGTCCAAGTTCCTAAATATAGGCAGCTATTCTGAATACCTCTGCGTTTGGATGTAGGATTTAAGACACATTGAATGCAGCTGAGTTTCAGACAGTTTCGCTGTGTCTTATAAAATGTGTACTTTTCAATAGAAATTTGTCATAGTGGTCCCAAAAGGACCCATAGGATCACAAAATCAGTTCGCAATTGACTGGTTTGGATTGACTGTATGATATCAGATTTTCAAATTCAGGGGGTGCTGCAACTACACCGAAAAGTAAGGTTTAGTTTCATGTGTTGGATGGGGTGTTACTGGGAGCGTCGTAAAATCTTGAGGACTCATAGCGAAGACTCTTTTATTTTAAGAGATTTTTGGAGTACTCAAATCTTGAAATGCTGTGTTTCCACTTCCTTGCCTTTCTTTTCTACTTTTTAAAAACAATCTTTATATTTTTTTTTCTTTGTTAACATCCTTTGGTTGTAGTTTTTCAGGAGTAGAAGAAAGAAAAGGGCAAACTATAAATGTGGTTTTATTTAGTTTAAATTAGCTTTTAAAAATTGGCTTTTCCCACCTTTATTTGTAGTTCTTAAAATGCATTCAATATTTTTATTTGGCTACTGTATGCTAATGGCAAAATAATGTTTTATTAAAAAAAAGACATTTAGAGAATATCTTTTTCAACATGTAAGAATATATTTTTGATCTTCAATAGATATTTACTAGAGGAAGAGGTTTTGTAGGAGACATTAGCTCTCACCCTTGCAATTTCTGATGGTAAAAAACTCTTTTTAGTGTGTGAGATAATCTCTTTCTTAGGGTGTTTTTGTCTCCTTATTAACAAGGAAGCACATTTTTTTCTGAATTGAAACGATTGTAAACAACAAATTCATGACTGCTCTGATTTTCAAGTCAGAGGCTCCAGCTATAGAGCAGTCAAAATCATTTGTGGTTTTGTTTTTGTTTTAAATGAGCTTCTCTCTAGAAGTTCTTTTTCTAAAGACAACCAGTGTTAAAAGGATTTTTTCGAGGAATTTCTGACAGCTTCTTAGGTAATTCACGCTCAGAGAAAGTGAGTGGGAAATCAAAATCTCTTTGAAACCAACTTGGAAGTGCTGCCATATGTCTTTTTCTTGAGATTATACAAGATTTGTTCTTTTTTTTTAAGAAAAAAAAAAGAAAGGAAAGGAAAGAAATCCAACCTCCAACTTTCAACTGCCACATCCTTCAACCAGACAGTTCTGGGATCTGTTAAATGAAATCTCCATACACCACACTTCCCAACTTGTGAATTGATAGATGATACAGCTTCCTGTGGTGGTATTTAAGTTTACCATGGGAACAGCTAAATCAGTGACAGCAGCAATAAGAAGGCACTGAATACATTTTTTCAACTTACAGCCAGCTGACTTTCACATTCTTATTCAGCAACCTGATAAGGCTAAGTTAAAATGAATTATGTAGTGTAAGAATATGACCAGAGGTGCTTGGCAAAGCAAAGAGGACAGAAAGGTTTTGAAATAATGGTCTGTGACCTGAATTTTTTGAGGACAGTTGTCTTAAAGTGTCTGTTATCTCTTGACTTGTTAATAAACAAAACAATAAATGGAATGAAGTTTCAGAGGTTAGTTTTTTACAATTGCTAGAACATTTTGTATCCTTACAGTTTGAGCATAGGCAATCAAGATTTTTTTATCTCTACTGTAAGTAAACTGAGCCAAATTCTGCTGGATTTTATATATGTGTCTCTGTTCTCTGGCATAACTGTAGGGCTGTAACCAAAGATAGAACTTGTCCTCATGTGACTATACATTTAGAGCATTAAGTTGTACAAATAGTCGTCCTTTGTGCTGCAGGCAGTCTCCTTGTCATTCTCTTGGCTTTCCACAGATTTTGCTTGGACCCCGTCCCCCTTGTGCTGTGCACAGGTTTCCAGTTGAGTTTTGTGCTGCCAGTGTCAGGAGAACTTACCTGACATCTTAGAATATCCAAAGGCAGTGCCGCTGGTGTGCAGACAGGGTCAATGCTGAATGCAAAACAGGTAGAGCACTGGAATAATAAGAGAAAAATTAAATCTGCTAAGTATTCCAAGAATTGTTTTGTCTGTGTTTTCATTGTCTGATTTAGTTTCTGGACTAGGGACAAAGTTGTTTGGATCTCAAAGTAGCATTTTATTTGATCTTTGTTCTGAAGAAGAAAAGAAAAAAAAATCAGTGCTTTTTTCTTAGTTCTGTTTTCTCTTTCAGATACAATAATATACAGATGCACAATCCAGAGTTTAACAAATATTTTTCTTGAAAGACTTACAGTTTAAAGTAATATTAAAAACAGGTTTTGTCACACACACATTGATTAATTCTTATGTAGAGTCTTCACATATATTTTGAAAGTCAACCTTCAGTGAGTGCTGTGGGCATTTGTTAATACTGAACTGCCTTCCATTATAAGAAGTAGCAAAAGTGATTTGTGGAAAGAGAAAAACTATTAAAAGCAGAGTTTCTGTACCTGTTCTTCTACATAAACATAGTTTAAATTAACTTTTAACTATCACATATCTTCAGAAAACAATAGAAGGTCTAACACAGCATCTGTTGTGAAGATGTGTCAATCACCCCCTCAGTAAAAACCTATATAACACATTCAGGCTCTACTGACAACATGTAAATCATCATCTGCAGTTACCTCCTGATGCTGTGCCCATAAGCCTGGTAAGGAGGAAGAACGTACAGTTTAACATGTTTCCATTTTTACCATGCATTAGATGTGTAGAATTAACATCTAGCAGGGCAGGTAAATAGTTCTTTAAATATTGGAAGATTTCCATTGAAATCCATGGCAGAGTGAATATGCTCTTTCATACAGTTGTATCCAGAAATGCTTTGATAAACTGAGGTCTGAAAGTAGTATGCTGATAAAAAATCATATTAAGAACTTCGGGATTTACATAATATATCTATTACTGTTCTCTGCGTGGAAATTTGTAGTAATATATTTTATGTCAAAATATATAACTGTGAAAGCTGCTTTAATAGCACTGCTTGTGAGTCAGAGATGTTCTTAATAAAGCTTTTGTTGTGTGCGTGGGGGGTATCAGAATAAGGAAAATTCCTCCACGTTTGCAAGAAAGACAGGTGGAAGGAGGGAATGAGTTCTTTTGTTTGTGATTTTGGTCTCTTACAAATGATTGCAAGAGCTACCCACTTATGAAATGGGCAAGATGAGGCTGTTGGTAGAGGGTGACAGGATTGTCATAATGTAGTCCTTAGTAAAAAGTAACAAACTAGAAAGAGCAATGACATATTGGAACACTGATGAAAATATGATTTGGGTTGTATATTGGACCAAAAATGGAAAAATTGTGCAGGTGTTATTATTGGTGACAGCTGCATTGGAGAACAGTCCTTTCTAAGGTGATGCATCACACTAATGTCTTTCACTTGTTTTATTCAGTTAAAGAGTCGAGTTGTGAGAAAGGAAATCTAAAGGTTGATTACTTTTAGATTCCTACACCCTCTATCCAAAAAGGAAAAAAATTATCTGTGCAGTTCAAATGAGGACCCTTTTACCTGCTTGATGCCATGCAGGCTCCTCTGCAGAGCAAAGGTATATCAAGAGTTTTTAGCTTGCAGAACTCATTTATAAAAGATGAAAGTGGCAAAATAAAAGGAGAAACACAGTCAAAACTGCTTGAGATTGTATTAGAAAGTTTGATCTTTCTGTCAAGCTGCCTGGCTGCCACCCGTGAGGTGGCTCTCAAGGTTTCCTTGGTGCAGACCCAGGGCCTCAGGTTGCCATGGTGGGGCTGTCTCAGGGCACATTTGAATGACACTTTGATTCCCAACCATTCCTGCAGACTGGCCCAAAGTCTTCCAGATTTGGTTTCCTGACTAAATGAAGAGCTGAGAGAGAAAAGTTCAGATAGCAGTGGCAACCAAGACACTATGTTGCATTCTCTAACTCAAAAAATTACCAAACATCATGTCATAAGAAGAAGAAATAATTTAACAGTGGCTAGGTACTGTTTCTATGGACAGCCCTAAGTATCAGCTTACTTAAGAAAACAAAACCTTTTATGTTATTAGTTTCTTATTTTGCTATTGAAATATTTCTTTCCCAACACTTAGTATTTTGAGTTTTTAGTAGTATTTTAAATTATTTGCCTAAGTAGACAAAGCTACTGTAGTTACAGTGAGAAAACCAGATATAAGGCACTCTGAAACTATTTGGCAAAGGGTGGCTATAAAGATGATTGTCTTGTTTGTTGTTTCTAATATTATGTCCTACTGCTTGGGTCAAATCCTGATCTGTTTATCAGAACTATTACAGTCTCATTGGTGGGTTTATCTACACAAAAGTACAGATATTTTGTGTCTTACTACTTTAATACTGTTGGGGGGGAGAAATAAATCCCAAATTTGAAAGCTTTTATTTTAATTTGTTGGAGAATAGTATTGTCATTACCTGAAAGTATGTAAATAAAATATTTGTATATCACTCGTTCTCCCTGCCCTTGGAACTCCTTCTGACCTTCACGAGCATCTTTTGAGCAAAGTATTGAGGATTCTGTGCTTTTTACTTTATACCAAAATTAGTCAGACTAATTGGAAGGATTCTTCCTGCTTTGGGTAAAGGAGCTGCTATGCAATCTTGTCTGGCTTTCTCAGTTATTACATAGGTGCTGTGTGAGGTTTTCAGAATCTCAGTCAGTTCTGCAGTTGACTCCCTCTGCCCTGTGGAGGATACAAGCAAATAGTTGATGCTTTATTGAGAAACAAATGAAGAAAAATTTTAAAAAGCAAAAATAATCACTTCTCCAAAGTAAACTTAGCGACGTTTGTGTAGTTCTCGTGTCTGCAATGGTGCTTTTTCCAATTATAAGATTTCATTGCCACTGTGAAGTACTCTGAAACCTGAGTCTGTGTAATGTGTATCACAAGCTTGAGCTTGGTGAGGGCTATAACCATTATAAACCAATGTTTTGAAAGCCCATTTCTCTGACCTGTGTAGATTATGTGCCATAGGTCTTTAACGTGGTTACATGGAATGACGAGATTTGAATATGGAAATTTTAAGTGCAAGTGAGTTTTGTTACATGCATTTCTAAGCTTGGATGGAAACCAGGTGTTACTATCAGGAGGGGATCTGGAAGTGGAATCAACAAAACAACTGTGAGATTTAGTATCTTAAGGCAGGAAGTGATTTTCATTCCCTCCTTTACCTTCAGATATCACAGTTTTTCTGCAGCTAGCATGTGACTGGGATATCCTCAGCGACATGTGTAGTTCAAAGCAGCTTCTGTCCTACTGTGGCCTGAGAATCATGCAAAACTTCTACAGTCATCTTTTCTGTGACATCTTACTGTGACTCTGGCCATCCCCAGCCCCTGTTCTTTTGCATGGCATACACAGGATAAGGGTTGCTTTGGTACAGGAACTTCAGTAGTTTCTGTGCTGGCAAAAACTTACTTTTTACAGCCTGCTTGCCAGAGTAGTGAAACAAGAGATACGAGTCTTGTGGAATTTCCCTCACTGAAGATTTTCAAGAGCCCTCAGCAAAAATGGAAGCTGAGGATGCCTGAAGTACATGAGACCCTTCCCCACTGCAGGAGGGAGTCTCAGGAGTCTTCTAGGTGCATCCCACTTAGGCTTCTGTTATTCCATGAGAGAGGAACAAAGCCAGTGTCCAAGAAATATTTAATAAACAACTTCTGAAAGACCAGAAACCCTACAAGTTTCTGTTTCATCATGCTCTATGTAGCTTTTGCTACTATTATAAAAAGACTGCTGAACTTCTCTGATCTATCACAAACACGTGCTTAAAATAGTGTCATTCAGGATCTGTCTGGTTTAATAGTTATCTCTGGGAAAAGGGCTTTGTCCTGAAATTTTTACAATGCTTGTTTTCCTTCTTAGCATCACAACACTGTTTCCTTTCCAGGGAACTGACAAAGGCCAGCAGCTCAGGTGTTGACCCTGCAGAGAGGTCACTTGACCTTGCAGATACTTCCATAGCCTGGAGCTCTGTTAAAACAAGCATGCATGTGTACACCACTCTGAAAGTTCATATTCCACAGCAGCCCTGACTGTGATGGTTTGACTCATCTTCCTTCTTTCCTTGAAGACAGCCAAAGGCCAGTCAGTATTAGCATGTGTCACTAAAATACCAACCACCACTGCTGCCATCACAAGGGGCTGGGTGTGCTCCAAGGAGCACTCTGCAATCAAATTGCAAGACATTTTTGTAGACTTGCAGCAGTAACAGCAGGGAGATCAAAACACAAGGAGAGCTTTTGGTCTAATCATAGTGGCAATAATCTTATAATAATAATCTAATGTATTTTTTTATATATGCATTTATGTATATAATATATGTCATTTCTTCATTCAAAAGATTGTAGGTAAGTAGTTGACTTAATATATTGAGATATTTCACCTTGTTAACCTGTCAGGACTTAACACTAACAGTGCTAACACCAGGCTACTAAAACTGCTCATTACTAACACTGTAACAACATAAACTAAGTATTATTGACACAAACTAAATTAGTTTTCTGCCTTTAAGTTTATCAAGTCAAGTTATGGCACAAAAACTGCTCTACATTTTATAAATTATTACTTTACATTACTAGTTAGGACAAGAAGAGATCCATTATATTTTGTGGAGTAATCTTTCCCCCTGAATAATAACTTTAGTATTCACCATATGTAGAATGCATTTCCACTTCTCTAATTTCAATTGCAGATTTATTGACATAAGGACATTGTGTTTAGAGTGAGGCTGTTTGTTCCTCCTGAAAGATAACACTGAAAGACTGAAATAACCTTAGATAGTGTTGATTTTTTTTTTGATCCTGTTGTCTGTGACATCTCTTTTTCAACTGAAAACGCTCTAAAGTCTGTCTTGTGGAAAAAGTTTTGGAAGTCGAAATTTTATTTTAAAAACCTTGAGATCTTAAATTGGCTTTTCAGAAAACCTGTCATATAGCAAAAACTTACCTGTGGTATTTCTAGCAATATAACTTCTTTTGTCAAATAAAATGTAATGTGAAAATTGTAGTTACAAGTTCTTTATTTTAGAATACCATATTTCTTAAAATCATCAATGTTAAATACCACAATAAAGAAATCGAGAGGAAGTAGGCGGAATGTGTCTCTGATTTGCTTACTTTGTGCATCTGACAGCTGTTTAACTATAGGAATTGCTATATGCACCCTTCAAAATGAGGTCAGTACCTCTGGCATCTGTGTAAGATCCCAGGAGTCTAAAAAATGGACCCAGTACTTATATCCATCCCCTACCAGTTGTGCAGTTCCTATAAAACAGAATTCTGTTCATGAAGTACTAGATTTATTAAAACATGCTGTATGATCATCTGAAGATGACTGTATGTAATTCCTGCAAATAGCTTAAGCTTGGGTGAGTTGTCACTAATTCTGTGGGCATTGTGGAGATTGAGAGCAGAAACTTGTGAGAGCTAATCTTGAACTGTTTCTTAAGGAAAGTCACAAAGTCATTTAAAAGAAAATTTTGTCTGAGCAGGTATGAGAACTAATGCTCCCTCTCCACAGCCTCTGCTGTAGCCAAGTGGATGGGCGGCAGCTGGGGCAGCAGTGGTACCTCCCCTGGTTGCTTCAGGTACCAGGCTCTGTGCTCCTGGTTTTGAACACTTGGTCCAAATTATTGCCAGACAGCAAGGTTAGGACATTTCTGAAAACTAAATAGGACTTCTCGGTGTGCTGAAATTGCAATTGGACCTTCAATATCTCTGGGACACTTTAGTACTTCTGGACATTATATCCTCCTTTATTAAGTGTATTGAATGTGAAAGAGTTTCTCTTTGAAAAGATATTGGGAGTTACCATTGTCCCTTTAACCTTGAGGCAGATTTTGAATGTGTTTGTGATAATAGTTAAGCATGTAGAGAAAGTGTGAATCATATATTCATTTGATAGCTTTATAGTGTTATTGGTGTTTTGGTTTGAGCTCTTTTTTAAGAAAAAGGAAAGTAAAAGAAGCCCTTCAAAAAAAATATGTACCTGTCACAACCCAAATCTATTTTATCTATGTGCATGTGAAGGGAAATTTTTAAATATATAGAAGCATAATCTCCTTTTTAGAGAAGAATTAAAGCATTTAAAGATAAGCATGTGTTTGAAGGCAAAAAATTTGAGCCTGAGCCCATGCTACAAAGCCACCCACCATATTTGGTCTTGATATATTTTAAAATTTATTCTTCAATGCATTCAGTAAATAGCTCATGTTACAGACATGTCTAGACACATATCTCTTCTAAAACTCACTCATTCTGTGAGCATTTTTTCATTTCTTTCATCGTCTTTGTTTTCTTTAACAATATAGTGTTATCTAAGGATCTGATTCTTCTCCTCTTAAACAAGAAATTTCCTGTCAGCTTTCCTAAAGAAAGCAGATTCGAGATATAATAAGCAAAATGTGTATGTTTATTCCTTGTTTAAGAAGTAGTCTGGAAATGTAATACTTCCAGAAAAAGGGATAGAAAAATTGCATATTCTTTCTATGACTGTGGTAAACTATCCACTTGACTTCTGTGTTCATAAGTAACAGCTTTATGAAATTATATTGTTGCATTTACCTTACTATTTTTTCTCTCAAAGGTACGACAGTAGTTTGTTGCATATATTACTACTAAGCAAGGCTTTTGTAAAAGAAATGAGATAGAAATGTAAATATATGGGGATGGGGGTTTTTTGCCTTTTTTTTTTTTCCTTTAAAGTAGATTAAAGTCTTAGAGGCAAAATCCTGTAATGATTTCTGCTTGGAGAAATCTTGAGGACAGAATATATGCTTCTACTAGCAGCCTAAAATAGAGGTTGGGAGTAATCCTTTGAAACTTAATTTTGGTGCATAATGATCTGGTTACACTCCATCCTGAATCCTGAGAAGTCCTGGACATTGTTCCTGCCCCGTCTCACTTTCCAACATGTCTTTAGGCAAATTACCTCTTCTGCCTCAATCAATATCCTTCCTCCATTTAGAAATTATAGACTTCTAAAATAAAAGCTCTGTTTCAATACATACATACTGGTTAAAGTGATTAGGTTTAAATATGATACAAGAGCTCGTCATTTTAATCTTCAGCAATAAAACATCACTCATTACAGTCATTGTTCTGTTGCATTTCTTTTTCGGTAAGGCTGAGTTGTAGTTATTAAGGATTGCTGTTAAACCAGCTGGTTTTTCGAGATGCTGCTTCTAAGTTGTGGAAGACAGCAATGTGAAGACAGCTAAGAGATGCCCAGGCTGAAAAGCCCTTCGTGCCAGAAGTGCCATGGAGGCATCAGTGTCCTGTTGCATGGGGTTACCTGGCAGCTCCACCAATTGCTGCAAGTTTTACTGTTGTACATGGCCTATACTTCAGGTTTGATGGGGCACTAGCCATTTTACTAAAGCTTTTTTTTTTCCTTCCCCAAACACTGTGACAGTTTGATACCAATCACCTCCAGATTAAGGGAAGGGCTCAGTGTGTCCCTTTTCGGAATTCAGCATCCTTGGCAATAAAAAATGTTTAAAACCCCTTCTATATCTGTAAGCTCTCTCTCGCTCTTTTTCTGTGTGTTTTTTGCATTTCTTTGCTTGTCAAAATTCTGTAAGGATAATTCTGTCTGTTGCAGTTGGTGCTCCACACTGAGCCCTTCTCATCTGTGCTGAAACCATGTTAATATGAAACAAGACCTAACACGTTTGGGCCTTTGTTATTCGGTGTATAGGTCTTTTTCTTCCTATCTTGGCTCCTCTGAGGATTGCTGAGCATTATGTGTCACTTTCCTATCTTTTAAGTTATAACTTCTAAGTTATGACTTATAATTTGTACTGAATGGATACTGCATGATGAACAGCATTAAATGTAGTTCCAAACAGTTCATTTAAGGCTCCATTTTGCAAGTATTTATGAATTTTTCTGCAATTTTTCATGCCAGATACTTCTGACTTCTCTAACGCTTTCCTTAGAGCCTGGAGTTAAGCCTGCAAGTCTTTTGAGTCTTTGAAATTGTAAGCATTATGTTTGTATGTACATTTGAATACATGAAAGCAATTATATACTACTGTTTTCCAAATAACTAAGTTACTCTTGGCTGCAATGAAAAGAAGTAGTGGCATTAATTTGTATGGTTTTGAGACAAAATTAGTTCTAAATTTTCCAGTTCTCAAGTACCATCATATAAAGCCTAAACTCAATGTATTGCATTGACAGCATTCTCCATGAACACTTGGAAATTATCATCATTTCTTACTCCATCTACTGAAAATTAAAATTAAAGAAATGCATTTTAAAAGGATAAACTGAATAATGTAGAGGACAGAAGGACTTAAAATCAAAACAGGGAACAGAATGTACATTACATAAAGAAACGGCCTTTACTGAGGAAACGATAAACCCTCTGTGACTATTTAGTAAAAATACTGAGAAGAAATTGTTTGTATTGAAAGTCGCTTATAGACTGACTATGACAAATCTGCTTAATTTTAACTCCTCTGCTAAGAATAGAAATGCCATGCACAGTGTGCAGTATCCTAGTGGTATTTTCTAGAATCTACTATGTACCACTGTAAGGCTTTTTCTCTTTAAAATATATTTAAAAGGCCAGTTTTGTTTGGGATGCTAGTATTTTCTAAAGTATGTCTTGAAAACACTAGTTGGCAGTATCACACAGGTGTTGGGGATTTTTCCCAAGTACTCCCTGCTTTCTGATAGCATTTACTGATCTTTGCTTTCCTGCTTGTAAACAATGAGAAAAGTTTGGGGAGAGCAGTGTAGCTCCCTTTCTAAGTAGATGTCTTCAGAAAGTTAAATGAGCATGTCTGGTGTGGCTGTTCAGTATAGAATAAATGGATTTTAATTTAAATATAGACTATTGTTAGTTCTGCTAGAAATAAGTGGTTCAGAACTCTGGATATGAGCCAGCACAGATGTGATCATATGCTTCTGAGTCACCTGGGACAGTTACTGCCTGGTTTTATGCCCGTGGCCCACAACAGCAGTGTGAATCATAGAATTGTTAAGGTTGGAAAAGACCTTTGAGATCAAGTTCAACTGTTAACCCAGTACTGACATGTTCAGCACTAAACCGTGTCCTTAAGTGCCATATGCACACGTTTTTTGAACATATTCAGGTGTGGTGACTCAACCATTTCCTGGGCAGCCTGTTCCAATGCCTAACCACCCTTTCAGTAAAGAATTTTTCCTAATATCCAGTCTAAAATTGTGCAAGACATGGCAGTGTTTTACTTGAGGACTCTGGAAAGGCATTGTTTATGTGTTTTTCTTGGGTAGCAGTGAACAAGCCTGCTGAACTTCGTGCTAACTGAATGTAAAACTCATGGTGAGTTAATTCCTCTTGTGACTTGCTCTGCTGTGGTGAAAGGCTGATGTCCATTCGTCCCGTGATCAGTCATGCACGGTAATGTCAGATACTTGTTTAACCTGGAGAAAAGAAGCCTGAGAGAAGACTTTACTGCTCCCTACAACTACCTGGAAGGAGGTTGTAGTGGTATGGGGGTTGATCTCTTCTCCCAAGTAACAAGTGATAGAACAAGAGGAAATGATATCAAGTTGTGACAGGGGAGGTTTAGGTTGGAAAAATTTCTTCACACAAAAGGGTAGTCAAGCATTAGAATAGGCTGCTTAGGGAAGTGGTGGAGTCACCATCCCTAGAGATATTTAAAAGACATGTAGATATGGCACTCAGGGTCATGGTTTAGTGGTGGGCTTGGCAGTGCTGGGTTAATGGTTGGCCTGTGATCTTTGAGGTCTTTTCCAATTGTAACAATTCCATGATTCTATCATTCTTTACTACTCCAAGCCTTCTAAAGGAGTACTACTGCCACCTGATGAGGGGAATCTGCACAGGCTGTAGTGAGAGGTGAGGTGGAGGCAGAGTCACTGCTCTTGAGCATCAGTTCATCTGTGCTTTTTGACTCTAGGTCAGAACACAGTGCACGGGATTTGGCCAAGTGCTAGTCTTTAGTGATGAAAGGGCAATAGCAGGCTGACTGCCTGCTATTCCCGTTGGGGGAACTGGATAATAGACCTCCAACATTATCCAAGACCAACAAAACTACATTTCCCTGAGCTGTTAAAGCATTCTTCACATACATGGAGATACTTTTTGTATGGAAGTGATATTGATAATCAAAGCCTGCCATTTAATCTGATCATTTCAGATGTATTACTTATATCTGTTTTCAAGTCAGTGCATTTCTGAAAGTCACTTTTTTGTTGTTTTGTTTAAACTGTAAGTATTAGAAGTGCAAGTGGAATGTCATTAAAGTATTAAATATAGAACTGAAAGTAATGCAGTAAAATCAGTTTTAAGACTTTGTTGGTAGAAACAAAACAAAGCAAACAAACAAAAACCCCCCAGTGTCATGATACTGTGTTTATATAGCCAAAGCAAGATCAGGATTTTTCATGCTCTGTGAGATTGCAGGTGCTTTATCTGTGAAGAATTGCAATTAAGATGAAGAAAGGAGAAAAATGGTATTGTAGACTGATTATCATATCAAGAGTGAACTGTGCACTGTCAGAACATCTTGTTCATTTCATATAAGCAGAAAACTTTTTGGGAACCCTTTCCAGAAGAGTTGGATTTTAACTTTCTCACATCCTGGCTGCGCATACTTTAGCAAATTCTACAATCTGAATGATAACCAAAAGAACAGTTCTGTGTTAATATAGAATTATTTCCCATAATAATAGCTTTTAAAAGATTTCCAGCAGCTTTGTCATGTCAATAAATTGTTCATATATGAGTCTTTGGTAGGATTTCCAGCTACTTATTGCATGTTCTTTGAGGAAGACAATCTTTCTCTTGAGGAGCTGTGATATTTATTAAACATCAGAGTTTTGCTTAATATTTAAAAATAAACATAACTGACAACATCAAAATGAGTATCATTTGTAACTATTTGGTATTTCTTATCTCTTTATCTATGGGTGACCTAGAACCATTGCTTTTTCATTGTTCTTCAGCATAAATAAAAGGGATAGCTTTGTGTATGAGTCAGTGTTTATTTACTGAGAGCTCACTTTAGTAATGCCATTCTGGCCATCCCAGATGGGAAATCTTATGGTGAAAACCCACTCTGAGTGTGAAGTTTTTGTAAGACACATGTGGAGCTTTGGCTCTTTAGTGTATAAATGAATTTGCTGATGTCATGGGGTTTAGTCCTTGCTCTGCAGTGAGAGACATTGATCTTGATTTGCTCGTCTGTGCTCTGTATTTTCCCAGGATATCCATCTTTAATTGGCTTAATTTAAGATCATTTTCTAGAAATTCCTAGATCAATACCTTTTAATTTTACAAGCCTCAAAAATAGGATTTATTTCAATGATTGTAAAAGAATTTGAAACCTTTATAGATTGAGTTGTTCTCTGACTTTGAATTTTCTATGTCCTATTATTAAGTACTGTTCTGTTGCTTGGGCAGCTCAGTCGTGCACAGAAAAGCTTGCAGCAGACCAAAGTTGGTATTTTTAGGCCATTGTAGTGATTCACGGTAGCTGAAATTCAAAGAATGACAAGTGTTAACTACAGATCAAAGAGTTATATGCACTGAAGTATTGAGTGCATAGATTCAGTTGGCAATGGATGACTGAATGTGGTCCCCTCCAAATCTGATGTGCTAGTTTGCCAAGACATGAGTGGCTCAGGGAATGTTTGTAAAATCTGTCTTTCATTAACAACTGTGTAGTATTCTTCATTGCTAATTCATCCTCAGCTTTTGCTTAATGCATACAGAATACTATGACGGGCTTAGTGATACTTTTCAGAATAAAATTTTAGGGAAAAAGACTCAATGCACTCTGAAGAATTTTTTCCAAATGTTTTCATTCTGAGATATATCAACTTCATTTTGTACTTCCTCTGCTATTAGATCTCGTGTACAATTAGAACAGGACTTGGTTGAGAGGAACAACTTCCTTCCCTGGAACATTTGACATGTATTAGTATCAAAGTGGATTATTAGAGCCTGAAGTTCAGATCTTAATCGCGAATTCTACTAAATAGTCAGTTCTGGATGGAATTTTTTGTTCTGCTTGATAGTATGTGTTTGTATTCAGCTTTCTTTCACTTGCGTCAGCACTTTCTGAGTGTACAGGGACCAGGGAAAGTTGAGATCCTTTTTTTCCATGAAGATCAAATGAGGTGAAAGTCTGAGCTGTTTGAAGAATCTTAACTGTGTAATTACTGTTAAGAGGTTGTCAGTGTGCTCAATAGTGATAAAGTGTAGATTTACTCCCAGCTTAGCGTGAATTTACAGATAAAGGTTTAGAAGAAATAGAAGTCCACCTACTAAGCAGTGGAAACCTTTGCCCTTTATTAATTGGTGCTAAAAATGAAAAAAAAAAAAAATTACTCGCTACTTAACAAAGTTATCTTGCACTGCTAGTTAGAGAGGATTACTTTTATTTTTGGAGAATATCTAATTATGCGTTGCATTTGAGCTTCCCCATACTTGTGTGTGACACAGCCGGCGCTTATTGTTTTGTCCTCTGTTTCAGCCCCCAAGGACAATGAAGAACGTGTGTTCCGGGAACGGATGCGCCCCAGAAAGCGCCAGGGTGCTGTGCGACGCAGAGTACACCAGGTTAATGGGCACAAGTTTATGGCCACCTATCTTAGACAACCAACATACTGTTCACACTGCAGAGATTTTATATGGTATGAAGCCACTTTGACTTTGCTTTCTTTGCAGCTTTGAATTGAGGAGTTAACATACCTTCATGTTTTGCTGAAGTGAAAATGACTGAGGGTAGTAGTTCTTTTCCTCTTCATTGTGACATTAAGCTGTCATCAGTTTTCCAGGTGATGATAGAAGACTGTTAAACTTCCATCACATGGAATTAGAATTTATTGTATTTGTGTTCTTTCTCTTCTGAGCCACAAAGTTCCATATTTCCCTATCTAGTGTAGACAGCCAGTCTGGTATTATGTCTGTGCCTAAGTGTAGATTTAGATCTAATATTAGATCTTTACATCTTGTCAAGATGACAGAATTCTTAATTAGATGCTTAAGTAACATCATCTTTCTCTTAGGTAATGCCAAGCTCCTGTACATCCTACTGAAGTTAATGGAATATAGGAATATTAAACTTCTAATGATCCAGGGATTTGGGTGCTCAGTGTACAGTGTCTTTATTATTACAATTTACATCAAGAACTCCCTTTTAGAAATTATTTACATTAGTTTTGAGCACGTGCAATTTTCAGATAGGGAAAAGAGGTGGAGACATTGTTTTCAGTTTTTTTTCAGAAAATCTTGATGTTTTCCAAAGTAATCTAGAGATACAGATTTATACATAACGTCTTACGTGATCTATAACTAATGTTTCTTAAAAATGGGTAATGAATCAGTCTTTCTTAATGTAAAACAGTGTGATTTGTGCACGAACTCTACATTCCTCTAAAAAGTGTCTGGAGGTTAGGCTTTTTGATAGCTAAGGTGATTTCAAGCAATAATATTGACAAATGCAATCTTCTCTCTATTTACAGACCTGCTTGATGACAATTTACCATTTTGTCCCCTTTCCATGTACCCTTGCCTTTGTCTGTTTCACTAAAGTAAATGTGTCTTCTGACTTCCTTCTCGGCCTGTCATCCTACCTGTTACCTCTTAGCAGCTGAAATGTCATTCCTACTTTGAACTCATGCAGTCTAGGCATGCAGTTAGCAGATGATTGGTTATGAGAAGCTATTCTTTAAACTTGTGCATGTCCAGTGAAGAGAGGAAAAGGATGTATTCATTTTAAGAAATATTTCCTTTTCATTTTCTAAAGCACTGTTTTATCTTTCAGGGGGGTAATAGGAAAACAGGGATACCAATGTCAAGGTAAGAGAAAATCAACAGGGGGAGAGTTTAAATATATTTATTATGTTATAATGTATAAGTACTAAGATATTTTTATCAGGCATCACATATTTACAATGCCAGGAATTTAACACAAGATGATCAGAATAAGTTTGTCTCGACAAATACACAGTGCTTACACCAAGTCACAGTAAAATTTTTCAAAACCATTGGTCTTGGGCATCATATAGGAAGTAGGGGCTCAGCTAACAACCCTGAACATCAGATTCTAGATATCTCTTAATGCATATTCATCTAAGGGAACATATCTGCAGATGTTGGCTTCTTCATTTTCCAAGTCTTGTGTTTTAAAATTGTGAGTTCTTTATTCTGCTTAAGATTCTTTGTTTAAAAATTCCAGGTATTTTCAAAGACTGTAATTAAATAGATGAGATAATTATAGAGGTCATCATTAGAGAAGGTTATAGCAAAGCCTGCAGAAGTGCTTAATTTTCAACTCACATT
Source organism: Pseudopipra pipra (assembly GCF_036250125.1). NCBI lineage: Eukaryota > Metazoa > Chordata > Aves > Passeriformes > Pipridae > Pseudopipra > Pseudopipra pipra. The sequence continues at coordinate 27,557,765 of NC_087551.1, forward strand.
TTTCAACTAAATTTCTTGTACTCTTACTTTTTTATGCAATCACCTCTTGGGATGATATTTTACTATTCTTTCTCATCTAACGAGATGAGAAACAATCAAGTTAGTGATGATTTTTCAGTTACACAAGGGTTGATGGAATCTCATTGTAACTAAATAAATGCAATATTTTTTTACTGTTTTACATGATAGAATAAGAATTACTGTATTCACACACAGCGGTGGTACCTTGACTTCTGATTATTTTTTTTCTTACAACAGTGACCAAAACTGGAGACAGTGAAATACATTCCTTTACAATGAGGTCTTTTACTTTAGTTAATGACCTTGAATTCTACAGTATGATAGACCTTGTAATTGTTAATCTTATCTGTCAAATCTGCAAAAGTTATTCATTGATTAAATAATCAGATGTATATTGACAAAGCATTTTGCCTCCTGAAACCTTTTACTGTTATCAACTTATGGTAATGTGTTACAGAAAGAATGTTTGACTTTTTTTTCCTTTTCTTTTGACTTTTACAATGAGTTGTCGTTATGTCTATTTTCCTCTGGAAGCTCCTTATACAGGAATTCTGCCATTGTGTCTCACATAATGTGGAGATAGTGGACTTTATCAGATAAATAAATAGCATATGTAAAAATCGAGAAAAATCATGGATAATATTTCGGAAGGTAATTTATAGTTTTATAGATTGAGATTTTGGCAGATATGCTTCAGTTGTCTTAGAATTCTTTGGTCTCTTGAAAGTCCATTATCTTCTGCCTTTGTAAACCAACTAATTTCGTAGGACTCACCAAGTCACTGTCAGTCACTTGCACACTTTCAAGTCCCAGTGTTTCTAGTCTTCTGAGATCAGTCTTTTGCTTTCAAATTAATCTTCATGAAATCTCATTCTTCTATCTGTTTGTTTTTTTTTTCTAGTTTGCACTTGTGTAGTCCACAAGAGATGCCATGAACTTATAATAACAAAGTGTGCTGGCTTAAAAAAACAGGAAACTCACGATGAGGTAAATGTTTATAAAATAATTTTTCTAGATAAAACTCTATCTTTCGTCTCTTCAAAGTAGTGTCATCTCCTTTGTTTAATCAATAAATGTTACAGTCTTTTTTGTGCCCTTCTGGTCATCTTGTGGTGTAACATTTACTTTGGAATGCCAGATTGCTATCAGTTTCATGTACGTGGGAATTATCATACAGCAATTTATTTCTAATTAGTATATTTTCTATAACATCTGAATGCTTGAAGTCTCAGAGAGCTCTTTCCACTCCTTTTCATTTTTAACATTCTCCATTTCTGAGTTAATATAAGTTTTCTTGTTTCAATTTAAAAGAAGCAAGCTGGGATCCTTTACTTCTTAGCTGCATTTGGTGTGGCTGAGTCATTAATAGCTGACAGGACAGGCACTATGCTTGTGTATTTTGCATCAGCGTAAAAGACTGCCCAGAATTTGCTTGCAAAGGTTTACCTAGACAAAGGTTGCATCCAAGCTGTCAAAATGTAGAGCAAAAGCCATCCATGTATTGAAGAAGGCTTGTGGATGTTACATAAGATGGTAGTGATAACACAGGATACTGCGTAGCTGACAGGTTTTTCAGCATCATTACTTCCCATCCCAAGCAAGCTTTTTTTTTAATTAACGGAATTAACACAATATTTGCTTTATGTTATCATGCATTTAAATAAATGAAGACATCACCTGAAAATAAAATTAGTTGCCTTCAGAACTGTACTGTCAGGGAGGCTAATACATCTGCAACTACCTGAAAGGAGTGTCAGTCTCTTTTCTGAGGTAACAAATGACAGGACAAGAGGAAATACTCCCTCAAGTTGCACCAGGGAAGGTTTAGATTAGATAAATTAGATCAATTTCTAATGGAAAGGGTTGTGAAGCATTGGAACAGACTGCCCAGGGAAGTGGTGGAGTCACTATCCCTGGAAGCCTTCAGAAAACCTGTGGATATGGCACTGGAGGACATGGTTTAATGGTAAACATAGTGACGGTACTAGGTTGACAGTTGGACTTGTTGATCCTAAAGGTCTTTTCCAACCTTAACAATTCAATGATTCCATGGTCTGCCAACAGCACGTGTTCGGCTTTGGATCAGAGGATAAAACAAAGGAATCCTTTCATTTGAATCAGAGATCTCTCTCAGCTAAGATGGCCCTTTTAAGCTAGGTTAGGAAATCAGCGTTAATTTCTGTGGACAGTGATACACTAGAGAGCAATGTGACTGCTGTAGTGTTCAGCTCCCGTAGACTCCTCAGCTTTGAGGAGGCTGAGTTGATAGGGGGCAGGTGGGGAAGTGTAGTTACAGTTTTTTAGATAGTTTTAGCCCTCAACTGTAAACGGTGAATGCTTTATCTTATACAGAAGTTTTTCGTTTGTGTTTCAAGAGAAAACCAAATGAATGCTCACCGTCCTGTTCCGTTTTGTGCAATGTCAAGGGCCCACTGTCTTTCACCATAGGATTAGGGGACGTAGTCCTTGGCCACACAAAAGAAGTACATTTCTTAATTTTGTTTATTAAAAACCTACATTCATATGAAATCAGAGTTGTATGCAACAGAGCAGTTTTAATCCATTCTTTCAACTTTGATAGAAGTTTGAGTGAGGCACAAACTGATCTCATTCTCCCTGTGCAATTCACTGCCATTTTCCCTACTGGAAGCGTTCTTTAATATTGGGTTCACAACCAGTATTTTACATCTGAAATGTGGTCATGTGCATATGATTGTGATAAAGGACTGTGTTTGGCTAGTGCTGGTTTTGCATAGTACTCATGGGAAGATAGAAAACACTGCTTAGGTTTATATTCCCAGGCTCCAGACTGGTGGAGACTTACATACTTTGCTGATATAATGCTCTCATTGTTTAAAAGGGGTACTAGATCACTGGAGAAAAGCCAGCGGTAATAGGAAAAGGAAGGAAAAACATAAAAATAAATCTCCTGCTATGCAATGGCCACTAATAAAACTTATCAATGACATCCTTTAATTAGTAAGTAATCATACCTTGGAATCCCTGAACACAACAATCTATCATTATCATTATCTGAAGAGTGCGATATGAAAAGGTTTATGGTATATTTCTCTTTCTTAGTCCTGTAGTAGTTCAGCCTCCTGCTCCTAAAACAATTGGGAGTGACTTCCTTGCTTTCCACATTAAGAGATCTTTCCTGATAGCTGTGTATTTGTTGTTCCCAGAAGTACTAGGAAGTAGACTCTTTATCTCTTGGACAACAGCAGCCCTTCCTCCTCTTTTCCCCAAATAAAATAGTGAGAATAGCTTTGGAGTTGAAGTATATTTAATGCAATGGTCATCATCCGAGCACAGACCTGTTTAATCTTGTTTGAATTCTGTGTGGTTTCAAAACAACAGGGCCTTGGCATACAGTGATTGCAAAGAAATTAATGAGAATTAAATATGCTGTGCTCTCCTTTTTCAGCAAGTGGGATCCCAGCGTTTCAGTGTCAACATGCCTCACAAGTTCAGCATTCACAATTACAAAGTGCCCACCTTCTGTGACCACTGTGGTTCATTGCTCTGGGGTCTTTTGAGACAAGGTTTACAATGCAAAGGTAAGGCGCCACTTTAGAGCTTTTCTTTTTGTTTGTGAGTGACTTGTAGACTTGGAAAGGCTTCAAGTTATTCTGTCTTTGCCAAAATGTACAGAAATGAATAGAAAGTAAGTAGTGGACCAATGTAAGGATTGCCATCATGGTTAGAAAATGGTCCTTTACCAACACCAGTCAGTGACAGATGCAGAGGACAGAGGTGAAGAAACACATTTTGCACTCACTGCCATGTAGGTTTATTGCCACATAGGATATTAGAAGTTGGCAGAAAATAAGGAGCATGAGAATGTACATCCCTACAGATTATGTGCCTTTTGTGTTTTGAGGTTGTTAAACTTTTTAAACATCATTATTCCAGCTACTATTCCCTTTAATATCATCTTCAAAAATTTCTATTATGTATTGGCTAGACTAGGTAGAACCAGTCCTGTGTGCCCATATCCAGATTATGAGGTATTCTTATCCAGCTAAATCATCCTTTGTGATGGTCTACCTAGCCCTTCTATTCCAGAAAATAAAGGATTCATTATGTTCTGCAGCTTAAGGACTATGTTCTCTGTACAGTAACTGTGTGAAGTTACGGCTGGCAGGTGCATTCATTTTAGCTGTCAAAAATATTTGGTTCTGTATCTGTTTGTTTAGAACTGATCCATATATTCCAAAGTGGGGAGAAAAAAGTGCAAACAGTTCCAAAGGAAAGTAGTGTTTTAGAAACAGTGAATAAAATACTTCAGTTACTAGGTTGAAGGGAGTAATGTCATGAAGATTGTCAGATTCTTAGAAAGTAGTGCCTAGTGGAATTATAAGCATTTTTGTTTTGATACACTGTACAAATGGATAGGTCCATCTTCAGAAATACATGTTATGTACACTTCTCAGCAGCAGAAACATGGAGTCACATATATGTATAAACATGTTATCTATTAAATATATCCTTTGCATTTAAGATGAGACATAACTACAGGTGAAGGTCAGACCTAATGTTTCATGTTACAAAATTGCTGAGCAGCAAGGGAAAGGAGAAATTTCTCCCATGGCAAAGTTATGTACCATGAGAGTGTTCTGAAGTTCAGACCTTCCCTTGTGATTCTGTCTAGTGAGCAGTGATGAAATGTTAGGCTCTAAATACTATTGCTTTACTGCTATTGAAAATTTGCACAAATGCAAATTATCTTAATTATTGTGAAGATATGTTGAGTGAAGATTTTTCAATTAAACCAGGGTTTTTTCTCTTTGTTTTTTTTTTTTTTAGCTAGAGCTATAGTATCTCTCCACCTAATCTGTGAATATATGAGTTCGCATTCATGTTCTATCTCAAGTACCATAACGGTTCATTTGCTCCCAAGTGTAAAAAATAATGTTATTTCTCATATGTATGCATTTACTGTGTAGCAGATGCACAGAAAAAATAGTGCTACGTTGCTTTCTTCATGTTCATAAAATTATTGCTTATAAAAATGCAGTGTTGTCTGCATGAAATGTAGAACTCACCTGAGCTGAAAATGCCATTTTCTGTGTGCTTGGTTTTTTCTCTTTAACAAGTGCTGAGTGACTCCTTTCTTCAGAGATGTACTTGCTTGCCCAGTGTGGTTATTAACACCATGAGAAGTGTGTAACAGAGGTTTATTCTTCTGTTTGTTTTTTTTTCACTAGTCACTCTTGTGCATCTTATTACAAAATATGTTCATAAAGTTGTACTGTACAAAATTTTCCTCCTTGCTTTATTTCAAGCAGTTCAGTTCCTCGATGTCCACTGTTCTGGATCCTAGGTCAGATGTTTTACGTGCCACTGAGGTTTTCTCACTGCATATACATTCACTGAAAATACCATGTTTAGCAATTTCTTTTTGCTTTTCTTGTGAGCTGATACATATTTAAAGAGGAAAGGCAGTGGCTTTCTGAAGCCCATGGTTACTGCCAGATACAGTGCCTGGATGTAATCCCAGAGGCAAATGTGTTTCTTTCTTTAGGGCTTGTACAGTGAAAGCATCATTGATGAAAAATATAGTGAAATGCAGCTTCATAAATACATACTTTTTATTTTCTTTTCTCTGAAAAGTAATGAAGCGAGTAATTTGAGCAATTGAATGTTAATCTAGCATTTAATTACACTTGAAGTTTTGCCACAAGAGGGCACTGAAGTCTCAGATAAAATATGTCACCTGCTCCTAACAAAACTGTGCTCCACCAGTTTCAGCGGAACTGTGTTCTTGCTCCTGCCCCATAATCTGGAAGCAATGTAACTTTTTTCACCTCTTACTTGAGGTATGCTCATCTCGGGAGATTTAAGAGAAAGAGCTTAGTAACTGGACTGCCATCTAAAGAAAGTGGATGTCTAACACTTTTATTAAAACTTAAAGCACTGTTGGTTTTATGATTGCCTGCATTAGAAGTTAATCTAATTCTGTAGAGTAGAGTAAGAAGGAATAAAACATATGGATCTAATGTTGTGCTCTTGGTAGAGGACTGTTAAAATCCAAGCTCTGAAGGACTTTTCTTCAAATTCTATTTAAGAATTACATGATCATTAGATATTTTCATTTGTTCCTGTGTCTCTTATGGGTACTGAGTGAAAACACTATTCTACGTTATCATACCAGAATGATAACCAGGTTAGTAACTTTATATTAGCTTTGAAGTGTACCTTCAAATCCAGCTCAGTATTTTCCTACTGAGATCGTTTTTATTTGAAAAAGTTCTTGGTAGGTCCAATAAGGTCTGATTTAGGTAAGACCAATGCATGCCAAGGTAGTATTTAGTTTACTTCACATCTCATTACAGTTTGCAAGATGAATGTACATCGACGCTGTGAAACAAATGTGGCACCAAACTGTGGAGTGGATGCTAGAGGCATAGCTAAAGTTCTTGCAGATCTTGGAGTCACTCCAGATAAGATCACTAATAGCGGGCAGAGGAGGAAAAAGGTAATTTTACTATGAATTATCACAGAAAAAAGAGATAAGTATGACTGTATTGTAACTTTATTAGTTGGGGTTCAATCCCACTGAACTGACTTGCGCGATAATTTTTTTTAAGTCAGTACAGATCTAAGACTTTGGCTTTTGTTTTATAAGTGCAAATCATCTATTCTGAATTTTGGTATGAAAATTATTTTGACCTGCTACAATGCTGCAAACCTGGAGTCTGTAAAACGTGTGGAAGAATTTTCCCTTTTTAATTTTGGGGAAGGAGATTTGACAGAGAAAGAGTGTATGACACAACATTTCATGAAAACATAGATGCCTGTTTGGCTCTGAATTGGCATTGGATAATTGATTGACTGGGAGACAGATCTGCTCCATAGTATTGTAAATGCTGATAAATGAGCAAAGTGCTGATTCTCATGGAGAGGAGCTGTTTGCCAGAGACAGTTCCACAGTTATCACTATTATAGGAGGAACCAGGCTGTTTTAGAAATAAAAAGCGTAGGTCACCCAAGTACATCCAAAGCCAATGGAGTTATACTGGATTGATGATATGTATCCTGGATCAAATTGAGCCCACACTTTATATCTGTGTATGATTGTGATAACAGACACATTGCTCTCTCTTACAGAAATAGGCAATTTTTACCATAATTTCTTTAAACACTGGCATTTGCTTCTTTTCATTTTCCTACCTATTGCACACTGGGATCCCATGTGCACTGTTTAAAATGTTACAGAAGCATAGGAAACTCAAGAATAAATCAATTGATCTGACTCTCCTGGGCAAAGTTGTTGTCATGTTATTACTTCATGAGTTAGTTTGCAGTGCTTGCTGATACTTGCTATAAACGTATTTATGGGATAGACTTGAATACAGACTCATGGTGGCTATTCAAAACTTTCCCACTCACTGGGTATGTTTGCTGCATTTATTTCATCTTAAGAACCTGTTTTTCTTTCAATTGCCTGTTCTTTCAGTGTTTATATTATGGTCTCCATTTGATATGATGCCATCTACAGTGTGGGTGAGGTTCTACTAGTAAGAATCCATGGGGCTAGAACACTTTCACATTGCTTGATACTTCCACTTATGAATTAAAGTTGTTGAATTAAATTTCCTCATGGCATGGGAAGACCTCACAGCTGAGTACCCCTTTTGGAATTGTTCTTAGCTAATTGCAGGTGCAGAGACTCAACCACCAGTTCCAGGAAGTGCATCGTCAGAAGAAGATAGGTCAAAGTCAGCACCAACATCTCCGTGTGATCAAGGTCAAACATATCTTTTTATTTCCTAACTGAAATATTTTTTTTTGTCACACATTTTCCTTCTTAAAACTATGAGCCCCAGCCTCTGTAGAACCAAATCAGTTAAGTAGTTACCACCAGAAATTGAAGCACTTAGAGTTATGAACTGCAAAAACTTTTTTAAAAGGCCTGCTTCTCATTTCATTTAAATCTGTGAAATAAAGTGTCTTTCAAAGGGTAAATTATAAAACAGTCATCTTAAAATATTAAGTTTATTAGATGGGTCCTTGTCAACAAAATACATTTATGGAAGGAGTTTATACATTCCTACTGTAAGAGTGAGAACATTTTAAATAGTAACACAGAACTTGAGAGAACCTTTATTTATCTGAAAATCCTCTGTTAATAAGTTTCTGAGATAAAATTGACTCCTTGTAATTCCATGTTGAACATTTGTGACAATAAAAGCTTCCACCCAGATAGGCTATGCTCGCGTATCTGGTCTCTAGAGGCTTCATAAAGCTGTGTTTCTTTTCAGCAATTTTTTTTAATGCATAGATTTGGACAAAAATATTTTAATCTTCACTGATACCACCTGACTTCATTGAGCTGAACAGCCAATTGTGTATGTATGAACAGCCTGAGTGTGTATGTCAGGAGCACTTTTTGAGTCTGATTTATTTGTTGTTTTTAAAAATCAGAAGTCTGTGAGGTATTTTATGTACCATCACGTGTGTAATCTGACAAGTGAAAAATCTTTGCACCAAGACATAGGAAGACAGAAATTTTTGTGTCAAATTCTTTGAAAGTTGTTTTCTGTTGAGACATTTCTCAACCTTATTTTAAGGAAGACACTTCCATAGGTCCATTGTAATTAAGTGCTGTAAACCTCTGCATCCAGAACTGATTTAAATTTGTCAACCTTTTGGTTTCGCAGAAATTGTTCTGATTGAATAATAATTTTTTAAATATCTGATGTTTTGCTGTCAGAATTCGTCTAAGTTCTCTCTTAAATTTCACTTTTTTAGCTGTCCAGTAAAGTTGCTTCCAAGGCCATCAGGCAGAAGTAACATGCAAAGCTTGGGACAGACCCCAAGGTCCGTTAGTCACCAAGACTCACTATATTTAACACTGAGAAACCTTCAGAACCGTTTAGCAGATCTACACAATTGCTGCTTGAAGCAGCACTAGGAATGGTCAAAGACTTTATTGGCAGGCGTCTGCTAACAGCTGGAGCTGAATAAGATGCTCCATTCATGTTGACTTCAAGGACTGGGACAGCCAACTATCCTTTGAACTTTTGAAGACACAGCTCTAAAATACTTAAGCAGGAAGATGAGTAAGTGCTGCAGGAAGATAGAGATATTCAAAACAAAGTACTTCTCTGTGGTACAGGAACACCCAAAGTCACTTAAAACAACTATTTGGCTACTATTCTGACTTATCTTTCAAGTTTTGGATATGTCATTCTCTTAGGTTCATTTTAAAAGGCCACCCTTCCTGTTAGAGCAGGGGTTTGGCTGATTACTGTAAGGTGGAGAAGCAGTTTGCTAAATATGTATTCTTAGCCACAGAATGCTCTTAAACACAGCATTCAGAGATGATGAATGTCCCTTCCCACACTGATACAGACTAACACAGGCTGTTTTTCTGATGGTTAGTTAAAACTAACTTTTCCTCACGTTTCAACAGAAATCAAGGAGCTGGAAAACAACATTAGGAAAGCATTATCGTTTGACAATCGGGGAGAGGAGCACAGAGCAACAGCTACGACGTCAACAGACAACCAGCTTAACAAACCTGGGGAGAATGGTGAAAATGGGGAGGTTAAACAGGCTCAGGGCAAGCGAATAGGCCTTGAAGAGTTCAACTTCATCAAAGTATTAGGGAAAGGCAGCTTTGGCAAGGTGGGTAGCTTTTTTTTCTTTTCTTTTTTTTTTTTTTTTTTAAATTGGTGTGCAGGGGGTTTTTGACTGTATTGCTTTGGAAATGTTCATAGGGACATTCAGAAAGTGCTTTACCCAACAAATCAGAAATACCAGTCACCTAATGAGCTGGCATTTTCTGTGCTTTAGCTCACTTTGTTAACTAGGGTCAAGCCTTTTGAAACAAAGTGTCAATGTTCCATTGTATCAGGATATTGGTAATAAAGACATACATACAGTTACATACACACTGTTCAACTAAATTTCTTTTGGTCAAGGAGGAAAAATCAGCTCAGTAATAATGCTGTGGAGTTACTTCACTTTCTAGATGATACCCAGTTCAAGTTTACTTATTTCACAGAACAGTTTATGTGCTTGTTTTTCCTCAATGGGTGTGTTCAGTGCTGGAGGAAGCAGAACTGAAGCATTTCCACTCAGATACGACAAGGGCTTAGAGGGCTGACCAAAATACCACATAAGCAGCAAAGATGTAACTCACCAGATACCTTCCCACAGTAGGGAATTGATGAGGGATGGAATTGCTTTGTTTACAGGGCTTATAGATTTTCTTTTCACACTGCTCTGTACTGTGGAATCAAAGAGGAGGACTGAAATGTGAATCTGTTTCAGAAGTACACTCTTCCTTCCTTGATATACAGGAACTGCAGATGGAAGGGAACAAGGCTGAAGCAGTTCTTTTGTCTCCCTGTTTTCTAATCCTTTCTCTGAAGATTACCCTGGCTCCAAGCCAGAACTGACCTTAAAGAGAATATAGGGCCCAAACTTTAAACAATAGTAGTAGTTAAAAATCAACAACTTGAAAGCAGCTGGAATGGTAACTTTGTATTTTATACTAAGTTCATCAGACTCAAATCTTACTAACAAAAGTGGGAGATAAAATTGGGAAATAAATTTCTGTTCTATATCAACTTCCTTGTTTACTTTTTGAGACTTCACTAAGATAATTAACAAAATAGATACCTTCTCTTTCAAATTGAAAGAATACCAGAAGTATATTTTTCTAAAATTACAGTACTTTACTTTTTATTTTAAAAACTGCAGCTTCATTCAGGAAAGCATGTAACTGGTTTTGAGTTTCCAGTGCAGTCAAACTCATATGCAACCCTGCGTTTATGGCATCTGTTGTTCATATGTAAACAGAATTTCTCTTTCTTTTAGGTAATGTTAGCTGAGCTAAAAGGTAAAGATGAAGTATACGCAGTGAAAGTCTTGAAGAAAGATGTCATACTTCAAGATGATGACGTAGACTGTACAATGACAGAAAAGAGAATTCTTGCATTAGCACGGAAACATCCGTATTTAACACAACTTTACTGCTGCTTCCAGACAAAGGTAAGCTACGTGAACCTTTTACCAGTTTGTGCCCAAGGAACAATATTCACTATTTCCAGACTGAAAGACAACAACATGAAAAGTACAACAATATTTTGAAAATATTTCTGGTAAGTTTTTGGCATTTCCGTAGTATTGTACGGGAGTACTGGCTGCTGTTAAATAGTATAAATACTGTTACCGCGTAAGTACCAGGAGATGGCAGTAAATGAGTTAAAAAATAAGAAAGCCACATGCAAAAAATACACAAAAACTACCGAGGTGCCATTTTCTGTGTTTCTTTGGTACATTAATAGGGTGCATCATTTATTGAATTAAGTACAAAAGTCTTTAACAGCCAGTAATCAGAGTAAAAATGGTAAAACAATCTTGTTAGAAATGGGGTTATGGCAGAACTCATCTTTTCAGTTTTCTTGTGCTGTGTAGTATACAAAAATGTTCAAAAAAGAAAGGAAATGGGTATAATGCTTATCAAGTTCCTATAATGTTAGTGACACCCATGTGCTTGAGGAGCAAGGAGAAGGAAGGCAGAGAGAGCTAATAATGAGAGTCTGTTACCGTGGTGTGTTCCTTGCTGGTAATTTTTCATACAGAATTCCTCTTCATAGCATGTTTTGGATTTGCTGCTTATATAAAAGTGAATGTTTGGATGGTGTAGCTCAGTCTGTATCCAGTCAGTGTAAGTGCTTGAAACCAGTTGTGTTTGCAGAATATTTCTGGTTTCCTTTTGTAGTTTCTTATTACTCTCTTGTCGTTCAGCTGAGCTGAATTTGAAACTAAGTGATCTTTAAGGTCTCTTCCAACCAAAAGCATTCTGTGATTTTATGAGGTAAAAATGCCATTTATTTCAGTGGGATAAATTTTTGACCTATGAGGAATAGGTTTAGATATTTGTGTGTTTTAAATGAAACACTTGAAAACAATCACTTCCTTGAAACTTGTGGGGTTGGTGTTTTGTTTTTTTTCAGTAAGACACTACATTTGGGTATTTGAGTCAATTTAATGGAAAGATTAAATGAATAATTAAATTACCATATTGAACAAAATTAAGAGTTGCTAATAGTGTGTATGAGTGTATGTGTGTGCATATGCAAATACCTATATATTCACATACTGTAACCAAAACTATGTATGTCACAAGTAAGCAATTGCAATACTTACAAGTGTAGAATTACAGAAAAGCTGTGACTAAAAGATCTTCTAGCAAAATTGTCAGGAAAGATAAATAAGGCAGTGGGAAGGCCATTGAAAAACAGCTAGTAGGATCAAGATTATAATGGTTCAAATACAGAAATAGCAAGCATTTAATATGTTTATACAGTTCTTAAAATAGTGAAAATGCATTAGCATTTTATAGGCTTTGAAGTTGTCACAAAACAGTAGCCCAGGAAGATGTGTATACAATTTATGTCTGTGGAGAATGTTTCATGCATTCAGTCTTTTATTTTATGTGTGACCATACTCTTAAATTGTTTTAGTGTATTATTTTTAAGTTTGTAACTAGAACTAAGCATATTATTTCAGATGAAGGAAGCGATAAAAAGATTGTACTTGGGTGATGTGAACAGAGAGGGACCTTTATGACTAAGTGCACTCCCTGAAGTGCAAATAAATGCATCAGCAGCCTGATGGGAATCATGTGGCAGAACATTGGTAAAGATCAGTTTTACATGATATGAATTATGACTGAAAATTCTCCTGCTACTTCATGGATTTCCTGGACGTTCCTTTCCTTTTATACTTTTTATCTGTTCTCCCCTCTTTTATATCATGCTTTCTGCTTTCCTCCCTGCTCTCCAAAGCCATTCATCAAAGATGTTGAGAAATTCTTCTCACCATCTTCTTTCTTCCCAGTTCTCTTAACAGAGAGAAACTGTAGTTTGTGGCTTTTCTTGAACTCAGAGGAACTGATACTTAAGTGGTTTATAGTTTACAAGTCATAGGCTAATGTCTCTTATCAAATAACCAAAACTACACCTGGTGATACCCAATCATATTAAAAGCCCACAGTTGAAAAATTGAAGGATTTTTTTGAGCATGGCCTATGAACAGTTTACAAAGAACTCTTTATAAAGAAATGAAACAACCAAACACCAAAAAATATGTAAAAGCAAAAGCAGTACATCTGCTAAAACTTTAAATTATATATGAATGACAACAAATGAAAATGTACCTAGTAAATTAGTCACCGAATGATTTGCTCAGGTTCAGTGGAAAAACAGGTAGAAAAACTTGCTTGAACAAACATAGTTTGTGGTTAAAATAGCTTTTCTGAGACAAAGGCTGTTGTACAATAGGTTTTAAAATGTGTTTCACAGTAGCGTGTAGTTACTTACGTTGTGATTTTATGCTGTACCATGGCTACTGTACTTTACAGAACTGGTCCCTGTAGTGATCAGGCTGGAATTAAATTTTACATTTCAAGTAGAGCATACTTACTGCATACACCCTTAATGGGAAGATTGACTCACTGTTTGTTGTCAAAGCACTCAGAGGTTGTCTTCATAGAACGAGATTGCTTGCTTTGTTCCCCTTCCACAAAAATGCAGATGTAAAAGTTTGACTTTATATATTGCAGTGTTTTCCTTCAGTAATCAGCTGAAGACACTGTGGAAAAGTTGCCTAATGTGCTTTTTACAGTAAGTATGCTTCAGTATTATTTATTTTTTACATGGAGTGCAAACATTAGTGTCATTTACTAAATGATACTATTATTATCACAGCAAGTAAGGAAGCATATTTTAAATTATTTTGGAATTCAGAAATTGTGCCAAAAAATGGCTAAAACCAGCATACCTTATACACTAATGTGTTCTTAGCCCTATATATCTAAATTTCTTCTAGCAATCCCATCTAACTTCCTTATTTTAAAGAAATATTCTTGGGACTGACATTTCTCATGTTTCTGCTTAGTCCAAAAGCAACCTTTGACCAAACCAATTCGCTTTAAGCTTATCAAAAAATGATCCCCACCCGAATCAACATTCTATATTAAGATTTTATATATTCAAATATTGTACTTCAGGAATAGTCTTATATTCTTCTGCAGTCTGATCTGGAAGTTAAGGGAGATGGGTTCTGTTCCGAAGCTTGAGATAAAGTATGCAAAGCTGATGTAGGATGTTTTTATCTGCAATAGTTTGAACTATGAACTCCACAGCCCAGTCCTACACATCAGAAAGAATGTAAAATCTCCAGGGAGGACCTCAGCTGATGTGCATTTTTACGTGGAAGGAGCTTAGCTATTTTAGCTCAGCATATCTTAAAAAATTGTGTCACAGTTGGAGAGTGGTTTTCAACACTCTTATACTATGACAGCATTTCCCTTCTTGCTTTGCCAGAATATGGTCATTGCATCTATCAATGTATTCAGAAGTTTGAGTTATGTTTTGCATGTGGTCTGTCAGCAGGAATATAAATGATGAATACTGTATTCTGTATTTGGCACTCCCGTAGTGAAAATTCCCAAGGCCTGTCATACAGGGTACAGCATTTTTGTAATAACTGACCTTTGCTTACCATCATCTTTGATTTATTCGGAACTTCATTGTGTCATTTATTGAGAAAACATCAGGAGTTTTCAGGACTAGTGCTGTTTTCATTCTGTTTTCACTCTTCCTCCTATCTTCTCTTCTTCTGTGTCTTGGTCCCTTGATTTTTTAGTAAGGAGTGTCTTACCTGACAGTAATACTGACGCTGCCCAGTTCCCCCCTTCAGGGCCCTCTTCACTCCAACCTCATACCATGCTTCAGGGATCAACTATGGAACAGTATCAACATTTGAATTTATTGGTAGTGCTTCAGTCAGGTGTTGTCTAAGGGGTTTTAAGTGTTTCTAGAGCTATTTTCTCTGAAGACATTCTTGTATTTATGATACTTCATTCACTTTTGGAAGTTTTGGAAGTGTGAGAATTAAAGTGGTTTTTAATGGGAAGTTCTAGAAAATATAACTAGCTTCACTTTATTCCTCCTACACCCCTGTCAACCTTCTTCAGAGTACTTAAAATTTTCTAAACCTCTACCCTATAAGATGCGTACACATATATGTGCACACCCTATAATTTATAGTGAATTATCCTAATAAATACTTAAGAAATAAAATGGTTTTAAAATTATTTAAGACAGTGAAAGCTTTATTATGATAATGCATTATAAAATTAGAAGATTTGGGAGCTACTGCTTTTAACATCTGCCATTTGATTTTTTTATCCAACTTTATGAAATTAGATAGATTTGAAAATAGTGCTGTCCTCTTTTCATAGCACTATGTTCAACAGACATAGTAGAGAGTATTATTAGTGCAGAAAAATGTTCCTTTTGAATTATAGAGTTGCCGAACTTGTAAAGGACCCTTAGTCAACATTATAGCTATTTCTGTTAGAGGAAACAAGTAGTTAAATAAAGGGTAGAGAAAGTCAGTTACTACAGGTAAATAGTTAGACTTATACCACCCATAAAAACAATCTTCTTCTATACAATGTTAAAATCAGCCTATCTATCCATAGCATAGCTCCTGGGCTCACATATAAGCCATTCACTTCTTTCCTGTGTTCTGCTGTAGGAAGGTAGAGATCAGCCATATGACAGTGGCAAAACTGAAGGACATCTAGGAAGAGGCTCTAGTGACCCTATTATGACTATGTTGATCCCTTAACTGTTACATTCTACCTAGTGGCTTACTACTGGTTTATCCTTGATTATCAGTACTGTGGTTCAGGTATTATTCCTTTCTGCTGTTTGCACTGTACCTAGCACCCTCTGAGTGATGCTAGAGGTCTGGTTTTATAAAGCTGAAATTTAGGATATTTTATTTCTATTTCAGCTGTCCTGATGTACCTTCGTTACTCTGCCAAATCTCTGAATCTCTTTATGCATCAGATCCTTCTAAAAACCAAGAGTGATCAGTCTTTCTTCTACTATGAGTTGTATTTAAATGTTTCCAGGAAGGGTTTGGAAGTCCAGTAGAAAGCTGTAAAATGGAGTTCCATTTTTAAAGTGACTTCTTTCATTTGTGAAAGAAAATGTAAAACACCAAAAGGAAAGAGAATCACATGCTAATCATTTCTTTAAGTCCTAGTTTCTAAGGGCTTTCTAAGTTGATTTACGAAGAATTACTGTACTGTGTGACCAAAACTGTCTTTGGTAATGTAAAAGCAAGTCTTATTTCTCTTATGTGTATTGTACAAAAAATTACATGTCTTCTGCAATAATAGCTCAGAGGAGTGTCATTTATGATATACAGTGCAAATTAACCTAACTGACTGGCCACTGTTACATTCATCTGGGACTAATCAGAGCTTTTAATCCATTTTATCTGGTATTCCCGTACTTTTGTTGCTAAGCAGCTAAAGCCATTATGCAGATATTGCTATATGGGTGTAATCAGTTTAACACAAGTTTGCATTGCCTTTTATTACTGATTAGTGTCAAATTAGAACTTTTTAGGGCCCAATTCTGTTCATTATTATCCCTGCTTCAGTGGATTTGTACATGTGTGAGACAAAAGACTAAATGAACTCTGTATTTTTAGCTATTTTAACTCTAAAATATTTTAATACAATTTAAATATAAAATTATTGACAAAGATTTCTTAATGGTAAGTGTTAGCTATGGTAAAAAGGTAGAATAAAATTGTAGGTAATCATAGAGCGATGTTATTTATACTGTTTCTATTATGGTACCTTTTTATATACACATTTATACACAATTATATTCAAACCTCATTTTAATATTTTATTGACTTGTATTGCTATATATGCATATACACAGAATGTGAACAATAGTAGGTGTTTTTTAATTCCCAGCTGATTTCTACGGGCAGTTCATATCATAAGAAATTAAAATGTACTGATTTTGACTCTTTCTTCAGAATGTTTCCTGAAGCACTAGAAGTTAGATTACTATCTGGTGATGTTTCATATATCATACAGTTAAGAACTTATGTGAATATATCAAATTGTGGCAGAATAAGGTTTTACAGAAATTTGTATACTGTGTATGTTAAATTTAGATTTCCTGTTGACTGCTACACCGTATGAATGCATTGACCGCGATCCCCGCATTGTCTAAAATAGACATTATGGTCAAGAATAGTTGGAACGGTGAAGCTGATGATTAAATACTGTAATCATTGTCTCCCTCACACACACAAGCCCCTGTTTCCAGCATGATGACCCGGTTTTGGGAAACTTGCTGTTACGCTGCTCAGTTATCGCTAGCTGCTCTTGAAGGATTATTAAAGCCTGGTTAGCTCACTGAAGATTCATTGTTCACATTAGTCCTTTTAGTGTTAAACTTCAAGTCAGGCTATCAGTGCAGCCAGGCTCATCAAGGGCCTGTAGGAGAAATTATTCCTCCAGCATCAATCAGAAGAGTCTAAATGCTTCTCTTTCAGACAGGAAGGACTTTTATTTTGTGATGTAGCACCCAAACTGAACAGGACTCTTTCACACCCTCTCAAAGCTAGGGCTTGTTCCTAGTTTGCATGTATACAAGTGAGTGCTGCAGCTGCAGCTCCATGGATTGCTTTGCTGTAACCAACTGAGGCCTCCACAACCCTGGGAATAGTCCCGAGTCAGCATCTGTGGCCAGAATTCACTGCAACTGCCGTCATGAAATAGGTGAGGGGAAGCTGGAGTTTGTACTGATTTTTTTTACCTTGGTCCTCATGTCTGCGTATTAGGGTTTTAGAGTTAACTATGCCAGTAGTTCACTGTGTTACAGACATCTTAGTTTAGCCAAGCGTAAAATTCAACTTCAGGATTTTAATCCTCATCTGATCATGTGCAGGCAGGAGATTTTTAGGATAACAGGTAGAGCTAAGGGCCTTTTAGGTACTGTTTTTATATCTCTTGGACAGAGTAGCTGCAACTACATATTACACACTTTTCCTCTTGGAAAAAGTGTGTTTCTCCAGTTGAGGCATGTTTGAGGGGAGAAATTTTCAGACAACCTGCCAGATGCTTTGCCAGTAACTTTCCTGGCAGGCCTGTCTGTCTTGTACACTATCTTTTAGCAGAGATTAGAGGAGAAAGGAATATTGTCATCCAAACTGGATGAAGGGGGTAGCAGACTTTCAAACTGGAGTAGTCCCATCCCTTACCGTGCCCACAGAATCTCTGTATAAGCTTTGCACATGACTGTGTTAACATCATTTTGGTTGGTTCCTGATCTGGCATTCTTAATCTTAGAGCTCTTGTGGGAACGGAGTACTGTTCCTTATCCAGGAGGATAATTGAATAATGCTGCTTTAAATGAAATCCTACATGTTAAAGCTGGATTGTGGCTTTCAGTTTAGTTTTGTCTTGGGAGAGACAAGTGGGAAGGATAAGGATGATATAACTTATAGCAGCAGCCCTCGGAAGAAATGTGCCTGACTGGTTTCTGTCAGGATCTGTTACCCTGCAGCCACGTTCTGTGACCTTCCTTTCTGTCCTTTCTCTGTATGTAGATCTTGAGACCATCCTCACACGTGTTGTAGGTTCCCTCATTTGGACAGAAGAGACCTAGGTGTATGACCTACATGAACCCACTGGTCCCTTGTCCTCGCACCCTTTGTGCTTTTTCTTGTATTTTATGGCCATAAAGCACTATTGGCAATGTGTCTGTAATGGATTCAGGATAAAAATGAATTTTTAAATGTAAAACCTATCTTTAAAATAAATGAAAATGTAACACTCACATGGGTAGCTGTCAGGATGTCTCATTTATGCTTGTGCACTGTTTTAAAAGCTATTTAAAGGAAGCCTGTGTCACACAAGAGATTGTGGGGAAACATTTAAGGCTGTGTTTGTTAGGTGTTGCTCTTACA
Organism: Pseudopipra pipra; assembly: GCF_036250125.1. Classification (NCBI taxonomy): domain Eukaryota; kingdom Metazoa; phylum Chordata; class Aves; order Passeriformes; family Pipridae; genus Pseudopipra; species Pseudopipra pipra. Next base: position 27,576,602 of record NC_087551.1, read on the forward strand.
AGTAAACAACTAACGCACCCCAAAGGAAAAGTCAGGAAAAAGGAAACTGCATATAAAATTTGATTCTTCTGCAGCTTCTTTTCTAAATGCAGGAAATTATTCTCTTTGGAATACATTTGGGCACTTTAATACAACTTTTTTTTTTTTTGGTAACTACAGTAAGCTTAGTGAATTATAATTGTACACCAGAGAATTTCACCATGGGAAAGGAGTGGAACTTGCAAAACATTTGGGTTTGCATCTTTAGTAACATTTAGTAAAATTTTCATTGCTTTTTTTACCATGTACGTGGAGTAATTTTAGTTTTGGCATGACATGTCTTCTGCTCCATGCACCATGTGTGAGGTGGGCCAAACTTGAGTAGGGTATAACTTAAGTTACTCTTTATCCCTTCTTCTCAAAACCGCACCATCAGATTATTTTTACACTTTTAATGGGTATGTGAGTAGGTTTGAGGGAATCCAGTTCATGCCATTTTATCTCACTTGTGGGTGAGTACTTTTAGCAAAAACAGACACACTTTTTTTTTTTTGATGGCTGCAGGGTTTATTCTTGCATAGTTACTCTGGGCTGTGTAAGAGTAGTGATGCCCAGCCTGTAGTCTCATGCTTGCGTGTGGAGAAGCATGTCAGGAACCTCTTTGTGTTCCCACATGACCGTTGTCTAAGCTTAGAATTATTCAGTGCATTTTCCTTAAAATTATGATGTAGAAGATGGTCTATAATGTCAACTGAGCAGTTAAGAGAAGTGACTCTCTTAACTGTGTGTACTTGAGGGCCTATGAGCTCACAGCTCACACCAAGGCTGAAATGCTGTGTGAAGAGTATATAAAACTTCCACGAATAGTAAGAAGCAGTAAACATAAATCTATAAAACATGTACATGTAAACTGTATGTCATCATTAATGGTTTTCTGTTCTCTTCTAGTGAGCTGATCAGTCACTAAAAGGTAATTGGTCAGAACTAAGGAAACCTGGATAATAAAGACTACTCCCAGATCTTGGCTATGCTTATTAGTACAGTAGATCATAGGAATGCAAAGAGTGTTCATGGAAGGCACTATGAAGGTTAACTTACAACCTTAACTACTTTAATTGTGTGTAGCTAGTAGTAAGTCTGCATATTTCCATAATCTAATTTTGAAGTTGTGACCTAGAGAGATCACCCTATTTTATCCTTCATACATCCAAGGAAGACTCAGTTACAGCTCTTCCTTACAGAGTATGTGCATCTTGACAAGTACACAAGAAGGAAAATTATCCTTTTAGGTATTTGACTTTCCATTCAGCATATAGAAGGATGAAGGGGATCCATTTCATAAGCTTCTATAAATAAGTTTTTCCTAGAAGCTTCACAGAATCACACAAGATAACTAAATTCAAATGCTCTTATTGATAAGTAGTTTCTTGAAAAGTCTGTGGTGGTGCTTGCTTTCTCTTTTCTGTTTTCAGAAACCCAATATTAAACTAATCACACAGAATTCTGCCACTTAAAACTCCTTTGTGAAATGTAGAAAAAACTATGCCCTGAAGATAAAACTATTTTCTTCTGTACTGTCTTACTCATTTCAGAGGGTTTGGATGGCTTAAACAATGGCAGAATTTTGGACAGAGTTTCCTGTTGTCTGACTAATTTAAACTTATGAATTTCTGGGGTTTTCAACTGCATTAAGCCTATGCTTTGCCAAAAATTAATCAGGTTCTGGAAACAGGAAAGTACGGAAAATAAAATAGATACAATTAATGCTTTTAAAGGTCACTGTTGCATTTATAGAACTACAGAAATCCAGACAGTGAAGAGAGGTGTATGAATAATGACTTTCCATAGGTATTGAAAAAGTCTGCCTCAGGTAACTCGTATTTATCATAAGAACAAAAAAAGCCAGTATATGGGGCTTACACAGATCAATGGATATTCCTAAAGGCCTTCATTTTCAGTAAGAGTTATGAAAACAAGTTGAACAAAGAACCTTATATGTAGACTAAGGATTTTGCATGTATTTATTAAGTTTTTATTAATTCTGTGTGTTCACATTTTTTTTCTCTTGAAATATGAAATTTTAACCTGTTGCTAGATTCCTCTCATCCCCTTTTGAGAACTGTTTTTTTACAAAGGGCCAAAGAAAAGACAGAAACAAATTCTGTTCTTATGAAGTTCTGCAGAAGACATGCTAATGTAAGAGCAACCAACAGCACGTTTGGCCCAGTCTCTAGCAGTGCCAAAGCACATGCCCAGGAAGAATGTAAAGCATATCATGACATTTTTCCAGAATGGTATCCCAATATCATGAGATTGATGACTTGGGCATTTCCTGAGCCAAAGATGGTGGGTTTGCATGTAATCAGATGGCACTTTGCATATAATATGGTTTGTGGGAAGTGTTAGAGTGAGAAGCTATTTGGAAATGTAGCTGTTGGAGAGCATTGCATTTTGTTCACCCCTCTGGAGTGGAGAAATCTTCTTAATACCTCTGCAAACAGACAGCCCTGTAGGGCAGTATAAATCTTTATACCATTTCTTTTTAATGATATTTCTGAAAGTGGTGTCTGTGCCATTAAAAAACCTCAAAACTGATGTAGCTTCGCTATTTTTTCATCATTTTCTCAAGTAGTGAAATAATGTATCTGAGTATCTGGAAATAGCAACTAAATCTACTGAGATTTGTCAGATAGGAAAAAAACAGGATTTCCTATAGGTATTTTGATATGCATGTCCATAATGTACTGTTCTCCATACATTAGTTAGAAAAAGTATTACATACTGTTATCCAGGTAAACAGTCCACAGTAAATTTGATAGAACAGTTCTCAGGTTACATTTTCCATCACCGAGAACTAAGGTACTGACAGAAAGAGGTAAGTGTTACATTATCTTGTGCTTTCCCATCAGGAACATAAGCAGTGAACCACAGCTGGCAATGTCATGGCAGAGCCAAAAGGGCATCATGCATAATGCATTAGACTTAATTAAGGAGCATGCCAAAGAGTGATGCCATCCTCTTTCAAATTTTCGGTGTGCAGTGTTCGTCTGTTGAATTTCTGAAGCAGAAATGAAATAAAGGGGTTCTTTAAACTTATTTCAGCCACTTTTTAACACATTTATCTGAGCATTTCTTGAAGAAAAGATTGGGTATAGACAACTTTCAGAAAGGACAATAGCTGTGTTGGATATACTGATGCATATAACCCATGGATTTATTTATGGACCCATACAGTAGGAGAACAAGTTTTAAAACAGGAGTTAATTAGCTTCTTTGGACATCCAAGAAATCTCACTTGTTGTGTGTTAAGAGAATCAAAGAGGAAAAATGAAATAAGTTTTGGCAGGAAGAGGGTCTATCTTCAGGGCTTTAAAATTCTCTATAGCCCTGGAAGGTCCTTTTTGGTTGCATTCAGATGTGAGAAACTTGGTGGTCATGTTGCTGAGGTCTCACTCATACAGTCTTGTGCCACATGTTCTCGTGCTTGCAGTACTCAAGAGCAAGTTCTTTAATGGCAACTGCTCTATTGCAGCAGCAATAGGAAAGGAAGCTTGCAGAGCTTTTCCAGCACAATGAGAAATGGGAAGATATATCTAATGAGATTTCTGGATCAGAAATGAGGGAGGTTTAGATAGGAATCTGAATTTAAAGAGGCTTAAACTCACCAAATCTCTGATCTTTTGGAAATTTGCCATGAATCTGTGGGAAAAGTTAGGAAAGAATTGTTGCTGGGTGATATGCCCTAGGAGATTAAATGCTTTCTACAGTGCACTTCAATGTGGTATTATTATATAAAACACTCAAAGTGGTTCAAATATCCCTTAGGCGAACATGTAATCTCAGCCACATGCGTAACCCAATAGCTGAGTATTGTTTCACTCTGCTTTTTAACTGAATTTAGACTGATGATTTGAGTCTAAGAAGCCACAGGCAGCTCCCTAGAACCTAAATATTGCCAAGTTCAGGATTTAATAGACAATGCAAACTTTATTAAAATTAATCAATGATTATCTGATTGCACAGTTACCATCATTCTGTAAATAGCATCCACAGAAAAGGGATATGTTTACTGACCTTGTCCAGAGAAAAGTAATGTTTTATCCATTAGTATCCATGTTGGTTTTAAAGTTGTTTACATTCTTTGAGGAAATGCGGAAGCTACTGCTTGAAGAGGTTAGAGGACATATGAGTTTATATGTTCCTTTTGAAAATATTCTTGAAACAAATGCTAAATTAAATTATTCAAGTAATAGCAGAGAGAACATTATGTCTTGGCAAGCTGAATTTACTCTGTTATACTTGAATAAAGAAATCTGAACTATGGGGGGGGGAAGTTGCCAGATCTTATCATGATACAGTGAAGAATTACATAGTTTTTTTGGTCTTACCAGTAAGTTTTGCTTGCAAGTTACTGCCTTTGTCAAGTTACTGATTGTCTCAGAAAGATAAACGGAGTACAAATAAAATTATTTGATGGTTTTAGTAGAATGTTTAGAAGGTTAAAAGCATGATAATCTGTTAATGAAAAATTCTGAGGATTTTAATTCTTTTTCCTTTTCCTTCTTTTTCCCTGTAAGAGTAGATGTCTGTTAATTTAAAAAGCAGTAATTTGTGATCATTCCTTAAAGCTCTCCTTTGAATTATGTAAATTGTTGTCCCTTAGAAACCTTAGGTTATAAACTTCAAAGGAGTCTCATGAAGCCTCGAGGTGAAAGTAGGTGAAATTTTCAAAAAGACTTTCTCTCCCATATGGAACTAAAGATATGGGAAATTGTGTCAGTGCAACTGAAGTTTGCTTTGAAATGCTGGGTTAGCACAACCACAAAGTACGGAATGGAAAGGTTGAAATCACTGCTGGTGTACTTACTGAATCACAAAGGCTAAGTTCGTGCAAATCGTTCCCACTGCTCTTTTGTTCCTAATTCCAGAGAACATTTTTTAATGATTAATATATTTTTTTCTTAGAATGAAGTATTACACTGGGCCTTGGTTACAGCAGATTACATTTCCCTGAACATGTTTTACTCCAGGAATAGTTGTAGAAATGCAATGTCAAATCAGTGAGGCAAATATAAACCACAAGTTCAACATTTTGTAATCGTACAGAGACAAATGTTATCCCACTAGTGTTCTTTCTCTCCTAAAATATAAGATTTCTTTTTAAATCTGTTTAGTTATGAGACACCAGTTGCATTATTCTGCTTTACTGGCTTGCTGTGTTGGTCTGTCAGTTCAGTTCTTGTGGCCTATGTGCAGTTTTTGATCCTAAATTAAGAAAGATAAAAACTTTGCCCTCTCTTTGCCTTGTTTCACATAACACCACAATTGCTATAAAAGTAAGATAAATACATTGGAAGTTACTCCATTTGGGTTTTTTATTATTTATATTAAAAATAATTATGTGAACCTTTGACAAAATTTTTTTAATTGAGCAGCCTGGTCCAGTGGGAGGTGTCCCTGCCCATGATCTCTTTCAACCCAAATCACTTTTTGATTCTGTGATCCTATAAATATACACTTAACCAATTATTGTTTTCAAGATACTGGTGACTGTGAACTAGAAATTGTTCTTCAAAATGCTGAAAAGCTTTGCTGCTTCACACAGATAATTTCTCTCTGTGTTAAAAATCTGACTGTATTGTAACACAGAAAAGTAACCACATGGACACCTGCTGTGAAGCTCCTCTTGATAAATAATGACCAGAAGGTATCATTTCCATGCATCATCAGTCATAAGCCTTCAACACAGTTTGAAATTTAATAATAAATAAATAAAACTGAAATTAGAATTAGGAAAATAAATACAATCATGCTTCTTTCTGATACACATAGTGAAATCAGTTAATTTATAATGAAAAGAAAGATAGCTTTTTTATTTTTTAAAAAGTTCAAACTTAAATATGTCTTCTAGAAAGGAGAGAGAGAATGTGTCAGCAATCTTAGATACAACTACTCGTTTATTATTTTTAGAAATTTACGAAGACTTATTACGGGTGGTCTTTTAAAATTTTTAGTTGCAATCCTGTTCACATTATCCAGAGAGAATGCATTATTCATGCATTATTTCAGGAAAGGCATTTTGCCTTAACTTTGCATATGTGGTGAAAAAAAATTCCTGAAAGGAATTTCCCGTGTCCTCTTAAACTGTTATGAAGCTTCCATCACTCCACTGTTCGTAAATACCATTGACATTTTCATAGCTGATGCTTGTAATCTCACCAAGGCACTGACCATTTCTGCTTATTTTCTTAATATAAGAGGCTGTTGAACCTGCTTTAAAACTTGCTGGTGTTTTACACATGGGATGGGATTTTTGACAGGTAAGCAACATATCTGAATGTATAGACTCCTTTCATTTTTACTTACTGCTTATTAAGAGCTATACTTATTTTTGCATGTTTGTGATCTTTATGTGTTCTTTATACTCAGGCATAGTATTGAGAAAAGGGTACTGGAAGCTCTGTCTCTAAAGCCGTGTCTTAAAAAATAAAGTTCACATTCCTTATGTTATAATTGTTTGCATGGGACAATTAAGTGATGCTATGGAAATTGTAACTGGAATTGTGATTTGATCCAGTACTTGTAGAAGTAACTTTGCTTTTGATCAGGCTCACAGTGATGAAAGCAAGATACTGTGTGATGGCACTGTATAGATTTTAGGAGTGTTCTATAACATTTTATTGCTGCAGTCTGTCACCTGATGAGAATGTTTATGAAAAGAATACCGAAAATGTACTCAGTCTGCATCTGACAGGCAGGTATATGTCAATGAAAACTTTTCTCAGGATGTTGTCCAAGTTGTGTGGCATAGCGGAATTGGGTTTGGTTTGTTTGTTTGTTTCAATAGCGACAACCTTTAATTCAATGAAGCTGAAAAAGTGAAATTAACTATTGAGGGGTGAAAAATGGAGAGCAAACAGTTTGGATTCGTTTGTACAGAAATGAAACATGTTTTATTACAGGCTATTTGAACACTCACCAATTAATAGTGAAGTTTCATGATATGTGCACACTGATCTAAGACTGTGTTGATGCTGGTGAATGAGAGTGTCTTTCCCTCAGCTCCCCCCTTGCTGGGGCTACCCAGTCTTTCCATTACATCTATTCCAGTAAGGCCTTGTATGGATGAGTTCATTCAGTTTTCTGGTAGAGCTGAAAAGTGAAGTAGCAAAAAATAATCTGTGTGTCAATGAGCAGCTCCAGCCTGCCAGACACTCAGTGGTGCCTGTGAGCAGCAAGTGTGGAAGAGGCTGACACTTTCCTCAGTAGCAGTTCACTGCTGGGACAGTAAGCCAGCTGGGAAATCCCATGTTGCCCTGCCTATCCAGAGAGCAGTGGATTTTCTTCTTAAAAGAGAAAAAAGAAAATCTCAACTGCAGTTTTTTCACAGTGGTGTTTTGTGGCTGTAATCACCTTAGATGTGATCCTAAACTCTTTATTCTCATGATCGCTGTTAAGTTGCTCATGAGAATGGAAAACAAGATTTGTGGGTTAGTTTTAATCCTTTTGAAGATAATGGTTATATTCCCACTGACTTCAGAAGGGTCAGAAACATTAGCCTTCTTATTTTTTTGCCATGACCAGAAAGAAGTATGTATTGCAGATGAGATGTCATTTTGTCATCTGTTAGAAATTCAGCTTTTGGCACTGAAACTATGTGAGCAGCATGTGCAGTTGCTGTTTTGTTTCTGCGTTTTGGTGGATTTTTTAGTTTAGTTTGTTGGTCTAGTGTCTATAGTCAATGAAGCCTCAGTAGTAGTTGTTAGCCATAAATTGATAATAGTCTTAAGATGACATACTATAATTTTCCATGTCTATCTTTGGAAGTACTTGTTTCACTTCTGCACAGTATTAGATTATGTGGATTAAACAGTATGTTACCTATGCAGTAGAGGACTTATAATGGTTGATCCCAAATGGAATGCAAAATATCTGAATGTGTATATTTAAAGGACAGGAAAAAAAATTGGCTAGATTTGATATACAGATTTCCATATATCAAATGCAGCAGTTAATTTGCAAAACAGCTGGAGATTGCAGAGTATTTGTGTAATAATAACTGGTGTTAGCACTCTCCAGATACATTGATCTTTCAGGAACTGGCACGTCCTTGTGTCTTCTCCTTTCTTGGGGCAATTTTTTCTGAACTTTATCAGATATCCCCTGTGACTGCCTGTCACTATCTTCTCACAGGACTGTGAGCTCTCTAGGCAGGATCAGCCCTGCTCACTGACCGCTGCTCTGCTTTGCATCACTGCCAAGTGCATGGCTGCTGGATTGAAGTCTGCAATCTTGACATCCCCTGTTTGAACAAGACCTGGCTCAGTTAGATAGATACAAGTCATAACCTGCTGGCTACACTTACTTTGTGCCTTACTGTTACAGCAATTTGTGGGATGAAATGGATAAAATAGGAAAGTCAAATAGACATGAAAGGCATGCACAAGTGAGTTTGCCATGGCTATTTTGATTGTGTATCATGAGGTGGTATTTGTACACTTTTTGTGTACAAATTTGTGTATTTGACTACTTTTTGAAACAATTTTTGCTTCCTGTACTAAATCAGAAAAGAGGATTCAGGACAGTCTGTTTCAGGAGACAGAAACAGGTTAGTCTGTCATTGTTTTTCTGGCCAAACCATGTGTATAAAACATGTGCACCAACATGTTTGTATGTTCATGCACCCAAAGCACATACACTTTTTCTAGAATATGATTCTGTCCTGGTAGTTCAGTGTTCAGCTTCCCCTGTGCACACTTTAGTTATTTTCTTAAACATTTATTAATACGTCTGCTATAGTTTTTAAAATTTGAAGCTGTTTAAAGAAGTTTGTCCTTCTAATTTTTTCTTACTGTTCCAAAAAGCTTGTCTTTTCTTCTTGAGTTGATTTGAATTTTCATATATATATTTGTGATTAAACCCACATTCACATTACCAATGAAAGCTAGATCCACTGCAGTGATTTTAAACATGGGTTCTACTTATGTTCTTTAACATGTGCTAATAAAAGATTTTTTTAACATTTTTGTAAAACCCAATACTAGATAAACAATTCAAATCCCACATAAAAATGCTTTGGACTGAAATGAAATACACTGAATGTCATTGGCACTGGGAAAAAGAATGCTTCGTGTTGAAGGCTTATGACTGATGATGCATGGAAATGATACTTTCTGGTCATCATTTAGCAAGAGGAGCTTCACAGCAGGTGTCCATGTGGTTACTTTTCTGTGTTACAGTACAGTCAGATTTTTAACACAGAGAGAAATTACCTATGTGAAGAGAAATACGGAAGAGTATGTTATATTGATAAGCTGTTCATTTTGACAGAAAGGCTGTTTTTGCTGTAAACCAACACTATACATGCTGGAGGCTAGATGGCTGTTTTTCTTCCAGTTTTCAAACCACAGTGTCTTTTAGCTTTCTATTTCCAACACACAGTATGTTAAAGTAAATATTAAGCTCTATCATCAGACAACTTTCAAGATCTATGGAACTATTGATTTGCATGAATTCAGGATGGATTAAGTCCTGTGTACATCAAAGTTATCTCTGTCAGAAGTTCTTAGAAAGGTTTTTTCCCTAAGGATTCCTGTAAATTTCTTAGATCTATGATTAGGTTTGTCCTTCCATGTAATTACTTTCAATCTAGATACAGCACAGACTTTTTGAGTCAGGCTTGCTACTAGAAATTTTTTGTGTTGGGTTTTTTTTGTCCTTTTTTTGTGTTGGGTTTTTGTTTTTCCTTAATGTATACACCAGTATTCTTGCTGATCCCCACTAAGGGTGTTTGTTAAGTGCAAAATTTTATGTTCTACATGTTGAACTCAGTGTGGTTTAAAGAAAAAAATCTAGGTTTGCACTTTTTATGACCCAAACTTTCATTCATCATAGAATTCTGTGCTTAATCTGTTCTAGGATCTCTGCCATAATCTTATCGCTTTAATTATAGTCCCTAAAAATGCAAAAAATGTTATATAACTCTTTCTGAACTTGTTTGGGCTTCTTATAGACATGCTTATGTGGCAGTAAAAGCAATATGCTGTCCAATCATGGCATAGGGGAAAAGTCATGCAAGCAACAATTAAGATCTGGTTTTCTGAAAAGAAACTTTTAGAGATACACAAATAATAGTTTCATTACAATTCTCTGAAAAATATAGATTTCCAAAGACTGGAGTCGAGTAAATTTGAATTTGTCAAATTGAAGTTATTGCAAACTTTCTGGTTTTTTCTTTTGAGGTCAGGTTCTAACAGATTAAACATATGCCATAGAATGACTTGCATCATCCTCTGTCTGTAATTTAGAAAATTGTCAGTTCATTGTTTTCATATAGAACTAAAAACCATTTGGGATTTATGCATGTTGTAAAAATCTATGTCTGCAGGGCTTACCCAGCTAGAGTTAGAATTACTTTGTGTCTTTTCACATTGTGAAGGGTTTCTGCATTTCCTTTTGTGGGGTCCCTGAAAGAAGGCAAGGTTCATCATTAATGTTGTCATAATGCTAAAGGCAAGAAAAAATAGGAGGAACTGTTTTTTATTTGCAGTTTACAAATCCTCTGTGTGTGTGTGTGTGTGTGTGTGTGTGTGTGTATTATAGGTTTTTAAGGGCATTTTTGTAAGAGCTACTGACTTTTTGAATTGTTCATTAACTCTGTTTGTAAAGTTCCCTTGTTTATTTTGCACATGGTTTTTCTATGTCTTCAGACTCAATTTTATTTTAAATCTTTCATATTTTAATACTTTTTAATGTCACGTGACAGGTCATATAAGCATAATAAAATTTAGGCTCAGAAGGGACCACTCGACCTGTCATGTGCTTGTCTGCACAACACAGATAGGCACACACACTCTGAAAAGCAGTGGCTGATCAGCTTGATCATTCTGCCCAGAGCCACGTGGTCTCTCACCTTGATAGCAGAAGCAAATCTTAATGTGAGACTAAGTCAAGGCGTTCACAAAACTATTTTGGTGGGAGCATAATAAAAGCAGTTTATGTAGGATTAGCCTAATGATGTGTTAAAGTGTTCTGAGAAGTTCCATCATGTATCAGAAACATGTTGGCTGTTGAATAATTTCGCAGAAATTATAGGTAGCTGTAGATATTTGTGGATGCAGACAAGAGAGTGTCAAAATGAAACTGATGTATAAGCATTTTTACCAGTATTCAGGCCATCGGGAGTAATGGGAAATATGGCATATATGTTGGACCAGCACATCATTCTTGGTGAATAACTCATGTGATTTACAAACTGACAAATTGTCTGGACTCAAAAGAATCTGAATGTCAGAGCTGCCATTAAGCCACCACCACTGTCATATTAATTCGTAACTCTTGTAAAATCTATTATGTGAATATGAACTCTACATCTGTAATGTACAAGACACAAAACTTGTTGATGTTTAAAACCAGTATACTTGAATGGGTATATTGGTTATTTTAGTAGATATCCAGACTTCCAGTCCTTGTGTGTTTTCTCTTTGAAGTTTCTGGATTACAGTCAAGAATAATCTGGGCATTTTGAGGGGTATGTCACATTTTCATTTTGATAATGGGAGTTGCTTGTGTAACTTCTGGACTTTGATGGTTGCCACGTCATAGTTTTATTGAAGATCACAGCAACACAGAAAGCCATTGTTTTATTTCCCCTTTGTTAGAGCTTTAAAACTCACCCGCATGTAATTAGTGACAGTGAACGCTTGCAGTACAAGTCACATCCCTGTATCACTAACGGAGGCTACCACAGAAGCCCAGGGGCTTCCACAGTTCTTCTCCATGGAGCAGGGGACTTTCCTGGCCAGTTCTCCATTTGCACTTCATTTTGTAATCCTTTTTCCATTAGTGGTTTTTGTCCATCCAAAAAGAGTCTCCATTCAAACTGTAAAACCCTGTCTGTACAGCTGGCAGTCTCCTCTGAAGTGGATTTTTAAGAACTTTGCTTGGACAAGGACTGTCAGGAGTTTGGCTGCTGCTTTCAGACTGCAAAGATCATCTTCATTTATTTTTAGAATATATGTACACTTCACCTTCTCCTAGCAGGACTATTTCTTAATGGGCAATCTCTCAGTACTTTTTACTGTCTTAGTAGTTCTAATTTGTTTTCGCTTGGAATACATAAGAGTAACATGTAGTAGCAATATATGAGGAGATCACTCAGGAGTTCAAATTTTCAGCCAACAGCCACGTCTGAATTATCACCTCTGAGTGGAGAGAGTGACTTCTTAGCCCTTCAAAGCTGCCAGGGCATTCATTTTGGTCCCCTCCACCTCTGCTTTTTTTCCTTCTATTTTTGATCGACCTAAAATAAATATTGCTGAGGTATCCAAGAATCCGGGGGGGTTGGGGTGAGGGGCAATTTCTCTGAGTGTATCTCCTTATATGGCACTTATCACAATAGTGCTTGTGCTAAACATTCCTCTTCTATGAGGCAGCATCATGATATTTAGTTGCTTTTTATTTCTTAGAAACAATTTTTGCAACACTTTTGAAATTGCTCACTCTCCATTTTTCCGTGGCAACAAGTTTAGGAAAGAAGTGATTCCAGCAACAAATACCTTGTGGGAACTGTGCTGGCATACAAAGTAACATATATGAAGTCAGATCTTGGGGTTTGTATTTTTTTTCTTCCTCCTTTTTCTGCCCAACCCCTTTTCTGTGTTAGTGAAGGCCTTTGTTATAGCAATAGCCCAGCTGGAAGCTACTTCCTCTGCTTAAGTGAAGTTCAAGAAACCAGCTGCTGCTTAAAAGAAAACTACTTATTGTTAAGTTCCTTTTCTTCCCCCTGCCAAGGTTAAACATGTCCCTTCTCCGTCAGCACCTCCAGTGTAATGTGTCCCCAGATATTGGTGGGCACGCCTTCAAGGATATAAACGTAGTCTTGACCAAGCTACCTGCTGACAAAGCAAAATGATAGCAACAGCTTTTAAAGTTGACTTAATGTTAGCCAGCCACACCAAGATCAGTTTCCATTCCTTTACAGGATTTTTCCTATCTTCAGAGTAGTGCAAGGTGAAATTTAGGCACTGTGGAAGTCACTGAGGACTTTTAGGAACATGTTAATTTTAGTTTTCTTAGTGTTGCCTGATTCTCTTCATCACTGTTGTGATGAGCAATATTTTTCCTTCCTCCATATAAACCTCTGAATATAAATATTGTACTTTGGAATTTTTAATACAGAAGTTTGCATTATAGCTCCCTGAATAGTTTTAGTGCTGTCATTCACCCACACTTATATCCAATAGGTAGTGATTGGCAAAGAATACATTAATATCTTCCTCCTGTGTTCGAGCAGCTACTTTTAAAGAAACTGATCACTAAAGCCTTTAAATGTTTAGCTTAAAAACATGAACTCTATACAAGTGTATTGCACAATTACTGAGGTAAAGTCATAAAGCCAAACACAAGTTTAGGAAAATTCACTGCTTTACTGAGATTTCCTGAGAAACTAAGCTTTCTGAGTATTTATTCAGTGCAGTCCTTAATTCCATGATTGTGTGCATTTTTATCCCAGACCATAAAAGAGGAGGTGTCTTTTTCTGTGTATGTGATCCTAAACAGCCTTGTTTAGGATACCTTCTCTAAAAATCAACTTAATTTACAATATTTCTTTAAGTTTTCCTGTATTAATAAATTGGGGTTTCAGAAGAAAATGTAATCATCATATGAGTAAATGCCATCAAGCTGCAGTCTAAAGAGGCAAATGGGGAGTAGATCAGGGTATACGAGCATTCTTAATTCTAGCATTTCTTGGGGTTTGAGTTCTAGACTGCTTCTGTAGTGCTCTTTTCCATATCCTTGTGTGTGTTTTTTTACATTTATTTACAAGAGACACTGCACTTTTGCATGCATATGTATATTCACAATGATGGGAAATCAAGCTTAGTCCATTAGCCCTGAATCCAGCTTTTACTGTTATATGCAATTTTACTTACTTCAGAGGTGTACATAATTTGGGCCTAGTTTTAGTTGCCTCTTGTCTTTAAGCAGTTTCATGTATATATTGTTTGTATTTTTCAGGGACAGTTATTTTTTGGCTTACCTTGACTACATTTACTAATTATATATTAAATCACCAGTAAAGTGAAGTCTACAGCAATATCTGAAGCCTCCCATAAATTTTTTTATCAGAGTAATTTCGGTAACATATGTACTGTTTTGTGATTAATGGCACAAAATGATTTGATGACAGAAGAGTTTAAGTGTTATTGTCACGTCCTAGTTTATACATCCTCACATCTTTTCAGAGGCAAGGGAACTGAAAAGTAAAATTAGACGCTTGCGAGATCTTTCACTAGGTCATTTCCTATATAGGAATGGATACATATTTAATGGATACATACTTGTAATGTTGATGTGATGTTTCTATGTGCAGCATTCTGTGTGTTTTCGAGAGTGCCTAATTAATAGCATGTAACATGTAAAGCTTTCATGGAGCAGGGCTTGCTGTAAATCTGTAGCACTCATCCTTCACAGTATTATTTGCAGTCCTGACATCTATCATGGCTTTGTATCTTCTCCTGAGAACAATGGTGCTGAATTCACATCTCTCCTAGAAAACCACCACGGAACCTCCTTTGTCTCTCCCATGGAATCCTGAAAATGCTGTCTATAACATTAATTTAAGTTTATCTGTACAAACAAACAAACAAAATTGCTAGCTTTTTCTAAACTTCTATCTGGTCTTCCCGCCTGGTCAGTGGGACATAGTGTGCTGAGCTACCATCACTATTCATCTATGTTGCACTTTCATTGAAGTGAGAGGAGATTGAAGCTATGTTTATTAAATTTTTGTGATAGTCCTCAAAGGCTAAGAAAAAGCCCTGTCCAACAGTAAGTTAATTTTGAAAGCTCTGTGTTTAAAGGTAGCTGCTCTGTTTTTCTTAAAGCATTTCTGGAACTATATATGAGCTGTAGTATTTTAAAAGTTGGTTTCCTAAGGCCAAGTTCCTAAAAGATAGCTAAGCAAATGAGCAAGTTTTTGAAAAGTTATGAAAACTCCGGTGTCTTAATCCTGCAGGACAGAAATTTAGTATGATATTGAAATAATTGACTGTTGTTTTATACAGAAGGTTTTAACAGAGTAATATTGCATCATAATATTGATCATTTGAAGTCAGTTGTCCAAAAGAAGCAAATCCATCAATACCCACCACCTTGATGCTGTTCTTGATGATAAAATACATAGATGGTAAAAATGTTGATGTTATTTTTTTTAGCCATTCCCCAGACTGTTTCATGAATGGGAAAAAAGGCATAAATCTATGTGAAGACCAGAACTGTGAAACTCAGTAAGAAAGAGGTAAAAAAAAAAATGTTTGGCGTGATGTATTATCTCACAGATAAGTAAATTATCTACTGAACTCTTCAGAAGAGAGTCAGTAGAGCAAGTGACTGTGTCATGAGCATCTTCCAGGAATGAAAGAGGATGGAGGATGGCTTTACAAGCAAAATTTAAAGAAAAACAACCCCCCATTTTCTGTTTAAACACAAAATCACACTTGAAATACCATCAGCTCAGTTAAGTGATGAACATCTATTCACAAATAGAGGCCACTAACTTAATAGTTTCCAATTGACAGAATGTTGCATACAGCATGAGGTAGAAATATTGAAATAATAGTTCAGATATTTCTTGTTAATGTGCTGACTGCAGGAGAATTAAGCCCAGGAAATCAAACAGTGAACTCCTCTGTCTCTCACCTGTGAGATAGTCTGGAGGTAGGAATGAATGACATCATTTGTTAAGAAAAAAATTTGCCTGATTTTCCATATGGAAGAAATGTTGATTCATCTCACCAGGATGCTGCAGAGCTGATGCCTTAATGAGAACTGCTCAGAGAGCATGTGAAACCTAGGGCTTGCATCACCAGATACTTGATTATTGAAGCCTACTGAAAAAAGAAGAAACAATCAGGATAACATTACACTTAAATTTATGTGCATTTCTTATTTCTGCAATATAAGGTGATGGTGATAGGATGTGTAGCTTTACCAATATCTGTAGTATCTGTTGAACCTTATATATTAGTTTTCCTCTGTCACACGAAAGCAAATTGTTTTCTGTTCACGAAGAAATCAATAGTGCCAAGTGTGACTGTATAATTAGCAAAATTTCTTGGGTCTGGAAGATATTGTTTAATAAGTTTGTTCCTTGGCCACTTTTCTCCTTCACCTTCCTCCCTCATTCCAGGAGATACCAAGGGGTCTGCCTCAAAATGTAATTCCACTTAGAGAGTAAACTCTTTACTACCTGCAACTCTCCACAGTTAAATAACATCACAAGGCTAGCAATGCTGTTCTCATTCTTTCAACAAAAGAACTCTAGTTTTGTACCAGGAAAAAGAACTTATACTAAAAGAGTAATCTAGTGTTCTTATAGTTGAGCAAATACTTCCTAGATATCCAAGAAAAAAAAAAAGACAACTAATTTATAACTGATCATATAAATCTCAATGAAGTGTCATAGAAGGAGAAAAAATGGAATGTCATGCTACCAGAAAAAAAAAACCAAAATCAGTTGAACATAATTCACTCTTTTTGTGATTTTATTTTGTGGTTTTTGAACAAAGGTTTTCTTTCTCTTTTGGATTCAATGAGAGTGAAAGGCTTTTGGAGCTTTGTAAAGTTTTAAACAGGTTGCAAACAAGTAGTGATTGATTTAGTACAGAATAGACATTTTCTTATTCTCCATTCCAAGTGGGAATCCTGTCAGAGTATTTTCTCTGTCTAGTTAGATTAGAAAAAAATTGTCTTGTGTAGCAGCTCTTTATCTTGTGTGACAGCTGCCAGTCCTTTTCAGACTAATAAGATTGCAACCAGTAGTGAAAACAGAAAAAATAATTTTCTTAACCTTCAAAGGAAGTTTCAATTTATGTATTGTATAAAGGCTTGAGTCAGTATTTTGTCCTATTCAGCTTGATGTTTGCACACAGACAATAGTATCAAGTACCAGTACTGTAGCAGTTTACTTGGTCAGTGTCCAGTACTGTTAAACACAATATATCAGCTTCATGGCAGGGCCATGTAATCACAGATCCATTGATTCAAGAGAGTTTTGACTTGCTCATACCAGTGAATAGGGTTTGGGGTTTTTTTTTATATGAGATCATATTACTAAAAGCTTGCCAAGAACTTAATACCATGTTGGAGTTAGATTTGTAGAAGCTTACTGCATCTTCTGACCTCAATTTACTTAAACTTGCATGTTTTCTGCTCTGGTAAGACATAAATAAACCAGCACTGGAACACAGCACAAGCTACAGAGAGCACAGTGCAACTCAGGACACTTCCATGGCCACCCCTGTCCGAAGTTAAAGCGCCTTGTCCGTCCATAAGCCAAGATCACTGGCAAAAGTCCAGCAACTCATTGTGTTGTGATGGAAAGAAACACTTGGAAGCTACCAGTTCGCTGACCAGGATGATAAATATTTTTTCAATAAAACAAGACTGCATTTAAGTAAGGTGAAAGGGCTAACTTTTAACCGTCACCAGGGAAAAAGTGGTAAGACTTGCCGTGCTGGCTAACACAGAATTTAGAAAAAATGAAGGGCAGATTACTTAAACCAGGTCTAACCTGTCTCACTCTATTTTAGCCATCATATCCTCTAATTTCTGTATAATTAGGTGGGGTTTTTTTTTCATCATTTAATAACAGTGAGCCTGAATAGCATCTTCCTGGGTTTGGTTTCACTTCCGTGGTACAGTAGAATCTCATGTAACAGACCTGAGGAAGTCTGAGATCCCTGGTTTGCTCACTGTGAAGTGGCTGTCTTGAGGCCTTAGAAGGAGTAGGATGAAGAATAACACACTCCTGCAATCACCAAGTGGTAAATGGACCCTTAGTGATTGTTACCAGACTGCCTTTAGGGCTCTTGGGGAAACCTTTGATATTACACTTAGACTCTTTTTCTGGCAGGATGGATTTAACTAAAGTTCGGTGGCTGGAGGAGAAGGGCATCTGCTTTCAGTCGGCTGTGGAGCATTATATTGTTGACATTGGATCAAAATTAACTACTTTGCAGTTTTTATGGTTTATTATGTGGAGTTTCCAGGATTTAAAATTTAAAATGTTTAGTAAAAGCAGTTGTTTTGTCACTATTGTCCTGGTGAGAATAAGACTGCTGTCTCACTTACAAGTAAGGATAATATGAGAAGTGCCAAAGAAGCTGCTAATCGGCTCTAATTCCTTGTTAGTTTGCCCTAAAGTGGAAATTCACCCCACTGCACCAATTTCATTGCTGCACTGATTTCAAAAACTAAAAGGGCTTGGAAAATGAAGAGTCTGAAAAGATTCCACAGGAGTAGTAAATTGTTTGTGATGTTAAACAGCTAGGCAGGACATAAAAATGATGCTTTAAATGACACTCAAGTAAAGGAATTATTTCCTGCTTTAGGTGGAGGGACCATCCTCGTTCTGATGGCTGCTTTGCTGCATAGGGTGTCTTATGATTGAACTTGCCAGACTGAAGACCTTCCCTTCTGCTGTGCTCTTAGTTTTAAAATCTCTTCATATTCTGTAGAATGTCAGCACTAATGCAACATGTAAACCACTGCACATACTCTCAGAAAATACACATCCCTGAGTGCAGTCTGTGCCCTTGCTCACAGACTTACTTCACGCTCATAAGAACATGACTCAAATGATTTGACCATAAAGCACTTTGAAGCTAACAAAGCAATATCATCCTAAAAAAATGACTTATTAAATATTAATGAAGGTCTGTTTCTAGCTAAGTAATTAATTTAGCAGCAGGGTAATAAATGTAGAAAGAGAAAAAAAGAGTTGGAAAACTGGGAGTGTTCTTTCTTGCTCTGGCATCATGTTTTTGTTTTACTTCCTGAACTCCAGCAGCTGAAATAATTTTATTGTTTTATTCCTGCTCACTGAAGACATAGAAATATGTTTTGTTTGTCTTTAAAGTTAGAATGAAAAAAAAAAAAAGGCCCACCTGATGGGAGTATGGTAAAATTTTTTGTCTAAAAGGCATTTGAGCTTCTGTGAGTCAGTGTCAACTTTATTTTTTTTCAGTGAACAATAAGAAGCTAAAGGTGATCCCATGTCACAAAAGTAAATTGCATACACTTTTAAAAATACTTCGGTGGTTATGCATTTTTGTAAAATTACTTTAGAATATTCCTCTGTCATTTTTAGTTTCAAGTATTGTCTTAGGAAGATAATCTTGTACAGTTATAATATTTCAGTGTATCAGGTGAATCTGTGTAAAGCTCCAATTGACATAAATACCTGTACTTTGAAAGACTAAGTGGTTTTGTTTGGTTTTGGTTTGTTTGTTTGTTTTTTTGTGTGTAGTGAGGTTTTTGGTGTTTTGGAGCAGGGGTTGTTTGTTTGTTTTAACCTGCAGGTTGAAATCAATCTGTTTATGTGGGTGTACATCCCTGGCTTTGTTCTGAGTATTTCAGTGTGATCAGAAAATATGTACAGGTAAAAGACACAGTAAAAAAAATTAAGTCCCATTCTGCAGTCAAATCTATTCAAATTGTTGTTTCAATTGATGTAGAGTCTATAAATCCATCTGACTGGAGGCTTGGAACAATAATGAGTTTCATTCACAACGTGGTATTCTAAAGGAGATTTTTTTATTATTATTATCCCACTACATTCTTTAAAGCACAGGCTTTTAATGAAAGCTCGTGGTTAATCAATGGAATTTTTTCACTGTGTTTTTCCATTTGATTTGCATTGTTGCACATTAGCAGATGTCACAGTTCTTAGGTAGCTGGAGAGGAAAAGACCTTTAAATTCTTTTACCAAGTTGGAAGGCTTGATACACGCAGCTCCTGTTCATGCTTGTTTTTTCCAAATATTTTTTTATTTTTTAATATATTTTCATATGTTGATGTTAGTTCATGAATCCTAAAGGAAAAAATTTTCAGAGCCTGAAAGCCTGAAGCACAGTAATCTGCAGTCTTTTTTCCAGAATAAAGTGAGAATGAACATGACCCTTATGTTTTATGATGTCATTCTTCTTTCAAGCTGCTGCAATCATACTTTGACTCCTTCTTCTGACTCTATTAAACTAAATATTATAATAATGCAATTATTTTTCAGATAGATTGCCACCTAAATTCCATTTTCTGAATGTCTTTGTATATGTGTATATATCTCATGTAAAGTTTTTGTAACCTGTGAGACTAAGAACTGCCCTACCAAGTAGAATCAGTGGTCTTTCTAATCCATTTTGTTGCTACTGACATGATAAAATAAAAGAGGTTAGAGAGGTTTAGAGAGGGTGTGTAGTTTCCATTCATACTCCACCAGCATCCGGAATTGTAGAAGGATGTTAAAAGGGACTTTTCTGCCTTATCTCTTTTGGTGTCTTTACGAATCTATTGTCCATAAAATTCATATTTGAAGTAGCTGGTACAGTCTACCTCCACAGCTACAGCAGAAAACTCCTGAAGTTCTCTAATTACTGTGTGAACACCCATTTTACTACTTACCAATGTCCCAGTTCTAATATTGCAGGATTTTGTGCATAGCAGTTCCACATTTAGCTTATTCACCATTTTTGTGGTTATTTTAATCTCGCTTTTATTGTTGCTGTCCTTTATGCAATGGACCTTCCACTCTAGGAATCCTGCACACGTAACTGCAAGTTAGCATTGATGTGAACTTGAGTTTACATTACATGAGTTTACATTTCGTTTGTTTTAGATGGATAAATAAAAAGTAGTTTTGAGGGGATTTTAGTTCTATTATTCACTGAAATTGTTGAGCAAGGTACGTTTGTAAACTTCATGAACCATGGCCAGGTCTTAGCTTCTGAGGTTAATTTGTTCCAGCTGTTTGGTAGCATTCTCTGCTTGTAATGGCACCTGATGGCTGAAAATTTTGTGACTGTAAAAATACCAAGAATCTAGTGTAAATTGAATGTTTCCACCTTGTAATTTCTCTCTCTTGTGACTTGAAGCATGTTACATTTTCTATTTAACTTGGAATGAAACTTTTCTGACGTGGATTCATTTTGTCATCTCTTTAAGTAATTTTCAGAAACATCTTTCCTTCTAGATTTAACAAAAAAAAAAGTGTTACCACTTAAGCTATTTCAGTGACTGTCAAAATAGGAACTTTACTGTATTCATGCACATACACATTCCTTTTTCAGTTTATCTTATAGTGCAACACATTCTACAAATTCCTGATGTGCACATCTTTCTTTTTTATGGGCATTCTGCAGAGAAGTAAACTGCCAGGCTATTCTGTAATCATCTTTGATGTTGCAATAAATGCTGTGTTCTTTAAAGCTTTTCAACCTTTAACCAGCTAAAAAACAAATCAAAGAAGCAGTTTTCTAGATAATTTAAAAAGACTGTAGACACAGTAGATAAGTTGAAGTCTGTATTTGCTGTGTATAACAAAACTTTTCCTCCAAGGGAAGTTAGAAGTTCATTGAGCAGCTAGCAAACTTAATTCGGAGACCTCATCAATAAAACAAATGTGTATTTAAAAGGTGCAATTATTTCCACATACAAGCCTGTATTTACAGGATTGATGTTTTCAATTAACCACGCTTCAGTATGCACTGAAGATGCCCAGTGAATATATGCAACCTGAAGCTTCCATACATACACTGCTCCAGCAGCAAGTGCAAATCTGATACCACAAAAGCTTTATCCAAGTCAGAGGTCAGTGACTGCTGATAATGTCCTCATGGCATCCCTTGGTGCCATCCCTGGTCATTGCTTCAAGGGAAACTTGCTGATCCGGTTTTAAAACCTACTAACATTTTACTGAGCCTTAGAGGGAGTTCAGCCTTACTCAGTCCAGAGCAAAGTCCTCATCTGTAACTTCTAAGGTACTTGCTATCTGCATAGTAAGCCATTTATCCCTCCCTTCTCTTTCCCAGAAGCAGCCTGACTAGTGATTAAGTCATGCAGGGGACAGCCTGTGCTTCAGAGAGAACATCTGTACCAGAAATTCCTGGGAATCACATTGTACCAACATTAATTGCCTTCTTTTGGGGGTATAATCACCATTGGTTTAAAATTGTTCATACCTTTGGAAATAGTTATGGACTGTCTGTCAGCAAGAGGAAGGGCCTGCCTGAGCACCGGGTACTGAGGGTGACTCAGCACGGGCCACCCTCACCAGCCAGTGCAGACCCATGGGGTCCAGATGTGACAAGCAGAGCTGTCTGTTGGTAAGGGTGTCCATCAACAGCCCCCAGCATGGTGAGGGTATGAAACAGGTCCAGGGTTTGCTCAGGAGCCAGGGCCAGATGTGCACCCCTACAGCACTGAGCTGGTCCAAAATGCAGCTCCCATAGGCAGTGCTGAGGGGTTGTCCCTCCCCAGGGGAGACTAAGCAAGGACACTGGGGCCTGGAAGTGCCCTCAGAGCACAGAACTCTCTCAGTAGTGATTCTGTAAGTGCAAAGGGAGTTTAAATGCTACATTTGAGGCTACAGAGGGTGACAGTGCTCACCTCAGCTGAAAGACTTGTATTGAGATAAGTCTGTCATGGTCCTCATCTCGCTGTATCAGTTGATGTGGTAGCACAATATATTCTGGCCTCTTACCGTTTACTGAGTAGGAGAATCTGTACATATATTACTTATTTTGAAGTAGATGTATCTATTTGAATTTGTATTAATCATGCTTAATGTTAACTTTTTTGGTCTTTATTTATTTTCGTAATTTCATTCTCCCTTTTTGTTGTGGGTTTGTTGTATGTTTTTTTCCTGCATGAGAGCAAATCAGAGCATGAAGCACTGGGTTTGTGAGTGGAATAGTAGTGTGTACAAGAGACACAGGAGAGAGCATATGAAGGTTAAGTTTCCCTCTCTGGCAGCTGCTCTCCAGCAGAGCAGGTTATCTGGTTTCTGCTTAGCAACAGCGGCTGCACAGGGATTTGCTCAGAACATTTACCCAGGGTAGAAACTCAGTCCGTGAGCTGCTCTTCGTGCTCACCTCCATCTCCTCATGACAAGGGAATTTTGATGTTGTCATGTTTCCATGGAGAGGTTTCAGGAAGAGCACTGAAAATCTTGAGAAACAATATCACTACCTGATGAAACTTATGTTAACTGTTACCTAGGACAGCCTAGGAGTAAGAAAAGTAGTATATGAGGAGACAAAGAGAGGATATACAGTTTTGCACTTGGCCTTGCACCAGCCATGAAGTTAGCAACTTTTAGTCTCTCTCTTCTCGAATAGCTTGATTCAGTGGTACCTTTGTGTTATCCTTTCTCAATGAAGGAAACACTTCCCTAGGTGTAGATGAGCATCTCTTCTGTCATTGCTGCAGTCAGTGTTTATATGACCATTGTCTTACTGTTTCTCCCTGTACATCCTAATTACATCCCTTTTTGGCATATACCAAGTACGTGTGCAGAGAACCTTTCAGTCTGTATTACTAAGTGCAATATCAATGGAAAGTTGGTCTGTCATTGGGTCTTGTTATGGTATTTTACTACAACTAATAATAGTATACATTTGAGATCAATGGGTTTTTTCTATATGTCTCATCTGAATGACTGAGCTTGAGTTTGAGGAAATGAACATCAGCGTGTTAATGTGCCTCTCACAGTACTATGAACTGTAAGAAAAGAGGGGTCCTGAATAAAAATCTGGAATTAGACATTTCTGAATGGAAACATTCCTCAACTTACTTTAGAACAGCAACACCTCTATTTTTGCTGTCATAATTATTTTGTTCTGGCTCAGCCAAAAGAACGTCTCTTGGTAAAGACTGCAAAACATACTCTGCTGTTTTTCTTTCATGTGAGCAGAGGCACAGTTACTCAATGCTAATGTCTCGTTTTCAGGAACTTGAAATCCTCAGCAAGGTTTCGTTAGTACAAATGCGATTATTTTTTCTATTCAGAACATCATGTTCAAGTAAACTCTAGACTTTTAGTTATTTCTGGTATCCAGGGCATAGTTTGTGAACTGATATGACAGTATCTCATATAAATTTTCCATCTGGATGATCACAGTGCAGGAGAAGTTTCTTGCTGTGTTGCTGAGCTAGAACCAACTGTTGTCACTGGCTGACCTTTGTTTTTAAGTACATGGGAACATTACTGAAACGCTTCACATAATAGAGAAGAGCTGTTCTTCTGGTAGTGAATATATTTATGTTGCCAAAGACTTCATTCATCTCGTTCTTTTGAATGGAGGACAGGATTCCCTGTCTTCCCCTAGTGCAAACTTTCTAAAAGTATAAATAAGCCAATTTCTTAACACTTACAGAATGTCCCATGGGAGTCAGTGGCCTGGTTTAAAGTACAAGAGTTAGAAAATCAAGTCTTAAAACAAAGCCAGAGAATGTTTTATTGTAGTGTAACTTGTGTAAAATTGCTGACTACAAGATACTGTGTGCTGCTGGGTGTATCAATAAATAATTGTGAGGTTTTTCCCTTAGTGCAAAATGATTGAGTTGGTTATAAGAGTAAGGAAGTACAAAGAATATGCAAAGGAGCACTTTGATGGAATCGTTAGTTATGAATGACTTGCTGATGAATGTAAGGGAGATGCTAGCTAGCTACAGGCTGTGAAATTATCAGAATAAGAAGTTTGTTCAGAATAAGAAATTGGTAAAAGCCCTCTCTTTAATGCTCATACTTTGTTTTCTGAGTTTCATTTGTTGACTCTTCTTCAGAAAAACAAAATTGCTGTAGGGGAAATACCAGTCTTTTCACCATCCTTCTTTTTCATTTAGCAACAATAACAATTTAAAAGTGATAAAGAACATCTGGTAGCAAATGTTTCTCTATCACATAGAACATCATAAATGGAATATCTAGGCAGTATGTAATGAAGCTAGCCCTGCTGTAGCTGTTTTCCAACACTCATTCCCACATTACAGGAAAGAAGTTTGAAAGCTTTTGGAGAATTCTGTTTTACTTATTTTTTAATAAATGCACTGATGTTCACATCAAGCTCCTATTAGCCAAGTTAACTTATAGTACAACATATTGAATGTTTGAATAACTTTTTGTACCTGTTTGCATTGCATTCTTTCTACAATGTCCACTGTTCTGTTCATGGGCAAGTACAGTTTTGAGCTGGAAAAGGGTGCAGATTTTCCCAGTACTAAATTCTGTAATGCAAGATAACTCTTCTTTCACAGTCTAATGCAAGGACAAGAATTTATTCTTGCATGAGGAGAGTGGAAAGAGCTATACATTTGTGCTCTCTTTTCTTACAAATTCTGAAAATGTGAACAGTGAAACTTAAATATAAAACATGCTCATGTATTTCTGCTGTAGTCTGCCCATTTTGGTTCAGTATGCCTGGTCCTGATATATGTGACTAGAAATCGTATCTCAGCAGACAACTCTTGATAGCTTTTATACAAGTAACTAATTGGTAAAGACATTGTGGTTCCCTCCTGGATCACAACTGACAGTTGGGTAAATCTGAGAAGACAACTTCTGCCTTTCGGTCAGTTGATGAGATTCCTTGAAACAAATAGCACTGTTGCCAATATATCATGACTATGATGTAAAAATTTGCCCACTCAGCTAATTACTTCAGGTTGGGGTTTTTTTAGCAATACCAGATAATTTCTCTGCAAATGGTTACTGGATGAGTATTTTGTCCCATCATTTTCATTATCTTCCTAAACTGGATTCCTTTTCCTACAGATATCACTGCTGCTGGACCAACTGGCTGCATTCCCCAGAATGTTCCTTATTACTTTTGTAGCATCTGATGTGCTTCCCTGTGTGCTCAAAGACATAAGGTAGATGCCCAAACAGCATAAGAAAACAGGAATTATAAAGACAAGGAAGGTACCAGAGTCAGCCTAAGGGCTGAGGAGGCATCTAGGACACGTGCCATCTCTATCTAAGCTCCTCAGGAGAATGTAAACAGGTTAAAAGTTGTTCTTAGAAGTGCTGAGGTACCTTCAAAAACTTTATAGTTAGTTCTATTTGGAAGACAGTGTTTGTATTTTTCCTATAAGAATGAGAACAAAGGAATATTAATAGCTGCCTGCACATTGTAATGTTTTCTGCATAATGACATTTTACAGGCTTGATATAATTTTCTGCCATGTGCATCAGGCCATTAAATGAGAGGTCTTTAAAATTATCTCACCAGAACAGTTCTTTTTTCCAAACAACACCAAAAGAAGATGAGATCAAAGAATTTCATAAAAGGCGTTTTTCACAGCTTATCTGTCATCAAATGAAGGTATTAGGGAAATGGCCTGAGAAGCTTTTCCTACTTGATACCCCTTTTGAAGTGACTAGAACTACAAAACACACCATTTCTGCAGAGGATTCCAGTTGTGTTTCTCACTTATATGAGAGGAAGGGCACAAGGAGTGTATTACACCAGCTGGCACACTTCTGGGGTCCTTGCTCTTGGGGCTTGCTTGGGCTTTCAGGGGGCAGGCAGGGATCAGGATTGCTGCCCAGGGAGCAGCACACCTTCCCTGAGCTCACTGTGGAGCTCATGGCTCCCAACACTGCAGCTTGGGGCAGACTAAAAGATTTGCACCAACTCCAGAAAAAATCCATCAGAACACATAATAATAATTTAGGGTTAAAGATTTCCCCAAAATTAGAAGTCTTTTTTTCTCAGTTCATTTCTAAGGTTAAATGGTAGGGGATTGAGCTGATGAAATGCATATGCATAGAATTTTTTCAGCATTTTCATTGCATGCCCTTGGCTAATAAATTCCACATATTACAGCATTAAAATTTTAATCCTGATCTGAACTCCATTTGAGCTGAAGAGAATCTCACCACTAAGCCCTGTAGATACTGTGTCAGAACATTAGATATTATATTACAGGTGTCACAGAAAACATTCCCATAGGGATGAGGTATAATATCCATTAGTGACCAAGAAGAACAAAAATGAAAATTGTGATTATTTTTTAAAGTGGGAAGGAACTAAAAAAATGAACTCACATGATAATATTTTAGGATCTTAATGTGAAATTCTGTCTATTCAAGAAACTTAACTGGAGCTAGAATTTTTTGTGACATTCTCAGTGGGTAAAATGACAGCTCTATGGAGAGCAAGCTGACAACTCTCCACCTGCTGTTTCTGTGCTACACTGAATTACTCTAAACTTCATTTTTTTTAAAAAAACAGGATTAATGAAATTTTAAACCATATTTTCTTTTTACTAGACCTAGTATAAGCCTATATACACCAACTAATCCAATGCATAGTAAATGTGGTACAGATAGTAGTCTGTCAGAATTCATTATCTGAAAAAACATTAGGAAAACTATTCAAAGATCAAGTGTTCATAAATTACACAGGAAAAAACTCTGATGTATATATGATTGCTAGTTGCAGAGTCTAATTGCAGCTTTTATTCATAACTTCTCATACTTTCTCATATTCCAACATTTATGGGACAGTTGAAGACCTATACATTTCCAAAGTGATGTTAATGTCAGTGACTTTTACTTGCCACAGTAATGTGGGATTAGAGTCTTTCAGTAATTGAAACAATCAATTAAAGTTTTCTACAAGTATTAGTGCTAAGTTGATAAACAAATGGCACATTTTTTCACTCTCTAGGAGTTTGGGACAGGCTGGTTTCTCTTCATTTTGGACAGTTTTAGGGTATTGCTGAATATGTCTTTGGAAAAATCATTAAATAAAACTTTCTTCTTGAGTTCCAGTCTAGGTAAAATCTAATCATCCCTTGAAGTTTTTTGAAAGAATAGGTGATGCCCACAAGGTCCTGGCTGATGTTTCCTGCTTTGAATTGTTAACTTGTAATTGCCATCATTCTGTGACCTGCTGCTGACACTCAGTAAGTCCCCCACCCCAGTCAGCCAATTTATCTCAATGTACATAACAATAGCCATATTTCCCTTGTTTAATAGTACTATGGGATGAGTGAGGGGCATGAAACACATGTAAAGAATCCCATTCTGTTCCAGTATCCATTGATATTCCACAGGGAGGCAACATAAATCTCCTATGACAAAAGTGACATACCAAGACTACTTTATGACATATAAAGATCTCAGACAAACATCTTGCTTAAAAACCCCCTTTCCAGCAACTCACATTGTAGATGACTAAAGGCTGCAATGCAAGTCTTTACAGTAATGCACAGTAAAGGTTTTGAGAAGCTCTGTACAGATTGTGAAAGCACTGTTTGAAATCCAGTTGCATTCCATTTGTAGCTTTTTCTGGCTCTGCACATGGTATGGTCTGATGGGGTAGAGAGGGTTTTTTAAGAGTTATTTCAATGTCTCAAGAAGGGCCACCTATTTTTGAAACCATTCTCAAGACTCTACAAGTGTTTTTTATCCCACAGACTCTCAGCTAACGTAATATCTGAGGTCTCTATGAACAAAATAGAAATATTTTTTAGTCAGTTTTGTCAAATCAAGAAAAAACAGTAAGCAGTTCTTTGCATAAGAAGCAAAGGTGGAAAGCATGGAAGTGTTTCTCTGAAGGTATTATATAGCTTCCAACACAGCTAGGAATGGATATCTTGAGTAAGGTCAGCATAAGAAGTAATGCAAATGATTTGCAGCAGTGAAAAGAGTTCCCAGTGGTATATTCTGTAAGTGCTGAAATAGGGTGCCAGAGGAGGTCAAGGAGTGCTTATCAGTGGTGATTTTTAAGAGATGATCAGATTAATTTCGGTATCTGATGCAATTTTCTGACCCGTGAGGCAGAATATGTTCAAGGAATACTGTTCACTACTGGCTTTTGCTGCTGGCAAAAGAAGGGAGCAGAGATTTCTGGCAGACTCTACAGCAGTGGAGTGCAGACAAACCCACTTACCCTCCAGCAGACCAGACTAGCAGAGACTCCTGCTTCTAGGTCTTTGTGGGCCAAATGGATTCCACTCAGCAGAGCTGTTCAGGTTCACAGTTTTAGACTCATAGTGCCCAGAGACTGCCTTGCAACATTGAAAAGGTTTTTTCCCCTTGGCTAGGTACAGCTGATGTTGCCTGTCAGCTGTGGGATAAACTAGATGATCTTGCAAGACTTCTTTATCCAGTTTTGTGTGGTTCTCTGACTCTCTCTGGTCTGTGTTTTAACTGTGAGGTAATTCTGTCAAGGGCAAAACAAAAATGGATTTGAAATTAAGTACTATGCAAAGCTGAATAAAAGTGAGCAGTAAGCCATACCTATAATAGTATTCACCAGCTGGAGAGAAATTTGAAATTTCTGCTTGACAAAAAAATCCTCTAATACAAAATCTGAATGTATGCATTTTGTGTTACGTGGAAGATGCAGATATCCCATGTGAAATTTATGATAGCGGTCCCTACATACAGGGCAGTTATTCTAAGAAATGTGGGATTCATAGAAATTGCTCCCTTCTTATTTGGAACTCCATGAAAGCCCTGGTACAAAACAGGAAAAACAACACAATTAGCCATGAGTATAAACACTGAAATCAGAGACAGATAATGTGTTAGTGTCCTGTTGGAGATTGTTACTGTAAACTTCAAAAAGAAATCACATGAACAGGAGGGAGCTTTTTGTTGTTTTCCTTAGTGTTGTACCTGGTTTTTCTCTTGGTTTTATATTTGTCACTCCTGATGCTGGGATTGTGGAAAATGAATCTGCTATCCTGGTTAGTCTTCGGCTCCGGGCGGTGAAGGCTTGCATATAGTTTTGTGTACAGTATGCCTGTGCAATTTCCATCAGAAGCAGGAAATGTTTA
Source organism: Pseudopipra pipra (assembly GCF_036250125.1). Lineage (NCBI taxonomy): Eukaryota > Metazoa > Chordata > Aves > Passeriformes > Pipridae > Pseudopipra > Pseudopipra pipra. The sequence goes on from NC_087551.1 coordinate 27,606,212, forward strand.
TTTAAGTTCTAAGGGGTGGGACAGTTGCTGTAGTTTTAGGTAATTTTAAACAAACTCTTTGAGCATCCTGTTTAAATAGCGTTAAGTAATCACACTTTTGTACTAGTTGGAAAAGAATTCCATACATGCATGATATGAATAAAATATCATCTTACAGAGCATACCAAGGTGATATACTTACCTGACTTCTTGTGCAATAAAAGTTGTATCTTTGACTTTTGTTTTGCAACAAGTTTAGTGGCTAAACACATTCTATTATGTAACAGTACTCTACTAGAGTATGAACTATTTTGCATTTAAGTTTAATACATGTTGGAAACATGTATTAGTTTCCTTGATATTTTCAATGGTCTCTGGAGAAATCTAATTCAAATGCAACTTTCTGAAATTGGGAGGAAGAAAGTGTGCTCACACAAAAAACTTAGTTTAGAGAACTAGTGAGGATCAGGAAGAATTTATTCACACCCAGTTGTACGAAAACATAAATGAAGGAAAAAATGGTTGTTGGAGTAGGGTGCTAAGATTTATCAAATGTGCATTTCACTTGAAGAGTCCATGTTCACTGGCTTTCCTGAATGATTTTAAGTATTGTAAGAGATGAACTGGGAGACAAAAAACAGTAGTGAAAAGATTTGTTCTCAGACTTGTGTCATGGATGCCCATCTCAGTTTTGAAACTAGGAGACAGATTGCATGACTTATTTTTGTTTTGTAATATTTCAGTAATGAGGCTATGCTGAACTGCATATTGGGTCCCCCAGCTGGTAGGACTCGTTTGAAAGGGAAAAAAAAAAAGTTTGTATTCTTCAAATTGCAGTGATAATTGCACATGGCCTTATGTCTATCAATGGGTTGTCTTTAGACTGCAATCTAATGTTAATGAGATTTTAATTGGAAAACAAACAAAGGACAGACAGGTTAATGACTGATAACAATTTTTAAAAAGTCTTTTAAGAGCTACACAATGATTATTGTAAACAATACATCAAAGTCTTTCTATGTCTAACTTTCATAAAGGGTTTACGTAGAAGCTTGTTCCTTAACAATGCTATTATTCCACATCTAAACAACTAATAGACTGTATAGTGTCATCTGTTAAATCAAAACTGATTGGCAAGATTTTCTGGTCTTACTAGTAGGAAGGTCTTGGTCATTAATCACACCTCCACAAAAAGGAGCTGGATTGAATCTGTTATGTCCTTAGAATTTACCACTGCTGGTGTTTCTGAAGATCTGCCCTCCTTTTCCCAATTTGAAATGTGTATGTTATTCCAACAGAAACAAAATATAGAACTTCTGTCCAGTGAAACTCATAACATCTAAAACCAGGCAAATATAAACTGGCAGGGAATGCACGTGCTATATGGTCAGATGTTAACAAAAAAAATATATAAATAAAACTAAAAATCAGAAAATGGCTTTGACGAGGGAAATCTATGGCAATAATCAGAATAAAGTGGGAAGTATTAGTAAGGATTTACTGTACAGCTAAAGGGTGTCTATATTGAATGTCAAGAAGGATGAAAAATCAAACTGGGACACAATTAACAGAGTGGAATGAGAGAGGTGGAACAAGTTGTCTAGTTAAGTGACAAGGGTACTTCTCCAGATAGTGACAGGGACAAAGACTAGAAAAGAGGTTGCTTTTGGTGTCCAGTTTTGATGACACAAAGTGTGTAGGAGACTCTCAATTAAGAAAGTTGAGAGGTGAGACTGGAATCATAGAGATATTAACACAGACATTTTGTATTCCGCTATAGTAGTTACATATGGTCAGAAAACACTATGGAAATACAGAGAGAAGTTGAACTTTTTTTGTTTTGACTTCTAGCCTGTTTATTTCATATCCAATTTTCTTTTAAAATCTTTTACCCATGCTCTCTGCTCCGCTTTTCTTTCCATTTGTTATTTTAAGTATTCTCATTCAACCATACCTTTTGAGAAATTCAAGGAAAAGCAGGTATGATTAAAGGCTAAAATAAACATTGTAGAAGAATCTAATTACTTCAGAAAACATATTAACTTACTTTGCAGTACTTTTCTGCTTTATAGGTGCCAAGAGAGGATTAATCTGTAGTCTCTTTGTTTGTGATTTTGCCTTTTATTTGAGTTTATATAATTAAAGAGTTCCCAGGACTGCTTTACATTTATTTTGTTCATCAAAACATGCTTCTCAAATGTTATGAAAACGGAGTCCAAAAATAATGCAGTCCAAACCAAAGCCATTCGGTTTTCTCTTGGAACACAACTGATGATAAATTCATACCTCGTATCTCATTTTTAACTGAGTAAATGCTGTGTTGTCCCTTAATGTATAATTCTTAAAAATGTTCACTTTATAGTCTCCTACTTCAGTGTTTTAATAAATCCTAGTGGCACATACCGCAAGATGCATATAATCAGGAATAATAAAGTTATTTCACTATTACTGTTTGAGGATGAAATCCTCTCTGCATTGAAGTCTCAAATATCTCATTGGGTCTCTCAATGTGTGTGCTTACATTATGACAGAAAGGAAATAGTCAGAGGGTTGGGGACCTATATTTTGGTCATTAACTTTTGATGAAAGATAGGGGAAAAAGTTTGAGTATCAAAAATCAAAATAGTATATCTGTTGTTGAGATTATGGGAATCAGGAGAAAAATGGACTTGCCAATCTCAGCTCATATTCATAAAAGATTTTCTCTTCTTTTGCGTCTTCTTTTCATGTAAATTTGAATCTCAGCTGATCATGTTGTTGTCCTGACCAAAAAAAAAGAAAAAGACCAGAGGCTGCTTTTAAGAAAGTATTTTTCATAGGGACTGAATATATTTCATAAAAAAAGAAGGTGTCTTCTAGTATTGAAATTCTGGCCTGCTGTGCATCTGCATGTTGTGCGTCGTATTGTTTACTCCATGATAGTGGATGAGAATTAGTATTTTTCTTCTCTCAAAATCAAACTCTTTTCCCATACTCACTGTAAACAGAGAACAGAACTTTCAAACTATTTTCTTCCTCTGAATTCTCATTAGAAAACTGAAATGTGTACCCAGGAAAGCTGGAAAAGTGACTCAAAATATCAGTCTGCAGCAGAAAAATGCAATAGCAGAGCAATTTTGATCTCTGAGCTGTTAATTTTGGTTTTAGTAGCTATGGTTTTGATAATGTGGTCAAGTAAGCTGCAGAATCTGCCAGAAATACCCTTTCAAATGGAGAATGGGATGTGCATAAGGAAGGTATGAAAGAGGATTCCAGTCTCCAGCTCTGGAAACAGAGCTACTGCTAAAGCTTTTATTCAGACTGTCTAGTGAGAAAATACTCTGCTAAAGAGTCCAGGTTAAATTTTCAGTTAGCTGAACTGGAGATGTCCTACAAAGGTCTCAACTAAAAGAAAAGAACTTGAATTTTTAACTAAACACAATTTCTGATATTTAAAATCAGCAATTAGGCTTTTAGTGAATATGACAAAAAGCATTAGCTCTGTTTGAATCAAATACAGAGTATTTGAAAATTATACAGTGTATATCCTGATATGTTAGGAAATGGCCCTCATCTATATAATTGTGTAAACCAGCCTTTTACTGGTGTTATCACTCTTGGGAGCAGCAGTTCCCAGCTCAGTAGCAAGTTGAGGATCACCATCTGGGAGTCACAGTTCTAAGCACCATCACTTTGCATCAGCATTGTTTGCTTTATACTTGCAATACAGGTGGAGCAAAATGATACCAATGTTGGGAACGAGAATGGCTTCTAAAGAGAATGGGAATTGCAGCTTCCTCTTCCTGGTTGTGCCCGCTCACATCCAGACTGTTGACTTTGGAAAAGTTAAAGTAGCAGTGTAAGAAAGTTCAATTTCAGCAAGTGTTGGGAGAAGTTAGTTAGCCAGGTGTTAGTAATGCTCTCCTCAGCTTGCAATCCAAATGGGTTTTGTACTTGAAACACTGAACTGAATCCATGTGAGATAATCTTAGGCAATGGGCTTCAAAGAGACACTTGTACCAAAACTGCTCTTCAGAGATAGTCTGTAGTGTGGTGATGAGGAGCCCAGCAAAGGACAATGCCTGCATCTTCTTCTTAGGGATGTCCTGTCATCTTACACCACATTCTGGTACAAATATAGCTATGTTTTTGAGTGACTTCATGACAGAACTGACTGCATTGGTGTTATCCTTCAGCACTAGCTTCTGAAATTTCCCAAATCTTCATTTGTGAAGACTGGCCATGATGAGCTTCTGAAATCCTAAGACCATCTAACAACTATCAGATTTTCTTTTAAAAGCAAGGCTGTAATTCTTGTCGGTTCCAGAGAGAATCAGGCAGACAGCACAAGGACCCATATTTTTGCTTGAAAGAAGCAAAGAGGGTGGTACTTAAGGCCTACACTAATGTCAGAAGATCTGGACTATGATCTTGAATATTTCATATCAGCAGAACCGAGCACTGCAAAAGAACAAGACATGGCTTTGAAGCCATGCTCTTTTGAGTATGATACAGCCAGAAGCTTCAATGGTATTCTTCAGTAGGTTTTCCTTCCTAGAGAATGGTAAGAAAAATGTTGGAAAATGTAACCTAAGTCATAAGCAATGTTTTACCAAGAACACCACTCTACCTGGCATTCTGAATTGGATCCAGTCTAGCAGTTTCCATGTTCCCAACATACAGGGGGAAAGGTGCAAAGTTTTTTTCTGCATCCTCTTTCTGTAATCAGCAAAAAGTCAGACAAACATTTCTAGCCTTCTCCAGGAAACATCCCTGATAAGTATAACATTTAGGCATTTAATGAGCAGGATTAATGCACATGCTTAAGTTTAAGGATATTTTTAAGAGCTGTGCTCTGAATCTGAATCGTAGGGTAGATGATTAAAAACAAATTACAAACATTTATGGATTTCTGAATTCACATATATAAACTATGTAATCTGAAGTCTTGGATTCACTTGTGAGAGGTTAATTAACTTTGACCTTGTGTTGTTTTTCCTTGCCTAAAACAATGTCACATCTTGTCTCCTTTTCTTCAACCCCACACACCAAACACCATGAACTACAGCCAAACTGCACTGTGACATCAAAGTTGCAGAGGGGCTCCCTTTGGTGAAGTCCCATGCTTACACACCTGCGACCAGAGAACAAAATGTTTGTGTCACATCACATGGGAATTGTCTCCACCTCTAACTAAACTCATGTGCATATAGATGTAGATAATTAACAGTAAGGAAATAAAAAATGTGAAGTAGGCTTCAAACCACGGGTAAATAGGCAAAGAGTTGATGATTTAGGGCTGTTAGTACAGGTTAGGGAAAAATATGAAAATTTAAAAGAAAACTTAAAAAAACTAGAATCTAAATTATGTCAAATGAGTGTGTGTCATCTCTTTGCTTATGTCTTCACCTGCATTGCCAGTTTAGATAGTAAATGGTTCAAGCACACGTTTGGTTTGATTGCTATTCTCAAGTAAAGTTCATTTCTAGAACTCTTCCATGGAAATAAGTTGGAAGGCTTGAACTTGGAAGTGATAAGCATCAGAAGAAAATAAAAAGAACCTGATATGTACTTTATTAACGTAATTCTATTTCATTGTTTTGTGAGAGTTTGAGGCAATTCAAAAAAACATAAGTGTTTGAGTTTGACAGCACTGGTTTCTGTAACTTAACATTTCTAAACGATTTTTACACAATTTGAGAAAGATGCTCTGCAGACATAGTAGCTGGTAAGAGAGAAGTGAAGAAATAAGAAGACTGTCAGTACTCGACAGAATTTATTTTATCTTTTCATAGTTATGGCTAAATTATAAAAGAAACAGCATCATTTATGTATCTCTGCTATTAAATAAAATTGATTATAATTCCATATGTATTTGTTGATGTGTGGAGTTTTGTGTGTGGGTTGCTTATTGCTACATTTTGATTGCCGTTCTCTCACTTTGAGACTCCTGTCTCATATTCTTTAGGTTTGGGGGATTTTGGTCGTCACCTTTTCCTTTTTTGGAATTCTAGCGTTTGTTTTTTTTATTTCTTGACGTAAATGTTCTAGTCACCTAAAGTGTAGCTTCAAGCAGTCCTTTGTGCGACTAAGAGAAATTAGCTAAATAGCACTGTTTAATTAATTTCAGGACCGCCTCTTTTTCGTCATGGAATATGTAAATGGAGGAGACCTAATGTTTCAAATCCAGCGCTCACGCAAATTTGATGAACCTCGATCCCGCTTTTATGCTGCAGAGGTCACATCAGCACTCATGTTTCTTCACCAACATGGAGTCATCTACAGGTACTTTTTTTGATCAAAAATAAAGTATTCTTGAGGCATTGGGCTGGTTTTGGCTGAAATCCTCAGTCTCTTAGCAACCAGATTTAGATTAGTTGTTTGTTCCAATTTGCTTACACAGAACTTTTTTTTGGCTGTTTATCATTGAGAATGTTAACATTTGAATAGCCTCTGCAGCAGTCGCCAGCTGTGTGTGCCAGTTTTGTATTATAGTCCAAATAAAGTGGGTTTGAAAAAGCTTGGCACAGTGTGACCCAGAGGTGACCTTTCTGCAGATCGGTGCAATCTCTTCACTTTCCTCTCTGTGCCATAGATTTCCTCTCAGTTTCTAACTCCCTGCCACTTCCTGAGTTTGTTTGTCCTAGTTGTCTCCACTCTGATACAATCGGGATGGTCGTTTGCAATGCTTTACTTATGCCCCTTCCTCTTGACTGTTTGGGTGAAGGCTTAGTCACCAGCAGGAAGTGCCTCTTTGGAGACAATTTTGATTTGCTTGCAAGTGCCCTGCATCTATTTGAACCTCCTCCCCGGTCCCAGTCTCTAATCTTCAACACCCATGCACACACACAGACAAAAAGTGCATATTGTTGTGCTGTGATGAAGGATGCATTTAGGGATAGGCTTTATTATTAAAAGTAAGGATTCACTTTGAAAAATTTCACCCTGATGTTGATGTGTTTATTAAGTCCTTTATCTTGTCATTTCATGCTTCCTCTCTTTCTTTATTTGTTTTTAGCAGCCTATCATTGCTTGAGATAAATTTGGGCTTTCACAAGCAGTATGCTTGTGATACAAGTTGTCCTGTCTAATAAAAACTTTGAGTTCTGTGGGTCTGACCACTGTTATTTTCTTGATATTCTCACCCTCTTTCAGGTTATCAGTTTTGATTTGAGGTAGTCATCTCAGGGACAGGCAGTTTCAGATTTCTTGAGCAGAAACATCAAGATGAGGATGTAGAATTTGTCACATCCCTGGATTCATATTAGGGCAGATCTTAAGAGTATTAAAAATTGAGAGAAGGGAATTTTTAGTGTTTAGTAACCAGGACTGAGTGGTAAGTTCTATCGTAGGCCACTGCCTTTCCCACATACTGGGATTCAAAGGGAAATTTCTCAAAGAAGGGGTGTCCTTTCCAGAGACATAGCAAGCAGTAGGACATCACAATTTCTAAGGAAGATAAATCTCTGTGAAAGTGGTCTTTTCATCAAAAATCCAATTTTCTTTATAAAATTTCTATTGCTAGCTGCATCTCTTAATCTCCATTTTTTGTTAACACTGGTATGATATTTGCATACTGGGTTGTACTTTTGGCCCTACCACTTGACATGGGTTTGTTTTCAAGTGCTGAAGATCCAACACATTTCTTACCTTTCCTGCCCATATCAAATTTCCTATTCATTGTCTGCATTTATTTCCAAAGCTAGGTATTTGTACATTTAGGTAATAGAATGTGGCAACCTCAGATTTTGTAAGTATCCATCACAAGAGAAACAGACAAGCTTGGCACTGTAGAAAGTGAAGGATTTTGAAGATTTGTTTCCATAAAATACTTGAGCTATTTTCTCCTTCCTGGAAACTGGAGGTAGTCACTTTGTAATTAGCAGACAGTTTAATGATTTCTGTGAACCAGCAAGAAAGGACTGGTATAAAATTACCTCTCCCTTCTTTATATGTGTGCATTCATTCACCCCCATCCCTCCAGCTCCCATCCTTTAACACATCCTCTTCTCTCTCTACTCTTTCCTATCTCTTTTCTCTTGTCATATGTAGCTTTCTGCTGTGTGTTGACTCCTACCTGCATTGAATTGTTTTATGTGCCTGTGTTCTTTCTATGACTTTTTATCAGCAGAATGCTTCAATCACGAGAGAAATGTCATGCTAAGACAATGTTTTGTAGTTTAAACTTCACAGTGTACTCACAACTTCTGATTCAGAGGCTGTGCTGACATGTCTTTTGCGTGTTAGAATATTACACTGAAGTTGTACATGGCATGTTCTATTGAGTGTATGATCAGAAGAGGCAAAAGAAGAGAAATAACGTGAGTTGTAGGATGAAAGCAGAAGCAGGAAGAAAGCAACAGGAAGAACATTAGGAACAGATTCAGTTGTATTTTGTTTTGACATAGGCTTTTGGATCTGGACATGGCAATGTCTGTAAGAATTATTCATTTTCCAAACTGTGGGATACTAGGAGCTTCAACTATTTGTAAAATGTACATCCCAGTTACTCTATAAAATACAAGTTGAAGGAAGAAGTTAGTGATTATTTTGAAAGAATTAATCATAAGAAAATGTCACAATTCATTCACAATGTACCAGGCCCTGGCAGAATGCATATGTTCATGTCAGGCATATGTTAGAATAGTTGTCTTGCACAGAACAATTTCAGCCTAATTATTCCATACCTCACTGCGTTATTTACTACAGTGTTAAAATGCATTGGGATCAAGTCACTCCTTTATGTCTCCAAAGCTCTTATTAGCTGGCAAACAAGGAAAGAAAAGGGAAAGAAAAAAAAAGAAAATAAAAAAACCTATGCTCCTGAATAACTACCAGTCCTAACTACCTAACGTGCCTTCAGATATTTTAATAAAGAATACTTGTCTTCTGTGTAATTATATTCTAGAAAAAACATTGTGGTGTGAAATTAATGGTTATTCTCCAAAGTGGGAAATGCTGCTTGTGTGGGCACTACTTCAAGGAAAGTGGGATATATATAAATAAACTAAGATGTTTGATGGAAATGAAGGTTTCAAAATAGCTGCTATACCTTCTGATCTTTTTTCAGCCCTGTATGTGAAAGTATTTGTTTGGAGCTAAACATAGTTATATTTTGGGAAGTAAATAACTAGCTTTAGCTCATGTTTTGGCTTGTTGGTTAGATTTTTAGAAAGTGCTATGATGATACTAAATGATCATCTTTTATAATAACTAGTTTATCCTCATTTCCCCTGGAGTTCAAAGAGAAGGCAAGCTCCCTGTTTGGCAATAGAAATTATTTTTTAAGTTCACATCTTTGCAGCTGGCCTAACAATTGTTCCCAGACTTGTCCAATTATCCGTGTGCTCACAGGAATTACATGTCTTCCTTTTGTTTATTGAGTCTCTGTTGCAAATAAAGATGAACCTCAGAATTTATATATATATAAAGATATTCCTGTTACTGAATGCATCTTGTGTGATAGATAAACTTTACAATAATTTTTAGTGTGGCATTTTTAAAGGTATGATGTTACTGTTGTTGTGTCAAAAACACTTCAACAGCTTAATAAAAATATTTGCATTATCCCTGACACCTTCCCTCTCATCTGGCATTCAGCAATTCAGGCACATGTCAAGCTAGGGCCTGATAATACAAGTAGAGTCAATCAGACACTGGAGAAGTTTCAGTCACAGTTTCTGGCAGTCATCTTGTTTGTGTTATGCAATTGCACCACTTTGAAAAAATGTATCCAGGCTTCAGGAATTAAGGGCTAAACCATGAATCTCGTTTTGCCTGCGAGCTGAACTGGAGTTTGAACTGAACAATGAAAGGTTGTGGACTATGTTCAGTGTCACCTGTCCCTGGAACCTGCTATTTTTAAAGTCCGTCATCATAAGCTTAATATATTCTCATATAGGGAAGATGCAACAAACTGCATGTGTGTAGAAACTGTCAGTTCTGTACTCCCCTCTCATACTGACTTTCAACTTTCCTGTGCACTTTCTGCAGATATATGTAAACATGTTTCACCTGCACTTGTTGGGTTGAGGTCAGGAGTACCTGGGTGGCTGTCTCTCGGTCTCGTAGGAATTCAAGTGAGGTGACACAAGTGGCTCACTCTGGCCTGAAATACCTACAGAAAAGTGTTGTCTCCCCAGACAGGAACATCAGCACTATAATGGAGTACCCCTTAATGAACGTAAATGACAATGTCCCCAGTTCATATGTGATTTAGGAAATAACTGTGCAAGCTACAAACGTAATTTCAGTAAAGACCTGAAAGGCCAGTAGTTGCATGTTGGTTATCTCTGGTATCCTCCAGGACCATTCAAGTGGTCTCTCTGAAATACAAAAGAAGGAAACTGAATGTACACAATTTCACTTCACCTGAGAGGATGAAAAATATCTTAATAGGGAAATTATTGTCACCTGCTTTGGGTTGACCACTTGTATGGGTTTCAGACGTAGGGTCTGTGAGATGTTGCCTTGAAATCATACAGCACCTGGTCACAGGGGAGTCCTTATTAATAACTGTGGGTTGTTGTGTTCCTCAGCAATGTGAAGTAATAATCCAGCCTGTAACTTGCTGGAGCTTTCTGAGGCTCTGTGCACTCTGTAATCAATGTGTTGGTCGTGATGAAGGATTTATTAACACTGAATTGAGGCAAATGTGAATATAAATAAGCTGATGCCAATCCTTGAGCACCTCCGGGCTTTTTCCATACACAACTACCCTAAGAACTTGTTTGAACACTAACTGAATTTTTCCTTGGATGATCAGTTTTCCCAGAATTCCTATTTATCAAGGCAACACACACCAGTGTTTCAGAAAGAAGAACTACCTAAAATTAAAAGCACATTCATTAGTGTGTTTTTACGTGAAATATTTAGAAAGGCTGACTTCATTGGCAGTTGTATGATTCAGTGCAACCTTGGCAGAGTAATGAGGAGTTATATTTACACTGATGAAAATGTTGCATGGTCAGTGGTTAACATGTTAAAAGTCATCATTCTCCCAGGTTACCTTACTGTGTTTTTTCTGAGTGGTAGCAGCCAAATTAAATTCCCTTCCCTCCTATTTTTTTTTTTAACGCAAAACTAGACATGGAGCATTTTGGTTTAAATTTAAGAATGTACAGATCATCTTATTTCAACTCTAAGTAGTTAAAGGTTAAATTGGTGCTTTGCTATGGTCCATGAAGAAGGGCAAAACCTTGTACTCTCATATAGCATATTCACACCCAAACACGGGAATATCCTGAACTCAAGCCCTTCTTCACATAAACTACCCGTTGCAGTAGTCTGCTACAGAGAAGTTACAGTTTGCTTCTAGCCCAAGTGAGTAACAAACTATTTCCACTACCTTCAGTAAAAATAGGAAGCAAGGAGTGAATTGTGCTGCCACACATGTGTCTGGAGTCCCAGGGTCTCCAGGGACTGCTGCCTAAGCCACGCCACCTGACCAGTGCTTTGGCCAGGTATGCGCCCTGGACTACATCCATGCTGTCTCTGCTCTGCCTGGTCTAGTTTCCAAAACTGAACATGAGCTCCAACGAGATTTTAGTCAGTGGCCTCCTGCCCTCTTTGCACTATTTCTTGCTGGATCTAGGCAGGCCAGCAGTCATGAAATGCATAAATAAGCAGGATGTCTTCCCCACAGGAAAATACAGTGGGCTGGGGTGGAGAGGAGAGGGACTGAGGGAGATGAGAAGCAGGAAGGAGGGTTGGTTCCCAGGCTTCTGGCATTCGGACTGAGGGAGTCCACCCTGCCATCTGCCCAGCTTATGTATTGTACTAAAGGCTGCTGTTGTATAGGAGAGCCTTTGACAAGGTTTCCAGCTGTGGAAGGATGAGTAAAGGCTGTGGGAATAGGATATGAACCACATGGTCTTGCCAACAGTAGAATGCTTTCTAAATTTCTCCTGGGTTTGGAACATTAAAAAGTCCTTAGTTGGCTCTTGCGTGGGAGTTGGGTATGTGGAGAGGCAGTGCCGGGCAGTTAATATTTAGAAGGATAGACCAGCACCATCAACCTCATTTGGGGAATAATGAGGTACTTCCAGGGGGAGTTCCTGGTAGCGACGTCAGCTTTTTTTTTTTTTTTTTTTTTGCTTCATGTTTATTTGGTGCAAGATTTTCTTGTTTAATGACCGTTTGTATAGTGCTGTATTGTGTAAATAAAGCTATGACCTTTACCTTCTGATAACAGTATAGGAGTGAGTTAATGTTAAATGAGAGTGAGCAGGGAATGAGAATCTGCCTGGGTTAATGCCAAGTTTACATTCCTGTGAGGGCAGCCATATTCCGGTACCCTCAGTAGAAAGGGCGACAGTGCTTCTCAACAGATAATAGCAGTGAAATCTTACAGAACATATTTGTATTTATTTCTGGGTGAATGTCAGGGATTTTAGATGATTGATGTTTGTGCTTTTATTTTATAACAGGAAGAAATGTGTGTTATCTCTCAGCATTTGATAAGAAGGTTTTAACTGAGAGAAGCATACACAAAATAAAAATCCACTAGAGCTGCAGCACATTTGAAACAGAATTTATTGACATGGCACAATCCCACTAGTTTTCCTAAACTGCTGAGACACAGCATTATTCCTGCAGAATCATGTACACCAGTTTCAAACAGAATCATACTCCGCAAACAATTCGCTAACATAGGAAAGAGAGAGCTTTTTGTTTCACAGTGCATGAAAAATCTGAAGGTGCTTCCTATATGTAATTCTGCTGCTAACAGGCAAAAGTTAGGACTGAATTTGAATCTATGTCTCACTAAGGGTGAGGCTTTGCCTTTTTGCATGCTATTGAATACATCTGCCAAAGTCTCATAGTAGTACAGAGAAGTTCACAGCAAATGTGGTTCTGAGGTGATCGGCATTTCTCAAGATTTTGTTGTACTCTTCAGATGCAATAGAGAATCATAGAACTGTAGAGTCGTTTTAGCTGGAAGGGACCTTAAAAATCCTCTAGTTCCGACCCCCCTGCCATGGGCAGGGACACCTTCCAGCAGATCAGCTTGCTCAAAGCCCCATCCAACCTGGCCTCGAACACTTCCAGGGATGAGGCATCCACAACTTCTCTTGGCAACCTGTTCCAGTGCCTCACCACCCTCACAGAAAAGAATTTCTTCCTAAGATCTAATCTAAACCTACTCTCTTTCGGTTTAAAACCATTCTCCCCATCCTGTAACTATATGCTCTTGTAAATAGTCTCTCTACATCTCTCTTGTAGGCTCCCTTCAGGTACTGGAAGGCTGCAGTTAGGTCACCCTGAAGCCTTTTCTTCTTCAGGCTGAACATTCCCAATTCTCTCAGCCTTTCTTCTTAGGAGAAGAGCTCCATCCCTCTGATTGTCTTGGTGGCCTCCTCTGGACTTGCTCCAACAGGTCAATGTCCTTCACATGCTGGGGACCCCAGAGCTGGACACAGTACTCCACATGGGGTCTCACCAGAGTGGAGTAGAGGGGCAGATTCATTTCCTTTGGCCTGCTGGCCACGCTGCTTTTGATGCAGCCCAGAATACAGTTGGCTTTCTGGGCTGCAAAGTTGAAGAGTAATGCAAAATGTTGGATGAAAACATGTAAGGAACTCTTATTTAGTGGTTTTTTTAATAATGATGACAAAAATACTGAACAATCCTAAAAGAAAATTTGGATGATTCATTTCAGTGAAGACATACAATTTCTTCTGTTTTTTCATCAGAACCTTGCTACTTTTGGCTTAAGATCTGCATTTATGCTCTTTGCCTGTCTTCCCACCCCCTCTTTTATCCACCTCCTTGTTATATAAGAGCTTATCACTTAGATGCTGCTGGACAGACATTCCTGCATGCAGATCACTACTCAAAGGCCAATTTTGATTCAGTGACACTATTCATATATACGTGCAGCTTCCTGAATGATTTGGGACCTTCATTTGACTCTTCAGGTAGAAAACTTGTTGCTTTAAAAGAGAAAATCATCACATTTGAGAATGCACTGTTATTAAAAAACATATGTTCTTTTGCTTACTATTGCAAAAAGCACTGGAAAATGAGAATTTATCCAATCTCAAAGCTAACATAACTGAATTATCGCTGCAACCTTTGAAAATTTTAAAAGGATCTGTTTAGCTGACAACTTGTACTCAAATGAAAGAAAACCAAAATAATATTGTTCACTGGGAGATTGATTAAAGAGGCCTAACAAACTAAAACAGAGAAAACTAAAACAATAATAGGCCTAACAAACTAAAACAGCCAGTAATCCTGCAAATCCCCCAGCATTTTTGGGAACTCATCAATGTCTCTACTGCTACCAGAATAAATAGTGGTAGGATTACATCAGAAGGACCTTGGACAGATAAGGTGCAGTCTAACCAGGGGAATCAGAAAGTGGAACAAAATGGCTCAGGTGGCCATGACAGTGCTGAAAATGAGCTGAAAGGTGAGAGATAAGGAGGCCAAAGTGGTAATGAGTCACTTAGCTTACCTTCCTGTGTCAGAAGTAATGCCTGCCCCTTTCTTCACCTGCCAGTGTGTCACAGAGCCTGAACAAGCAGTTGTCCAGAGCAGTGACAGTAGGAGAAATACATTGTCTTCACCATCTCAGCAGCATTGAGTACATGTGGAGGAGGTAGATGTGGAGCAGGCTAAGCAGGAGGCAGATGTGGAGCAGGAATGGTAGTGATGCCAAGGCCAGCTTTTACTGAGATGGGAGCTTGTGTGGTTTCTGCACTGTTATATATCCAGAGATGGATGACACGAGGGAGAGATGATTTACTCCCAACACCGATTTTAATTTTTCCCCCCTCCCAAGACCACTTATGATGGGGGTATAATATTTTAGATTCAAAAAAATTCTTATGGTAACACCCAGCTTATAAGAAGAGAGGCTTATGAGGAGCCCAAGCAGCACTTCTCACAATGTACACAGCAGATGGGTCTTCCCTTCCTTGCCTCCTGCTTCTAGAATTTGTTTCCAGTAGTCAGTCTTACAAAACAGCAGAGAGAGAGAAAAAATGTGAGAGACCAGAAATAATGCCAGTAATGACATATGTATGCTTTTTCCTCCAGACTTCAATTTCTTTCTCCTGATGTATGGAAGACACAGAAAATATCACTCTTCAAAGTATGTCAAACGGAAACAGTACATGCAGTTGTGTGCATTTTTTTTTCATGTAGATTGTTACAACAATGGCAGTTGTTAAAGTACTCTTCACAGGGTATTCCAGTCCTAGGGAATGTGATTGCCCCTTCAGGGGAAGGGAAGGATGGCATGGCTTCAACAGTAGATAGCCAGTGTAGCAGCCAGTGTGGGTGCACCTTGGTATGAAACTAATAGAGAAGCAGTACCCTTAAAAAACAACCAAAGAAAGCTTGGTCACGAGTAACCTGAACTGAGGAATTTCACATGTTCAAAACATGGAATATAAAGGATAAAATTAAGTAGTCACAAATAAAAATTATAACACTTCACCAAGTATTTACTTGATTTATTATAGGGTTCCCGAGAGAGATCCTATGGTCTATAATAACACCCATTTAAAAAATGCCTAAATATATTCTAACACAAATAATGAGTCAGATGAAATTGCTATGGTCAATTAAGTGGGTAATGGATATTTAAAAGCTTCCAAACATCAATAAATCTGAAAGAGGTCCAAAGGAGTACTTGTAGAACAAAAATAATAGACACTTCAGAAACTGCCTGGGTATGTGTCTGCGTAAACTTAACTACCAATAAGAGGATAGCAAGTGTTTGTAGTACTGTATACTGTGGGTATAAAAGGCATACCAAAGTCTGCCAGTTCATTTACTGATAATCTGTAATGGGCCCAAAGGGGCCATAAGTATTGTAAAGATGTTCTGATTCTCATTTATATGAGTGTCTTCAAATATCATATAAAAGGATCCTCAGATTGTGCATGAGGAAAGTAGACAGCAGCTCAGCAGCATACACAAGGCTGAAGGCACTCCACTGCAAGCTTGTTGAAGCTGCCTCTGCCTCTGTAAGGTAATTTCCACAGACTCTGTGGGAGATATGCCTCGATCAGAGGTGAGAGAAACCCTTTGGACAGCCCTGGGGTTTAGACTGGTTCTCTTTTCACTTTTGAAAGGCCACAAAATAAAAAAGAGGGGATATTTTCTCAGCCTCCACAAGATCAGAGCAAGTGGTGGGCTTGCACACGCAGTAAGACAGAAGTTTTGGGTTTCTGTGGATGACCTAAGAGGAAGAGGATTTCGCCATGATTTTTAAAACATCTGCAGATTATGTAGTTGTTCTGTCCACAAGCAAGTGGGTTTGCAGAAATTTTGAAATAATGTCCTGGAAATTATCTGTGTAGTAATAACAACAAAACATTAACTCATATTAGTGAGCTATAGCTTATAAAGCCAGAGATAATTCGGTGACAAATTTAGTATAACTCATTACCTCTACAGACTTTTCTCCCCTGGCTCAGCTATGTGCACTCTTAGTTATGGCAAACTAGTTGTCTGTATAAACTCAATCCAGGAGAGATCATGCTAAAATTAAAAAATTCTGTCATATAAAATAGGGTTTATTTTTTTACACAACTTATGTAATAGAATCCATTTAGAAAGCAAACACAGTTGTGTTTGCCTAATTACAGCATAGTAGCATGGAAGTATGAAAGAAAGTGTAAGGGTTGATGCTACGGGCTGAGTGGGCAGCAAAGAGTGGAACTGTATCATTGCTAATAAAGTACTTCATGTCATCATTTAAAGTCTAAGTTGAGAATCATACTATATTGCCCCTTAATATTTTGTTTGCTGCACTATCAAGTTGTAACACAATACTATAAATTTGCTACAGAGACTATAAACTAATACCTATATTTGTTTCAGGGTTGGGAAATGCTGAGTTGAATATATCATATATATTTCTTAGAGATATAGCACAACTTCTGCAACTTCTCTCCCATTTTGTTTTAAAGGTGTTTTGGTGATCTTTCTCAGAGACTGATTTATTCATGCATTTCTAGTTGGAATTCAGAATGAGATAATACATAATAAAACTATGTAATAAATGTGACTATGACATGACATGCATGTAGAGGACCCACCATCTGGTGTATAAGAGACTGTTTCTTTAAAAATCATGGTTCTCATTTACAGTAAAAGCTCCTTCTGACACCAGACGAGCAAAGCAATTTTACAATGGAATTAAATTGTACTCAGTGTGCTGAGTTTAAGGCTGTCAGAAGGATACAAAGAGACTTTCTTGAACATTATAATTTAATTAAACTTTATGTGTAAGCTGTATAATTAGGTTCCTTGCTAGTCTTTGCCCACATAACTATCTGGGAGTTTTATAGGATAATTTCTGATCTTGTCAGAACATAAAGTCTGGTTAGCAGATCTCTGAAGAGGCTGGGCACGTAGAAGTTACAAAAATAATTCCTCAGGCCCCAAATAACTTTTTTTATAATAATAAATAATTTTTCAAGAATAAATAATTGTTCAAGAACAGCCCATGTTGGTCAGTAGTTTGCATTATAATCCTACTGAAGTTATTTACATGCAGTGACTATCCAGAAGGTACCAAATGTTAGAGATTAAAATCATATTTTAGCCTCCCAAATCTTTTATTCAGAATTGTCTCTCTCTTGCATTTGGGCTGGACTATTGGCTCCTCTCAATAGTCTCTCTGTCTTCACAGCTGAAGGTAAATTGCTATAGCACTCACCTTGATATTGGCAAAAGTGAATACACTGTAAATATCCTAACTCATGCCATGTTTTATTTCACGTGAGTAACCCGTGAGTCATCTTTCCATTGCATTTATATTAATTAAAAATCGTGGGGTGCCTTGTATAAGTAGATTTTAAGTGATGAAATTTTATGTTGGCACTGCATCCAAAGTAGCATTCCCAAGCATATGTTTTCTAGAGGAGATGGAGGAAGGCTGTTGCAGCTACATTTGAAACAATGCTGAAGCTGAAACTTCCTGCACATAAAAAGATTGTCTAGAAATGCCTGTGCAGCTTTCTGGCAAAGTTGAGGGCGAAAGTAATTTGATTTTGCTACACAATTGTAATTTTAAAAGAGTGTCTCATAAAATATAGCTCTCTGTATTAACATATATAACCCTTTCTAATTACATATCAAAGCAAGATTTGGAGTTGGAACCATCAGCTTGTATGACCTCTGTCTGGAAGCAGCATTAGGAGTTTATTTTATGTATAGATTACATAGAAGGGCAAGCAACTCCAATTTTTTCAGGTATCTTCTTCATACTTTAAGGACAAATAATATTCTTCTTAATTTTGCCAGAATCCCTCCCCTGCAGTGATCTTCCATCAAACATAAGAGAAAATTAACTCTACAGAATTTTGAAACAGATAAATCTATCTGTGTAACAGAATGCTTTTAGAAGGTTATAAGACAAAATAGATTTGACTCACAGTTTTTACAAGAGTTTCTGCAGAAATCTGTTTAACTGCTCTTGACTGCTGCTGTTTTCATCCCCAGTAAATACAGCAGGGTTAGAAAAGGTTTTAAATGAAGAGCCTACATACCCTTCCCCAAGTTCAGACCACGTGATTGTTTAAAAAGATGTTTAGACATGTGAACTATGCTACTGAAATCAGAATAGAAGCAGAAATTATTAAAATCTTTCTTCTAGTGATTCCATATAAGCAAACATTTTGTTGGAACCAACATTCTTGCTACATTGCATCATTTCATTTATGCTATGTAATCTATTTAGTCCATCCTGTGTATGCACCACTCTGTGGAATGGCTTTCCATAAAAAGACCCAAGAGGTCAAACTGAGACCACAGTGAGGTTGGAAAAAATCAGTTTCTGTACAAAAGTTCAATGCAGAATTTTTCTTTTCTGATTAATAAAGTATTTTTCTCCATGGAAACATGACATGGAGCTTTAACAGAAGTCTGCTTACTGCTAGGAGCTGTGTTTGTTCCCTGCTAAGGATACACTTAGGAGCACGGGGAAGTGGATTCTGATAAATTTGTTTCTTTTATAAAAAGAAACACTATATGTAAAAACCTTCAGCAGTCCTTCTTCTTTACACTTTCTGAGCATTATATAGGTGCAGATGGCAGTGCAGAAAAGGCACTGAAATGTTGGCTCATGCCGGAGCATTAATGGCTTGCTCAGGAAATGCTCCCAGTCACCTCTGTTTGGCCATTTTATTGACAGGCCATGTTGCAGTTGCCAAACTAAAATATTTCCTTCTTTTTTTTTTGAAATACTTTCTTTAAAAATTTGCAGTGTGTATATAGAGTTTGCTCAAAGGAATGAAAGAAAAAGAAGATCGATTCAAGTTATAAAGTAGCTTCCAAGCATTGCCACATTTTCTGTTTTCCCCTGAATTTAACAGTGGTTCTGTTTGTTCCTGATAGGAGCACAAAATAAGCATTATTGAGGATGTACAAGATTTGTGCTACCTTTTACTAGCAGATTGTAATATTTTAAGAGCTCTCCATCTTCGTTGTGTGTTCTCATCTAGGAGTATGTTGAAGCATCTGGTTCCTTTCTTGAGAAACAGGGATTTCATTAGTTTTCTTTTGATAAACAACCTCATCTGAATTAAGAAGAGAACCTTTGTAGCACTGAATAGCCTTTATTGTGTGCATCTGTGTTCAGTAGGTAGATAATAAGGTTGCTCTCAGTCTTATTGCAGTGTTCAGGCAGGCTGGTCTTCTACTTTATGTAACAGAACTGGACCAAAGCATGAGGTTTTCTTAGTAGCTACTGGGAATCATAGAATCATAACATATCAGGTTGGAAGGAGACCTCAAGGATCATCTGGTCCAAATTTTCTTGGCAAAAGCACAGTCTAGACGATGGCCCAGCACCCTATCCAGCTGAATCTTAAAAGTGTCCAAGGTTGGGGAATCCACCACTTCCCTGGGGAGATTATTTCAATGGCTGATTATTCTCATTGTGAAAATCTTTCCTCTTGTCTCTAATTGGACTCTCTCCAGGAGTTACCCATTAAAATCTGATCTTTTTTATGTGACTCCTAGAAAGTGAGTATCCAGTTTCTTTGTAGCCACCTTTTAAATACTGAAACATGGTGATAAGGTCTCCCTTGAGCCTTCTCTTCTGAAGTCTGAGCAACCCAGTTTCCTCAGCCTTTCATCATATGATAGGCTTCTCAGTCTTTTGATGATCATTTTGGTGATGCCCTTGTTGATGCAACCCAGCATCCCATTGACTTTTTTTGCTGCAGCAGCACACCGTTCACTCACATTGAGAATGTTGTCCACCACGACCTCCAGAGCCCTTTCCACAGAGCTGCTCCCCAGCTGGGTAGATACCAGGCTGTGCTCCACTCCTGGATAATGTTTTCCTGCATGCAAGACCTTACACTTGTCTTTATTGAACTTTGTAATGTTCTAGCCTACCCAGGTTTCATTCAGAATGGTTCTCTTTTCCGGTGTGTCCACTTGCCCACTCAGTTTGGTCTCATCATCAAAGTTTGTCAGGGCACACTTGATTCCATCATGCAGATCACTTATGAAGATATTAAACAGCATTGAGACGAATATTGATCCCTGAGGACTCCACTTGTCATTAGTTGCCGGTTCCAGAAGGAACTGTTTACCACCCCCCTCTGGGTTCATCCTGTCAACCATTTCCTCGCTGGCCACACGAACAACTTGTTTGGACTGTAACGCATCAGTTTCTCTGGAAGGAAACTGTGGGAAACTGTATTCAAAGCCTTGGAGAAATGCAGGTAGACTGTGTCCATCACTCACTCCACATCAACTGAGCAGATTACTTTGTCATAGAAGGCAGTCAGGTTTGTCACACACAGTTTGCCTTTAGTTAATCCATTATGGCTTTTCCCAATCATGTGCTTTATCTGACTTGTGATAGCCTCCAGGGGGATTCGTTCCATAACTTTCCCAGGACCTGAAGTAAGACTGATGAGCCCGTAATTTCCTGGATCCTCCTTTTAGCCCTTTTTGTAGATGGTGTTGACATTAGACTTCTTCCAGTCTTTTGGGATCTCCACAACGTCTCAAAGATTATGGAGAACAGCCTTGCAACTATGTCAGCCAGCTCCCTTAACACCCTTGGGTGGATATTATCAGGGCCCAGTGGTTTGTAGGGGTCAAGCTCCTGTAATAGTTTGCACACCAGCTCCTCCTTCACTGAGGGTGGATTGTGTTTGCATGAACATGGATTCTTGTTCCCAAGACCAGAGGCCCAACAGTGCTGGTGAAGACAGAGGTGAAGAAAATGTTGAGAACGTCTGCCTTTTCAGCATTGTTGGTGACTAATTGACCTCTCCTGTTTAACAGTGGGACAGTTTTTACCTTCTATTTCTGCTTGTTGTTTAGGTACCTGAAGAACCCTTTCTTGTGGTTTTTGACATCTCTGTCCAGTTTCAGTTCAAGCTGAGCTTTTGCTTTTCTAACTCCATCTCTGCACAACCTTGCAATGCCCTTGTATTTCTCAATGGATATTCATCTGCTTTTCCAACTCTGGTACACTTCTCTTTTGGTTTTCGAGCAGACTCAGAAGCTTGCAGTCAAGCCAAGGGAGTTTCTTGCTCTGCCTACTTCCCTTGCCGTTAAAGGGGATGAACTGGTTTTGTCTTTCCAGGAAAACATTATTGAAACACTCCAGCTCTTTTATCCTCCATGGAAGCTTCCCACACAATCCCTCCTAACTGAGCTCTGAGCAAGCTGAAGTTTGCTCTTCTGCACTCTAAGATCTTTGTCTCAGTAGTAACCCTCAGCGTGCTCAGCCAGATCCCAAACTCCAACAATATGATGGTCACTGAAGGCAAGGCTATCACTGACCAAGATATTACAAAGCAGGTTTTCTTGGTTTGTGAGTAGCAAGTCCAGCATTCCTGGTTGGCACTTCTAACATTTGTGTGAGGAAGCAGTTCTGTACGCATTCCAGGAACTTGATGGATGACCTGTGAGCTGCTGTACTGTTTTTCCAGCAAATATCTGGATAGTTGAAGTGATCCATAAAAGCTGGGTTCTCTTGACCCAAAGCTTGCTTTAAGTGACCCAAATATTACTTTGTTGGCCTTATCGTCTTGATTTGGAGGTCAGTAGCAAATGCCTACTGTATGATCCCCCTTGGAGACAACCTTCTGTTCCCCAGGACGTGTGCATTGGTATATATACACTTGAGATGACTGATCTTTTGTTTCTTGTCTTGGAAGGCAGCAAAGAAATATTTGTCTCTGCTTTGGTTGGCCTGGCTTATTCCCCATTTGGTTGCAATGGCATGAACATTTCCAGTTTGGACCCCACCTGCTAAGTCCTTCAGTTTAAAGCCCATCTCACCAGGGTGGTCAGCCTGCTGCCAAAGATTCCCTTGCCTTTCTAGACAGGTGGGTCCCATGCCTCTCTAACAGGCTAGAATCATTGAAGAATGTCCCCATATCATAAAAGCCAACACCCTCACAAATACACCAGCCATGAAGCCAGAAGTTGATTTGCATTATACATCTATTTCTGGCTGCATCCTTTCCTCTGAGTGGTAAGGCAGAAAGAAAGATAACTGGTACACTAATATTTTCACTTGCACTCTCAAGGTTCTGTAGTCTTCCCTGATTCTGACCCAGGTTCTGGCTTGTGGTATCATTTCTGCCTGCATTCCTATTTCTGCAATGGGAGAGTATTCTGTGTTCTTGACAAGTTGTGGCACCCTCTCAGCAACATCCCAAACCTTAGCTCCTGGAAGGCAGCATATCTCTTGTGGCTTGCTGACAGGCTGCCAGATGAGCACCTCAGTGCCCCTTAACAAAGTCAGCTGATAGGAGGACTCGTCATTTGTTTCCACAGTATACACTGTGTGCTGCTGGTACAGTTTCTTCTTGGCTCACGGGTGTCTACAGCTCTTAAAACTTCATGTGTGTTTTTGGTTGGAATGCTGGAGAGTGGGGCATTAAGCGAAGTCCTGCTTTTGGGAGTCACCAGTGTCCAAGGTGCCTCATTCTCTGTGGTGTCCACCATAGGAAAATGGTTCTAAAACCACCTGTCTACCTCCGTCCCCTCTAATACTGCACAACCTTTTAACTGTTTCCTGTCACTCGACCACCTGACACAACAGATCATCAACCTGTGCTCCTCTTTGGCTCCTTTTCTCCAGGAGAAAGGTCTAGGCTCTTGTTGCAACCTACCATCCATATTGAAGTCTCCTTCCTTGCTAGTTCCACATGGGTAGAAACATCAGACATCTCAAAAGCTTTCTCTGTAGAATCACTGAGTTTAACACGATCTGTTTTTCCCTTCTTCAGTGAGTCAACAATATGCTTGGAACTGGTCATTTCCGAGGGAGGTGTTGACATTTGTGTTACATTAACAAGTAAAATGTCATCTGACATTCCTGGAAGAAAAAGACTTTTTCCCTACAAAAAGAATAGGGTCAGAGCACAGGACAGGGAGGCTATATACCTTAAAATAATCTGCATTTAGTCTGACATCAGGATGACAATGTACAGGATTAGATCAAATTCACCTATGCTATTGCAGCTTTGACTTTCATTTAATAGTAATTTCAGAACTTACACTTGATTTAAATAGACAGCATGGTGGAAATTATAGACTTCCAGCAAGGGAAGTTGTTTTGTTCAGTATTGTGATTGTGAATGAAAACCCATCTCCCTTGTTGGACTTATATCATATTAAAATAATATTGGTCTTGTTACGCAGCGTGAGGTTGATTGACCTTTAGGGTAGGGGAAGTGTAAGGCTAACAAGTTAAATGCCATTGAAAACAACTGTCTAAGTCATAATTTCAAACTGACCTGGTTTATGTATCTGTGATTTAAGGAAGAAATTTGGAGATGTGGGATAAGATCCAGGGCTAGACAACTGAAAGAAAGAGACTAAAATACTCAACTTTAGTTGATTAAAGATATTCTGATCCTGTTTTTCTCTGGTGTCTTGACCTTACTGAAGTTCACTTGGTATGTAATGGAAAAAACAACCAGTTTGATAGCAAAATACAGGAAATGCCTTCAATCATGACTGATTACAGTAGCAGCTTTTCTTCTGTTGTTTTTATTTTTTTTTTCAGAATAGTAATTCTATGTGCCTGAAACAATGTAGAATAATAATGCTTTGGAGCCCTTTATTTGGTGTGTCAAAGTAGAACAATTAAATATCTGGCTTTTTGATAGATATGTAGGGAGTTTTTGCACCGGAGAGTGCCTCGTGACCTAAGTGAGAAAAATTAAGAATTATTAGAGTGCATAACGTGAAAGCCTAGCAAATTGTGTGTCTGTGTGGCAATTCCACCATGAGTAAGAAGACTGATAAATGCAGACAAATAAAGTCTGCCTTTGTTTGACTTTCTCCTCCAAAATGGAACTTCTACAACTAATTTGAATGAAATCTCTAGCTGGAATACAGGAAGCTGGGAAGCAGCTTATAGTAAATATACACAAAGGCTGAGATTCATCTCACCTAACTTTAGAAATGCAACTGAAGCTTCCACATCAGGATCCTGCTTCTCCTGGAGTATATTTACAATCAGTGGAGAAGGATGGGCTGCTTTAGGGAGCTATGCAGCCCACATGTTCTGTGAATCATCTGCTTGAATGTATCTGTGGAGATGGCCATGGGGGAGTCTGGGGCAAACCATGATACCTCAATTAAACTATAATGTCTGGTGGGATAAATCTGATCAGAATCCTGGAAAATACAGGAAAGAAAATTAAAACCAGAACAAAATGTTTCAGAGCTCTAATTACTTTGATGTGTAAGGTAAATTTCAAAAATTGATGGAATTGTGGTGGATTACATTATATCTTTTTATTCTGTCTTTCCTGTTATCTGTACAAGGCAGGAATAGGTCCTTGTTGTTGGTTATTAAGAATTACAAGGCTTCATTGCTGAGACAGGTGAATGAGAACTGCTACAGAAATGCCAGGTGCTACCTAGGCAGGCATGCATTTTTTGGCTCTGTGTTTTTCTACATAAGAAAGCTTCACTCAAAAGTTGGAAGGAGGAGAATTTCAGTCTTTTTGGCTAAGCACAGAAACTGTATGCCTGAAACACAAGTGCTCTTTTCGTTCTGTTCACATAATTTGTATTCCATTGTTGTTCAAATGGTAGTGATTTTGTCATCCCACCTACTAAAGTCACTGAGAAAAAAAAAGCAAACCAACACTGGTTTTGGTTTCCAAAGGAAAACTTTTGAACAGATCCAAACTTAGTTAATGTGTCTACTGATAAATTTGTTTTCTAAGGTTCTGCTAACATTTTATCAGAATTGAGTTTTCAAAACTTGATCTGACAAGCTTTTCTAGCTTCGTGCCATCCTTTCGCTGTCTTTCATCAAGTGGTTTTATCAAATAACAATTAAGTATTGTTTTCTTTAAAAGGATTATAGACATACATAGTAGGCACTTTCAGTTTGCGCTCCACCTAACCTATTGTTATAATACACAATCTTATTTTTATGTTATTTGAGATACAAAAATAAGAGCATGAAGCATTGAACCTCACACAGTAGAATACCACAGTTTGAGTCAGTCCTTGGCTAAGCCTGGGGACCTCTGTTGTCTCCAGTGGGATCACCGAGGTGTCAATGAGGACAAGTTTTGTCACATTACACATTTAGCAAAGACTAACACATGGGCTTTGTAGCAGAGGCTGAAACAGTAAATATCATGTCGTTGTACAGATTTCACCCATCCTTCTCAGCCTGAATATGCAGAGCCAGTTAAGAATTTTTCAGCTAAAGTTTTCAAGAAAAAAGTTAGAAAATGGTGGTTTTACCCAATGTGGAGACAGTGAGAAAGAAGGAAGAAAATCCCTGAGCAAACTGCTGATAGCCTTAATGTCAGGATGCTCAGCAGAGTGGTGGGGGAACAGGACCCACAGACAGCTCTGCCCCTGTGCAGAGCCAGTCCCTGGTTGGAGCACCAGGCTGGGGGCTGTTTACACATTGCTTTCACAAAAAGCTTTGAGTAATTTGTGTTTTCATCCAGAGTAAAACACAAATGGTTTGTAAAATCTCAAGAAGCCTTACCTTACAAAATGAGAAAATCATTTGCTATCTAGTTTAAGTGCAAGTTTTTGAAGCAGATTGTTTGTCCTGTCCAACAGGCCTAATATGAAGCCAGTTCCATTCATGACAGTTCTTATTTGGTACAAAAATTCCAGGCCTGTGGATCATGGGAAGGGAGAGTTGCCACTGGGATCCTAAAAAAGACTTGTCTAGATGAGGACTTTGGCAGTAGGCTAAGTCAAGAGGCAGCACTGTAGCTCTACATCCCATTGCTGTCTCAGGGCCATGCAAAAATTGTTGCATTCCCAGGTAGCAGTCATGAAGGATGAGGTTTATAAAGCAACATGATGTGAATGAATAAGGCAACCTTCTCTTGAAAAAGAAATAGAGACCGCTCCCTTCTGTGCTTAGCCAGTTTTAGAGAATGTTTTACATAATGCATATTTGAACTTGTACATATTTCACTTACGTTCACAAATAAAAATGTGAAAATAATAAAAAAGGAAAAGCCATACAAAGGAAAGCTGTTAAGTACAATATATTTATTTGTCTGCACATTATTTAAAGGAAACTCAGCATAGTAAGATAAGCAGATCAGGCACAGCAATGTCCAAAGCTGCTACCGACAATTGTAATAAAGTTATGGTCAAAGCCATTAAAATGCCATATAAAGAAATTATTTTATAGAAAATGTTTTTCTGCTACCAGAAAAGTCATTGATTTCCTTAAGCTGCTGGAAATGAATATTAAACCTTTGTTCAATATGTAATTAAGACATCAGTGAACCGTTAGGGCCACGTAATGCATACGGCCTTCTTTTCCATTTTGGGACCTTGCTGACCTAAAAGATTTCTCAGTGTTAGACACTTCTGAAGCATGTGATGTTATACATGGTGCAAGCCATAGTTTTGCCTTGTAACAATGAGGGCTTACAGAGACATAGACAACAATCATGTGTTTATCTCTCTCTGATGTCTTTGGTGGGTAGATAGCAAACTGCCTTTTGCTACATCCCTTTTCCCGTCTCTGCCAACCCCTTAGTCCACAAGTTATTTGTGCAAGTGGCAGGGTGATGGATGTTGTGTTATGTAAGTACAGTAAATGTATGTGTTTTTAAAAGTAAATATGCCTGACAAGAGAGTGTCACTATGGTCACATTCAAAGTCAACATGTCCCATGTATGTTCAGCCTGCTATTTGAACTTTCCCTGTTTGTTTCGATAAAAATTAATTATAGGATCTCTGGCTTTATTTGAAACTAAGTCCGTGAGCTTAATTCATTCATCTGCAGTTAGTCATTATACATGCTGATACGCATCAGTATAAGGTGGATTCACTTTATTGCAAACTTGGCACTGCTGAAAAGTAGCAGTTTTCAAATCTGAACAGCAGATTTTTCTGTATATTGCTGAGTATGGCTCTGCTACAGTGGTTTTGTTAGCTATTGCCTTTATTCTTTGATAATATCAAGTAATGTAACAGTGACAAAAATGTGTATCATAAATCCAGTAATTACTTAATGGGTCAACATAAAAACAAAGCAAAAAAATCCCAAGATTTTCAGATAATCACAGGCAAAGCTGAGATATCCTACAACAACAAAAGCAGCAGAACCATTTTTTTCTCACTGTTATCTCACTCAGGTATCCCCCTACTGCCTCCCTGTTAACAAAAACTGCTCTGCTGTCATGAATCCACTCATAAGCATGAACAGTCCTATTTCTTACTCCACAGATAAGGGAGGTCACTGGTAGAACCTGATATCCAACGATGCTGTGATTATTGCATGTTTATGCTCTGTAACATTAGAAAGTACGAGCTCCTTCCTTCCCACACAGCTTTTCAAAAGGAAAAAAAAATATTATTATTAGTTTGCTTAGTGGGTATGGTTTGAATTTTACCATTTATCTCTGATCTGTTGCAGGGGGGAAAAGTCTTCTTGATGGGTTGTGACTAAAATACTTAGAGCAACAAAAGAATCCTCTGGTGAAGTACGGTCCTAATATATCATTCTGTTTATGTATGGAAACTGAGGTTGAGTTGGTGAGAGCTAATCACTGAAGGAGCTAACATCAGAACAGTAAAACTGTTAACTTTTCTTTTTGTTTTCTGACTAGTTCCATGTAGAACTTTAGTTATCAATATTTTGAGGACATGAATGCGTTTGAAGAAACGAGACAAAGATTTTGGTGAATTTATTAGTTTTCCAGAAAATACCATTTCAGATAGTGGGGTACAAGTGATCCATGTACTGTAGTATTTACTGCTTGTGATTGGAATTTATGTTGAAAATGCCACATTAACTAAAATTATAGTGAAGAGTAAATTTGTGCTAGGTACGTGAGAAACCTGATGTTGCAGATGAGCATCTGTCTCAAAAGCAATTTGGATACCACTGAGTGAGTGAGAAAGTAATTCCAGGAATGTGGAAGTCTTACCTTAATGAAATAGACAAAAAATTCTTCTTGTTGAAATTACTAATTGATTGAATGAGGATATTACCTTCAGTTGTGTATTTCAGTCACTCTAGTAACTACAGAATGATTCAGATGATTTTCCAGTTTGTTGGAGGAAGTTTCCCTTTTACCTTCTGTAGTTTCTTCTGTGAACAGCTTGTCTATTTAAAGCCTGCAGTGCCGAGAGGATGTGACTTTCCCATGCAGGGGAACAATGGCAATGATTTCAAATACACTATTGAAAGGGTTTATTGCAGTTGAAAGTCACCAAAAAAATGGTTGTTCAGTAGTTATATGCTTTAGACTTGTGTTGCTTTCAGATCTTTCCCCATTGATGTTTCTATAGATGTTTGGTAAGGTACAATATTTCACCCTCTAAATAAATATTCTTGCTTCCAGTGTTCTTATTTGTAGATAATAACTATTATGTTTCATTCTGTGAAATGTATATGCTTTCTAGTTTGGTTGCTCATTTAATAGTTAGAATAGAAGCAGATACATTGTAAAGTGGTTGTTTACCAGCTTGTGATCAAGTTTCTTAGCTACTTGATCTTGTTCTTCAAATATGTATTTGTGTAGTCACTGATGTTTACCATGCTCAAAGGCTACCGTTATAAATGTTTGGCAGACTTTCTGATTTTGCTGGTCAAAATCCATCTTTACTGTTTAATTGCCTTAATTCCAACAAGAAAATTTTGTGTTATCTAAATGAATGTGTGATACATAGGGCCGTGCACGCAAGTTGCTTATCTCACTGGCTACTGTTGGGATTCAGACTTTCAGAACCCAGTCCTGTGAAATACTCTTCCACTGAGCCTTTGTAGGCAGCCAGGGCAGTCAGTGTCTCATGGCACTTGCGTGTGGAGCAAGGAATGAGCGTTACGGAAGTTTTCTCACAGGTTACCTGTAGTCAGCCTGCTCTTCTGTTCCAACTTGCACAAACCTAACTGTAATAATCCTCGTTCTTTGTTGAGATCCTGCCAATCATTCCAGCTTCTGAGGTGATTGTGATGCTGGCAGGTATCCAGAAATAGAAACCAAGGCTTAAATTTCTGTTTAAAGATTTCTGAGAATGAAAGAAAAAAGAAAGAAAGAAGAAAAAAAAACCCAACCCACAACATTTCACACAATGACTGCTCAACTGAACTGACTCTACAAAGTATCTTGGCAAAAAAACAAAGGAGAGGAACAGCTTAATGTATCATTGCTGTTTTCAAGCAATCTGGGCATTTTCCTAGCTTAACTGGTTAGGTTGTTTGCAGTTGCATACAAGTAATTACTCAGGTTGTAGGAACTCATTTTGTCAAACAGAGATGATGTTCTTAGTTCCAACAAAGAGAATGCAAAATGAGGAAAAAGAAGAATTTAATAGACCTTTGTCACTGGGCTATCTGACACTGTATTATTTGGTATGCTCTGATTCAGGGGTAGACAACCAGCACTAAAAACGGGAAACAAATAAAAGACAGAATGGATCAGAATGGAACATTCTGTACAGACAATTACTTTACATTCCAGAGATTGATGGCTGTTTACTTTTTGAGAAGTAGGAGAGCTGGCTGTTTCTTAGAACAGTTCTGGGGAAATATGGGTCTTAAACTACAAGTTCAAGTTTTGGGTTTTTTTCAGTGAAACTACTGCTCTGGAAAGACAGGCTTCCCTGACAACTCTTCTTCTGTTACTTTTTCATTTGTTGCCTCATCTCTGTCTGTTTTGGTTGGGCTTTTTTTCCCTCTGAGGTGTACAAAGCACATTGTCTATTCCTACTCTCTTGTATTTATTTAGTTAAGTAAGACTTCTTTTTCTCGAGTTGCATAATTAGGGGGATTTGGTGGAGTTTCTTGGGTTTGGAAGGTTTTTTTCTGGTTTATTTTTTTGATCTGGCAACTCTAAATTGACAGAATGATTTTCAGTGCAAGCTATGGGCTAGCTATGAATTTGGCACTTTGGCAGATTCCCAGATTACCTTTTAACCTCCCATATGTACATTGATGGGAGTCATACTGCTGTTGTTTTAGCCTCTTCCAAATTTCTTTTGAAACTATGGTGCACTTTGTGATAACAGAAATCTACTGGTATTAAATTTCATTATTGCGTGAGTAATTAAGCTGATGTCCTCAGTGCCTTCAATAGAGTTTTGAAGAGGCTTATAGGCTTCACTGCACTGTTTTGGCTTGATGAAGGAGATGTTTTTCTTCTGTCAAGTAAGATTATAGTTTGGTAAATGGTAAAAAAAGTTAAATTGACTTGTGCTTTTACAGATAGGCTTAAAATTTCATTGTCAGTCTTTACAGGTAGTCAGAATTTAATAATTAGACTCTTCCTGGTTTTTGCTTGGCTTAGTTTGTTTATTCTGTTTTGCCACTGTCAAGTTAAATTTTTATTGCTAATTTCTGTGTCTTATACAAATCCTTAAGGAAATAAAGACAATGGTAAGTATCTTGGCCTTATTCATTATGTGGTGGCTTACTGTTAGTGCTTTAATTACTGTTGACATTTCTCTTAGCTTAGGAGTTCCTTGAGTTACCAACTGTATCTCCAGTCAACTCCATGGCTAGCATATGGGTGGCATTAAATGAAACTTAAATGATCTGAGGTTCTAACAGCACCAGTGTGTCACCTGCCTGCACTGGGAAGTCCTGTGATCAGAGCTAAGATGACATTTAAGAGTCTTTTGATAAACACTTAATACTACAAATAAAGGTGGATCCATTTTTCTGAGCAACCTCTCAAATTTCATCAGTTCCCATCATAATTATAGGTATTATGACCTTCTTTCTAACAGTCTGACATGATGGGGGCTGAAAGTCATTCCAAGATTCCATCAATTATAATAATACTTTGATTTCTTTATCTGAACATCTTGACTTTTTGAAATACAGCTTGTATTCTTCCTTAGTTTAGGAATATCCAAGATAACTCTGCATTTGGAAGGTTAAAAGCTGCAGCTACAAGCTTATTTCCTACTTCAAGCTGCAAGTTGAAGTAGGATCCTCTTGTACTTGATCCTCTTGTACTTGATCACATTCTATTTGATGATGCTATAGCCCTGTCCTAATGCAGGTCTTTTGATTGTGACACTTGGAATTTACTGAAAGAGCAGTTTGGGGAAGGCACATGATTATTGGTACAGGGAGCTTTATTTTGTTTATTTGACTTCTTTCAGGGCACAGAGATGTTGATATCTGTTTGCTCTGGCATTATGTTGGACAATTCTTGCAAATCACTTTCCAGAGGTAGGAAGAAGTGATTTTTATGAGGAGTTAAATTGTTGTATGCTGAGGATTATGTTGTAGCCAGCTGGATGTTGGATTGTTTAGGAACTCCTGAAGTGGATGACCTTAAGGAATGATAAAATATGTAGCCTGCTCCAAGGGGCCTTACAGGGGTGACCAGCTGAGGACCTACAAGGGCAGGGTAACTGATCTGGACTTAGAAGAGTGTAATGTGGGGCATACTGGTTGCAACAAACATTTCTACAACCAGTATATACTTCAGCTGCATAAACCATTCTGACAAAGCTAGCTTATGTAGGAGACAGTGTTTTCACTGTTACTGAGGTAAATATGACTTTGTTGTGCCGTGTTAGACTTCTTTTACACACACAAACCACTTGGTAACATGTACACAGCACAGCCTATCTCTACACACACAGTAAGTCATCCAGTGCTTCCAAGTGTCTGATTTACTGCACAGCTGTGCAATGACTATGCAGACCTTGAGCAGCAAGTCCACTGTGTCCCAGAAATATCTGAGTTGTATGATGGCCTGTGTACCTGCTTAACAAATATGTGGACCAGCACATTCAAAAGCGTTTAACAAGTGTCAAAAGAAAAAAAAAAAGAAAGAAGAAAAAAAGAAAATCCACATACTGAAATTGGAGTGAGAGGGAGAAAAGAACATTTCTGGGGAAATCCCAACATACTGTAGCCTTGGACATGTCTACAAAACTCTTAACATAATGCAGCCCTGGAAGGACTGTTTAATAATTTAATGTAGTTGAATGCTTCCACCGTGTTGTGGTGCCTGTGGTTCTAAAGTCTGGAGTCTGATAAGAGATATTTCTCTGAAAGAAATCCTCAAAGTAAAGTGAAAACTTCTCATCCCTCACTCAAATTTTTTGGTGTAAAGGATTTTTGCCAAAAAAACCTCCTTATATCTTTTCATAAGCTTTTGGGGTAAAATGTGTTTACAGAGTCTGGCGTGGGATTTTATTCCTCTTATCTGATTTAGAACTTGCCTATACACACACACTTTTTTTATCAATTCCATCTATGGAAATTGCTGTAATTATTCTAGGAAAAACAATTCTGATCTGAAAGCATCTATAAAGTCTCCTAAAGATGTGTGTTCTGCTTTTGATTCTCACCTCTTTATTCATTCATACATACAATGCCCTCATTTATTACTATGTATTTTTAATACAGAGCAGAGGTACCTAAAAGCCTAGACAGAAATATAAAAAGAAAGTGGTCCATGCAATATAAGTGGGATTTTTTGCATTTGCTTTATGTTCGCTTTATTATTTCTATATGATGGATAATTTTTAATTGTGGGGGTTTTTTTCATGCAAGTGAGAGTTCTTTTATGCACTGACTTTCCAGAATCTTTAAACTTGTGTAGTTTAATTTAAGGCGAATCACAGGTAAATTAGATGGTACTTATCATCCATTGTGTTGGAACATTCAATAACCATCAATGGTATATTTGGAAAATGTGTAGAGGGCAAGACAGGAAAGGTGGATATCCTTTTCTCAACCTTTTTTTGACCTTACCCAATTTAATAACTGAAGAATTGTCTGGTTTTGACAAAAGACATTTTTACAACAAGTGATCAGAAACAGCTGCTGTGTTGTTTAACAATGAATGCAAAATATTCCTCTGAGATTATTTTTGAGCAGGTTTAAACTGCAGAAAATAATGCTCTCAAAGATGGGAATGTTGTTTTTCATCCTGTCATTGCAATCTGAACTTTGAATTCCTAGTATACATTAAGAATCCAATTAAAATAATACGAGTTTGAAAGTACCTATTAATTCAACCCATATGATAGAGTATGGATAAATTGGTGATCTGTGCTTTGTGAAAAAATAAAGAATGCCTTCATTAGACATTATTGGCCTATTTCACATTGGCAGAATGTTAGATTTGTAGCAAACAAGAAACTGAGATATTTTCCAAACGTTTCTGATGCTGTCTTGGATACACCTGTGCTTTCATGCAGCTAAAGAGAGTAAAGGACTGGTCTTGCAAAATGCTTGTAATTGCCTGCTTCTTTATTTTATTGCCTTTAAGTAGGTCTATTTATTGACTGGTGGCGACTTTTCCTGCACATATGTGAAGGACAGTTTCTCAGTGGTGTTTGTGAAACCATTTATTTATCATATTCTGTAGTTTATTATGAAATTCAAGAGCACGTGACCAAAATTTGAGAGTTGATTTAATTTGAGGCCTTTATATTTCAGGGACCTGAAACTGGACAATATTCTTCTGGATGCAGAAGGCCACTGTAAACTGGCTGACTTTGGGATGTGCAAAGAAGGGATTCTGAATGGAGTGACCACCACAACCTTTTGTGGCACGCCTGACTATATAGCTCCAGAGGTATTTTTTTGCACTGCACTAAGAGTACAGATATTATCATTCATCAGACTGTTACATGTGTAATTTTAGACACTCTTTACATGTAAGTGAAAACAATAGAAGATGCAGACTAGATTCTGCTGCAGTTTCACCTGGGTAATCTGGCGGAAATTGGTTACTCTACTGCTAACAAGAATTCCACGATGAGAGGAGTGACCAAGCATGGGGTTTCTATTACTTGTTTTTCTGAAATTAAGTGTTCTTCTCCATTCGCTCATTTCTAACTTAGCATCATTGTGATGATTTGTAGAAGCCTTTAAGGTGCTATATGAAACTGAGTATTGCTACTTCAGCAGTCTTTAATAGTTATAAAAATGTTTTTATTTTTTAATGAGACTTAGAAGGGCATGTTCATAGGGAAGAAATCATATGTTTGGTATCATTTTGCCTAAAGTCTTTGTGGGAATATAAATTTTTTTCTTTCTTTAAAATATCTGTGAGTAAAACATACTATGTATGTGGTACTTCTCATTATGTGGAGAAACATAAAGTATCCACTCGCATAGAAAGATAGAAACTTTGGGTGCTGCATATCAGTTGGCAACATTTCAAGGCATCTGTTGCATAAAAGAAATAGCTGAGAATAGTGCAGGTTTTACATATTCTAGATTTTAATATTATGCATTTCAAAATGCCTAAAATGAATCAATATTGAAATCAATATTGAACAGTTACTCTGCTAGGCAGACTTTGTCTGCTCAGTTTAGTTAGCAAACTGTGCATCTTTCCATTGAAAATTCAGTGTGCTGATTTAGTGTAAAAGTGTCATTGGTTTGTCTTTTATCAACCATAAATTTGCAGTGAGGAAAAATGCAATTTATTATTTGTTAGAGACAATAAATCATAAACCCATAGTGTTAGTGTTCCCAGCTGTCAAACCTTGGTAGCACAGCTGATAAGGTGTGAATCATCTTGAAACTATCATAATATAAATGTGCATTTTACAGAGTTTGAAAAGTATTCCAGCACTAAAAGGAAATAAATACCAGTGTGATGGGTTTGGTTTTGTATGAACTCTTTTCTGATTCAGTATACTGAGTCCTTTGGCAAATTCTTTGAAAATTATTACTGAAAATAAAGCAGTAATAAGAGCCCAAGAATGTTTACATGAAATCATGGTTTCACTGGAGTCAGTACTCAGGCTTCTGATTCATCATGTTAATTGCAGAAGTTTATTCTCCTTTTTCTTCTCTTGCATCATGGTGATACATTTCAGTTTCCTGTTCTTTAGCAATATTTGAGTTCCAAAGAGTGCCCAGAACACTGGAAAAGTA
This sequence comes from Pseudopipra pipra, assembly GCF_036250125.1. Classification (NCBI taxonomy): domain Eukaryota; kingdom Metazoa; phylum Chordata; class Aves; order Passeriformes; family Pipridae; genus Pseudopipra; species Pseudopipra pipra. Next base: position 27,641,493 of record NC_087551.1, read on the forward strand.
TACTTTTGAAGAGTACTATTTTCTGTATTTAATGGCTATAAAATGTAATTTCCATTCAATGAAGAATGTAGTTGGGATCCAGGCCTGTGCATCCAAAGTTAAACTCATTTCTGTTTTTATGTTAAGACTGAATTTTGGTTTATGTTAGTCTTGATTCCCAAATACAGTACTAAGCTCACGCGGTTCACCACAGGGCTTCTGACTGTAACATTAAGTGTTGTATAAGGAGACAGTGGATTTGTTGCTCATTCCAGCTCATTTTAAGGCGGTCAGATTTACCTTAAACAGGCACCCCACTCTACTTTCCCCAGTCCCCTGTCATGTTGAACCATTGCAGCCAAACTGCAGCATTCTTTAGAGTGAAAAGGAGCCAAGAACTAAACTTGTTCTTTGTACAACACTACTCTTATAACACCAAGTAGTACAATAAAATTCCATCATCCTAACCTACTACTCCCTACTAAAGGTATTTGCTACAAGGTTGAACTTGTGCCACATGAAAAGTTGTAGCCAGTTTTTCTGAGACCAAGTGCAATTAGAGTCCTACAGCCATGTATTGTACAGTGGTTTCATGCTGTAAAAAGAACTTGAACAAAAATGCTTTTGTCTTCCTTCAACCCTACCTAAAGGACAAGAATAAATCCCTCAGATGGTCTCTGTGCAGCATTACAAGCTGGCTCAGTTTGTTTTGTTCAAGATAGAGACAGGGAAATGTTTCACATTTTCCACCAATCTGTTTTGTATATGTGATCTTTTTCCCCTTATAGCGTGACCTGTTTTAAACAGTTTGGAAGGATATGCAGCTCTTTTGCTCACTAGCATAGTCTTTTACTCAGGGGACTGATAAACTCAGTCAGTACTTCTGAGAACAGCATTGCTTTGACACTTAGCTGTGTTAGGGCAAATTGCATGGGTAAGAGACCCTGCCTGCTATTACTGAAATCAGTGTGGGATTTAGTCCTTCTTAGGCACTGGGGGAAAGAAGGGGTGTATCATATTGAAACAGCAAATGTGCAGCCAAGAGTGTTGTCTAACTTGTCTACTCAATCCAATCTCTTTTTCTATGCTAGATCCTCCAGGAGTTAGAATACGGTCCGTCCGTGGACTGGTGGGCTCTGGGTGTTCTCATGTACGAAATGATGGCTGGTCAACCCCCCTTTGAAGCTGACAATGAAGATGATCTCTTTGAATCCATCCTTCACGATGATGTATTGTATCCAGTCTGGCTCAGTAAAGAAGCTGTCAGCATTTTAAAAGCAGTGAGTCTTCCATTACTTGCTTTCCTCCTCCTCTTCGTGGATTTTTTGGGTGTTGGTTTGTTGCTTTTTTCCCTTGATTAAAATTGAATTTGCTGAAAGTTGTTGAGAGCAGTCACCACTGGGAGTTCAAGCACAGTTCAGAGTGCCACTGTTAGGATAATGGGGCCTGGGATAAATTACACCGCTTGTGGGAAAGGAACACAATGTTTGTATTCCACGCAGTTGTACAGTGTATAAATCTGTGTACTGCAGATTCATGTTTCAGGGAAAACCCAACCAGCTAGAACTGTGCTATCACTTTGACACTTTATATGCTGCATGTTCAGTAGAGGGGGGGAAGAGCTACATAATTAAAGAAACAATGTTTTTTATTTAACCCGCTTATAACATTTCCTGTCCCTCTGTCTTTCTTCCCCTGTCATCAGGATCAGTTGAAATGAAAGTCCTTTATTTACAACTGCATGTCCTGTTTTATAGTTCATGTAACACTTTGATAAGCAGTCTTACTTTAGTGTACTTGTTTCTGCTCTGGTTGGTGTTTTTCAGTATGAGTAGTGACTTGACAGAAATGTGTGTCACCAAATGCCACAATTTTTTAATCAGTCAAAGCATGTCACTGGGCAACTTCTGGTTTTAGACTATCTTTCTGAAGTCAGGTTTACTTCATTACCGTAACAATGAAATAAATTCTTTCTTCTGTGCTAGTATCATCCTAAAATTCAAAACAAAATAATACAGAAGCAGTATGCCAATCCCCATAGTTTGAAAACCTGAGGAGGGTTTCTGCCTTAAAAAATAACTTGTTTTTTATTCCAGTTTTCCACCTTCTTTAAAACTGGAAAATTTCTACCTTTCCATGTATTTTCTTTCAGCATTTGAAATAAGGGAAGCTTTCAATTAAGAGGGCAGCTGGTAGTGTAAAATCCTGCAGAGCTCTTCATACAGGCTTACATTTTGAAATTATATATAGAACTTGAACGAATTCTGATTTTAACTCCAGTGTGCGGGTAACACATTCTGCAGAAATGCTCATCTTGATCTTTTAATGAAAATAGCTCCAGGCTCCTTCTGGCTGAGTGAGAGAGATGCTCTAGCAGATGATTCAAAGCAGAAATCAAAGTTAACTTCTCTGAATTGTTTGGTGGAGTATCTCTTTTGCTGCGTTCACTGAAGTGAAAACATGGAGGATTTATTAATACTGATAATAATTTATTAATACATATTTCCCCTTCTCCACCAAATAACTCTCTGATTACTCTTTATTAGCTGACATGATACTTTCATGTATCCATTTTTGTTTCCAAACCCTTTGATTATTTTACTTCAGCTTTAAAATGTATGGACTTGAGCTGCAGAATTCAGGCTGATATCCAGGATATGGGAGTTATTTCAGCATATTGTAGAGAAAGGGTCATTGTCAGTTTTCACACCTGAATTTCATTTCAGTCCAGGAGATTGTATGTAGTGTTTTTGTTTCACTGTGTTGAACAGACTGTTCCTTTGCCATCCACAGGCTTCTTGAGTGAATCTACGTTAGTTGACCTTTCTTTTATTCTGAGTGATGGAAGCATTTGTTGGTGGAGAAAATTTAACAGATAACTCTCTGGGTTAAGTAGGAGAGCCATTGTAGCTATTGGGAGAAGGTTTTTGTTGTACATAGGAAAGAGAGAAATAGATTCAACAATCAGAGCCCTACTGTGTTATCTAATTGGTGGTGCAAGTAGTGAGATGTCTAACTGTTGTTATACAACTCCTTCATTAACCACACACGAATGCAGACGTAGAATTGGACTGCGGGTGTTAAGCTATGTATTTTTCTGAATGTAAGTGCAAGGGTGTTAATCCCTCTAATTTCTTTTGAAGCTGACTTTGTTATAAATTTTTATGAGACTGATTTCCTGGGCCTACATTTCAATAGTAGGCGTGATGGTTTGTATCTTGCCGTAGTCATAGCATTTTTTTATTTTACATCTTTCTGTCTGAAGTTAATCCTTAATGCCATTATAATCCTTAAAAAGAGGTTGCATCCATTAAATAGATTTGCACTGTATTAATAGATTATTCCTCATTGGACAAGATGTCTTCATGGGCATAAATTGATATAATTTAATGGAGCTGTGGCAGTTTACACCATAAAAAGAACAGATTTCCTTACATTTAGCAACCTGCTGTCTATGCATCTATGGTCTGAAACCTGTTTGAAACTTGTGTTCTTCACCTTATCCTTTTCCACACTTTGTTAAATGAAGAACAGGAAAAACAGAGGAAAGAAAGAGGCATCTGTGTATTTTACTGCTGAATGGTAGCAAGGGATTAACTTTGGAACACTTCGTTTCCTCACATTGTGCTTTGAGATGTGGATTTTATTCTTTAGAAACTGTGTTTTTACACTCCTTCAAACAGTATGTAAGGAAAGTTTAATAAGAAGACATTCTCTTCTATTAAGTAACAATGTTTTCTTACTTTCTGAAGAAACAGTTTTTCTGTTATTTCCAACAAAACACTTGAGGATGATTTTACAGATCAGCATTACAAGGCAGCACATTGCTTATCCCATGAAAATCCACACATTTTATTAGTCCTGTTTCTGTGGATTGACAGGAATTGCTATTTAAATTCTTTCCTGTGTGGTAAGGAAAACAATTCTTCATTGAAATTGGCTCTGTGCTTCTTCATAAGCAATAGGGAGAGGTCGTGTCTACAGTGTGTGTTCCCTTTGTAGCTGGATGACAGGGGTCTCGGGTACAGAAGCAGAACTCTGTTTTTAAGATGTGTGATTTACTTCAAGAAGCAAAATTTTGAGAGCCAAATGATCCTTGATTCAGGCCCCAGGTTGCATGGCTATCTCAGCAACCTTTTGTCCTGTTACCATTTAAGTCAGTAGGAACTCAGATTCTAAAAGGTTTCTCTTTTCATAAAACGAGGTTCCTGCCTTAGTATGGGAAAATAAAAAGCCAACACATGGCAATGGCTGTCAGCTCCATTTGCAACCATCTCTTCAGCACAGGATGGTTAACAGCTGTATGTGTCCTGACAGTTGCATCATTATTGATAAACAGCTTGTGCTTCAGAACAGAAAAGGATTAAATTCATTCAATTAAATGTCTACTTTAGAAGTTTATTTCATTGCATATGCATATGATAATTGTTTTGGTTTGGTTTAAGTATTCATTCTTAAAATTTGTTCTCCCTCATCATCCATTTTGAAGTTTCATGCAGTTTGTGAAATGCATCACTAAACTGTACTATCTAGTCATATTTTCATGTCCTGGGCTTCTTAAAAATGACATGGCAGATACTAGGATCATATTCTAGTTTTTTGATACGTGGATTGTATGGTACAAAAGGGTTATCCTGTAGTTCCCATATTCTGTTTCTGCAATATGTGTGGCTGCTGGTTCCTGGCCTGCTCACTCCAGTCCTAGAGATGAAATAAAGCAGAGGAATGTAGGAATGCATTTTGTGGTTTTCTAAGAGACCTCACCAAAGCACAGTAATCCTTTCAAAACCTTTGTTTCTCCTGCCCGTAGAAAATATGGCCCGTAGTTTAGATATGACCTGACCACTTGCAAAATAGCTTGCAAAGCAGTAGAACATAAGACCAAAGAGAAGGATGGTCTTCAGAGCAGTGTGTATATCAGAAACCGTAGACAGAATTGCCTTGGTGATCTATGTTATGTCTTTAAAATGATAGCAAGGGTATTCTTCTGTGGATGGTTGATCTAGCTATCTAAAATCGTCTTAAGGGCTTCAGTAGCTACTTATCTAATAACTGGAATACTAAAGCAAGGGCATGCCTTACAGAGATTTATTTTTTTCTAAGTTTTTTTGTTCTACAGAAGTATAGTCTAATATGATACCTGGGTTAAAAAGGCACTGAACAATTATCACATTTTGATTCCTTTGTGCACTTTTTTTTTTTAATTTGCAAATGTTACATAATGACTGAATATGAAGTAATAGCAAAGTTTGATATAATTCTATAATGTTAATGTGCATGTGTATATAAAAACAGCATTTATTGCTACTAGAATTGAAAGGATTCTGTGTCCACATGAATTAGGAAATAAGTAGAACAATTGATAATAAAATAAGTTAAAAATAACAGTGCAAGATCAGGAAGGGTATTATGAGCTGCCATCATTTGATATCAATGTCTTAAATCAGTTGTACAGCTTTTTGCTGAAAGGAATAGTAATAGTTTAAAAGTGAGTCGTTCAGAAATTACCACACCACAGGAGACCACTTAGTTCCAGTTGCTGGCACTAATGGTGTACTAAAAATGAAAGGGATTGTGCAAGTTATGTCATGGACCTTCTCAAGGGAAGCTTGCTGCTTGTACTGATCATTCCATGTATTTCCTGAAACAAATAGGATGCTTGTAATTCACATAGCTGTTCTGCAGGTGCTGTTCTTACTTGTATTAGAATAAAATCCTAGAGGTGAGTAAGGAAGTTATGGCTTTTTATGTGTCTGGTTGAATGGAGTGTATGATTAAGCAACCTACATATGCAAAGAAAATAAACAACAGTAAGCATAATATGTTGCCTCTATCCCCCCAATTAAAAGACCCTGTTTTTAAGTTAAGATACAGCAAATAAGGTAAAATAAGAGCTATCCTGACTCTCTTTTTAGAACTGTCTCTGGAGGGTTTAATTTTTTCTTTCTTTCCTTTAGTATTTTTGACCAGAGCTGGAACTAGAAACACTGAAAAAAATCTGTTCCTCTAGCACACCCAGTCAGACGAAATTAGGAGGTCTCAGCAAGCAATTGAAAGTTTCCTGAAGGAAATATACACTTTGGAGTTGTTGAATCTTCTGTTTTGGCTGGAACCTCTGAAATTTGGAGGGCCAGAAAAAATAACCTTCTGAAAGGGGACTGTCTCTAAAAACTCAGCTTTAGGAATTATAGTGTATAATTGAGCTGCAAATGATTTGCAGTCATCGCCATTCATATTTTAACTTCTCCCTCTTCTCCCTCCCCCACCCTGTAGTTCATGACAAAAAACCCCAATAAGCGACTTGGCTGTGTGGCATCACAAAATGGGGAAGACGCGATTAAGCAGCACCCGTTTTTCAAGGAAATTGACTGGGTTCTTCTAGAACAAAGGAAAATCAAGCCACCCTTCAAACCTCGGATTGTAAGTAACAGTTTGCATAACATTCAGAGAAAACTTAGTTTGGCAGTTCTGTTTGTTGGCTTTTCAGAGACATGAGATTACCTGAAATAATCTTGGGGTTGAAATAATAAGATAACAATGTCACTGAAAAGATTGTCTTGTCATTGTTTCTGTGAAGGTAAGTGTCAGGAACAGATTTAATGCACAGGAAGATGTTCATGTTCAGTCATATAAAGCATGAGAGGGTTCGAGGCCCTGTTTTAATTATTTTTCTTCTGTGTTCTTAAAGATACCATAGTCAGAAGAGATTATTTTGTGGGGTATATACTGTCTGTACTTTCTGTGTGAATTCTTCTACAGTTCTGCATTGCTGATGGCCACTGGATTTTGTAGTAAAAGACAGAGGCAAGGATTTGTGATCAATAATATTTTAACTGAAGACACTTGAAAAAACAGCTTCCCAGGGGAAAGAAATATACATCATGATTAGATAAATCTATGTCCTTACATTTTCCTGGGTAATAATCAAGTATTTCTATTTTAAAGTAACGAAAATTTGTAAATAGCAGCCCCACCTGCAGAAACTATGAAAGCCAAGAAAAAATACTTTACTTATTCTAGTCTTCCTCTGGATGAAAATACAGTTAACCAAATATCAACTTTTTAGCTGAGAATCTGTGGAGTTACTTTTGTGCTTTAACAGTGCAAGAGAGCAATTTTATGATAAATCCTTTGAGATTGATTTGCATCTTTTGACTTTGCACATTCCGAATTACAGTGTTTGATTTGCCTGTAAATATGGTCAAGGTATTAAAAAAAAAAAACAGAAAGCAAAACAAACAAACAAAAAATCCCTAAGACTTTGGGCTCAGCACAGAATCCTAACTTAAATTTAGAGATAAAGAAGTCCCCTCTGTTTCTGAAGAATGTCTGTCACATTTAAAGCATTTCCTTTTAGTCAAGCGAGATGCATTTCCCTAAGTTCCTGATGTAGGTGGTGAAAGCGGGGCTTTCTGTCCAGAACAGGAGCCTGAGGTAGCTCCTCTGAGTCCACTCTTGGAGAAATCTCTCTCCCTCTGTAGCTATGCAGAAAGAGCCTAAAGGGATTGACAACTGTAAGTGAAAGTTATCTTTTCTGAATGTCTTTCTAGGAGTTATAGTAAGATATAGTGTTATCACATGAGGAAGTTTTTCTTAATGTATTTGTTGGAGAATGGAAACATTATAATGGCGTAGCTCCCCGCAGAGGAAAGCCTGAGCCAGCCCCACTCCTGGAAAGGGTCCATCCAGCTGGGCATGTCAGCTCCCTTACCCAGTTGCCCAGCTCTGCTCTGGAGGTGTGGCCAGGTTGCACCTAGTGCCTGAGCTGATGTACAGATTTCTGTACTGCTGCAAGCAGTGGAAACCCCTAATTAACTCCTTTAGTATCTACCTGAAGCCTATTTAATACTGTGACTAACTGCTTTCCAGTCAGGTTCCACAGTCCTCGAATAGTTGCAGATAGACATACTCGGTGTTAGCTGAGTTGCATGTCTGTAGCTCTTTTCCTGTTTTCACAAGAATTTGGCCTTTCATCTCACAGTAATTTTTGTTGCTTTGCTCAGTATTCATCAGAGTTTTGTTAATATAGTTACCAAATCAAGATGCACAGTTCTGGAATAATTTTCACCTTACGGCCGCATCTAATTTCCAGATTCCTCTCATCTAGTCTGTTTATTGGCTGTTTTACTTTCATGATGAAGATGCACAGTCCCTTTGACAATAAGTATTTTTATGAGGCCTTTATTATTTTTGTAAGTACTCCCACTGTGGCAGTCCTTGAAAGTCAGGAGGCATTTCATATATCGAGTATTTTCATTCATTGCTTGTATAAATGCCTTCTGCCTTCTCAGTGGAGTTTCTCTCTCTTTCTGGTAATTATTGCACTGCCTTTACATTATAAAACCATTCCTATTTCATTAATTCCTGTTGTTTTGTTCCTTTCCCCCTTTTCTGCTTTCTTTAATGGTATTTTAGTTGAACCTTTTGGTTTTAGCAGTGATTTCCTACTACTATTTCAGAGTAGTCCTGTATGTAATTTTTAGGGCAGCTCCCTGCTCCTTAATAATTGTTAGGTTGATTTTATACATCTTTGTTTATACCTTTTCTCATTTTTCTTCAGGCTGCTTCTGTAATGTTGGATTTTCATAGTACTTCTTTCTATATTGTATCTGCCAACTTCCTTTATTCTACCAAATTTGATTCCTGAAGTCTGGTAGTTCTGTATGCATGGATTATTTTTCTGAACTCTTTTTTTTTATGGTGGTGAATTCAGATAATATGCACTCTGTGTTACAGTCATCTCTGTTATTTTTCGTTTTCTCAGTCTGCTCTCTCTAAGATATCTTCCCCAGAGACCAGGTCCTATCAACTTTTACTGATAACTTTTTTACACTTACAAAGGGCATACCTTATGTATTTATACCATGTTTATGATCAATCAGTTGTTTCATACCAGCTGTATTAATTTTAGCAGTTGTTTGGATTTTGTTGTTGTGTAGGAATCATACTGAGCAAGATCATACTGAAATTTTTACTTGTTCTCTTAAAACTGAATTATTTATTACTTGGAAAGTGAAGTGTGGTATATATCTAGGCTGGAGAGAAGGATCACACAAATAAAATATAATTGTTAATTATTTAACTTCAGAAATGGTAAAGAAATCCAGGGCAGTAAATTTCAAATGCTATAAAGGTGATTTTGGTTATTTGTCAAGCTAGATGAGATGGCACTCACTTTGAAAAATACAGAAAAGAGGGAAGAAGATGAACACTAATGAAATAAAATCTACTTTAAAATCTAGATAGAGTTCGTCTGTAAATTCAATTGTGAGTGTAGGATTGAGATTCATTGATTCAGTTTAACAAACTTAACTATTCCATAGCTATGGAATAACTACGAAAAAGCTTAACTAATGCCTGTGTTTGGAATGTTTTCTGGGTTTTAACATCTTTTAGTCTTAATAAAGGGCTGTTGATTATTTAAAAGTGACTTGTAATATTAAAAGAAGATTAAAAAAATTATTCTAATCTTATATTGAGGAGGGCGTAGTTGTGTGAAAATAGCTATGAGAAGAGAGGCCAGATTATTAGTCAGAAAATAGACATTCTTGCATGTGATATGTATTGAGTGTACATGTGTGCTGGGAAAGAAGCATACAGTGCATGAGTATATATTATACTCATTTGTGCATTTAAATTGAGTTTTGCATGCATATACAAAATTTTGCTCATGCAAGAATGCATATATTTACCCAGGCAGTCTTCTATTTTCTGACCATTAAGATGACTAAGGGGGGAAAATTTATGATTATATTGTAAACACTTCCAAATAAAACAATACATGAGATCTATTCAAATGAGCTCTGGGCAATATAAAATGTTGACACTAAACAAGCAAAGTCATTAGGGAAAATGGTCAAACACTGAGGTCCCATCAGACAATGGAATAATCTGCCAAGGGAGGTCATGGAGGTGCCAGTGTGGAAAAACCCTTACTTCTGTTCTGCCTCACTACTCTGCTGATCCCCAAAACACGTAAGTTCCTTGATTAGCACAGCTGCCTTGATTTTCTGTTACTTTTCATTCTATATCTGCCATATTTTCTGAGGAGCTCTATTACATGGTACTGCAAGGCCTGTGCTTCTCCATGGTTCAGGTGTGTCTCTTCAGCTGTGCCAGCCCTAAGTCTGAATTTTTCAACATGACTTGGAAGAAACACTGCATGGCTGTTTATTAGCCAGACTTTTGAGGATGTGGGGTTTTTTTAAATCTCATTCACACAATGGATGGATATGATTATGTACCTTATTATACCAGAGATATACCATTAAAGTCCTTGTAGTTTGTACTTGATTTGATTATTCTAATGATGCTTTGGAAGGTGAAATTTCTTTCCTGTTTTCAGCCTTGGAATGAAAATTACTTAAGTCCAAAAGGTCTTTGAAAATCTGACTGTGTTTTCTGAAGGCTTGCAAGAGTGCCCTGGGCAGAGCACTAAATCCTGAGTTTAGATTGCTAAGCAGTGACTGCAGTGCCACCCCAGGTTGTCCTAGGAGAAGACAATGGAGGCAGATTTGGTGGCTCTGAAACCTGCTGTGAAGAATCTTTGACTGCTCCTCCAGCTTAATGACTTGGGATAGAGAACACAAAGGGGTGAAAATGCACTAGGGCTCAGTCCTACGATCCATACTATCTATCAGCTCTTCCTTTCGTAAATCTAGAATTATGAGGCTTTTCAGTGGCAAAATTAATTTTACATAGATATATACGCAATGGTTTACCATACTGAGAGTTTTTTTCCATGTAAAACTGTTAAAAATGTTAAGCTGCTGTAGAAGAAAAAATAATAGCTCTGGAACATGTACATTAGAAATCAAGCAAATGTTTGAACAGCTATTAAGAGGATATTTGCTATAACTAAGCTACAGTGACCTTTGCAATGTCTCTTGAAGATCATTTTTGCTGTTCTCAAAGCCTAATTCTTAGAGTTTCACAGACTGTCATGAAATTTTCTAAATAACATTATTCTTCCTCACTGCTTTTAGTGCAGACATGAATATGTAATTGCAAATGCCAGAAATAAGTACCATTTTAGTGCAGACGGATATCTTTTCTTTAGAGCGACTGTCGTGAGACAGAAATTCTTTTGAGGCATTTTATTCCTATGTTGAGCTGTTTTGTTGCATGTAGTCTTCCTGGAATTTTATTTCATATGGAAAATGAAATTTCCCTGATCAGTAGCCATAAGACCAGGCTATGGTTTGCAGCATAACTGGTTGCCCGAGAACCACAGACTCGATAGTATTCAGTGATTCTCTGCTCTCCATCTTTCTTTATTTCCATGTCTATGTTCCTGGCTTGATTGAATTCGTTATTTCCATTTTCAAAGTGCTTTTGCCATATTACAAATTAAAACAAGGGTGTAGTAGATTAATTTCTTACCAAAATTATTGATATGGTGGTAAGTGTGGTAGATCTTGCTTACTGGCATGATGGGATGATTCTGTCCATCCATACCAAATAATAAAATATGCATTAAAAACAGTCATTGAAATAGATTGCTGCTTCAGCTTTAATGTGTATTGATTAAATTTATATTGTTATAGATTCCCTGCAAGAAATTTTTTGTGCCATTTCTGAGGGCACAGCTGGCTTTCCAGACTGAACCTGTGGCCCGCTGACATATCACTAACATCAGGCAGTGAAGCTCAGAGACGTGCACAAGTGGCAAAAATATGCACAATATCACAGCCCCTCTCGCAAGAGGGATGGAGGAAGATCACTGCCCAAATTTTGTTACTCATTTGGCTGAAGTCAGTGGTAGCCTCATATGAGCATCAGTTTCAAAAATCATAGAATCATAGAATGGTGTGGGTTGGAAAGGACCTTTAAAGATCATCTAGTCCAACCCCTCTGCAGTGAACCTAATCAACTAGATCAGGTTGCTCAGAGCTGTATCCAGCCTGATCTTGAATCTTTCCAGGAATGGGGCATCTAGCACCAGTCTGAGCAACCTGTTCCAGTGTTTCATCATCCTCATCATAAACTATATCGAGTCTAAATCTGCTCTCTTTTATTTAAAACCATTACCCTCTATCCTATCACAAAAGCCCTACTAAAAAGTCTGACCCCTTCTTTCTTTTAAGCCACCTTTAAGCATTGAAGAGTCTCCACAGAGCCTTCTCTTCTCCAGGCTTAGCCCCAGCTCTCAGCCTTTCCTCACAGGAGATGTACTCTAGGCTTCTGAGGGCTTTTTTTCTTGGTTTTTTGTAGAATTAGACTAGCACAATAAAATCACTGTGGTCACTGTGGTTCACTGTGCTGCAAGGAGCTGTAAGACAGAGAAAGCTGTTAGGCACTGTGCAGCAAGGACAGTCTCACTACAGGCACACTCCTGTCTGTTCAGACTGAGTTTTCACTGTCAACCCTTGAAATGTGCATACAAACAGACAGATTTGGTGTTTTCATCCACCCTGTTGTCGCTGTCAGGATTGGGAAAATTTGAGATTTCATCTAAGACATCCTCAACGTGAAAAAGCTGAAGAACTCTGAGCTAGAGGGTAATACAAAGCCTGGTAAAACAGATGTTTGCCATATGTATTTCTTTCTAGCAATTAAGCCAAAGTTACAGTGCTAATGGCTTTATCAGTGCCTGGGGCAATCCATTTATAGGGTGGCTTTATGTAGATGAAGTTAACAAAATAATCGCATTACAATGATTCACTGTCAACATGCAGCTTTCACAGAACAATACATTATTTTAATTTTCTCAATGTATTCATAATTTTTTTGTTTCCAGTTCTAAAAGCTCACTTTCTTTGAGAGAATTAGAAACAAAATGAACAAGACAGTCTATTGCAAAATTGTATCTTGCAGTATGGAGCAACAACAGCTGCTGCGGGCCTGTTTAGTTCATCTAATGTGAATCCCTTCATTTTGCAGCCTCTTCAATTGCTACTGTTATATCACTGAGAATATTTTCTGAACATTTGTAGGTTCCTTCTTCAGCTCTGGCTTCTCAGGATAGAGAGTTGGTCTAGCTGCTAAATCCAGAGACCCGAGAATTGCAAGATATATGAGTTCTTCCACCAGATTTTCTAGAAATTCATTACGTGGTCCAGGCTGCATCACCTAACCTTTTCATGCCTGTGTTTCCCCTCTGTGGTAATCTCAGGATGCTTAATGCAAAGTTCTGTGACAGCAAAAAAATATGACTGAGAAGTGTTAAAAAACAAATACTCAAGATCAACCTGGCTTTTAAATTGACTGAATGTGTAGGACTTCCCTTGGAAGAGTGTTCTATGCTATACAGGACCTCAGTGTTAGCAGATTTCATCTTGGTCCTCAGCCTCAAATTTCCTACAGTAATTTGCACCTCTCTCAGCTCCAGTAACTCAAAGATAATGATAAACCATTATTGAAGTCCCTCCCCCCTTAGTTATCACTATCTGAGCCACATTGTCTGTATGCAGTTTCCTTTGTGAACCCGAACTCCCTTGTTAAGTCTTGACTTAAGGATGCCAGCAATGTGTCCTCTCTCAGTTTTACACTGCAGCAAAGGTTTGAAACAAAATCATTCCCAAATATGCAATTCTAGTCCTAGCCAATGATTGTGGGTTACAACTGGAGTCACTGAGTACCATGAATTTTCTTTTTCCCCTCCCCTAAATGAGTGAAAAACTGGCAAAATTTTGGCAACCCTTTGCCTATGACCTGACAACAAGCTGAGTGCCCATAGCGTTTGGAAACTGGGTAATAAATAGCAAATACAAATCAGCACCTACGGAGTGTGCAGCTGGGCTGTTTGCACAGGCAAACAGGCAGAGGCCGCACCTGCCTCGTGGATAGGTGCTGCACTGAATGGCTCCTGAAAAATGTTTTCAATTAGAAAGGTGTGTGTTTAAATTGCTGCAGCAACCATCTGCTTACTGTGAAATATGGCTGGAATCCTTAAAGAGGGACCACATTTCTGGAGAAAACTTTCAAATATGTTAGCTTGAAACATAAGTTCTATAATCTCAGATTTGTTTTCATACCAGTGCAAACAGGCAAAGATTTTTTTACTTTTCAATGAGGGATTTTTAACCTGGTGTTGGGAAGTCATGATACTGTTTTGGTGGGGTTTTTTTAGCACACCTCTACTTTTATGTGACAGTAGATTGTATCATCATCCATGCAGAATTATGACTTTGCCTTTACGCTGTGGGGAAGAAATCCTGTAAAATGCAGTATCATTCAGTAGCACCAGATGGAACATAGGAAATTACAGGCCAAGTAAATTTCTTTTTGTATAAATGTTCTCTCTTTTCAAGTTTGCTTCAGTGTGAATGTCCCTCTTTAAGGTAAGGCCTTCAATATGGGGAAAATGTCAAGGTAGGTCCATTTTTAGGCCTAATAACCTTGAGGTGTCCCTTCAGTTTCATAATATTTCCATTCAGTCATCAGTGCATGGCAATGAGCATTTAGCAGATGGGCACGCAAGGGGCTATACTGCATGCCTTTGCATGAAGTGTTACTGCTTAGACAAAACACTGGGGAGCGGTCTTGAGACCTCAGACCCTCATGTACCATTATTAAACATTGCACATTATGTATTCCCCACTTGCTGCAGACATTTCAGGCATAGGAAAGCAGGGGGCTTTCTCCTGAGAATGACTTCATAGTGATTAATACTGGTATGCAAAACAACCCCAAATGTTTAGAAACAGGGTAGAGACTATTTGTGAGAATGGTTAACATACATCCATTAGAAAAACTAAAGAAAAATAGATGTGGACTTTTGGGACAGACTTTTTATTGCAAACAGCCATAATGGTGGGAGTCTAACACTTTTTCTGCATGCTGCCCCTGCCACAGGGTACCATAAATACTTAATGTCATCTAGTTCCTAGAAATTACACTTTTCTGCTATGGTCTCAAGTGTCAGCCAGGTGGCTGCTGATTGAGAAGCATTGGCTTTTGTTAGACAATGAAGTTTGAGATCTCAGGTGAACTTGCATAGGCAGGTGGGAACAACAAACAGTACCATAACTGCCTGAAACATAGCTCAGGCCAATCGGTCTAGCACGTGGCTGGGCAGGACAGAGAAGTCTGTAACACTTCTGCCTCTTCCCCCAGCAAAATAAAGGGCCTTGGTTCCCAAAGCTTCAGGTAGCTTGGCACTTCATGCAACCACTAACTTTGCTCAAAGTGTAAGTATGTAGCTTTTGAGGAGCTTACGTGCAGCTTGTACAGCGGCTTAGAGAAACCATGAGTAAGTGAGCTGGTATTTTTAAGGGATTTCAGTGTTGGTTTTTTGAATGAACAAGGCTCTGTTTTCCCAGAATTTCTTATTCTATTAGTCTTATTTTTGGAGTCTTTTTATTCTCTTCAGCTCCAGTGTCTACAGCAGCTGTTTTGAGCTGTGATTAGCATAACACTAGAATTACAGAAATTTGAAAGCTACTTCCAGGCACTGCAGGTTCCCAAATATTTATAAGTTAAACAACTTTTATTATGCTTCTTTTGATTCTGTACTGGGGATCCAGCAGTATTTGTTTGGGTTTGTTGAGTCCCAGTCTTATAGCACTAAAATCTTTTCATACTGGCTAATTAAGTTCATTTAACCATCTGTTAAATGTACATTGTTAAGTGGTGCCCATTGGGATAGAGTCATAAGCAGCCAGAGTGTACTTGCTTTCCTTTAGGGCTTCCCAAGAAAAACAGAAATTCTGTTTCACTTTTTGGCTGCTTTAATCTCCAGTGCTATTTTCGTAAATTAATCTAAACCATTATGTGAAATAATCTTATCATATTTACTTACAGTACATTCTTCAGAAATATTTTAGATTTATATTGATGTAGATAATAAATAATATTCCTAGGTTGGGCCCGTTTCTGATGTCAATGAAGGCCAAGTGAAAACATCAGGTGATTAAGAAGCAGTAGCATCTGACTCTTTTTCAGAAGGTGGAGAGGAATTTATCTAAAAAAGCAAAGACTCTTTGAAGGCTGGCAGTCCATGACCAGTCCCATCATAGTTGGAGTCCAGTGAACATAGAGTATAAAAAGAGGTTTGGCTTTAGGTTTATTTCTCATGCAGAACTTTCTGTACTAGCAGTATACTATGCCAGTGCAAGCATAAGGTCTTACTAGGATGTTCATCCAAAATGGGCAGCAAAAATTTGTCAATGTATGTGTTCACAGCTCAGCATACTAGTGCAAAACTTAATTCCTTCAACATATGCACTAATAGCAGATGGTGGACTGAAGCTGCTGATATGTAGCTACTTATCATCAGTAGCAGGACGAGGGAGAGTCTTTACATGGTAAGGAATCCTAGCACTTCATTAGCTGCTGCTCCTCTCCTGTTATGCTGCTGTGCTGTTATAAGGGATTTTGTTACTGTGGAGGGACAGACCTTGTACTAGTCCTCTCAACAGCATGCTCCAGAAGTCACATGCTTAAATCTGCATGATGAGAGGAACACTCAGTCTAGATATTTATGAAGAGCCTTAAGCACAGATCTTGTTCCTTGCATGCCATATTCATATTTGCAAAGGACCTACAGAACAACAATTCCCTTGGCTTAATTATGGAGTATGGAAAAGAAGGATTTGGAGACCATGACTGCCCATGACTCTTTGTAGGATTGTGTTTATATTTGACAAGAACAAGAAGAAGAGAGTTTGAGTTTATGCCATCACGTCTTCATTAACAGCTCAAATTCCCAGCAAAATGGGGTTCCCACTGTGCAAAAGCCCATATAAGTGAAAGACAGTCAAGAGATCATAGATAGTGATAGACAGAGAAGATCACAGCCCACGTATAGAAGAACAAAAATAGGAAGAAAATTAGATGTAGTATGAAGAGAAAATTACTCAAGCTCAAAGGAGGTCAGTGGCAGAACCAAGAATTAAACCCATGTCACTACAAACTGCTGTGTCTTCCTGTGCTCTTTTAATAAAATCGTGTTCTGTAAAAGCAATTAAAGAGTCTGGAGGAAAGACGGAAAGATGTACTGAGATGCAGAAGTAGTAGGAATTCATCCGTAGTTGTGCAATGTGGTTTTTTTAGCCTACAATTAATATGTGCATTAGTTTAAAAAAAAAAAGGCAGTAGCTTCAGCTTCTTTCTAAAGTCACATATATCTTTATTTTAATCTGTCTTTGTAAAGGCTTAAAAATAATCATTACACTTAAAAATATAATCTCTAATAATTCAGTAGTCTTAGAATTGAACCATCACCGCGTGGCTTTCTCCCTTTGTATAAGACCTACTATACAATTTCACTCTATGAAAGCCTGTCATATGCGTCATCCATGCCAAATTAAAAGTTTTTCTCTTAATTAGCTAAAGCATCAAAGAGCACGAGTTTCCAGAAATAAAGGCAGTCTTGCCAAAAACTGTGTAGCATTCTTACTCTATGGCCTGTTGTGCAAACCATTCTGGTGTGTGACTGAGTCTTGGAATGATGCTCCCACTTGCTATTACCTTTCATACTGTGGTGTTTCTTTGCATCCAGCATCACAATGCACGTGTTGATGCCTCCTCAGTATAGGAGGGGCTCAGAATCACAAGATATTACAATATATTTATAATTTCATGTCATAATCAGGAAGGTTTCCATAATGTGGTACTTTTCAGTGATTCAAGGGGTAGGTGACCGTAGGCAGAATAAACCATTGGAAAGTCAGTTGGTCAGTATTTATTCAGGATACATAGAGTGTCTTGAAATATTTCATTACATCATGCATCTATTTACTAGCATCACAGAGTCCTTAATTTATTCCTTGTCTTTGTGATTGGTTAAAGAATGAAAAGTAAAGTAAATATACTGATCTTTTACAGAACAAATCTGGTCAGATATCTCAGTGCACTGTTAGACTATCTATATTTGGGTAATTTTTCAGTGATTTAAGGGATGTCTCCTGGAAGCCACTGGAATTCTAGGAATATGTGCCCTAGACTTACCAACCTGCCTCACTTCTTTCTCTTCTTAGCAAGTCAGCTCTGTTGTCTGGATATAGCTAGTCCTTTGTGCCAAAGTGCTAGGGATCAGGAAGACAAAAAGGCCCCTACACATGTATTTGAGGACTCACAACGTCACAGATGCACCAGCCCTGATTACTGTAACTCTGCTATAACAGTGGTTGAAATGCCATTTTGGGAGAACACAACCAAAAATGGGCTAATCTTGGATGTGTGCCAGAACATAAGAGGGGAGGTGATATCGCTGATCATGACCTTAAAGCAGTTGAGGATATCAGTGGAAGCTTGCCAATATAATGTGAATTAGAGAGACACACATATAAAATCTGCGCTGCAGAGTGTGTCATAAGATTTACAATAGGAATTGCATTGTGCAGCTGAAGGGTATTTTCATATGATTGTTCCTTTACTTTCTGTTCTTGTATTTCCTCCCTGCCCCAAGAAGAAATATAAAATTGTTTCTCATGAGGTTAAATCTCTTAAAGAAATCAACCATAAGTAAAAATATAGTGTAGGAATTTAGAAATTAGCACTCTTCCCCTGCAGTTTTTTTCACTTTAAAAAATGTGTGTATTCTGCCATAGCATAGCTTATGTGCAGTGGCTATGTCACGATTGAGTCCTGATGGAAGAAGGCCCGATAAGGTGGACAAGATGGATCTTGAGGGTAAAGGACTAACCACAGATGGGAAGATGGTGCTGAGCTCCCCAGAAGCTCCTCTGAAATCTATCTCCATCTATGTTTTGCACAGAGGTAACTGTTGTGCTTTAGCAATGAGGCTATGAACAAAGTAAGTTTGCTATATGTAACTTTAGTGCTGTGTACTTGTGGTCATGTTAAAACCATACTCAAGGAGGGCCATAGGGGATGACGGTTTTACAGTGACTTCTTCTGAGAGAGGTTCGTTGCTGAGACTGAGAACACAGGATAGTTGTCAGTGAACCTGCAGAGCTTTGATTTTGTTTGCCTTGCTGTTTGTTTTTTGGTGGTGGTTTTGGGAGGCTATGGTTTTGAGAAAGGCTGTGTAAAAGAGAAATACAAAGACTGGCATTCTGGCCATGTAGTCATTAAATGTTTATAACACTAATTGTTTAGCTTATTCCTCCTTCCTCCTTGACCCATTTCACATTCCTAAGAAAGATACATACTGTTTCAATATAAAGGTGGTTCCAACTTACTGTATCACAAATACTCCCTTTTTAAATTCATAGTTTTGTGAATTAGCTTGGTGTTTATTAAATATATGTGTACTTCCACAACAGATTAAATTGTGGACTGCATAGGTTGACATGCTTTTCAAATACTGTTTCACTATCTGTTAACATCTTTATTGAGTGAGGGGTTTTCCCACTGCTTTTGCTGAGTTTGGTGTCCTTTACATCTAATGAAAGCATAATATAGGAGCACAAAAGCTCCCCCTCTGCTTAGAAGGAATGAATGCTGGCATACTTGTAAAAGGTACTTGGCTTCAAAACCTTTTTTGTCATCATAACCTTCAGTTGAATATCCTGCAGCTCATGACGGATGTGTTATAACTCTTCCATGTGTGAATAGAGCAATTAACATGTTGAAAAAATTTAATAACTTATAAAGTTACTTTGATAACGTGTATTTCGTAGCTTCTGAAATAAGACAAGCTAGGAACTACTTCTAATACTGATATAGATTATCAGGACATGCAAATACTGTGAAGAGGTATCCTGAGGATAAATTGAAAGATAGGCCTGGAGTGTTGTGCTTCTCAGCTTGTTTCCTTCAAAATATCCATACCGAATTTCTCACTATATAGCATGAGTTATGTGCAAACGTGAGTGATCATCACAGTTGGTCTCATTTTTTTAGAAACTACTACACCTTTACGAAAAGAGATCCAATCAGTGGTGCAAAGTTATCTTCGTCTGTGCTGTGGTTTTTGTTATCATAATAAGGAAAGGTGAATGAGAGGACAGTGATATGTGAGGTTAGCCACATAACCTTGTTCTTCAAACTAGCTGGTTTGATGTCTTGACTTTCCATTTGTCTTGATAAATATAATCTGAAAGTCTTATCAGTGATGAGGTAAATACAAAATATTTAAACTCTTATCATCCTGATCTAAGAATTTCTTCTGGGCGATACTGTGCCAAACATAGGTACCATTTGTTTCTTACTGAAGCAAAATCCTGAATAAAATTAAGGGATACCATGTAATACCTATGAGAAGGTGTGACTCTTGCTGTATGTCCCTGCTGCTGCACTGCTGCCCCATGCCCCTGTAGCAGCACACTGAAAGCTGCAGCAGCTTCCTGCCCAGATTCAATGCATCTGTCAGGGTGTGAGATATGCTGCTCATACAGCCAGGTGCTGCACTGGGACAGTCTCCATATGAATGGCAAACTCCAGGATTTCACTGTGGACTTGAAAAATATATGAGAAGGCACAAAGCACTGCTATTGGCAAAAAATTGAAGTGGAGTAAAGGGAAAGATGTTTCATTCAGCAGTATAGACAGGTCAGTCTGCATCTGCATTTCTGTGCTGACGGTATCTCAGACTGTGAAAATCATGCATGAGCTTTGTATATATTTTGTGTCAAATGGTCCACTTACTGAAAAATATCATTGCACAGTATTTTTTTCTTTCAACGTACTAGTTCATTGTTGTAATGATAATTTCTGGCCTCACTTCTTATGTTAGCTATCTGTTCTGGATTAGCTGCTCATTCTGCCAAATAAACAGAAATCTATTAATTGATTTAAAGAGGATTCCTCTCATTATATTTAAACAGCATGTTTGAATTTGTAGGACAATCAGACTAAAACACAAAACCTAGTCTTTTGTGGCAGTGTTATTTCCTAACACTTCCTAACTCTAACCCTAGCCACTACCTCCATCTTTTTTTCACCTTCTCTAGGTAGCATTTGAACCTGATGGACAATTCCAGCCCTATTTAGTGCAGCCATTGAGCTTGCAAAGAACTTGAAAGAGTTTCAGTGATTTTTGCAAATTAAATAAGAAGAAGTAAAAGAGTAAAGAGCTATATCTCTTAATGTCTCCAAACTGGACAATTAATTTAATCCTTATTAGGCAGAAGAAAGTCCACTGAGCCTCTTGGCATCGTGACCCAGCCAATGAGGTGTCCAAGCTTTGCTGAGTTCCCTGGTTTGGAACACCCTCTGTCAGGTGGTGTTCCTTCTCATAAGGATTTCTGTGGCTTTTCAATGCCAAAGGCTCCTGTCATTCACATCTGGTTCATCCTTGATGGGTAGTAGTCATATTAATATTTATTGTTTCAAGGGGTTCTATCTCTGTAGCTTAAGTGTTATATCTAATCAGATCATACCCACATGAAGAAAGACCAGCATGTCTCGCAAGATAAACAGGTCACACTAGGTCAGACAGGACACCTATGAAGCATTCACACTGAGGGGAAAAAGGAAAACAAAAGATCAACTGGCCAGCACATTTTCTGCACAAGAGGTAGTGAGGCACTGTTCCTTCTCACTATCAGAAATACTCTGCTGTTGGAGAAGCCATCTTTCTGATGAGATTTAGAACTGGAGTCATGTCATTTTTAGTCATTAGTAGTGCCATGTCACTGCTGCTGCTCTTTGTCAGAGACAGGCTCTGCCCACATGCTGCCTGCAGTAGAGTAGTTTCAGTGCAGTGTGGAATTTGGCACCTACTGTTGGAAGCTCTTGGGTAGCTGCTGTGCCCCTGCTCTCGTGTAGCACTGACGCATGGCGAAGACAAGATGCTTGGGTAGTCTAGAGAGAAAAATCCAGCATCTGAAACTTCATTGAATTTCTGTGTGTTTGGGTGGACAGCTGTAGTTTTGGGCCTTCTTTTTTCCTAGTACTCTACTTTCTTCAGTCATCTGAAATTGAAAAGTCTTACCTGGAAAAAAATTTTAAAGTTTAAAATAATTCGTCCTAGAGTCTCAGCATTGCAAGCTAAATAAACAGAATCCCACCCATTTAATTACCTTTTAAATGATGCATTTCCCAGCCAATCTGAATATTTTTCCTTTTATCTTCATGATTTTTTAATGTTCAAAGTTGGATAATAGCTCTGTTTCTTTCATATATTCTCCTACCTTGCAGATCTTTCTTCTTTTCTCAGCTTTTCTGCTAGGAGACCTCTACAGCCCTTCATACCTTCATCCTGAGTCCTCACGCTGCAACTGTATATTGGTTCACGCTCTTGGCCTCCAGAGTATTCACAGTGCAAGTACATTAAAATAGCAGTAGTAGCAGAAATGTGGCCAGACCTGTTTTGTCTTAGCAGATGGAGCCTTGCAAAATAGGCATAGCTTCAGAAAGAAGGTGCCTAAGTTGCTAAGGAGGGTTTCTCAAATAAATCTTTCTGTTGAAAAGAAGCACTTGTTATGAACTCTGCCTTTGCTCTTTTATGGCTTATTCCACTCACTTTTTTTCCCTGTGATTTGTTTAATCTCAGTTAATCAATTGGTTAGTTAGAGACTTGTTAGTGTATCTTTGCAATCATAGATTGCTCCATGCTTGTCCTGTTAATAAATTGGATTATTTACCTCTCTGCTGCCAAAACTACATGGAATTGTTTATAAATCTGAGAAAGCAAAAGTGTCTGTTTCCTCCTTTGGTCTTGAAGACATATTTTAAAACTTAGTAGGCTTTTAAATCTAAGCACAAAGCTTGGGATTCAAAGTTCTACTGAAAACACAATTACTTTTAATCAGTAGGACTTAGGTACACCAATGCTGGGACAGTTTTTTAGATGTACCCATCTGGGCTCTTTTTTCGTCTAACACCTTCACAAGTCTTAGTGATAATTTTCTGGAATAAGTAGCTATTAGGAATTAATTGCCCCAATAGGCTTTGAGGAGTTTGTCATCTTACTATTTTAACTTCAGCAAGGAAATAACACTTTTCACAAATACATTGAGTGAAAACCTGAAAATAATATATATTGTATTTGTTTTCAGCTACACCAGAGCTTATTTGCTCTCGATAGCTAGTGGTTAAAGTGTGAGTGTAGTCACATTTCTTTTGCATATAACTACAGTTCTGAATTTCAATTCTACTTTCTGCAAATTTCACTTGCTTCCTTCTGATTTATTGACTATTCCTGTGGAAAATTCATTGTGTGAGTGTGTGAAAATACTACGGTAGGACATGGGGAACAAGAAGAATGTAGATGCAGTTGCAATGTAATGCATTTCAAAACTGAGATGCAATTTCATTCTTATTTTGCAATATTTGCCCAAATGATTTGGGAAAAAAACCATAAAGTCCAAAGCCACATCCCTCATGCCTTATGCAGTTTGAAGTATATGGGTTGCATATACTTTGTCTTGTCTTTATGTACAAAGTAAATATTTCAAATGCAAACTACATAAACATGTATATATGTTTGTTAAGTCCCTTTCCTTTTAATGGAATTTTGTAGATAGAGATTGTAGATTTTTGTTTGCTTACACTTAGAAAGTACATGGTTTACAATTAACAGTCTCTTGCATTTATATAGATATTTTTTCCCTATATCTCTAAAGTTCTCACAAACAGTGTAGGTGAAGGTTGCTGCGATCATTTTACAATTGTGAGAAAGAAAACTGTTTAGTGCCTCAGTAAAGCTGATGAAGAATAGACATTTATATATATGTATATTTTATAGAAAAATTTACCTATGTTGAAAGAGGGCATATATCCCATTTGGAATACATTAATATACTTTATGATGTATGACTTTATCATTTTACTTTGTAAGTCAAATAGCTATTCTATTTCCAGTATCATCTTAATCTCATACATGTGCAGGATGAACACAAAGCTTGTTTTCAATGTGTCAGTGTGCCTCCATTGAGTATCACTCAAATAATTATTAGATTCCATGAAACAAAGAGAAAAGAGACAGTGTAAAGAAAAATGTTTGTTGCAATTCCCTGAACCTGTATGTGCCTGAAATACACTGCTAACTTAGAAAATGTGAACAGTGCAGGTTCAAGGGAATGACCATGGAGAATGTTTTTAGCTGTAGCCTAGAGTGTTTTTTTCATGTAAGTGGTCACAGATAGTCACTGTTGTGAGTGTCCTGAGGACAGCAAGTCAGCCTCCCCAAGACTGTTTCTGGTTAATTCATCTTATCCCAGAACATGTACAGTTGCACTTTGTTGGCCCAGCTTTGCTGAAGGAGGGAGGTGCTTTAGACTTCAATGGGGAAATCCTGATGTCATTGAAATAAAGAAGACCTCTGAGGTGGATTTCTTTGGAGACAGAATTTCACACTTTGCCATGGTGCTCTGAATGACATTCAGCTGCATTAGGAAATCTGAGTTGCCAATGTGGAGCTCAAGAATTTTGGATTGAGAGCTGTTGCAAGCTTTACCTCAGGTTTTTAAAGCTGAGTGTAGCCTGATTTAAAGAAACGGTTAAATTAGAGTTGAAACAGTAGACTGTGTTGTGGGGGAATCAATTATATCAGTTCACTCTGTGCCTCTGAAATGAGAGATGATTTTGTTCAAATCTAAGAGGAAACAGCCATACCACCTACTATGCCAAAGCCTTTTCTAAATCAGTCCTAATTTCAGCTTCCTGCTTTATCATCATACTGCTATTCCTTCGCCTGTCAAGAGACCCGTGAGTCTCTGGGAACTCATTTATAGTACTGCTTCTGTGGCCTCTCCTGAACTCATTTATATTACTTGCTCCTGTAGCTTCTCTCATATGTCTGTTATTATTTGTGTGAAGTAGCTCCTCTTTTATTTCAATCATTCCAGAAAATTCAGCCTTTTGGGGGGGATGGAGAAGAGGGAGAGCACCTTTTATTTTATTGTGCTGTTTTAGTATTCACCTTATTTATATTTTTCTTCTCAGAAAACCAAAAGGGATGTAAATAACTTTGATCAAGACTTTACACGAGAAGAACCAGTATTAACGCTAGTGGATGAGACAATTATAAAACAAATCAATCAAGAAGAATTTAAAGGGTTCTCTTATTTTGGAGAAGAGCTACTGCCATAGACAACGTTAGACTGACAGATGAATGATGCTGCAAGAAGTGATTCTGAAGAGATCATCAAATCACTGAGACTCAGTAGATCAAGAACTACTTCTCTTACCCTGAGCCCATATCCCGTGTTAAAGTATATATTTATTGTTTTTTTCCTTTGTCTTCTGACCTGAAAGCACTCTTAATTTCTGTCTCACAAAGCAATGCAAAATAATTTTGTATCAGAAATTGTAGATGTAACACACTGCCGTATATTTGCAACTTTTCTTTTATTCCTAAGAATAGGAATTCCCAGAGGACAAAAGTGCATCTCTTCCATAGAAAATGAAGCTATACTATTAAAAGCAATTTAGCAGACCATGTTCTGTAATCATCATATGTATTTAAGCTAAGAAGGTGAGAACTGTTTCTTCTGCACTGGCGGTTATGGTGAAGTATGTACTCAGATGCCCTTTGAAAAGCAAAGTCTGCCTTCATGGAGGTTTAATACTCAATTATTAATTTATTGTGGTGAGGTACAAACTATAAAGCTGTCCAAAAAAAGAAGCACATCAATTAAGGATTTTAATGAAGTTCCTCGTACAATGTACAGAAATTGTCTTAGGAATAAGAGTGACAAAGATAACTGAAATTTTATTTAAAGCAAGAAATAGATACTATATGGATAGTTATTAAAGGGCTAAAGAATAAAAAGCCTATAGTACTTTAACACAGCTATAAATAGCCATTTTACTCTTTTTCAGGCAATTGGGAGTACTATCCGTGTTACCAAATTTAGTATCCTTTTAAATGAACCATTAATGTGACGCCAAGTTTGCAAATGTTTACAGTTAATTTTACATTAAAAATTAATTATAAACATTATGAATTTGCCATTGTAGCTACAGTGATAAGTAATTTCTTATTTATATTTATTTTCTCAGCAGTGTGTTACTTTTGCACACTTTTACAAAACCATAATACTACTGTGTTTGTTGGGTTTTATGTTTAAAATCTAAAGAGAAAACTGCTTTTAGAAGACACAAAATAAGGCTACACGTGCATTATGTGGAAGTGTGTTAAAAAACTGAAGATCAAACATTCACAAACTGACATTATCGAAAGTTGTAAATTGATATTTTTTTTGTGTATGAATTGAAATGGTAACTCATGTGGACAATATTACTAATGTGAAGTTACCTCCTGTAGATACGCTAACAGTGTTATGTACTTATTTCCAGGAGTACCCTGTGGTTTGGTTTTGGTTTTGGTTTGGGTTTTTTTTGTGTACATGTATCGCTGAGGTCATTTTATTATATATTTTACTGGACTGAGTGAGCGGTCATTGGAATCCATTTTAATTGTTGCACATGGATTTCCAGCTGCACAAAAATATATATACTTGTGATTGGCAAAGTGGCACTAAAGAAGCTTTTTTGCCTTTTGTACAGGTGAGATTTTGTATATAGTGTTTGCTGCAAGGCCTGTGGAATTCATTGAATATAGAGGTATCAACTGCTGCATGTTCAGGCATACTATTAAAATGTTAGTCTATGAAAGAATAATTATAATAATGTCCATGTGCAATACTCTTGTATGTGTATTGGTTCAAGTTACTGTCAGAAAGATGAGGTTTTTGTTATAAAAGATGTAGACATATATTAAGCTATACTAAATCTCTTGTATAGTTCTCTTCAACTCTATTATGACATGATAGAGCTCGGAAAGAGAAAGGAATGTTACAAGTCGTGGTGGACAAAGTGTGAGTCATTGGCTTTAAGAGATAATCTTGGACTCAAGCAGATGAGTTAGTTTGTGTCAGTTTTGTGTCTGGCTGCTCATAGCCTGTTACTGATGACACCATTCAGCTCCATTTTGTTTTGTTTTTAAAACTCAGGTGTAATTATTATATATATTCTTATGATTATTTCAAAATATTAAATATTATGATATATCAATTAATGTGTTGTCTGGCCTACAGGTGTAATAATGGATCAAGCCTTTAGTTTAATTTAATTTATCCTTAGTAATCTTTTGTACTGGGAAAAGACTAGCTTCTGGAGCTGAGTACCAGCACATAAACATCTTAATGATTGCATCATCTCAATGTTAAATTTCTTTCTCTCTTAGAAACACATTGTAGAACTGCCCATCAATTTGTGTCTCGCCACTGGCTCTGTTTATTTCTCATCACGGTTAGATTTTGACATCCAGGCAAGAACTGATCACAATGCTGAAGCATTCTTTTCCATGGATGAGTAGACTGGCTAGGAAGACAAGTTATCGGATAGTGCACTACTGTTTGTTCAACAAGAGGCCTTTACACAGAACTAGGAGCATTTATTTTGAAGGAATAAAAGCATCCCATAAAGCTATTGTGTGCAAGCTAGTGTAGTCTGTATTCCCATTTCTAACATGAAGATAATTAGCAAATGTTTGTATTTCAAGAGGCCTCAGCACCTGCAGTGTTTGGTAGGATGCTAAGAGAAAGTGAAGGAAATAGAAACTTTTGCATGGGCAGACATTTCTTCAATATAAATAGTTAGATCCTCTGCCTTGGGTTTACATCAGAAAGTTTTTATGTTAACATTTTTTAAAGATAATTCTTAAAAATGGACATTCTGTTACATTTCTGCCTGTTCTGTAAAATCTTTCCTGTTCCTTCTTTGTCAAAGGAGTGCAAAATGCCAAAAATATTATTAATAATAACAATTATAAAGAATCCATTGTTTCTTTGTTTTCCTCCCAAATAGACTTTATTAAAGATGGAAATAAATTTTTCTCCATAGGGTGAAAAATAATTCTCTCCTAAAAGGCTTACAAATTACCTCTTTTTAAATTATGTGCAGAATAGTTCTGGCTAAATATAAAGTGTATTCAGTTGGGGGGGTAGGTTTTTTTTTTATTGTGAGGATTTATTTGTACAGAATTTTTTTCTTATGGATGTAATTTGAATCTCTTGCCATTCATTAGTGTTATTTCATCGTAAACATTATTACTGTGCCAAATGTACTGTATTCAAAAGGATGTGAATGTGTATTGTTTCAGAACCCAATAAATACAATGATGTTAAATCTTATTTTTTTCCTCAAAGTTTTCCTGAGTATTTCCAATGAGGAAGAAAGAAAGATGAAGTATGAATTTTTTTTCCTGTTACGTGTTGTACAAAATTCCACGAACTTGTCTTTTAGGAGTGGGCATTTTGCAAAGGAAGGATTTGCTAACAAGAGCCTCCTCTGTGAAGCACTAAACACTCCAAGAAAAACACAGGTAACAGTGCATGAACACTATTTGTCTTGAGCAATATAACATTTACCTCAAAAACACCAAGCAGGTGAGTTTACATACTTTTTCAGCTTACTGGCTACATAATGGTCACTGAGTTCTGACTGATCACAGCATTCTGTTTAGCTGCCCTGTTAAAACTCACTTCAGTAGGGCACTTTTGGGGACTCCTTTAGTGTTTAATGGGATTGCTTGAGGGATTAATAGCATGTATAAGTTTAATTAAGGGTAAGAGAACTTATTAAATTATTTATTTAACTTAATTATTAAATTAATTATTTAACATTCAGTCAATGTGACCATTGACTGAAATATTTCAGTATTTCGTCGTGTTTCAATTTGCACCGTAATTACTTTCCATTTTCATCATCTAAAATTCTTGTTTCAGTTTCCTTAGATCAGCTATCAGCATACTCTGGCAGTAATTCCAGTTAAGAATCTCCAGTTAATATACCTAGCTAGTAGGTATACTAAGTAGCTTTTTAAAAAAAAATACAAGTTTTGAACAGTTTTTTCTGTTCAAATTGCAGCTTTTGCATAAACCTCCCCTTTGCTGAGTCTTCTCAAAGTGGCTGAATGTGTTTGGTGACTATGAGCATATTCCAGTTTTCTTTGTGTTGACAGCATTAGCATAAACTTTGTCATACAGATTTTACCAGTTAAACAACTATGTAACATTGATTTTCTGGCTGTGTGTTGCACCTTTAAAAGCATATGGAGACTTAACCATCATCTTATAAACAATAAGATTCACTGGTCTCCAAATAGATCAATCCATATCATGTTTTCTTGTAATGCTGTAAAACTGATGTCTGTTAAGAACGGTTTTTATCCTTGCTGACCAGCTGCAGAATTTAGGAATACAGCAGTCTTTTGAAGAGGAATGAATTGCAGTTTGATTGGCTATCCATGCTGTAAATGTGGTACTAAAAGTTGAGGGAGAGAGTTTCAGCAAGCATCTATCTGCTTCTGTGGCCTTCCAGATAGGGGATGTTTAGATCATGTGATAATCAAAAAGGTTTTTAGCCTCCTACTAGTCTGGTCAGTTACATGATTAAATCAATATGAAAATTCCTTTTGATTAATCAGTTTTGAACAATGTCAACTTCTGGCATTGTTCTGTGGGAAAGAGCTACACAGCTCAACTAACCATTATGTTAAAGATTGTCTCATTTTGTTTACTCTGACCCAGTCATAATTCCATTTTGTGCTGCCTGGGTCTTTCTTTGAAAGATGATAAATAATCATTTGCTATTCACCTTTTTCATGCCACTCAGATCACTGATATGTCCCTCCTCAGCCATTTCTTTTTCCAACTGAAAATTCTTCCCCTGTTTGTCTTCATAAAGACACATCCCATCTTTTTGGTCATCTGTATCAACTTTCATCTTTTCTATTTTACTGTATCCCTTTTGAAGACAGGGAGTAGAATGACATGTAATACTCAGTATGTGGATGCAGTGTGGATTGTTACAATGACTACTGTGTTGAGTTTTGTTTTCTGTTACATTTTTACATCTTCTTTTCTTAATCCAAGTTTGTTCTCAGTTATTTCACAGGCTGTCCCAGATGATGTCAGTTGTAACTCTAATACGCATGCTTTCTAATAGATTCTCCAACCATAATGAAAACAGGTTCTGTCCAGCTCTTTATGAAAATAGATTAAAGAGGAATTTAACTAGTGCAAAATGCTGCCTTGGTACAGGTTTCCATTTTAGCAGTAAATCTTTGATGGCTACCTTCTCAGTATGATTTTCCTACTACTTCTGTACCCCTTATATATAGCTATGTTTAAACTGTCTTTCCCTAGCTTGCTTGTATTGTGTGCAACAAATATTTTCCCAGAATCAAGATTCAGGACATGCTCTACTCCCCTTCTATTAATACAGGCTCTTACTGTGTTCTGGAATATCCCTTCTTTTGACTCATTAGCTACAATGAAGGGGAGAAAGAAAAAAGGTTTTCTTAGCACATTGGGAAAGTGTATATATGTGCCAAAATAGTTTTCCACTCCATCTTTCCTTTTACCTCATCATTGCTGTGGAATTAGGAGATAAGAGCAGCAGCCTAAGTTGGAACACAAATTGCCACTATAAATATTGTGAAACGATTATGTAAGACTGTCCAAAATTTGGAAAAGCATTAAAGAACTTTTACATTTGTACACAGATGTTTAATCTTTGGGAAAGAAATCAATTAGGAAGAAGTCAGTGACCTGGAGTCTGTTGCTGATCAGGGCACTGGATTGAGAACTGAATTGAGCATTGCATACACTTGTCATCACCATCTAATGCTACCAGTTTGATCCAGTGTCTTATGTACTACAGGAAGTAGCATAAAGATAAGACTTGTAGTAGCATCAAGAGTCAATGCTGGGCTGATGGTTGTCTGTGCCAATGTACATTCTCATTCCTCCAAAGCTATTAAGACAAATATTATGCGAAGGTGCCACAAAGAGGAAAGTAAAGATCAGAAGTCCTGCTTTTGGCATACACAAGCTGTTAGGTTCGTTTTTTATGTAGCTGTAACCTTGACAACCTTTTAGGAATAGGCCAGATATTCCTTGAGTGACAGTAAATGCATCTCTGCTCAGATATGTCTATCAGATGGTGACAGAGAGATGAAGAGACTGGAACACCAACATGAAGAACTGTGTCTAAATGTCAGAAATGCACTTGTTACTCGCACTTTTGCTTAGGAAAAAAATGAGTACAGTTGCCTAAGCAACTCTCTATTGTCATTGACACGAGTGGCCTGGAGCTTGAGACTTCAAAATTGTGCAAAGGGAGAGATATTATTATGGCCATTTTACTAATCATCGAACTGAAACTAGGTGCCATGGTGGTGATTTGCTTCTTATTATGTCAGTATAAAGTCAGCAGAAGTGCTAGGGAAAAGAGTGTGGGTGAAGCTCATCAGTGCTCTAGCTGCCCCAGTGTACGTGAGCACAAGGTGTTTTCCAAGCCATGCTTTGCTAAATACCAGCTGGTGGTCTCCTGTGAAAGGGCTTCGTGGCTGCTTGGAGTCCTCTTCATTCCTCTTTGCAGTCAAAAGTGGTGTGCGCTCAGATACAGTAGTTGATGAATGGCTTTAAACTGACAGAGAGCAGGTTTAAATTAGGTATCAGAAAGAAATTCTTTAGTGTGAGTTGGTGAGGCACTGGAACAGGTTACCCTGAGAAGCTGTGGATGCCCCAGCCCTGGCAGTGTTCACGGTCAGGTTGGATGGGGCCCAGAGCACTCTGGTCTAATAGGTGTCCCTGCCCATGGCAGGGGGCTGGAACTAGATGATCTTCAAGGTCCTTTCCAACCCAGGCCATTCTATGATTGTATGCATGAAGGAGGTGGGATTTTCTGGTTTTACAGTGGGATAAGATGTTTATTGAAACAGTCACGCCCAGGCAGAGTTTGAGAACCTCTGTGTTCTGGGAAAGGTATTTACTCAGAGTCTTGGTAATCAAAAAAGAACATTTTCTGTTGGTTTTTGGTTAATGAGCAGTGAGAAGTAGGCAAAGATATCAGGCACATGGAGGCACATTTTTCTAAATAATGATATGGTTGATTAAGGTGAGCAGATTGAGGGTCAAAGAGATTATGCAGATCTCACTTAGGTAAATGTTTATGTTAGGGTGGGGATCACTGTCCTATTTAGAATTAAACTTAAGACCTTTAACCTCTGCTTGTTGAAACAATGTGGAGACATTTTTTCTTCAATTAAATTATATGCTAACCCCTTGCATGCTAGTGCATTGTAGCTGCACTCTTATTATCCTTCTGTAATGGACAGGAGCTGAACTTCCTAGATCTTGGATTCTGCTATTCAGGGTTTAGGATGCTACTCTACTGAAGTAGAGGGTTGTGTGAAATCCCTCAAACACCACATTCTAGCTGTTGAACTGCAGCCCTTGGTAACCCCAAGACCAGTCCTGCCTGAGTTGTATCACTGAAAAGCTGGTGTTCTAGAGCAGGTTTTTTTCCAGACTTTTCCAATCCCAAATATAGGACCAACTTTTTAAGCAGCTGTCATCCTGAAACTCTATGACATATATTCCCATTTTACATCTGGTCATAGAGGACAGCCTGCTAGCTAAAATCATTGGTGTGTTCAGTCTACCAAATATGGGTCATAAATTGCTGATCCAAAGTCCACCTTACAGTGAGTCCCTTCTATTGGTGATTGCATAGTCACCTTGCACTATAGATACAAGGTTACTGTGACGTTACATCCCATTGCACGTCACCAGAGCTGGCTTGACCAGGAAGAAGCTGGACACATACTGACTTTGGTGGGAGAAGAAATGGAAAACTCTGCAGAACACCAATATTCTGACAAGTTGAAGGGCTGCAAGAGCAACATTAAACCATCAGTTTTTAATACCACCGAAGATCTCCTTTCTCCAGAAGAAGTCAACTTACGTACAACATCGTCTCAGTGCACCCCTGTGTACTATCAGGTGTTAGCCTTCTGAGAGGCCTGTACCAAGTGTTGAACTGTCAAGATGTTCATCTCAGTGACATTATCCTTTCTCTCATTTGCTCATTCAGGGTTTGAAGTAGCATACTGAAGCGGCATTTGGCACTGGATAATAATGCTGCCACTAGGTATTTGGTTGATACGCTGCGAGAGGATCTCCAGCTGCAAGACTTCAAATGCAAGAGCTTTACTGATGTTTTTTTCTTGTTAATATTCTTGTGTACGTTGGGAGAAGAGTCTGGGTAATGAAGAGGAATGGAGAGTATTAATTTTCATTTAGTGAGCTGTCTAGAAATAATTTGAACCACCCCCATAGCTGAACAAGTAGATTTCAGAGCCAGGGATGTTATCAACACCAATAAAAATGCAGTTGTCATATAGTTTAGACACTATGCATGGGCAAAAACTTTCTGGGATATCACTCATGCAAACTGAAAGTATTTCTATAACCTCTGACCCTGCTTGTAAACAGCAGATTCCAGGAATTCTGCTGGAAACCATACATTACTAAGGCAAAACTGTACTTAGCAATAAACATGCTTCCCTCAGTGAAAGAATCTGGAAGTGGAAGAATGCAAGACCTTGAGATGAACTGCTGATTATGGGGAAACCACTGAGGCCACCTCCTGCCTAACAGCTGGGAAAACACCCATCCTTGAGGAGCTGCCGGTGGAAATACGTAAACCAGACATGGCTGTGGTGTGTGAGCACCTCGTTAACACGCTATCAGGCGGTCACAGGCAGTGGCTGTGCAGTGCCAGGAGCGAGCACACATACGATTGAAGCTCGCTCTGGCATGAAACAGGAAGTCATCAAAGGGATCCAAAGAACTGAGAGGGATGGTAGGAGGGTTATTTTAATGGCAGCAGGAGGACAGACAAGCAAGTAGGTGAGAATGGGAAAGACAGAAAACCCAGTAGCAGTCAAAAATGAAAAATGTCCTTGGAACTGGAGAAGTTTCCAATGTTCATGGAAAATGGTGAGAAGATTGCTGAAAGGTGATTGAGGGAGGAAACTGAATCTTGCGTATCAATAGGAGGGAACAAAAAGAATTCGAAGTAGATGTCTGTACTTCAAGGACATAAGCCCAAGCTCCTTTTAAAATAGCTAGCATGAGTACTCTTACCTCAGCAATGCAGCCTCATGTTCGGGTATCTGTCTGGCACCTGAGGGAGGGGAGTTCACAATCAACTGAGAACTCAATGTGGCTGCTGATTACATCATCAGGAGTAAAGAGCCATCTGGTTTAAAGCTCATCCAGGGTGTTAATACACAATATGACCTATCCTGGAGACACATCTAAAGAAAAACTCAAAGGTGGTTGTGTCCATGGAAAATACACCACAGCATTACAACTCTGCCATCATCTCCTTCCCAAAAGTACCTTCGCAAGGCTCTTGCATTCAGCTTTTTCAAGAGAAGGACAGAATTTTAAAATCCGGTAGTACATTGTTTTTTGAAACACTGCAGAAATCCAAGCTTTATACCCTATGGGTTAAAAATGTAGGGCAGATGGCATGCTAGGGTTTTCTCCAAAACAAGTGAAGGTGGATTGTTCTAATACAAAATAGAATGAAGCTCTGTTATCGGTGGTGTATATTGGTGTTGTATATGTCAACAAAAGGTAGGGAAATCATCAGGTAAAGACTTAAGATGGCAGTTCATTGCTATTAGACCACTGCCGTCATAATGCTGCACCAAATGGACACACTGTTTTCAATGTTGTCCTTCGTGTTCACTTAGCAATGCAAGAAAAACTTTTCATCTAACAAAGGCAATAAAGCAAAACTATGCCATAGAACTAAATATGAGAGCTATTTAATAACTCCTTAACTTCCATGTAGAAGATAGAAAAAAAGGCTAATGAAAATATGTTCTGTATTTAGAGTGTGTTTTAATTTATCAACATTCAGACTTCTCCTCTGAGTGCTCAGTTTTTCAGAATAGAAAACTAGCACACTGTTACTGGTGGACCAAGCTGACAAAAGGGGTACTTGGCAAAGTCTTGGGTTTTAGCCCAGAAGATCTTAGTACTTGCAGTGTGCTGTGATAGTTAGGCCAGCATGTCAGCCCATGGTGGCTGAAAGGGGTGAGCCTGGCCATCTCCTTCTGCTCTCAGCCATGTGATCCCAACTTTGTGGGCACTGTGAGCTGGGATTCAAGGGTGCTTTGTGCTGTACTCTATTTCTTCTCATCGCTTGTCAGTTCACTGAAACTTTCATGTGGGAAATGGTGCAGGTCTGCATCCACGCTCTTATTTACAATGTGTAGAGTCCATCAAGCACACCCCCCTGCACAAAGAGGGCACTTACCCTCCCTGCCTCTTGGAGTTTCCAGTTTGCACTGCTGGCTTTGTGCTGGCTCTGGCAATTGCCTAACCTTTTTTGGGACAATCCAGCTTGCTAACCTGATAGGAAAAATGTCAGGCTTTTTCATGATTCAGTACTCTGCCAATTTGGAAGCCACATAAGTTCATAGAAAGGCCAAGTGCACGCCAAACAACTGAAGCCAAGTGTTCTGTTTGTTGAACTGGGAATGACAAAGTGGTAGAAAGAGGACAGACTGTTCTTTGGGGTGGTAGGGGTGGGCAGTTCATTTCAGGTCACCTTACCATCTCTTAACTAAACAGGCTCAGGGGATACCACTGCAAAGGTGAGAAATAACTAAGGGACAATCCTGTGCTGCAGGAAACCATGCTGGTGAATTGGTGGGATGTTGTCCTTTCTTGGAATCGGTGCTGGCCTGATGAATTATAGGATAGGATTGCTGAAAAAGTAGTAATTCAAATGCAGCAATTCAAATGAGATATAAAATCAAGTTCTTGAAAGGTAGTTTTTTTTAAAAGCCTACAGTTTTCAGGGGAAATTCAATAGTAAAATAAATTAAAATACAGAAGTTAAAATGATTCACCCAACGGAAATGAGGGAAGAATTGCCAGTGGTTCCAGACAAGAGTTTCTTGTCTTCAGGCAAGCAGCCTATGTTACTTTTAGGGCTGAATGGCCACTGGTCTTCCCTCTCAAACATGACACTACACTACTGGTATAGTCTGTGTAGCCTTCACACTTGGACCAGAATCCAGAGTTGTGCTAGGGGCTGCGTGATCACAGGCACACATTCTTGCTTTACTTACCAGTCTCCCAAGAGATCTTATGGACTTACAGAAATGGCACAGATCCGGACCTACCTTCATACCTCTTGTTGTGGAAATAATAAATTATGGAGCGGATAGAACTATAGCATTTTAGTAAAGGAGATTTGTCTTTTTTTTTTTTTTTTTTTGTGACAAACAGACATTCTTGGATTTATTTTCCAATATAGAGACTCCAGGCAGATGTCATAGATCTTCAGTTTGTACCTCTGCAGCAATATTCAAAGAACTGAGCATGCTTAGTATTTCACCAAAAGAGATGAAGAACTAGCAGTTGCTTTGCTGGAACTTTTGTTTGTTTCTGTGATATCCATGGGCCAGGACGGGGATTTATCCTTTACTTTGCAAGCCATCAACTCACAGCACAGTTATAGTCTTGGCTAGTACAATGGTGGGAGGTCAGGTCCAATGGTTTAAAACAAGAGAGCTGAGAGCCCAGTCTGTGAGGTGCATGGCATCCTCAGGTCTCAGGAGAAAACAGAGTGCTCAAATTCACCGGAGTGGAGGCATACAAGATGTGAAATTCAATACTTCAACAAGCTCTGCAAAAGTACTAACCTATTTGCAGCCCATTCTCAATAATGTGGAAATTCAAAAGTTACCTATTAGAAGCACTCTCTCTGACTGTTTTATGTATGCTTTGCTTTGGTTTTAGTCCATTTCTGACTGTTTTCCCATTGAGATAATTGATTTCTTTTCCCTTCAACCTAATTTTGTCCCTTCCCCATCTTTCTGGTTTTTTATCCCTCCGGTTCATGCCAATAGCTGGTGATTGAACTGTTGGGTGAGATTTCTTCCTATATCGGACAGTTTTACCCGTTGACCCAATGCCTGCTGTGACTTTGGCTAAGATGATACAATTCATTCATTGGCATTCACCAGGAGCAGAGAAGAAATTGTTTCGTTACAGGAGCACAGAACAATGATGATATTACCAAATATATGTAAACACAGAGTGCTAGCTACACAGCAGCCAACACTTAATGGAGGTGGAAGGCTGGGTGAATTTCCTTGGCTACCGCCATCTGCCAAAACTCATCCTGAAAGAACAGACACCCAGGGCTGTGCTTTTAAAGTTTCAAAAGTTGTGATCCAACTGTTGAGTTCATATCCCCCAGACTGTAAACTACAGCTCCCCTAACCTGTAAAATGATACCAGCTGACTGCAGGCTCAGAGTGAGCAAAAAGAGTTGCATCAAACTCCAAAAACAGTACAGTAATTCATCCCTTTGATTTGGCAAAATGTTTTAATAGGTACAACACTGACTGAAAGAATATGCTGGCATTCTGGCTTGTTTTGCTACCTCGCACCCCTCTTCTTCCCCACAATCCCTTTTCCTCCTCACTGCAAAAACTAAGTACATTAAAGGAAACAGATTTACCCAAATTACAATCCTGCATGTGAGCCAGCCAGTTTTCATGGTACTGCAGCCAATAGCATGTGCTCTTGGAACACACCACTTTGGATATCAAAGAGGGATTTGATCAGAAGGCTAATGGGTGTTCTGAGCAGCAACATTTGTCCCTCGGTTTGCTTTGAAAGCTCGTTTCCATGTACAATAAAAGAAGCCATACACTTTTGTGCAACTGCTACCCAACACCCACAATGAGTGATGTTGTGAAATAAGTGAAAGGAACTACTGATTCACTTAGTCATCTTCTGTCACAGATGCCCAATGACCAAACACTAATCGACTCTTTGAAATCTTTTTCAAAGTAGATCTATACAAACAGGGGTGGAAAAATTACTCCAGATACTTGTGGTTTTGTCGGTAGCTGCTGTGACTACTGATCAGTCCCTCTGTTCTTCGGAAATAAGAGATGTGTTTGGAAATTCACAGTAGAAAGAGATGAACTGGCCTTGGAAACTTACCCTTAAATTAAGAAATCCATATTGATACTTGAACTACTAATGAAAAAACATATTGTGGGGATTTTGTTCTCTTATGATACTGTATATCATGCAAATTAATAACAGTCTAGATTAAGTCTCCTGCTAAAATGATTCCTCAGACTTATGGCTTTGAGATCAGAAAGTCTCAAATACACTTGCCCTGAGTCCTAATGTGCTTGTGCTGTAAATACTCCAGAACACTCAGAGAAGCAACTGAGCTTGGCAGAAAGGGGTCTGTTTCATCCCCTTCTCTCCACAACTTCTGGAAAAAGGTCAGCACTCTGCTACTTCTCCTTTCTTCTTGAGACGGTGAGATCAGGAAAATACTAATCTCTTACCCCAGCTCCAGAGAGGATGAGAGGAGCCTGGACACTTGGTCTCCTGCTGGTTTTAGATGACTAGTGGCTGTTTTCCTGATGGGTTGTGTGTGCTAGTCCCTCTTCTAGCTTGCACTGCTGGTGAAAGCCCAGAAACTGCTTCCTCTGACCTCTGCAGGGTTTGAGTGTCTTGGTTTTCAGCCTGCCCTCCTTGTCCCTCTGGAGCATATGAACCATTCTCTCCCGCTACAAGCACAGGGAGCCTGTGGCAGGGTGAGAACAAGTACACATGTGCTTCACAGGAGCAGGTCTGGGCAGCAGGGCCAATATTCGGAGTATTGGTGGTATTCCTGCACTGGGAAGAGCAAAGGAGAGGTGTATTTGCTAGAAACCTGTGAGCTTGGTTGTCTGAATAAGTGAGGCCCTTAACAATGTTATTTGGACTGCAGTACTTGGAGGCCTCTAGCCAGGATTTAATTCTGTCTTCTGCAGTATTCTGCAGTGTGCTGCTGCACACTGGAGTCATGTCCGTTTTCATTTTTCTCACCTCCCTGTGCTTTTCTCTGGCCAATTGAAATTTGAAAGGTATAGAAGGAAGGAATTTTTTACAAGGATCTAGAAGTGCACGATTTTTCCTCTTATTGTGAGTTTTAATATTGCTGATATCCATCAAATTTACTTGCTGCCTGACATGTCAGTGTGAATATATGCAACTCTCTTTCCTGAGGATAGCTGAAGTGACAGATGATTTCATTGTTGGGTGTACAATAGGCATAAGTACAATGGAAGAGAAGGGCTGACATCTGTTATGGTGATATGTTTTCAAAAACATGTATTGTCATCTCTTTCTTTTGTGTGTTATGCAATGATAATTAGGAGTGGCAAAGTGAGCAGTCACTTGACTGCTTCACAGTGATTCAGTTTCTGCTCAACAATCTGTATTAGCACCTTCCAGTGTCTGACAGTGCAGTAAGTATCTTTGAATACCACATCTTTCTATTTCTGAAGTAGTGTGCAAAGACAGCAAAGGAACTGCAGTTTATATAAATCAACTGAAGTTTATATGAACTGACTGAAGTCAGCTCCAGATGCTTCCATTCTGTCCATGAAATGTTCACAGCATCATCCACCCTGGAACTAAGCTCAGTGTAATTTTCTGTTAGGCTGTGTTTTCTCTCTCCTGGTTTTCCCTCTACCCTGAGCATGAACTTTCCATGATATTTCATGCCATCCACCATAACAGAACAGTAAAACTATAATACTGTAATGACCAAACAATGACTAACCTGTAAATGAATAATAATCTTTATGTCTTTGCTGAATTTGACTTGTATTCCCCATCTGAAAAACTGCTGCAAGTCCAGATATGACTGATGGGTAATAGAGTACCGCAGCCCACCTGAGATAGTAACCTGTATTCTCTGCTGATAGTCACATTTTCCAACAGCTCAGGATCCCACCATGTGGGGATTCTACATTTTTTAGGTAACATGGTAGTTACCCAAAAGTCCATTTCTAATCTAAAAATAAGAGTGAGCAGGTAGAAGAGAAAAGCAGAGGAAGGTATAGAGGGGCCATAATTGCAAATGAAGATCCAAAACCAATAGCTGCAGTCGTAGCTGTCAGCACACAACAGCACTCACTGTGCACTACACAGAGCTGAGAGGGACACTGAAGATGGTCCATACAAAATCAGAGTTGATTCTTTCTGTAAAAGGTAGTTTGGGAAGAATTTAAAGCATCAGCAAGGGAATCAGATGTTGGCAAAGAGTAGGGCTGATCTTTTGAAGTGAGAAAGATCACAACAGGAGAGGGC
Organism: Pseudopipra pipra; assembly: GCF_036250125.1. Classification (NCBI taxonomy): domain Eukaryota; kingdom Metazoa; phylum Chordata; class Aves; order Passeriformes; family Pipridae; genus Pseudopipra; species Pseudopipra pipra. The sequence continues at coordinate 27,681,260 of NC_087551.1, forward strand.
AACTGAGTCATAAAGAGCTTTCAGAAAAAAAGTAGAAATGAGGTTGCATTTTTGTTTCCCTCACTGAGTGCTTAATTTTCTCCCCAAACACCCTGCATTCTGCATCACTTGAACATATGCTCTCCAGCCTATCTCACCACCACCATCCTATGTGCTAAGGAAAAGCAGTGTTCCTTGTTTGACATGCAATCTCTTCGTGATTTACTCATTGAACCTTTACATATGTAAAGCTGTTTTCCTCCTTAGGGGTGCTGCAGTACTCAGCATTTTTTACTACTGGTAGCAATTTTCCATGTGGAGGTGACTTGTCTCCTCCTGCACTTTTTCGTGGGAGGTTTTTGCTTCCAAACTGAAGGTCTGAAAAGGCAGGTTGGGAGGGATGAAACCATGCTCTTGTCAGAGGTGCGGGCTGTTAAGCAACAGAGTGGAGATGGCAGGGCCATGAGGAGCCTCAGCTGTGCCAAAGCCACCACGACAGCTGTGGCTAATGAGAGCTGTGGTGACCATAACAGGCCCTGAGCTAGTCCTGTGGTCAGATTGTCAGTGCAGGGAGGGGTTTGGTGTGGAGATGTATTCCCATCCCTGTCTTGAGGAACAGGACTATCTGCAGCAGAAATCCAGGTAAGGCTACAAATTACAGAAGCAACTAGTCTCCTATGTCACTTCAACATGTGTTGATATGTAGGGTTATTTTTAACTGTTATTTTCATCTGAAAAGTGGAATTAAGAAAAGCTAGGGAAGACTGAATTGCATCTCAAGATATAGACATTGTAGTAAAATCTGAATATCTGTTCCTTGATCTCTGCTTCTGATTTGCTATATAACATGGGTAAATTCCTATGTGTGTTCTGGATCAGAGACTGAGCCCTGTAGTCAGTCTGTTTTGTATGATTTCACTAGTAAAAAGACAAAAGCTAGGAGATGGGATCTTCTGGCACTAGTATCAGCCTATCCTTGCCCCTTTTTCATGAAGATGATGAGGAAGGAGCTGTAGGTGAAGGTTTTGTGTTCTTTAGTGGTTCCACAGAGACAAAGGGAGACTGGTGGGGTTAGAAGCAAAGACAAGTGGAGTACGCAGGGCTCTGTTCCATCATAACTATGTGCAAAAAAACACTTATTACCTACCAATACTTCCCTGTCTCTTTGAAGGGTTGAAATTTAAGTAGTGAATGAAGGTGCAGGCTAGCTTCATTTGTGTTTGGTTTATCCTTAGTCTAACTGCAAATATTTCTCTTTTGTAAGAGAAGATGAAATGTTTGATTGTGCCTCTGTGGTTATCCTCACAGCAGCCATAGCATATGTGGCAGATCTGTCTTGAAGCACTTGGAATGAAAGAAGACTAAATTACTAAAACTTGTGCTTGCTCTTGATAAACTTGTCACAACTCTCAGGTTGTGGTGAGTCACTAACTTGAATAACGGGGGGCTTTACTTCTTGTCCGAGAGCCTGTGGAAAGGATAAGGAAATTAGTAGGACTGCCTATGACTTCCTGGGGCAGGAGGCAGGACAGATAGTCATTAAGACACATATATGAAGAAGAAATTCTTCTAATGAACCTGTCTTGAGTTGTTTATTGTCTGCCAGTGCAGTTGCTATTAATGTGGTGTGGTGGACAGTGTCCTGAACTGCCATCAGCTGAAAAATAGTAAAAAGCTAGTATATTGGCTTCAGTCCTCCCTCTTTGCTTGTATGTTTTGCTTTTTACTGCTTGAGTTTCTTCTAGAGGTGATTTCCCTGTGTTGGCACTTGAAAAGGTGTGGGTGTCTTTGTGTAGGAATCCACCTGTCGTAGTGACCTGGGGAACTTACACTGAAGTGTCTGTCACTGGGCAGTGACAGAAAGGCCATCTGAGTTCCTTTCAAACCAGGCCAAGGCCAGCCTTTCTGTCACACTAGGAAGCTGTGCAGGGCAGTGGTGATAGGACTTTTATAACTGTCATTACTGGCTTATTCCAGCTGCAAAAGTGCCTGTGAAATTGGAGTCTGTGAGAGAGAATTTACACTCATGTGGTTTGATTTTTGGAGAGCTTACAGATGCAGTCTCTCTTATGGTTGCACCATCTCCTCCCAGCTTAACTCCCCACAAAAATGCAACAAGAAAGTGAGAATTTAAAAGGCAAAAAGACTTTCTTTTTCTTGGTCTATGCCTGTGTAAATGTTCACCTTCTCACAATTTTTTATGTGTCAGTGCTGTCTGTTCTTGTGCTCATGAAACAGAATTAATTTAAAAGAAGGAAGTTATAGCTGAGTAGCAGTGTTCACTAAGTGTCAAAAACATCTCAGCTGTGTGTCTCATTGTGACAGTCTTTAAGACTGAACTTTTGGAATAAAGATATAATAACCTCTTATTCCTTAAAGGACCCTTTTTGTTGTTTAGTTGGGGTTTTTTGCTTGTTTTTTTGTTTAGTCATTTGGTGGTTTTGGTTGCTTTTTCTATTTCTTTGTTTAAACCATCTCCTCAAATTCTTTACTAATTTAAAATGTAAATCATACCAGTCCCCTAGGATAAGGCTTCTCAAACTTATTTCTTAAGAAAACTCTGCAGACAACCTTATTTCAAAAGCAAACTAAACGCTAAACTGCATTTTGAATATTGCTTATAGTTGCTTAGCTTTTTGTGTTTTAGTTGCATGACTAAAAAGCTTGTTTGTTGCCTTTTTCTTTTCCCTGATTCATCTTTTATTCAGTCCTTTGCATTATATTCTACCTTTTGCCATTTTCTTTATCCTTTAGGCAGCCTGGTTTCTCTCTTGATTTTTTTTTTCCCCCCACTTGCCAAACATCAAAATTGTAAAAAAATAAGTTAAAACTGCAAACTGCTTTCTCAGTGATTCTTGTGGCACTTGGTGATAGACCTTTTTATTAATCTTAGTTTCAAGTCACATGACTGTATCTCTGTGACTAAGAGCAAGGGTGGTTTTGTTTGTAGTGTGGAACACTCCTAAAAACAATGGAGCATATACTTAGTGGTTGGAGCTATAAGGAGACCATTCCTTAATTATGTATTTAAACCTTCTGTTTGTCACTTGCAGTCTTCATTTTAGTATGTACATGCTTCTTTGAATCAGGGCCCCCCTATCCCTCTCTCCCCACCTTTGTCCATTGTTTGACTAACGAAAAAAAAATAATTGGGAGGTCAAGTGGAGAGTAAATTCAGAGATAGAAAGTTCTTGATCATGTTTGTCTTTATTACCACTTTATGTGGTTCTGCAGAATAGAAGGACTGCAGTGGCATCAGAGGGCAGGAGGACTTGGTGGGGCAGTGGTGCTCTAACCAGTGGCAGAGAGGTTCTCTGTTCATGATTTTGGCCTGTCTTTGCCCCTTCTGTATAGGGAAGCAAGAGGGTTACTGATGGGTATAATTGACAGCTTAATAACCCAGAACTTACCATCTGCATGTCCTCTTTCTCTTCTTGTTTGGCTTTTGTCAACACCATTTAGGGCTGGGTGGCAGCAAGGTAGACAGAGGGCAAGGTGCAAGCTGTGGGAGGAGACTGGTCATACCCTTACTAGAGATAGCTTGTTTACCTACCATTTACTTTCTATTCCCATTTTACTGGTACAGAGTTGAATTGTGCTGGTTGGACCAAGCTATGAATACTCCCACATTAAAGCTAGACCTTTTCAGTAGGCTCTTTTTAACCTGAGTGAGTTCTCACCTGACTGAATGCATAACTGTATGGGTAAATGTACCAGCATAATGGGAATGAGAGCACTGAAGAGCCAATTAAAAAGTGAGGAAAAGAGACAAGGGGCTGCTGAAGTTGGTTTTGCTGCTGAGAGATGTGCCTGTTAAATCTCAATGCAGAAGTGTGATTACAGCAGCAGAGCAGTTTGCGTTGTGTTAGATATTCACCAAGTGTGTCTCTTGAATATTCTGGAGAGGCATCTGTCCTCCCTTGTCAAGAATTGTCATGCTTAGTCAAGAACATGAGAATTTTATTATTATTATCTGACTAGATGAAGGCAAAAGTGGGTTTTACAGTTGTAAAATGTCATTCCTCTCTTAGAAATGTAGCCCTCCTGGGTGAGAGGGATTACTTCTAATAACTGCCAGTTTTAGGACTAGTCAAGGTACAAGGAAGACAAGGAAAATGTCTCAGTAACAACGGTACTCAGCCACTGCACGCTCTAAGTCTGCCTTTGGTAATTTTCATGTGCAATCCAAATACCTGTGCCAGGTATTTTGGTAGTCACAACTGAGCACAGAGGGAGTTAAGGTCCAAATGGACAAACGCTTGCTGAACGTGATCTCCTCAGAGAAACAGTTGCTAAGAAATGCTACATGTTGGGATGTATCCATAATCCTACCAATAACAAGGTATGGTCCATTAAAACTAGAGCTGCAAAGAAATTTGGCTAATCAGTGAAGATTCATAAGATGAGATTCCTCTTACAATATGGTCTATGATGCAAGAAATGGTAAAAGTGATTCTGGTCCATTTCACAGCAGTTGGGAGCTAGGAATACTCTTGGATAAAGTGATGAGAACCAGTTTCTTTGCATCGCTGTTGGAGGGGTCAAACAGCCATTTCCTGCCACCAAGGAGAAAGCCTTGTGAGAAATACGTGTCTTCTGGCAGGTATTACATGTTAAAATCCTGCCACCATAGAGATAAATGGGAACAGGACTCTCTAGGTAAAGCATTTGAATGGGAAGCTGTAGGGTCCATCCTCTTACTCAATGTCCCTGCATTTCTTTTGGACTTTTTTTTTTTTTTTTTTTTTTTTGCATTAGTGTAGTAGAAAAATATTGAAAACCAAGCCTTGTGCTCGAGTGCCCTAAACACTATATGACAGATCAGGCTGTATTTTGACCTTCGCATTCCTGACTGTATGACGCTCCAGTTTCTAAAGAAGGGATCAGGCTAGTGATTGTGCACTCTTGGAAAGAAGTCTGACTGCTAGGCTATTACACACAAACTGTTAACTGCATTCGGGACATGTCTACCTATTTGGACACAGAATGCCTAGCTATCACTTGCTAGTTTCTGGATTACACTGTGATTTCACCTGGGAATAGCCAGAATTAGGTCAGACTAGGCATCTGAGTGGATGAAAAGCAGAACCGGGGATGTTTGGGCCAGACAAGATAGATGCCTGGTTTCTTCTGACCTGAGGCTGCAGCAGAACAGTGTCTCTTGGATGCCTAAGGAGAGGGGTAGGGGAAAACATGCAGTCTAAGTCTTCCTCTGTTTTTACAATTGATAATCACTAACAGACATAGAACAGCTTTTTCAGGTTATGGAGCGCTGATCATCTTGGATGTGTTGCACAGGGAAAGGGAAAAATGCAGGACTTGATCTGTATTTTGCTAAACTCATAGCACATGTGAATATGCTCCCCAAAATGAGGAAAGCCCTTTTCTGTTGATGGTAGAAGATTCACAAGGGGAGGATAATTTGTCTCCTAATGACCGATGGGTGCTCAGCTTCCACTGAAGCCAATTTTATGTGCCTCCTGGAAAGGGTGTTCTACTGATTTCTGTGAAATATTTGGAAAGAAATATTTTTGACAAAAGGTCTGGGATCATAAATGTCATGTGAAGTAGTTCCCAGAACTTTTTAATGGGATTAAACATGCTGCAGGGACACTCACGTCCCTCACCAGGATTCCATCCAACCTCTTCATTGAGCGGTGTTGTAATTGCAGTATGTAAAAAGGGTGAATGAATTGCTTTTATAGCTAAAGAGTAGATTAGACATTTAAATGGGTCTTATTTAAATGCTTAAAGATGTTCTTATTTATTGTTGACTTAGCAACAGTAAGTTATGCGACTTTGCAAACTTTCATTTTTTTACAAATTAAAAAAAAAAAAAAAAAAAAAAAGAAAAAAATCAACCAAAAAAAAAACAAACAGAGAAAACCAACTGACAACCCAAACTGGATCCCTTGCCAGTTGGATCTGTGTTGGTAAACGACAGAAAGTAAATAACAAATCACATAGTGTTATATTTGAGGTTTTGCCTCTGTTGGTGTCTGCAGCCAACTACCTTTGAATCACAAGATAAGAGTACATGTAGTTCATGGATGCTTACAGTAAATAATGTGACATTTGGGAATGTGATACTGCAGGCTGTGCATCATTTCAACATCATCATTACCAGTATTTGCACTGGAGTACTTTTAGGATGCAGTAACCTGTTGGGCCTCCAGAAGGTACAAGACATAGATTTATGTTGAAGTTCTAAATCACACAGAAGAGGAGGGGTTAAACCCAAGTTTCCTGTATCCCAACAGAGCAGTCCTTTAACCCTGCTTTATTTGAAATCTGAATGTCTTCATTTTTCATGGAAAGGTAATCTGTTTAGACGTCTATCTCCAAAGAGGAGAGCTTCCAGGGAATTAGACACTACTCTCCGGGATTTTTCAGAGGTTTTATTTTGGTTGTTTTAGTTTTGTGGGTTTGGGGTTTTTGTGTGTGTGTTTTTTGTTGGCTTTTTATAATTATTATTTGTATGAAGAAGGGAACATCCTTCCCAGGAACAGCTAAGATGGTTCTTAGCTGCAGCTCTGAAATGTATGAAGAAATAACAGGCAAGGTGTGAATATCCAAATTCATCCCTGCTTACAGCTGTGGTTTAACTTTCCTTAACCCCTTTTGGTGCCAGCATTGAGGAGCCACGTTGCCTGTAGATGCTGGAGTCTTCTGAATCGTGGTGGGGAAGGATAAGTGCAACTCAACGGTGCAAAGCTTTGATTTCCTAGGCATGGTGAACTTTGAAAAAACTGTGGGTCAAAAATTACTGTCTTCTTCTGTTAGTCTTTACCTCATGTGGTTATTTCCAACTGAATTAATCATTCAAAAGACTGTGCTATTCAAATTTGGAGTGCTAATTACCCATCTTAAAATGAGAGAATAAGGGGAAAACAAATAGGCTCTTGCGCATTCCCACAAAAAGGTTTCAAATCAGGAAAGAAGACAGGCTGCTTACAGGTAAAAGAAGCAAAAGGTTCCCAGCAGTGAGATAGTGGAAGTGAAATCTTTGCTCTCATTCCTGAGGCTTTTTGACACACAGTACCTTTTTTGTCCCTGTCTCTCCCTCCATCATAGCTGATCTTTTAAAGCTAGCAACTTCGGTGGTTGCTTTAGAAACTTCAGTAACGTTCAAACCAACATTAGTGCTTCAGTTTCAGCTTTTCTTGAGTTATTACCAGCCCTTGGACAGGGATGCGCTCTTGGATCTTTAATTCAATTTGTGCTGTTTAAAAAAATTACTCTCTTGGTGGAGGCTGGAAGAATGCATTAGGATAGTCTAATTTGACCACTCTGCAAAGAAAGGATGTGGGATCTTGGCCAGTAATGCTTGCGGGTAACCCAGTGACCTAGTGTGTCTTTCAGAAATTTAGCCTTGATCTGAAGATTACTTGTAGCCAGCCCCTTCCTTGCAGCCTTGGGTATTTCAAATACTGGTAGTTGTTTTACCTTCCTCTAACAGATGGAGCCCTCTAGTTATAGTTACTCTCTTTGTATAAGTTCCTGTAGATTGTAATCAAGTTAACTTTTGACCTTCTCTTTGATACGTTAAATCCAATCATCCTCACTATGAGGCCTTGTGTCAATTTTGTGTCATTCTTATAGACAACTTTTTTTTTTTTTCAGATGGGAATGGCAAAGGGTCAAATTCTCAGTAAAAGGAACTCCTGTGGACTAACTTGTATTTCTAACATGGAGGTACCACGGTCTTCTCAGTATTAATGTGTAGGTGTTGGTTTATTGAGGTAGTTAAACATTAATATTCCTGTTTCACAAACTGAGAAACTGGAGCTGAGCAGTCAAATATCTTATTCAGGGTCATGCTGTGATCCAGTGATATGTACTCCACTCTCTGCTGGATGTCCACAGCAGTGCTCCTGACATCTTAACCTGAACACTTCCTCCATGATGACTTTGAGACAGTAGCTGTTAACATGATGTGTATGTGTGTGCACACCTTAGTTTAAAAAAAAGGCATCAAAAAATTGTTAGAAAATTGTTAAAGTTAAGAAATCTGACACATCAAAGAAAAAAAATCACTATTAAGACTGTTAACATTTCATACGTTAAGGAAATATCTCATGATGTCAGCGCATATGCTTTAATTTTATCTTTCTGCAAATACTCCTTCCCTCACCAAGTATACAGACAATAGCAAAGGTATAAGTAGCCAAAAATAGAGATGTGGCCAGAAATGTTAAAGCAAATTCAGCTGGTAATTGAAAAGTGAATGTTACTTTCTTCTTCCAAAGTTACTGTAAGAAACGCCTTTGCTTTTGAAATATTCTCTGTAATTAGCATCTAGGTTGGACTCCTGTCATCAGGCTGAAGAAAAACAGATGATCTGATATATAAAAATGTATGTTTGTTTTGCTTATAACAAACATGTAAATAACTCTCTTTAGATACAAGTATAATTGATGCACCAACACATATATTATTATTGAGGCACCAAAACTTGAAACAATATATAACTTAAAACAGGCTTTAGAGAAGCTTGAAAATCTAGCTGGCAGTGTCTAGAAGGAATATGAATTTTCTTACCAGGTTATGACCTTGCAAATTCCTTTATAGGGCTTGTTCTTTGTTAATATTGCTGAGGCTGAGACTATTGCATTTCAATGCATCTAAATTCCTTTCCTTTGTTTGCCCCTGGAATGTGTGTTCTTAGTCACCTAGCTATTGAAGGCTTGTGTGCCTTTTTGTCTCTAACCTGTCCTGGAACATTACTGTCTCCATGGCAGAAGAGGATAGGTATGGCTGATAATAGTATCTATTTAATGCTTTCCTCAAATAATGTCTCCTGAGTAGGAGGAACAGGCAGACTAGAGCCTGTTCTTGAGTAGCTTTGTAAACTTCTGTGACAGTATTTCAGACCCTTACAATCTCTAAGGGGCAGGAGGGAAGACTAATATTTTCTTAGTTCAAAGGCCTACAAAATGGATAATCCAGTTTATCAGAAATTTGGATTATTCTCTGACCAAGCAAGTTGTGTTTTGGCAGAAGTAAACACAGTTTATAAAGGTCAGTTTGTCTAATCAAGAAGCATGAGGATAGCCAGGACAGAGTTTAAAAGGCCTCAGTTTGTTCAAACAGTAGAAGTAATATGACTTTTTTTTAATAGCATTTTACCATTGTTTTTAGAGGGAGATAAACCAAAAGATAGCTGAGAATTCTGCTTGGTATGTATTTACATCTTTTAGGTCCTAGTAAAATATAATTTATCAATCTGTGTTGTAACACTCAAAATCAATCTGTTAAATCAGATATTTGACTCAAGCTGCCTGAACAATTCCAAGCAATGGAAGGGGGGAACCCCAAATATGTCCTTTTCTTAGTAACAATTTACAAAATGCAGGAAGAATAATCTCATCCCTCCACAGGAAATAGTTCAATACATTCTCATAGTTGTCTCCTATCCTGTCACTACTAGGACTAGAGTTACTAGGATTTGAGTAAAGTTGGGTTTATTATTAACCAAAGCTTATGTAACATGTTATTGCATCTGATTCTATTTTTGCAGTTACTTGGACTCTGTTGGTTTTTTAGGTACAAAATGCTGCCTGTGTGTAAGAGTGCTTATACAAGGAAATTGTAATTAGTACTGGCTTGGCAACAAACTGAGGTTCGTAAGGAGGTTGGTGTGGCCAGCCTGTGCTTCCTGCATACCAAAGGGTGATGTTTTGCTTTTCTGAGATTTTGAGGTAGGGCCGTAGGGGTTGGGTGAGGTAGAGGAGGATAATACCATGTATATGATGCAGCAGGCTTGAGCTGACGGGGTGCTGCTGCCACAGCTGGAAGCCAGACCCTTTGAGGTGGATGCCATCAAGTGCTGCAGCACCCAAGCTCGAGGGAATCAGAGTCTGTGCAGGATCCTCATCCCATGCATGGAAGGTCCCAGGGCAGGGACAGAGACCAGCAGCAGAGCTTGTAAGAGGAAAGGGAGCAGGGTGTGCAGCTCTTTTGCTAGTCTGTCACAGAAAGCTGACTGCAAGGCAAAACATGCACCTCCTGGTTGGGTTCTGAATCAGCTCTGAACCTTTCCAAGAGGTTGCGGGAATTGTCCAGAACAGTGCCAGCCTGCATGAGCCTGATGGTGCTGCCCTCCATTGCATGCAGAAATATGCCCGTGTGCGACGTGTGGTGGGCGGATCGATTAAATACTACTCTACGCAATCAGTTTGTCCTTTTAAAATGTCTCAGTACTGCTAGTACTCTGTTGACTTCCCCCTCTTCCTTTTCTTTTTTTTCTTTCTGGGAGGCATAAATGGAAACAGGAGAAGACCGAGAGAGTCAAAATCCCAGGATGGACACAAACAGGCTTTTACTAAGGAACAGGCATTCATAGCCTTGCTATGAATGCTGGGACATGGATAATATCTCTGGCATTTTTTCTTGCCATTCCCTATACTGCATGATGGCTCTGAACTCCATATGCTCCAGGCAGGCACACTGCACCACAGTTCTGTTCCCTGCATCCCTGGCCTTACCCACTGCCCCAAATGTGACGGTGCAGCATGTAGGTCAGTCAGTTCTGGCACATGAGGTTGAGGAACTGTGAAAAAAGGCTGTGTTAGGCCTTGTGAGAGTGAGGGGAGGACAGTGCTTCACACACATACATGTCAACCACAGTGTCTATTATTTAAGAGAATAGCCAAAATCTCCTGGCTACTGTGAGTCAAACACATGGCACACTTAAATGTGCCATGGTCATGTGCAGCCTTTCAGGGAGAAAGAGCTTTTTTTTTAATGTTTTTGCTTTGCCTGATTCATTAATATATACAGAAATAAATATATAGGTCTGCCTTAAACCTTTCAGTCTCTGCTGCATTTTGTCCCACATCAGGGGAGGGAGAGTGAAGCAGAGAGGTAGAAACTGGGACCTGTGGCTCCTGTGTGGAAATGCACGTTGGTTTATGGTGAGGGATCCCATTATCTCTGACCCACTTACCTGCAGGCAGCCGTGGTGCCTCGCTGCTGCTGTCAGCTAAGTACAGCCCTGGGGAGGCATCCTTTGCCATGAGCAGCAGTTGTGGCTCCTCACCTGTCACCCTGAGGGCAGCTCATGCTGGGTGTCTCCAGCTGTCCACATAAACCAGCCCAGGGTGAGATAGTGCCCTTAGAAACCTGGATGTTTTGCTGACTGAGGGCCCAATCTCACTTTCAAATCTGCCTTGTACCTGTCCTGAGGGTTGAAAACCTTCTGGGGCCTGAGAGCACTTTGGAGCTGCTGTGAAGTCTGAAGTACGTGTGGATGTTTTCTAGAGGAAGATTGCCAGAGCATGTCACAGCTGTCTCTGGCATGAAACTACAGAAAAAAGAAATGCAACTTATCTGTGCCAGTGACACAAAAGTATGAGGTAGCTCCCCCAGGTTTTATCTGAGCCATTTCAGGGTGGGGGGTGGATTTTGTGGTTCCTTAGGAGTATGGAGTGTATCTCAGGTTGTGACAAACAGCCTCAGAGCTTGGAGCTCCAGCTGTGGAACACCATTACTTCTGCTAGATCAGGGTGTGAGCCCCTCTGGAGAAAGGCCAGCATCTTGAGGAGGGGAAAATGAGGCTGTTGCGTGAGAGTTGGTGTCTTTGCCTTATCCGAGTCGCAGACATAAACAGACAAAGGAAATAGGCTAGTTGATGTATGTTCTCTTGCTAAATAGCATTCAAAATGAGAAATCTGCCTGCTTTTCCCAGGAAAGTGGGGGGAGGAATCTGCATTTCATCTTTCTTCTCTACTCTGCCATAATTAAGGAAAAAAAAAACAAAAACAAACTAACAAAAACCCAAACAAACAAAAGACCCTCACCAAATAAACCAACCCGCAAATAAAAATAACTCTCAGGACCTTAATTGTCTTTTAATACTCCTTTGCCAAGCTGGATAGAAATCAGTCAAGTCTCAAAACTATTTGGGGTGGAAGGGTGGGGGTGGACTGAGAGTTCAATTGCATTTTAGGGCCATAGGACAACAATTCAGGTTGGAAGGGATTTTGGTGGATCATCTACTTCAACCTACTAATGGAAGCGGGATGAGTAATTTTAGCTTATTAAATGAGGCCATAAAAAAAATAAAACCAAAGCAAAAAACCCCTATTTACTCAAAGTCCTGCAGTAATGACTGAAGACTAGAGCGCAGCTCTATGTACGTGTGTTTTACACAAGCTGTGATTGCAACAGAGCAACAGTTCCTTGGGCTTTTGTTACTAGTTGTGCTCATATCTCCTGACCTTTCTCTTTGGAGCAAAGAGGGATGGCTTGGATCTGAAGAGGCATTGAATGGTCTGGCCTGGCTCTCACTCTTACCTAGATGAGGAAGCCACGGCAGGATCGTGCAGACTGGTATTTTGAGAAGTGACAGAACACTTTCCCATAATGCTGGTTGCAGTGGGCAAAATCCAAGGGAGTATCTCCTGGCAGAGTACCACCATCCATAGGGAAAGTGAGCTGTTGCAAAAAGCAAACCCTTGTCCTTCTGTATCTCTCAAATCTTAGGAAAGATGACAGGGAATGTTTTGAAATAAATACGAGTAAGACTATGGAGAAAAAAAAATGAAAAATTAGATTATTTTGGTTTTTTAATGCATGGAAATCAAGGTGGCTTTCTATTAAAATCTGTCTTGCTTTTTCTTTAAAAGAAAGCAGCAGACCTTTTAACATTTTCCTATGGCACAGTGAATCCAAACACAACAGTGACAAGCTGGTTCATGGGAACCGGAAACTGAGACAGGCTAGAAAACAACATCCTCAGGGGAAAAAAGGAAAAAAAGAATGTTGCTTTCAGGGCTGTTCCTTTTTTATTTTTATTTTTATTGCTGTCGGAAACAAGTGACCTACTGCAGCCAAGTAGGCCTGGGGCTAAAATAAAAGGATCTCCAGAAGGCAACCAAAATACACAGATCAAATGATGTACTCAACATGAGCGTAATTGCTACTGGGCGGTCCGTTCCCCCTACCAATGTCTATCATTTTAATTTCTGAGGGAAAAACAAATGTAACTGGAAAGTTTCTGTGCCTCAGTTATTGTTCCCAAAGGAGGAAAAAATTGAGCAAAAGTGAAAATAGACAAGGACATGAAGTTAAGGGGAGAGAGAGAAACTTGAGGAAGATTTGATGTAAAATGGTTCTCACTGATATGAATGGAAGGATATAATACATAGAAAATAAATGTTACTGTATTTCTGTATCTGTGTGCTGTAAAGTTGACAGATGACAAACTTAAAATAAGCCCACAATTAGGGCTTATTTTAAGCTGGAATGAGATGCAGGAATTGGATTGCCAGTTTTCAGTAAGACATAGGTCTAAGAATTGGAAAATACTTACGACATCATTGTAGTCCCTTGTTCCTGCCAATATGTGACTCCTTTGTGAGGCACCAATCCAGTAATGTGCCCATGTAAGCTAATGTAATTAAATGCAAAAACAATTAAAAGTGGACATTTGCCTCAGTCCGTATTATTGACATGGGAATAGCAAAAAGTAAAATCCTCCCCCCTGCATTTGTCTGCTCTTTCTGTGAACCTTAAAAGCCTCAGATGCTGACAGTGTGATCGATATGCTCTGACAGCTGTTTTTGATGACTTTTACATTCTTAAAACCTGTATGAAAGAAATTTGCAACTGAACTAATACACTCAAAACTTTTTTCCCTTATCAATTGTAACAAACCTTTTTGTTTTTCCTATGGGAAAGAGCTTTCTTCATGAAGTAGTGAACCAAAATTATAGGGAAGAATTTAGATGCTTGAAATAATCAAGGTGTTACTATCTCAAAAACTTAGGAAGGGAGACACTTTAGACTTTTAATTTGGAGAACACCAAGAATTCTGTCTTCAGGTCCAAAGAATCTCCTTTTCCATTATCTGTTTGCTAAGTGCACTACTCCCCGGGGGCTCTGTGTGATTCCAGTAAATAACCCTCATCAGATTTGGTTGTTAGTATCTGCTAATCTGGATTGATATGCAGCTGCTTGCCTTGGCTACTTTATTTCACAGGAGAAATCACTTTTTATGGGGTACACTTTTCCCTACTAGCTTACTTTCTAGTGTCTAATTTTATCCCATAGTTTGCTTTGTGTTTCTGTAAGTACCTTCAGGTTTTGGACTTAAGATGAAGACTCAAAAATTCCCAGGCCTGTCTCCCACTGCTGGTGGAGACTGCTCAGTTGGACTGAATATGTTTAGCTCTTGTGAAGAGTCTCAGTCAGTTCCTGCCACATAATTGTTTTGAAGCTCTTTTCCAAAATCCCTCATGTTTGTTTACATCTTTCTGAAGTTCAGATATTGTCACTGGCCTTGGTAAGAAATGCATTTTGCCTTTTCTGAGTCCAGACTTCCGAAGACTAAACTGGTTGGTTGCTTTGTTGTTCATGCACTGTATTGCCTGATCTCACTGTGTGGGACAAATTGGTTGTCACTAGAGTTTAATTTAAATGATGCAGCTTTGCAGTGGGGATGGAACAGGCCCAGGTCTGATTTTCACACTTCCCCGTTACTGTGATTTACATAACATTTGTCAAATTATTTTCCTTCCAAACACTGTGTATAGCTGATGTTTCCCCAGGTTTGATTCCATTTAACATTATCCTTATTCCTAACCCTATTTTGTCTTACTTCTGTTCATCATGTACTATGTGGATGATGATTAAGATACCGTTCAAACCTGCTTTCAACATAATTCAAAAAATACCAAGGGAAATTTGATCTTTCAAAACTTCATCCTTTTCTTGGAAGCAGAACATGATGTTGACATTGATCCCAAAGAGAGCATTCAACCAAAAAAATCAGAAAAGTTGAAGCAGTACTTCGTGTTAATATACTCTACGGCTTAACTAAATCCACTGACTTTGTAAAAGACAGATCCTTAGACAGTGTTACTCAACCGAAGTGTCTATTAAAGATCTTGACCTTCATTGATTTACACTGGCTTAAAGTTCTGTAAGAATGTGTATAGACATTTCAGAGTCCTGTTATTTTGTTTTTCTTCTGCTCACACTGAACTCGATGAACTCTTATTGTTAAGATGGAATAATTACACAACTACTGACAAACTGCTCTGTGATCTTCATTTTCAGCAATCTAGTTGAATACCTCCCTAATCTCAGGTATGTGACACCAGCGTTTAAAGAGAAGTATGTGATCACTGCAGTGTTAAAGGGGTGCTAAAGTGAACTTATCTGTTAAATAGCATACAGTAAATGGCTAAAAGTGAACTTTTTTACTGTGGTTTCAATTATAACTCATACACTTGACTTGCTGAGGTAGAGTACTTTCTTTTTAACCTCTGCTCTCAGTTCACTCATTCAGCCACTTCTGTGTAGAAGCACATGCAGATTTTGGGTGTTTATGAGAATCTATTTCATAAAGAGAGTGTCCAAGGTGGAAAATGTTTTAGGACCAGGAGGGAATGCAGTAAAAAGCAATGAAGACACTCAGTGAACTTGTAGGTGGTGGTGGAAGATGCCATGTGCTGCATTACTGCTTGTCAGCTGGCAGAGTGTACTGAAGTACCAGCAAGTGTGCAGCAAGCTTTCTCAAGCCTTTTTATAGTCTTAGAGGCAGCCCACCTATACCAGCCCTTAGGAGATGATCACAATAGGAAACTCCCAAAACATTTACTCTACTGCATAACAATGCAGATTTTCCCTGGGAAGATAACTTGGGTTTTTTTAATCCTACTTTGAATTTCAAAAGCTTATTGATAACCTTCCACCTTTTCAGTCTCAGGGTTTGTGTACAAGAAAATACTTTTTCTATACCAGTATGTCTGGTGGAACAGCGCTGTTCCCTATAATGCAGCTGCTGCTCTTGCATTGTTCCTCTGGTATCAAATTAAAGTGTGCTTGAAAGATGTTGCATCCCAGAGCTGCCTTTCAAGACAAAGGGCATCCATCTCCTCATCCTCTGTCCCTTTTATGGGAGGCATCAGGTAGAACATGGAACTGGTGGTCTCATGTGCCAGCAATTCCAGACAACTGGTGAAAAAGCAGCCGGCTGGTACAGGACCAGCTTGTAGCTGATGTGTGGTAATTTAGATTGAGATCAGGAATGGTATAGGTTTTGCCTCGGAGACAAGGGGATTTGTTGTGGTGCCCGTGGCTACTCCCATGCCCCAAACACTGATCACATTGCTAGAGAGCCTCTGCAGTTTATTCCTCCAGTGGTTTTATGAGCTAACCACACCCGCTGCTGGTTGCTACAGTACCAATTTACAAGATTGACTGGTTTGGATGAGGAAACCCACATTTCCTGAGGTATCCCAGACAGCTCAGAAGCCAAGATCTTAAGAAAATTAACAGAAGTGGTGATTTTTTTTCAGCATTCAGCTTTAGAGAAGGCTGTTTGTTTCTCCTTCTGTGGAGGAGGCAGCTGCAGATGCATGCTCTCAAACATTAGGAACTTCTGGTATTGTTCTTGTTGCAATAGTTGAACTTGCTAGCCATTTTTTGGTTTTAGTCTTGATCCCACAATAACTTTATGCCCTAGGAGTAATCAAACTAGAGTCCTTGAGTGCCCTTACATAGATGGGGTGAGGGGCTGGGTGGAATAAGCAGATGCATCAGTCTTTAACCACAAAGGAGAAGAGGTCTGTATCACTCCTTTGCACCAGCTACATGCTGCTTGGACTCTTCGAGATGAGTCAGTGTTAATAGCACAAATTTATGTACTTCATATACTTTGTTTTCTCCTGTGTTAATCATAGAGTGTTTTGGGTTGGAAGGGCCCTTAAGATCATCTAGTTCCAAATCCTCTGCCATTGGCAGGGACACCTTCCACTAGACCAGATTGCTCTAAACCCATCCAACCTGGCTTTGAACACTTCCAGGTACAGGGCATCCACAACTTCTCTGGACAACCTATGTCAGTGCTTCACCACCCTCACAGTAAAAAATTTCTTCCTAATATCTTATGTAAACCTACTCTCTCTCAGTTTGAAGCCATTCCCCCTTGTCCTGTCACTACATGTCCTTGTAAAAAGTCCCTCTTCAGCTCTTGTAGCCCCCTTTAGGTACTTGAATGTGCTATAAGATTTCCCCAAAGCCTTCTCTTCTCCAGGCTGAACAGCCCCAACTCTCTCAGCCTGTCTTCATAGGAAAGCTAAAGTGGCTGATAAGAATAGCTTAATGTAAGACAGGAATGGGTGTGGGAAGCTGAATGGTGAAAATACTTTTCAGCTGTGATGAACAGTTAGATCAGCTCATTTGGTCTTCTGGAGCTGCAGTATTTTTGCTGCAGCAAGGCCTTAATGCTTTGGACAACTCTTGTAGCTGGGGAGAGAGGCCAGGAGGAAGAGCCTGGTCCACACCAGCCTCAACCTGTCTGGATCTCCAGTTGCCTGTTGGAGCTTTCCTGTGCTGGCCCTGCAGCTTTCCTGAAGTGCCGAAAGTGTCACAAAAATTATACTTGGGGAGATATGAGGGGGTGGAATTTTTTTTTAAAAAGAGTTTGACATTTGAGTTAATGTTTTTTTAGCTGAAAGTTCCCAGAATTCAATTTCTTTTTCCAAAATTACCAATAAGTGTCCTGAGAGAATCAGTTTACCACATCAGTTTTATAAAAGGACATTAAAAAACCCCCCCAAAAAACAAACAAAAAAAGACAGCTTGTAAGGAATTGCTGGCATAATTCTAAATAAAATTTTTACTAACAATTACTGTTAAATGCCGTGGAGGAACTCAAGGAACTAAAAATACAACTTGCAGTTCCAATTGTGAGCTTTGAAATATTACAGTAATATGCAAATGAGTTATAGACAAGATCCAGCCTAGGGTAGTACAAGGCTAAGGCTACACATCTGGAAATTTCAGAATCAACCCATGCAAAATATGTAGCTGGAAAACAACATTAATACAGCAGCATAACTGATCGATTTTATGGCACATATTTAGCAAATGCTGAAGCATGTGAGTGCTGTGTAATGACTGCATCCCATTTAGCTGAGCTCCCTGGGAGTTCTCTTCATCTCTCTAGGAAGTGCTTTGGGCATTTTGCAGGGAAAAAAAAAAAAGGAGGAAAGATATACTCCATCCTTGAAGAAGCCATAGCCTGACACTGGTGACATGCTAAAAAAGGGTGGAGAAAAGGTATAGGAAAGGATGAGAGTCACCATTAAATGATGGTCTGATTACACAACCTGGACATGCTCACAATTTGAAGATTTTGTCTTGATCCTGCAACTTGAAGCAATCCACCACTCTCTGCCCCCAAAGTCCCAGAGGTTTCCACAGCAGGTATTCCGTATGATATATTTTTCAGAAGGTTTTTGAAAATAACAGCAGTGACGATAATTACTGTTGGAACCTCAACTATTGCATTTCTTCCCTTACAGCGAAGTGATTTCTTTTTATTTGGTTTCCTTTAAAAATGATCTCCTAATCCTTACTAGTGGTTCATCCTATCAACTAGCTTCCATGTTCATCTTAAAAGTACTCAGGGTATACACTTTTTAAAATTTGAAACGCTCTTGTTAAATGTAGGTATCTGAATGTCCCACCTCCTAGCAAATACACCCTCTCACGCGGAAGTATGCAAAGAAAGCTTTAAGACTCTCACTCCAAGTTAGTCTTTATTGTGGTTTTCTGGCAGAAAGGGAAATTGTTGGCCTGTGAAAGGATTTGTCATGTGGTCACAAAACATTCAGAGCACTGGTGGTTTCATCTGCGTGCTTTACCTGACAAAGAATCCAAGATCTTAAAATTCTAGTGCTACTGATCATATGGTTAAATACTGTAATAAAAAGTAGCTACTGTAGCCCTAACATAGATCCTGTTTGCAAGAGAACTGAATATGCCATTTTGTATTGTTCCCTCTTTAAAACAAATACTCTTTGCCTGAAAGTGTTTTCTTTTAAATAAATGTCATGTGTGACGCTTTTTGAAAACAAGAGGGATAAAAGAATGGGAAATTACACTTGTTTACTTTTCCCAGTAATGAAAAAGCAGGTAATTTCTTACAACTTCCCTTTGCTTAAGAAATGTCTTTAACATCTTCATAGAAATGAGTTGGAAATTAAGGATCCAGCCAAGTGCAAGCACTGAAGTGCACACTTGTGTTCAAGCAGGAGTCATTATGGGAATTACTCATATACTTAAGATGGAGCATGTGCTTTATGTGGCTGAGCTAAGTGAGCTAGTCTTTCTAAATTCAAGATTATATTTATTTTCTTTTTTTCTTGGTACTTTTTTTTTTCCTCCTCTTATAATGTGAAATAGTTGCCTACAAACCTGACTTAAATAGCACAATTATATATGCTGATGCAGAACCATACACTAACTCCTGGTTGCAGATAAATGTGAATCTTTTTGTGAAAATGAGGACCAGGTTTACCCAAATGCAGGTGTACCCCAAATGCCCCTAATATTGTTCCTTACCCACTCTGTTCATAAAGGGATAAAGAAGGTATTATCTCCTCATGTGTTTGAGTAATGAATAAATACAGACCACATGACACAAGTGCAATGGGCTGAGCTGCTTCTGTTATCTGGTCAGGGGCAACCCTTCTCTGTGGCTGCCCCACTAAACTCTTGCCAGTCTGATGGGGCTCTGCCAATGGGGTGCATGTGTTGCTCCTTGGAGAGCAGCAAAACCACCTTGCTGGGTTAAGATTTGGGGCCTCCTGTAAAGCAAGGAGCCTGACGGCAGCTCTTCCATCTCAAAAGTGCTGTGAAGAAAGTGTGCTGGTTTGCCTTGCTGCTGGTGTTAAGGTGCCTATGGAAGGACTCTCTTTGCTGAGGAATGTGGGTGGTGTTGGGATGAGCAGCTCTCTGGCCTTCTTCCTTCCTTGTGCTTTTAAACGTGCATATTCCTCATTCTCTTGCTTTGGGTGCGTGCAATGACAGGAACTTCCAAACAGAAAAAGAGGTATCTTTTGTTATGGATGGGTGAGAGACACCCCTACATAAAAGAAAACCCTGCATTGTGGGGTACAGCAAATGGTTAATAGCAACCATATACTCTTATCTAGCCATAAGCATATTGGTTGTTCCATGTGAGAACTGTCAAACCTATTCTTCCAACAGCCTCATACCAGACTTCTTGCTTTGCTGCCTGATAGTTCATATCTTTAACTGTTGATGAATATCTACATCATAAATGTATTAGCTAACATTTTAAAAACTAATAATTAAAAACCTCTTAGATTTCTTGAGTCTTTTGATCTGCCATGGGCAAGTGCCCTTAAAGGACATTACTTTGACCAATATGATTGATATAAAACATTCTTTAAAAATTTTAATGGACAATTTTCTCCATTCATTAAGGTCTAAGGATAAAGTTAATCAAATCTTGGTTGTCCCTGGATAAAAGTTCCATGATGCACAAGACAGCAAGACTAGGAGCTGGATACTTGTTGCAGGATGTGTGTGCACTTCCTAATTTTTGAAGGGTGCTGTCTTTTTATTCTTTGCCATGTGTTCACATGATTTAAACAAAAAAACTCAAAAAAACAAACAGCAACCAATTTTTTACAGTATTGGTGTTCTTGTAAGACCTCTCATATTTTTGTGCTCTTTGAGTTAGTCGATACACATTACTATTGGTAGTATAAAACTTAAAATATTTATCAAATGAGAGAACCCTCCATCTCTATGGATCTGGGTGCACAGATGGTATATGCAGAATGCAAAGATGTGAGCAGCTGAGGGACTCCTGTACATCTATAGGCCTCAATCCAGAGAAGCATTTAATGTCAGTGTCGCTTTTCCATGGCCCTCAGTTGAAATACCCCCAGCCTCAGGGGTATTGATATATGTTCTGAATCGTGATACTTCACTGCCTGAAGTATCTTGATATGACTCAGTGCTAGCAACACTTTAGATTTCTGCATTTTGGAAAGGAGAAAGATCAACATTTCCGTGGCAGGCAGACTCTCTGATTCAACGCACCTCTGTAGTACATGCTTTTTTTGGCATTGCTATGAGTAAGTCAGAGTTAGTATATCTAATAAACATAAATGAAACCTGGAATATAAAACACAGGGCAAAAATACAGTGATTGGTTTGAGGCATACTTGTGGGATTTCCATTGATTATTGGGTTACCTATAAAAATCAAACTGAAAGAGCATAGGTTTAGATTACATATTAGGAAGAAATTCCTTGCTATGTTGTGAGGCACAGGAACAGGTTGCTTGGAGAACTGTGGATGTCCCATCCCTAGGAGTGTTGAAGGTCAGGTTGCATGGGTCTTTGAGCAGCCTAGTCTAATGGAAGGCATCCCTGCCCACAGCAGTAGAGTTGGAACTAGATGATCTTTAAGGTCCCTTCCCACCCAAACCATTCTATGATGATAACACTATAAACAGGTGAAGAACATGGTATTTGTTCAGAGGGGTGTGGAAGAAGAAGATGCATGTTTGTACTGCAGTCTCACTTACTGAGCTACAAGTATGTATATTGAATTTTTCCAGGGTAGGAAACCCTGAGCTAGTGTAAATTAATAGAGTTCATTTATCATGATGTTGCTGACTTTAAAGGATGCACTTGATGAATTGAGTAGCTGCATAAATTCAGTCTTCCTCTGTCAGGAACTGGTAAACAAGACCTATGCAAATAAATAAAGAAGAAAATGCTTAGGTTTAGTCTGTATTGCTATTGGAAGCCATTGCTTTTACATGGAATCTCTGTACTTACAGTACTGATAATGAAGTTAGAAATAAAGCATTATGATGAAATTAATCCATATCTCTGTCAGAATTTCTCATGATAATAAAAATCTTGTGTAAAAGCCTATCTGTTAATGGAGCATAGAGACTGGCATTGTCTGTATGCTCCATCAAGCATTTCACTGTGGCCTTGTGGAGTTTGTGTTCCTGCAGTGTAGTACTTAGGTTTGGTCTAATTCCCACTGCACTCAACAAGAACATTCTAACCTATTATTTTCATTTGAAGAGTGGTTAAAGCCTGCAATTCCTTTCTCTTCCCATGCTAACTGGGTGATTGTGTAAGGAAACAAAGATAATCCTAAATTAGACAAGTTAAAAGAACAAAGGATTATTGTGATAGGATCAATTTAAGTTTTTTTTTCTTCTAGTTGTTTGGGTTTTCTAACTTAAATAAATTTAAAAAAAAAGCGATAGGGTGATGAAGAGAACTCTTTTTAGAATATGAGGAGAGCAAGACAAGCTGCATAAACTGAGGGCCAGATCCTCAGGCACAGTAACTGGTGTAATGTCTCTGAAGATTTCACCTGTTGTATCTTAATGCCAGCTATGTCAATAATGTGTAAGCACTGGTAACTATTTAAGTCGCTATTTCCCTTATATTGAATGGGAGGGGGTGTGTGACAGATGTGCAACATAAAGCAAATTAACATAATGTAAAAGATGACAGGAAATAGTTAATAATTCATCAGCTCTGTAAACTGTGGTACCATGTATTTAGATGCCCGTTTGTTTCTATTTCAGTGCCTAGAAGACAGTTTCAAAATGTACTGTAAACAAGAGACAACCTTCTGTGAGACTCCAGTGTGTTAAACTCCTCCTGAGAATTTTTCTTACTACTGAAAGAACATTAAAAATAGTATTTTAAGAGACAATCGGTACTTCTAGGAAAATACCAATTAATAGAGAAGTCAACCTATTTCTAATAACCGTGCTCCTTCCCCCCCCCTTTTTTTTTTTTTTTTTTTTTTTTTTACTGATTAAAAAATACTTCCTGGTGCAGTTGGAGAACTTGGCAGGCAGTCTGCATTTCAATGGAGCACAACTGCTGCCTTTTCTTCCCTTGGATTCTCCTCTCAGCCCAGCTGTAGTGGCTTCCTCCCTCCCCTGGCTCTGCTCCTTGTGCATCCAGGACCAGGTGTAGTCTGGGGCTGTGGTTATTTACATCAAAGCTTTAAAGCTGTTCTTCTGGCAAAATGTTATGGAATTTTACCTTCCCAGATTTCAAGTCTTTTATATTCATGAACAGAAATGTTTATTAGGAGACAGTAATAATATAAAGCCCTGAAATACACTGAATTTGAAAAAAAAAAAAAAAAATAGAAAGCCTGACTGGAAACCAGAACACAGCACAACACAATAATAGAGATAGATGTGTATCATCTTGGCTGCTACCTGCTGCAGTGGCTGGTAATGGAATTAGTCATAGCTAGAACCTTGTCACTGGGAGTTTTGTGGTGAAGGCACTCTGAAACCAGTTGTGAAGTCTTCAAGTCTGGTGTTCTATCATCAAGAGGCAAGATCCTTTCAGTGGTAGACATTATGCCTAAATAAATTAGTCCACTGACAGATGAGGCTTTCCTTGGAAACCTCTTTTTCATCATTGCATTCTAAGGAAGAGTAAGCAATAACGTAGGCAGGCACCTAACTGATACTGCTGACAAAGCAAACTAGGCAATTTCAACTCGCTTATTCATAGGTTGTCATAACTTCAAGGTGAGGTTATCTCATGCAGTTATTTCTAGCGTTATTGACCTCTGCTAAAAAGGTAGTTCTCACAGTAGTGGTTACAAATGCTTATGACAGGTTTTGTAATTATCTTGTTCCATCTGAGGAAAATCAAAAGGTCTTGCTTGTACTCTTCTGTTGGCTCTCTTGTGAATTACTGAATTACTTCATAAAGTTTGAGAGTCTGTGTCTTCCTGTCCCTTAGAAATTTGCCTGCTTGCCCTCTCCAGCACGCACCTAACCAGATTACTTGGTATGATTGCAAAGAACATTGACAGATCCTCCTATCCATGTGTTGGGCTCTCCTGCACCACACAGCTCACTCAAACAGACGCTTAGAAGTTGTCAAGCACCTGTTTCAACATGCTTAAGAAAGCATGAAAGAGCATAGATCTTCTGCTGTTCCAGCACCACTTGAGTGCCTCAGAAACCTCTTCTTTTAACAATCTCCCTGCATGATAAGCTGAACTATACTTATATTGTTTGTAGACACCATAGGTGTGTAGACCAAGAAATTCTCCCTATAAATTGCTGCTTGGAAAATAATAAGTGAAAAAGATTTCCTTCAATATATTTACTCTTTTTCAGAAAAAACACAGGTGGAGAGTTTTTGCTAGTTTTATTGGACAAGTATGTGTCCAGATCCATGATAATTGATTCAACTGCCCTGCAGTGTATTAGGGCTCCCTTCTTGTTTCTTATTTTGCTGTTGATTGGGTCTTTTTTTCTTTTCTCTCCTCTCTGCTGTTTATTTTCTGATTTGTGAGATTTTGCTTGTGTACCCTTTGCAAGATTTCCTCTGAAACTGTGAGGTTTAGAACTTTTTTAATGAAAGTTGAGATTTTAAGCCACTTTTAAAGCAAAAATTATTGACAGTAATGAGATTAATAGTACAAGTTAACCATTTCAATATTCTTGACTTCATAGGGGCATAGACAGAAAGAGACTTTCTGACTCACCTAAACTATTCTGTTACCTCGTGAATGTCATAAAATTTTTTTGAAAACTTACCAAGTGACATATCTAAATTATTTAGATGTTTCTTGCCAAATCCTTTTGCTACACAGCTATTTAGGCTGTTACTCCTCCAGGGACTGAGCACATTCTTCTAGGTGGGTACCTACCACTAGGTAGGGGAGATGAAGCAGCTTTGAAAATACTGTCTCTGTAATTCCTCTTTCATCATACAATTAATGGAGGAGAAAATAATCCATTGATTACATTTTAACTCTATTACATATGCACAAGTTCATAAGCAGTGCCCTATACACCTTTTGCCAATGTCATACTGCTGAATCTCTGCCTTCCCATGCCAGCTGCAGGGGAACAATAGGACCAAATGCAGCACCTCAAGAAATGATCCGCAGCTCGCTCCCCCATTAGTGAAGTTTTTTTTTCCCTAAAATCAAAGTTTATATAATTTAAGTCTCATAGAATCATTTAGGTTGGAAAAGACTGTTAAGACTGAGTCCAGCCATAAATCTAACACTGCCAAGTCCACCACTAAACCATGTTCCCAAGTGCCACATCTACATGTCTTTCAAACACCTCCAAGGGAAGGTGACTATCCACTGCCCTGGATAGCCTGTTCCACTGCTTGGCAACCCTTTTGACAAAGAAATTTTTCCTAATATCTAATCTAAACTTCCTCTGTTGCAACTTGAGGCCATTTGCTCCTGTCCTATTGTTTGTTACTTGGGAGAAGAGACTGACCCCCACCTTGCTACAATCTCCTTTCAGGCAGTTACAGAGAGTGATAAGGTCTTTTCTGAGCCTCCTTTTCTCCAGGCTAAACAACTGCAGCTCCCTCTGCCACTCTTCAGAAGACTTGTGTTCTGGAAATCTTAGTTCTGTCCTTCTCACCACATCTGATGATTACCAGATGATTATCTTCTCTTTTACTGAAGCTTTCTGATATTTGAAGTTTGTTGTTAGTCACCGTTCCTTCACCAGAAGATCTCTGACCAATATTGTTCTTGTTTTGTCCCCTGTATCTGTCCAGTCAGCTATCCAAGTAAATCACATTTTTCTTACTGAATTCCCTTTTTTCCCCAGTCCTCTGGGTTTACAAAAACTCTTTCCTTTCTAATGCTGTCATTCAACACACACCCACAAACATACTATCTCCAGTGGATTATTGCCAAAAATAAAAAGATGCACCAGTACATTCTGTGGCTTGCCAGAGAGCATTAATGAAGTGAAGAGATATGACAGTCATTATTGCTTCTGATCTAGAAGGCCTGCAATTGTGGTCCAGATTAAAACTGACTTGGTTGGTCAAGATTTGGTGTTGATAGATCCAAAGTAACTGCTATTACTCTGTTTCATTCAATAGCATACTAGTTTAGTTATTCAAAATATAATTTTTCTAGGGATTTCAGTTAAGTCTGGAAATCTTGACATCTTTCTGACATCTGCTCTATTTTCTTACAACCTCTGCCATCCCTTTATTTTTCAGAAGTAGCTGCTGAGTTTGCATATTCCAGTTCTTTGTTACAGAACCATTCCCTATCAGCTCTCAAAGGTTCTGAGTTTAGTCTAGGCCAGTCATTAAGTATTCTGTGACAAACATAAGGTGAGAGTGTTTAATTTAAGTATTTTTCTTGCTAACTCTGTCTATAATCTATAGGATACTTAATCCCTGTCACTGGGGTCACTGTACCAGCAGCCTGCTCTCAGCTGGCTTTGGGCAAAGTGTTTAAACACTTTGACCTTCTTGGCATTGGATCAGTTGGCTGATTCATGGTCTGAATCATCACTCGGGTTTTCCTTCAGAGTTTCTTAAAAGAAGTGTTGCTATGTGCTCAAAAAGCTACTGCAGGTAGCTGCAGTAAGAAAGCTGCCCATACAGGCAGAATTAATGACTGATGTTGATCAGTCTGTCAGTCATAGAGAACTTGCAAGAAAAGGAAATGAAAATGATAGAGCCATTGGTAGAGCTGTCAGTGGTAGAGCCTATGCTAAAAGGGATTTAAAAATACAAATTAAGAAAATGTTATTAGTTCACTTGAATGTAAAAACAGAAGAATAAGCAATAATCATAATAAGGCTGGCAGTTATATTTGTGCTTTGTATTTGAGAGAAGTCCAGTGATGTAGAAATCACAGGATGGAATCAAAAGCATTTCAGTATTACTCTTAAGAAACCAGGATGCTAAAGAGGAGTTGCTTGACTTGCATATTGACAGGCTGAAATTACTTTCTTCTGAGAGTTTTGAAAAAGGTGTCTGAGTGGGTCTCTCTGATACTGATTTACTCCACAGACACCTATTTGAAACCATGGAAGACATGAAGAGATTTGACCTAAACTTGACATCGAAGCAGCAGTTTCAGAAAGATAACTTATGGTCTCATTCTGGGAAAGATAATGGAACAACTAATACAAGAACGGGTAAAGAATGAACAGGTGAAGTTGGTACCACACAGTAGTGCTCTGGTGTCACATACATCCCACTAAACAAAACATTTCTGGAAGTTTCGCTTCCAGAAATCATGATTGTTTAAGCAGTGTTCTGCTTCCTGTAGAACATTTCAGTTGATGTCATACAATTGTTTATGTCAGAACCTAGAATAACTTGATTTAGTGCAAAACAGTATTAAAACTACATGACTGACAGGTCTCAAAATATAACTGTGATAGGCACAGTGTTTTTAGAAAAACTTGGCAAAACTTAGTTCTTCACCCAACCAAGATTACTTTTAACAGTGCTCTTGGAGTAAACAAACCCAGTCAACAAATACTTGCAGCCTGTGCAAAGGCTGAGGGAGCACCAGATGATGGAAACTTGCAGCACCTGGAGAGAAGTGGTGGTGATGCTCGGTAAGCCTGGCACTGCCAAGCTCAGGCTCACTATGCAGTTACACAGTAAAGATAAAATACAGGCTGTGTTTGCAAAGTACAAACCTGTAGAGCAGTGGCTCTGGCAGTAATTTAATCATCTTTGGCTGGATAACTTGCCAAACCTCAATATCTAGTGTGTTGGTAACCGTTAAGACTAATGTGATCCTTTAAATTTAAGAAGTGAAGAATTTCAGGCAGTATCATCAGAACCTATGCTTGCTCTGTATTTTACACAGGAGATACTTTTATGATCCAGTATAGAAATCACAGGAGATCCATCTGGTAATAATTAAAAGAGCCCAAAACTGCTTGTAGTGGGACACAGGGAGAAAAAACCTGCTTGAAGAGTCAAGCAGAAGGATAGAAGGTGATTAGACTGCAAATCATGAGTATCTTACAGTCAAAAGGAAACGAAGTTGACAAAACTTCCTTTTCATTTTGAAAAATGTGTAACATAGGTAATAGAAGTCAGGACATTTCACATTTAGTATAGGTTTTCAACTGAGAGGATCAGACATTAGAGCATTTAATGAGTGATGGATCCTCGCCAAGAAATATCTAAAAGATATTATAAAACTTCACTGTGATATGATGGTTTATTGGCTTATATCTATGGATTTATGACAGTGGTATTTAATGAGTCTCTTTAAATGGAACATTTTGAGTGAAAGTGAACTGTCAGTTTGAGAAGAGGATAGAGTGACAGAGGGAAAAATCTGTGAAGGAGGAGTCTGGGATGGGTCTGTGGGAGAAGAAGGGTGAAAGGAGGAGAGAGGGTGAGGATTTGTAGCCAGTGAGGAGCTGGCATTTCATCAGCAGACTCCTACAGGACAAAAAGTAGTTAGGAAACAATGCTGACAGTGTCAGATGGCAGAGAAAAACATGGGAGCCTTTCTATTTCACTGAAAGGGGGAATGCTGTGGCATTTCCTAAAGAGTACTTTGCTTCCTCCCAGCTTGAGTACAACCTCAAATTGCTGAAAAATCCCACTTGCTTCTCTGTTACTCCAGAATAGATGTTAAACACTTCCCAAAATAGCAGAACTAAGTATTTTGAAGGATACTTTTATGGATATCTTTTAAAGCATGAAGATTAAAATGAACTCAGACTTCATAGGGAAAAAAAGAGAAATTCCAAGAGGAAAAAAAACCAAAACCCCTTTATAAGGCATGGGATATTTTGGTCAGCCAGAACAGCACTTTGTGATTCTCTTTCTTTTCTTTTTCACTGTCTTCTTCCTTTTTGTGGCTGAAGTTCCCTATCACAAAAAGGGTATTTCACAGCTCACTTTCTGTTGGAAGCTAATAGGAACTAACCATTTGTGTTGTTTACAGACCAAAAATCTCAGCTAGAAAGTGAAAGTTATTCCACATAAGTGCATGAGGAAAACATGCACTAACCTTTGAGCTTGGTACTTACTAGTCCTGCTTTGATTCTGACACTTGCCAGTAACACTACACGCTTCATGCCAGGAACTGAGCAGCTCAGCTTCCAACCTCAGTAATTTCATTTCAATGATTTATAATCTGTTTCTGCTATTTATTAAAGATATGTAAGAGTTTTGACATAAATTACTTATTTATCTCTCAGGAGATTAGTTCTCTCATTTGTCTGCCAGGATTTACTGGAAAAGAATTGAAAGTTGCCTTACAGAATAGATAGTTCAGGCTTGTCTTTGTTTTCATTCTTTTAAGTTGTGTGGTAGGGATATTGGGTATTTTCTGGTAGAATAACTTTAAAAAATAAGTGTTTTTAATGTGAACTAGCTTTTAATTTGAATATAAACTTCTATTGAAATTGCATGGACTCAGACTACAAAAATTACTGTTTTCATCAAAAAGCATCCATTCACAAGCATCTTTGCTTCCAGAACATTTTTAGGAGATAAAACTACATAACATAAACAAAAACATTAAAACTAAATAAAATATGGAAACAAAAATATTTAGGTAGAAAGCAAGAGTGGTGTTAATAATGTGTACACTGAGTTAATTCAGCTTGTTGGAGAACTCCGCTGAAGTCATTTATGTGCCTGTAACTGTGGAAATGTGCCAACACCCTGTGTTAAGCCAAATCATGAGTATCCAGTCAGTGAAGGACTTAGAAACTTAAGTTCTTTACTGTGTTCAGGACAAAACACGATTTATTTAAGCAAAATGCTGATTCCCAGTCGTTAGCTTGCCTTTACGTATTGCTACAAATTACGAATGGCCTTTTATTTTTCTGACAAAAATACGTTCGGATTTTCCAGTGCTTTGCTGGGGATCAGGTGCATTACATCACACAGCTTGAAAGACTTTTAATAAAGCATACAACTGGATAACTAGATGAAGCTCTGTGCAATCAGTGTTTGGAAATGGGTAGGTTCCAGGAAAAGTTTTAATATCCCAGATGGCTTTGAGCCGAATTGTTGTGACAACAACAATTTGTGCTGTGAGTTCAAAATCTTGCTGATTTTATTGCAAACTCATGTCAGTGTGGATTGGACACTGTGCTCAATGATCACGGGGGGAAAATCCCATTGGTGATCATTAAGCATAATGAAAGCAACTTGTGCTGTTGGTGAGAAATATCTCAAATTGACTGCTGTAGATGCCTTTAATGTTGACTGGGGCTAAGGGAGGGCAGGAGGTCCTGTTCTCAGCTTCATCACTTGCATGGATGTTCTGCAGGACTATTACAGCAAAACTTCCTCTCGTGTCTCTGAAAGCTTGAGCGGGGTGTTCATGTGTCATTGTTCACTTCTGATGCAAGACATGTCTGGGACTCTGTTGTACTTGTCTCCGAGTTAGTGACATAATTCAAGGAGAAAACCTGCTGAGCCTGTCAGGCTGGCCGAGATTTTGGGCCGTACTGGTCTAACATGCTCCGCTATTTGAAAAATGTAATTGGAGGTTTTAGCTGTGTTCCCAAAGCCTTGCTGTTTGAAGAGAAAAAGAGTTCTAAACATTGTTCTCTCCTTTGGCTGCTCCACTTACCTTGTCTATAGGACAAATCATATAAAATCAGTAAGTCAACAACTCCCACAGTTGAGCAAATACTATTATTACAACCATTCTGAAGTAGAGTGTAGATGTGAGGCTCTAATAAACTTGCTAGAGACAGAGATTCAGAGGTTTTGGCACTTTTTGAAATTAATTTAATGACTTTTGAAAGACAGTGTGAAATGCTGGACCAGCTCCTTTGTCACTGGTAATGAAAGAAGAAAAAACCAACTATGTATAACTCTGTCTCAGATTCCATGTTGCTGCATGGGATTTTCAGATATTTGAAATCTGACTGTAGCTGTCTGTAACAATGCAAAAAGTAACTTGGAATCAGTGACTACGTAAGGGTATTTATGTAGTCCCCAACTTTGACTTTGTGGAAACTTAAGCTCCTACCCTAGTTAGTGGTGTTGCTGCTTAATATTAGGTTTGAATATGCAAAAATGGAATAATGAATTCTTATTTGAATATATGTATTGTAAGCAAACTCACTAGATTGTCTTGGGCTCATCACTAAGGTTAATTTGTAGCAAGCTGTAATGGTCCTTGTTGTTGTAAATCTTACAACTACAGAACCCAGCAGGGGTTTGGAGAATGTAAAAGCAACTTGCAGTGAATTTAAATTTATTTCTCCACATAAATTGTTTGGGATATAATAGTTGTGGTTTCCTCCTACTCTTACTTTTTTCTTGGTGAAATGACACATTGTCATAAATTATATATTACAATGTAATGAAAAGAAATGTCCCTAAGTATGCACAGCCAGGGCCATTATGGGTAAGATATTTTGCCTCACGCAAAATATGGAGCACATAGAAATTGAAGCAAAACGCAAAGCACAGCAACGGCTTTGGGGGAAAATTATCCAACTCCCTGTCTGTATGTGAATCATTTGTACTATTACTAGTATTTTATCTCTACTTAAGAGCCTATAAATACTTCCAGAAGCACATCTACTTGAGAAACAAGTGTTATACCCCATGCTAAATGAATTTTGGACTGGTTCCCAAAACAGAACAAGTTTCGGGGCAAAGGGGGAAAAAGGTGAACTTTAATGTCACTTTAAGTAGTTGGGTTTCTGTATGATCTCGGCCTTTAAGGAGGTGACTTGTGAGCAGCAGGGGTGTCCTGGGTAGGTGGAGGCTGTCCCAGATGTCAGAGAACTGAGTCAGGCTCTTGCTCCAGGTCACACCCTCAGGGAAATTTTGTGTTCATCATTGACTTGGAGGGAGCTAAAGAAGACTTGGTTACAGTTATCCACTGTGCGTATCTATGACTGCCTCCAGTCAATTAAGGTTTTCGAGCACCCAGGATATATTTGGGAGTAGTACAGTAGTACCTTTGGGCTGGGATTTCAATTACCAAGAACCTCACCCATTAAAACTAGCTTTTCTTTAGGACAAAAAAAAACAAACCTAGAAATAAGGCAGCTTCAGCAGTACTTTGTGATTCTGTCAAAGGATGTAGTGATAAGGAATTTACCTTTTTATGAGGGTTTTCTGCTCCTAGAAAACTCTTATTTTTGGCAGGGATGTAGCATCTATTATTGCAGTGCCTGAAGAATTTAGGATTTCTTTGCAGTTTTACAATAATTTGTCACCTTCTTTAGGTAACAAGTGTCCACAGAGTTAATGAGTTCAGTGGCCTTGTTAAGTCAGTAATTTAAGAATGACTCTTTTAAAACAAATACTTTTCAAGACCTTTGTTAGAGTAAATTACACTTCGCCAGAATAAAAACAAGGCCCAAATCTATTTGCCTGAATTAGGGTTAAATTAGCATTTAGTGCTGGGATTAAGAAGAGAGCTCACTGCTTCAGTTTCACTCTGAGTCTTCATGAGGATTATGAGGGAAATTCAGTGCTATACAGAAAGTCAACTTAGGTTTGAGCATCACCCCTGTGCCATGCAAACCCTCTAGAAGTAACTGCCAGAGATTAAAAGATTTAAGAGCTGTACTGCCTGTAGTATTAAACTTTGTAAAATAAAATAATAATTTAAAAAAACCCAAACCAAAACACAACCTCTTGGCTCTTTTTAAAACTCAAAGTTCTGCAATGGGCATGTTATGCTGTCTCTAAATAAATATTTGTTGAGTGACTGAATGTTAACTACTAGGCATTGGTATTGGCTTCAGTACTGCTTCATACTTCATTTTCATTAAATTGGACTATTATTGTATTATACACCAAAAAAGCATCCATTAACAGATCATATTCCTGGATTAAGCTCTTACCTCTTTGGGGATTTTTTTTAATATGCTGGAGTCTTGTTTGCATTCTACATGATGAATCAGGGTCCTGCTTAGCAATGCATTCAGCCTTTACTCTCTACAGGCCAATAAAAAAAAGTCCCTTAAAACCATAGTATTTCTAAATACTAAACTATTGAAGGTCAAGGGAAAACCCAAACCAAAAACACTCTTCATTTAACAAGCTGTATTTCCTCTGTTTCTCCATTGAGCTTTCCCAATATTTAAAATTATATTCTTCAGAATCATGATGGGAGTATTTCTGTGTTATTTATCATGGCTTTTTCTTGTAAACTGATTGGATTGTAACACACTGTTGTATTAATTAGACTGTCTTTGACCACCTTTCCTTGGGATAGGCCTACAGCATCCTCAGTATGTAATTTTGAAAAATGTTGAAAGATAAGCAGAGTAGTTTTAAGCCTTTTAATATTTACAGGTACATTCCCAACGTTTTGGCCATCATGTCTTTTTTTCATGGAAGTGTGACAGCCAAAACGTCTGGAATGTGTCTGTAAGTAATCAATGCCTCCAAACGATGTGGCTTATCTGTGAGCCTTGCTTGAAGGTGTGCACTCCGTATTTGGAAGCTCTCAAAGACATCTTAATGCATTCCCTCAAAATTACGTTTTAAACTGGCTGGTCCAGTATTGCGTATGGAGTGTGTTTTGCTTTCCGCCTAGGGTAACAGGGGCAGTGTTGTTATAAGTTGTTCTTAACATCTGTTCTTGTGTAAGAGCAATATATGTGTCTTGTTTTATGTTCTTGTATAAGAATTCTCTCTCTAGAATGAAACTGTAACAAGAGACAAAGGAGCCTTTAGGATATGTGTGCTAGTGAGGTGTTGTTTCCTACTTGGCAAGCAACTGGTGCCACCACAGAGAAAGGGCACAGCTATTGACTTTGCAGAGGGTATATCTATACTGAGACACAGGCACACACCTGTGATTATGAAAAAAGGCATGAGTGAGTGTAAGAGACTGGTTGCACGAGGAAAAGTACTCTTTTTTTATTTTTTTATTTTTAAACCGTGGTTCAGGCATTTTTTTATATTTCCATCTGAGTAGTACCCACTTTCATTTGTGGACCTTTTGTGTTCTATCTAGCTTATAAATATCACTTTTCCCCTGCTAACAAATTAACCTGAAGTTTAATATTTTTCTGTTTCGTTTGCTATTCTGTGTAAAAAATGTACCCTGACTGTATCTTATTCTGGTATGAGTAAGTGAAGAATTCTGTCTCCTTCCTTCAAAGGTTCAGCTGTGTTGCAATAACAAGGCTCTCCTTTCTCCCCTTCCCTTTCCCATAATGTCATTATTTGTTATTACAAGCATCAACTTTTTGCTTTTGCAGTATTGAGGAGACAGAAAAAGAAAGAAAACGGGCAGGGATTATTAATGAATCTCAAACACTATGTCCCCTCAATAATCTGCTTTTAAGAGCTGCTTTTAATTTTAAAAAAAGCCTCCTCAGCAAAAGATCGAGTATTTCTCTTCTGAATACTTCTGACTACTCTGGAGCATGAATTGCTGAGCAGTGTCAAACTTCTGTATGTTTTACTAATGCTCTTCAGTCAGTACAGGTGCCAGTAGCATGCATACATAAAACAGAGTACTAGAAGTGCTTTCACTTCACTGATGATGGCTATGCACATTCAAAGTGGTGCAAGTGCTGATTTGTATGGTTGATTACATACATATGCATATCCTGAGAAAAAACAATGCAGCATAACTGGTCCTAAATCAGTGGTGTGTTTCAGAATAAGTGGCAGTAATCAGGAGCTTGCTTGCATCTTGTTTGGGTGATGCCGTGTTCCTGCCCAGGAGCACTAGAAGGATGAGCTGCCCAGTTACTACCCTGTGCAGATCACCTGAAGATTGCTTTTAGGAAATCAAAAGCTCTCTATTCCTATAGCATCTCTAGAATAATTCACATAGGAGCAATGTGGGTCATTTCCAAAATTTTCCAGAACAGAATGGATAAGACATAGCCGCTTGTATTTTCTCTGACCACCAAGAGCAATGAAGCCCCTATATTGGCTCTGTTGAAAACTTTGGTGGAGGGAGGAAAAACTGGAGTTAACCCCTGCTAAGGTCAGCTCATGACATTTTCTGAGCATTTTTACCCCTTCCATCAGCTTTTATCTGAGTTATACCTACTAGGCTAAGTGTAAAATGGTAAAACATAGCAAATGCGAGATAAAATGTAAGGAGTAACATGGAAATACGAAATGAAAAAAGCCTTTACAATGGCTATAGTAATTGAGAGGACAAAGTGTGCTTACTATCAGTTCAAGGTTTTGCTTGGGTTTTCTGGCAGCTCTCATCTCATGTGGGTTTTGTAGAGTAAATGTGCTCGCTAGTGGTGTGGCTCCTATTGAAGCTTCTGAGTACTATAAGATTAGAGAAAGTCCACCTTAGGGTGGGTACTTCTGTCAGTAAATATTGACTGATCATAAAAGAAATCAAAGCAGTAATGAGGTGCATTTGAAAATAAAATTGTATGATTTTTCTCTATTGCTCTCCAGCAAGGACAAAAGTTTCTGCCTCTCTGCAGTTGCCAGGGGATCCCTTATTGTCACAGACTGCTTCTAATAAAATGACAGTGCTCTTAAAGATATATTTAATCTTCCCCTCCCTGAATAGTCATGGGAAAGAGAGGGAACTAACAACTAAAGTGAGCTCTAGAGGACAGGCCATTTATTTTCTTCACGGTCAAGTTGGAGAGTTCACTTGTCAGAAATAACAGTATGGACAACTCCAGGAACTGAAGCTGTGAGGGAGCCATAAGAATCACTCAGGCTTGCTTCACCTTCCTGATCCAGCAGAAGGACTCAGGTTTCGCTGGGCACTGACCTGTGCTGAAGCCCACTAGCCTGTCTGTGCAGAGGAGGACAGGACAGGTGTTGGCTCTTGAGTGGCACTTAGATGTGAATTCTCCTGTTGTCAAAGAACCTTTAGGCCTTACTGACCAAGAGAGTAAGAGATGTAGACTGTTAATCAAGTACACCATATCGATGTGGGCAGAGCCAACAGGTCAATGAGCTAGACCTGAAATAATGGAAATTTACTGAGTGGTTTAGATTTAGTCAATTTGAATGCTTTTCTTGTCTGATTTTTGAAGGCAAGTTGTTTATCGAAGTGAAGTGCTTTAAGATACAGCAAGGACCATTGACATCAGCAGAGATCAATGGAGGATGAAGAGGTCTATTTAATCTAGGAAATGAGTGACTTGGCTCTTTGATCCTGTTGCATTCTCTTATTCCCAGAAGGTTAAATTTAGTCCTGCATACACAAATTTTGTTTGACTAAGTTTACTTAGGTTTTAAATATTTGTGGGTTTCTTTTGTTTAGGTTCTCTTGTATAACAAGAAAAAAACCTAACTGTTACCACATAATTAGGCTGTTGCTGTGTAAGCATGTGTAACTCTTTTCAGACTTGAGAACAGAAAATGCAAATTCAAACACAAATGCATTTCTTTGAAATTCATACTGTATAAAAGAGGGGGGGGGAGGAAAACTCCCTCTGATCCATTGTACACAAACTAGCCTGTGAAATGGCGTAGGGAAATTGTTCAAATTTGAATTACCAAGAAATAATTCTGGTTTGGTTCATGTTGCCTACAGTAGTTCCATTTCCCAGAAGTAAAGGAAACCCAGTGCAGCTTAATACAAAGGTGCATGTATTTTGGTTTGAGATGTAAGAAAACATGAGGATAAGACTGCAGTTTCTACCATGATGAAAGACAAGATCAGAAAAATTCTAGTAATCCCTTGTCTAGAAACGCTAGTTGCTTTGGTGTAAAATAAACAGAAATCAAAGTGAGGGTTCTTTTTTATTATTATTTACATTTAACTTAACTGCAGCAAGCCATAGCAGGTGCTAGCATGAGATGGGCTTTGGCACTTGCCAGAGACTCGCTTCACCGTGTGTCAACACCAGGAGTTTTAAAAGTGCCTGAGCCGAAATGTACAATATGACATAGAAAATAAAATCGAAAAAACAGGGATAGGAAGGAAGTCCCATCAGGGAGGCAAAAGTGCAGCCCCCCCTCCTCCTCCTCTGCACATCCCTGTGCCCGCCGCCGCTGTCACGCTCTCTCCTCTCCGTGCATGACCGGGGCCGAGCGGGGCCGGGGCAGGGCGGTCCCGCACGCCGGGGATGGCTTCCGGGCCTCTCCCCCAGCCCGCGCGGTCCCTATGGGTTTTATTTTCTTAATTTTAAGTTAAATTTATTTTTTTCAACACCCCCCTGCCTCGCACTGAACGGGGGATGCTCCAGGGGGCGAAGACGGGGCCGCTCCCCGCTTGCGGGAGTAGCGCCCGGCGCCGGGGCAGCCCCGCAGCGGCTCCGCGCCGGCCGGGCAGGTGCCGCGGCGCCCCCCGGACCGCACTGGCGCGGAGACACCGGGGAAAAGACCTCTCAGAAAAAAAAAAAAAAAAGTTAAATAACTAGAAAACATACTAAATAACTAAAAAGTTAAATAACTAGAAGATAACTAGCAAAACAGCGGCGGATGGGACGGCACCCGGTGCCCGCGGGCGCGCTCCCCGCGGTGCCGGCGGGGCGGGGGCGGCCCCGCTGACCCCCGGCCGGGCCGGTGCTGGGGGCGGGGAGCCCGGGGCGCCCCGCCGGCCCCCATTGGCGGGCGCGGCGGCGGCGGCGGGGCCGGGCCGGGCCGAGCCGGGGCCGGGGCGGAGGGGGCCGGCCCTGCCCCCGCGGCCGGCGGCGGCCCAAGGTTTAAAGTGAGAACTTTCTGCGGGCGGCGCCGAGCTGTACAGCCCCGTCGCCGCGCCGCTCCTGCCCCGCAGCAGCAGCCGCCGTCGCCTCCCCCGGGCGGGCCGTACAATCCTCGGCAGTGTCCTGAGACTGTACGCCCGCCTCGGGGGCGACCCGGCCGAACCGGACCCCGACCCCCGCCCGCCGCCGCCCGCGGAGCCCCTGCGTCCCGCGGGCAGGTGCTGAGCGCGCCCCGGCCCGAGAGGCGGCGCAGGAGCCGGCACAGCCGCCGCGATGACAGCTGACAAGGAGAAGAAAAGGTGAGGGGCCGCGGGCGAGGCGCCGGGCTGCTCGGGCCGCTGCGTCCTCCTCTTCCTCCTCTGGCTGCCCCCTGCGGCCGCGGGACTCCCCGCGGGCGGGCACCGAGGGCGGCACTGCCGGCGGGGCGGCGCGGCCTCGCCTCCCCCCGCCGCGGCTCCTGTGCGAGGGCTCGACCCGGAGCCTTCGCGAGGACCAGCTGCGGAGGGAGCTGGTGTTGGTTCGCCCAGCCCGCGCGGGCAGAGGGGCAGCGGAGCAGCGGGGCAGCCCGCGCTCCGTCCGGGCCCCGCCGAGCCGGGGAGCGCCTGCCCCGGGGAGCTGCCCCCGCCGGGCGGCACCGCGGGCGGCACGTCCCGAGCGTCCCAGCCCGGCTGGGCCCGGCGGAGGCTGCGGGCAGGTGCACCTGGCAGGCAGGGCCAGCCTGCCCGTGCGGGATGACCGTAGTTAGTGTACGCTGTGGCAGGGCTTGATACCAGCGAGGACTGAGTTATTAGGAAATTGGTTTTCTAGCTGAGGACGGGGGGTTTGAAGGTAGCAGCACCCTTAGCAAAACATGTTTCATAATTGACGTCGTGTGGATGTAATTGACAGGCTTTGTAAACACTTACAAGTTGTATAAAGCTACTAGGTTTTGACACCTCCTCGCTCCAGCCCGAGACGCTGGACGCGGTGCGCGGAGAACTCGCATCTCCCGTGGTTCGTGGAGCGCCTCAGCTGTCAGCGGGTTTTCCCGCAAGGCCGAGAGCTCCAGGAGTGCCCAGCGCTTCGTCTGTCGCTGCCCTTCGAGAAGGATGTAAATCTAGGCATTCCCACACTGCCATAACGACTCTTTCAGAGGGAATCAAAATAACGCACTAGTGGTTTCGTACTTGCATTAAAGAGTGCGTTTTCCTCCTGGTTCTTCAGAATGACCGTAAAAATAAAACTCAACAATCCGTAACGCAGAAATTATAGGTGGAGATTAAGTGAAGTATCTACTTGTTGCTCCAAAGCTATAAACGTTCCCTGTGGATGAGCGAGGGCGCTGAGATGGGGAAAGCTAAGCAAGTGAATAAAGGTCCATGAAGTCTCATACCAGCATATTTATTCAGTCTGTTTTATATAGCAGGCAGTCACAAGAATGACTTCACTATCAGCACAGGTTGCTGTTCTGGCTCTACATTCTGTTCATAAACTATGTGATTTACAGACTAAGAATTTTGTGTTGTTATGCATTCTATCCAGTCGATGATGCAGTAAACTTTAAACACTGGTGTTTTTATTTTTGTAATAGCTTCTTTTTTACTGAGTCACTCTATGACAATGTAATAGAGGAGGTAGTGTAGTATAAATCATACATTTTCCATGTAGTTCTCAGTTTATCAAACATTAATGTATTAAGGTTAAACAATTGCCTCAAGTGTATTTTGTTCTAGGTATCAATCTTCTGTGCAGGGTATAAAATATACACACATTTTGTGTCTTCCTATGTTGAAAAAGAGAGTAAAAAATTCTACCACAGTGTGATATAAAACTACACATACTACTATATAACTACACAGTGTGTAGTTATAAAAATGTGTTATAGTTTATAACGAATGATAAGAATGAAGTAGTGTACATATTGGAAATACATTGCATTCATTGTATCACCTCATTTTAATGGAGCATTCTTAATCTCTTCAGTTTTAGCCTCTCATTTTCAAGCACAGTGAGGGATCTAATGCTGTCTAATCTTGTAGGACAGTACACTGAGGTGCTTTGTGGAAATATGACACAAACTTCGTGGGACTGAAGTCTGAACCCTAATCCCGATCCTGTCACTGATTTTAAGTATTGTGGCATTCAGTGACAGTTTTTCTGTTTCTCTCAGAAGTAGGCTAGTTATTATCTGGCTCATGGGATTGTTGCGTAAATTAGTGTTTGTGAAAGAACTGGGAGAGTGTCATACGAGGGATTTCAGACAGCTCGCTTGTGCCTCCCTGTCAGTGTGCATGTGGATGTCCCTAATGGGAACATACCCTATGTAGCCTATTGAAGCAAGATGTTTTTCTTTCTTAATTTTCCAGTACTATTATAGAATAGGTTTATTGCCTTGAGTTCAACAGTTGTTGTATTATTTGGTTGATCTCTATCCAGATATGTAGCTAGGAACTCTTAACTTGACTTGCTAATGGCATTTATAAATCAGTTTCACAGAGAAAAGGTGGTAGGGGTGTTATGGGTAATCTAGTTTACCAGATTTCTAGGCAGCTCTGGAACATATGTTTAGAGGAACAGTTCTCTTTACTATTAAATAAATGCTCTATGGAAGATAATATTTGATTCTCTTAATAATCCATTTAATTTGAAGAGCATCCTCAGGTTCTCATTCGAAGCTCTGTTTGTCAATAGAAAAGAGCAGTTGCTTTATTTGGAACCAATGTTATAGCACTTTCAAGAAACTGATTTCCCACATTTAGAGTTAGTCCAAGATACAGAGCTGAGATTAATATGATTATTCTTTTAACTTAATTTTTTAAAAAATCATTATCTACACGGTAATAAATACTTTCTTAGAATGCCAGTAATTAGAAACTGGGAACAGGAGGAATAAAAGGGTATAACGCATTTTAGCAAAATAGTAAAAGCTAAGGAGGAAATATCTATGATCACTGTGGAGTACAATGACAAATAGTACATAGGTCTCAATGTAATTAGAGCAGTATGGTAGAATATCTTGGTGTGTTTTTTAATTATTTAGTCATCATATTTTTTAATTGTTTGCAGGATATAGTTATTTTGTTAGGAAAGGATGGTATATTAAACTAACTGTTCTGGATGGACAGCAGTGTATTTTTTTGAGGTTTGAAACCAGGCTCGGGACAAGTTAAGTGTGGCTGAGAAGGACACGTCATTTGGCTTCACCTTTTCAGTTGTTTTGTTACTTGGGGATTTCGGTGCTTGTTTTCCAGTTGTATGAAAAATAAACCAGTTTTGCAGCTCAGGGTGTTTCTGTGCTAGTGGTCCCCATGCAGTACTGTTTTGTGATCCTAACTATGTAGTGTTATATTAATGTGTTTAAGGTCTTCTGGTCCAGATAGTAAAGAAACAGAATTGCTCCCAGTTATTGTCTAGGTAATTGACTGTTTTCAATTACCTTTCACTTTGGGCTTTATTTGATGTTGAGCCCCTCTAATGAGACACTTTGTGCCTCAATTTTCACTGACCTTTCTGTCAGGAGAATAGCTCTGCCAAGCTGAGGTCACTCTTGGCCGTTCCTCCTCAGGATGAGGAAACCGTCCTGATGGCACAGCTCTCCAGAGCTCAGGTAGTAGTTTGCTCTTAATGGATGTAATTTGGATGCCAGGAAATGGGAGCATTTGGATGTGCCAAGGTGTTAAACTGCAATTTTCAGGAAGTGTACTGTCTCAGTTTTGTTCTACCTAGTGTATTTTCTGTTTTAACCTATGTCCCTGTTGCCAGGTATATTACCTATTGCCTGTTATTCTGTGACTGTGGTGGAATAGACGATCTCGTCCATTCTCTTGCCAATATAGGTTGTTCCTTATACTCTTGTAAACCTCACTTTATGCATTTCAGCTTATAATTATTGAGCTTTGAACACTTTTCCTTTGCAGATTTTTTTCATAGATTACTCAACTTCGTAAAAAAATTGTTCAAGATTTGTTATTGCTCAACATCTTCCTGTGCATAGCCCACATATTTAGTTTACTTTGTTTGCTTCTATGTCAACATCTGCCCCTGCAGTTTTTCCTATTTGGAGTTATCAAAAGGAGCTGTAATTTCCTGAATTCCTGGTGATCAATAAGTTGAAATTGGCTGTTTAACATGTGCTTAGGGCATGTTAACAATAAGCAATTTGATCTTAACGTTTCAGCACCACAAATACAGAAACTTCATTGCTTGCAGGTCATCTTGAATGATCCTGGCCGGTCATACTTATCATACTTTGGTTTCACCCCTTCTGCTTTCTGCATTCACTGCCCTTTCTGCATTTCTACAGATGTGGAGAGGGCTTTTCTACCAGAGGGTGGCCCAAGGATACAGGAATGAGGAACGTCAGGCTGCGTTCCTGCCCCCATGTCTCCCTTTGCCTGCAATGGCATGCAGCAGAGGTTGGGCTGTGCTCTGACTTGGCAACCTGGCCTACTTGTGAACACTTTATTTCTCTTGCCTTGCATACTGGAGGTACTCCACTAATACAAGTTTTTTGTTTATACTGCAAAATTCAGGAGACCCATCATGAGTATCAATAATGCATCCTTCTGTCTTTCTATAATATTTCTTACTATGACGGATTCATAAACGTTAAGGATTTTAGTTTTCAGGTTCCAAGCAGGGAGCTGCTGCTAGGTGTGGTGGGGGAAGAAAACTTCAAGCATTGAACTTTTTGCTAGTATTTTCAAATGGGTATTTTTGAAAACTGAGAAATAGGATGAACATTAGAGTAAGAGAATGAACAATACAAAGGCACGTTGTATTTAAAAATAATTTAGATGCATGAAATGGATTTATTCCTCTAAAACTATTTGTGAAATGCTATTGTGTTAATTACTCCAATATTCATATTCAGTGGCATATATATCTTATTAGTTATAAGTTTATTCCTAGTAGCTCGCACAAGGTTGAGAGAACACTTCTCTTAAGAGAAAGTGCAAGTATGGATATTATGCAGCTGGCAGGTTTTTTTCTCATTTATCATTCTTGTGCTCCATTTGCTTTAAAGGCAATATAATAAAGGCTGAGGATAAAGATCTTGACTGTTTATTTAAGAAAGATTAACTTCTTTCTTAAATTTACAGGGCTACTTTTCATGAAGACTCCTGAAGTATGTAAAATGGAAAACTATTTTACTGTGCATTTGGAAAGTAGCTTAATGAAGTACAGTAAGCCAATTGGCTGATAAATAATGTTCCCAAGTAACTCATTTAATTATGCTCTTTACTTCTTGAGCTCAAATCTAATTATGATTTTGGTTCTTTCCTCTGTGACTTTATTTAGGCTTAGAAAATTTAGCTGAAACAAAATCTGCCATAATAAATTCTGATTAAATGGGCATATTTAGGCCTGAAAACAGTTAGACTTTTAATTTAATTTACTTGACTGTTATTACAAAGAGTTTGGGGTTGGATATCATCTCCATTAGGCTTCTCTGTCCATTGCATTACATGATATAGCAAATATTAAATATTCTATTCTATGGAAACTCATCAAATGTGTTGCCAGACCAGAAGCAAAGTTGCTTTAGTTGAATTTTTACGTCTGATCTTCAGTTGAAGATGTGCCCTGGTCTTGACCCTTCCTCTGTGTGCTAATATGTGGAATCAGCAGGTTTCTTTGATTTAGGGGAATGTTTAGGGTGTTGCCTCCAAGAAGATTGTCTGAAAAATTCAGAAACTTTACACATGCTTTATGTTAGCCTGTGGGTGCACGATTAATACTGGCTTATTACAGCTTTATGAACAAGTTCTGTGCATCTGGGCAGGAGGAAAAAACACTTTGTTATTTTGGTCCTGCTCTCAAGTGGGACAAAACCAGGATAATACAGCTCCTTAGTGGTTTTCATTCCTAATACAAATATGTTGAACCATCCCCCAAGCTTCTTCATTCTGCTGTGTATGTATTTAAACAGTGATTTGCTTTCAAGCAAACATTAAGTAGCATATGTTTTAATCTCAAGTATTTGTGGAGTATCCATGAGGCCAAACTGTTTTCCAAAGAGATTTCAACAACTTATTGGTGTTTCCAACAAGAAATGTGTCTCAAACTGCATCTTGGTTTAGCCTGACTGCTCCTCTGGTTCTTACTTCTTGAGGCATGTCCCTAAATCCCAGCGGTGACCTGCATGAATGAAACCTCCAGGCTAGAATTTGGACAGATTGTAAAGCAGGATTGTGAGGGAGAGAACAACTGACTATGGCCATTTAAGGGATTTGGCTGGGATTTGTTTGCTTGGTTTTTTACTATATAAGTTTAACAGTCATTGTCCTGCCATGATCTTAAGATAACTCGAAGCAACAAATACATCTCCTCAGCTATTTTTGCCCAGCTAGGTGTAGTGGTGATTAGGTCACCATTTTCTCTATAAATGAGTGCTTATTTTGCAGTGTACCAAAATAAAAGTAAGCTTAACAGAATGATGATTCTTCCACAAGTATCTGCTTCAGACCTTCAGATCTGTAAAATGACGGATGTATTTATGCAATAGGTGGTGGGCAGATGATGCTATTTTTTATTTATCTGGGCTGCTGTCAGACCTACCTGAAGTTTCTTTGAATTAAAAAAAAATAATCTGCTTTCTGCAGTGCCCACAACCAGTTTAAGTTTTGGATATCTTGTTGCTTTTGGCCTGGAGGCTATCCCTGGAAGCTGGAGCCGTAGCCACAGCTGTGGGAGATACAGGTGAATGCCCGGCCTTAGGACTAGTGGGTTGCCTTACTCTTTTTTTTTTTTATCCCTATAGAAAACTCATGAGTGCAGAGTGCACTCTCTTGCCTGCCTCATTCCACCCCCCCCTCCAAAATTAGTCATGCCCTGTTGCTTTCATCTCCTTCCCTGCATCCCAAGCAGAACAGAAGGCTGAAGCACTGCAACATCCCTTTATGTTTGAATATGAAATACTGTGTGTTCAACTACTTCTACAATTAACAATACTTTTACAGTAACATTTTGGAGCTAGATCAATGTGAGCAGTCTCCTTCTCTTTCAGGAAATTGTGTTATCTAAGGAAAAGCTAAAATTAGAAGTGATATGGGTAGGGTTGTGTGTGGTGGGG
This sequence comes from Pseudopipra pipra, assembly GCF_036250125.1. Classification (NCBI taxonomy): domain Eukaryota; kingdom Metazoa; phylum Chordata; class Aves; order Passeriformes; family Pipridae; genus Pseudopipra; species Pseudopipra pipra. The sequence continues at coordinate 27,725,482 of NC_087551.1, forward strand.
TTTGTTTGGTTTTGTTGTTTGTTTTTTTTTTTTTTTGTCGTTGGTTTGGGTTTTGGTTGTTTTTTGGGTTTTTGTAATTGAGGAGCTCTCCTAATGGATGAATCATGTGGGTGTGACTTATGGCACTTGATAGCAAACAGTCTGTCTGAAGGTATATGTGCAATAAGATTACCAGGATCATTTAGAAACTATTTGGAACTACTGAAACGTGAACTTAATCTATTGTAAATATTTATTACACATTATCTAATATATAAAAATACATTTGGTTAGAGTTAGGCAAATGAAGGTAAGATATAAGGTGCAAGTTTTGAACAATGGGTTACTGAGCTGCAGATGCAGTTGGTAGACTGAATATTTTCTGCAAAAATAAATATTTTCTTGGAAAATAATTTTCCAGAGCACAAGGAAACAAGAGCTAGTGTTCTAGTTTTAGCTATACTGCTAAAATGAAGGGATTGGATTGAGAAATTGTCAAAACATTTGGAGATTGGTGAAACATTTTAGATTTGGATTCATTTTTATACGCTTTCCTGTGTTGCCCTACATTGTTAATTGAAAATCAGATGTTTTAAATTTCATTTGAATGAAACTTAAGTAATTATTAGTCTCTTTTTAATGTAAAGATTTTTTTCTCTTTTTTCCCTCCTTCCCTCCTTTCTTTTCTGGTGTTTGACTCAGCTGGGCTTTTTTCCAGATCTTCTTTGTTTTACTGAAATCCACAAGACACATACATGGTGCCTTGACCTCAGTCAAGTTCCTGTCTTCCTTTTAGGAGAAGTCTTTATCTGCTAAACCAAGATATTAGGTACTCCTTTTACACTAGTCATGAGGGCTTCATCACTTGAGGCCTTGAAATCAAAAGAGTCACAATCTTTCAAAAACTGCAATCGCTTAAACAAGTTACCAGATCTGATGAAGATACTTAGTTGTCTTTGGATTGGGTTAGGCAGGAAGTGTGACTTGATGATGGCAAAGGTCTTCTCTAGCTTTGGTTATGTGAACAGCTCTTTAAAGACAGTAGTATAATTGAAAACATAGCAATAAAGGCCCTCCATAACCCCTGGCCCACCTCACTGGCTCCTGATATGACAAACAAGAAAGACAAAATATGGGAGAGATGAAAACAGCATGTTGCAGAATTTCTAAGTTGTTCTCAAAAGACATGTTCTTGAAAACCTGCCTATGTATGGTGAGAGAGAGAAATGTTTGCCTTTCCCACAAAAGCTATTGCTTTAACTAACAGGTATAATAATATCTTGAAATATAGTTATCCCAGGTGATATTCGCCTTTGGTCCAGTACCTGTGGGTTTTTTAGGTAGTCAGCTGCTGAATCCTTATTTTATATATATTTATAACTTAGGACACAGAGGGTGGTTTGCTGAATGACTTCAGTTTAAGAAGCAAATACAATGGGCTGAATAGGTTGTATGAAATCTTAAAAATGTGCCCTATTGTTCTTCCCTTCTTAAAAGGGAAAGCTGGTGCTAATTTAGTGTCAGATGCCTTATGAACTTTTTTAATCTACATGGGAAAAATCCATTAAGAGCTGATAATTTTGGTGCAAGTTTTCTAATGTTGTTCAAAAGTTACTCTATAGTATTTTTCCTTTAAGATATATTCATGTGCTCGTAAGATAAATATTTACTTTGGTAACAAGCTTGAAGGAAGTATGAAGTGGGATGGTTATTAGGCAGTTTTTATAAAGGTGGTGGAAGTTTTTATAAAGGTGGTGGAAGTTTTTATAAAGGTGGTGGAAGCTTTAAAGAACATTCCTTGTGTTTTGTTTCACCATTAGCATATCTAAGGTATTTACTGCCATAAAAAGGTGCTTAAACTCTTAGTATCACAGTTGTAGTCATTTGCACTTGCATTTGTATGATAAACTACAAAGCAACTCTATTCAGCCATTGTGTTTGGGATGTTCTTGTGTTGGTCTATAAGGCCTGTGCCTTCTTTCACAATCATATCACCCTCTCTACCAGTAAATTCTTGGTGTTATTGGGTACTTGTTGTCTCACTACTTCAAAGATCTTTGTGACATTTAAAAACCACCCCACTCTGTATATCTACATTTGTAAATGGGGAATGTTTCCAGGAATGTACCAAGCTTTTAGCTGTCTGTACAATTTATGTCCAAAACTTGTTGCAAATACCAGAGTATCTTCTGAGATTATATGTCCTGTTGTGGCTGGTTAGATTTTCATATGCCATTATAATAAAATAACATAGTCATCAGCTGATGACAATAACTGTATCTGCAGACTATTAGGTATTTATGGAGGGTATTGAGTTAAAGCTGATGGGAAGTTTAGAACCAAAATGGTTTTGGAATGATCTATGGAGTGTCAGCATCATACACGGATGTGTGAGAAGTTCAGCATTAAATGGCTTTATCATGCCATGGCTCCTTAGGCAGTATTTCTCTGGAATACAAACCTGATGACCAATCATAGCTATACTCCACTCCAGGATTTTTTATTTTTTAAGGTCTCAGTTGCTGCTGGCGTGTTTCATAACTTGTGAGAGAAGGTTGGACATTGGTGAAAATGCTTATGGTATTTTTTCTGTACAGCTTCTGCTAGATGATTTCTTCTAGGAAAGCTGCATTTGTCTAATTCACTGAAGGGGGAGAGCCTTTGGGAAGGAGTTAGCATTTTGGAATACCCTGTTGCCTTCATATGAAGGAAAGAGCTGTCTTTGAAGGAGCAGCAGGGCTTTGCTTACTGCTGGCTTTTATCTGTCCCTGGATTTTCCCATTCCTTCTCTGTTGCAAAGGAAATCCATGACAAATGTGGCTCTTGGTTTACTTCTTCCAGTTATCCCCATATTGACCTGGAAGACCCATTTCCCGTTGTCCTTTAAGCTGACTCGTGTATTTCAGAGAATGCAGAGAGTTGGAATTCGCCAGTTCTTGCACTTGAGATGGATAACCTTTGCTTGCAGAGGAGGAAACCAATACCCCATCTAGCCAAGGCAGATCATGATGCTTGGTCTTAACAAAATAGTATTACTTACACTTTTAAGGAAAGGTAGATGTTTGGGGGGTGTTGACCCCCTTTATTGCTTCATGCAGCGCTTCTCTGTGAGTGGTTGGGAGGAAGATTTGTTGTTTGACCGAGGGAACACAGCTTGGTTCAGCTGCGGGTGGGCTGTTTTTGTGCTGCAGCTGTAAGATTATCAGTTAGTGTTAATATATCTAGTTCTTGGTTTTTCCCCTCTAAATGATTTGAAGGATGTGTTTATTGCCATTACTAATCAGAGGAACATTTTTATGGCCACATCCTTTCTGTGCTCAGTTGTCTTAGCGTTAAGTTGTCTTAACGCTTCTACTGGCTTTTACATAACAGCAAAGCCGAGTTTATGTTCCCAGTGATTCACAAAAGGGGACTATCCTGTTCGCTTAGGCATGTGCTGGCTTGAAAATGAAATAGAAGCAAGTGCAGATATCTTGAGGGAAACATAATGCAGGTGTTTCGAAACAGCCATTATTTCTCATTTAAGAAAAACCAGCCCCCCAACCCTACTTTTGTTTGTCAACTGCACGACTGGCCTGAACAAAGCCTCTCTGGCATGAGGACCTGGGCCAAAATGTAGTGAAGCTGAATAAAATCATGTTTTGGATTCTATCTCTTGAACTTGTTCGCCACTCTCAGTAGAGCTGGCTGTGAAAGCTGTGTCTGGTAACTGACCTAGCTGCTGAACAGCAGCTTCAGCAAGTGGGTCTTGCCTGTGCAGCTGATTCTCCTGTCTCCTTTCCCCTCCACACACTCCCTGAAAGCCCTTTTTGCTTGGCCTGGCTCTTTGTCTTGCTGGGTGCTTGGGACATTGGGTTGGTAATGTAGCCTGGACAGTGTGACTGATCGCTGTAGTTATCCTTGATCCCCAGTCTGGAAAACTGGGATGGCAGTATATCCTTCCTTCCACCCTTTGTCTGTCTTATTTATTTAAAATAGACTGTAAACTTTTTAAGGTAGGGACTTTCTATGCCTAAGACAATGCTGTAGATGTGTCGGCAAAAAGCTTGTGTGATAAACCTAACTTGAAAATACTGTAGCAGGGGGTTCTCAAATGGAAGGAGTTTGGTTATCTCTCACTCTTATATTGCCTGGTTAATTGCTTTCTTTACTGCACTGCTCCGTATTATTCCTCAATATGTAGGTTACACCCATGTCCTGATGGGTGACCTACGCCTTCGCTTGCTTCACCTTTGAATTTGTCCCTCCTGTCATATAAGATCCGTGTGCAATTCAGCCGCCCCAAGCAATTGAGGAGATGGGGTGGTGTTGGCGGCGGTGGCGGCGAAGGATTGCAACACCCTGAAAGCATGTGGGAGATGATAAAACCCCTTATTCTTTCAGATTTCATCACAGAGCAGGCAGGTGAGCAACCCACAGGGCAATAAGAATGAAAAGGAGGGTTTGACCGTCATACCAAAACCAGTCTTTTCTGCAGATGCGGAGTTCAGTAGGGTTTCAGCCGGCAATCATTTGCTCTCAGTTTCTTTGAACTGAGAGCTGTAAGAAAGTAAAGCGGTGCTGATATGCGGGGTTCATGTGACATCGGTTTAGAGGTCAGCATTCACAACCTCCTTCACACAGCCTGTGAATCTTCATTCAGTTAAGGCTTCTCCTGCATATGAGTGGCAGGGTTGGCCTGAAGATGGAGCAGGCACATTCTTCAGTGTAAAGAAGAAACACTGAGAAAACCCTAACATTTTATACCAACCTTTATTGGCGGCTTTGCATACTGTATGCCCAGGCCCTGAAGAAGATAATGAAAGAATCTTTGTTACCTGTATAGCACCGCTTCTTTCCCTTTGCCTGCTAAATCTTAGGACAACATCTCCTGCCCCCTAAAACTAAATGTCACTGTAAGCATGGTATAACTAAATTTTAGCTTCTCTAAGGGCAATTATGAAGCAATGAACCACAGTGACCACCACTATTGCTTTCTGATACTTTTTTAAAAAATTCATTTTAAAGGAGGTGGATGACAGCCAATGGTGCTTACTCAAAAAGTAGTGACTTTTCAGTGCTCTTTCAGCCTGGAGAATGAAGTGAGCAGGGAGCAAAGTCTGCATTGCAGGTCACAGTAAGGTTTTCAGGTGCAGTGATGGCTAAAGTGGAGCAGAGGTGAAAGAGGAAGAATGCCGGTTGCCTGACCTGTTAAAACCTTTAAGAAGAAATCGTGCCAACGTGAAGTCATTATAGAGCATTCCTTTGGAAGGAGTCATGTGATGAATACATTGCAAACATAAAATGATTTCATGTTGTATTACATTTCGGGTAGGTTACAGCCGTGGAATGAGCTTACCGAGTCATTTGTGTGTTGAGCTGTATGCTCCTGTTGGGAGGGTTTCTTAGTTTCTGTTTGTTCCTTATTTAGCAGATGAAGTACTCTGGCTTTTGTACCAAAAAACCCTCCAGCTTCATAATGTCTAGAACTTTGATCAAAATGGGGTTCAGTTTCTGCCTGAGACCTCTGGTTACGGCTTTGTGAAAATACCTTTGAGGAAAATATGATGTCAGCTGTGTGTGGTATGAACCTTTATCCTCTTAAAAGGGAGTTTCATGATGGTTTCACTTGGGTTCTACTTCTCTTAGCTGGTGGATTAAGCAAATTAAATGGTCAAACAGTAAGATATGAGGAAAGCAGAGTAAGCATCTGTTCTTATACTGTTACTTGTATAGGAAGTCAGCTCTGATTCACATTTCTAAGAAGGAAATATTTGGTGGGCAAATCTATTTCAGTGCACTCTATTTTGAAAGTATTTAGTTTGCTCTCATACCAGGAGATGTTTTAGGACATACAGTGAAGCTGTGGAATATGAAATCACTGTATTGAAGGAAAATAAAGGGAAGGCCTCAACCTAGAGATGTACTTGCTGTTGAGAGTCAAAACATCTCCCCCTCCACCCTGAGGAAAGTAAATGCTTTACTGCTTGTGATGGTAGGTATATTATAGTTTGTTGTAGCTGAATATGAATTGCATATAGGAAGTTTGGAGAAGGATTTTGGCTCGGTGAACTACTTGGAAATGCAGTAATCAAAAGAAATTTTAACAAATGATGAGACAGTGATTAGATGAATTATCCTCTGCTAGCTTGTTTTCTTAAGGTTTACATGTTTTCAGTGTGTCTCTGTCTCCATTTCTGACAGAGCTGTAAAGATCTCAAGAATATTAAATACCTGAGAATAGGTGTTGTGATGGCTTTGAGGGAAAATTGCAGCACAAGCGCGTTCCCCTGTAGAGACGAGAGCCTTCTGTGGCTGAAGAAGTCCAGGTGCCAGCCAGCTACAGGCTTTCAGCTTGCTGTGCCACAGGTACCAGGATCCACCGGGAGCCTGCAGAATCTGGAGAAATGTGTTTTTCCTGGTGCCCTTGTTGGAAAAACAGCTTGTTGTTTTCGTAGCGTGGTTCACTAGTTAACCCTTGTGGTGTTTAAAAACTTACTGTGAGATATTTGCCTTGCTGTTTAGTAGAAATAGATAGAGATAGAATGCTGTTCCTTACCCTGGGAATTTCTGAGTGTTTCTGTGTGCTTAGGCCTTACTCGTTTTGGATGAAGAAACTGCTGTGCAACTGTGATTAATACTAACACTCGATACTGTGAGGTGTTTTAGACTGGCCACATGAAAACCACCAGTGTATGCTTGACTCAGGCCCTGAGAAGTGCAGCTGGACTTCTTTCTGCTGGACAGGAATTGCTGACTTCAACTGGAGAAACAACTGCACTTCTCAACAGCCATAACTCTGAATCCGGCTGTAGAAAGATCTGTTTTGGTTGGAGAGGTCCAACTGTGTGTGCCTTGGTGTTGATTGTCAGGGTCATGATTAATTTTGGGCATTGTTATACTGGCAGTAACAATGAAGGCATTGTCACCACTAACATTTTCACTTTCCTGTGTTGTTGCAGTGCTTGTTTAATTATTTTTGCAAAAGCAGTATGTTGTGGGAACCTTTTCGTGTGCAGACTGGGTTGAAGGCAGGAATCTCTTGTTAGGAGTTGCATATGTTTTCTGTTCCCGTAAGCAGTGAAAATGACGAAAACTTTTAAAATTGGTTCATTGGCGTTGGCAATCAGTATCTACTTGAGATCTCTTAGACTTCTCAGAATCACTTCCCTCAGCCAAGGCAGTACTACTGTTTGGGTTTTGTTTGTATTATGTATTTGCTGGAAGGAGAGCGCTATTGTGTGTTTTTTGAGGGTGATTACAAACATAAAATAGATTCTCTTGAGAACGCTTTGTCTACTCTCATCACAATTGGTAATTGTTTTGTGTTGTGTAAGACTTTGCATGCTGTGCTTCTTATTTGGCAGCATGTGTGTGTGAACCTCAAAATGGATTTCCACCTCCAACATCTTATCATTGATGTTTTAAAGGTGAATCTTGGAACAAAGCATAAAACTTCTCTGAACTCATTGCAAGATGATGAATGTTTATCAGATTAAGGCAAATTTTTTCAGTCATTTTGAAAACCAATTTTGCTGCATTTTAATGAATTTCTTCTCCAAGTGGGACCTGGGTGAGGTAATTCTCAGAAATGAAAGAAAAGGCCAACCCCCAAACAATTACTTTTGACATGGAAGCAGACTAAAATAGTGTAGTTATGTGCAAGGTGGGTGTCATCTTTTTGTGCCAAGTGCATTTTCTGAGGTCATTCCAAAATGCCAAGGGAAAAGGAATCCATAAGCCTCATATCCTATTAGCAGAGAGCCTTGAGGTAGAGATGGGCAAGATGCATGGAAAAAATGAGGCTTCAGCCAAATGTTTTCTTTGTAGGTCACTTATTGTAGTTGAAATTACAGACAGTGTAAGAACAAGTGATCTGTTAGCAAAGCCATGAAAACAAACCATTTGCCACTTCTAACAAGTGTTGGCCCAAAATATGCCTCAAATTTTAAAAATAAGTGAAAACTTGGTGAAAAGTAAGACCCGGGTTTATCTGCATTTCATCAGGTACATGGCGTCCTGGAATTTAGCCCATTGGCAAAAGCATGGGGAGTGTTATCCTTTGCAGCACTGGGAATGTTCTCTGCTGAATTTGGCGCCAATGACCGAGCTTTGCTTGTTAGCTGAAGTTCACACAGACTCCTTGCCAGGCCTGCCCAGAATGCTGTCTCCTCTGACTTCCTGTGGTCTTGCATAATATTTCCTTGCTTCTTGTATAACTGCAGCTCATTCTGGTCACTGCCCAGTTTGTACGGTCGACTTTTTAAAAGGCCAGTCCTGCAAACGTGCAGCTGAGCCATGTCAGTGGCAGGAGGTGTCCCGGTGGTGACGCCAATGGAAGCGCCCTTCCTCGGGGAAACCGCCGGCAGCGGGGGTGTATGTCAATGCCGACATGTCTGAAGGCAATAAAGTTGATTGCTGCAGCCTTGTGACGAGATAAGCGTGAGGCATGACTTCAGACTGACTGCACCTCTGAAACATGTGCCGTGGTTGCTCTGATTTCTGTAACAAATATAGGCTTTAATTAAGGATGGGAGAGGCAGCACCGCACGTGGTGTATGAATGGAAGCACATTTTCAGAGCACTGTGAAATTCTTATTATTTCTAGTAGTGACTAGCAATGACAGTCCCCACATTTGCCTTGAAAACATGTTCCAGGTATCCAGAGTATTTAATGATAGGAATTTCAGAAAATAATATTTTCATTCTGCTGAATTTTAATGCTTCCACACAAGTAATTTCTGCATTTGTCTGTGGTTAAAATATGCATTAGTTTTGCATTCCTGTTGAATCAAGTGTATTTATTAATGTTTACCATTTACTAGCCTGCATTATTTGTATATGTGCTTTGAAAGTGAATTTCATAGCGATTTGTGCCTGTCTCTGTATTTATGCTGATTATTTTCCAAATATTTGTGTTTGCACATGTATTTATGCATAGAACACTGAGTGTTATTACAGAGCTTTGTCAGTAACTCATTTTCAGAAAGAAGCTTGTCTAACACGACACTTTCTAGAACCCCCTTTTGAATGTAGTTTTCAAACTGTTACTCATGTACTTTGGCAGCCCTGTTCCTGGCATGGCTTTGAAAAGCTGAAGAGTAGAGATTATAAAATAGTCACTTCAGTATGTTTGTAAACTTACTCAATAGACTGTACTGATTTGTGTGTTATAGTTCTCAGATCATGTATGGTCTTTCAATTAAATGCTATCTGCTGTGAAGAAACAAGAATCATTCTAAGAGAACATATTAGAATTGATTTAGTTATCACAGTTATGTGATATTCTGTTTAAATTGTCTCATAATATCATCTTTTCCATGAATCCGGGTTATCCAGTTGTCGTAGTGACTGACATAGAAAAATTCATGCTGGCTACACATGACTTCTTGCAACACTGTCTTTTAATCTGATTAATTTAATGGAAAATAAACTTTTACTGATTAATGTGTGTTATGAGGCAGCTTTCGTGGTCACTTAGAAGTGGTTTATTACCTTGTATTCTTACGATCAACATTTTAATTACTACAGTCCAACTAATATAATGCTTGGGGAATTGTTAAAGTAATATAATAATGATACTACTGACATCTAGCAGACCATGTTTTAGTATTGGGAATGCCAGCATTTTTGGGGGGTGTGCTTTACATGTATATAAAAATAGATAGATACACACTGCATTTTTGGCAGATGAATTCAAAGCCAGAGGTTCTAGTAGGGCTTGAGCATACAGCTCTAGCAGCATGGTTACCAAGTAAACCGGGTTGACCTCAACACGTTTTGACCAATGATGAAGAAAAGCCACTTTATGTGCCAGTACCAAGCTTGCTGCTCACTGGTGGGTTCAGAGTCCTGGATAAGCCATACAAATATGAATTGTATGATAGAATTAGACTGATGCTGTATTGATCCTAAGATTAGGGAAGAAGCATAAGAATTGCAAAAGGTGATGGGCTGAGAATTGCTTAGCCAGCTAGAGAACACAGTTCACTGTCAATAAAGAAGGATTTTCCCTCTAAATGGAAGCAGTTAGAGAGAAATGTTAGGACTGGACAGTCTGTTTCTTTTAGAAAGTATTTGTCCCTCCTGTGTAAATAATTTTAAATTATTTCAGAAAAGTTGTTTTGGCTTATAAAGTCACTTAGAAATTTACTCAGCTTATAGAATAACAAGGTTTAGGAACTCTTGTTCAAAATAGATGGGTCGAGCCTTAGTACTTGTATCAGCAGTGTTAGAAAGGCACACTGTGCTCTCTGTATCCGAATGTAGCCAAGTCTCAGAGAGATCCATGGTCACATGGGCATGTTCGCTTTTCTTTTTTATTTGATGATTTAGAAATGTGCAAATAGGCACTATAGAAGATTTAAGGATTTAGTCCTCAGCTGCACAGGCAAACACAAAACCACTGCAACCAGTGGGATTTTTGTCCCAATAAACAACTCGGGATTATGCACTTGTATACGTGTCTAAATATGGATCTCAGTCAAGTAAACAAGCATGTAGCTGTACATGGTAATCTACTTTCAAAGCTGGGGAACACCCTGTGTCCCTTGTGTGGCTGAGTACATGGCCACGTCTGGAGCTTCATGTGAGCTTGTGTTAAGGACACTGATCAGCCATCCCCATGTGTCTTGCCGCAGGAGGGGCTTGAAAGGTATCTCTGAGGAGTATAGCAGTCTCCGTCACTTGGCTTTTGGTGTGGTGAGATACTGCTCTCCTTTGAAGGATGTGTTAGGGCAGATACACACTTTTGAAATGCCTGTGCTCGCAGATAAAGGTAGAAAGGGTCGCCTATATGACTGCTCTGTCTTGAAGCTGAAGAGCTTGCTCAGTGTTTTTCAGGCTAAACTTTTACAGAGGCAAGAATTAACTTTGTATCTGAGGAAGAGGCTGTGTAAAGACTAACTGGAAAAAGCAGAAATGGGGTTATGCATACAGTGCCAAATAGCATTAGAGTGTTTTTCATAAACTCATGTATTCTGCAGCTGTCAAAGCGGGCGTCGTCTATAAACCTCTTTCATAGGTGGTGTGCAGAGCAGAATGAGAGACTTCTCATATAGGTATTATTGTTGAGAAAGAGTTGCTGATTTTTATTTTATTCTTAAAATTTTAATTTTTTTAATGAAAGTTGCCCAGAGGCTGTAGTCTGTCAGCAGGCAAAGCCAATGTAATGTCTTGTGACATTACAGCAGAACATGCAATACTGTGACTTGTATACTGTCAATAGGGACCTGTGCACATGAGGGAATGCTGTAGGTGTGTAACAACAATTTTATTGTATACTATAAAATCTGATCTCTCTACATACCGAGGACCTCAGGAGTTTTGAAACAGCTTCTCCCACTGTCTGAAGTAGTAATTCAGTATACTTAGCCTCTTAGAGGCTAGGTCTAATAGCAACAATTAGTACATTTGTATGTGTGAGTATGCTTAAAAAGCTTAAATGGATGTGGTTTGAAAAAGTGAAATGAAAGAACAGTAAAATTAACATTAAAACTCAGCATATACTATGGTGAGGAAGTATGATCTTAGCCGTACCATAAAAAATAGAGACCTGAAAAGCTCCCTGGTTGACAGATCTGTCAGAACAAGCAGAAGTGAACAGTAAATGTTAACTTTTGCTTATGGTGCACTGCTTTTTGTTTGAGTTTTCAAAGCGTTAGGGTATGATGGGGATGGAGAGATGTGGAATAAAAATTATGAAAATACACCTTTTTGAAATGTCAACCAAAAAGTCTCGGAAAGAACAGTGACATCTGAAGTGTGAAAACTGCGTTTCTCTAAATAGCAAAAAAAAAAGTTTTGCTTCCTTAAATAAATAAGTACGGGAACATTTTTGAAAAAAAGGCAAAAAAAGCTTCATGCAAGGGGATCTTTAACAGAGCACAAGAGGTACAATTTTCTTTTGCTGGTACTAGTGCCCCTGCAGGCTTGGTGAGGTTGTCTTTTGGGTGGAGGTGGAGTATGCAGCACTGATGCTGCCTGGGGGCTGGGAAGGGACAAAGGGGCTCTGCCCTTTCTGCAGAGCCCTGTTCACCAGCATGACTTTCTCATGAGGAGACTGCTGTAGGTTACTGGCCTGGTGGGAGGGCTGGCAGGACAGGACAGTGAGCTGTGAAGAAGGCAGATGAGTTTCAGCTCTTGAGTCTTATGCTGGCTTACCACAGCATGCAGTTTCAAAAGGTTTTGCTGGGGCTTGGGTATATGCTAGACTTCAGTCATCAAAAGCATGTGTAGCCACTAGAGGTTTGACTGAACAGACTTTCTTGGGGTTGGTGCTCAGGGGAAGGCTGAGAGGTGTGGAGGCTGGGAGAACATTTTGGGGAAGCATTTCTCTGCTTTTTCTGTCCTTCTCTAAGTGTCTGCAGATTGAAATGGGCTGATGGGGTGATGCTGGGCTACATCAACCTCTCACCTTGCACACTAGGGTTACTCCTGTGTATTCCACTGTAAGCAAGGCTACACCAAGAAGGTAGAAAAGGTTGATAAAGGGGAAAACCAGCTTCACTTTCACTCTATCCAAATTGACAGCAAAAACCCTTAATGTGTATGAATCAACTTTTAGTCTGATGGTTAATAAATTACACAATAATTATTTTGTTGCTTCTGCCTTGCTTCCACCCCCCCCATCTCGCCCTGGCCCAGGGAAACAAACATTTGCTACTAGCAACCATAATAATTCCATACCAATTATTCTGCCTTTTCTCCAAATGACTTGTGTTTTTTTCCACAGCAAAGCACATTTTTACATATCCTTAGGACAACTCTGGCCTTGGCCTAACTCTGGGGGATTACAGAGATAAGATACCAGCCATGGCTAGCATCATCTCTTGATAAACTGGAACATCAGCAGGGTGCAGAATTACAGCTTTGAAGGCAGAGAAAATGGTATTTAGGGCTCTTTGAAAGTCTTGTTTTATGGATTGAATAGAAATCATGAACAAACAGATTTTTACAAGGATTTATGTGGATACTGTTGTTAACTTTTGCAGTAATTATTGAACTGCTTTCTTGTTGCTTGAAAATTGGTGCTCTCGTTTGTTTGTCACTGTTCAATCAATGGAGTTAAATACTTGGTAACAAATTGCAGCATGGGGAAATGCTAAGGTTGTCTATTTCAAGGAACATTTGAATACTGAAAACATAGGTAAAATTAAAGGTGAAGGTTAATGATTTAATAACAAGGTCCTCAGGACCGTGCCTTATGTCTGGAAGGCAGTAATTTGCATTTGCTTCCTGTAGGGTGACTGCTGAGGAACTGAAGGCACTTAGCATATGCAGATGCTGAGACTCTTCTATATATATCATTATTTGAAAAGTATAAAGTCTGTGGTGGAGACTTGTGAGATGTCATAGGAGAAGGAGTGAGGCACTGACAGATAGCAGGGTGCTGGTGTAGGCAGAGAGTGATGAAGAGAGGAGTTGGTTATGTGTCCTCCAAAAAGCTTGAGGGGCACCAGTATGGTTAATAAATGCAAATAGGCTCTCTTTAGGAGAGGGATGTTTATGTGCTAAATAGAATTGTATATACAGCAAATCACCTTAAATATATTTTTGTGGTTACCACTACTTACATACAAAGCAAAACCATAATTACAAAGCTGTTCTTGTTTTTGAAACATCCTCTTGTGCCAAAGAAGTTTTAGGTATTTGTAGGGCATGGTAATGCCAAAGAACACCTGAGTGTGAAAAGGATAGGTTTATGGGTACCAACTGTATTCACAAAACCAGCTGAAGCTAAATTCTCATTTGCATCATGTTAAGAAGACTTCAGTCTTCTTTGGCTATTTGACATTGGCTTTGCAGAACCTGCGTGCACACAGCAGATGTTGCAGGCAGTGGGTGGCTGGAGATGGGGCACCTGGTGGAGCAACAGACTGGCGGCCTCAGGCTCTTTGACGCTTCCCTGGTCCTGGTCAGGCTGTGCAGTACGTGCAACAGCATCATTAATGTCCCTTTGTTCTTCCCCACTGCTGTATGAACTATGAACGGCTTGGGGCAGAAAAGTCTCCTTATGTTAAGCTTGCTGATGATGACAATGTCTTTGAAACTCAATAGTTTCTCTTTGCCTTTTTGATTGTGCTGGTAGCTTCTTCTGGAAGAATCTCTGTTATGTTGTCTCTTTTATTTTCTAAAATGTTTCAAACAGTTCAAGGAAAAGTGTTTTGTTGGGTTTTTGCTTTGTTTTGTGGGTTTTTTTTTAACTTAGCTTTATTTTATTTGTTGATTGGAGACAGTTTTAGAAGAGTAAGTTCTAACTGCAAGTTCCTAGACAGTTCAGCACACACATTCAGCAGCCTACCCTCTCCTACCGATGTCCCTGATGTTGTTTTAAGATAAATTATAGATCTGAAATACCATACAGGTCAGATGCCTAGCACAAGAGCCAAAGGCTTCAGCTTTGGCAGAGTGGCCAAGCTCCGACCAACTGTATGTCCCCAGGATTCCCCCAGGTTAACCACAGGGTATTGAACTTGCTCCTCCAGTCCAGCAGAGCTCACAGTCTCAAATTACTCCAATTATTCACTGGACATCTGCTTAAAACAATAAAAAAGTGTGCGCACCCCCAAATCCCTTTGTAAGGCTTAATAATAAATCACAAATCATTTTAATACATTAGAAAAAAAACTACACAAAATGTCTATATGTTTGTAGTAAAGGATTTGTTTTGTCATCCTTTCACAGCACATTTTAAAGAGTGTAAGAAGCAGTAACTTCTGCAGGCATGCATACTAGTACTTGTTGAATATGTGACCATTTTGTGCTTTTGCCTGCCCTGCTTATGCCCTGTCCAATATACTAATGGGACTGTATGGGATGAAAATGACCACAGCACTTTTGCTGTTATATATAAACTAAATTTGAGGAACTTCTAGTGTTTGTTATGCACAGTGAACCTCTGGGAAAGCTTCAACCTCTGACCTCTGTAGTGGGTTATGACAGGGAAGATTCGTAAGAGCTTGATTTAGACTCATCTCTGAAAAGCTGGTTAAAAATATTCGACTACCATGTTCTTCCTCCTCCTCCATCTCAGTAAAGGTTCTCTTAAAATCCATGCTCTGACACTTCATTTTTGTCATTACTTTGGGAGCCCTGTAGCTAAGCCTGCTTGTAAGGAAATGATTAAATTATATTCATGTTTGTGCTTTAAAATTGCCTTGGTGGTAGTCCAAGAAGTATTTTGCTGCTCTTCCAAATTTCCATGTGCTTTAATATTAATCTATTTTCATCAATTTGACCTGCCCAGCAGTAAAATTTGTTTGTAGTTGGTCATGTAATGATTGCTGAAGGGACATAAAAACTAAACTGAATTTATCTGAGGCTTTTAAAAAACTTATTCTAAGAAGAATAAGGGGTTTATTAGAAAATGACATTTGGTAGTATTTGGGTAATCTGTCACAAAAGTGAATAGTCAATAAAGAAATTATGGTAGCAGAACTCTTTAATTTTGCTTTTGAAAGGTAGAATATTCTTTCTTTGAAATACTTTGTCACTAGCTTTTAATTTTGCATCATATAGTAATAAATGCTTATGCTTGGGTTGTGGTGGCAATTCAGACTAAACAACTGGTAATGACATTATTTATTGCCTTTGAGAAAGAGCCCTTTTATGTGGTTTGTATATCACAAATTAAAATTATCCAACTATCTAGAATTAAAGAATATTATTTTAATTGATAATGCAAGTGGTCTTTGAAGCAAGCCAGAATATCTGGCTGTCAGTTCAGACTTTAAAATTCTAGTTGATTAGTACAGCTTTTTTACTAAGTCAAATTGAAAGGTTATTTCATGCAAGAACAGAAGTGACAGTATTCCTTAGTAGAATGATTATTACTAATGACTATTACTTGCACTTTTAGAGCAGTTGATAATATGTTGTTGTTTTTCTTTCAAAACTGTTTGTAATCAAAGCCATTATACTATCCTTTAAATGGAGAGGCCACTGTCTGCCCGGAACAGCTGGGTAGTTACATTAACTTCTATAAATAAATTTATTATTTTAGATGAAAGTTATAAAGCAATCTGTTTACCTCTACTGAGGTAAGTAGAATAGCTGAAAACATTACTAAAAACAGGATGAAGTGGAGCACTAGAAAAACATAAAATCCTCCAAGGGTTTTTTATGCATATTTGATATTTTGATCAAGCACAACTCCTCTGTGGTTTTGTGGTCTTAAGAAAACTGGAAGTGCTATTTCACTTTTCAGCTGACTGAAATATAGTATTTTCCTTGTTTAAAATATTGATTCTCCCCTATTGGCCTGAGATGTTTTTGGAAGCAGATAGAACTGAATTGGAAAAAAGTATGAAAATACAAAAAATTGCATTAACTATGTGGAGAGAATAAAAGCATTAACATGAAATCTGTTCTCCTTTAGAAACATGTATTGGTTAGAAACAGAGATTTCAGTGCCACATATGCTGAAAATGTGGTCTAAAAGCTTTAATTTACCTTTGTCTGTCAATGTTAATGGACAGAGCAAGTGCTGGAGCTGCTGTAAAACAAATCTGTTTTCCTTTTGTCTGCTGTGCCAGATAATGAAATAAAAGCTAGATTATCACTGATAAAAGTCATTTGCAGAAAAGCATTGATAAAAATATAACAGCAGAGCTTGTCATTAGCAGTTTAAATGGATAATGTTTACTTTCAACCTACCTCTGTCCTCTGGTTTTTATTGTCTTCTCCCTCTTCCCATGCTAGGAAGGGCCTTTTCAATGGAGGCTTCAGGAAATAAAATTATGCTTGTACTAAATCCCAGCATGGGTAACTTTCTGAATGATAACTCCTATTTTTTTTTCCCTTCTTTTTCTGTACTGCAGTATTG
Source organism: Pseudopipra pipra (assembly GCF_036250125.1). Classification (NCBI taxonomy): domain Eukaryota; kingdom Metazoa; phylum Chordata; class Aves; order Passeriformes; family Pipridae; genus Pseudopipra; species Pseudopipra pipra. The sequence continues at coordinate 27,742,265 of NC_087551.1, forward strand.
CGAAGTTAAAGCTTGCACACAGTTTGAAGTGGGGTTATCAGTATAATTTTATCCATCTCACCTTGAGGAATGTGTCTGCTAATGACAAAAGCTGAGAAAATGGTTTCTCTCATTGGAGCGCTGGTAGCTCCTATCATGAGTTACATGATATTTACTGTGAAAGCCTTAGTTCTTTGAGTAAGGTGTGCAGGTGTGAGACACATACTTTCCTTTAGAGAAGTTTGAAGTCATGTCCCAGTTGCTCACAAAAATTCAGAAACCTGAGCCCTGTGTGTTTGTGTGTTCATGGTGATTCTAGTGTGTATGTAAATGTGCACACACATGCACAAACATTTAAATTTTATAATTTCCTTGTAAACCAGACTTATCTTTCTTGAAATTGTCATCATTTTTTAAATGCTTGGACTTTGGATTACTTTTACAATGGGTAGCCAGTGTCCAGGGTAAAACATTAGCCATAAGGATGCTTGGTATCTTGCAAGAGAGGGACCTGCTCATTGGTGCATTTGTAGTTTGTAAAAGTATTTATTTAAAGAACATTGAGTTCTGAGGGACCAAATAGGGAACAACTGCTAAACTGCTAAACTTGCAGTACCTAAAGTATTTTATATTTGCAGCCTGGGCACTGCTGTACAGCACTTGCCAGTTTGCAAATGTCAAGGACAGTTACCCTCTCACATTCCTAAATGTCTTGCTTCTGACCATCCTTCAAAATACCTACCCTTTCTCCAGCTCCTCCAGCTATTGCTGCCAACTGCTGTTTCACTGTGTGGCTGCAAGGACTGTAATCCTTGGGAAGCCTGGATCTTTTTGCTCCAGGCAATCTGTGAAGAACATGAACTTGCTTTTGTTGCCCCAAAAACTAAGACAAGGGGACCTGAAAAGCTGGGGAAAGTCTTTTCATATGGGTAGCTGTGTAAAGTATTAGCTGGAGCACATAGTCTTGCTGCTGCTGGTCAGATAGTTCCTTATAGGCACAGGCTAATACAGTGTGCAAAGCTACTATTGTTTTCATATTTTATTTTGCATGAATATCTTGATTTTTTTCATATGTAATGTAGGAGAAAATATCTTACACATGAACTTTCCAAAGTATGTTTATCTGACAAAAACTGTACTGTAATGCTTTACTATTTATTGTGACTGAACGCTGTTGTTATAAATATATAATGTTGCAATACTTCTACTTTTGCTTCTGTATTATGTCCATTCTGTGGGTAATGCTTTATTCCCTCTGCAGCTTCAAAGTGTTTAGAGGAAAAATAGTGTTCTATTAAAAATGTGTTTATGGCAGAACTGGTAATTAAGTTCTTTGGCAATACTGGCCAAATAGGTGAAAGTTGTCTTCAAAGATGCATTTAGTTGCATAATAACTAGATGTCAATACAATGGAATAACAGCAATGTCATATCGGAAGAAATCCTAAATTCTACTTTACTGATATAAATGCAAATTTAGGGCAATAACCTGAAAGCATGGTGGCAGAGGTCTGCTTGCCAGTGTAGAGTAGCAGGTGTACTCTGGCTTTAACAGACAGGCAGGATGTGATGCACAAGGTGATTCTGTTCATGGCATGTTAAATGCAACTTCAGTGAATTAAAACTTTGGTAAGTAACATCAAAGCTGCATCACCATAGCTGGAAAGCAAAACAGAGTAATGCATTGGCACCGTGTTTACACACTGGTTAACAGAAACATCAGAGAACAAAATGGAGTAGCAAAACTGCTGCTTGTTTAGAAACAAAGGCCAGCGTGTGAATGCCAACGTGCAAGTAGATACAGGGGTAGCTCTGGTGTTTGTCATATTTCCTTACTTGTGATCTTGGAGGTATGAATGGATGTTGGACAAAGCAATTTCACTGCAGAAAATGGTCCCCAGCTCCCTGATGACAGAGTGAAATAGAGAGGTAGATCATAAAACTGCTGAATTGGCAGCATGAATGATTGAGAGCTTTAGGTACATAGTGTCTCTGCTGAAAACTCAGTGTAAAGTACATAAGGAGATGCACCCTAGTGCAGAATTAAATCCTCAGGATGGCTAGTCTTAGCCTAAACTCTAGTTTGAACTTTCCATCCACCTTCAGGGAGGAGGTTGCAAGGGCTCAACACCTCCTGGTCTGTGATGTGAGTGCCAGAAGCACACTAGAAAATTAGCCTTTTTAGGTAATTTAGATGAGCAGTTGGACCAGAGATAAAGCATGTAAGACTTGAGATATTTGGACAGACAGCCATGAAAAGAAGTTTATTTGGACCAAATTGGAACAAGCTTTTCAGTAAATGAAATTGTCTCTGCTTCATGGGACAGCTATCCTTGTTAGAGGAGCACATACCTTTCTCAGAACAGCTGAGAATGGTCTTGAATGGGCAAGGGATAGCATGGGGCTCACTGAGCAAACATCCACAGGACCTTCCCAGAGGTGAGGATGGAGCAAATTAGTGGGCAGCAGCACGGGAAAAAATATTTGAGCAAACAGAAAATAGATCCTGACGCAAGGTTTATTCTAGATTTTCTTTTTTTTTTTTTTTTGGAGGATTGAGTTGTTTTTGTACAGTTGTAGTCATATATGTTTGTATGAGGGTACCATTTAATAGAAGATGTATTTTCTTTAAAGATTTTATGCAGTATCTTTTCCTCTTCTCTACAGTATCCTTGTGGAAATGAGAAGTGGCTCATTCTATAGACCATTTCTCGTCTACTAAATCTGGATACATCAGGCTGATGAAGCTAATGCACGGGCTGGGTCCTTTTGTTCTTAAAAAGTGTTATTCGTGAAGTTAAACAGAATTAATTTTTGTCCTCCTGACAGTTCCCAAAGCTTGATTAAGATGATCTGTGCTTGCTTAACTAGGACTTAACAGAGTCCAGATATTCCTGTATTTCAGGCACACTTGTACCTTTTCCCATCTGTGAAGCAAGACACTTAGGGTGGAAAGTTCTCCACTTCTCTCTATCTGATTCTAGGCTCTGCACTTGGAAATATTTTCCATGGTCTTGAAGCCTTTCTACATTCGTGGGATTTTTTCCGGTTGTGTGCTTTCCCTTTCCTCTCCCTGAATCTCCTGACGGCACTCCCAGATCTTTCTCCCATTTTCTGAATTATGTTATCTACTTCCTCCAGAGAGGGTTTGATAAAAATCTGGTTTCCAGTTCTCTCCATGCTTTGGGCCTCTGTGTAGAAGAGAACATCATTTAATGGACCTCTGTTCATGGTCATTCTTACTTTCCTTAGTGTGATATTAATTTCAAATGGTCCTCAATACTTTTATCAGGCTTTCTATAGTGAAATAGAATTGTATTGAGACCTTGGAAATTCTATATCGCAGACTAGCTAGAGATTCATTGTTTCTGGGCCCATGGAATTATTTGAAACTTCCATTGTTTTTTTGTGATAGACTTGTAGAAAGGGTTACTTTTTTTCCATGCATAACCCTTGCTTTATTTAAACTTTTTCCAAAACTGTTGTTTCTACCTACTTTCTCTTTTTAATCTTTATCCTTCTCTCTTGGTAGCCAATTAACAGAGCAGATGTGGAAATCTGGATGTTCCTTCCCATGCTGAACAGTTACTGCATCCTAGTAGCTCATCTGGTGGAAGAAGTGTGACATGTCCCAGGGGAATCTGAGAGCAAAGTATTTCCTGTTTATTGGCATTGACACAAGACAAGAGAATATAAAATAAAACTTATTTTGAAGAACTGTGTTCTGATCTCCTATCCATACAAGTTGGGATAACTCCATTTAAGTTGATGTGCTTAGGTGAGAATTGATCCTAGGAACAGGTGTGATGTAATCCCTCAAAGGAGTGCTTGGGGAGGGGAGACTTTGTAGTATTGCAGGCTAGTCCTTAGTCCTGGACTCTGCTGTGTCCCCCTATGTCCTCTTTCTTTGCACCACAATTGCCATTGTTTGGATGGAATTTCAGATTTTTTTTTCCTCCTTCAAGTGCTTGGATTCCCTGTTTGTGTGTGGTGATGAGTGTTAGTACTGGATCCCTGCTCTGAGTTGGAGTCTGATGGGTCAGGCATGGGACATCCCACATCAAGGATGTTTTTCCCCATCATTTTGTTGCTGTTTTGGTTTTAATGCTAAAATGAGGAAGTGAGGAATTCAACATTTCAAGATGATAATTTAAATAGCTGCAGCTTCCAAAACCATGGGAGAAATACTTTTGAGACGGGCTTTGCAGCTGCTGCCTGCAGCCACCCTTTGGTTTTTACTGTCCAGAGCAACCCATCTGTAGAAATGTTTGTGCCTGGCAAAGTGAGTACTGACGGTGTGTGACAGTGAGTACTAGTGAATGGTGTAATTGTGAAAGCACCTAAGTAATGACTTGCTGTGGCTGGTACATGTGTAAGGCAGAAGAAGAAATAGCATTCACTAGAGTAGACGCAAACACTGTATTTCTGGGAACTGGGGTGAGGGGTGTTTGTGTGGGGGGTTTTATCTCCCTAAACCCCATAGCTTATCTTGCTTGTTTCTCTGTCTCTCCTCTCGCCTCTGGCCAAACTCCAGTTTGCAGTTCTGCATTCTTTCCTGCTTGGCCTGACGTTTTCTCATGTTAAATGTTGTTTTTGAATTTGCACCTAGTTTCTGCACAGAACATATCTGTGATGCAAGACCTGTTGGTTAGGAGATTTTTTCAGAGTATGAAACAGAGGCTGAAAGGCAAGTGGTATTGGGTTGGCCCAAAATAACTTCAGACTTTTAAAAATAGACAGTAAGAAATTCTTATGGAGGAAAAAGAAAATCTGTACAAATATTTTGACAGTGAAGATGATTGACCAGTAGAGCAACCTTCTAAATGTTGCAGTGGCTTCGCTTTGATTCTCCATCCTTGAAAGTTGCTTAAGTTGGTCAGGTTGTTGTTTTAAAGAAATACACAGATTCAAATCGTATTAATTCAAGTGAATCCTGCAACCTCTGATCTACAGGTTAGACAAGTTGTTGGCATTCTTCATTTCTGGGCTGATGAGGCTTAATGCTGTCATTCATCATTCTCCCAGAGCTGTTAGCAAGCCAGAGCTTCAGGGAAACAAATCTTCATCCAGGTTTTTAATAAAACATACTTTAATCACAGTGAACCAAATCCCTGTGTCTGCAGAGGCACAGGCCTACACCCTACCTCACTCTGATTTGCAGCTTAATTGAAAATATAGCAGATAGAGACTCTTCTCTTTCTTATTACATTGTGGAATGATTTTACTGTGTCTTCAGAAGAGTTTTATCAGGCTTTTGTTGGTTAAAGCTAAACAACCTCTTCTCAGCTGTGGTAAACATTTATTGGTAGATAATAAATCTTTATTTAGTATCAGTATCACCAATTTGATTCTTAGTCAGTGAGCTGAGATATTGGATTCCTCTTAAGTGGAGAAACTGTGGTTGAAATGTTCACCAATATGTGTTTGCTCTGGTAATAACTGTTGTTGTCCAAGTCCTTGGAGATTTTTCACAATGTTTTTAAGTTTTCTTCAAAATCAATAGAAATTGGTGGAAGTTTATTATCTGTATGAGGAAATGATAATAAGAACAGGGAAGAAAATTTATATAGGTGATTGTTATGTATAATATTGAATAATTAATTTTTTAAAATCAGGAATAAAATCAATAGTATGTAAGTGAAGTGTATTCCTCTAAGGCTTGTTATTTTTTAAGTGTACCATTGACTAAAAACAAATTTAAATCAAGTTAAGTCATATTTGCACAATTTAGATTGACTCCATTTGATGTATTATGCCTTGCTCTTTAATTATGACTTGTTTTCCTTATGCCTTGTATTATACAGGTTTCTTATTCTTAAATGTATTTCAAGTACCATAAGTCTATTCCAGTAGAAGTTAAATATTTATTCCTGTTCTGTAGGAAAGGAGTTAGGGGTTTTTTTTCTTGTCTATGAAGGGGTAAGAATGTTTTTATAACTACTCTTGGCCACAGCAGCATGTTCTGTACAGACATACCTAGCTATACTGCCATACAAATACAGTTCAAAAGAATACATTAGTGCAAGAAGCGATGTTACCTTTTGGATTCAGCTTGTATCAACATGTGTACGTGGTGCTCTCTCTGCGCCTGCCTCATCCCTCCTCTGCACTACTGTTTGGGGTAGGGTTGTGGTATGATTGTTTCTCAGTGTACCTCAGCTTTGGCCTCTGTACCATCCCAGTTGTGTTTTCTAATAACAAGATTGTCAGTTTTGGCAGTGAGTGCAGCTTCTTTTCTATTTTCCCTTCATTTCTTTTCCTTTTCTTTTTTTTTTTTTTCGGCCTTTTCTGAGAAAGCAGTTCGTTTTTGGAATAAAGTGCAGTTGAGTTGGTTAAGTTATATAATCTAGTGAAAAGACAAGAAGAATAAAAATTGTTTTCCAAGAGCTGCTGTAAGGAGGCACAAGGTATGTTTACAAAACAGCGTTGGTAGTTGTTGAGATGAGAGCACCCTCACCCCTGCCTTGGGAAGTACTGTCTGTTTTGTATAATTTGTGACCACTTACATGTGTACTGGTACAGTTGCATGCATTTCAGCATGAGCATCTTTGGCTTTCTTGTCAGAAATTTGGTTGCTATATAGTTAGAATCAAAGCAGTGAATATTGAGGTACCACACCCTTGACAGATGCATAGTTCTGAGAGATCTCCAAGACCTGCCTGGTTGTAACGTGTTTCTTGTCGAGTAAGCTGACATCTGTGGATTGTATCAAATGAAACAAAGTCTAGTTTCTTTTCTGGAATAATTGATTTTTACCTACCTACATTTTTCATAAACTGAATTTATTAAAGTTGACTCCTACCTCCTGACCTCATGGGGTGATGGGACCAAGATGGAGATGAGAATCAGGCCCAATATATGCATATGTGCCTTGTTTGCTTACCATTAAGAATAAAAGCTCCAGCAGGAACAATGACAAGATACTTACATGTTAATTCATAGTTCTGAAGTAAAAACCAGAAGATATGAAGAAATGTGACCACGTGAATTTACCTTTGTATACATACAGACTTACTTCCTAACTTTGCTGCTTACCATTTTCTTTTTTTTTTTTTCTTTCCTAGAGTAACCATCCTTTGATTGTAGTTATTTACTTTGTGTTACAACACAGACTGCCTTTATAGCAGTTCCCTTTGAAAGTTTGTGTTTAGCAAGTAATTATTCAGGGTGATGTGTCAGAAGAACTAGTGCTGTTTCCCGACAGAACCAAGCCTTAAAATTTTTAAAATATTTGAAATACTGCAGTTGAGTGTGGAGAGGCCACAACTGTTTCTTCCTCAAGTACCAGAGTTTCAGTGTCCCTCCGGCTTCTGCCGCAGCAGTGGGTGCCAAGAGGCAGGTCAATAGTGAGAAGGCTCCTCAGGTCTTTGCCATGAACTGAAGGTATGTGTTTTGGGGGTACTGATTGCCCCTAGATAACATCACTCCAGGCTCTGATTTTAGCTGTAAAGTTAGAGGAATTGCCTAACTTTGCTGAAATGACTGCTGGTTTTCTGGCCAGGTAGCTGAAGTAGCCTGACTCTTTGGTACAATCCTTTTCCCTTGTAGTAAGTGAAGAATACAATTTACCCCAGCTCAAGCTACTGAAGTTGAAGTTTTATCGAACTTAAACTAGTGGCAGACTTGAATACTAATGAGAACTTGAAATCACAGCATGCAGAGTTATCACTGTTCCAGTTTACTCAATGACTTAGTTAAGAGGAAACAGACAATTAAAAATCAAATGTATAAAATAACAACCCTCTGAAAAAAAAGCAAGGGTTAAGAATGAGCTGTGTCCCAGGATGTTTGTACAGGCAAAACTCACACCCCAGAGAGCAGAAAATGGAGCCTGGCTCTCAGAATCTGCACTTGATCATTGATGCAGGAAGTGGAGGAAACTGTGTTACATGGAATAGTCAAAATTTAGAGCATTTGTATTGTTATTTTCAAGAATTATTATTCCCTGCTTGCCAGAGAAATGGCTGTTCAATTTTTCCTTCTGGATACCCATCATCTTACTGTGGGTGGCTACAAGTCGCCAAGAGATAGTGAAGGAGAAACTGTTAACTTCCACCAAAACCAAGGGCACTTTAAAATAATTAAGATCCAAAAAGTAAAGGAGGCTCGGTAAATAAAGATTTTATTGCAAGACTTATTTTCTTAACTTTATTATTAGAAGATTTGACGCTTTGGAAGGACAAGATATGACTTATGAATAGGCAACGCTGGAAAGTAATTTTAACAGTCATTTTGAATGTTCTCTAAAGGAGACATTTTAAATTAGAGTTGGTGTGTGCCACCACTGCAGTCTTTAGAGCATCCAGTACAGAGACCTTGTGCTTGAAACAAAGTCGTACGAAGTGGCCGAATATCCTTTGTCAATGCTCCACTGTTTTTATATACTGAACTTCTGAGGGTGCTATCAAGGGCATCGTCAGAGAGAGCCCGAAGCCTTAGAAGAAGGAGCTCTTTTTGTGTTCCTGAGGCTGGGGATTTCACCTGCTCAGTCTTTGCTCTGTTGGTAACCTTGCTGACTGTGATGGAGACAAGCCTCTGTGAGAGCATGGCCTCCATACCTTCAAAGGCTGGCCTCCAGTTTTCAACTCTCTGCTGATTTCAGAGACCCATTTCATTATGGATTGACTTTATTGCCTCTTTTCTGTCTTGCCGTTGTTTTATCTGAAGTATTTTATTAGTTCTAGCTGAAATTGGCAGAAAAAAACATCACAGCCAAAATGCATTGTGGTGGACTGTTCTCTTTTATAGCAATTTTTTAAATTGAACCAATACATTTACTTTATGATCCCTATAAATGCTTGCTATCACTTATTTACTAGTCAATACACTTTTAAATTTTGATTACTCTGAAAATTAAGATGTCTAGATGAGTCAGCTTATATAGAGAGCCTGGAGATGCATGAGAGAAGAAAAGTGGTGCAGGGAGGTTTTGGTGGATGCTTGCAGACCCCTTAAATGGCTGTTTGATGAAGATGTCTGTGTTTATGGCTTACTGATTTCTTTTCAAGGGTTGGAGAACCTACAAGATATTGAAAGGTGGGCTGTTTATTTTCCCTGTGTTGTTTTTATGTACTGAAATATTGTAGTGAAAATAGCTGGGTGGGGTGTAATGAATGTTTTCAAAGACCGTCCTTTGAAAGAGGTTTTTTCCAGCCCTTGGTGGTCACCACCCATTTTCCTGAGCTGTGCACGCCTCTCTCATTGTTCCTACCCACAAAGGCCCCTCGTGTGTCAGCAAATGTGCCAGCATGGAGAGCTAAAATGTCGCGGCATATTGGTCCAAACCTGCAGAAGCACCAGGGTTTTCACCCACAAATGTTAGTGGGTGTTGCCCAAGGCATAACACAGCATTAGAACTTGGGATTTGTCTACAGTGTTCAGCATGACCCTCTTGACTGGTTACAGTTGAGTGGGTTTGAGGCTGAAGCATAGGTACACATACCACTGATAGTAAAGTCGTACAATGGCAGTGTTTGTCCCTTAGGCTTGAAATAAAGCTTAATTGAAAAATTGTCCTTGTTTACCTGCAGTTGCACCATCTTGAAAAATAATGCTGGGTTGCGGTGTGGTATGGGCTGGGATGTGGTCGGTGCTCCATCTGAAAAATGAGGCTGGTTTTGAATTTAACTTCTGGACACCCCCATGCCCCCCAGCCTGCAGATTGCACTTCACTCACCTTTAGCTTTAACCCGCTGGTGAAGAGATAAAGCACATCCTTTGGTATGTGTTTTTTAGAGTAGGTAAATAGTTGAGTTATCTGAAAACAGATCTTAGCAATACCTCCTGAGCCTTTGAGCAACAATATGTATGGACCTCTAGATTAGCTGTCAAAACTGACTGATTACTACAAGTAATTCGAGACAAGATAAGGATCTGTGATCTCTCAAACACAAATCATTGATAGACATCTCAGGTTGTGCATTGTCATAACCTTATCCTGGCCCAGTGCAATTCCAGCGATAGCTGTGTTGCAGGGACTCGAGAATGTGTAAGTGGAAACTTCGGAGAAAAGCAGAGTGGTACATTTGTCACCCAAACAAAAAATGTGGCTGGTTTGAAAGCAAGTTCAGTTTTGGCCAATGTTGAAACAGTCATGTCTGTTGTATTATTTAGTGAGTTTGGTGGTGGGCTTTTTTTTAGTCTGCAGGTTATTTCTGAAGGCTGCCTTATCTTGGCTGGTATCAGAGCTAATAGCCACAGGGAAAGAATCCATGATCCAGTATCTTGATGGAGCAGAGTACTGCAAAACCGCTCTGGGGAGGGAAGACTGAGTTGAGATGATTCGCTGCTCCTCTGAGATTTGACCGTGCACTGGGCTGCTTGTTTCTCCCCAAATTTCCTTAATATTTGAGAAAATGGAGGACATGTTTCACTGACCTGTTCTAAGTGGGCTGCAGCAGCTTTACAAGGGTGATCCAGAGTTGTTTTGACCCTTTGTGACCAGCACTGGGGCTTGCTGAGCATGCAGTGACTTGGAGCATGATACTGCTCTTCCTGAAAACTAAGCCAGAAGAAAAGTCATCTGGCCCTAATGCAGGGAATAAATTGAAAAGGCAAAAAGGCTGTGCCTCTACCTGCTCTAACAGCTGATCAAACAGCAGCCTGGAGGCATCTCTGCATGCCTTGGGCCTTTTGTAGTACCGTGAGGCTGTGCCTTACCCCAGCTGCAGTGTGCTTGGCACATCCTTTGAGGTACCAGGATTGTGCTGGCGTGGCAACTGCGGGACAGGCTGCAGTCGAAGCATTGTAAAATAATCCAGGAACAGATTAATGGCTGCCGAAATCCTAATACTTATCTCTCAAGTTCAAGGTACTCATAAACTAGAGAAAAAACGGAAGAACATAAATCCTGTAGATGTTGTTTTGCTTACTATGATTAAATTTATCAGACTTTGTTGACATATTGTGAACCTAAATGCTTTGAAGAAATGTAAGTGCTCCTGCAGCCTCAGTGTGGTTTGCAACATTGAACTCCCCAAGTACTACTTAGTTGCTGTGACAACTTCAGTTGCAAAGTGTTTTTCTTTTAGTAGCTGCATTAAATGTAGCTAGTGGTATAAAAAAGATGCTAGTGCTGTAAACATTTTAAAACTGTATAGGTATAATGCTTTTTGTCTCAGAACCACGGTTTTGTTTTCTGTTTGGTTTTTTTTTTCCAGAAAAAAGTGCCAGAAATGTTAATGAAAATAAATAAAATACAAATCCAGTACAGCTTAATTATTACTACTAAAGGTACCATCAGAACTTCAGACACTGGAGAAGTTATAGTCTTATGTGTGGCTTGAAAGTACATATAGAGTTTATCATGTCTAAACAGCTGATATGTTCCCTGTTCAGGAAGCCTATTCCTGGATGTGTTACCGTCAGCTCTGGTGGTCCTAGGGTGATATGGAATTAGTGAATAATAAATACGTTTGAAGTCACCAAAAGTTTGGTATTCATTTAGGCCTCATCTAGCCTTTGGTTTTAAACTTAGATGAAGGAATTCCATCACATATGGCAGTAGATTTCAAGCTTTGCTGAACTAGCAGTGATTTGTTATTTAATGAGTATGTACAGAAACACAAGAAATCCCTCAATCAAGCCAAGGAGTTGGTGGTGAGTTACTGTAAGTTAGGGCAGCTTTAAAGGAAGGGTGGAAGATACTTCATTTCCTTATTTTTGTAATAGCCCTTTCTGTTAGTAGCCTTTCTTGTTACCTTCGAACTCTCATTTCCTTTATTAATGAATTCTCCATTTTGGCATTGTTTGTATTTGTTCTGTCTGTGTACTGGGTACCGTATCCCAGTGGGCAGCAACACTGCTTTAGCACTTGCCCTCCATGAGCCCTCCACATATTTCAAATTGGTGGGGTGTTTTTTTTTCTCTGTCCAAAAATAACTCTATGTCCTTCCCCTTCCTTTTGCTTTTGCTGTTGTGCTGAACCTGGGCATCTGGTGTCTTCTCAGACTTTAGAAGTAATTATTTTCACTGGAGAGAGGTATACACATACACATGGCACTGTGTATGGGTTTCTTTCACAGCTTTCATAGTTTGGCCCAAGTTCCTGGTGAGTGAGTAAATTGCTGTTTCTAGCACTTTTTATTTACCAATGGTTACTTTTATTACTTTAACGGAGGGAGCTTTCAAAAGCACAGCATGTCATCCAGAATAAACTGCTTGTCAGGTAGAATGGTTACAAATACTTTTAAAAGGAATTTTAAGGCTAAGTAAGCATGACTGCTGGTTGCTTGGTGTCTGCAAGCACATCTCTGGGGCAGTCAAGTGGTGTGGTTCTGAGATAGCTATGGACTGCCTCACAGTCAGCAAAACTCAGTTTTAAAAATTATCCTGGTTCAAATAATGTAGGGATTTGCCAAGCAGAAGATAATGCAAAATATAAACACAGCAAAAAATGCATTTGCTGGTTTGAAATAAATCTTCAGTGTTATCTAAGGTAGTACTGCCTGTGAAAATATTTTTTATGCTAAACATCTGATCTTTTTTCATTTATTTGTACTGTATTTTCTTATCTTTGCATCCATAAAATGTATTTTTCTTGCTCTGCAAGTTAGCATTTGAAACTTTACCTTTAAACCATTTGAAATGAGCATTTACTACAGAAATTTCATGTGACAACTTAATTCTGTGGATTCTTGACCTTTAAAGTACTGAAGCTGGAAACATTTAATAACCAGCCATTGGATATAAAGTAATATGTGTGTTGTTTTACTAGCTTGCATACATGGCAGTTTGAAGCAAAGTCCAAGGGTCACCAAAATCATGAAGTAAGCTCAAGGGAGTCAATGTGCACTGCGTAATTCAAAGAGCTGTCCGAACGTGTCACGCAGTGTGTATGTACGAGTGAAGGCTGCCGGGTTACGTATAAGGTATTTTTCTGCGAGGTGTGGATTACAATTTCTCTGAAAGCTTCTGTGATCTGGAACCTACAAGGTGGGAGTGTAATTCAGTGCAGTTGGTGCACTGCTGAATCTTAAGCAAGTGTGTGTGTACACAACCTGAGTATCGACTCATACGGACTTGTGAAGAGCGGTGAAACCCTGAGGAGAAGATTGCTGTCTTGGCAAGTCCCCTCCGTCAGCTTAGAGGAGGCCACCAATGTCCTTGACAGAAGGGAAGATCACTGAAGCTGACGACCCGGCACCGCCATCAGCTGAGTGGGTACCAAGGGCTTTGAGCAGGGTAACTGCCTGCAGGAAGGACCAGGGAGATGTACGGGTGGAGGTGGCGGGCAGGGGTTACTGGTGGAGGCAAAGTACTGTAGGATTGCAACGGCAGAGAGCAACTAGAGTCACAGTCACAGTCAGTGGAAAGAGGACTGAAACCTCAGGTCAGTCCCTGTCTGCTGAGCCAAGGAGGGTTGTGTGAGTGCCTAACCTGACTGCAGATCCTTGAGTGACGCTGTATGCCTGTGCCTAAGCTCCCAATGCAGGGGGTGGTCTGTTTGCCCAAACACTTGTTGGACTGATCCCTCCTGTCTCTGGGTTGCTGGTACCTTTTAGAGATGCTACAGGAGGGCAGTGGCAGCAGCGCAGCCCCCAGCCCGGATTGGCTGCCTCAACATTTTTCCTGGCTGCTGGAGCTGCCACAGCAGTGGGCAGATTATGATCTTCACCTCAGATGTGCAAGACCTTTGTGTGCAAGCATTTCCACCTATTTCAGTGAAGCTGTGTTGCAAGGGCCTGCTGGAGATGAGCAAGAGGATAGGAATCTGGCTCCTGGGATCCATGCAGGGCATTCCTACTTCGCTTTGGATGCCTTCAACCATTGGATTTCATGCTCGGTTCCTGTGCATGGGTGTAGCCTTGGGACTGGTTCAGTGTTTGGGTTCTTGGGAGAAGCATGGAGAACTGCTTCTGAAAATTTGAAAGCTTCAGCTGGGAGGGCAAATACTTGCCAGTTGTTTGTCATCTCTTCTCATATGTGTTGGCCTGTAAATTCTATTTTCAGAGTGCAGACTAAGAATGCCAGAAGGGAGTGGGAAATCATGTAAACAACTGTCCTGAGGGTACAGTGCCGTACTTGTGTTCTGCGGCAGGGAACTGCCTGTGCTGCCTTAACTCTTCCATTCTCTATGACTTGCACACCTGTAAGCACTGTGGCACCAGAGCATCATCCAGCAGCCCTGAGTCCTTGCTGGAAAGCAGCACCTCCCCATTTCTTCTCACTGAGTCTCCCGACCACCCTCTACATAGCCGAATCCTGGATGGAGTCCCCAGGCCCATTCCTCAGCTCAGTCTCCCTATTTCCAATAGAAATGTGAGCTTTTCCATTTCTTTCTTGTTTTTTTATTGGAAACAGTAATGCTGAAGGAGTGAGGGTCGGGGTACTCCAAGGAGTCTTCCCCTACAGTACCCCTGGGCCCTGGACCAGTGTACGGGTGGCTTGATTCATGGTGGCTTTCTTCTCTCTCCCCTCTGCACTTCTAAAATTTGTCAAAGGTTTGGGTGAGTGAGGTTTCTGCTTGCGTTGCTTTCTCCAAGCAATGACGCAGGCATGTGCTCTTTTTCTGCCACGTAAGTGGGTGGTTTATGTACTAGGAGGGAATGATTCATAAATTAGCTAGAGCTTGGGCCTTTTCTCTATTGTCTGAATGATGTGTGAAGAGGGTTTGGGGTTGGCCTTTCCTCCTGCCATTCAGTCGGGCAGGTTGTTAGGCAGTCACATTGTCACTCTCCAGCTATAGGTAGTCCGGCCTCACCTGGGGTGAAATGCATAACATGGGAATAACGGCCTGTGGTCTGCAAGTGAAAACCATGAAAATACTACTTTTTGCAGAATTCTGTCACTTAACTGCATTTTTGGGAGGCACTTGCAACCAGGATGAGTAAGCACAGGACTGTCTCTGAGATGGGCATCCCTGGGAGGGCCAGCAAGCAAAATGGATGTCTTGGGGGGAAGTGGGATTGGGGATGTTTTGGATCTCGGTGTGCTTTATCCTGGGTTGTCTACAATAACAAGGAGACTCCCGGGTGTGCTGAGTGAGGGAAGATGTGGGGGAAATTGAGGTGTAGGAAGCCACAGAGGGAAATGCTTAACAAGCAAGTTGTTTGTTTATTTAAAATGACAATGGGTGAGCAAAAAGTCTTTTGAAAGCACAGGCAGGCTGATTCCTCCGCTTGTTTTCTGATGTGAGAAAGCTCCTGTGAGGTGTGTAATGAACTATGATGTCTCTCTGTAGAGAACCTGAGCAAGACAGTCAGAAGCAGTGTTGAGGGAAAGCATCTGCAGCAGAAAGAAAATCTTCCTCTGCTCATAGCATAAGTTATTAGAAACCTCAAGCAACCCCTGGTTAACGAAACCAGCTTGTTTCATTAGCCACACTTCAAAATTATATTTACAGAGGTTAGCAAAATCAAATATTTTTCTTTGTGGCCAGAATGATGTCATGAGAGACCGTCTCTTATATAATCTGTTTTTACTGCATAAATTGTGACCTGGCTTTGTCCTTGGTTCCCAAAGTTTTGTATTTAAATGAGGAGGGACTGGATTTTGTTTTGACCAAGTTGGTTCTAAATCTAGATTTAGACGATTCAAGTTAAATTTTTCAAGCGGCAGAATATTCACAAATATTACCACAAAATTTTTGTTCTGTTTGGTTTTGGTTTGTTTCTACTCATTTATTTTGTTAGTATAATTAGAAACTGAGATTTGTTCCCAGTCTAGCATCTTTATAGGCATAGTTTAGGCACATTTTTCTTTAGAGAGTATACTTCTGAAAGTTGCATTGGTATAAGTGTTTTACATGACTCCCCTGTACCCAACACCTGCCCCTGGAGAACATGGGGCATTTTCTATTGTGTCTTCTTGGACAGTTGTATGAAGGGACTTTTTTAATTACATGAATGTAGTATGACTCTTACTTGGCAAGGAGAAAAGTAGTGAATTAGTGTCACTTTGTGAATATCTGATCCTTTAGATTCAGACTCGTGTGGGTCAGCGTTCACTTCAGGGATGCCTGTGAAGTAATTATCAAAGTTGGATCCTGCCATTCTGTACTGAAATGTGTACAGACCTTCTCCAGCACATGCCTCCTGTAACAGAGACCAAGTTATAAAACAGTCATCTTGGGCAAAACAATTGTGAAAGGTTTGCCGAGGGCTGATCGTGGATCTTGAGAAGATAGTTTAAGAATTTATGAGGCCCCTTGCCCTATTAGCACACCCACTGATGAGCACCTACCTGATTGCACACGTGCCCAGCGTCTGTTTTGCAGCATAAGGGCTCTACTGCTCTGTTTTGAGCCCAGTCCTGCTTTGGATGATGATATCGAGTGCCCAGCCTTGTTTGGCCCCAGCAAGCATGCTATTGTAACTTTACTCTTGGCATTTAGTGCACATCCTGGCTATTTTTCCTTCTTTCTAATTTATGAAACCTCCAGTGGTTTCAGTGCTAGAAGCTGCTGCAGGATCTCTAGGTCTTCAAGAAACAGTCATCTTCTTTAGAATACATTACTAGGGATTAATACCATTTTTCTACTCTATGCAGTTTTGCATGACTCTGGTCATGATTGGAACAGTTTCTAGGGTTAAGTAATGCGATTAATATTTGTTTTCCTCATAATCTTAATTCAACAGAATATACTTATTGAAACTCCTTGTTTTGATAGGGTGGGGTTTTTTGGTTGATCCATTTTTAGTTTATAGGTTCATTATTTTGTATTGATGTTGGAAAAAGCAGGTTGTAGGCTGCTTCGTTTTTGGGAGTCTTGCAAATGGAGAGATGCTGCTGGTAATTCTAGAAATGAATGTGCAGCCACAACAGCAAAAACAGAGCAACTGATCTACTCCACACCTTGTTCTGTCTGTTTTGTGCTATTCAGTGCTATTTGCTGTTCAGTGCTATTTGCACTGGTGGACTACTGCAAGAGTCTATTGTAAAGAAATTTATTCCTCAACTTGTGCAAGTGTAGGAACTTGTAGTATCAGCAGAACTACATGGGGCTGAAATAGCTGATGGTTTTGAATGGATTCAGGTGCTTCATGTTCTAAAATAAGAATTGTACTTTATAAAAGAACCTTGGTGTCAGTGGAGTTCCTTCTTAAACTGCCCTGTTCCAGAATCCTGATAAATGTATTCCTGTGTTTCTCACATGTTAAATTTAACTTTGTCCCTTGGTGGCTTAATTTTGCATACTTGCTTCATAAAATGTCTTCCCCTTTGTTATTTCCTGCTCTTCTGTTCTCTGTGGAGTTTTAAGGCAGTTAGCTCTATTGGTCATGTTATTTTACTCAAGAAAGAATCTGTTTTCATAGAAAATGAAGTCATGGTGATTTAATTAGAATAGCTTCTAGAAAGGAGGACTATCTTGCAAGCAACAGTATTTTCTTTCCCATTTTGTATCCTTTATGGTCAAGGAAAGGTATTCTTCCAGAACAGTGTTGGATTAAGAGCTGAGACAGTTCTACAGACCAACACAGTTTGATATTCTATTACTACTTTTATTTTAATGTGGTGTATAGCCATTGAAACTCTACAACATTGTAATATCTATGACACAGTCCTATACACTGTTATTGTTCTAGCTTTAAAATGGATTGTCACCCATCCCAGAGTAAGTAAATTTAGATTGAACAAATAAAAAAAATTATTTTTAATGTTTCCTGAATCCCAGGAGTAATAGTTTGCCATTTCATTTTGAATCTCTTACTTAAGGCAGATCTCAGTCCTCACACTCAGTGGGAATTCAGGGCATTCAAAGGCTGATTTGTGTAGAACCAGAGCCCTTTCCAGCTGTGACAGTCCTCTCCTAATTCCCATTTTAAAAGGAGCAAATAGATACTAAATTCTGACCAATTGATTTAAACCACTTGACAGAATGGATTTATTGCTGAGAAGATAAACTCTCATAAATGCCTCTCAAGTTGTGAATTGCATTTCAAGAAGTGCTTTTTCCTTTCTCTTCTTTACCTATCAGGAGCAGTTCCGAACGGAGGAAGGAGAAGTCAAGAGATGCAGCAAGATGCAGAAGAAGCAAAGAGACTGAAGTTTTCTATGAACTGGCACATGAGCTGCCTCTGCCCCACAACATCAGCTCCCACCTGGACAAGGCATCCATAATGCGCCTGGCAATCAGTTTCCTACGGACTCATAAGCTTCTGTCTTCAGGTAACACCTGGGTAAAAGAAGTTAATTTTTATTGCTAGTTGATGGCACCTTGGTAAGATTGTGCATGCTCTTCTTTGAGCACAGGGTTACCAAAATAACAACTAGTGCAGGGTTTTTGCCTCTCTAAAAAACCTCTCAGAACTCCTGAATGTGATTTATTAAGCTCAGTTACAAGAGTTTAAGCTTTTAAGAGTTTAATCAGAATTCAAACATGCACCTTAAGCTTCCATGCTGAAAGAAATAAATTTTGATTTGGCATGGCAAGCATCTTTGTGCCACCACATTCAAAGAGCAGCTGGGAAGTTCTGGGGGTCCAATACTTTGTCTGAAAGGACTAATTGTGCTATCCACTGGCAATAAATAGTATGTAGATTGTTTATGACAAGGTAGACTGAGATAGCTAAAACAACTTTTAAATACTTGATGTGAATGGATTCTATGTAATCAGAGTCTTGCTCATGTTGGACTAGTAGGAAATGTAAATGAGCATGATTTTTATAGCCTGTGAAAACTGATCAAATCAGCAACATTCTTATTTTGCCCCTATAATTGAATCATCATTTGATGAAAATCTGTGGCTTGAGTAGCCTGTAACATCAATGAAAACAACTGATGTTCCAGAAGAACTTTCACACAGTGACCTATAAGTGTTAAGAATGTGAAACAACGCCTGCATTGTTTGGGAAAGGTAAACCCAAAATTTCATCTTTTACTTCATTAATGGCTAAACTCCCAATAAGGTCATGATTGCACTTCCTCTTTTCAGAAAAGTTGAGTCATGCCATAGCAATTATTTTGATAAATGTTATTAGGAAGTATCCCATTTTGTGGATGAGTATGCTGTTGGTTTGTTGTTGGTTAGTCTGAAATATATGGCAAATTCAGTTCTATTCTGTGTGCTCTGTAATTTTCTGTGGCACTTTTGGCTTCTGCTAAAGACTATTGTATAAAATGTAGGTATTTTCATCTTTGCTTATAGAATGTGGTTTTAACATGTACTTCTGTGAAAAGTAAAGTTTACTTGCTGAACAGTGTTTGGAAATCATCTCTGATTTCGTCATGTAACTAATACTTGAAGAAGCTGCGTAGGTAGGTAAATGTTCTTAACTTACCATACAGCAAGCCAATTTGTTAGCAACTTTCTCATAAAAAAAAGCTGCAGTTCTTCAGATATTTATGTGGCATGAACTAGAGACTGACCCAGCATAGGAAAAGCAAACTTTTGAAAGACTGTAACATATAAAATAAATAATTTGTATGCTTGTGAAAATTGACGTGAAATAGTTGGATGTTGTCATCATCAGAAAAATACATTTGCTCAACTGCAAAGATTAAAGTGAACTTTTCAAATATATTTACATTTCTCAGTGAGGAAAAAATCTACAGATGAAACATTTATTTTGATGCTTCTGTAGTCTAAAGGCTTAGACTCATATTATTTGATAGTGATGACAACTCAGTATGTATATATAATATTCATACATACATATAAAATAGGATATTTCTGTGGCAGTATTTGAAAAACAATGTGATTCATGCAGCTTTTCTTGAAGGACCACCAGTACCCAGCAGTTAGAAAAGAATCTGGAAATAAAATGTTACAGTAGCAACAGGCTGTGCTTAAATATTTCATGCTTTCTCTATGCTAGTTATTTCCTTAGCCTTAAGCCTGATGCACTCACTTCCCCAATATTAACTCCCCCTAAATATTAACTTGAAGTCCTCTCATTAAAATTTGTGTTGTTAGTCAAGTGCAGATTCGCCCATGGCTGCATCTTTAAATAGCAGAGATATTGTAGATATCAGTTTCAAAGTCTTTGACGCTTCTATTCTGAGGAATTGAAATTAGGGTACTTTAAGGGGACTGATTTTCAGGAAATTTTGGGTATTATTTTCTGATAATAAAAATACATCTAAATGAAAGAACTCAAGCCAGAAAACCATGTCTGCTGCTCATCTACTACTCTGAGTATAGCTAATACTTAAGTTACATTTTATATTTTTGATTGTGGAACTCTAAAAAATGTCAGTCTTTATAAGGACATTGGCTTTCACTAGAAGACCATCCAATTTAATTTAGAGTGGTAGGTTTTTGATGCAACTGTAGGCTCACAGATGAAGAGGTTTGCTGCTTATCATGCTTTGACAAGCATGAAACAAGATGGAAACTGGGCTTGTGTGATATTTGTGCTCATTAATTCTTGCTTTTGCTCTAGACACTTTCTGAGCCCCAAGCAAAGCTGCTGCAAAGGTTTCATGTGCATATTTAGCACCCTGGAACTTAGCCATAAATTCGTTGTTGCATTTGAGAAGTCTGATTTGACTGATGGGGAGCATGGAGGATACTGTGTCGTCTATGACAGGTGAACTGGGAGGTGGGGACATGAAGGTACATGAGAAGCAAATGCCCATCCCAGCCTGAAAACCCCCTTTTGTCTTTATCGAAACTGTTTTGATTATTTGGGCTGGATTATATACTGGAGTAAAGTGAGAGTACTTGTTCTGTCATTAATTAGGACATTGAAATAACATTTACTGCATTTTTATATACATACAGTGTCACTAAAAGAAGCTTGCAGTGCAGCTTGAAAAATGCTTCAAACTATAATAGAGAAAAAAGCTACTGCTTGATTAGCATTTCTCTTATTTATTCTATAAAAACCTTCCAGAACACCAGATTTTATTTTTTATTACTGTTTGTGGGCTTGATTCTCAAACACATCTCTCCGTTTCAAGGCACTTTTGCCTGAAGCAGAAAAAGGAAGGCCCTTCCCAGGACTGCACCCTCATTTTTCTGCAAGCTGATGCTCCAGATGGGATTTCAGAGATGGCCGCAGGCAACTTGCCAGCCTCAGTCTACTGGCATTGAGTGTCTCATGCCCCTTCCTATTATTCCCTGACTCGGAATAGGGCTTTTCACTTGTGTAACTTGGGCTGTTTTACTAGCTGTGTCTGCATAATGATTATTTATCTGTCGGGAAGCCAAGACCTAGGGAAATCTATGCCCACATTCTTCCAGCAGGTGAATGGCAGAGCCCCTGAATCTGAGCCCTCATTGAGAGCTCTCCTGCTACGTGCCTCCAAAAATCCTGACTTTTGGATTGCAGGGTGCACATCTCCTGCAGGCGTTGCAGGGCCCAAGCTTGGCCCTTGTATCCTATCATAATAGGAAATAGCTGGTTGTATATCTCAGAGTTCAAAAGGGTAAAAAATACCAGGTTTTGCTTTATAAAAGTTGCTGCTTTACTTAGTAACACGTTTCCCTTTGATTTTCACAGTAGGCAATTCTGTGTGGGAATGTTGGAGAGGAAGCCTTTAACATTTAGAAATGCAGGCTGTTCGTCTGACGGCCTGATTGAGATTAGTATCACAGGAAGCAAACTGAAACAATGGCTTTATAATACTGTTTCCATGTTGTGCACAGAACAGTACACGGTATAATTGGAATGCTAAGTAGAAATATTTAATTATGATAATCTTAAATATTTTTCAAGATGTCTCCTAATTCTCTTGGCATAATACATTTTTGCCATCGTCACATTCAAACGGTTGGGATAAATTTAGAACTGATCTTTGTTCATTTCAAGTAAAGGTTTTGATCCCATAAAGTTGCTGCTGAAAATAGGCATTCTGATGCTTATCAGTAGTGGAGCTTTTGGACTTCAGATCTTAAGTTCTTCAGTTCAGTCAGAAAAACTGTTAGCAGTACTTTTCCCTTATTATTTTTAGTGTAGTTAGTAAGTTAGGCTAATGCTTTTTAGGGGGGTTAATAGATGGCAAAAGAGGAATAACTGGCTTTTGCTAAAGAATGGCTGTCTTGGTTAACAGCTAACATCATGACAGTTGCTAAGGCTGACTCAGATATTCTCTTTTTGTCTGAATATGAAGAAGAGAATCCATTTCAGGAAGCCTGTATATGCAGTGTCAATAATTTTAAGTGTTTATTTGAACCATGCTGATGCTAAAGGCATTACAGGAACCAGAACTCTTTGGTACCAGTGAGTTTCTGTGTGGCAGGACTATGGACTTTTTAATCAGGCTAATCAGGCAAACACAGTTTTATCAGCTTGCTTTAATCCCATCCCAACTGTGTGGTCACCCAAGTGTATCTTCTGTGCAGAAATCCAGCAAAGGAAACTGGCTGGGAATTGCTCCTGTGCAGGCAGACAGCAGCAGAAATGGGGAGGGAACAGGGAAGCAGACAGGAAGTTGTTTGGGAGAAGGGAGGCCACAAGGAAGCCAGTGTGAAGTTGTTTCAAGGGAGGGAGACAACAGAGCCGGAAAGCCAGCAGGGAGCAGAAGGGAAAAAATAGCTTTTCTCTAGGCTTTTAAGCAAGAGGACAAACTGTGGGGAGAATTGGTGTGGGCATTGTTTTTGAATGTCTGGACAAGCTGCATCTAATGTCAGAACATTGTGGCATGAAACAGTGCTTTAAAAATAGCATGTCTACTTCGTTGCTTTTATTAAATTAGAAAAATAGTTTTATAGTGATGCTAAGAATGAGAGTGGAGCCAGGTGCTGAGTGCTTCAGCTGCTCGAAGGGGTGTCCTTATTCAGGGAAAGTGCACCAGAAGGTCCCATGGGTCTTAAAACCTGGTCTGATGGGGTGCTGTATCCTGCCATTCAACACCGATGGCTGTAGGACTTGAAGCAACTTCCTGGGAGCAGCATCTGAATGATTTGGCTAGATATAGACTCTGCAGTCAAAATGACACTAGCATGAGTGTTCTCTTTATCCAAGTTGCTTGTGCACTTGGAGATAAGAGCCCTTCAGGAAGCTTCAAGTTAAAGAGTAGCTTTTTCTTGATGTACCTAAATTGGAAGCTTTTATTGAACACGTTGAGAATATCCCCTTGAACAGGATGTACTGCCCTGTCAAGACAGAAAAAAGGGGAAAAAATCAGTTGCTTTCCTTTGACGGAAAACAAGAAACCAGGAAGAGACAAGACTGTCTTGAAGCTGCTCTCTCTGATGCAGGATGAAGCTGCTGTTAGTTCTTCCCTAACTTTTGGCTGCTGGCGTCAGGCAGTTTTTACAGCCCTCTGGAGTGGCAGCTATAGCCTGGTATCTGTTATGCACAGTATCTAAGTGGCTTTTTGGTACTTACAGGAACCAGGATGAGAGACAAATCCGGGAAAATTCTGTGCAGGTGACTGTGTGACCTACAGTAGAAACACACGTTATCACCATCTACCTCTGAACTAACCAAAAAGGCCCATTTGAGTCAGATCAAAGGTGTTAAGAGGAATATAGGCTGTTTGCTAGGAGGTTGTTTATACCTGGGCATTTTTTTCTTGTAAGGAGAGCCTGATTTTTGAGCCTTCAGACTCGTTCCAAGAGGTTGGACTGAAGGAAATGAGCAAGCATCTACGGAAAAAGTGTTCTTAAACTTGGGAACAGTGCACATCCTGACAGTGGGAATTAATCAAAGCTTGTTTACAAGAGCTATTTTTAGCATAAAAGGTTATTATAAACACAGCAATAAGCATTTGCTATCACAGTTCAAAGTTTCTTTTCAATAAATAGTTACTACTTTGGTTGTTAGAAAATTTATCAAAATAAATACTTATCAAAATTTAATACAGACTGAGACATGGACTGAAAAATACTGTATCAAAATTTGCTGCAGTAATAAATGCTGCCTTAGGGCAATATGAACAGTGGATGACCCTTCAAATGCTGGGACATGAGACCTGGTTGATCTCTTTTGGGTTCTCCTGTAGCTCTAACAGTCATCCCAGGGAGGCCACTGCACTCTTCTGAGGCTTTCTGACATGTTTCAACATCTTCCGATTTCACCTAGACAGGGATTCTCCTCCTGTGTAGGCTTCACAGCATAACATGAACACAGTCTTGGCCAGTCTCCATCAATGTAGCTGTGATATGAACAATATATTACAGCACTTCATTCTGCTAAATGTGCTATTAACTTATACATAAAATGACCTATTAGCAGTCCAGTCTCCCTGCTATACTGTCATGGTGCCCTACCTGAGGTACTCCCCTTTGTAGAGGGGAGATGAAAAAAGTTTTAGGGGAAAAAAAAAAAAAGGCATCCTTATTTCAAAATTCAGTTACCAACTATTTTGAAAAGCAATGCTAAAAAAAAAAAATAGAAAAAAAAAAGTCAGTATAAACTGAGTCCCACTGTTACCTTTCTTGAAGACCTGGAAAATCTGGCAAGTCTACGTGGGGTGCTGCTATCTCGATAAAGTGACCTCAGACCTACTGGAAACCAAAGGCTGAAGTTCTGCCCTCAGCTTCTCGTGCTTACTTCCCACTTCCCTTTGGTCCCAGCTTTCTCAAATATTTTCCATCTGAAGCTGAATTTTCTTATGCTAATGCCCCAGTCCAGCCCCAAGATAAATTAATGAAGAAAATTTAAAGCAAAGTGAAAGACAATAGGGATCCTTCCTGAGGAGGAGCTTGCAGTAGCCATGCCTTTATTTGTTTTTCATCTTCAAAACAGAGTCTTTCTAAAGCCAACCAGGTTTTTGCTAGTGGCAGTGACTGAATTGCTTCTGATGTGTCAGTTCCTAAAGTGTGTATACCCTCTGTGTATTACTAGCTAGTAGTTTTCACAGGAGAAAGGGAACATGCCATAATGCTGAGACTGCAGACATAGGAGGGACTACTATTTATTATTTATATTACTATAATTATACCAAGTTACCTGATACAGGGCATGCTAGGGCCACCACAGTGATGCCCAGCATATTTCTTTGCTGCAGACTAAGGATCCTCAGGTAGCTGATATGCTTCAGAGGGTTAGTACAGATGACACCTTCTGGGACTCTTGTTTGCAATCACCATAAAGAACCTGGAAACAGCAGAAGGCATGAGCACCTTTGGTGTGTCCCCCAGTGCTGGAGCTGCGCAGGGTAGGCTACTGGGGGCTGCTCATGGAGGACAGGCAAGGAATAGATGGGCAGCAGTAGCACAGTGGCTCCTGGAGGTACCAGCCCGATAGTGCCTACACTTTTCCTTGCTACAGCTGCTCTGTCTTTGAAATGTGAGCATCCCCTATTAAGTACTGCAAGAAACCTGTATCTGCCAGCTCCCCTTTTCCTGCCGTGGCCAGGGCTGCTAAGAAAAAAGGATGGGGTGCAGTGGGGTTTATTGAGTTACCAGGGAAGCTGGAAGGTGTCCGCAGAACACTTGGTCGTGTTTTGTGGTTATGTTAGATGGGGTGCACAGCAGCACAATCATCCCTACCTCCTCTCAGTCCACATTACAGATGACTCCAGCTGGACAAAGATAATTTTAATAAAAACAGTTGAACTCTGATCCCACAAACCCGTTTAACCACGTACTTTAAGGCTGACTGTATCTTTTAAGTGCTGTGCTCAGCTCTGACATTAAGGGTTTGAACCTGCAGCCCTAATGTGAGTGATCCTATGTCCTCTGTGTGTGTTTGTATAAGTAATATAATTTATATACATGGAAAAGCAAACTTAATCATCTGATAATACAAGTAAAGTGTTTGTCTTTCACTGTTGGAGGCATTTAAGAATACAAATGCTTTGAATAGCCTTCCTGCCTTTGAATGGTCATGTTTTGTTAATGCAAACTTAATGAGCTGGGAAAAAAAAATGGAAAGGAGGGTCTGGGGTTAGAGCTGAAAAGTCATTTTTTCTCTGAACCCACACTTGGCTGATTGTCTTGGGCTATAGCCATGATCCCTGCTGAATAAACCATTTGTTTGCTTCCGGAAAAGTAAAATAAGACCCTTGACATTCTTTACGCAGCAGAAACAAGCTTGGGAGCAGATGGTCACTTACCTCTTTTTTTTTCCCCACTTTTTTTTTTTTTCCTTTCCTAAATGTCATTATGGTCAAAGTGCATACTATTCAAATAATATTATTGTGTATTTTCTGTATTTTAAATGCTAGTTCTGATGTAATTTCCTGAAGTCATTTGCTTTGTACTGAGGAGGAACTGGCCCCTGTGTGTGTAGCTAGAATTGCAGAGCAGGGACATGAAATGATAAATCCCCAGCCTGTGCTGGCCATCCCCAGAGAGCGTCCTCTTTTCCCTGCTACCCAACAGTCGTGTTGAGAAGCAAAGGGTGATAAAGTGCTCCCCATGGCTCCAGGGCTGAGTCCATTTCTTCCCTTGTTTGCATGATGGGTAATGGGCTGCTGCCAGGGAGGGATGTTGAGGAACAGGAGGATGCAGCAGCAGCAGCAGCCAGCATGGTTTTTGTCACCACTCATCTGTTCCAACAGGTCTTGGTGGGCTCTGCATTGCAAGTGTTCATCCCTCTGCATTTGCTTGCAGTCCATCCTTAGGCACTAGCAGACGCACTTGCAGGAGCTATATAGATCAAACTTAGCCTTTAATTATAACTCATTAATACTTCAAAGTAAAAACTGCACTAGTTTGGCTCATCCTCTTCCTTATCCAAAAAAATACCAAACCCAAACCACTTCTAATAATGTTTTACAAAGCAATACTCCATTCCTGCTTCTAGACTTCTCCCCAAAATGAGTATTTCAATAAGAAAGAGAAGGGAAATTATCAATGTGCCATTTCATGAAAGAAAATAACAAGAATTAAAGACTTTTCTCAAGTGCTAACAGTATGTTTGCTATAGAACAAAAAACTTTATGCTGAAATAGCAACATTAAACGAACAAAGAAAAGCAGCTTCTCCAAGAAACTTGTTTAAGAGTGCCACTGTTCTTGCGAGTAAAGCTGATGCAATTACAACTGGAACCTCTGGGCAGCAAAATTGGTGGCGGGGCCAGCCTGGAGCACTCTTGTGCCACCAGGAAGGAACACAGAACAGAATTGATGCAGCTCTTCTTATGTCATCCTTATTGCCAAGGGCTATGGAGCACCTTTGATCTAGACAGTACTTAAACCCTTGTTGTCTCACAAGGCCATGGTTGTTTGTTTTTTTTTTTTGCTTCATTTGCTGACTTTCCCCTCCCAAATTCAGAGCCTTACAATGATATATATTTGCAATGACTGATAACAAATGTGCAGGCTAACTGACAAAACTATAAAGATAAGCTCACCACAGCATGTCTGAGGTACAGAGACCAGATGCAATATCTGTAAATAGTTTTGTAAAAAAATAGTTCCAGAAGTTTCACATAAAACATATAAAGAAATTAATGGGCCAGCTCCTACACTGGAATTTTTCTATACTAGTCATCTGCAAATCACCCCTTGAAAGCTTCTTATTCATGGAGCTGAAACATGTTTAAAAGCATAGAAGGGAAACGGACTCTTGAGTGACTGGTATTAGGAGAAGCAGTGCCTTCCCTTTTCCTCCCTGCTTGCAGTTTTGCCTACATACTGCCTCCCATCACAGGAGATGGGCCATGTGAATGAAGCACATAGCTGAGGGCATCGCAGTGCCATCAATTGTTGTGACAGTGCAGCCAAAAAGTACCAGGAAAGCTTATAACGAACAAACAAAACAACAACAAAAACAAAAAGGCACTGTAATAAATATTCTAGCATGACCTTAGATTTCAGCTCAATGGTGGCATGTCCTTCCCCAAAAAAGTGTAAGATGAGTCTGCCTAGGCAAACATCTGAGACATAACCAGAATCTGAGGCTCTCCTCCTTGTGGGACAGGAGAAGTGTAGAGGGGTGACGAAGCTTGTCGGAGTTTGGTGGAGTGGAGCACAGGGAGTTCTGATGTCTGCACATGAAAAAGTGGGATGGATCTGTGGTTTTCCGAGGAATACTGAGATTTATGGAATGAAAGATGGATTTACCCAGAACGACTTCAAAGGAGAGGTTTTCTAATTTTTCTTCTAGAAGTAGTGTTAACAGATGTCTCCTTATTGAGTGGAGAGGTCTATTTAGACATACTCTATAGGAACCATATTTAACTTCTTGGAAAACCTGACCTGATGGAAAAAGTCCTCTGTTAGATGTTTGTTCAGAATACACAAATTACTTACCTTCTGTAAGACTTGCCGTATACTTTGTGCCTGTTAGGAGGTACAAATGTTGTGTGTGGCCAAGAGAATGTGCACAAAGAAGATGCACTTCAGTGCCTGAGTATGTAGGTGTTATTGACTGAAAACACATCTTGCAGAAACATACTAAAGGTGAACAGAGGGTCTATTGTATTTGCTAGAACGTTTAGAAAAGTATCTCCTGCCCTTCTGCTAATAAGGGCATCATGCCTTTCACATGCTGTTTAGGAGGCCCCACCAGAAGGAATCTGTGGAAATGAAATTTTAATAGCAGGAAAATATTTTGTCACCTTGTAGCTGGATGTGCTTGCATTGAAAAAGGCTGGCTAGGGTGCTGAAGGCTTTAAGTGCTATTTTTTTTCTTTTTTTTTTTCTCAGTATGTGCTGACAATGAGAATGAAGTAGAGGCAGACCAGCAGATGGACAACTTGTACCTGAAAGCTTTGGAGGGATTTATTGCCGTGGTGACACAGGATGGAGACATGATCTTTTTGTCAGAGAATGTCAACAAATACATGGGTCTTACCCAGGTAACTTGTTCTCTCACACTTTCCTCTCTTTGTAACACAGTTCCTAGAAACAAGTCCTATGCCTAAATGCAAAAAACCCAGCTGTGTGTCACTGCAAAACAAATTGGAAATAAAATGTCTTATTTCTCAGGCAGGTACCCTGCACAACAGACAGTAGGGGTGGGGAGTTCCCTTTCCCTTCCTATCAAAGTTGTAGTGTCTTTGGTGACTGCAAACTTGCCTTCATAGATATTTCCATGGAGAGAAGGCATTTATTTAACTTGTGCCTTAGACTATGGCACAGGAGTGATAGAGCTGCTCTTTTGGGTCCCCCCTTTTCTGCTTTGTGGATTGGTTTTTTTTCCTTCTATGTTGAAAATATCCAGTAGTGTTGACTGTTAACTGCACTGTGCAAATCCAAAGATAAGAGAATTGTTCTGAGGAGAAAATAAGAAGTTATGGATAGGATAAAAAAAGGGAGGGTCACAGGATTCATGTTTGTGAGCATCCTGTTGATGCACTTAGTTCTAGTGACCAGTTTCATTAGAATAAATGGTATTTGAAAACAGATAAATACTGTCAGTTGCTTTTATTTGGCTAAGTGTAGCTCTTCCTTCTGCACAGGTGGAACTAACTGGACACAGCATTTTTGACTTCACTCATCCATGTGACCACGAAGAAATTCGAGAGAATCTGAGTCTGAAAAATGGTAAAAGTCAAAATAAATAAGTCACTGTTTGCTTTTTAAATAACCAAATGAAGTAATTGGCTAGCAGTAAAGATTTGTTAGTCATGGTAAAGAGAATTCTCATTCCTAGAATAATGGTTAACTGTTATTCAATGCTTTGCAGATTTGTTTTGTTTTGCCAAATACTGCTTAAATATGATAGCACTAAGGGCTGTTTATTTAGTGTTTTCTTCTCATCGAGTTAATACAGGCATAATGTTTTCAGTTATAATGCTTTGGAAAGATTTGCGTGCTGCAAGCTAAAACACAGGTTTAAATGCACAGAGTCCTATTTAAGTTCCACTTAAAGTTTTAGGTCTGAGCTCTACAAGCTGCTCTGCAATAGTCCATGCATCTTTGATGGTCTCTGCAGGTGAATTATCTGAGAATTAGTCTTTTATTTCTGTTGAATTCTGCATGCTTAAAAGTAGAAGAAGTGAAGAAGGAAAATGGGAAAACTCATTTCCCATTTTCCTTATACAGGTCCAGGCTTTGGAAAGAAAAGCAAAGAGATGTCAACTGAGCGTGACTTCTTTATGAGAATGAAATGCACCGTTACCAACAGAGGCAGAACTGTTAACCTCAAGTCTGCAACATGGAAGGTACCATATTTGATCCATAATAAGTGGGTTTGATTTTAAAAAACATTTTGGCACGTAGAGAAAGTGCATTCTAAGTTTGTTTCTCTTTATTTCAGGTTTTGCACTGCACTGGACAAGTTAAAGTGTATAACACTTGCCCTCCTCACAGTCTGTGTGGATATAAGGAGCCTCTGCTCACCTGCCTTATAATAATGTGTGAGCCTATTCAGCACCCTTCAAACATTGATATCCCCCTGGACAGCAAGACCTTCCTGAGTCGTCATAGCATGGACATGAAATTCACCTACTGCGATGACAGGTAAGCTCCACTGATTTTTCCTTTCTATAGGTGTTTCTACCTTCTTGAACAAAGCAAGAAGTTCTTCCAAATGCCCTACCATGTGGACCTGGTAAGCAAGAACTAGAAGAAAGTACAGTCCATTACCAAAACAGCTATTTAGTGGCTCACTTAATCCACCTCAAATCTCAATTTAGGCAAAATGGTACTCCTGCTGTATTTCCTCCTCCTGCCGAGCGAGGAATTCAGTTTTACTGGCAGATGATGAGGCAACTTGGAGTCACAAGCATTAGCTTCTTGGGGATTAACTGATAAAACTGAAGAGTATGCAGCATCTCTGTTCTCGTGTTTTTGAGAATGTCTCAAATGGTGCCGTATGGACCTTAGTCAAGGACTGCTTTACAGTTGTTTTGGCCCAGGATGCAATTATCGGTTAGCTAGCAAGTACTTTATGATCTAAATTAACTAAGAATTGCTAAGGCACCCAGAGTACCTGCAGCTCTGAAATGGGGTTGCAGCCTCTTGCTCAATGAAAAGCAAACAACCTTTGCTGGTTATCTATCTGCTCCTTTTAGTGATGAAATGAAGGGGAGGGGATAATCTTGGGTCAGGCAAGGGGCTGTGTCCTCTGCTCCCCACACTTCCCTCTTAAATGGAAAAAATGGAGATCCCCCTACACTTCACTTGCCTGATTTCTCCTGGGATCTCAAAGGCATTTCGTGCCATCTACCTCTTCTCCCTTTCTACGTATTGTGATAACTGTTTTCAATGTGTGTGAGTGAGCCAGAGATCCTTTCCGATGAAGTGTCTTCCTGTTCCCCCTTTACCCAGAAAGTTCTGTCTTTCCTGCTGTGAGTTTGGTGTTTGTTTTGGGGTTTTTGAAGTTTATGAAGTCATTCCTGAATTTAAGATGAACTTTTCTGCCTAAAGAAACCGGTCTCCTGAAATTCAGATGTGCTAGCAACCTCTGAGGCCTGCAGGGTTATCAGTGGGATATATGCTCACATTTTACACAAAAACTCACAGGATTGACAACTTATTTATTTTTTTCAACCTTTGAAGGTTTTTTTAAAACTTTGCTAAGTAAGATTGTTGTTTTAAACAATGTAACAAAGCAACAGTATAAACTAGCAGTGTTAGCAGCTGTGGATGAAAGCAATATTGCAAGTGTGAAACTTGTGACCGACCTTCTGACCTTTCTGAGAATTGAGCAGCAAGTATAACTAGAAATGGCCTCTCATGTCATCACAATCAGACATTTTTTTTTCTTTGTTAATACTTTCACAATGAAAATATTGAGATATCAATAAGATTTTGCTGCTGCAGGGGAAAGCAACAATATGATAATGATTTGTTATTAAAAACAGTGTACCTTTAAATTACTGGTGCCATTCAGTGGCAAGCTGGAGGAGAGTAGCAGAGGATTTTGCTTTACTGCAGCATTCCTGTGTCTCTACAAGACTTAATGCATAAGCCATTATAAATGAGAATTAGAGGGACTGATGCTGTCTCATTAAAGATACACATGCTTATTTTAAAAATAATAACATATTATACCCCATCTTAAATAGTGCGTATTTGATTTACAGAGAAAATATTTCACATGGCAGTGAAATACAACAGCTTCCTCTGGAGGATTTGACTTGTAGGGATTTTAGAGATTCTTTTTCTTCAGAACCAGACAACAACAAAGCAGCACATCTTATACTAGGTAGTTTTGGTTGGATGTTTCATTCATGTTTTACTGAGACTTTGATAAAGCTGTAAAAAGCCAGTCAGGCCAGAGAAGGAAGAGACCTCACAAACCTTTCAGGTTCTTCATAGCAGATCTGCCTGGCTCTTGCTTCCCTCCCAGAAGAGATGTTGATTTCTCTCCAACAGGCAACACATCACTAGACACATAAAAATGCAAAACACTCAGCTGTTCTTATCAAATTCGGTGCTGCTAGACAAACTGCATTGAAGGAGCAGCTTATGCCAAGTATGTAAATCCCGGCTGGGGAGTGGAGGAGGGAAGGCAACATGTGCCAGTCAGATGCCTAAACCCTTTTACACGTACTCTGTCCTTTCTGCAGCGATCCAGCTCATTTCTCCATAAGAGTCTGTGTCTTTCCAGTTCAGGGCTGATGATATTGAGGGCAGTGTGCCTCCTCTACCAGGCTTCTGCAGCGATCCTAGTATGTTCTGCAGTTCATCTGGTGTGGACAGGTCTGCTTCCTGGGAGCAATAAGTTTTTATTTTCAAAGCTTTCAGTTAAAGAAATGCTAGGATTTCTGAGGATAATCTCTTATGAGGAAAGCTTATAGCCTTCGTCTGTCACAAGGCAACATGCAAAATATAGGCTGGCTACCTTACAACACCTAGTAACAAAGACAAGTTGGCTGATATGAAGTGCCTTGATTCTTTTGGCTTTTCCTTGGGAGGGTACAGGGTAGGTGCAATATGAAGCAGGCAAGACTGGCCATCCCTCATTTAAAATGTGTGAGACAGTAGCCCATATAATTTGCCCTCCAAAAATAATTATGCATGTGGGCCTATGACTTGCCAGTAATTAGGTGGAAAATGTTTGTAGTCTTAAAACAGTTTTTGCAAGGTGATGAGCCTGCAAAGAAAGGTTTGTGAGATATGAATAATAAATATGGTTGTTCTGTTAAATGCCTGCTTCAGCCATTCCTGGAGAGTGATTTAAAAATGTTCCCTTGCTCCACTTATCCTTGCTAAGTGGTTTACAGGAAGGATTATTTTAGCTGTAATACAGAAATGCTGACCAGTGGTACAATTTAATAATCCAAGTGAGGATTTCTTTCAGCTGCACAACACTTTTGTGTCAGGGAAGATCACCAGTGAGGGTGTTTTAGTCAGAAAAAACAGCATGTCTTTGTACAAAGACAATTTTGTTCCTTTGGTGTCAAAGCTAATGCTCAGCGTATCTTCCTGTGGGGGCCACGGGGCCAATCAGTAGGTAGAAATAGCGGCAGTATGTTTCTGTGGTGGAGAAATCCACAAAACGAAAGTGAAAACTGTATCTGAATTTGATAGAAAGCCCCAAAACTGCTTCAAGTGCCCCAGCACATGCAGTCTGAGCCTTTATGCTTTAAGCACAACAAAGGAACACCATTGGAGGAGAATGGGTTTCTGAAAGCATTTGCTTCTCACCTTCATTCTTGTGACTTCTCAGTTGCTGGGGAGGGGAGAGGAAAGCACTCTTTGCCTGTAATTGCCATGGGTAGCATCTGTGAGGAGAGAGAAGGATAGATAAGGAAACAAATCTGTTTTGCACGGGATGAGGTGTACAGATGGAAACTCTGGAGGCTGCGTCACCAACAGGTTCCCTGGCACTGGCACACTGAAAAGCTTATGTGCTTTGTTACTTTAAAGCTGTGGCTTGCCACTGGATGTTGTATGTTCCTGATTATAAGAAATACAATTAGTAATACTCTAATGGCAGTCATACTCTAATGGAAGAGTTGAAGAAGAAAAAATGAGTGATGGAGAATGTATAGTGATTCAGAACAGGATGGTGCAGGAAGAAGTAATGCCATAATGTTGGTCCTAGCTAGATTTCTCGTGTGCGTATACATGTGGAATTCAGGCTGTGCCTGACTGAAGAAACTGAGTTGTATTGTGCTTCCAATTATGTCCCAGTAAAACAGCAATATGCAGGCACAGGACCTTGGATGAGGATTTAAGTCATTTGCCATTTGACTTATATTTGGGGAATATTTTTAAATTAGGTGAGAATGCAAATAAGCATTTGAATGGACCTCCTGTCCCTCCATCCCTTCTCAGGGGAAAATGCAGTATGGAGATAACAGTGAAGTGATGATATCTGAAACCAAAGATCCACAACTGACAAAACTGACTTTTGTTATGTGTCATATTTAAGAATGAAATGTGACTAACTTCTTTTGCTAATAATGAGACTTAGATTTAGATGGACCCAATGAGTAGGAGTGACAGAGTCCTGGTGAAGGTTTTCAGGTATCCATCTAGTTTTTCTGCCTAGTAGGACAGATACACCTGACCAGGCCAGCCATCCCTCTCAGGAGTGGCCAAGAGTCCCAGAATTTTGCATTTTATTTTTGTTATTGGCCTGGGTTAGAGTAAAAGGAACCATGAATATTTTTGAGAGGAAATGTGGTTAGTTGGCAAGACTGCCCTGCCGCCTGCTGTAGCGGGCTGACAGAGTGCTTTACTCCAGGCATAGTGTCTGTGTTGGGCTTTATTATTTTTTCTCTTTTTTTTTTTTTTTCACTCATTTCGCTTTAAGTATAACTTTGTTTTGTTTGTTCCCCTTAAGACCAATTTAACTTCAATAACCTGGTAACAGTTTGAATACAAAAAGACTTTGTTAAGAGATCCACACCCTCACACACACAGTCCACACACAGCCCCAAAAATATACACCCAGCTATTTTTTGGGGCAGTAAACATTAGAGCAGTCTTTCACAAAAGAGCCTGACTTCTCAGTCCTGATGGTTCTTACAATACTGTTTTGACTCCAGAAATTATATACGATAAAAACCTTTGTGCTCCTTTAAAGGGACAGAAAAGCACAATTTTAAGAAAAAACAAAATACTTGAACTAGCTCATCTTGTAGGAGAAGCAGCCTTTGAAGCGGTGAAGTTTGTTGCTTTGCTGTGTCTCAAAGAGATAAAGTAGGGCAAGGTTGTACAGTTCTAGAAACAAAGTTCAGATCACTTCTTTCCTAACTGTGCATCCTAAGCACAAAACTGTGCCTTTGCTCCATGTTCCAAAAATTATATATTAAGGTACTTAAGTATATTGTATATTAAAGGAAACTGAAGTAGAACTCAAAAAGCATTTAAGTGGTGGTAACTGGGACAGATCCCCTACTGCAGATGGCTACTGCACACCTCTTTACTGTGTTTTCTGAGATTTTGACCTCAGTACATCATGATGACAAGTTTAGCTGAGAAAACTGTAAGTGCCAGTCTGGAAAAATTAAGATTCCCCCAAAGGTATTTGTGTTCTCAGAAATGAGTGGTTAACAGGAAAATAAACAGTCTCGTAATCCACCTGTCGTTTTCAACAAAAAATTATTATCATCTTCCTAATTAGCATTCTACAGATGCAAAGGAAACACAAAGCCTACCATGGCAGGAATGCCACCCAAAACCACCATACAGTTTGTTTTCTAATTTTGTCATTCCACAGCTTGCACAAAGAGCAATTTTCTGTCTGGTGTCTAAGCAAAAGTAGAAGTCTTGTGTCCTGGACTCAGTTTTGTAAATGACCCTTTGGTCCCATGGGGTATAGACATTTCCCTGAATTTCTTAGTTATGTACTCCTCCTTCTCATAGCTCCATGGAGTGCCTTTTCCTTTGCACTTTGTCTTCTGTGTGTTCACTTGCCATTTCGTGTTGCTAAGAGGCTCCTGTAGAAAGCATGCAGAGCTTGGAGGGTGCACCTCCCTGGCAAACCTCAAAGTGATGCTCAGGTGAGATCAGTGCAAGGTCCTGTGCCAAAGTACTCGTTGCCTCCTGACCCAGGTGCTGTTGGGCTCTTGGCTACGGCCAGTCTTCTTCCATGAACATCTTGGGAGAGTCACAGGATGGGTGTGATGGAGATGGAGATAGCTGTCCACCTAGATCCTAGTGCATAATGTGGCATGAAATTGTCTAATCTGATCTATCCCAGGAGTCTTTAAAGAGAAGTGGAATGAGTCTGAATAGTGTTAACAGATCAACAGATCGGTCAAGAAGGGCATAGAGGCTGTTTAGCCATTTATTATGATTTTTAAAGTAACTATTTTAAAACAATTATTCTTTATTAGTATTTCACTGTTACCAGGCATGGGTTTAGAATTTAGCCAATGTTGTGGGGTAATTCTTTGATATCTTATCTTTTTGTGTAATATGTAGTTGGTTGTAATAAAAAGATACCACCTTGCTAAAGTTAACCACTTGCTAACTTTCATCCAAGATCATATTAGATCTAATTAGACATTGTCACAGCAGGATCACACCACAAGTCATTCTGTGCCATGAAATGACAAGAAGAGTAATTTTATAGAGAGGGTGCTCATTATGAACAGTGAGGAGCAGTTTGAAAGGGGGAATTACAGGATTGGAACACACAATTTTGCATAGAGATTGCAATTTCTATATGATAAGAGTTAAGAGTCCCTTAGCCTGCTGTAATGTGTATTTTTTGCTTGCTATCTGAGTTCCATTGTTGACACTCATGAAGGCTGTAATGTGGTTTTGGATTTGCACTGATGCTGCTGAGTACATGATGCTTTTTTTCCCCCCCATTATCTTTATTTCCTTTTCCTTCTCGCTGCTCAACCCCCACTTGGCTCTCAGCTCCCAATGACCGGATTAAGAGTAAATCCTCAACTTCCTGAATTTTAAAATCCTTCTGTGATAAGCTCCAAACTAACTGGGATGTTTTATGATACTGGGCCATTATATAACCAAAGGCCATGGTTTCTGTTTTTAAAGACCATGTATTTACACTGGCCCTGGCAAAAGCCTCTGCTCACTTACATCAGTGTGTCCCAGCTGGCTGTGTAAAGGCAAGCAGCAACTTTATTTTGTAAGCCTTACTTTTCTTAGGGCTTCTTCAGTATTTGTTGTTTTCTCTTGATGGTTCAGCTCTGATGACCAACTCATTATGAGAACTACTTTTCAATAAGAAAGAAAAAGCAATTGTGGTTTCAGAGAAAAGTTACAGATTTGACTGGGTTACAGTTTAAAAGCTCAGAAGCTTGTCAGTGAAGAGAGTAAAAAAACCAACTCTGAAAACTGGTCTCGAGAATTTGCCCTTTCTTGGTCTAACTGTAAATGTAAATAAAACTGTAAACATAAACAGGAGAGTAAGTTTTTGAGGGGAACCCAATACAAGCTATAGCTTTTGCTCAACTAAAGCATTATAAACCCAGGTTTGTTCTATGGAAATCAGGCAGAGTAGTTTTCAGAGTGACAAAACCAAGGTATCCTGGGGCTATGAGCTATACAGTTCTGTGGAGTCCAGAGAAAAGCTGACTCAGTGCCTTGGTGTTCAAACCATACACAAACAAAATAGTCCCATCTTATTTGTCTTCCCTTGCTGGAGGGAGATCCAGAAGAGGAATGCCATGCTCTTGCTCAGTTTGTTTCACAGTATTTACATGTCTGTCTTGTAAAGACGTGCTTTTGTCTGGAGGGCTGGGCCAAGGCTATCCTTCAGGGAGTACACAAACCTGAAGATGTCTCCCTTAAAAGTAGCAGCACCACAAATCAAATGTGGTGATGGCAGATAAAGCTTTTCCAAGAGAGTTTAGTGACAAGGCATAAAACCTGGACACTGCCATTGAGAGCAGTGATGTGCTGCAAGATGTGACTATTCCTTGCAAGCCTCCCAGCTTTTAAAAGTTTATGACAGCTTCAGAGTCATTTTGTAGTCCTTTCTGCTACTGCTCTCTGCTATGTTACTGGAGATTAGAAGCTAAGAAAAGGCAACCAAGAGTGTCACTGTTTTGTAAAACAAAATATAGTATAATCTTTGCTTTTGAATTATTCTTTTAGTTACTGTGTTTCCTGTAAGTTGCATGTGATGGCATTTCAAATTGAATTTAGGGAAACAGAACGTTTTTCCTCCACCCCCTCATTAGAGAAAATCATCTGCATAGTTTGATGACCTATTTTCTTTTATTCAGGAACTTGTGAGAAATTCTGTCTTGCCTGAGTACTCAGAAAGACTCTAAAAAAAAAAGTCTAGTTTTTGAGATCATAGCTTTCTTTGTGTAAAGTCCTACTTAATTTGTGGATTAGTCATCCAAGTAACCTAATCCATATGCTAAAGTTCTCATATAATTGAGGAAATACTAAGTAGACAAGCTGATATTTTTTAGCTGCCCTTAATTTCTCACCTTGCATTTTTATTAAATGCAGTAGCCAAAGTAGTGATTTAACCCTTTTGCATGTGTTTTTTAAATGCCCACATAATTTTAAACCTGTTGGTGCCAACTACTACGCCCCTCACATGTATCTGATTTTGAGTGGTGGTTGTTGGGAGTAGTGGTGCATGTAGTGGACAGCTTGAGAACTTTGTTATTAATAAAAGTTTATACCTTCTATTAGTGTGCAATAGGCCTGGGAAAATTTGCAACACACATAATGACATCGCTAGGAATTTTTATTCTAATAGTAGTACAAAGCAGTTTATTCTGAACATGGAGATATTTCAGAATGCAATCAGAAGTCCTCTGCAGCTCCTGATGTGTTTAGAAGTTCAGAATTTCTCATATTGCTTTTTTTAATTCTCTTAATCTAAGGACTAGAGCTGATAGCTGCCTTCCACATGTAAGCATAAGGCTACAGTGACCTGAATTTTAAATATTTGCTTTTTTCTTAACCAAGAATAACAGAGTTGATTGGATACCATCCAGAGGAGCTGCTGGGTCGTTCAGCTTACGAGTTCTACCATGCCTTGGACTCAGAGAGTATGACCAAGAGTCATCAGAATTGTAAGTCACATTCGTTTTTTTCTTCATAGTTTGCATGTAAAGCATAATTTGTCGGTACCTCAATAAGTAGTTGAAAATAAAAATGCTCTTTGTGTGCAGATATTGTCCCCGAACAGTATTTACACTTTGCCAGAAGGCTTACAGGTTACTGTGCTTGCGTACCTGAAATCTTCTGCTGATCTTTCCACAGGCTCTGTTTTTTGCCATAATTAAAACTAAACTTGGATGTTAGAGAGGAGAACCACTGTCTCTTCAAAGTATAATGCAAGGTTCAGCTGAAAATTTGAAAAGCTGAGTTAGGCAGTACTAACCTGGTGAGAAGTGCATTTACCGATGGCTAGGAGAGTGGGGATTGTTCATCCTGGAAAAGAGAAGGCTTTGGGGTGACCTAATTGTGGCCTTCCAGTACCTAAAGGGAACCTACAAGAAAGATGGAGAGGGAATTTTTACAAGAGCATGTAGTGAGACAGGACAAGGGGCAATGGCTTCAAACTGAAAGAGAGTAGGTTTAGATTAGATCTTAAGAAGAAATTCTTTACTGTGAGAGTGATGAGGTGCTGGAACAGGTTTTCCAGAGAAGTTGTGGCTGCCCCATCCCTAGAAGTCTTCAAGGCCAGGTTGGATGGAGCTCTGAGCAACCTGGTCTAATGGAAAACCCCCATGTCAGGGGACTGGAACTAGTTGATCTTTAAGGCCCTTTCCAACCCAAGCTTTTCTATGATTATCCTTTTGGTGTGCCATTGGGCTCAGCAGGAAGAGCAGCTATAAAGGGAAATACGAAGAGCTTACTGCAGTGTATTTTTGAATGTCTGTCTTTTGCTACCAAACAACAACTATCTTCCCCATCCAAACCAGATGTGCAAGGAACCTTTCTAAAAGTGATATTCATTCTACAAATAATATCTACAGCTGGGAACAACATCTTCTTGTTACTCTTATGCCTAAATGAACTGCCAGTTTTAGCTGTTCTTAATGTAAAGTACCTGATTTACTCTGGGAGCAGAGATCAGATCCAAGATCTGCTTCCTCTCTTCAGAAGGCATATAGTTACACTTCCCCTCTCTATCGCATAAGGTGTCTTAATAATGGATTTAAACCTTCAGTCTCTATCCAGCTGGTGCTTTGGCTTGAGACAGTGCGGTGCACTAATGTACAAATGACATTTCCTTGGCTGTTATGGCGCTGACCCAGTGTACTGGAGAGTTCTCAGCAACACATCACTAAAACCTCTGCTACTGCTCTTTTTATAGACACAAAGCAAAGCTGCTAGACTGCAATCTACAAGCTCAAACCCAGCCCCCCCCCACCTTGTAGTTGCTATGATAAAGGTCTCCGTCCTCAGGAAAAAGCCCATGACATAGGTCATGTCTGTAGGGAATTGCCCACCAAATAGATCTACAGAAATTATTTCTGTACTTCCCAGAGAAAAGGATCAGCAAAGAATAGCTGTCTGACCATAAGGGGAAAAGGGAATATCTGTTAACTCCAATGGCAAAGATTCAGGACAGTTTTAAGTTGAAATATTTCTTGAAAGAATGTTTGGCAGTGATAAGAGTTGTGTGCTGTAAAACAGTGTTGATACAAATCATCCTGTTTCCAGAGCTGCTTAAAAGAAAAAATAGATCAACCCATACTTAGCGAAAGTTATTTGGGAATATATTTTTTTAATTGATTCTTATGTAATATTTTACTGGTTTTAACAGTGAAAAGGAATTAGTGATAATTATAGATAGAATGTTCTTATCCTATGCTGAGCTATCGACAGTCATCCTGTGAAATCAGAGGGTGTGCTGCACTGGTGCTTTTGAATTGTTGAGTTGCACTTCTAAGAATGGACAACTCCACACAGGGAATAAAATGGGAGCTGGCAAACCCATTGGCAACAGGAAAGAGGAGGAGAGTGAGCCCTTGTTGGTTATCTCTAGCTAGTTAATGAAATGGGAGCACTGAGTTGGGACTTGTCCATGTAAGGATCTCTGGAGAGTTTCTAGTACCCCCTGTAACCAGGCATTGATTGAGTTTGCTCCCCACTCTGGCAATTCAATAAAGTCACGTAAGTGCAGAGTGTATGTCTAGATAACATTTGTGCCTACTGAAAAGGGCCATGTCCTACAAACTTTTGCTGTAGGGCATGAGGACTGATCAAGAAGCAGAATGAAGGCAAGAGTAAGTCTTAGAAGGGTGTTACATCAGCAGAAGTGCTCAAGGCACTGTGTATTGCACAAGTTAGAAATGTTTTAAGATCAAACTGTTTCATAGTGTTTATGATAGCATAGGATCAGCATGGATTATCTTTTTACTGTGAGAAGCACAGGACCAAAGTCTGTGCTGTCATAAATGCTGTTGCCCGCAACATAACTATCAGTTTACATCACCAGCAAATTTGGCCCTTTTAGTTTTTCTAACATAAATACTTCCCATGTCTGCTGGGACCATCAGGCTTCTTACCAACTTGGAGAACAATCAAGAAGACTAAGTGACAGCTGGCTGTGACTTCAGAAAACACACATAAGCCCTCCAAATAGGAAATGCCTAGGTTTCATTATGTGTGCCATTGAGATGTTGTCTAATGCACAGGGTTACCAAGCAGGTATACAGCTTATACAGACCTTACTCATTCCTCCAAGCCTGTAGCTATGCAGAACTTATTAATTTTCCCTGGCTGTATCCTTTTATACATGGAAATATCCACCTCAAAATTCATGTTCAGCACACTTGCTTCTATTAAAAAGTAATTTTTATTAGAAGTATGCTATTGTAGGATATATGTATTCATGCAATAAAGCAGTCATCAATTCTGACAGTGCCAGCCAGCTGGTGTTGTAAAGACGTATAGGAAATAGAGGAAGGAGACTGAAGTTTGAAAAGAAAAACCTCAAGTGAGTCTTGCATAGAAGCAGAACTCCTTCCCTTTCCTTCCATCTAATTTAGTGATAAATCATGCTTGTTGCAGCTTTAGGTTAGTTCTTTTTCTTGAGGTGAAATAACAACCTCATGTTTAAGCAAGCCACAATAGTGTTTGTGTTCATGGCTGGAAGTATAGTTTCATATAGAGTACGAAAGTCTTAATTAGTCACTCTGGAATGGAAGACTAGAGTGCATTTGGCAGCATTTAGCATACCCAGTTTTTCATGTTACACAAGCAAGATGAAAATTTCTGTCTTGTTACATAAATCTACACAACAGATTGACTGTAGAACTGTATTTTCCAATTCAGCAATTAATAATCTATAATTGTTTCCACTAAGAGCTGGTCTTGTTGCCATTAAAGCCAATGGGAATTTTGCTGCTGACTTCAGTGTGGAGCCAAGTGTCACCACCTGGGATCTGCGACTTGGTAGTACATAGCAGAAGTTCAACAAGCCTTCCAAGTGAATCATGTTTTTGTGTTCTATTAAATTCATCCCTACCTTCCCCCTCTCTCCACACAAAGATAAGCAATATAATTGGAGATGTTGATTCAAATGTTACTGGTTCTGAAAAGATACAGGTAATGTATACTTTATAAAAAAATAAAGAAGTGAGAAGTTCACTCTGAAGGCAGATCCTTAAATGTAGCGTTGATAACAAAGTCAGCAGTTACAAGTGTATTAGTAATTTATGAGATTACCCCATGGAGGGATTCTGCTGTACTTTATTATATCAGAACATGACATGCTTTGAATAATAATAATAAAAAAGATTAAAGCAGTAAAAAGCTTCTTTGTAATGTAACAGGCGCCTACACTGTGACTCTTATTGATGAGCTGATGATTAGGAAGCAGTGTAATTATGTTTCACAAGCAGAGCAGAACAGTCCAGTCACTAAAACACTTTGAAATGAAAGCCTTTTGATTTTGTTCCACCAGAAGTATTTAATCAATAAAAGTAATGTTCTACTTTGTCTAAATAAATTAAATGAAGGATGATTAAATACTCCTAGGAAGAAAACAAACAAACCTCAGAAATAGAAGGATAAACACAGCAACAATTATCTGCAAAACAGTTGTTGCATTTCATAGGCCTGAATTTGTACATTTGTATGGTGGTGATGTAGGAGGGAGTGACAATAAATAGCTTCTGTTAATGGCCATATTCACAAGGAATTTTTTTGTACAAAGACTGCGGAATCAATTTTCCAGTCCTACTGAGTCAAATTGCATTATTTTTTGGGCATTAGTTTGATGGCATACTGATTTGGGGCATAAAAGCTGTTTAGAAGGAAAGGTTGCCAATGTGCGGTCAAAGGTTTGGTTCAGCCAGTTCCCACTTCTGCTGCTACTCAGCACAACTATGTCTGCTTAC
The DNA here is from genome assembly GCF_036250125.1 of Pseudopipra pipra. Taxonomy (NCBI): domain Eukaryota; kingdom Metazoa; phylum Chordata; class Aves; order Passeriformes; family Pipridae; genus Pseudopipra; species Pseudopipra pipra. Next base: position 27,785,166 of record NC_087551.1, read on the forward strand.
AAGTACAAGCTTTTATTAGTATGAGTATTGCTTGTGTATTCCAGCCCTAATTTTATTGCCATTGATCGTCAGTATTTTTCCTGAACTGACTACTTTGAATTACAACAGGCAGGACACCATATTGCAAAATATTGGAGGGCGAGGGCAGCAGGACTGCAGATTTTGCCCTTCAAACCTTTAAACAAAGCTTTAAACCTGAGTTGTACTATCATCAGTTTATTTCTTGAGAAACATGGGACAGCTCAAAAAACATGTTGAGTTATATGAACATTATTAGATTCGGTCATATGGGTCTTGGTTCCTTCCAGGCTACTAATTCCAGGCTATTGCAGAGGAACGGCACAGTTCAACTAGAAGGAGAAATACAGTAGTTTGATGGTTTTTTTTCTAGATAAAACAGTCCCATTTACCATTCTTAGTTCTGATGCTTTTTTATGACTGATATTGCTACTTGAGCCCCTTAAGACCAATGCTGTGCTAATGACACCCTAATTTTATTTGTGGTTTTGATGTCTCCAGCTTCTAAATGTAAGGAATATAAAGAGAAACCATGAGATTTTTGATTTTTGGAGGGGTTTTACCTTTGCTTTTTTTTTTTTTTTTTAGTGAATATAGCTTTTAGATCATCTGACTCTTGTATTTCTCAAACACCTAAATAAGGAAACTATAAATAGTTTTTCCTAAATAAATTCACTTTTCTACAGACCAACTTGGGAGCCCAAACCAAGGCACTTCTAGAACAGGGACTCTCAAGAAACATTGTTAGCAGGCATTATTTTGGGGGAAGTTGGGATATTATATTAAATTTTTAAAATCCCATGTTTGGATCTGAAGACTCAGACCATCTCAAGAAGCCAAATGCCAAAACTCAAATTTTCAATCTTGAGTGGAAACCTCAAATGAATGTCCTCTTTTATATTTGAAATGGCTGAGTTTTCCCAAAGTTAAGCAGCCTTGGTTACAAATGTCTCGGTGCAGTTCTGCATAACAAAAACACAGAAGTGGGTTTATTTAAAACAAACCTTACATGTTGTGTGTTCCTGTCCCTGCTGCATTATTTATATCTCTGCCCCCTTTTCTCAGTATGTACAAAAGGTCAAGTAGTGACAGGCCAGTACCGTATGCTTGCCAAGCACGGTGGATACGTATGGCTGGAGACCCAAGGAACCGTGATTTACAACACGCGGAACCTGCAGCCACAGTGCATCGTCTGCGTCAACTATGTGCTGAGGTAAGTTGTACAGGACAGAAAAAGACACATGTGGATTCATGTGCTGGAAGAAATGCAATATTTGGAGGAACTTTTGAAGGGTCTATTTATTCAGTGTTGTTATTCTGAAATCAGTTTAGTCATGTTTGTTCAGTCTTGTTTACTGATGTTAGACATCGATGAAAAATGTGGCATGCCTGTTCCCATACACACTGTTGAAATACACCACAGCCTTTCTCTTCTGCAGAGTGGCTGCTGTGCTCATACAAAGGAGTATAAAGTCTGCACTGAAGATTTTATTGTGTAACACAACAGCTAGATTGTTTTGTTTTTCTAATGCTGTGACCAAGAGATAAAATTAAGTAGCAGTGGTATCATATGTTGCTAAGAGATGCTGTTTACCACCTCAAAAATCAGGACCAATCAAGAATTTTGCCTTCATTTGGCAAAACTCAAGTTTTTTTGGTCCCAGTTGGGGCCAAAATAGGAAATACTTATTTGAGTGATAGTCTGGGTCATTATAGCCTCGACTACATCCCTTTAAAAAGCAGAGCAACAAAGCCCTGAGTATTCCCACAGAAGTCCTGACCACAGTCTCTGCGTCATCTGAGATGGCGGTGCTCGGCAACGCTGGAACCATGCCTCGCCTGTCGAGAGCCTGGCATACAACTGAGAGGCCAAAATGGCTTGTAGAGCCCCAGCTTTAGAGAGTCTGTACTGCCTACGTTACCCGTATCTTTTATTTGTAGAGTACAAAGTGCCTAAAACATATTTTCTTGTTAGTGAAATTGAGAAGAACGATGTTGTGTTCTCCATGGACCAAACAGAATCGCTCTTCAAGCCTCACCTGCTGACGATGAGCACTGCCTATGACAGCGGCATTCCTGGGACAGAGAAGAGTGACTTCTTGTTTACTAAGTTAAAAGAAGAACCAGAGGAACTTGCTCAGCTGGCACCAACACCTGGCGATGCCATTATTTCCCTGGATTTCGGTTAGTATTTGTATAAATTATTTTCGTACAACAAAGAACCACGTGTGAACCTACATTTAGAAACTTAATAGACAAGGTCTGTTTGCTGTTTGTACAAATTGGGAGTAATGGCTAAAAGAGCCCACATGCTCACACCAGTGGAAAATTTCTGTGAATGAGAGCAGAATCAGGCTTTCTTGCTGACTAAACAACGTGCATTAAGTCTATGCCAACTTATTGTCATGGCAACTAGGAGCAGTGTTTACTTTTAATGAATAGCTGCAGTTATATCATAACACTGCACAAGCTAAAAGCATTCATTAATATTGTTAAAACTCCATCCAGGGACACAGAAGTTTGAGGAAGCCCCTGTCTTCACCAATGCTGTTTTGACACCAAACAAAGCATGGCCAGTGGAAGTGAAAAGCCACCCTGCTCAAGGTGAAACACTGACAATACCGTCCTTTACAATGCCTCAGATTGCACCTGGCAGCAGTACTCCTAGTGCAAGCAGCAACAGTAGCTGTTCTACGGTAAGAAGAGCTTTAAAAAAAAAAGAAAGCATGTTATGTTTTGTATGCAAGTCCCATCAGTATACATAGACAACATTTTCATGTTAGCAGTCCTGTCACATTGCTTATTAACAAGGCCCAGTGTATCTATATCCTTCCTGTACTGCATATACCTTAAGGATCAATGACAAAACAATCAAACAGGAACTATATCCTGCCTTTGCATTGCAGTCCTCATTGTCTCCCAGCTGTCCCTCAGTAATTACTGCTATCTATAAAACAACTAATAGAAGAACATGCTACCACCTTTCAGGAAGTTAGCCTTAAATAAAAAGCCAAGGTAAAACTGTGTGGTCATGAGGAACATTGCTCCACACCATCCTCCTTCTGTTTGTTAACTAGAAAGTGTGATCTTTAGGAAGCTTACCCAACTCTGGCTTTTGAAAGCAGCTCCATGGAGTTCCCCACTGAAAGAATGAATTATTTCATGGCACTGCCCCCAAGAGCTGGAGCCACTCTTAGATGGCCTTTACGAGAGGGTGTCCAATCTTAAGAAAAGCATGGAGATACTGCTGAGCATCTCTGTCCTTGACAAAAATATTTAATATTGAACATTCCTGGTCCAAGATGCCAAAAAACATTTAAACTAAGATGAAAACTAGGTTCCTGTATTTGGTGCCTCTGTTTTGTACTGACAATCTTGTGTTGGAGAAAAGCATATGATAGAAGTGGACAGTTTTGGGTTTTGAGGATGCTAAACGCACATTCAGCCATTTGCTTTTCATAGGAAAGATCTGTTACTGAATAGCTTGGTATAAATGACGTGATGCTAAGCCAATACCGTGGTTGCCTTGCTGCTTAAAACAAATTGTTATTTTCGTGCAGCCCAGCAGCCCAGAAGATTATTACAGTTCCGTGGATGAAGATCTTAAGATTGAGGTGATTGAAAAACTGTTTGCCATGGACACAGAATCAAAAAGTCAGTGCACCTCCCAGGTAAGGAGCTATCTCTTCCAAAAGCCACAAAAATCAGTCCCCTCCTAGCAGACAGTACAGGTGCATATTGTATGTGCAGATATTGTGATACAATACACAAACTGCATTTGTACATACACACCAAATCTTTCATGCACAACACTAACAAAACAATGCACTTTCAAAAACTGGAGTGTCAATTTCTGTCCCTGACTCTCTGAAGCACTAGGTTTGGAGTGTCACTGGTGGCACTGCTAAGAAGAAAGGAGCACCAGAGAGCTTTCAGAATTTGGAGGCTTCTGTGGATTGGATATGTAACATAAGCAGCAATTTTTTTTTAATCCTGACTAATGACTAATGAGCAAACATCCTTTCTAGAACAAAAAATAAATAAACTAATTCTTGCAGAACAACTAAATGAGAGAGGAATGCCCCTTATAGCACACATCTCCTTTAACTATAAAACAGAATCTAATTTTGGATATATTCCTGTTTTACCTCTTGGAGGTTTTCAGAGAGATTTGACAATTACTTGCACATAAAATAACATATGGTTTCTATCTCCTGCATCCTAATCAGGGTGTAAGTGTAGAAATTCTCTCTATAAATAAATAAATCCACTATTGTAACATTACATCAAGTGAGCTAGTGAATAAAAGGTGTGGGCCTGATTCAGCTTATGTAACTTTTGATACTTAATTGAAATGCCTTTGTTAAGAGCTTATGCCTCTTTATAGTCAAGAGAAAGGAACAGGCACTGCTAACTGGTTGCACAGACCTTACACTCGTCTGCATCTATTAATCCTACAGAAGGTTCGGGGTGACTGGAGCCCAAATGAGGTGGTTGCTTCAATTTGCCAACACAATTTGCAGACTTAAATAGGCTGTAGTCCATGTTCTGAAGAAATTTCATCTAAGCCTGGACATAGAAATAGAAATTAAAGAAAGAGAAAGAGTGGACAGATAGGAGGCAAGTGTGGATCAGGATCAAACTCAGTGCAAGACTTGACATGTGTAAACTTCAGTATTGTCAGATTTAGCATCTGTTTGCTCAGGTGTGTCCGACCACATCAGCAGCTTTGGTGGGGAAAATGAGTGTTAGAAAAGTGCCACAGGGGTGTTATGAGCTGACTGGTGGGCCAGCATTGATTATCCTCTCTGTTCAACTTTGGTCAAATGCCAAGAGAAATGGATCTGGGTATGACAAGTCCTCCAAAAGAAAAAAGAATACCGATTTAAGTGTGATAATGTCCTTCCAGCTAAATTTTTTCCACTTTTGCATTTTTAGACACCTTTTTTCATGTAGCTAGATTATAAGAAAGCTGTGTTTTCTATTTTAGCATGAAAAAGCCTGAGGTTGAACTACATGCCGCACGTTGTAGAGTCTTGGCAGACAAGTTATTCAAAGCTTAGCGTGATCTACTTCAGATCACACTGATGTTGCAGGCTGTATGCAAGATGCTTTACTAAATACTGCTCATCTGGGAAGGTTTTTTCCTTCAGTTTGTTGTCTTAATTTTGCTGAAGATATGACGAACATGTACGCTAGCATAGAAATAAGACATCTTTAAACGGGAGTTGGCCAGTTTCATGTAGGTAAATTTTGCATATGGTGATTTTTCAGTTTAACATCTATTAGTATTCCATATCACACTAAGTGCCACAACTATTATTAACTTTGAGTTTCTTTATGAACTTACTTTATCTTCACACAGACTGACTTCAATGAACTGGACCTTGAAACCTTGGCTCCTTACATTCCTATGGATGGAGAAGATTTCCAGCTCAGTCCAATCTGCCAAGAGGAACGTCCTCTCTCTGAAAGTGCACAAAATACCCAGCAGAGTCTAAGTAGCATGAGTACCATCTTCCAACCCGTTGCTCCTACTTCACAGAATCAGTTCCTCCCAGAGAAATATTGCCCACAGATATCAAATGAAAAAATTAACCCTGGTGGTCATGGGTCCCTGTCATCGGTGTTCTTCAACAATATGAGTAGGTCATCACTGCCACCATACCATGACCAAGCCAGCACTCCTCTGTCTTCGATGGGAGGAAGACCGAACACCCAGTGGCCACCTGATCCCCCATTAGAATATGTTCCTGCTAAATGGAGACTCATGGATAAATACTCAGGACCCCTATCAAATTCCCCCTCAGGGCCACCACTACATTCTCCAAGGGTGCCCATATATAAAAAAAGGTAAGTGCTTTTGTAGTATAACTATGTATTTTACTCAGAAAATATTTCGGGGGATGAAAAGGGTCGTAATCTTTAAAAATTCTTTTTCTCAATTCAGCTGGAACAATTTTGTTGTGATAGGCATCGGACTGTACCTCTGGGGAAATAAATGTGGTTCTCTCCCAGTGGCAGTGAGTCTGGTAGAAGCTGAAGTGGGCAAATTTTTCGTTGCCTGTAAGGATATGTGAATGGATTTCCTGCTGATCAGTTTAAAATTACACCATTAATTTTGCAAAGCATGCTTGACATACTGAAAAGACTTACTGGTGCAGCAATAAGCAGGGACCTGTGCGTATTTTCTCACCTGGCATATGTTTCCTTCACAACAAAAAATGGGGAAGAAGGAGGGATGAGAGCACATTATTGTTGGCATATGTAAATACTACAGCTAAGATTTAGAATTACAGGCTCTTTTTCTACAACGCTTCCTCACCTTGTTTGCTTTATTACACATGTAAACAATATGTGCTGAGATGTAGATCAGAGGCTATGAAAGTTGCCTTTCATAGCTAGACATTTCTAAGTAGCTCTTGGGTCTTTAGTGTTGGTCACACTGAAATGTTCAGAAAGTACATAAAATAGTAATGGTCATTTTAAAACCTGAAGCTGTGCAGTTTGCTTTTTGGGATTTCTTGTGGGCAGAAATACCAGTGTCTGAATATGCATCTGGAAAGAGAGGGTCTGTCCCCAGTTAGCAACCTGTGTGTTCATACTTAGTATGCAAAGCAAGGGGACAGACATGGCTCTCAAATCCTTTCTTTCTTTTCCACAGCATTTCTATGTCTGCTTGGAGATCCCTAGAGGCTGTTTATGCTAATCTTTCATTAGTCTTTGATCCAAAACGTCAAAAGTCTCCAAAGATTGTTGGATGACTAATAAAAGGAAATAAAAAACATTTTGAGATCTGTCCACTGGCAAGTCTCAAAGACACCTTAAATGTCTTTAAATGAAAGAAGAATCTGTATAAATTAACCAGATGATTGAGATTTGCTTCCCTGTGCACTCATGGATACCTCCTCTCCACAGGCCCCTGGATGCTTTTGTACAACGAGGTATAGATATAAACCCAGCAAGAATTGCTCTGTCTAACAGTTTGAAACTGAAACGACAACTGGATTATGAAGAACAAGCATTGCAACAGCTGAGTGGGGTAATCATAAGAAATGCACCCCCTTCACAACTTTGGACTCCCCATGATTATCACTGTAATTGTTTGGTTTGCTTTCCTTCACATTCTAGGGAGATCCATCTGTCATTAACCCATCTCACCTAATGTGGAAGAGAATGAAATTTCTCAAAGGGGAAAACTGTTCCTTGGTTACAGAAAAGAAATCTCTCAGCACAAGTGTTCTTACTGGTAAGACAAAGTGGTTTCGCAACATTATACGTTGAAGCACAATTTTAAGACAGGTTGAATAGATACAAAAGCTCTTTCAAAAGGAAATGTAAATAAGCTCTGTAAATATTACACTACACTAAAATTAAAGATCAAGTTGTATCGCTAAGAGCTGAACAATTTAAGGTGCGTTTGATAAATACCGTGTAGTTGGTTTCAGGTACGTTCACACTTGCTTTGGAGATAATGGAAATCAGCTTAATGGAGCTGGGTTTACCTCCTGCTGATAGATACGGTTTCTCTACAACACTGTGTTTCCTTACACATGCATATCTTGTGTGCAATACTACTGCTAGAGCTAGTGCTCTTTCTGGGCTTCCTTTTTGACAAGATGCAGATTTGCTTACGCTGTGACACCATCACTCCGAAGATCATTTTGCTTTGGATTAGTATTGTCTACTATAATTATTACAATGGCTTCATTTAATTTTTTTTCTATTATTTAAATACCAGATGAATTTGTCTGTAACTCAAGAGGTCTGAGCCAACCAATGAATCAACTGCAACTGCAGCAGCGGCATCAACCCACCTGTGGCAGTCCGGGTGAGAATTTGAAAGCAGGAGCATTTCCCCCTCCGTTTTACAGTTCCCATTGTCCGGACTACAGTGTTCAGCCAGCTCATAAAGCATCAGGTAAGAGCTGTCAAATACAGAAATTGGAAAGTGTTGGTATTTAGTTCCAATACTGATTCCATGAAAAGAAAACATATAAAAAAATATGGAGGAGGATGATGAGCTAAGATCCAAATACGTACTGCTTCATAACATGAAAAATTAGTTCTGTGGTTTAGTGTGATACTTAAATGTTAACATTTGTAATATATAAGGAAAAGTATTTTCACCCTTCCTTTCAATTAATACCTTCTTACCTTGGAGGTCCTGTCATCCTCCATCCATACTCTTGTCTTGTGATGGAATTGTTTACATCGTACTAAACAACTTCACTACAGCATTAACATGGAAGGTTTGTAGGTTAGAATCTTAACATGTGCCTTCTAGAAGTTAAATAAGTAATTAAAGGGGACATGTATACATTCCTTTTAATACATAAAGTGAGTGGATGTCAATTTAGAAACTGTTGTTTTCTACAGTTTTCCTCATGTACACTAATATAATTTTTCTTGAAACAATCTAAATTTGGAGGTGTGACACACTTACAGGAGTTTAAGTCAGAATGGTGCATAGGTTAACTCTGGCATATTGACATAAAATTGACCAAAATAAAATCATTACTGATATAAACAGAAGGGGGGGAAGAAACAAGTGCTCTTTCTGGTCTCAGCACCATGACTTACTTCACTAATCTGTTCTAGGTATGACCAGTCGTCTGCTGGGGCCCTCCTTTGAACCCTACTTGCTGCCTGAGTTGACAAGATATGACTGTGAGGTGAATGTCCCTGTTTTGGGTAGCTCTACACTTCTGCAGGGCAGTGAACTGCTCAGAGCACTGGACCAGGCAACCTGAGCGGGCCTGCAATATTCTGTGGCCTATACTGTTCAAAACAGCTTCAGTTTTTAAATATATTTTTGCAAGTAGACAATTTCTAATACCAATACACTTTTACAGGATTTTACTTAGATATTGAACCTGTCCACATTACCAAATAGTGGCCTTTTGAAGTTACTCACTTTATTATTCATATTAAAGAAATACATCTACTGTATTTTCTCTATTGCAATTAAGGTTGTGTTTAGAGAATTTGATTACCCTCCCCTTATCTCGTTACCTGTAATTTATATTCTGAAAATTTTTTTCAAATTTCATGCTAATAAAAAGCTGTGGTATAAATGCCTCATCATGTAATACTTTGGCTGCAGTACTGCAAAGATTTACTTTTATTGCCAAAGATGAATGAAACAAATTTGATCTCCGACCACAGTTTTTTGTTGATCTGCCAAATTAAATCCTTTGAGTCTTTTTGTTTTCCAGCATTTATTTTATTGTAACTTTAATATCTTTTGGAAAAGTATACTAAGGAAAAATCCCAGCCTTCTGCTTCCCACCCCTTCCCTTCATTTTTATACACTTTGTTGGAAGAAATGTGAATGGTGAAATGCAATGTTTGTGGGTATCTGTGAAAGTTGCACGTTGTAAGCTTTTTTTCCTCAGAAGCAAGCCACATTCTCAGCTGCCTTAACCTGGCTTAACTCTATAACCAAGGGAGTCCTACAGCTTTGCCCCAGTGGAGGATTTAGACCTGTGTTTTCATTTGTGTTGAAATTTCTGGTTTTGTTCTCTGTTTTTGCCTTTATTTTTTACACAAAACAGATCTTTTTTTAATTATTATTTCTCTCTGGGTCAGTTGTTAATCATCTCTTGGTACTTTTGCTATATCTATGACACAACAACTTTAAGAGCTGTTTCTGCTAGAAACTAGTAGTATTTGTTATGATGTTGCTGATATTTCAGGAATCGGAGCAGCGGCCAGTACTAACACCTCTGATTAATGTTGCCCTTTTTCATTTTATAAGCTAGCTAGCAATATAATTGCAAGATCAAATCATTAAAACTAAAAGTAGCATTTCCCAGTGTATTAGGCTAACTCAGTTATAAGTAGACAAGAAGAATTAAGGATTTTGTAGTGAGATGAGTGGCCAGCAGTGAGGTCTCTTATTTTTACTTGCCTTAGATTAAAAGTCATTAAAAGACAGCCAGACATTTTCAGAGCTCCTTTCCAACTATCATTAATTGTCATGCACATATTTGAAAAATAAGGCTTTGAATGCTTTTAAAGGCAAAGGGGTTTGAAAGTTGAAATTACAACATATCTAAACAGCAAATTACAGTAAAAGGCAGGTGAGCAGTTCTGACTTTAAAATACATAGACCTAGATCTGTGTTGATATATATCATCTTCTTTCCTCCACTGGTATGAATCACTGTAGCTTCATCGAAGAAAATGGAACAGTGGCAATGTACTATAGCTAAAAATCTGGCCCAGAAACTTAGAACAAAAATATATTTTTTGAGATTTCTGATTCTGCTGAAGCTTGGTGTATAAAATTGCTTTATATCATGCACTGACACTTGCAGAGAGAGAGAGCCTTGGGTTCATAGAGCACTTCAGGGTTCGCTGTGTTAAGCGAGTCTTAACCACACACACTTAGAAAAGCTGAAGACCTTTTGTTATTGGTACATGATATAAAAAAAATATAGTCCCTATTATAGGCAATCTTTCAAGAGTTTATTACCAAAAACAGTCTACTCTTAAAGTGAAGTTATTACTGTGTGGAAAAAATATATTGTAAACTTCAACATCTGATGAAAATTGGCAAGCCAGATTTGACAAATTTGCAGTGCACCGACTTAAGGCTTCAAGGATTAAAGACACTTGAATACTGCTCTTCTGTTTCTTATTTGTGTAGTTTCAGCATTAAAAATGTTATACCCTAACAGTTTACTAAAACACTCTGAAAAAAATATTCCATGTCTTAATATTAATCATACTTTTTATCATAATTATTTCATAATCTATATTGCTGAATTCTTATTGACAATATTATAACTGTATGGGAACTTTAACTTGATAAGGAAATGTATTTTGACACTGATACCTTATTAAAGTATACTGATCCTAAATTCTTTGTGACTCATTTGCTATGAATTTGTTATTTGTTGTATCATTGTAAAACAAAAGTATTTATTAAATTATTTATAGAAAATAAAGGTTTGCATTGATCTTTGAAGAATGAAAGAACAATCAAATGTTACTCATATTTGAGAGCTGGGAAGTAGCATGCCAAAGGTCCATACTGTCAGCTGCTTTGTAGAGTTTACCCATCTTTCCTCAAATGAAGAATTAATGCCCTGCAGCCCACTGCCCTTCTGAAACATGACCTATGGTTCAGACTGCTGCTTCCATTTAAAAACTGTGTGTTTCTGTTTGAGGAGCTGAGGGAGCCTGTTGTAATGCTACCCTTAAAAAACAATTAAGCCAACCAAATGACAGTTTAGAGGCAGAACTGCCCCAGTTCCCCACTTCAGTTTTGGTGGAGTAACAGAAGCCATCATATTCTAGCAGTCCTGATGAGCCCATGAATTTGCTTTCCTCAGCCAAGCCTTCCAAGCCTCTGCTTTACCCACACAGTCCTTTTATCCCAGTGCTGCAGTTAAACAGATCACTCCTTTTCCATATAGGAAATGCCAGTTTTGCCTGTGTAATTACACTGATCCCATTGAAGGAGGACAGACACATTGGGAAATTAATTTCCAAACATGCACTTAAACTTCAGACTGGGTGAGCTGTGTGGAAGCTGATATTGCTTGACCCTTCTGATAACTGCCTTTGAAAGATGCAGTGCCCACACAGGCACCTGTGATCTTCCCAAATAGCAGCAAATCTTCTAAGAACCTGCGGAAGTGGGCTATCATCAACTCCTTTTCTAGATTGGACACTCAGCAAGAGCAGAAAGTAAATCGTTGCTTCTAAATCTGTTGTAATTAACAGTAACCATACAACATCCAGCAGTGAAGAGGGACTGATGGTGTGACTGCAGCCTTCCCGTTTTAAGTATCCCTTGGATCTTGGGGCACTTGGACAAAGACTAACTCAGCATATCAGATCATAATCCAACTGAGGATTAAAAAAAAACCACCAAAAAAACCCAAAAGCACAACAAACAATCTCTTAAACAGAGATGAATCTATCAGATCAATTTCTTTGCAGTCACTAACTGATATAAAATAGTGTTGTCAGGCATTATTATTCGGGTGTCCAAACATAGCTGATTTTTAGTGCTCTCAATCTGGAGAAGTTCCAGAATTTACCATTTCCATGTTCAAAGATGCTGTAGGAACATAGTAGTTAAACATTTCTCATGTTGGTGAGTTTTAGTGATTTTTCCCTTACATATATGAACATCCCAGACAGCTGAACACTGACATTACAATTTACATACCCCAAAGAACCAAACCCTGGCCAGAAACACAATGCAAACTATGTATTAATATTTCAGTTTTGTTCTGCTGAACAAGGATTTATTACAGCTTTTAGATTTTTTTTTTTCCTTCCCAGTAGGCCAGCAGAAGTGCTTAAAATTCAGCTGTACATCATCTTTCATATCCTAAAAGCTCCACTTCTTGGCATCAGATCTTGTATCTCTAACAGCATAGCACTGCACCCAATGATGTTGTTCAGCAGTCATTACATTCTACTGAAAAATCAGCCTATTTCACCAAGCTCTCGTGACTTGGGCTGGTCTCCATCTCTGGCTGATTATCAATTCTATCGTCATCTTAAAATTATCAAGCAAACATTTTTTTAGAACAGAGATTTCACTCAGATCCATGATGTTTATTGAACAAATGCTTATAACAAAATACAATAGGAAATCCTCAATAGGTGATTACTAATAAAAATACAAAAAATCCCAGAGAACTTGGATAACTATCTTTTCAGTCAAGACACAAAGTCCTAAACCATATTGAGATCTGTGGACATCAGGTGATACATCACACTCGCAGCAGTAGGCAAAGCCCAGGTAAACTAACAACTGCTCTGATACTAGATGGTGAAGGTTTCATCTGTTACTTCTCCCTAAGCTATTCACAGACATGCCATACACACACACACACACACACACATATTTATATTATTTCTTTTTAAGAGCTACAGTGGAGAACTGGAAATATTCATCTACATCTAAAAAAAATCATTCTTTTTTTTTTTCCCTCCAACTCCTAATTATAGGCTTTCCAAGAGAGGAAGAAATAACTTCCAAGAAAAAAGCAGGTCCTTAACAATATTTTCTTAGGACAACAAGGTCTATCACACATCCCTGTCCTGCTCCCTTAGTACAAGCCAACAGCTATGTCTGAGCCCACCCCTGCCTGCAGAGGATTCAGGAGTGGATTCCAGGCTCAGATCACTGATGCTTTCTTTAGTTAACTGATGCAACAAAAGCACCATGGGAAGGCTCCAGTATTCTGGATGTACCCCAGTTTTGGGTGTTCACATTAAAAATGCCTTCAAATAAAAATAAAAAAAAAGTGAGAAAAAAACCTTAGCTACTCAGACATTTTTTTTTTTGGTCTGATCAGCCTGCAGTTTTGGCAGCTTGTGATGTGCCTCAGGTCTCGCATGGAACATTTTCCTTGAAGAAGGCCTAACTTCCCGTAACCAAGGAGTTAATTCTCTTCAGTCACACCTCCCAGTTAGTAATGTGGCTAAGATGTCTCATTAGGGATCAGCAGCACATACATGAGCTTGGCTTGCAAAGACTACCTGCGAGACAACCAACACTGGCCTTTGGCACTGGACAGTAAAAGGCAGCTGGAGGCAGCAGCTGCTGCGTCACCCCTTGTCCACCATCTGCTGTGGAAATTGCTGCACCTTAAACGCACTTGGGTTGCATCTCAAAAAACCCAAATCACTTTAGCTTCATTAAAAAAGAAAAAAATATACTATCCCCCAAACTCCTCACTTGAAAAGTCTGTGTTTAGCTCTTGGAACTACAGGCAAAGCTGGCAAGCTAGAAACTCAAAGGCACCTGCATCAGAAAGACTTCCCCCCACCAGGCATACTTTTAATATTATATATTTTTTTAAGCTAATGATTTAGAGTCTAGCTGTTGATCTTTGAAGGACTGCCACTGGCTCTGGTGACTGAAGCTCTGTCTCCCCACAGCACTGGCAAAGGCAAAACAACAGAGAAGTCTTTTATGGCAGAAGAGAACTACCCCAAGCACTGTTTCCTCCAGGTATATTGATGTCATCCTCCAGCATGTAGCTCTAGAAGGACCAAAGTTCCACGATAAACCACACCAACACAGGAGCAGCATCTTGACAGCTTGTTTATCCATCAAATGTTGAATGTCCTCTAGTCTCTCAACACCCGAACATGTTTCTTGGCTGCAGCAAGCAACCTTTATTGTTTAGTCTTGATTCCTGTCCTTTCCTCTAATCCCAATGCCATTTGTCCCACCAGCCCTTAGTCTTAACCTAGGTCTATGGTTTCATCATTCCGATTTCTACCTCATGCTGCCTTCCTCTTCTCCAGCTCACCTTTCCCTCCTGACAAGCCTGCTCCAATCTGCCCCAACTCTACATGCACCTCCATGCAGGCAGCAGTTTTTAGCATGAATTTGGAGACTTCCACTGTAGGTTTTTTCTTGTCATGTGTTTGCCTTGGCTGTCTCTTTGATACAACTATCAGGCAGACCCTCAGCCCTTTTTGGCCAAATGCTCAACTTCTCTGATTATTGAATTGAGCTCATGTTGAAAATGTCCAAACCCCATTCCCACTCTAGCTGCTGGGCATAACAAACCACAGTCTTTGCCCTGACATGAAAGCAGATTTAATGCTCCAACTCATAAGAAGCTAGTGCAACCCCCCCCCCAAGAGCTGCAACATCACCCCCAAGCCATGTCAGATGTTTTCCTCAGCTCTTAGATGCCTGTTTCCATTCAAGCAAGCGATGGTGGGGTATGAATGAAAAAGATTCTGCTGGCTCACAGACAACATAGTCTCTTTCATCAGCCCCTTGACACTGTGCTTCGAGAAAAATCCCAACAAATTTCAGATGTGCATATAATTTATCCTGCAGTTCTGGAAATGAGAGCAGAGTTGAGCAATTCCCCAGATGGCTGAACTCTGGTCTGTAAAGCCAGAACAATTTCTCAGCCATAAGAGGAGCAGGATGGGTTTGCTCTTTTAGTCCTGTCACCACAGAGCTAACAGTAGTGGCAAGAGAATCCATATTTTTGGTTCCCCAAACCGTCTTCCCATACAAATAAGTTGTTTGTTCAGGACAAGAATTAAGCCTGAGACAGAGAGAGGCACGTACACCTGTTACAGTGCTTCCAGATGCTGCTATGTGCTTGACTGACATCAACAAGCTCACTTAGGGTATGATTTCCAGCTTATCCCTCAGTATTTTCAACCCTGGGCAATCACTCCAGAGTTTGGATGTCCAGAACTTGGGGAACCCTGGGTTGCCACAGAGAACAGTGATCCATGGGGATCTCTCTCTGTCCAGTCAGAAAAATCAAAGGTTAACATTCCTACAGGCAAACTAAAACCCACTCATATGTCCACTGGAGAGAGTGACAGTAAAGTGATTACTATGGCAATTCAGCAGAATTTTCCAGAATAAAGCTCTTTCTAAAGACGTTGGCAGGAATGCATTTTCCCAGTTACAACTGTTTATGCAACTGAATTTTATTTTATATTCTCGGGGGGGAGGGGGGGGTAAGGGAGAGAGACCCCAAACAAACCCAGCAGCTTGAAAGTCTTGCTTTCTCTTTCTCAAGATGTTGATAAACACCAAATTTGAGATAGAAAGGGAAAGTACAAACACAAAAACCCCACAGCTGTCAAAAACCCAGACCAAAGCACGCAGTTCTCTGGCATTATTTTGTAGCAGAAGTTGCACAAACTTCTAAGTGGCAAACTGCAAAAATTGACTCATATAATGAGCCTCATGATCAATACAAATATATATTAATTTAGTTCAGCCCCTCCTCCACACAGCAGCACCACAACAGTATTACACTGGATCAAACGAAGCATAAAATGGGTGTCGTCACCACCCATTTTTAGATACGTCGCATGACATCTATTGGCTTTTTTCCTGGAAAAGCAGGCAGTACTAATTGTGTCCATCGCTTTACTGCTAACATAGATAGGGCTGTCCTTAACTGCAGCCCCCAAAACACACTGGAGTTCACAGAAATCAAACCAATGGAAGTTTACTGGGAAAACAGGTTGATCTTCATTATTTTAACTTCGGTTGCAAACATCACAATGGGTTTTCCCATGCCTTGCACAACTACAGAGATGCTATTTTTAAACATATTTACACCTTCTAACACAGCTTGTTCACAAGTTTAGTTTTAATCTTTTGTCAGTTTTTGGAGTGCATACTGTGGTCTCTTTCAGGGCCATTCTGATCACCACAGAAATCTAAAAGGAGATGCCAGCACTGAATAATTTTTGGTCAACTTCCTTCTCTCCTCTCAAAACCTCTCTTCTGTAGAAGAGATTCTGTTTAATAATAGACAACATCTTGAACAATTATGTCCTGTGTTTGCTCTTCCCTAGCACCCCTTTTTGCCTTCCCCAGATCCACAGCAAACAGCCACCCAAGCACTGAGAAGTGGACCTAAACCTGGCTTTTGTAACCATCATCTGTATCTTAATATACCAAATAAGCACTTTAACTCATGCTTTGATTTTTAGAGGGGCTTCTCCAACCCCGGCCACCACCCTCCTTTGCATGTTCTTTCTCACCTCATGCAAAACAAAGAAGAAAGCATCTTTAAAAAAAAAAAAGAAAGTCACTAAAATACTTGTCTGAGTAACTAACAGAGGAACCAGGAATTAATGAAATATCTGGAACTCACTGGTAAGATAGGGAACATTCAAGTCAACAGTACTCTCATTCTTCCTTCTGCAACACAGTCCCTGCTGGGCAGAGTTTCTTTGCACTGAGATTTTGTATTAGAAACACACACACTTAGCTAAATTACAAAAATTCTGCAAACCTATGTTGAAAATAATAAACAGGGTTAAAAGTGCCCAGGCCCAGTGCTCAAGAGCCACAACAGGTGCCTCTGGATGGCAGACTGCCACAATGGCCATACCCAAAACACTTCTGAAACCTGCTCAAAAAAGTGATCTTTCTTCCTCCCCTTCCCTTTTCCCCACATACTACCTCCTTTCCATGGAAATGTCTCAAAGAATATTTTGATTCTTATGGACAAAATCATGTCCTGACTCATACCTAGGAAATAAATCCCATGTGTCTATAAAACGCACACTACAAAGGAGTTGCTAAGGGGTGAGCATTCAAAAGACCCTGAAAAATTAGTCTTCTGGAGAGCTCGTGCTCTCCACAGGCACTTCCAACCCTAGCATAGGAGCACCCAGTGTGTTATATGACAGACTGTGGCCATACCCAGTAGACACTGCAGCTCCTCGAGTCATGGGTCACAAGAGCAGTGGCTGAACAAGCTGCACATTTCATGTGCTGTCCCCAACACAGGTCACCTCTACAAAGTCCATGTCCTTAGATTTAGCACAGGTGACACACAATTCACTTATACAGGGAGCAAGAGGGTAAATAAGCCTGGCAATGCATTTCCATGGTTCATGGAAACACTTTGTGGCTGTGCATCACAGAGCCACGTCACGCATGGCAAAAGTTGCTTAACAGGAAATTGCCCGAGGAAGCTTTTCAAACCCCATACATTCCACTTTCACACCAGACCCCCAAGCTTGACTGCCCGAAGAGTGATAGCTTAGCATACCCACTACACCAGTGTCCAAGTCCACTCTTCCCAGGGAGCCAAATGGTAATGGCAGCAAGTTGCTAGGGCCAAAAACAGTATTGCAGGGTCCCTCAAGCACACTCATGCTCAGCACTATCACATACCTCTCCAATTTTCTAGAATCCCCCAGCCATACCTCCCTTTTCTCACTAACAAGATGCCAAATTCTTCTCTTGAGTTGTATTTTCGCAATGTCCAACAGTATTCAGAAATCCTTTTCCAGATGCTCTTATTGGAAATGCAGACCACACAATTACAAAAGGAGTTCTGGGGATCTTATCTGTACCAACATGACTAATCTTTGAAAGTAGTATTTCAAAATACTTCTTTGAAATACAATGAAACATGCCTTCAAATTGGGCTTTGTTTTTTTTTTTAAGTGAGCTACAGAAGAAAAAGGATGTGCAGTCACATGCATTAGCACACACACTGCAGTTGGACAGGCCTAGTTTTGATAGTATGAGACATACGTATAACTACATCCTTTTATAAGCAAAGAGATATGTGCTTGTGGGACTAAACTCTGTCAAAAAACTAGGCGTTCAAAATCAAATTTTAAAGATAATGTGTTGTAGCTGTACAGTTTATACTAGAAACAGGAGACTGCTGCACCTACACCACACGGTGCCAGTAACCAAAGTAATGCTGAAAGAGTAAATTCATCCTCCCTTCAGCATCTCCCATCAAGATCCAACCAAACAGGTATTTTTGCAACAGTCAAAGAAACAGGACAGAGTGCATTTGAAGGCAGAAGTCAGTAGGATACAAAGAGGCCTTTCTGAAAATAATGCCAAGTATTCTCTCAAATTTTAAAATGGAAACAAGTAGCCTGTCATCCATTTCTACCCAATCATAACATGTTCCTGCCCAACATTTTAATTTATTACATCTTCATTTTTTCTGCCCTATTTAAAAATAAATAAATAAGTAAATAAATCACCTGACAGACTCATTTCAGCTTCTCGGTGTTTCCCATTAGCAGCTACTGAAATGTAATTTACAGGCTCTAAAAAAAGAGCTACTTTGAAAACTTAACTTTTTAAACAGCTCAGAGAAGACGGCTGTCATCCTCTCATTTCCAAGCAGCAGTTTGTGTAGATTTTAGTACAATCAATTCATGTCTATGTCATGTTTCATTTTCATGCTTCATTTTACAAGCCCACTAATCAGACTAATGAGTGTGAATGTGAAGAAATCCCTTTGTTTCAAGCTGAACAGCCTCTGAAACCACAGTTATAATGGCCTTTCTTTGCTTATTCATTTCCTGTTTGCAAGTAAGAGCAAAAAAAAAAAAAAAAAAAAAAAGGCATTACAGAATTTTTCTGCTAAGCCCTAAAGGCAAAAAGCCATCTTAGTACAGTGTCCCCTGTAATTTACAGGAGCTCAGGATGTATATTCATGTAAGGGAGTCACAGTGCTTTCCGCTTTGTGAACATGCTTAAATGAAAGTAAAATCTTATTAACTGCTTTGGTAGGGTCAAAAATATGCTCTATATGTTCCAAAGCGGTGGCTTAAGACGGTCCAGTGAGCAAATGTCTTTCTGCAGGCATCAGAGAATTTGTGCTGGCCTGACCACACTCCCACATGGAGCTGTCAGTTCCCTGTGTGACTGTGTACAACGTGTCTAGGACCTCCACAGAGACTGGGATCTTCCTGGTTCCTTAACCTGTTTAAACCATGAACCACATGTATAAAGGCAGTCCGTGGGACAAGACAGAAGATAGAGGCAAAGATGGAAATTCTTGCTTGGGGATTTGTTACAGAGCCATCCCAGGCTGCAATACAAACCCGCCAGTGCTCCTCAGAGCTTTCTGTCACACGTCAATAGAATACTGAGAAACTCACCAAGAGATTCACCAGGGTATACATTCAATTATGGAACAGTGCCACAAAAGGTGACACTGTCAACCCCCCCCCCCCACTCTGATGGATTTGAAATCGTAATCTCAAAACTGTCTTGGCTTGAATTTGCTCATTCCAAGGTTGGAGTTTTTTTTGGTTTAACATCACGCACAAATCTCCATCCCAATCCTTGCTTTGGAAAGCAAAGCATGTAATAGTAACCACAGAATACTTTGTTTCTGATCCTCTAAATGCCTAAGGAACTGCCCAGACCACCTGTGGAACAAGTGACAAGTACACTGCAGAGTTAGGAGGTCACAGAGCATTCCATGTTTACCATCAAGGTTACTGTGACTGTCACTAGACTTGCTCAGTATGAACATATAAGGTTCAACCATGGTTCAGAGTTCTCCGAATGATTCTGGATATATCTGTAAAAGAGCATGGAGACAGGGAGGGGGCAAGTTTATCTCTTTAGCATGTAGCACAGTGACTGCACAAGCAGCATAGTGGCATGGTTTACACCTGAGGATGGCTCCCATTCAAAGCACAGTGTATCTACAGGCAAAATCCAGACAACCCATTTCCTCCTAAAGCTAAAAGCCAAACACAAAAACACACTACTGCTACAATACCTTCTAGGCTATGACAGAAGTTTTAAGTCCTTCACACATCATCTAGAACATTCTGAACTGAAAGTCAGTGGGGCTTTAGGGAATTAGTGGTACCAGTTACTGACCCTCCTGTTCCCAGCCAGTCCATAGGGAAGGAATGAAGATGGCAGATGATAGATTTATCATTGCACAGCAGGGGCCAACACTACCTCCATATAGGCTCTGCCTGGTTAACCTTCAGCACTTCCCTCAGGGAAAGGAGTACCACTGGTCAGAAGACAGAAGAAGGCTTTTCATATCCTGTCCTTTCCCACTCCTGGAACAGAGACAGGAGTCTTTGTTGATACGTGATACCCATCATGTATCAGCACCCTCTGTATCAGGTGGAGCCTGGTTGTGGAAAGAGATGTAGAAGGACTGAGGCAGAGCTCATGGTGGGTTATGGTACCAGTCTGATGGCTGCTACTACCACAACATATGTGTGTGACTATTACCCAGAGCCTACATCCACCCAGAAAAATGAGACATTTGAAAGTGCTTTTGTTTTCCTCCTTCATAGGAGACCAACTTGAGCCACTCATCAGCAGTACCTTGGCAGGTAAATAAGAGAGATGATGGATCTGAAGAATTCTGTGTAGAAAAAGCATTTTAGCTTTCAAGTATCTCAAATGATCCTCTGATGTTTAATTAGGAATGATTAAAGAGTAAAAAAAAAAGCCTGAATCCTTTCATGAATACTTCATAAGTATATGCTAGTTATTTCAAACAGCAGCTCAGTTCCAGGGTGGCAGAATCCCTTTGCACAGGAGTCGAAGAAAAACAAACTAATCTGTTAAAGAAATAGAGCAAAAAGGTGTCAGATTTCTTCCAAATTTTTTTTTTTTGGTCAACGAACTGGTTAGTAAGCTGAAACAAGATGACTGACTAATGACAGACCGTGATCCCTCACAACCAGCCTCAAGACATAGGTGTTATTAAAAATCAACATGTAACTTTACATTTGAAATCTTTAAACATTGTAGTGCCTCCTAGACATGAGAAAAGAATAAAACTGCCTGAGCAGCTTGGATTTGGCATAGAAAAAGAGGGTTAATTAAGGAGTTGGGTTATTCCCAAACTGTGCTGTTCAAGAAGCCCCATTATACCTGCTGCACAATAGGTGGGATCCATTTTCTTTCAGCAGTGCTTAGGTCAGATGTTAATTCAAGACAGTATCACATTTAATAAATACTCCCCTAAGACAAACTACCTTCTGTCGAAAAGAGGTGAGTTATGTCACTGGGAGTACTGCAAGGGAAAGCTCACTGAAAAGGAGACATGGCAACCTATTCTCAAGCAGCTTTGAAGACGGAAGATGGAATACTGTTTAGAGCCATCAGGGATACAGGAAGAGCAATGGAAAAGGACGATGGAAGTGGAGCCTTTACCACTCTACTACACCTCCCAACTTCTCTCTGGTTTTTGGCACAATCCATGTTTTGCCGACCTGAAGAATGTCCCCTCTGTGCTGCTGGATGAAGCTCCCACGCTCAGCAGAGGAGGGGATAGTCACCACCTTGTGAGCATTGCCCAGGCACGCTCATCCTCATCCGGGGGGGCCCGGGGGGTAGGACAGGACAGAGTCCCGTGGCTCCCACGCAGCTGTAAGGGCAGCAAGCCACACGCCACGGGTAAACCGGCAGACACGTCGCCACTCCGGCAGATGTGGAAACAGCCTGTGGAGACCTTCCTGTGTGAGGGCTCAGCTGGCACGGGGGCTGCCCTCCCATCCTGCCCCCACCACAGCAGCTGCACGGCCCAGCTGGACACTGCTCTGGCCAGGGGGGACTGGCACGCACTGGCACGGGAAGGAGGGCGGGCACAACTGAGAGGGCCAAAAAGCAGCATGGAGATAGTGGAGAAGTGAACAACAGCACTCCCACCACAACATGGCACCTCTTCTTAGAAAGCCTGTGCCCCAGAAAGCCACAGGGTCTCACCTTCCCCCTCCACGGCCACAAGAGCCTGCTGGGTGCACCAAAAGGCACCGGAGCAAGTGGCAGGAGCATCAGTTTTAGCAGGAGGACTGAGAAATGGAGACCAGGCCAGCCAATCCTCTACAGCAGCATTTGCTTCATTTTAGCACCAGGTCTGCAGACCTTGTGAGGGTGCTGAGGAAGGTCCTGAAGGTTAGTCTTGAGGCTACATTTGAAAACTGAGAGGGTATGCTGCATGGGGGACAACAGGTTCCAGAATGCTGACTGGGGGAGGAAAGAAGACTCTGCAGCCACACAGGAAGGAACCAAAGGTGTGGAAGGAAGATAGGGATAGCAACCCCTTTTTTCATTACCTCACTAGTCCATTCAGATTTGAAGCTCTCTGGTTGCAGGGATTTTTCTTTCTGTGCTCATTTTCAAAGAACCTCCAAGAATGGAACCTTGAAGGCATTTGTGATTCTACAGAAATTTCCTTAGATATAAATAATACTAAACATGACAGAGAAATTTTAGTCATGGGATGACAACATAGAGGAGGTATTTAAATCAGCCTCTGCCTCTAAGCACTTACCATTTACCAGTAATGCTTTCACCTTATTGGTGTGCACTTCTTTTTGGCTTAACAATGTTAACAGCATTACATACAAATCTCCTGGGCAATTTTTCCTTACCTCTTCATGCCCAGCCCATCTTTTCTTACATCAACAAAACTAGAATTTAACACAAATAATCCACAGGCCTGCTGACTGGAGCACTTCCTAGCTAGAGAGAAAGCGTCACAGGTTCACCCTTTTCCCTTGCATTCCCAAGGGCGTAGCACGCTCCCTGTTTGATGGACAACCTTCTGTCTTCAGCACGTATGTCATTATAGCTAAGCAATTATAGCTAACAGCTAAGCTCCCAAATCCTAATCATAGATAGTGGCAGGGGTGATGCTGTGAGCCTCAGTTAATACATATTAATTTAAACCACACAAATTACAGCCTGAGGCACTGACCACCCTGGACACAATGAGGCCTGGGGCAGTTAGAAGACACCCCACCCGCTGCCTCACGCACCCTATCAGACCTGCCCCTGTGAAGTTAAAATGCTGAATTTCATCTAGAGTTCCAGTCTTGCAGATGTTCCTACACAATATCCCAGCCCAGCTGCTGTTCTTGCAGTTTTTTAATACTCTGGAGGACCCACCATATCTTTCTGAAGGAAGTTCAGCTGCACAAAGTGAGCAAAGACAAACAAAGCTAAGTAACAAACAGTGCCTCGATTCCATGTCAAAACTAACAACCATGTATTGCTTCGACAAGCAAAACCATTTGCAGAACAAATGATAGTCTACAGTCCACCAGCAGAAAAGGCCACATTGTTATGGTTATTTTTCGTGCTTAACCCTTACCATCTCATTTGCTTTTTCCTTCCACATGCTCAGATAGTGCAGTCTGATCTCAGCGGGGAGACTTCTAAAATTCAGCAGAAACGTGTGAAAGAATGGGAGCCTATTTCACTGATTTAAACATAGGAAATCGACCTAAAAACTGTCCTGAACTGTCAACCACCTTAGGAAAGCAAGAAACAAGAGATATTGTACTACTAAAAGATTTTCAGTTACAGCTCTTCAATAAATTTTAAAGTTTATTCCAAATTTTTTTTCAATATTTTCTGCAGAGAAATTGTCAAGAAATGTTACAGAGTATCATGAAGGGCAGGCACTTGGAAACAAAGGAAAAATAAACACTGAAACTCCCAAATTACCATCTCTCCCCTCAATTGGTTTAGATGTAAAAGGACAGCTTTAAAGGTAGAATACATATGCAGCAGGAAATATATAGAGTAATACGCTTTAATGATTAACTGTGTGTGGGAGGGAAGAGACAGGTTCCTTATCCACCCCCCCCCCCCCCCATATATTCAGGCAAGACCTGAAGAAGCATTTACACAGTCCAAAATTAGTTACTTTTCAGGGAACAGAACAACACAAATATGTTATGAAACAGACCAATATAGTTTAACAACAATAACAATAAAGGAACATCACAACATTATCTCATTTATTCTTGGAACTTTGTGTTACATGTTCTCACCCATCCACCCTTCATACTTATTCCAGGAACAGCAATAATATGTGTATATCTTACTCTGCAATCTTTCCTCACTATAGAAACATTTTTCTTGAAGTATTCTTATTCATTCCTCAAGGAAACGTTAGCAGCAGCAGATCTGATCACGACAAATGGTTAGACACTGTTTATACTCACAATAAAAAAACCTCCTAACAGACTAAGCCCTCTGGGATGAGTAAGCAGAAATGAAAATCTAGACCTGTGCAACTATGCCATATCTTTCTTCGTTAAAACAACTGTGCAGCACTGAGTTCAAAACACAAACTTCATGCCTCTCCAGTAAGCAGTGGGGAAAATGACCTTATTTTTTCTACACAGCTTGCCATTTAGCAATATTCGTTTGAAGGACAGAAAAACACGGGCAAACGAACTCAATCATCCCCCAAGGATCCCTGAAACATTTTAACCCTGATGAAAAGTTCTTAATGGGCTCTTCCCAGAAGCACGCATATTTTTTCATAAGCGTTACCTAAGAAAAGTGAAGCAATGAAGCACACAAATGCCTGTTTATGTAAGCCCATTCGTGTGCAAACATGCGCATAAATACCCAAGGCTGAGACTTGGGATCTCATTCTAAGGTACTTTGAGTGCAAATGTCTCGGCTTCGTGCAACAAGATCTTAACACCTGAGGTTCTGGGTACGGGAACTTCCACGGTGAGAAATCGGACTTGGTCAGGATGACATGCAGCCAGAGTCAATATTTGGTTTCTGAAGGCATCAAGTGTTTTGCATATATAAACGCTGAAAATTTAGTTAAGTAAATCTCAGACATACACACAGCTAAATTATATTGAATTTAGTTATAGATCCGCCGCACGATAAGTAAAGCTTGCCCACTTTCGGTTTAATATTTGCAAAAACACTTTAACAGTTTTTCCCCTCTTCTTTGTGCTACTCGGTTTTCCTAGACCACATAGAAAAGATGCATTTCACTGACAGAGTGAATTGTTTACCCTTCTCAGGGGTGACAAAACACAAACGGACTCTGGTCTGGAGACTGAATTATCTATGCAAATGTACGATTAAGACAATATGGCCTTTTGAGCATACTTACAGATGCAAACCATCCTATTCAGAACATTTCCAGTCGTGGTATGAAATGCAAAGAAAACAAAACCTCATTAATTTCGCTGTCCATAAAGGCAAGTTTTTAAAACTGGCTTCTGAATCCATTAGAGTGAGCAGAGGACTAAAGCTCCTTCAAAACCTTTCTTGGCATGGCCTGCTTATCTACGGGAAACTCATAAAGTCCTTATTGTGATAACAAGTGATCATCATGGCAACAGCTCCCACAATCACCAAGATGCCTTCTGGGCTGTTCATGAAGGAGAATCAGAGGAATTACACAAGTACATAAGGGTTGAAGAAATTATGCTAGACCCAAGATTATTGTACGTTTCCTCTTCACTGTGCTGTGACCTTCCACTGTAACCTTGCGTTTCCTTTCCTCACAAAACTTGCTAGCAAAGAAATCTCAAGTCTCTGAATTTTGAGTACCTGTGATGGAAGAAAAGCCTTAGGTCATATTCCCACAATCCAGAGCTAGACTATTTGAATCTGATCCAGATGCCACTCCTAATAGTGATTTTGATGAGCAAAAATCACTGACTAATGATGCCCAGGAGGTATTTTTCCATCCTCTGCAGAGTTATTAGCATCATTCTCAAGATTCTCCATTACCGACTACTGATGTACATTTCTATCACCATGGCATACTGTTGCAACTTATACTCAGTCTAACTTCCTCTCAGTTTTATGCCCTGGCCCCATAGAAGGATGCCAAGAATCACTCCAACATACCATGAAGCAACTAACTTTGCCAACAGGTCGACAGCAGCTGCTCCTGAACATCTGGCTTAACCTGTTGCCAGGAGCATAATTATCACTTAAAATGTTTAACTGCCCGAGATGTTGGCAAGAATCACGATTTCTGGTATGTTCCTTTTTTACCCATATATTGGACAGCAACTACCCAAGACAAACTAGAGACTAGAGAAATCCTTCCCTTCTAGACCTAAGTGGCAGAAATTGTCACCTCGAGATATGACTTAGCACATATTTTGGGCACAGTATTAAAAAAAAAAAAACAAAAACAAAAAAACAAACCACCAAACATTACTTGCTGAATACCAATCTTTCTCCTAGTTCATTTTATTGGCAATGACAAGAGGCAGATTATTACACTGGGCTACTGAGAGTCACCTCTGAACTGCCCTGAGAAAGGGCCTGCCTTTAATCTTGATGGTATATACAAAGGCCTGATAAAACACCCAGTCATAATTAAAAAAGATGAAAGATCCTTGGACTAGCTATTTTGTTGTTAATTTTGCCTATTTGTTTTCACACTCATCCTTTGCATACCAGATAAAATCTCTCTGGTGTCTCAAATTTTTCATGCTCCACACAGGATTGACTTTAACAGTCCCATGGGTTTTGAGGGCATACTAGGACCAATATTACTCCCGAAATCAGAATCGGGGTTTCTTCTGTCTGGAATACGAGAGTGTGAATTGCTGCCAGTGTAACATTTGATATAGTTTAGATAATTCCTCAGCTGAAAGCAAATTTATGACGGAGAAAGAAGATGAGAAGGGAAAGGAGCAAATGAACTTCTAATATTGCTAAGAAACTGCTGGTCAGGCAATAACTTTGTGTTACACAGTTTAACATTTATTTGGCAAATAAGCAAGCTAGAAATTATTCCCCTTTCACGTGGTTTCCTGTCCATTAGGCAGGTTTCTGTCCAGGATATCGACATCTTTTCTGAACATGAACTCTTCTTTGCTAAAAGTGATCCTATTACCCAGACTCAAACATCAATCACAGTTCCTGGCCAAAGGCATGCCTGTCTTAAATTCACTGGTACCTTGTCTCCATAAACTGTCTTTGTTTTTATTCATTAGGTCACCTACATAACCTTGTTACTGGGGACAAAAGGATGTAAAACCATTGCCAGAGCTATTCTTCTACCTCTTTCCCACCTCCCCAGATCAACTCTCTTCTATGTATCCTGTGTAAAGTAAGCTCTAATGCAGAGTTGAGTGCTACTAGCCCAATTTGAAAACTGTATTCTTTCTTATCAAGTACAACCATTAACTTCCTTTCTTAAATTTAGTGGGTTTTGCAAAGTTGAAGTATTCACCTCCTGTGTTTTTCATTATGTTCAAGGTTTTTCAAGCTTGAGTTCGCAGACTTGCTTGCTAGGAATGGGAAGTTAGCATGCCCAAAAGCAACCTCCTTCATTCCTATACCCACTGGGGATTCTCATATCTTACAAGGTGATTCAACACTATAAACTACTTAAATTAGTCTAGCTATTCTTTTGTTTACTGATCCTACAATGTCTTCATGTGCAATGTCTTTTGAAAGTATAAGTGTTGCCAAACCATTGTGGAGACTTTGTTAGTGATCCTGTCTGCTTGGCATAAATGGACAAATTGAACAAAGAGTTATTAAGTTCTGATCAAAATAGCACTTTTTATTTTATTTAATACACAGCTAAAATATAAGCTGAAATATAAACTGTAGTAATGCAGACTTCTACTTGCGAGAATAAAATTTATCCCTTACGCCAGCATGTAGCTCAGAGAAGAAATTACACAAACTCTTTTTGCTTTAGTTTTTCAGGAAGTAAAGTGAAAATAAGCATTTGTTGTTATTGAATAAGATAAAGTGTTTAGAGACAAAAGTGCTCTATGTAATATTCTTCCACCTTCAATATTGACAACACGCATTTAAAGGCTATGAACTCGAAGAGCACATCGTTAAACTCTTCTCCCAAATGCAGCTGTCAGCGTGGAATAAGAGAAATACTTCTCAAGCTGGTTTTATTGTGCATATCTTCAGGACACAGGTGAACACCTATGTGACCTGCTATTGATTGAAACCCAAAATAAGTGTGGTTGTGAGAACTACACCCAGATTTCAGTTTACAGTCAACTTATGTAACCTCTTTCTAAGTCAGGTATTTCAGTGTTTTGTCTCTGTTTTTCTCTATTGTTTTCTCTGTTTTTCTCTACTGTTTTTCTAATTATTTCCAAATATAGAGCCCATCTCATGGAAGTTCAGTATTTTAGACAAGAAATGAATTTTTTTTCCCCAGAAGATAAATATTTGACTGGGCCAATGCCAACAAAAGAGCAGCTCAACAGGACCAAGAACATCAGATACTGATCTTGTAAACCTATGGCTTTCAATTCTGCCTCTACTTATGGAATAGCATGGATTCAGTAGAGCACAAAGGTATTTTCTTGTGTCAACAGGATCATAGCAATGTTCCAGTACTTTCGTACTCTGGCTTTAGTATCTTATGATATATCTGTTGCTTTTAGTAGTCATGTCTCAGTCCTGATTCACCTTCAGTGAACCGGGTGAACTTGATTCATGTCTATTCAGACAGCCACATTCAGGCTCATTGGCAAATCTCACACACCTAAAAGATCACCTGTACTAGGCCTCTTGGCTCACAAAGGTTGCTTAAGCAAGCTGTATTGTCCACCATGTAACAAAATATCTTCCCTTTTCCAGGAGGCCAAATACATTATCTACCCTTCATAATTTATATTGACTTCTCTATATTAGCACAGTTTCTCTGTTAGCAAGGAATAACATGGATCTCAGCTCCAGGCAATTCAGACTTCCTGCACTGTGTTCAGGCAGGCAAGAGCACAACAGGGTGTTGGTTTTTAACCTCTGATCTATCTCCAGGGTGCTATGGTCACTGCAGGCAGAGAGCTGTACAAATATCCAAACGCTCTTTGTTTGCATTGCAGGGACAGAACCACAGCTGCATCTATCCCTTCTCCAACTCTCCAAGGGCTTCCTTTTCTCAAGAACAAAGACTAATGCCACTGTTGGGACTATCCAAGCTGGGAATAAAAGGAGAAGTGTGGAAGCTGTATCTTCAGAAAATGCTGTTCAACGCTTAGTTTCTTGGTGGGAAGAGCAGGAGTGACAGGCTGAGTGATACTAGAGGAGGAGAGAGTGAAAAAAGAGAACACAGCAGGTGGAAAGGGTCACTGAGGTCTGCTACATCACTGGGGTGGGCTCCAATCCCACATGAAAAGTGCAATCTCTTTTCCATCACAGTTGAGTCCTGGATTTCTATTATGCTTGCCAGTAACCTGCACTCAAACTTCAGAAGTTTATACTGAGTACTGCATTTGATGGAAGTCTGTAATGGAGGGATGGGAATACACAGGCAAAGGCATCGACAGGCTATGCAAGTACTTCCAGGAAAACACAGCCCAGATACTGACTCAGCAATAACAGCTCTGCACAGGCTTCCTGTGAATCCTCATAAGATGAACATGTATTTAGAAACTAAAGGCTCTAGCTCAGCCCTCTGTGACTGATATACACATGCTCTTTAATTTCTGTATTTCACATCAACAGGTCTTCTGGTAAAGCTGCCTTGAGATAGGTGCAGCATGATTGCCACAGATAAGTGTTTTTTGGTATGGTCAACCTCAAAGCCTCCCTCAAGCTATTGACAAGAAATTTGTGTCTCTGGGATGTAAGGTTTCCTTGCTTATGCACAGAACAGATGAAGCTATGTAAGATGAGCCACAGGAGGAATATGTTTTAAAGCTGACATAGAAACAAAAGACAATGTTGAAATGCAGACAAAATGAAGTCTTTTTGTTCCATCCAAGATTTGCCATTAACTGAAAAAAGGTGGCTTCCTCCTTTCTGGGGAACAGATTTGATGTTGCTGCAGCTGTTGTGGCTTTATTCAATACTAAGCTGAGCAGCAGAGAACTGTGCACCTTTTGTAATGCAAATACCTTTTTTCCCCCTCTCATTTGCCTGGATCAGCCCTATTTTCAGCTCATGATATAATGTTCCAATAACTTTGTTTCTACTCTTATTTTCTGCTAACAACAACAAAAAAAAATCTACTATTATTGATGTAAACGTAACTCAAAATACTGTTTATGTTTCCCTTTTCTAAAATGCAGAGCCTTTCATAACACTTTATCCAATCATGCATGGCAATGGATTTGTGACAAGAGAGACCCCCAACAGAATAAGAAGAAATGATATTAAGTCACCACTTTGCCCCCTTCTCTACAATTTCTCCTACAGCTAAATACACAATTAAAATCTATATATAATCACGAGTAGGCAGATCTGGGTGGGTGCTTTGCAGCTTCAAGCAAAGACGCAAAAAGGATGGAGAATCCAGAGAGGTAAACACGTTACTCTAATCTCCAAGGAACATTCAGAAGATACTCTACCTTAGACATGTTTTCCATCTTAGGTAAGTAACACAAGTATCAGATCGAAAAAGTGCTTAAATATACTAAAATCTTAAAAATAATCAGGTAAGCAAATCAGGTTTATACAAATCAGAATGTTTAAGCAACATAGGGAAGGAATAGTTAAGAGAATAAAAGTGACTGCTTACGGAAACAGTAATACAAAATTTTATTCTTGCGAAAGCAGTTGTATAATAAAGGGTTGGGTTATCCAACACATAGGTGAGTTCCTGAAATGTCAGTGGGTGACAAACCAGGTAGGAAGAACAACAGACTGCTTGACTACCAGGAAGGAGTTTCTCATATCATCCTTATCTTTTAAGATATCTTGCCAGACAAGGAGGATATGCTCTGAAGTCAAACAGTCTAGGCAACATGTTGAAGGCTAAGAAGAAATTTGTAACAAAACAAGCTGAACTCAATCCCTTAATCATTGGATCATCACTGCTTACCAACACTTGCAATTTAAAGATCCTTTTATGACGGTTTAAAGAGGAAGACCATTTAGTGGATGAACAGAGGTTAGTTGTACCCTGCAGCATTACCGTGTGGGGGATTTTACACCAAGGGAAATGATTTATAAAGATTGCAAGAGCTTTGTTGTATTACAGAATGTTACAGAACTGGGGTTCACATGCTCCCACCTTGCAAATAAGAAGCATCAAGTAGAAGTATGAAAATCTACAGATTTGTCACTTAAGTCTAGCTTTCATGTTTTCTAACTAATTTCACCTCACCATTAACTTTCCACCATAAAACTGAAAGAAGTAGGACGGTTAAGGTCCTGAGGGAAACACTCACCAGCAACTTCTATTTGCTGTAGAGTTTCAAAGGTGTGGACAGTAGCACCAGCTGACTAACAAAGCAAGACCTTTGAACTGCAAATGCAGATTTCGGTAGGGAGATAGAGGATACACTGCAGGCCAGTGTAGTCAACAGCAGGCAGAGGCCAGACAGGAATGAATTTGCCTTACTATGTCAGAAGGCATCCTGGAAAATAAAAATCTTGCTTTTCATGTCACCTTGCTCTGCTGGGGATGAGGGCAGATGAGCACAATAAGAAGCCTTCTAACCAGATGAATCACTTATTTTTTTCCATTTGTAGGACAGAATCCCCTATACCTTGTTTGCTGCTGAAAGACTTCCCCTGACATGCAGGCATGGTGGACCTAACCTCTAAGAAGCACTGCCTTTGCTGTAGACAGGCAGATGTGCTTTCTGCCCTGGAAAGGATAGGTGCTGGAGAACATTGCTTGGGATTTTTCTCTAAGTGCTCTTAGGAAGTAGATTTCAAACAGAAATGTCGCTATGCTAAGTACCAGATGTAGCTACATGCTCCACAGACGGGTTTTGATGATTCAAAATTAGGTATAGCAGCAAGATGGCACCAACTAACTCGAAGGCAATTTATATCATCTAGAAACCATGATCAGAGGGGAAAAAGTAAGAGTCAAATTGTAACCTGCACATCAAACCAGCAAGCACAACAATATCGAGAGCGTGAAATGCTTTGGATCACAGCTAAGGATGAATCGACAGGGTTACCCTGCCTAAAGAAATCTGTGATGCAGAAAGCTAACAGATTTTTACTCAGCTGCTAGAGGGCTTTGAGATGAGCCGTTTATATACTTACATGCACAGACTATAGACCTGATAGAACAGGTAGCATAGAAGAGAGCCCCTCCTTACTAAAGTTGAAATCTACTCCAAAGATTATTTTGTGTTTGTGTGCTCTCTCCTTACAATGAGGAAGAGAAGTTCTAGCCCTAGCAACAAAATCCAAATGGTGCCTTACATAAGACCTGTAGAGCCAAAAGCAATCTAAGCAATAGTTTAGACAATAGTTTTGTATTTTTCACAATATATTTTCAAGAGCTTTATTTTAGAAATACGTAGAAATTATTTGAAAGCTGTGACCTGAAAGAGCACAGAAGTTCATAATGAATGCTGACATTTGCTTAACCTCACACCTCTATTTCTGTTCCTACTACAGGTATGACTATCACTGATTTTAATCAGTGTCACAACCTTTCATGTTAAATCTAGAACATAAAAACATAGAACATGGGGGGAGGAAAAAAATACAGAAAAAAGTTTACTTTCTGTATTTAATCAGCAGCATGACCTGTCCTTAACCCAAACAATATGGTTAATAGGTTTCCTGTGATCATCATGTGATTAGGCAGCCCTTGCACCTGTTGGCATATTTAGGCATATATTTTTGTGTTAACAGCCAGTGTCTCTTTCTAAATAAGCCACGACTACATCTTAAATTGCTTAAGTCAACTTCCTCAAGCAACCACAAAGTAAGAGGTTCTCATGGGAAAAAAAAAGAAAAGAAAAAAGTGCTAGACATCACTTTTTAGTTCAGAAAACCTCAACTAAACCTACCAATTATTTTATCAGAAAAAACAGAAAAGAAATTAGAAACTACTCAGTCAAAACACAGAATAATAGAGTGGGATAATAGAGTCACAGGTGGAAAAATATCTTTATCTATGTTTTATCTTTTCTTTGAACTGCTGTTGTTTTACCCAGATTATCACAGATAACAAGTTCTCTGAGGGTAAACATTGTAGTATTCCTCAACAACTGCTTAGAACAATATAACTAATTCCCATCTGGGGAGAGAACAGAAGTCTTCTGGCACAGGGCACCTCAAAGAGTTGCTCTAACAACTCTCTTATGTGTTTGCACCTGGAAAATAATATCAGTGAAAAAATACAAGGTTTGGTTTGTTTTTTTGGGTTTTTTGTTTTTTCGTTTGTTTTTTAAGAAAGAGCTGAGTGGTTTACCCTATTCCTCTTTTCCCTTGTGCCTCAAAGCGTTGTTACTGATACAGTTTTCTTCTTCCAGGTTATGTTTTAGGGTCAAATTTTGTGGTCATAGTTTACATTACTCCCCAGGTAACCCATTTTGGTCTCATCTGCATCTCCACTCATTCCTTTTTCAGAGCTCCTTGTTGAAGCAGAGCTGGATTTCCGCTCCCTGTCCAAGCAGCACACCCAGCTCCTTTCCCACCAAAGGTGTAGGGGGATGACTGCATCTGGGGTCTTTGTATGTACTGATGCACACACACATGCAAAGTGCCATCCTCCCTGGGTATCAGGCAGTCACTGTGGAGTGAGAAAGTGCATTTGCTTGAGACCATGTCACTTGGTACAGTGACATGGAAACAGCTTTATTTAAGTATCTTCTACCAGCATCATTCATGGTTTTGCATACAGGAATGAATGGGAAAGATAGTCTAATATAAAATACTATGACACTGGCCCTACCAGTTCAACTGTATTTGTGGGTTCTGTAAAACACTGTTCTCTGGAACAGTTAAGGCTGTGCCTTTTTTTTTCTTTTTTTCTTTTTTTTTTTTTTTTTTTTTTTTTTTTAGCACAGGCAAGACCAAAAATACTGCGATTATCAGATTCTGGCTTGCAGTCAACTAGTCACTTGGTACATCCACACCGAGCTTTTGCACAAGCTCTGACCGGGCACAGCCCTCAGCTCAGCTCAGCCTGCTCAAATTGAAGTAAGTGCCTTTTCATAAAAGGCTGCTCTGTGCTAGACACGCAACCACTGCCCAGCATCACATAGAAGACAAAGACTTACGATTCGTTTCTTTCTTCCAGCTTGCTTTTTTTATTTGGAAAAGAAGCCATTTCTGCAAAAACTGAGGGTGAAAAGCAGACTGGTTATCAGGTCAACAAGGAGGTTGGTAGCTTGTAGAAGAATTTGGTAACTAGATGATACAGGAGTGGGAGAGGGAACCTGCTAGCTTTCACCTTGCTCCAAACAACAGCCTGACAAACAACCAGCAGATAAGCAACTTAACCCACCACAAGAACAAAACTTGCCATCATCATCAGATAAAACCCTTCAATTTTTGTGCAGAAATTGTGTTAACCTTCATAAATGCCTCCTATCTCATCTCCCCATGAAGCCATACACTTCCGTATATCATTACTGCCTCTGTAACATGCTAGTGACAACCAAGATGTGGTTATATTGCCTCGGGGTTTATTCCTTGATTTCTGTTTTTGAAGTTGCTGTATCTGCTCTGCATACTAATTATGGTTTTGTACTTCCAGTTTGAAGAATGATGTTCAAAGAAATAGCAAGCAAGAGCTGAATTGCTAATATGAAAAAGTAGTTTTCCTTAGGTTTCCCTATATGGTTTTGACAAGGGTGATACATATGTTTCTCAGGCATATTGGTTGGCTATGAATTAGCCAGCTACAGATTTGGGGGTTCCTGCTTGCTCACATTTTTTCCCTTAGCTATTTATGAAGTTGAAAAGAAAATCTCAAGAGTGTTAGGTTATATTATAAAAATTCATTTGCATGCCCCCAAATGAGCACAGAGAGGTAGTGGCAGGAGGGAAAACCCAATTAATACTGTGCCCTGGCTAGCCACAGGAGCTATCAGCTCACCACAGCCTGATCTTCACAATCCTAGAAGAGTACAGGGGCTCAAGGTCAGGCAGAAACCCAAATTAAGAAGAGATGCTCTCTCCGGACCCCTCCTGGGGCTGTGCCAGCAGGGCTTCAGCTCCAGTGCCCAAGCATGAAACCCATCAAGACAGGTCAACACTAGAATGCCTTTTAGATGGAGAGGGGTTGCTGCCCAGAGGAATGGGACACATTATGGGACACTGGGGAAGAGCGCTTTGGGATTGCACAAGACTTACTACAGGATGTTTAGGAAAGGCACCAGAGGTAGAGAAAGAAATGGATTTAGGTGATTTGGACAGGAGGTGGACGGATGTGAGGAAAACAGAGAGATAAAGAATATAAAAGATTGGTCATGTAAGCAGCTGGCTCCTTGGTACACTTGTCTGGCTGCACTCACAGTCTCATTAATTTCTAGCTTTTGTACTGGTTTAGGGATTCTGTTTTTTATGTGTGTGTGTTTGTTTGTATAGGGGTTTGAGCGCAGCTACTGGAGTGAGATCAGAGTGTGAGTATCCATGTGTCCATGGAGTGAGTACAGGTGTGGGAGGGAGCATGTGAGCACAAGCAAAGCCTGAACTAAACCAGCCAGTGCAGAGGTGAACCAGTCTGAGAGCCAGGGATGTCTATAGGGGCAAGAATACAAGGGGATTGGCTACTCGAGACCAAGGCCAAAAATATATATACTTTTCCTGCCATCCCTCACTAGAGAACCTCTGTCCTCCTCAGCTGGATAAGGGAACAGCGTGCAGTCTTTACTAATTCCTGGGAATACATTACTAGCCTTCTGTTGGCTGGACCTGGGAATGAAGCTGCCTCCCCCATCTCAGGCTGCTGGTGATGTATTTACCCCCAATAAAGTACTCTTTTCTGAATTATTATTACTTGCTCAAAAATTGTTGTTCCTACTCCATACCACAAGTATGTTTCATGATGTACTCTAACTGTAAAGAGGGACTCATATGGAACAAAGTATTGCTTCAGCACCTTGTCTTCTAAAGTTCATTCTGACTTCTAAAAAAAATATGCAATGACTACTATATTATTACTTCTCTGGAATTTAGATCAACGTAACTTAACTGGAAAAAAAAGCGCAACTTAAGAGTCGTAACAGAAAAAAAAAAAAACACATCTATTTTCCACAGGAAAACACACAGACGAGTTTGGTGTTCATAGGCAACTGCCTGATCAGGATCACGATGAACCTCTTAATTTATCCACCATCACACGTTAAGGACCGTAGCCCTTCAGAGAAGATGAAAAGTAGACTTTCAATACTGAACACAGAGAAGACTCTGCCTGAAGCGTGTGCAGGCTATATAAACAGGAAAGGAAACACAGGCAGGGAGAGGCTAAGTGCCCTTCCCCAGGTCATGCACCAGGACCCTGACAAAGCCAGAAATAGCACTCTGACTTCCTGAGCCCCCTCTATCCGACAGCACACCTGGTCTCCTACACGGAGTCTCCCACATGGTTACCCTGCAGACATTGGTCTCATCTAGAGACACCCTTTCAGACATCAGTGGCTCTGCAGAACAGAGCAGCAACAACCTCACAGGAGCAGCACCTTTACTCTTTTCAGGAACTGAGGTTTTAGCAGAAAGAACTGGACCAGGACATACTAGACAACAAGGATGATATTTTAATATTCTTTGCTCCAAATCAGTTGTCTATCCTTTCCTGGATAGTATTTAAGGGATATGTTTTGCACCATAAACTCATAGTTTCTCCTACTACGTAAGAGGCTATTTTTAATCACTGGACAACATCACTGCAGAGTCTAGTAATATGTCTGCTAAAAAAAGCTCGCATTTTAAGCACTAATAAACCAAAAATCAGAGCAAAAAAGAAATCACCCTACTAGACAAACATCAACCCAAATATACAGCACTTTTGTATGCCCTTTCCTCTGAACAGTGGGGTATTTCACCCTGGAAGTCATTCTCAGTGAAGTGAATGCTGGGACCCGAAGCCTGTTTACCCACAAGCAAAATTCATCCAGTGAGAATCAGACCCGGATTTGTTCTTCTTGGTCCTTTTCTACCAGATGCAGGGCAGCGCTTGGGTTCATTAAGTAACTCAGAAAAGCAGAGTTGCAGGCAGTGGTGTCTCATTCAAGAGCAGCATCTGCGTCCCTCCCACCCAGCAGCGTCTGTACTCAGTGCTCTACTTCATACCCCCAGGACTGTTTGGCTGTGTTAACTCAATAAGGAAGTAGGTGGTTTGGTTTCAGTTTTCTTATTCTTACTGTAGCAGAAGGATTTGAGGGAGGGTTTGAAATGTAATCTAAGGAAATTATATATAAAGTTTGTTCTTAAGCCTCTGGGCTGCTTTCTCTTCCAGAGTGAGCACACCTCAGCTAAGTAAAATGCCTCCTCCTTCTCTCCAGGGTTTGAGCTAATTACACATATGTTATTCAGTACTCACATGTTGCTACCTCTCTTTACAGTAACAACAGTCATTCAAGTACCAAAAAGCATAACATTTGTAAATGCACACTGCCTCAGTGCACAGACACACACACCACCACCACATCAGTGATACTGGTAGCATGTCCTGCCTCATGCCAGCCCGTGCTACTCTGCTTCTGCCCCTGCCTCCACCCTGCTCATTCCAACCCGCTGGCTGAAGTTAATCCACCTGAAAAGCCTAGGAGCAGACTGCTCTTGCCTGCTTCCCACGGCCTTTCAGCCCCTTCATGCTCGAGGTTCAATTGTCAAAGCTGACCCCTCTGCAAGGCATGGAGCACAAGTGGCACAGCCCAGGCTGTCTCCTCCTGAGGAGAGCGGGGCAGGGGGAGAGGCCAGCAAAGCACGGCTCTGTGCCCAGCTGCAGCCTGGCACCGGGCAAGGGAGCACGGCACCAGGCGTGCCGGGCAGGCTCCGGCCAGGAGACGAGGAGGGGGAAGGCTCCTCTCACCCGTCTCTGTTTTGAGATGCATTACTTGTATTTGGCAAAATCTTGCCATTCTCCTCAAATATCAGGCTACTCTGGGGCTGAAGAACGAAGGGGCAAGTGTTTCGATGATACACACACAGCCTGGAGTAAACCAAAGTGAATTAAAAACGCTACACCTGGGCAATGAGTGCACACGCTGCCTATTACTAAAAGGCTCCAGCCAAATGCCATTAACCTCCAAGGCAGATCATTATTAGACCATAACACTCAACCTGTCATGTATCATTGTTTCATTAACACGGTTCTGGAAAGCGTCTAATAAAGTCAGGGAAACTGTTGCCTCAGAATTAGCAGAGATTACGAGATTTTCCACGTGGATACCGAAGAGAAGAAAAGGAAGTTTATTACAATAATTCTAAGGGCATTAGAGATAACTGTGATAATTTTGCTTCTGATCTAAAGCCCACTGAAGGCAGTAAACAGGCTCCTACTCTTTTCTTCTGAAACAGTGATTTTATTATTATAAATATGATTCTCCCCCACTCATTTCTTAAATTAAATTAGAGGTTGCCCAGCCCAGAAGAAACCTGTAATGCATGTACCAAAATATTTGCATGGCTGACAAGCTCTGTCTTTGAATCTTTATGAAAGGCATATAATTGTGTTTAATGCAATTTATTTGTCATTAAAGAAATAAGCTTTGATCCAAACATCTTTGCAACAGAGATCCAAAGAAACTAAAACTCCAGGTCTATTTTAAAGCAATGTGTGTTTAACATTCATTCTTCTCCTTATCTGATTAGGAAATTATTCCCTGGTAGATTATACAAATGTAAGAAAAAAAATTATAGTTACGTAACTTTATTAATGCCATATAATTTATGGCTGGGCTAGTTTGTTGATGAACTGTTTTTTTTTTTTTTCTTTTAAGAAGGGTTATTCTTATCTAACTTAGACCAAAAAATCTTCAGGACAAAGTTTATTGACCATTCCACTACCCTAGGAAGTTTTAGGCAGCACCTAACCAAGCATGTTTGCAGTGTTTCAATGGGTCTCGAATGTCAGCTGACAAAAGCAAACAAAATTTAATTTGGAAAGAAGGAAAATGAGAGTTTTGAAAAACTTTAATGGAAATACTCTTATGAATAATGACAGCAGCAGCTTGTCTGCATCTAAGTACCCCTTCAGTGTGTGCAGGGCCAATGAGTGGACATCGTACTTGTGTCAACAGGGAAGGAACAACCTACTAGATTTTTTTGTTATTGTTGTTGTTTGGGTGTTTATTTTTCTTTTTTTTTGTTTAATCAACATGAGCAAAATAAATGCTCCAGAATGTGATCAGTTGGGGGAAAAAAAAAGAGGGGGGGAAGAGAAAATGAAAACATAGGAAAATCCTTCTCTAATAGAAAAAAACAGGGGTTTTTTCTCTGTCAAATGCCTCCAGGAAACTTTCTGTGGGAGTTAGGATATTCATCTCCCAGAATCTGACTCCTAGTGAGAAACTGCAGTGTGCCAAGCCAAGAAAAGGGGGAAGGGTAAAAAAAAAATGGGAGCAAATTCTGCATCGATTATGAAATAATCATCTAATTTCCTATTAGAAATATGAAATACTTCTTTAAAAGGAGAGAAATTACCTAGAAGTTGTGATTGCTTAAAGAAAAAGGCAACCTTTAAAGACTGTACTAATTTGACTTTCAAACTAGTTGTATCTAGATGAAAATTAGTTAGTAAGGCATTTAAAAATCACTAACACCTATAGTACATGGGATCATCTTTTGGACACATCAGTCTCTGCAGCCTAGGTTAGTCTGTTTCCAACACTGGCAATACCAGATGATCAGGGGGAAAAACAAAAGCAAGACTAGTGCAAGCATGTGTTAACACCTCACCAGATTACTCCGCCAAGATCAGCACAATTCACAGGTCTCCTCTGAGACTCCTTAAACACAGACTCCTGAACCCATGTGAAGTTCTAGCACCACCAGCCTCTGCTCAACAGCTTAGATGACATTACAAACCACCTCCCCTTGCTTTAAATCCCAAACCCACTAATATTTTTCACGTCTCTCTGGACCTCCTATTATAAGCAGCAAAAAACTAATTTCTTTTCATCCTCTCCTTCCCTGTGGCATCAAAAGAGTTTTGTCTATCTTTTGTCAGTAGCTTCTTTCCCAAGAAAGAAAGTCCCAAGCCTATGTGCCACTGGAGAGAAGCTGTTTGGTGCCTTTGACAATTACCACTTCTGTGATCTGAATCTTCTCCAGCTCTGATCTACTTTCTCTGATGTGGCAATGCCCCAAGACCTTTTCTGTGCTCTTGGCTTTTGACTACTTATCCCATTGTGTAAAGACTCAATGCAGGCAACGGTGGAACCTTCCAAAAATCAGTAGTGAGGCAAGCATCTGGATTTTACACTCAACACTTCCTCAGGGTCTGGAAAACAAATGCATTCTTCAAAACAAACACTGTACCCTCAACCTCTATCCTCCACCAAAAAAAACCCCAAAACAAAACCAGATTTTCATTCCAAGTCATATAATTTTTGAGTTAGGGTGAGTCAGATTTGTTAACCAATGACTTTTTTTCTTTTAAAGAACAGAAGATGATCTTAGAAGAGACTCAATCATATAAACAGATTAGTTAAATGAAATTTCTAACAGTACCATGTTAGTTTGAATTATTGTTAATATGAAGATCCTTTTATTCCAACAAGACTGACATGGAAATTGTTATAGTGTAAAAACAAAGCTACTTTAGAGTGCCTGCACAGTAGAAACAGCTCAGTCCCAGTGAACTTGTCTCTAGTATACCCTTATTAGTTTAACTTTGCCTCAAAAAAGACCTGAAATATAATGTCAGGCTCCTAACTGCAAAATATCCATTCTGAAAAGTCTGGTTTTGCATTTGTTTTTAAGGAATAACCAACACATGCTTTTGAATATCCCAAGAGGTAAACTCCAGCTTCTGTCCCCAAATGAAAGGACAGAATTATCTGCTTCTGCAGACATTTTCCACTCCTTTTCTTAGCTTCATTGAGCTCTTCATTGAGAAGACTACAGAACTCGATGAGGAAATCATGTGTATGAGGATGTAAAGGGGGTGGGGAATGGAAACATCAGGATATGATCTGCATTCCGCCTTATCCCATAATAACCACTGGCTGGATCTTGCAGGAGGATAGACAGGCTTGTTACTGCCTTCAGACCCAGCAGTGGTTTGGGAAAAACTGTGCTCGTGGATATGTGGAGTCCAGGCTGGCACAAATACAACTCCACCAGAAAAACATCAGTAAGCAGAGTCCCAGCTCCATGGGTTGTGAATTACAACATAAGGACAGTTTCAGGTCCTTCAGATCTCACCCCAAACCAAGCAAACACTGAATAAGTCAGGAAACATTCCTTATAACTGGACAATACAGGTCCAGGCCTTTGGCATGATTTTCAGGGAATGGTTGTAGCTGTGATGACATTTTAAAAAGCTGTGGAAGCCCAGCCACAGATGCAGAGATGAAGAATTCATAGTGTGCATTCTAATAATTTCTGTTTACACAGCTTAGGAAAAAAACCCAACTAAAACTAATTCCTTTTTGTGTGGGAATCTGCTCTGGTTTAACTCAAAGGTCATTTTTAAGTCTGTGTGCATTTTCAGTGCTAGACAAATATTTGTCAAATATACAGGCTGCTGGTCTCGTTTGAAAGATAAAGGTTATGCGGGGAGGAGGGGAAAAAACGCAACCCATACAGAACATTGAACTGAATGAACCCTAAGGAATAGCATCCATCTGCCAGCAAGAGGCACATTCCTGCTAGCAGAGACTGCCACCTTTCGGGGAACAGCTTCAGAGGCCGAGTGAAGAGGTTGCTCCACCTTTCCCATAAATTTCCAAGCTTGATTCTGTATTCATATGTATGTCAGAGTCAAATGGCTTTAATTTCTCAACTAACTTCCAGGAGAACTAAAAAAAGAACAATTACAGGAGGATCCCTGAGCTCTGCTAGGTTTTTCCTTTGTTTCTAAAGAAAGTATATTTTGTACAGTCTGTTAATCTCTGCTGCTGCTAGCATTTTTGAATCTCAAAAATCTCACTAATGATTCTATACTGATGATTAATACTAATGATTCATATCATTTGAGTTAGCAAATCTCAGTCAAATTTCACAGAAATACCTCAAATACCAAAATCCCAGCTCGTTTCCTGAGAATTAGCAGCTGAGCAAATGAAGTACATTCAAATTCATGCCTCACCTGGGGAGAGCAAAGGAGAAACTTAACTACGACTCTTCTTGGCTGGCAGCTGGCAGTATGGATGTGGCTCTCAACTAGCCACCACAAATACTCTTTCTT
The DNA here is from genome assembly GCF_036250125.1 of Pseudopipra pipra. NCBI lineage: Eukaryota > Metazoa > Chordata > Aves > Passeriformes > Pipridae > Pseudopipra > Pseudopipra pipra. The sequence goes on from NC_087551.1 coordinate 27,827,239, forward strand.
ACCCCAGACACTCAAGCATGGGGGTCATTACAGTAGGTGAGCAGGTAGCAAAATAGATGACAGGTCAATTGGATTAAAACATCATTGACTCTACTACTCTTTTGGTGGCTTGTCTTCTTATAAACAGGGATAATGCCCACATGGAGAAAACTAAATACTTTCCACTCTTCATATGTGTTTTCTTATGGATGATTTTATATCGTGTGTGAAACACCATTGTTAAGATACTGGCTTAGGATTTTCGGATATATTTTACCTACACTCTGACATCAAAATATGTTGTTTGGCTTAAAAAAAACCCAAAATGCAGAAAAAGGAGCAGTCATTAAGAAAAAAAAATATCTTACCACATCTGTTGAAGTAGAAGCAGAAATTCAGTAATTTCTGCTGTACTTGCCTCTCTTGACAGAATGGTTTGGATTTTATTTTCCCTTTTTAAATATAGCTGCCTAATTTCAACCGCAATTTTGAAAAAGACTTCAGGGATATTAGATCCTTGTAAGAGTCCTGGCAATAGGTAGGAAAAGAAAGAGCCTCAATATCTCATGGAAGGACAGGCTGCAGCCAGAACTAAGCCAAACCATTAGACACAAGGGGCTGTGCAGGAAACCAGGCATCACCTTTTATCTCACAGCACAATCTGTAGCTGCACCCCACTGAAATCCCTCTCCTAATCTGCCTCTTTCTGTTTGCATAAAAAACAGTCTCTGCACTGACACTGGATCTCCCTCACTTGCTCTCTCCCTCACTTCCTCTCTCAAACAGAGAACCGTGCAGTTTCAAATCACAGCAGAAATCTGTACAGCTCCTGGGGGCAGTGATGGCGAGGGACACGTTTCACAGGAGCCTGACCATTCAAGTAAACTACCTTCCAACCCTGTAAGATTCTCTCTTCTGTCACCATAAAGGAGACTGCAAGGACTTTCAGAAGGTCAAAAGCACCTACATGCTGCCCTTACACTACGAAAGGGAATAAGGCACAAGAGTCATCCGATATGTCTCCCAGAGCAATCTGTCCCAGCTGCTGTTCCTGTTAGGCTGCTACCTCCTTGTTCTCTCCCATCTTGCTTCTTGTCCCCAGGCTGCAGTGGGCATTGGAGGAAAAAAAGTATTTAGATGCAGCTGTGCCAGATCCAACAGCTCAGTGGAACAGAAGCTAAAAGGTACCCTGGTCTTCCTGTGCTGATGATTTTCCTCTACAGCAAGAAAGGGGAGACAAAAGAATAAATTTAGCCTCCTGTCTCACTTGCAACATGCTGAGAGCTCACTAGTTAGAAGCCACAACGCTCAGATCTGGAAACATCAGAAGAACACCACATACCTCTATATAAATCACTACAAGCTGTCCTAGCCTTTAAAATGCAGCGAGATGTGTTAAACACTACAGAACACTGACTAGCTAGTTATTTCCATTTTCTATGCTAAAATACTATGGTGGCTACAAGCAACTGAAGCCCATATAAATGCAAAGCCCCAGCCAAATTTTGTAGCAGATATTCTAGATTATATCCAATCAGAACGGCACTTGTTACAATTTTAATGGTAGCCAGGGGTCAGGAGAATAATAGAACTTAAGATATTTTTTCCACCATATCTAAAAGTCTAAAGTATCTTAGGGAAGGATGTTCTTAAAACCACTATTAGAATGGCTACGTATTCAGCACCTCTGAATTAAGGTTTGAGGCCAAAATAATTTTTCACCCCCTAGAGGCTCTGGAAGGAATGTGCTTCCACCACCACGAGAGAAAGTTCTCAGACATCAGCTTGTGCAAAATAGCTCCAGAAGTCAGGCATTTTCTTGTCTTAATAGACAGAGGGATTTTTCAATGCACAGGAAGAACACAGAAGACAACTTATTTCACCCTTGAAAAGCTAATCTTGTCAGAGACAGAGATTTAGAATACTTTTTTAAGTTGGACAACTTTGAAGGCTGCTACAATTTTGGTGAGCCAACAAGAGTTAATCAATTAATTTCCTTGTTCTCCTGGGAAAAGATAAAGCATTTTCTCTATTGGAATTGCTGTAGCAAAGCAACAACAGATACCAATTCAGTGAGCTGAGGAACACTGTTGGGAATATGTGACAGCTAAAGGCTTGTTCAGCACGGACACAAGCTCTGAGGTGATCCCATGTTTCCAGTATTCTATTAAGAGGTGCCAAACAATGTGTCCACAGACAAATCAAAAAGTAATTTAGCCCTTTCCCAACTCAAAGGCAGGTAGGCTCACTTTGAGAAACGCCCCTGAAAACATGTGAAACAAAGCCAGTTGAAGCTGTTGTGGTCTCACGGAGCTGCCTTCAGCACTGCTCTGGATTGCCTCCCTTCTGCAACTCTGTCTTCTGCCTGTTGGTTTACTCTCAATGTCAAGGGCATATTTGGTTTGGCCAGGAACACAGATCAGGGCAAGAATCTCTCCTCTGGCCTCAGGACATCCCATGAAATGGGACAAAAACCAGGCTCCAGGGGAGTGCTGTAGTAAAGTAAAATGGATAAGCTCCTAGGCCAGGAGAAACATTAAAATTTGTTTTCTCCTTAAAACAAATAATAAGCTACTCACCAAAATATATCAAGACAGGCTTTAATAGCAAGGTAGGAGAGGGTTCTCTGTACCAACCACACCAGGTTTATATCACATTAAATCACCTGGGAGAATTATTTTTTTTAAACCTGGAGAGGTGAATAAAGTAAACATTTTCTAGCCACCAGAATGAAGCTGGATAAACAGGTCTACCAACCTACCTTGCCAGTCTAGTTAAACAAATATTTCAGCATTATTTTAGCCAAAGAAAACTTTTAGTCCATATAACTACTTGTTACCCTGATCATATTACTAAAGAGATGTTTAAGTAGAATGCAATTCAAAAGCATGTATGATCAGCTAGATTTAGGACACTCATAGTATCATAAGAAGATTTCCTATGGTGTTGGTGTACTTTGATGTTGAAATCCCTCAAAAAATTCAGCAATGCTTGGTCATCTACATCCCTTTGGCTTCTTGGAACTCTACCTCCGCTAGATTCAAAACAAATGCTTTGAAAATTTGGTTTCTCTCTAATCTTCCATCAATTTCCCTTGTTTCTAAAGGAAAAGAAAAAATAAAATAATAAAAAAATCACCTAGAAGACAGTTGTGAACTGGGGTGAACACAGCAGCAGATATCTCAAATTATTTTGAAACTTTCTAGTGATTTCTCCAGAAGAACCAACATAAAAAGGAAAAGAAACTGATGGCCTCCAAGAGAGGGCAGTCTCAGACTAGGGATGATTCAAAGAGGATGTTACTGTTACACCTATTTTCTTCCACATTTTACGTATGTATTTATGTATTTTAATCTATGTATTTAAAAAGCTTCATGTTTACATAGCACAGTCCATCAAAAAATTTTGAATATAAGTCAAAACTGACAAGTCGGCCTCCTGCAAATTTCAAAAGGGAGGGAAATATTATTTCCTTTTTATGGATGCTATAACATAAGGAACAGTGTTCCACACATGGATTTAGACCAACAAAAAAAGTATACAGTTAAGTGCATGCTCATCTTTAAACACACCATCAATTTTACAGAGGTCAACTCACTTTGCTTCCAAGTTCACCAGCAACAAGGTCATGGTGAGATGCAATCACATAGAGTCTGCAAGATCAAATACCAGCATAGCAAAAACATTTATTTAAAAAGTTGCAATTTATGTAGCATTTCCCCTCAAAGACAAAGGTTCTTCCAGGATTTTTTTTTTTTTAAGTCACTATGAGCCAGTCCAGCCCTACTGTCTGCTTTTCCTTCTGAGCACAGGCTTGACTACCTAAGCAATTAGGGAGAAAAAAATTACACCAGACTGTGGCCTTCTCTACTTTTCTTCAAAGCCTTAATGAAGGAAAAAGGGGCTAGAGAAGTATCTTCTTTCTTGCCACTGAGCAGACTGGCTTCCAGAAAGATGCAAACCTTTCCGCTAATTCTCACTGCTTTCAACTCTTCCAAGCTTTAGATCCATCCCTTTAATAATACTGATACTTCCAGCCTAAGCACCAGCTGGCTGATGGTGGTCGCCAGGCCCCAGAGAGACACCACATTTCAGGGGACAACCTGGTTGGAAATAACCCAAGCCCTATAAGCCATTTATGTCTACTTACACCAATGCTGAAGGCAGAGGCACCAGCTGACATGCAGGAAGCAGCACCCAGAGCTCTGGGGACCAGGGGCAGTGGTATTGGAGCCAGGTGGTGCAGCAGTGCACTGGGGACAGACACAGGCTGTCCTGTAGGAGCACTGGAGAAACGCTTACCAAACTAGGAATGGAGTTACCAAACTGGAATCATGGTACTACTTCAAATTATTTAGGTGACAAGATCCTAATTTGTGTACCTGAACCTCCTGCTAAGGCCCTTAGTACAGTTGCACACCATCACACTTAATACCTGTGAGATTCATCTGCCCTTGCCTTACAGATGTCAAAGCCCATAGAAAGGTTCACTCCAGTCAGAGAAACTGGAGTCCAGTGAATGTTGTTCCTTCAACCAGAATTACCCTCATCATCTCAGAAATGCACCTCATACTTTTTTCCCATCCCTTTCCCGCAAGCATTCACATGAAGCCATCTTTGTTCATGCTGGTGACCAACTTCATTGAAGTTCAGTTTCATTAATTTTACTAAGATGGTGAAAAAAGTCATATGCTCATTTTTTTTTTGTCCAGTAAGTTTAACCCACTTTGATATCAGGAGCTGCAAACAGCAGTGAAACCTGCAGAGGTAGAACGCAAAAAAAAAAAAAAGAATACAGGGGAGAGATTTCTTACTGTAAATTGAACTTCTTTACTGTGATTTCAAGGCTGCATAAGAAAGCAATCAAGGACCTATTTTCTTGCTTCCCTCACTGAGGTACTCAAAAATCTCCCAAACAAACAAACACTCCACCAGATCCTGCCGCGACAGAACACCACTATGGGAAACACCAAACAACTTTGATGTAAGTTGCTGCTCATTGTATATACCTGCAAAGTTTTGTGGCTGTAATGAGACTTTTACACCTACAGGATGCCATCACCACCTACAGCGGTAATTCTCTCAAGTACTTTTGCAAGCCAGAACAGCTAACCCAGCTACCACTGAGGTTAACAGAATCATTTTCACTGGTTTCAGGGAAAGTTAGCCTCAATGCTACAGCCTAATCCGTCTACATGGGAAGGTCCTTGGACAAAAGCACCGAGGCAGGATTTTAAAATTCTCTATGCAACAGTAAAGTAACAACATATCTCAAGAGATCATGGCTTTTAAGAAGCCAAATCACTATTTCAATAAAATACCCAACTTTGGATGGGTGTTAAGTAGTTTGAAAGGAGTTGAGTATGTGAAATGCTAAGCAATTAGAGCTCCCAGGCTTCAAACAAAAAAGGAGTCCCAGAAGTGCAGAGTTAATTAACCTAACCACAGTGCTACAAACACCTTATTTTTTAGAGAAAAGCCAAGAAAACAAGTGTTTATGCAGATATAGTGCATCTCTGCAAAGAGGTGAAGTGTCTTGCTTTTAAACATGCAACACATGTCAAAACCAGAAGATGTATTTTACACCTAGAAGCTGGCTACTCACGACTGGTAACAAGTGTAGTACTGGCCTTTAAGCCAGTCCCGAAAGGTCTTGGAGCAAAAGTATTCAATCCAGAGCAACAGCAACCCCTTATTTAACTAGCAGAACTGCACCTGACACTTTGCTACAGGCAAATTTTTCCATAAAACTGGTGAGACAGGAGTGCCACCATCTGCCTTTACCAACACCCTCTTTCCTCACCTGTGCCTGCCATGCTCAGGGTGGCAAGCAGCACACCTGAGCACCCAGGCACTGCCAAGCAGCTGTGACACTGCTGCAGTTCACTAAAAAAAACCCAATTTTTTTGCCCCTCCTATCCCACCTCACCCCACATAACTGCAACTTGCAAGTCATTATTCACAAATTATTACTGTTGTGGGTTTGGGGTTTTTTTTCTGAGCAACACTTCTGGGGTTGCACTAGTGAAAATAAGTAAAGTTAGCATTACACTCTTCAGAGCATGAAAAACCACCCATAGCATCCTCCTTCCTCTTACAGCAGGGCTCGAATCACTCACCCTTGCTCGTACTGAAGGTCTCCAAAGTTTCTTCGTGTCTTGCTCCCAGGGCCAGCCAGCGCTTTCCCTCCGGCTGTCATTCCCGCTGCTCTCAGCCTGCCCCTAAGAGCAGCTTGGCTTGCCCTGCCCTGCCCTCTCTGCTCTGCTCTGCCTGCGGGGCTGGGGCGGGGCTCCCTCCGCCCCTGTCCTGGGGCAGTCCCGGGGCATCCCGGGCTCTCCGGCAAGGCAAGGCAAGGGAGCTGTTGGATCGACCGAATCGGAGTGTTGTCCCGCGTTCCCGCAAAGCCAACAGGCGCCTGGCTGCCTCTAGATGAGCTTTGCTGGGCGGGCACGGCGGGAGCCAAGGCTCCGGCTGATGCTCCGGGAGCCTTCAGCCGGGGCTCGCCTGGCCGGCTGAGCCCTGCCGCGTTGGGACCGAAAACTGTGGGCGACCTTCTGGCAAGAGCTTCCTTTCTGCTGCACTGCCCTTTTCCTCACCCCCTCTCCTTAGCCTTCCATGCAGAATTTGGAGGGGGGGGGAGGAGTTTTAATCAGTTTGGTTAAGCCTGTATAGAGGTAGGAACTCACCTTGGGCTCCAAACGTCCATCCGAGATCTGAAGCCACCAATTCACTGGTAAGAGTCTGAGCAAACTTTTTGCAACAAAGCTGACCTTACAGCCTTCTAAAGCCACCCCCAGCTTTGAGTTTAGAGAAATTTCTGGCTTCAGAATGAAGTTGCTTAGTACAAAATAAGTTTCAGTTAACTAATGAGTCAGTGCCTTCCTTTCACTTCCAAGTGAGTTTGCCCTTTGATTTGGCACAGACTATGGGAGAATGACAAATGAAAGCTATGAAATGTAGCTTCGATTAACAGGTGAATTAGAAAACTTTTTGTTTTGCCAAGATCATCAATTCCCAATTCAGGTACTAATAAATCACAAACTAGCTGCCAAAACCCGTGGGAATTAATATTATTTTTAATCATTAATTTGAGGCTCTTCATAGTGGCTTCTGAAATTTTAGCTGTATGTTATTACAGCTCTGAGGGTTAAAAGGGTTTTTTTTTTTACCTGTTGTGGTTCTCTTGAAATCAAACCAGCTGTAAAATACTGCCTACTTTTAGGTTTAAAATAGCTGAAAGCACCATTTCCTGTGGTTTCACATGAAACCATACACTTCGTGATGAGCGTGCCTACTGTTGTAAAATAAGGGTATAGGGCATGGCCAGGCAACTCAAAAGGGGTGTTTGTCAGCCCAGTGAAGTGCAGGAGCTGGTGAAAGCCCAGAAGGACCTGAAGCAGTTAGAGAGGAGCTTGGATTTTTCTGTTCTATGCTGTATCGCTACTTCTCGTGACTTTATCAACGATTTTTGAGCTGCAGCTCCCAGAAGCTAGACAGCTACAAAACTCAAAAAAAAAAAAAAAAAAGAATCTGGCTCTCATCAATATGGGAATAACATTAAGTATAACATGGGTACCCACAACAGCTCAGAGAGCATCTATCAGGAAAAGGCTAACCTATTTTGCTCCTTGGTTTTATGATTTTGGAATATGTTTAAGACTATTTAGTATTACTTCCTGTGCGCAGAAACTAAAATGCAAGAGGCTCCTTCTTCCCATCCCCAAAAATTAGCATTGAATGAGTAATAAAAATAATGCTTCAGTGCAAACTCTATTGTGGAACTCCCAGTGGTCTCACATCTGTGACCAATTCTAGCTGTCATTTGAATTACTCTCCTGCTGATGGAAACCCAAGAGTTACAAACTGTGAAGAGAAGTATTTGAAGTCACTTGTGGTATTGCAAATCATATTTCTATACAGGTTATCTACAGGAAGTGTTGTCAGATTCAGCAGAAAACAAAGCACAGACTTTGTCACCCAGTTTCTGGGTGACATTCTTATTATTTCATTGAGAGAAAAACACAGATTCGAAATCAGCTTATTCACAGGTCTTACTCCTAAGTAATTTTAAAAAATAAAGTCAAATCACTACCTCCCACAGAAATACTGAAATGGTGAGGGGGCCTAAAGTGATTTTCCTGTTAAGAACACAATGCTAAAAGAATGCAGACTGAGACAAGACTTATTTAAATAAAACACAGTAAGGCATGTGCATGAGGATATATGGATGAATTATGCTCTGATCCTAACCACACAGGAAGGTTGATGAGATTGTACTTACTCTAACCTGACATACCATATGGTAGATGACTCTTTACCTTTTCTCAGCTGGAAATATCCTCTACTGCATGACTAAAGTTGTATGAAAAAGGTCTAGTCATATTCCCACTAGACAAAATGCCTTTTACTGGGGCTATATTTGATATCTTTCGTTATCAATGTGGAAACTTCAGGAATCACAATACCTCAATTATAAAGAATGTATATATGCACTCACCAGTGCTTGCTGGTCTATTGCTGATAGAGACTGTGTGTAATTGCAGCACAGAGGAGAATGTTTCTGTTCTGCCCAGCTTATGGTAGTAAGCACATAGCAGAATATTAAATTCTCCTCAGCACCTCCATCCAGGATAATAAACCCAGCTCTGAAACCCCTCAGTGATAATTTTGTTAAAGGTATGCCCAAGTCACCATGTTAATCTAAGGAGATAAAATAGAACACATTCCAAAATGATTTCTTATTGTGTGTAACTTTATTTGGATAGATGAATGCCCTTGTATGATGTCAAAGGTTGTTGAGACAGCATGAAGTCAAATTACATCATTCAGTTGCAGTTTTCTTGAGACAATCAGTTAATTTTCCATAATTAGGCTACTGTACATATAATAGCTGAAATCCTATATGTATGATTGGTGTAGTGAGAAAAAAAAATAATTAAAAAGCAGAAAAAAAAAGGGGCCAAGAGAGTACAATATGCTACCTTTTTAAAGAACTTTTTCTTTTTTTTTTTTTTTTTTGTAATTCTGGAAAGCTTTTTGAGAATGTAAAAGAGCACAATAGCAAAACAGGTAATGGGTTTGTAAAATGTAGAAGGCCAGCTCCTTTACTGTGTAAATAACACGAATACAGATGAAGCAGTTGTAGGAACAAGGCATACTGTTTTTTTGGGGGCTGGAGTAGACTCTGGTCTTAGAATCCTTGACTAAACTGCGGGAAAAAGAAAAAATACACATTATGTCACACAACAGTTCCACTCCTGTCCCATCCATGTGCTTCTCTGAGTGCACCTGGCCCTGTGGCACACTTAGTTCATCAAAAATTGCTGTGAGAGAAGTCAGCATGTGAACTGAGTGCAAATTGGCTATGCTGTGTTAAATGATAGGTATCACATTCCCACCCATATCCACAACATGAGCTAGTTTTTCTCTCTCAGAAATAAAGGAATTGACCTCATGTTTACTGCAAGGAAGAGCATGCAGGTACACAAAGCAGTTCATGTGAAGTCAGTGCATACCAATGGTAAGGCTTTTTTGTGTATCCATCTCTACATCTGTTGCACAAACTGCTGAGTAAATTCACACCTTTATACATGTTCTTCAGCAAACTTTCAGCTCTTAATTTAATAAAAAATGTCAGTAGTTAATTTGTTTAGTCCAGATGCATGTCAGTAATTTAGCCAAATGTATATTGGACCTGACCCTCATGAGTTTTTCTGTAATATAACTTCATTGATTTTATTGGAACTGCATTTAGTTCACCTAACTGTGAGATCCTATCTAGGCCTATGGATTAGTTATATGGAAAAAAACCCTCACATATGAAAAACTTTAGGTATTCTATAGTATTTAGCTGAGTGCCATTCTTGTGACTGATCTGAGCTCCTGTGTACAACCCCAGCACAAATGCTAGAAATAATGTGTAAAACACATCCTTCTATCCTGTCCTGATTTAGAGCACAGAATGTGCAGGAGAAGACCAACATACGAGTAAGTCTAACACAACAGTCAAATAGAATAGTCTCCTCTGGGCTGGACTACTGTTAACAACAGATTCATATGTCTGAACATACAATGACTTCACCTACTTCATCTACATTTACTTTTGCAGGCTTGAAAAATCTGACTAATTATCTAGAAAATCTGTATGACTTTGGTAGATTCTTTCATCCTCTCATTTATTCATGCATTTATTATCTAACTGCAACCCAAGAAATTGATCCCACTATAGAAGCAGAAAACTGATCAAAGTTTGCATTGCATTCAGAGCAATTCCTCTGATGTTCAGGGAGAAAAATAAGGAAAAAAAAGTTCTCGAATCCTTACATCATAAACTTAGTTTGTGAGATAACTGTTCTTTAATATATTTTATAGCAATGAAGGTTACCATAGTTCATATTCTAGGGAGTGGAACAACTCCATTCTCATTAAGTGTATATACAGGCTGTAGAGATCATCTAGCCGAGACTAACTTTAAAAGAAGTCACAGTACTAATTGACACAAAAGAATAGAACCTTACAAATTGCTTAACATAGAATGTGAATGTTTCAGTCTCTCTTGCATCCAACCCTTTGTCTTTTCTCTACTTACCAATCTTTTTACTGCCTGCTGATGAATCTGTGCCAGTCTCTCTTCATGAAGCCTTTGCTTTTTGTCATCTTCAGGTTCATATTTCAGTTTAGCCAGCACAAAATCCCACCTCATCCTCTCAAGCTCACATATCAGTATCTGCTTCTGTGACCCACTTGCCACAGAGTTGTTCCAGCTCCTCTGCACTGGTGGACACTTCTGACTGCAAAGTGCTGGTGCCTCTCTTCATGTACAAATGTGCCATGTGACACTTGGCATCCACGCTCTCTATTTTACTGGCTGAGATGACAGGTGATGTTGACATGTCTCTGACAACTCCCTGCTATAAATTGGAGAGAGGGACAATAAATTTTTGTATGTAAGCTGATAGACAGAGATGGAATATGTTCATCTAAGTCAACCTGAATATTTGTTTAAGTGATTATTCACACATTTGTATAACAACTTACTAGTTCTTTACTATACATTATTTGCCTCTAAAAAGTTTGCTCCTAGATCTCCTAAACAAATCTTCCATTGAACGTTTGTCTTACAAAATATGAAACATCCACCATATAAAATTTTTCTGATTTGAAAATGTAAAGAAATATTTTAAAATATTTAATTAGGGCCTGGTTGATCTAAAATAAACACAATGGCTCTTTTGACCACATGGAAGGATTTCACATCTTGTGAATTTGATGTTAACCCACTGAGGTCCTTTACCTCTAAGAATTAACTCAAATGTCTCATGAACCTTGTTTTCCTTCGCAGACAGTTTCCTGGCTGATCTACAGCTTCCATGATGCACTATAGTTTGGCATTTGGGAGAATGGTATTTTCCACTTACCATCTTTTCGTGCTACTGCTTCTTGTTATCGTTATTCTGGGCTTCCTATAAAGCAAGTTGAATAACTTTCTGATTTCCCTCAAGTTCATCCATAGTTGTTTGGAATGAGTATTCTGATCCCTTTAGATTGCTGAGTTCTTCCAAATCTCTTCGTATTTTCTCATCTTTAGTGAACAGAGTTTCTCTCTCTACATGGGAGCTTTTCAATGATACTAGAGCATCTCCTGGATGCTCTAGTACTAGGGATCTTCTGGAATGAATGGGGATATCTATCAATTGACAAAAAAGTAGGTACAAGAAAAGGAGTGGCTGAGAATAAGGTAAGCATATACACACAGGGCAAACTGGTGCCTATAGGAAAGTGGACAGGAGCTTAACCCTCCTTTGTATTCCATCACGTCCCTTGCCTAGATATGAATAAAAAAAACAAATCACTGGATATTGGCCTGTAGGTAGATGTTCCAGAAATCTCACCTGTAGGCTTTTTAAGAGATAATTTGTCAACAATTCCTTTTACAGTAACCTGCAGATTTGGCTAGAGGCCCTCAGGAACTGAGAACGGTATATCACACTTTGAAACGCAATATAATCAATATCCTTCTGCAGCTCAAATAGGGATGGCTTTTCTTTCATGGAAATCTACCTTAGACTGGGGCATTTCTTACCACCTCCAGTACAGTAAGATCACAACTTAACATGGTATGTCTAGAGATTAGCTAGAAGTCAACACTATCCTTTTAACTGACTAGAACTATGTTGACATTTCAGCAAGTAATCTAAAAGTTTAACATCTTGTTTCCAGGTTTATAGTACTTGCTGCATTTTATAAAACTAGACATAAGGCATAGATTTCACATCTGAGAAAATATTTAGACAAGAGAGACAATTAAATTGTTTGTTCAGTTTGAGGAAGAGGAGCAGAAGAGGAAGAAAATAAAGAAAACTTATTATCATGTGTAACTGATGTCCAAAGGCAGGGTAGGAAGCAGGATAAACACAAGGCAACAGTCTCCTCTTCACAGCTTTTCCATACAGAAGATGTCAAACCAGCTGTCCCAGTTCAAGGGCCAGGACACAACCACCACAGAGATTCTGACCTTGGCTGACTTCATAACTGTTATGTTGCCACAACAAACTGATGCTCATTGTTGGTGAGGTCACGTTCTGTCACATTTCTTTTTGACCCCTGGGGCAGTATCCAGGCTCTTCAAGGGGGATTGAGCTTACCACCTCCTCTGTCACACTCTACTCGGTCACTGTTTTCTCCTTTGTAAATACATCTATGTTTTGCAGCAAAACTTTCTGCCAAATTTGTGTACTCCCAGAATGTCCTTGTGTGCAAGCAAATTAGCTTTTTCTGGGAGCCAGGTTTATTGGATCAGATAAAGCACCATGAATATGGCTGTCCCCTTTTGGTGTTCCTGAATAGTTTCTCTTCAAGGTGTTGCACTGAATCTCGTGGATGTAACTAGCTCAACAATCTCTGCACTGTTCTCTATTCCTTACTGTAGATGTGCCATAATTTTAATTCCCAGCTATAAACTGGAATTCCTTGAAGGGCCTGGTCACAAGTTTACAATGACTTTGTGATATGGTAAGAGGTAACATGAGCCCTTTAAGAATCTTACAGAGAACTGTCTCTGATATTCAGGCATAGGGAGACAAAGTTTTTCTACTGTTATTAGTCTATATAAAGCACCTTTCAGAAAAGGATTTATCAATTACAGATTATATCATATAAATAAACACAGGACCTCAACTGCTTTTTGCCCTGTCCTATGTCTCATATACACCAATGCAAAGTCAGTATATTTGCTCAGTAGGTGATATGTGGAGAGGTGGATGACAGCCAGTGAAGATAAGAAAGACTAATGAAGTTACTGAGACCACTTCCTATTGCATCATTTATCAAGTGTTTTGTCAGTTTACAGATTTTCAAATCCCAAGGTACACTGAAGACAGAATGAGACAAAGTGCTCTAGAATTCCATCATTAGTTTTGACTGAATATATTAGGGAGTTTTTAATTGCTTTTGGTGCCAATGATCCAATCACTGAGTTAAACATAGGTTCTTGTTATTGAATAATCAGAAAATGAGTGAGAAGGGATGTAGGGTACATCTGTATTTGCACATTTACCTTATGATTTCCAAAGGTAATGTGTATTTTCTAAGGAGACACTGAAATGAAGCTGTGGCAGTTTTTTTGCTTTTATTGCAGTTAATTTTCCTGAATTCCTTATGGAGAATGCAAATATTGTAATGCTTTAAACGCTTTCTAATTATGTATTTCTTCAGACAGTCTCAAGACATTCGCATTAATTTCTTTCCCCACAAATCTTAAAGAACTGCAAAAAGGATTTTCATCTCTGTCCAGGAACCAAACCTGGTAGTGAAGTCAGGAAATCAATTTGTTTTTGCTGAATGACTTAACTGGCAAGTAGGAGGCATAGGATACTGTTTGGTAGACATTAAATAAACAGTAAACTTCCTACAGTAAATAAGTACTTGTAAAATCATTCATTCTCCATGTACACAACATAGTAAGGTATATAACAGCTGAGATAACTGCTTATGTTTAGAGAGAGAGATATGCTTGAGTATGAAGTCTCACTTCATAATGCATTTCAATATCTGAAGATAATTTCTCTATAAAGCCTAGTGCATTTCATATAAGCAGCTATGCTGGAGGCCAGATTTAGAGCAGGATGTTAGTGATAAGAGACTGTGAGCAGGTAAAAAGAATTCCAAAGGTATTTCAGAGGTTGAATTTCTGTAGTCAGGCACTGCAAGTTCCTATATAATATTAAGTAGATGGGAAAGTCAGCAAATAGAGTTGTGTGTAGACACCAGCTGTTTCAAACCACTCAGGTTAGGCAACTTTCCAGTACACTGGATCAAAGTGCTGTTGTTTGGAAAAATGGAATAGGGCTGGCAAAATATTTCCTTAGACTGCAGCTTTTAGGCTGTTAAAGTAGTCAGGTAATCTTCCTTAGAGGCCTCTTAGGAAATAAATGAGTACCTGCTTTGCAGGACACACGCTATTGCTATAGATTTTTGTGCGCTTGGGTTAATTTGTGGTTAACGAATTAATCAATAACCATTAATTAATGGTATGGCAAGAGGAGTTATCTCCTCTTTACGAATGGGGAATTGTGTCACTGGCTAAAACAAATGACATACCCAAGCCTGATCCTTAGTTTTATGCCCTATCTGTGCAACCATCCTTCTTTGTTCATATTTTCTCCTTTCCAATAGTGCAGTAGTAGTCAAAATAAAATTCTTAGAAAGGAAACAAGTATCACAATTCTCCTACATGCATTGCCTTTTGAAAGCAGACAAAAAGTAACTGATGCACAGAGGCATTAAAACCAGAGGGAACAGCATGCATATGCAAATGCTGAGTGGATGCAATAACTAACACATGCACAATCATTCTCATGTTGGAATCACGCCGCAGGTCTTGTGCATGCACTGGACAGTCAATCTGTGTATATAGGCAACATCACTAGGACTTCCAGGATGCCAAACATTTAGAAAATCCGGACAAATGGCCAAGTTCTTTTTTTTTTTTTGCTCGGACAAAACTTACATCCAAGAAAAGAGTACACATTTCAGTGAAATTAAAATACACTTAATCTAATCAAATATAAAGGCAAAAAAATCATGGTCACCAACATTCCCAAACTCTTTAAAGGCTAAGCTGCCTCCTCTATGTAGTTTTTGATCAATTCCCATTAAACATTTCAAATCATCCAAGCCAACTCTGCTTCACTGTTTCTTTTAGTGAATTTTGATATACATTTTAATTTCCTTAAGTTAATCACAAAACACTCTGGATGTACATGCTGGATAAAAAGGACAATACTATTTAAGGTCTACTGATAGCTAGTAATCTAATTTTACAATAAACCCCATTCTTTTGATTTTTCTACAGCTTGCCTAATGAACTCAGGATCTGTTCCTTTGTCAGCACTGGGATACTTCATTTTCATGAGCTGATTTATCATAGTTTTTGTTCTTTGTGCACCAAGAAAAGAGCTCTTCCATTTTGTTAAAACAGTGCAAAACTATTCACCTGTAATATCCAATTACCACATACAAACACACATGCATATATACATACATGATTATTTTAAGATGTTCGTATATCATGGAGCATAGAAGAGGAAATAAGAATATTCATGTGACCCACTAGGGCTAAATAATTTTCTGAGTGATGATTTGGTTGAATGATACTGGTGTTTCAGTAATTTATAAATATATGAAAACCCTCCAGGAATCAGATTATGATTTAGACTAGTTTACCAAACCTCATTTCCTTCCATAACATTCTGCTATTTTTCATCACCTGGGAATTTCACCTAGAATATTTCACAACTGTTCTGAGGCACTATAGGTAAAGTAGTCTTCTTTAACCTGACAAATAATATTAGCATACACAAATCCAGGTAGCTTCTTATACCAGTCTTTTATGGAATGACAGATCTGTTTCATTAGGCCTACATTTTGGTACTTCCTTAATTTCAGACTTTACTTTGTACTCATTAAAACTCTAACTACGCTCCAGAAAACATAATTTCTTGAAGCCTGAATCCAACTCCACTCGCTCTGGTGAAAAGGTGCAGCTTAGCTTCTACCAGTGCAGGCATTAGAACAATGCTGTCAAGCTGTCTAAGCTTGAAAGAGAGTGGAAAGATGAGAGCAGAAGGCTGTGTGTGTTGTGTCTGACTCCTCTGAATAAGCAGAGAAAGCCAACAAGTGTCAACAGCCAGCACAAAAGCAGCACTAGTTTGGTTTTCTTGAAATTCTGGACTAATTTCGGCAGCTATCCCAGGTAATATTAGAAATGAGCTCTGAATAAACATAAAATTATTTACAAAATCTGAGCTAGTTTTGCTGCTGGTTTCACTGCAGCCAGCATATCAATTGCTGAATCCTGCAGCTCTGTTGGAATATCGGATCCCTTCAGAGTGTGACAACTGACAAAATGTCATTTCTTCCTATGCAGATGTTGGTTGGGTGGTGTCTCACGTTTGAGGTAGTTCTACTTTTCTCTTTAGAGCCACAGCTTACTGCATTCATTATAGGGATAGGAGCACTTTCACCAGCTGGCAAATCTCATTTTTTTTGAATAATCAGGATATCTGTGTTCAAATGAGACAATTCACTAAAATTAGAGTGTACCATATCTCTGTTTAGAAAACTTAGCATATACACTGAGAAAGGAGGGAGAAGGAAACATAGCTGCTTGAGAAGCCATCTCCAGTGTTCTGAGAACAGAGAGGTACCACACATGCTGTTAGCAACCGGACCTCTGCTCAAGCCTGAGACACCACCAAACAGCTGACACCATGATTTATTTGGATACCTGCTCTTATCCTCCTCCTACCCTGGGAGTTGGCTCATCATGATAGCTGTACTTCGAGGCACCCCCACACTAATACGACTCACATTAAATGTCATCCTAGTTACTCAGCCTGCTCCATCTCATACTGGATAGTCAGAACTGCCTCAGTATGACATTAACATCTGAAATGTGTTTCTCACTTATCAGCAATCCTTCTCCAAAAAAAGATAGTTATTACTTTATAGAGAAAAAAATCGGTTCTCAAGCTATCAAGACTACAGCATCCCTTTATATTTGGATATGACACACTGTGAATATTCTACATTTCTTCTTTTTTTGATATATATTTACATACACATCTGACATTTCTGTAAGTTTTTTTTGGATGATGCTTTCCTCTTTATGACTAACTTTACTGAACATTAATAATATGTCTGTCTTGTATGCATATGTAGATGAGTCCCTTCTCCCAGGACATTATCATATAAACCAAGGTCAGATGATTCAGTTCAAATCCAAATTGTTCCTGGCACAGCTCTGCTTCTCTAAAAGGAGCACATTACTTATTTATCCTACTTGACCTTTTTTTTCTCAAAAAAAAGTACAGAATTACAGTAAGAGCAAAGGAAGAACAACAGTACTTAGTCCAGTGGGTGGAAGTTGATAATTCAGAACACATATATAAAGAGCAATTTGGGAGATGATGCTTGGCATTTTAGAGAAGTAAGCCAAAAAAGAAAGGCATGAAAATCTATGCAGGACAAAGACATAACAGAAGAAACAAGTCAATTACTTGTACTGAATAAAGAAAGGAAGCTAACAAATAGCTTTAAACAGCTATTGCTCCCAAAAAAAACAAAGCAAACTAATATCACCAAGACTGGACTCCCTCATGGAGAGGCTCTAGAAACAAAGGACAATAGATGACTCAGAGAGGAGCAAAAGAGCAGTGAAATATTAACTGAACATAGACACTCTTGATGTGAAAGGCAGTCTCTGTCTTCAATCTGCATTTGTGTGTATTGCATGGGGAGGAAGCCAGCATTGCACCATCCCAGGGCACACATCCCCTTGGCAGAGTGTAACCCTGCAAACATTGTGTGTCTCAGTCCCTTCACATTCTCCCAGCAATTTAAACAAGTCCTAGAGAACATTTGCCTTTTGGGGATTTGCATTTACTGAAAAACTTAACAAACAACACAAGAATATCCATCCAGCCTTTCCAGCTTGCTCTAAGTCTTCATGCTTAGTCTTTAATATAATTCTGAGGTTTTCTACCATCACAACTCATCTTCATCATTCAGGCTATCAACCTCCTGTTTCCTGAAGGCAAATTATTACAGATTCTCTGTCACCTAAAATCTCTAGAGAAACTTCCTAAGCGCACAAGTTTTTTAAAGAAGCAAACCCCAGAGTTTCTCCTTCAATTCTTCTCTGAGGCATCTACCCTCTGATGTTGATTGGGAGGTCTCTAAGCCGGTAAGCACTTGGCCCCATTCCCCATCTTCTCTGCTGCTGCTCCAAGCAGCCATCTCTTCAAATGGCAACATCATGCAACTGTGGGATAGCAAAGAGTGAAAGCTCATACCAAAGCCTTGTGCAGCATATGTCAGGAACAGTGCTGACCATCACAACACAGTAAAGCCTCCTTTACCCCCCAGTTTTAAAGACAATACCTCGAAGCAAGGACAGTCTTACATAATGAAGAAGAATAATAATATATGACCCTAAAGTGACCTGCTCCAGTTGCCAGTCTTGCTGCCAGATAAACTACTGTGGCAACATAATAACAGTGAAGAAAACATATCAGTCTGTAAGACTTGGCAAACCATTCTGGAGTGAGTCCAGGAATGACAGATGGGCTTGGACAGCCAGATGTAGCACCATGAAGTGACTAGGCTGCATAGACAAAGACAGAACAAACTTCAGGGAAGTGTCCATCACCAGTGCAGTTACAAATATTTGTAGTATTGGAAGATGGAGCACACACAATGCTGAATAGCGTCATGCTCTATGTCTCCAGATAAATAGCAATTAGACCGCTCCAGAGTGGATGTGGACATTAACTGGACAGTAACAGCCTATAGGAGAGTTTTCTCCATTACTGGGCTTTCTGCAAAAGTACTCTACATTCACCAGTAGAGTCTGGTGCTCTGTATGTGTGCATGTGAATCATATGCCTAAATTTAGCCTATATTGTCTAGGTAGTCACATAATAATTATCAGTATCCAAACCAAGAAACAGCATCACTATATGTGGGAAGTTCATGAACTTACTCTCAGACACAATTTACCCTCCTCTCCCTGCTCCCTCCCAAGTGGGGAAGGTAAAAGAACAGTATTTCATCTAGATCATGGAAAGGAAACTCAGAAAAACCAGTCTTGCTGAGAAAGCAGAGAACATCTGCTGCAGTTCATGAAGTAGACAGGATATTTGGTGTTTGCAGACAAGCTGAAAATGAGTCAGCAATATGCCTTAATGGGGGAGGGTCAATGGCATACTAGGCTGTATTAGTGAAAGTGCAGACAGCAGGTCAAGGAAAGTGCTTATTCTCTCTCTTCAGCACTTCTGAGATGACATCTCGAGTACTGTACTCAGTCTGAGCTTCTCAGTACACAAAAGACATGGTAAAACTGGAGGAAGTCCAACAGAGGTATCATATCCTAGGATGACTAGAGAACTGCAACACTGAATGCAACACTCTGAATGAGAGACATGGGTTTATTCAGCCTACAGAAGAAAAGGCCATGGGGGTATCTACCTGTTGTATTAACTACATAATGGGGAATGGTAAAAAAGACCAAGCCAGATCCTTCTCAGAAGCACACTTGGAAAGGCTGAGAGGCAAGGAGCACAGATCACAGCCAGGGAAATTCTGGTCAATACCAGCAAAACTTCTTCTCAGTGAGAATGGTCCAGGACTGAAGCTGTGCCCAGAAAGGCCAAATGGTCCTTGTGATCATGGGCTCAGAGTCAATTTTAGGTGGGAAAAGCAATTTCCAGCTCCATTTGTGAGGAAGCATTGAGCTGATCTGAGCTTTAACCATCACTGTACGAAGGGAGCTACATCCAGCCCACCAATTAATAACAGCTTGTTTCTGTGTGTGCCAGTGGCTCCACACTGACTGGCTGCTTCACTTGCAGTGCTTGTGGAGGAGCTCAGCCTGTGCTGGGAGCTGCACTTCTGGTTCAGGATGTGGGAGGATGTGGGTTGCTGGTGTGTGAATGAGAGGGAAAGAGGTGTGAGATATGGGGGTGGTGCAGGTCCACATCCTGAGCTGAGATGCCAATTTGTAGGAGTAAAGAAATACAGCAGACTATAAAAGAGGGCTTTCTTTTTCTATGTATATGCATTTTCTCTCACGGAAGGAGTAAAAAATACCCAGAAGAGTTTCATAAGTCAGATTTGAAAGTCTTATGTTTTTTCAATCACCTACTCTGAAGAAAGGGGAAGAAGAAAATACATTTATGTTATTATGAAAATCAAAGAACATGAAGGCTATTTTGTAAATATTAGAAAAATGTCTTTATCAATAGTATTGTGGCCATCATCTGATATACACCTTTTGTGTAAACCACGGTATTCCCCAGAGACCAATTGACTAGGAATGAGAATATATCTTTTGCACCCATAACAGCTCTTGATTTTAGTGCCATTTTGGTGATAAATGCCTGTTCAGATCATAGACATATGATGTGCTAGCACTGGGCTTTTAGAAAGTAGAGGTGAGGTTGCAGGTTCTATGCTGGCAGCTGTAAGAGGAGATAAAAAATTAAAATAGAAGGGAAGAGATTTTGAAGCAGAGTTACAGCTGTTTCACACTCAAAATCTGATGGAAGTTGAAAGAGAAAAGAAATTATTCTCAGAAGGAAATACCTACAAAAGAGAAAGGAACCTGTGCCAGCTCTTAAAAATGGGTGATGGACTCTATTAGCTCAGATAAGCCTGTTGCTATGAACAGTGTCAGAGGCCTTTCAGTCTTTACATGTATAGTCTGATATTTTCTAAAAAGGGGAAAAGCAAGGTGAATAGGTCATTTGATTTACCTGTAGGTATCCTGTCAGGATAATATACGGAAAAATATGTCTAAATGAACGTTTGGCAAAGCTGATTAAAGTGCTTTTGCTGCCAAAAAATCTGAAAGACTTAGAACATCTTTGAAGCATGAAGAGCACAGAATATGATATAGATCTGGCAAGGATGTGGTGGGAATCAGAAACAAACAAACAAGCAAAAAAAGTCCCTAATTGTAAAAGTGTTTGAGGAGGAAATGGAGAAGACATGTCAATAGTCAGCCCACAAATCAGTAAGCAAGGATGGGAAAAGGAAGGTTGGGCAGGACACAGAAGGAACACACACCCAGCTCAGTTGTTGAATAGTTCTGCATTTTGCTAACATCTCCTTCCTTCAATAAATACTTTTCAGAATTCCTCTTAGGCTGTTTTAAATTAGATCAGGAAATAGGCCAATAGTGCAAACATATTCATAGACAAAGCTAAAACACTCCTTGACAAGTTCAAGTAGATGAGGTAGATTATTAAAGTATGAGTTCTGCCCTGAAGAAGGAAGATTAAAAGTTCAGAAGAAAAGAAATTAAAACAGAAAAATTATATTCAGACTGCTGAGATAATTCACTTGATGGATGACTTCAGTTTTTTACTTATCTCCTAAGGAAAGTGATCACCTGACATGGACTGTTCAAGGCCTTATACCATCAGGTCCTCAGGTCCTCATTCCCCCTTGCTTGACAAAGCATCAGAACTCTAACTCCTGTTGACATGGGCCTATCGTGTATTTTGTCTATTTTGCACAAAATAGAACCATGAAAGCTGCCTCCTTCTTTGACAATGCTAATATCTACTAATCCAGTGATTAGACTGCTCACTTGGACAGGTGTAGAGATCTAAATTCATATCTGCACTTCAAATCAGATGAAGGATTCAAATAAACCCAAATTCTATATTTCAATTTTCTGAAAAATGTCACAGTTTGAAACCTGCAGCTCCAGCAAATGTGAATCCTAACGAGAGAGTGATATTCTGTTTCTGAAGAAACAAAACAAAGTCTATTCCTCCCCTTAGCATTTCCGGATGGTTATCTTCAAGTGTCAGGATACCGATCAGCAACTTTTAAATTCCGTTGAGTTACTGTTGAATGCTACAGTTCCTAAGTCCCTTTCTGGGTTTTGGCCTTCTTATATCTGTCTCAAAAACTAGGAGGCAGGTTTCTAAAAGTATCAGGACACCTAATGACATTTTCATGATCATGTGAAGGTTTAGTCAATATTATTTTTCAAGAGCAAATAAGCAGTGTAGGTGTTTGATTCTCATTAGCTAAAAAAACAGAGATGTCAAATCATTAACAGGATATTTGTATGTGTACAGTTAAAGATGACAAAAAACATGCATACTGTAGAGCTAATGGACAAGACTAAGAAGAAATACTATAACTCAGTGTATAAAAGATGGAGAATTGACACAAAGCTCTCAGAATTCAATGATATTTGTCGGTTCTTGGTGTTAACCTTAGGTCATCCAAGCTGAAGAGAAAGTCTGTGGAGGTCCGGACAATGAAACGAAAACATCTGAGTCTATTGCAGTATTTAATCCATATGATCATCTAATGAGATCCACAAATGAGCTGACACTTGCTTCAGTTTTTAAAAAATTTTTAAAAAAAGCAAAAACCAAAAACCCAGACAATGCCACTGCTGCATTTAGCAGCTCTGTGTAATTTACTGTCAGTCAAAAATGTAACACATGGGGGAGAGGCAAATAAGATTTATTTTTAAATCTTTTGAGAATGATTCAGTTACAGTAGGTCATTTCCCCCCCAAAAGGGTACATTATTCTTCCTCCATAGCAAATTCCATAGAAACTTTTTTGACATGCTTTCATGAAATTTATCAGATTCTCTTCATGTAGTTAAGGTTAGTGTGCATTTTCTTGCTCCGCCAACACAGTATTGCATGACTTTATATAGTTTGGAAATTTTATCTAGGCTTTCTTTTATTATTACTCATCACAATTTCATACAAATAGTTCTTAGCACCTTTGTTAAAAATGGGAGAAATCTCCAATCCCTTGTTTTCCTTTGTGTTTGTCACACAAATTCAGTCGAAACTATCTCTTTCCAGTTGATATTTTCCTTGTAGGACTGAATCTACTCCTGAAGCTTTTCAACATTCTAAAAAACATTGCCAATGTTTTTGAATACTGAGGTATTTTTCCACAAAGACTGATACACACTACTTTGAAGAGAAGAAATCAGCAGGTCAAAGTCTGATCCAGTGTCCACTGAAATAAAGAGAAAGGTTTCCACAAAAAGCAGTGTATTTTGGCAAAGATTCACTTCAGTAACTGTCCTAATGTTACCCATATTCTATGAGCTCTGTCCTACTAGTTCAGGAGATGTCTACAAGGATGTCATCAGTTGTGCTAAGATCTCAAATTTTCATTCCATCATAGCTCTAATGTAGGTCATAGATCAATAAGACTTTCCCTGGAAACACTGGTTTCCATCTGAGTCCTGGAAATAGACTCTTTGTGTAGCTTGGGACAGAAGTCATCCTCACTGAGCATCTAGACCTGCTCTGTACAGTGTGCAAACCAAAGTCAACCAAACTGAGTGGGTAGCAGCAACCCCACATGGTGTTTCTGTCTGCTGTTTTGGACCACCCACACACAGGTTTTCTAGTACTTGCTTCTTATAATAAACTGAGAGTATAAACAATACTTCCTTTTAATTTCATTTGATTCCATTAAGTCTGTCCTACAGCCTTCAACTATGGATAAAAGGGCTGGCTTATTTTGCCCTGTAATGAATCCTCCACTTTTTCTTTCATTCTCAAATACACCAGATGCTGTAAATTGTACTTCCTTAGGTTGCTTTCTCAACAGTGATTACTTCAGTGCACACATGTGTCAGAGACTGAAATGGTTAATGATTTATGCATTCCAGGAGTTTGCAGGCTTTGACTTTTGCCCTAAAAAGGCAAGAAGATACCTCAGATTGGCTAAGCCCTAAGAAAGCAAGAAGATACCTCAGGTGGGAAATCGAGCCCATACCTCCCTCCAGTGCTAAGCCCTAAAAAGGCAAACAACTCCTCATGCCAGGGAGGCACAAAAGCATGCTGAGGGTATATAAACTGACTGGTGACTTTGGGAATTTGGGTTTTCCTTCTCCCCCACCGCCTGCGAATCAAGACCATCGCTCTCAAGCATCGCTGGATCCAGTGGGCGGTGACTATATCCATTTCTTTTGCACTCTCAGCTTCTCTTTTCCCTTACTCTCATCCTGTTTCTCCTCTCCCCTAAACAGTTTCTCCCCCCCAAAAAGTTATCTCTATGTTGCATTGTTTTATGACAACACCCAAAACGCTAGCATACTTGTTGATACAAAATTGTTAAAATTAACTTTGTTTTCAGACACTGATTATTTAGTGTCATTTCACTTTAATCCACCCCAAGGGAATTATTGATAAAAACCTGAGTTACCCCCCCTCCCCTTTTCCTGGGGTGGGTCGTAACAACATGGCAGACTCTGCATTTAGAGATTTCAGTGATGCAATGTCACAGGAGATACACTTCCAGAAACATGAAGGGAATGTTCCAAAACTGTCTTCCACCATGCAATCCTCCAAAGAATTCTGCTGTCATTGGGATCTAACCAGCTTTATAATCTCAAGGCCTTTCAGTACCATTCTTTTTGCTAGTATATATTCATTACACAGGAACCTAAGTTTTGGTTGCACACTTCAGCTCTATGGAATAGATATATTCTGCATCCTGTGAGTCTTGCTGATATTGGTAATGCCAGTGTTTTAGAATGGGCCATGCTTCTTTAGATGCTATCTCACTTTATTTCCATATAAATGGAACTTAATATGGTACTCACTTAATATGGTGCTTTTCCGCATCCCTTAAAAAAATCCACATACTTCATCATTGCTTGATAAAAATATGACAGTATCATCATTGTTGATTGTATCTCTTGAACGGTTCTCTAGTTGGATACACTCTATATTTTTCTGCATGATGTGTATTTGTGAAACTGAAAACCATTTTGCACTCCATACATATTTTACATATTTTCTTACGTGTATGACATTCCTGTTTGCTGTACATGAGGCAACTATTGTAAACCTTCTGTCTCTATGCCTTTACATGATTTTTATTTTATAATGATGGGTATGGTTGGCACCTACCACTAGTTTCCTTATCCCTTTCTTCGTGGTAAGTCTGATTGCTCGTTATATTCACATTTCTATTATATGTACATTGTGATGGTGCTACTGAGTACTTTCATCTGCTCTTCTGAAACAGCTTTGACACTGATTTTGTTCCTCATTTAATCTTGGGATTTTTTCTGTATTTCTTTTGGACATCCATGAAATTATCCAACAAGTACATCTGTAAAAGACCAAGCTTTTACAGTTTTCCGTGTGGAAAACAACAGGCTTTGAGTAGTACGAACATCCTCATCAGTTCTATCTGTTTCTGTACATGATCTTCTGGGATTTCTTTTCGTGCAATGTCTATTACAAAAGAAAATTGCCTGCCCGTCAGACATTTTCTTGTCTCAGTTCCTTTGAAGAACAGCTCTCATAATTACTTTCTCTTTGTTCAGTTCTTAAAGTCTGTTTCACTTTATATTCTGCAAAAGAGAACACTGCTTTTCTTTTCTTCTTTTGATGTTCTCTGTTCTCTTGATTAAAACTGTTCATAAGAAATGGAGGATCTAGGATGGCACAGAATAATCAGATATTTCAAAAGGACATTTGTGCTTCGCTGTTCAGTTCACAGGGAGGAGAGAAATGACATGAAGGAATCAATACCTTACAAACACATTGTGAAACCCACTTAAAAACATAGATAGACAGTGATTGTCTATCTAATGATCAGAACACTTCAGAGTTTGCTGCTGGTCTGTTATTACGGTCTGACTAAGATTCTTCCCGTTTTCCTTTCTGTCTCCTTCTCTCATCAGGGATGACAGCATCACGTTCCTACTCATCAAGCATAAGGAGGGCACCATCTTTCATCATCCCCCCTCCCAGATTCCCTTATATCTCAGCTCTGTTTAAATTATTACTCCTTCCTCTCCAGCTTTGCAAAGACCATCGTGTCTTGTCTGAGAGTCTGCCAAAGTGTTAGTCAATGGGCTTGTTGCTTGACTACGGTCACCTCCACTTTTCCACCTCTGCTGCCTCTGGTCCATTTGCCACTTTGTCTATGCCAAAATGTCTATACTATTTTCTACTTTGCCTTTTGCTTATGTCACCAGTTCCACCTTGCTTTCAATTTACCATCTGGCTACTTCAAACATAAGCTTCTTTCTTAAGGCTTTAAAGACTGCTACAAGGTAACAGCATAAATCTCCTTTGATACAGAAATGACAACAGCTGGTTCATATTCTGCTGACAAACACCTCTGTGAATAACTTTCCTGATCTATACTGATTGATATGGGACATGATATAAAAATCCCTTCCAGAACTCAGGAAAACTTCACTAGTGCAGTTTCCTTCTTAAGTCTGTTCTTGTCCAGGTCTTCTGGTTAATCATGAGTATTTTGGAGGGTGAATTAAGACCACTCTGTGGCACACAGAAGTACATGGACGAAACTGCACCTCCTCCACTGCAGAAGACAAGAAACAGGAGACAGGCGGGAGAGAAAATAGTAAAGATGGCTTAGTAATCACAGCATCCTGACCTGGCTGTACTTCAGGTTGCATATATCGAGGAAACTCAGTGTCATCCAGTTTTCCAAGCTGGGGATATGAAGGACAAAGGGTTCTGCAACCCCACGGGGACAACCATGGTGGAGTGGGCAAGCAGCACAATGGCCAGTGAGGTCAGCATGGCCACTTCCCACACCTGGCGCTGGGCTTGGATGCAGGGTGCTGGCTGACCTTAGACAGGCTTCACGGAGTCCTCCACGGGGAGAATGAAAGGCCTGAGAGACAGAGGCTACTATTTCTCTGATCTTGTATCTAACTGCTCAGTGGTAAGAGTAATACTGTCTAGTTTCATGTTTACTCACACTTTTTTTATGCCAATTTTGAACTACAACAGAATTTAACACCTGTGACAGGCAGAGTTCACTTCTTCTGCTTGATCTTTTTTAGTGAAAGTTCTTGTCCAGGTTTCCTGCACTTGCTAAATAAACAGATCTTCAGACAACATCCATCATCTTACTTCAACTGACATCACTTTGAAAGAGCACAGAATTATGCAACCTTGCACATGATGATAATACCTAATACTTTCTTTAAAACTTTATATACTGTTCTAACTAAATACCTACATTCTGAAAACAATGAGAAAGACTTTTAAGGTTTAGTCATGATGATACAGGACCTGGAAGACAGAAGAGGATCCAAAGCAGAAGACTCCATCTGATATAGCAGGACTCAGAAGTGAGATAAACTTCAAAAAGCTAGGTGGGATAGAAAACAGTATAGTTTTCTCTATTTTTTTTTTCTGCTTATAAGCACAATTGACCTTTGATTTGAGAAAAGGAAGGTAAGCATTCCATAGTTACCCTGCCAGATGTTTCTACCATCACCTAGAGCTCAGTCCCACATTTGATGTTTGGCACAGATGACAGGGAAAGACATTCCGAGCAATGGAAGGGATAAGAGCCTCTAAAACAGGTAATTAAATTTGTGAAAATGACAGTCAATAAACTAGTTAACATTGAAAAACTCTACTCTATGCACTTTAGAGAGGATAAAATACCAAGAAAAATGCAAAAACCTACAATGTAAGAATATAAAATACAGTATAATTCCAGTTAAAAAATACTGTAGCATTAATAAACTAAAACTTTCTTATATTGAGAGGGTAGACATATTAATGACACTGGATTCTGTATGTCTGGTTCCTGCTGTACCAGGACTGTAAAGGGAAGGCCTTGGGTTAAATCTGCACCCTGCATAACATCATTCACTAGATTTGTACCGATGAGAAATTTGACTTCTATCTCATTATCAGTTTCCTTCACTGTGACGCCTCTGCCTTTTCCACCCTGATGTTAGGTGTCTGGGTCTTCTTATCCTGAACAGTAACAAAATGGATAAAAGACAAAGTGGCAGAGCAACCAGCAGAATTTCCTCTCTCACTCCTCAGCATGGTTTCCTCCTGACAAGCAGAGATTCCCTTTTCCCTCTAACCCAACAGAGCTGGAGGAAGCTTCCCGTTATTTGTCACAGTCTAGATCAGCTCAAAGAAAGAAAGGTCCTTTTCCCTTCCTTTCTCAAAACTATCACCCTTCCCAGATGCCTGCTGACTCATCAGCATCCTCCAACAGGCAACTTCTGTATTTTCCTTTTCAGCTAACTTGCTGCGATACCTTGAATATAGTGCCATACCCTCTGCAAGGAAAAGAGGCCCACAGCCCATTCACTCATCTTTCCAGAATTCCTTGCTGTGACTGCCTGCCTGGAGTGTATAGGGCAAAATTTCTTTGGTTAGAGAGGTATATAAACAAGGCATGGCAGAGGTTGGAACCTATGTCACAGAGGCCACATTTTTATCCGAGGCAAGGGAATACTCATTCAGTCAGCTCAAAAATACCCTGTTACTGAATAAATTCTGAAGAAACTGAAGAGGAGATTAGAGGAACAAATCCCAGGCAAGGGAAAACAAGCAGTTGTGATGGTTAATAGACACAAGGGCAGCTCATAGGAAAAGAATAATGAGACAGGGAGCATGATGTAACAGAAACAGGCCAGATGGCAGTACAGCTGTGGGGAAACTCCGCTAGCTCTGAAATGAGTCTTCAGTAATTCAGACTGCTGACTGCAGATCCAAGCCACTGACTGCAAAACAAGCTCTGGTTGTCTCAAGCAAGTGGCAGTTTGTTAACAATTACCCAATTGAAAGCAAAGTGGAGCAGGTGATACTAAGAAGTCTATTACAGCACGTCTGATGAGGAGCCATACGAGAATGTCCATGGCCTCTCTTTCTTCCAATGACAGAGATTTAGAGATACTTTAGAAAGTAGAAATATAACTTGAACCTTAAGTAACACAACACCTAATAACTTTACTCTGTACTGGATTATACAGTTGACATTGGTTCCAGGAAGTCTTTTGAGATCATGTAATATCTCCATGGATGGCTCTGTGAAAATAGGAAAATTAATCCATAAAGCAGTGTTGTGAAATAGTTTCAAAATGTAGTAGTATATAATATCTGTGATATCTGTGATTGTTTATAGTATAGCAGTGACAAAAATGACAAAGGAAAAACTTAATGCTAATCTAAGTAAATTGTCATCCGAAACAGAGCAATTCTTCAGGGACACCAGTGCTCTCATGTTAGATCACTAACTACTAGCTACCCAATATACAGCATGATGCTGTTCTCACAATAACAAGAATTATGTGGAGCAGTGTTTCAGTTCTAGAACAGTGTGCTGAATGTCTGCCTCAGAAGTCTCATCTGGCAGGGTGGGCTATGGAACCAAAAAGCAGTCTCCAAAGGAGTGAAAAATGAGTAGCAGTAATGACCTCAAGTGACTTCACAAGTTCCTAGAAACTGTGTAAACCCCACAACTACCTGAAAGAAGGTTGTAGTGAGGTGGGAGTCAGTTTCCCAAATAAAAAGTGATATGACATGCTGGGATCAACAGAGCATAGCATAGTTATTTGGGAGGCTGCACCAGTTCACTGAGACAATCTTCATTATTTTTATACTGATTAGAGCCAACTGAAGGGTATAAAAAGGATTACAAGGCATGGCTGCATACAATATCTGAGAACAAAACTGAAGAAATCAATTCTACTCCCACCTTTGTAATTCAACCTGTGTTACACAAAATCCCTACAGTGAGTCTAGAAACCATTTAGAAAGAGAATATTCATACCTGTCCCCAGTCATAAATCATATTGCTCATTTCTAAAAGTTCTCTATGAGCCTCAGCTTGGCATCACTGTAAACCTATTTAGATTATGCAAGCTTAGACTTTTGCAAGAAAAAGAAGAAGCATATATCAAAACCTCATTCCCTACTCCTAAACTCAGTTTGGCAAATAGAACAATCCATAAATCCTGAAAATGTTCTTGACTGGTTCTTTAACTTTATCACCCACACACGTCTGGGTTATCAGCTAACACACGCACACTAGTAAAGAGGAAGGACTCTTACAGCAGCCAGAATGTGAATTAGGAATGTTATGCTTGAATTAGAGTTTGAGGCAGAACAAACAGGTTTTACATCTGTATTACTGGCTGGATGCTTTTGCTTTGAAGCTAGGTTGCCACTCTTCCCTTCAGGAAAGTTACTGACATATTGCAGTTTCAGTCCACTAATTTGCTCCTGCAAGAGGAAATCTACCCAGTGTTCAACCATATCATCCCTTTGCATTTTTGAGTGTCTCTCTCATTCTCCTTGTGGGAGTCTTTGTGGCTTATAAGATCTCTACAATCTTTTTCTCTTTCCAAGCCCTCCAGAACTTTCTGGTCCATCCAATTGTTCACTGTCTACTAAAACCTCTCTCCTGAGGATAAATATGAATATTTCATAATCAGTCAATCTCTAAAAAAAAAAAAATAGAAGAAAGAGGAATGCTAGGCATGGTTTCCTGGTCAGACTCTGATCTCCATATTGAAAAAAATAAACCAAATCAAGCCCAAACAGATTATTTGATTTATTGAGAGAATAACCTCAATTTCAGTAGAGGGCCTTAAAGAAAATTGTGTTGAGGATCTAGGCCATTCAGGATCTGAAATCCTGAAGAACTTCTTACCATATGTAAGAAACAACTCTAGCTGATCTACAGGACCATGGATGGCAGTGAGAGAGCTTTACCTTTAGTTAAAGAGTGAAGAGATATGCTGCCAGTTTTAGATATGGCCTGTGGTCTTATCTCCATCTTAGTCCCTTTTATGAAGGTATTGTGATACAGACTTTTCTTAGAACAATCCCATTGATGAGGGGTTTTTTTATCATCTCACTGAAAAAAATTATGTTCTTACAGGGAAACCATGAGCTATCGCACGGAAAGCTTTATGGCTGCATATGCTTTTCAGTGTAGACAATAACCACCTTAATATCTACAATTATAAACAGCTACCAGTCCTATGACTTCTAAGTTACAGTTGAAACACAACTTATGGGGGACTAAAGGATAGGCATCTTGCCCTGAGTACAATGAAACAGCAAGAATTCTCAGCTATATTAAAGAGCACAAACTTTTGGGGACGCAGTGAAGACACTGACAAAAGCCTAAACATCTTGCCATAACAGAAGGCCAAAATTGTTTCTGGGCAAACACCTGCCTGTTATCAAACACCTTGTCTATTAGAAGACCTTGTTTGGTGAGATGCATGGAGACTACTTCCTCTTTCTTTGCAGGGTAAAAGACTGAGAGGTCCTGACCAGCCTTAAACCAAGGGATTTCTGTAAGCACCTTTGCAGTACAGAGGAAGAACGCTAACTGTTTGAAAGCTGAAGTCAGAACATGAGGTAGGATTGCCACTGCAGAAAAACAGAAACTAAGCAATATGGTCTTTCCAGGCAGGTCTTCCTGGAGTCCATTGTCAACAAGTTCTAAAAGCGTTGGTGAACTGTGACAGTTTCCTAATTATTTCCCAAACACAGAACATTGTCCAGCTGTTCAGGCTGAGCTCTGAGATGACTATTTGCACAATATCCATTCCCATTAAAGTCTAAACTTAGATGCTTCAATAAGCAGCAGGAACAGAACCAGGGTCAGGCACAAGTCATCCTACGCCTTCCTATTTTCTTTAAATCTGGGGGCAGAAAGGATCCAGTCTGGTCTCTGGCATGATTCAGAGCAACCTCCTATCTTCTTACAATTAGAACTTGCTTCACTGAGCCAGTGGCCTTTGTGGAATTGTCTCTTGTCCTACTTCCTTACTCTAACGGATGTCACCTTTGTGGATGAATAAGGTTGATTATCTTCTTGCAATAGAGCAGTTTAGTTTTTTTCCTCTTAGGGAACCCTGTCAATTATCTGTGCAGAGTGATGGCAGCTGAAGTAGGCCCAAGAGTCAGGTCCTACACACATTATTAAGGATTCCTTTCAGGACAGGAAACCAGCTAGTTACTCCTCCATTGTTTATTCACTTTCCTGGGTGATGAGATGAGCTAAATGGCAGGTGCTGGCATGTGTAGTGGAAGTGTGTATAGGAACAGGAAAAGGGGATGAAAGCTGCTATACTAAAGAAGAAATTAAAAGAAGCAGCAGCTCCAGGAGGAGAGGAAAGAATTAAGCAGCAGATTTAGAGTGACAGGCATGATGATGCTATAAGAAAAGAGGAAATGGCATGCTGTTCAGCATACATAAGTTATACAAAACCATAAAATGAGGATTGAAACAGCCTTCATCAGAATGCCCATGAGGTGAAGCATTTCCTCTGGGATATAAGGGTAATAAAGCAGGAAAAATAAGTTGCCAGCATTTCAAAATACTTTTCACCATTTCAAGCCAAATGATTTTGTTTTTTCCAGATGCCACTTTATTTTGAGAGCTTACTTGGTATATGGAGAGACAGGTATATGTATAAAGCCCATGTAACAGCTAGCTACTAAATGTGTCTTGATACAAAATCCATTTTGGAACCTGTTTTATATATTAATACACACTAGAAACGGCCTTATTCTGCTCAAAATGCCTCCCTGAGCTCAGGAATTCAGGACCTCATGAGTGAAAAAACAGCTGTGCCGATGTGAAAATTCGGTGTGTTTCCTAAGAATTTCGTAATAGTAAGCACGGTCTTTTGAGCCGCGACTCCGCTTTCCCGGCGGAACGCGAAGACGCGTTTTTCCGCTCCCAGGGACAGTCTGGGTCGGGAGGGGACGGTCGTTGGACGGAGCATCCAAGCCCCGGGCTGGGGCATCTCACACGTGCAGGCGCCGCACCGGGAGCAGGCGGGGAGGGCAGGAGGTGCCGGCGGCCAGAGCCAGAGAGGGGGCAGCCGGCGGCGCGCACACACACACAGACACGCACAGACACAGATACAGATACAGACACATACACACAGACACAGACACACACACAGGGCCCGATTTACTGCCCGCCGAGGCGCCGCCGCGGGCGGGGGGCCCGGCCCGGCCCTGCCGACGTGACCGGCGCGGCGCGGTGTCGGTCCCGCTACGTGCGGCCGCGGCCGCCGCTTCCCGGGGCCGCCCCCCCGGCTACGTGAGCGCCGGCAGCGCCCGCGGCGGGGGAGCCCAGAGCCGGCCGCAGGGGCCCCTCCTCCGCGGCCCTGGCACACGCAGCCGGACCCCACCGAGGGAATCCGGGCACGGGGCAGTGCCGGGATGAGCAATCCGTAAGCGAGGAGGTGGGCAGGGCGCAGGAAGAAGTGCGGGCCTGCCGAGGCTGAGATCATAGAACTGGGATGAGTGCCAAGTCTGTACTGTTTTAGGGATGAATAATTACAGTTTGTGCTAGAAAGTGGGGAATCATCAGTTTAAAAGCGACCGAGAAGGAAGGATCCAGGCTGTGAGCTGTCATGGTTGCAGGTGTGAAAAAAGGATACTGTGTCCATTCTGGGCTCCTCAGTATAAAAAAGACAAGGAGCTACTGGAGAGGGTCCAGTGGAGGACAACAAAGACAACTGGGGTCCGGAGCATCTCTCTTGTGAGGAGACACTGCGGGACCTGGGCCTGTTTAGTCCAGAGAAGACTGAGAGGGGATCTCAATGAATATAAATATCTCAAAGGTGGGTGGCAAGAGGATGGTGCCAGATTCTTTTCAGTGGTGCCCAGTGACAGGATGAGGAGCAATGGCCATAAACTATAACACGAGAAGTTTCACTTCAGCATGCAGAAGAACTTTCCATTGAGGGTGGCAGAGCACTGAACAGGCTGCTCAGGGAGGTCATGAATTCTCTCTCTCTGGAGACTTTCAAAACCCACCTCAATTTGTTTCTGTGTAACCTGCTCTAGGTGACCCTTCCTTGGCAGGGGGGTTGGACTGGATGATCTCCAGAGGTCACTTCCAACCCCAACAATTCTGTGATTCTGTGAAATGTGATCCTAGGTATTCCCAGTATGAAATGCCATAGCAGAAGTACAGATATTCAGTAGGCCATAGCTGAGAAGCTACCTGCAACTCTGGTTCAGTCATGCAATTCTGGTCACTCACATTCAAATACAGGTGAACTGTGACTTGTATGCCTGCTGAGAAGATTTAAAAGCCAGATAAAGAGAAGGGAAGCTTTTCCAAAACAAAGACTGAGAGCAGATACCACACGATCACTGTTGCATAAATATCTTGGGTGACTTGAGCCAGAAAAGGGACAAGAATTATGTAAGCTAAAGGTGAAGCGTTTGCACAAAAACAATCAAGGTGTAAATGTGTTGCAAATGTTTTAGTTGGAAATCAGTAGATACTTTTTTCCTTAAAAGAGTCATATCCTGCAACAGCCTTTTTATGGAAGTAGGAGGAAGAATACTGAATACTTGGCTAGCTAGAGCTCTATCAGTTAATGACAGAAATTAAATATATATTTGTAGCAGCGGGGGAACTGGACTTGAGCAGGGTGTCCTTTCCAATCTTCTCATAGATGGGCTGGTAGTGTCTAGATACTGCAGTGATAAATCATGCCAGAAAGTAAATACATAAACAGTAATGACATTTCTAATGTGGTTAGGCAAGGATCTTCAACAGCTGCGCAAACATGAGTGCCAGACACATATCTATCACTCAGGAAAAAGCTAAGCAGGTATTATTGGCTTTATGTTGAGCTAGGAAGACTGACATATAGAGAGGCTGAGTATCTGGTACGAGTCTATTCCAAAGGTTTTCTTTACAGTAACCACAAAGCTCCATTGGGCTTAACTAGTAACACGTAGAAGCTCTGAAATGCAAACACCCATGTAAAAAACTTTCTTAGAGCAACAAGTAAGAGGCCTATACCTGCCTGCTTTAAGAACTGTTCACTGCCTAAGACAGGATGAGGGCCCTGTCAGTTTCTCAGGGGTGGCCTATGTTGTACTGTAATACAGTATTCTTTATATCCTGGAGATAATACAAAATAATCAGAAGCTGCTATGTCAATTAAAGCAGCCTTTTGTTTGAGGACATCAGAATAATGGAAGAGTTTTCCCCCTGAGTGAAAGAAGAGTGTAACTGAAAAACAGGCCATGTGAATAAGTGGCAGAACCGAAAGAAAACCACAGTAACCCTAAATTCCCTTCTTACCACAGTGAATGCAAGTTCTTCATTTACATTCAACCAAAAAGTCTTTATTTACATGCAAAAAAAAAATTAAAAAGTCTATTACTTTGCCCTCATTCATTTGCCATGCTTTCCAGATATTTGTCCATACTGTCAGCATAAGCCTGTAAATACAAGCAGTCTAATGAAAAGGCAGACACTTTCCTTTGCTAAGTTTGGCCCATAAAAAAAACCCCAAAACCTGGCAAAACACAGTGACAGACTTTTAAGAATTCATCAAAGGAAATGTGTTGGTCTACCTCAGATGAAGTCTGTCCCTGCTGTTATGCAATCCTTCATGTTCCACACCCCAACCCTATGGTCTCAGGCAAACCTAAGACACTTACAAATCTTCTCACCTAGAAACCATCAATCTCGCATTTTGTCTGAGTTCTGGGTTAAAAAAAAAAAATGTGTAGAACAAATAACACATCAGTCTTTTATGGGTTCTCTGTTCTTGTCACTTTCCCCCTGCAGGTTATGTTTCTGTTCCTTGAATACCCAACTTCTTCCTTGAAGTGTTACAAGAGCCCAGCAGAGCCTCAGTACTTTCTAGCACTTCTGATACCCGCAGCACTCTATTTAGTGATAAGCTGAATCTGACCTTCTTCTATGGTGCTGGGTAAACCCTGGGAGTCTATTGCAATTCTTCCATTGATTTGCTACGGGGTTAGTACAAGGGAGTTCCTTTTTGTCAGTTTTCTCCACTGGAAAAATAGTAGTTCATTTTAGTCTCATGGTGTTGGAGTACTTCCTGAGCCATGAAAGGCTGTCAGGCAACCGGAAAGAAGACATTTCCCATGGAATGGCATCTGTTTACATGCAGTTTTGTTACAGGTTAGTTATTGGACAGCCTTACCTCATAATTTTTGATACTATGTTTCTACAAACAAATCTCCACACCTCAATCCTTTGCCTGGGAAATGAAATTAAAGAACTGAAAAAAAGTGGTGTTAAGCAACCTGTTTCCTACAGGAGATATCATCTTTCCTTTCCGTGAGGCATTCATCATGTTGATACAGCACATACAGCAGAAAAAATCTCTGGTCTGGACTCTGTATTGTTGACATCGTATCACTTACACCATTGCTACCACCACCAAGTGAAATGGTTGTGTAAACCTTCTGGATCTTTATAAATGATGTCAAATGCAAAGCACTGCAGCATGGTATATTGTATCCTTTCTCACACACTCTAGGCTTCACATTTTGGCACATACAGTACAATTTCCCCATATTTCTAGGCAGTAGTCATGTTTGTATTTATGCCTGCATCAAACAATTCTATAAATTCATGTGAGGCCAAAGCTTGTCTTAAATAATTAAGAATGACAGGTCAGAAAACCCATTTATTTGGAATTGATAAATTTATGAATGCTGGATAAGGTTAAAAAAATTGCTGTATCATGGAAAGGTTAAGATTATAGGGAATCAGCAATTTGCTACCACAGCTGGTGTCTTATAACTCCCTGAAAAGGGAAAAAAAATCTAAGTGAGTCACTTCCATTAATAGTCTTCCATTTAAAAGGGACTGTCTTAGAAGAAATGTATGACTGCTCTTGCACCCAGTGGTCTGTAGGAGCTGGGGATGTGTCATGGAAAAATCCCAGAAAAAAAAAGAAGGAACAAAGAGCAGGAAGTGGCTTTTGAAAATACGGATGTTCAAGGGACTCAAAGGAGCACACTGACCAAGGGAAGTCTTTTGACAATTGTACTAGGAAAAGGAAAAGGTACCTTGTTCTGGGAGAAGGACATGGGATATGGAATATACATAGAGAGTTTGTGGCAGCCTCTCTCTTTGGAGGGAAGAGGTAGGAGAGAAAAACATGAAGCTAAGCAGATTCAAAGGAAGAACATGTGAAAAAGATGAGGCATGAAAAATATGGCTCTTATGGAGAGATGCAAGAACTCTGAATGTCTGCAGCGAAATCTTTCTACAGAAACTAAAAGATGTGTCTCCCTTATAGGTAGAAATGTTTTTTTTACCCAAGAAATCTGAAAAGTTGTGTATCTGTTGTTTCGAGAGCTTGCTTTCTTCCATCTTCCAGTTTCCTGTATCTTCTGTCTTATTGTATTAAGGCAACTGTTCTAAATTACCTGGTCTTGGCCAACAACCCCTCTTGCAAAGTACTCTCCAGGCAGGGTAGCCCTAGGGACAAGCTACAGTCATCACAATTTGTCTGTTAATAACCACCTACTCTGGCCGCATCACCCTACAGAAAGCAGAATAAGTGCTGAGCTGTGATAGGAACCCAGACAGCAAGGTAAAATGGTAATAGGGAAAGAAGCATCTTCACATTAACCTTTCAGCTGGTGATTTCCTGGTGTTGTGAGAGTACACTGAAGCAAAACAGAGCACCGTTTAGGAAGCTGTTTCTTCAGTGTCACTGCAGGGCTGGAATGACCATATTACACCCTTTAGCAGTGGAAACCTCAGTTTTATCTTCCCCTTGTGAGGAAAACTGAGCCCCGGTGCAGCCAGGACCTGTGACTGGGGAATGCAGCTGTGTTTGCAGAGAGCAAGCAGAGGGTGCAGACAGCCCTGTTTTGGCCCCCCTGTGCAACTCTCAGCCCCAGTGAAGACTTACCAAGCACCATCTCAGGTTTTCAGTGCTGACACACTGGGCACTGGCAGGCAGTTCAGCACCCTGTTCTTTAACTAATGGCAACAGGAAGGAAGGAGAGGCACTGCTGGAGTGGTTAGCTACTGAGTTTTTAAGGACTGGAAGAGCTTTGTTAGTCAGAGGGAAAAAAGCAGCTCAAAGCTTTAGGAGAAAGATGGTGCCAGAGACTTATAGAAATGGCTGGGGGGAGGGGGCAGGGAAGAAAAAAAAACCAATAAAAATTACAAAAAAGTGGTGCTGCTGCACTTGGATTTTCATTATCTCCAGACTGGGCATTAGATGTAAAGAGAAGCCATGGGAACTGAGCCACCAAATAAAAATACTCATAAATGTAAATTAAAGTACATTTAATCACAGGTGCAAATTGTGCTTTTTAACTGTTCAGAGTATAGCTTAGGTTGCACTGATAACTAGGCATTTCTTGTATAAGAGCAATAAGATCCCTAGATGTCTGATTAAATAAGGCATATTTGTCAATAACAACGGACAAAAGAATTGAAGCCACAAGTTTTAAATGATCACACAATGTTTTCAGACATGAGGACCATGCTAAACCATGATTTAAAATAGGCAACAGGTAGTTTTTAAGGACCCTATCTCTTGGTGACCTTAGTCATTCACTCAGCCTTGCACTGTTGACTCATTCAGACTCCGTCTACAGGGAGAAGCTTATGTGCTTTCTATTTTCAGCTATGAAATGTAAACATTTTTATAAATGCAGAAATTGTGGTTTGCATGCAACATGCTTGAAAATACATTAAAAGTCTCATGGCTTAGCTGAAAGTAGCTGACAGGAAGCAGAGGAAAACAGGAGCTCCCCAAAAGCCATTAAATACCTATCTCTACACCAAAAACATGTTTCTCTATACAAGTTATTCAGCCATGCGGTCTCAGAAGTAAAAGCTATGAGAAATAAATAACCTGGTTTTATTATAAGCAAATGAATTTAGTGGAAAAACAGAAGGGGGTGGGGTTTTCTTTTTCATTTAGTTCCAAGGGTTTTTTCAGGCGTATCGTGAAAGGTATGGTGGAGGGTCCTGTCTGGGTCTGACGCCAGGGAACCTTTGCGGCCGGGAATAGGGAAAAGTATAAAAATAAAAAAGTATCCTCTGCCACATGGCCATCCATTGTGTACAGAGAGACCCCTCTGTACCGTACAGAGGGGTACGTCACAAATCAATCAAGAGGGAAGGTAACACCCCCTCCTGAGTCCAAGAAATTACCTTTTAAGGTAAAAAACCAATGGTCACTGAATATTTAACAGCTCTATTCACAGTTTTTTTCAGCATGATGCTCCAAAGGGCCACGGCAGACCTCGATGATCAGGACAGTATCTACATTCGATACTGTACTGATGGAAGCCTTTTCAACCTAAGGCGACTGAAAGCCCACACCAAGACCTTAAACCATCTTGTCCGGGAGCTGCTTTATGCTGATGACGCCGCCCTTGTCGCCCACACAGAATCAGCTCTGCAGCGTTTAACATCCTACTTCACAGACGCTGCTGAGCTCTTTGGGCTGGAAGTCAGCTTAAAGAAGACAGAAGTTCTCCATCAACCAGCACCTCAGGAAGTCTTCCTTCATCCCCACATCACCATTGGCCAATCAGAGCTCAAATCAGTCCAGTAGTTTAATTACTTAGGTAGCCTCATCTCCTCGGATGGTAAGATTGACGGAGAGATAGACAACAGGTTAGCAAAGGCATATAGTGCCTTCAGAAAGCTTCATAAAAGAGTCTGGCAAAATAAACACTTGAAGAAAAGCACAAAGATCAGTGTTTACAGAGCCATAGTGCTGTCTACTCTCTTATACAGATCTGAATCATGGGTCATCTACCGCCACCACCTGCGCCTCCTAGAATGCTT
The DNA here is from genome assembly GCF_036250125.1 of Pseudopipra pipra. NCBI lineage: Eukaryota > Metazoa > Chordata > Aves > Passeriformes > Pipridae > Pseudopipra > Pseudopipra pipra. The sequence goes on from NC_087551.1 coordinate 27,866,670, forward strand.
CCATCAGTGCTGCCTTCGTACAATCCTAAACATCCACTGGTCAGATTTTGTGACCAACACATCTGTTCTAGAAAAGCAGCAGTCACAAGTATTGAGGCCATGCTGATGAGAACACAGATGCGCTGGGCAGGACACGTCTCAAGAATGAAGGACCACCGCCTCCCTAAGATCCTACACTATGGTGAACTTGCCACTGGCTGCCACATGAGAGGAGCCCCGAAGAGAAGATACAAGGACTCCCTGAAACAACACCTCAGCCTTGGCCATATTGATCATCATAACTGGTCTACTCTGGCCTCCAATCAGGAGGTCTGGAGACACACCATCTATAACGCTGCTGATGCCTTTGAGAAAGCACACAGGGTCACTCTCAAGGAGAAAAGACAACGCAGAAAGAATCGTGCCCTGCAGAATGTACCACCTAAGGAGTCTTTCAGCTGAACCTTTTGCAGCTAGACGTGCCTGTCTCGTATTGGCCTTTTCAGCCACCAGTGCGCTTGTAACAGTTGTGGGTAGAGCCCTTCCCAAATCTTTGTTCGCGAAGCCCAGCCATGATGATGCTGTAACGAGAGAATATAAAAGGCGCGATTTGCAAATGGTTGGTGTGCCTTTAGGTCCACGTGACTTGCAGTGCACCCAGCATGCTGCAATAAAGAACTTCTTGCCACACTTTCCTTGTCCTACAGGTATATTTTTTCTGTTTTTAAATTTAAAGGAAGGATTTTTCCTACAAAGCCAAGTAATGCCACTTCACAAATGAGCAGAAAGCCTGTAGTCTGGTAATAACAGGGACCTCATCTGAGAGATAAGAAAACAGCCTGATTTAGAGAAGGGACAAGTTGTGTCTTCTACCTTTTAGGTGAGTGTCCTAATCCATAGGCAATAGGTGATTCTAGGATGGGAGCTTCTCCTTCTGGGGCAACTTCTGTTGTGAAAAAAAAGAAAATAAGGCATTGAAAAAGGCAGCAAGAGTCTGGCCTTACAGCTAGTTGACAAGAGTGGCCTTCTAGGATGTCTAAGACTCATGAGACTCTGGCCTTCTGGACTCAGGAGGTAATCTTGAACAAAGCTCTCTTGTAAGCCAGGTCAGTACTTTAGCTACCATGCTTAGACTTACCAGATCCATCTGGAACATCCTTGTCCAGTTCAATTAAGACTGCAACAGGGAACTTGGTTCATCTGCTCCTGCATCATCTTTAATGGTCTGTTTTCCCTCTGACCCAGTTTCTAGACCTAAAACTTGCTTTCTGGAAAGTTCATGGGATCCTGTCATATGAAATGGAGAAATACCTTCAGTCTTCTGAAATTTTAATGGCCTGGAAAAATGATTTCTTTACAGTTGTAGTACTGTGTGGAGAACTGTAACAGAAATGCTAAGAGTGGTATGAATGTGAACTGTCTGAGTGTGGAAGTTCTGGAAGGGACAGAAGGTCAGAAAGGATAGAAGGCAGGAATGCCCTGTTTTGATGGCACCTAAATTAGCAAGTCATCAGGGCCCTGGCACACTACCTGTGCAACTTCTCAGAACATCCATGCTGAGAGACAAAGGACAGTAAATCCTGGTTTACTCAGAGAGGTGGGACAGAATGGACAGGTGGATATCCATCAGCTCCAAAATATAAAAAGGCATACGCAAAACCAGCACATGGTTGCCAACTGGTAATGGACATAGATGTGAGGAGGACTCAATAGCTGATGCCCCTGTCCCCTGCATCACTGCAAGGAGTCCTAGCCAGACTGCCTGAATACTCATGGCTTGGTGCTAGTGTGCTGGACAGACTGCTTGAACACTTGCATGCACACCCCCAGTGCCTGACTGCTCAGCAGGTTGCTTGGATGCACACATCCTAGTGCTTTTACATGGTTGAGAGAGCACATATGTGAATGAATGACATCTCTTTTGTTTCAGGTTTTGATTTTACAACAAAATTACCTTCCTCACCTATAGGGTTCAGCATTGAGATTTGCTACACTGTTAATACAAAATAGTCTTGCAAAATTTCCTACACTGAGTATTTCTGAAAATTTAGACTACATGGCTTTATGGTCTTAAGTGATGCACAGAATTTAATTTTTGTAGTTTTGTTTGAGTTGAATGATTTATATTTAAATAGTTTAAAAAGTAATATTACATCATTACTTTCATTTACAGCCACTGATTTAGACAACTCTTAAGCAATTCCCATGGGTGATGCTGAGTACTGTAGCTATCCAATCAGATAATAAGAATGAATGCAAATTGAGTCATTGAGCCAGTGTGGTTTTAATTAAGCAGAATGCAGTTTGCTGAGCAAATAGAGAGACTTGTTGACTGCAAAACAAAATTGAGAGGTGCTGTGTGGATCATTGTGACTTAAATTAATGACAGAGACTCTCTTACTCAAACATGGATCATCCGTGCGGGTTTTTCGTTGTAAACATTGGAGTGAGTGCTGAGGGCAGTGCCTACCAAGTGGAAAAACAGATTTTTATTAGCATGGCATTGAAGTTGTATATATTAAGAGGAAAACAAAAAGCCTGATCTCCGGATAAAAAGCGATTATGTATGTGTATACACCCCATATGTGTAGATATCTACAAATATGACTTTTACTCATTAGAGTTACAAAGTCATTTTTTTGGATAAAAGGGGATAAATTTATATATATATATGTGTGTATGTATGAATATATATATATATATGTATATGTATATCCCCCATATGTACAGACATCAACAAATATGGCTTTTACTTATTAGAGTTACAAAGTTATGCCAGCAAGCATAATTATGACTTAACACATACTTCTCAGTCTGCGTTTGAAAAGTTATTAACAGGACAATGAATAACAGATTGATTTGAACAGTCTAGAATCTATGGCCTTTTTAATCCTCCATAAAATGGGGTTGGTTATTACACTATCATCTTCTTCTGACCTTAAAATGAGGTTTAAAAAGAGAACTGACATACATCATTGCAACCTTTCCATTTGCCCTCTGTCATAACTGATGGATGTCAGATTTGTTAAGGTGGGTAGTAGGCAGGCCTCAACAACTACAATACCTGAGCTTGGATTTTGCTCACTAGCTCCTTTACTTGTCTCCAGACAAGTTATCTAAGCCAAAGTTTCAAAATCATCAGCCTAACAGTGGTATTGCACCATTATTAGTGCTCAGACACCCCTTCGGGGCCTTTGATCCAAAATCACAAACTCAAATCAGCTTTGCCTAAGCAGACCTCTGATGCTTTCAGGGAGCTCATTTTTTGTGCTTCAGGAAGGCTTAGTGGCATTATTCAGTGGCATGCTCTCCTATCAGAGAGTGTATGTATAAGGCTGAGAACATGTATAGGGATAAAGATCAGAAAAGCTAAAATTAGCCATCACCGTTAAAGTAATTATTTTTCTGAGGCTCTTTTATCAGTTGCCACTGTTAATGGCACCCCTACCTGGATGGCAAGACATAACCTTCCCAGGAGAAACACTCTTCCAGGCAACTTCAAAGGTTTAGGGACTAATCTGTGCCTTAGATGCTGCTGCCCTACATCACTGCTCATGAACCAGACCAAAATGACTCAGGACCTCCTGTTGCTTTAGAACAGCAAACCCAAACCTTGTGTGGAGACCAGAGGTGGTATATTTTTCTACAGTTGCCTCACAGCAGCAGCCAATGGTGAAGACTTCAGTGTAAGAAAGCTAACAGGCAGGGCTCTGAGGCTTTACTCTTTAAAGTACGTGGGCTCCTTCTATAAACCCTCATCAAATCATTTAAATGCAGTGTCCACATCTGTTCATTTCTAAAACAGGACCTGATTCAAAGCTCATTTGTCTCAAAATACAGTTAGGTAACAGTATGTTTTGGATTCACTATATTTTTTGAACAAAAGGTAAAGTCACTTTAACAATAGACTTCTTGCCTCCTTGTGTGTGTGTGTGAAATGTGTATATGGGCTAAAAAATCTGAGCTCTTGTATGTAAAATTTAAAACAAAGTGTTTTTTAATAAAATGTTTTTTCACTTTTATCATTACTTTCTGGCTTTCAGGAAATTTACTATTTCTACTTCCATTTCAAAAAGAAACCTGTATTGGAAAATATATAAAAAAAAGCAAATGCAAAATAATTGGCATATTTCAGCCAGCTCATCTAAGAACACTGCAGATTTTACTTAGGCATTTCCTTCCTTGAAATTTGTTCTGGCATTATCACACAGTGATAAGTAATCTGCTGAGAGTACCCTCTGCTCCAAGGGCCCTTCTGGGCTATGAAAAACTAGTTTAGGAACGACACATTAGCTCTTCTCCCAGTTCCAGCACACAGGGAAGATCAGGATCCCACCTGGTAGTCGCTAAGCCCTGGATGGTCTCTGCTTCACAGGACCTAAGAGGCACAACACAAATGACGCCGGCTCTGGGGAGGCTCTGGCTCACACTAAGAGTTGTTGCGGCCCCTGCAGGACTCCAGAGCATGACTCCAAAGGTAACCAGATAATTTTCTTCCCCTGACTGCAATCATTCCTCTCTTGCCTGAAATGCGTAAACCGAGTGTAAAATCCTTTAGGTCTCTCTTCAGCATTAGGCTGTAGAAGCCCAATTTCTTCAATTTCTTTTTTTTCACTGTGAAAACTGGGTATACAAATCAAAACCAGTACTGCTGGCTCTTAAAGATTTTACTGTAAATCACAGCCACCAGTCAGGCAATCACACATTACACAATAAACACTTTCTTTTCAAGTTTCCAGCTCTCATAGTTATGAAAACTTCAGAACAAGAAGCCCAGAAACCAGATTACTATTTTAAAAGCTCTAAGGCACTTACTTGCTTAAAGAGAAAATTCAGGAGTTTTAAGCCAATCATGATTTTGAATTCTCAGTCATGATTTTTGAATTCTCAGGCTTAGCAAAGGTAGGGAAACCACTGATTTTGTAGCATTAAAAATTTTGTGGGTGCAGTCCTGAATACAGTTTTGGGCATACACTGTTCTTTTAGAAGCACTCTGCATAAGAGAGAAGAAGAAGAAACAAATATTGTGCAGTGGTTTTAACGGCAGCTGCCCATTTTTAAACTATTTTGTGGAATGTGTTAGAACAATAACACTTCTCACTGTAAAAGTTGTAACTGCCTCAGGGAGGCACTAAGTCTGAAATGCTGTCTTTGAATGAGAGTTTGTCAAAGTCTATTATTTTCTTTCATTTTAATAGATTTTCTTTATGGCTCAGTTTTTGTTTGTCTCCCTTCTTTTGTCTTACTACCTCTGCAGCCCTGCAGAGCCTCATGATCAAAACAGAGAGGAGATCACGTCCATATCAAATAAGGTGGTTCCATAAATCTTGAGTCATGGCTGACCAAAAATATTCAGTTTCCCTTCTCTAGGTATATCCACCAACTGCACATAACTTCTAAAACTTATACTCTTTACCTCAATCTTCTTCAAACTTTAGTGTAAGGGACATCTCAGCTATCACAGAATTGCTCACTGGACTGTGGCTTTTTTGACAAAGATGGAACTGGAGAAATCCCATAAATGTTGCCAAACAGACTGTTGCTACCAAAGGCACACATCATGGTTAAAGCCACTGTTTTCTCTCTAGTTCTGTGTTAAACTGAGAAACATGGGCTTGGGTTTTTTCTTAGTAATAACTGTTCAATCAGAAGGGTCTTAACAGTGACAATGCTGGATCAGAAGACTGGATGGTTGGGACAATTTCAGCAGGTTCTAAAGAGCTAAATGGTCAATACTGCGGCCAAGACATATATGCTTGGAGAGAAAAATTAAGATAACGAAACTTGAAAGAGTGAGTGCTCCATTTGCTTTCACACTTCTCTGTGACCATCATAAAAATTCTGTGCTGCAGAGACTATTTAAACATGGAATATCTGGTGTTGATTTTTTTTTTTGTCAGGTAACTGGATCAAATGATCGGTTAATAACAAGCAGAAGTAAATCTCACATGAGTATTGAACCAGAAATTCCTGAGGACCAGAAGTATAGTCTTAGAGATCAGTCACTTTCCACTGTAGATATAGGTATTCACTGGATATATAATCAGCTACTATATCCCAAGAAATAAAGCCACTCTTGGAATTGACACAGTAATAGACTGTCTTTGATTTTCATGTATTTTTTTTTCTAGCATATAGCTTTTCAAATGTTACAAATGCTACAGTTTTAGCAAGGAAAGAATTTTGGTTACTTTGAGGCTCTCAATCACTGTCAGCCACTAACCCTCTCCTCTCTCACAAGATTGTAATTTTCTCTAAACATGCTTTGTTTTGAATCAAAAAGCAAAAATCCTTGAATTTCAAGCAGAACAAATGAAAGTTGCCAAAAGAGCCTTTGGAAAAATCGTGCATCTTTCTTTTCAAGAAAGTATCTACACCTCAATCTACGAATAATTGCAACAGCTTTTGAAATTCCAGGATCATCTCCTTCCTCTTGTGAAAAAGCATGGAGTAGGGAATAAGTAGGACACAATCTCCCACACAGTTAATATTTCTTTTCCAGTGACTAAACAATGTAGGGCTGAAGACTACTGAGACACCCAGAAGGAGCTAAATACTTTGAGTACTGCCTGGCTGAGGAACTCCTGATCCTTGACAATGAGCAGTCATATAATCTTGGTATCAGGTCATTTCTTTGTGAACCCCAGTCCTTGACCTGTGGTGTCATCCCTTCATTAGCTTCAGCTCTGTCCTCTTTCTCACTGGTTGACTCCAGTGAAGTTCACCCGTGAGGCCTATAAAGCATGAACTTCATGTCAAGAATGCCTTTGCCAGCACCAGTTTTCAGCCTTGACAGTCACAAACAACTTCCAAGTCCCAGCGTAGTGGCTCTGGTTCTGTTCAGCATTCACCCTGTACCCAGAACAGCATAGAAGGCAAAGCTTAGTTTGGTCATTTACACTCAAACAGAGCAGCAGCATCTTAAGCAGTACCTCTGCACTTTCAGGGTCACAAGGAGATAGAAGTTGGTGGCTTATTTATGTGACATAATGTGCACAGTACATCAAGGAAGTGACATTGCTGAAGTTATCAGTACAGGAGCATTGTCCTGATAAATTACCATCACATATATATTAATAAGAAACAGAACAATGGATGCCTTATCATTTACTAATATTTCTTTTCGGTCAAGCTTGATGACTGTATTAGGATCAGGGCCTAGGAATGTTTCTGTCAGAGAGAAAATCTGCCACCTGCCTTTTCTGAAAATTCAGTGCAAACTCCAGTTTGTAAGTTATGTAGTTGAATTTACGCAAGATGCAACACAGCCTTGACGTGTCGCTCTGTGACATTTACCTCGCTCGTCATGTTTTTCGAGTCACAGTGGGGAACAATGCAAACACTGCATCAAAAGGAAATAATGTGAGGAAAACTGCCTGGGTTTTTGAAGGAACCCACTGCAGTATTAGGGAAACACTGCAAGGATAATGACTTTTCTGTCCTTTGGTGTGATTAAGCGCATAAATGCTCTGGGTTTAAGGTCACATTGGTAACTCAAATGTTCTGATATTTGAAGCTGTAGGATATATGTCAGTTTAAATCCAGATAGCCAGGGATTAGTATCAGGGCTTATTTTAATACAGAAGCCACACAGGATTAAAGGAACTACTTGCTTTTCTTCTCATACAGAGAGGGTGAAAATAACTCCTGAAGAGCTCAAGATTTATGCATCATTTGTTCTGATGCTGCTAAGTAGAGCATTGTGATGTCTCTCTGTGTAAAGGTGACCTTAATGCAGCAAGAGTACCCCAAGATGTTTATCTGGCCCCTGTAAAGACGTGAGAGACCTGAAACTGTATTTAAGGGCAGATTTATAGCACCAGCAAGAACCTGATTAAACTAAGAATTCTTAAAGGGTTTTCTGGCAAAACTCTCAACATGAGTATTTTATTTAAATATTTATTGAATTCTGTACTGTGCCTCATAAAAAGCATTTGTATTATTTAAATGTCTTCCACATGACTATTTATGAGTTCTGCTTCTAATCTAACCCTTTTGATCAAGTTCTCTTTATTTTAAATTAAACCTCTACATTGGGATTATACTGTTTATTGCTGATTTATATCCTGAATCATTGGCTTTCTACAGTTTTCCAAAATAAGACCCAGGCTGCCAAAGGCTGGCATGATGGAGTTTCTGCTGGAGCCTGCCCACCAGCAGATGAATAGCAGTCTTCCATGGACACATGCAGATTAAAATCCCAGTAAAGTCAATAGCACCACTCCCCTGTTGTTATAAGGGAAACAAAATCTCAGATTCAAAGAGTTTAAATTCAGCTTTATCAATTATGATCCTCTAGTCTGACTTCTTCCAAAGGACTGACCAAAGAAAATAACCCAAGAATTCCCATTTAAAGCCCATGACTCTCCTCTGGAAAGTAGTCAGTCTTCTAGGAAGACATCCTTTCTTGTCACAGAGACTATGAACAACTGGGAATTCAGTACATCCAGTACTCAACTATCCTTCACTGTTAAAAACATGCAGCTACAGTCTGAACTGTAGTAAGCCTTTCAGATACTCATAACAGGCATCACAATTCTTCAGTTCAACCAATGCAGCTGTGTGTGTATGTGCATACTCTGTACTAGTTTGGCAGAAACTTCACCAGGATAAGCAAGGCTTAAAGAGGCACAGAGTTAAACTGGCTCAACATCATCTTTTTAATGAAACTGATACAATTTCTCTGTGTAATGAACTGGTTTTGAGACCTCACTGCCTTGTCTACATCATCACCTTACCAAATCAGCAGAGGGGATACTTATCATCAGATCAAAAGTTCTCAAGGCAACTGCAAAATCAAGGCTAATCTAATAATGACTTAATGTCCTTCCTGTTAGGTTTCCCATTTTGAAAGCAATTCAGGAAATGGCAGGGACTATAGGTCAGTATGATTGATCCCCACAGGCCTCTGAGTATGGTGGGAAATTGGTTATTTGACATGTGTCTGCTTCCATCCAAGTTTCTTAGCTAAGCAAATTCCTCTGTGTAAATAATCTCATCAAGTGACAAAGGACAGATACTGTCCAGCCTGTACTCTGTATGCATGGTGCCAGAAGTTCTAGGACATTGTATCAGTGGATCTCAGTGAAATGAAATCCTGTCCAAGAGTCCGCATGACTACAAATATCTTACTAAGCACAGTGAAGGTCCTTGCTACATCCTCCAGTACAACAGCACTGGAGTAACTCCATACACTGCAGTACCCTGGTGTCCTTCCTACTCGAGCAGTTGATTCCTATCCAGCTCAGTAAGCTACAGTCCGCAAAGGCTGTCAGCCTGCAAGAGAGAGAGAGCACTCAGAAGATGCAGTATTTCACAGATTCGCCCCTGGAACATGGCAGGGATCAAGCTCCAGCTGTGACACACATACAGCGTGCCAGCTCTGCAACTGCTCTGCAGTTCACTGTCAGGGAAGGTGTTAGGTTATGGAAAACAAAAGGCAGGAGGAGGTGAAAATTGATTGAAGGTCTATTTAATGTCTTCTGCTAGATCGCCTGGCAAACATACTATGTCAGAAAGGTCTAGTTCATGTTCTTTGCTCCTTCAAGATCTCCCATCTGCAACATGGGCTGCGGGGAGGAGTGTATGCTCCACAGCTAGCTAGCTAGCTGCGAATAAGCAGAGATTGTATTTGTCTAAGAACTCCCCTTCCCGAGTAGCTCAAATGGCCTGTAAACAATGGAGTGCAAATTCTTGCCTTGCTGTCTCTCTTTATCCTCAGGAACAGAGAGTGTGACGCATCTGTATGTTGAGGTAATCAGAGGCCACAATGCCACGCACAGACACATGAGAGGAACTAGGATCTGTCATAGTCCATTTGGTTGTCAACTATATTCTGATACCTACAAGAAATATTATCCCTTGCTTTGTAAGAATAAGCTTATTTACTCAAGCTTTTTATATGAGGCATGATTCTAATGCTGTCTGTCTCAGTTACTCTGCAGGAAATCTGCAGTCTCTCACTGAAATTATAGCAAGTCCCATATTTGCTGTGTATATGTTACGTAAGAGTTACTATTCTGGGCTATGCTAAATTTAAAAGAGAAATCTATCAGGGACTCCTACCAGCAACTTGGGCATTGAAACGTTCAGAAGGATCTCCTTCTTTGATTAAGCAGATTGTGAGCAGAAAAGCAGAGTTTAGAGGCTTAATTTAAGTCCTAGTTCAAGTCAAAAGAGAAAATTGCAAAGCCCTAGACAAATTGTCAATGATACTATCATCTAATCTACTCCCAGAATAAAATTTCGGTTACAGTGACATGTAACATTTATAAGGGGGCATATCCTGAGGCCATTCACCAATAGATTAAGTTTCTTACATACACTGGCTAGGAAGGGCCTGTTGTGTAAGTGATATAAACAATGTATGGTCTACGTTCAAGCCACATAAGCTTACTGTAAACTCATGAAAATAAGCTTTCTTCACTCGTGAATGTTCATGGCTTAGGTGGGGTTCACACAGAGACCTTGTACTGCTTTACCTCCTAAAAGTGATTTTTAACTACTTTTGGTGGTAGTTAAAAATGTCAAGTGAATGCCACAGAGTATGTGATAGATTGTTTGTTGCTTTCACCCTATCAGTATTTTACTAAATGACGACAATAATTTGATAACAATTTAATTTACCAGTGCTAAGAAAATTAAGGGAAAAAAAAGAGCTAAACAATAAAAGCTAGATTTTCAAATGTTTACTGGCACCTAAGTGTACAGCATAAACCTGTAGCAACCGATATGTTTTGATCAGTTTGTAACAGAGTGAATACACACTGTCTCTGAAAACTTTTCATTCAATGACATAGGACGGCAGACTGCAAAAAGGCTTAAATAACTCTTTTTGGAAAGCTTTAGCAAGAAGGTGGATAAAGTGAGACTCCCCAAAGGATGATGCTGTGACAAACGGGTCAATACCTGAAACCGTGACTGATCCCACTTTGCTATCTACCCTACTCTAGGGCAGTCTCATTCAATTCAAATCCAGCTCCAAAGGCTATGTAAGCCCTCAGAAGGCACAGGAGCTTTCTCTCCCATGTTTCCCAAGCCTCTCTGTGCCTGCTGTGTGTTGGTGTAGCCTGGCACAGGGGAAAGCCCATTGAAAACAGGGGTAAATCACCTTTCTCCACCAGCCTCTGGGTGACACCACTGGCCGCCACCAGCATTTGAGGAATGATGGAGCTAGTCACCAGATTATTTTTCCCACATAATCGCTTACAATTCACCATTTTATCAGAAAACATTCTCACAGACCAGCCTAGGTCAAATAAGATGCCTGAGGATTTTAAATCTTGGTGAAACGCTGGGAGCTCTGTTTTTCATGTGTAAGGAGTTGGGTGCAGGCCCAGCCTGAACACTAGTAGTGTGTATTTATCACCCTGCTTTTTTACATGTTCGGCAACTGGTGCGTTATTAGTATGAGCAGCAGTCCTTTGCTGCCGATGTGGTTTCCACGGGGAAGGTGGAAACCTTCTGATACTCTTGGGAAGGAGCTGAGGCTCATTGAGACACTCGAAAATCCCCATTTCCACCCAGCACCGGGAAGTATCACAGCGGGGCTAGGGAAGCTGCTGCTGCTCGCTCACTGTGCGGAGAAGCAGGCGGCCCTACAAACACTTTGAAATGCTTTTATTTCTCTCCCTGACAAGAAAGACACCGGCGTCCTCAGCCGGCCCCGCTCCAGGGCTGGCGGTGCCTCGTCTGTCCCGTCCGGCTCCTGCCACCAGCCCTCAGGAGCCACAAGATGGCGCTGTGGGGGGCAAGGAACATGGCCACCGCACGGGGAGGGAGCTGCGGGAGCGGGAGCTGGGCTGACACTCCTGCGGCACCGCGGGGCGAGCTCCTTTTCCTGCGGGAAAGCTGCTGGTTGAATGCAATCCAGAGCCTCGGGTGTGACAGCCTGTGCCTTTGGCGGGGCTGGGCCAGCGCCTGGAGCTGGTCTCAAGTGCCATGGGGGGAGAGTCACTGCGCTTGCTGGGACGCGGGCTCAGCAACCCAAGCACGCTCCGAAGGACTAGAAGACCCTTGCTTATGGTCAAGCAATAATAGCTAACACACGTGGAACACATACACACACAGAGCTCCTCTTGTCACTCAATTTTCAGTTTTAGTTTTCTTTCGTTAAAGAAAATAAAGAATCTTATGAAGGTGTTATCCAAGTCCTGTTACAGGTCAGCAACAAAGCAGGGCACAAGCAGCAGGTCACTGAGCTGCTGGGAGTGCTCATGCTTCAGCTGGGATAATCAAAATAATCACTGCTGCATGTAGCCAAAACTATTCAAACAAAAGCTGTCATGGAGCTGAAACCCAAATGTGATTGAAACCCTATGTATCAAAAGCAGAGATATCCCAGCCAGTTCTGATGTGCTGTCAACATTAACAAGGCTAACTTGGATCTTACACCTCCAAAGCATTACCGCTGCAACTAGTAGATGACAATAACTGTGCCACGTTTCAATCCAAAGAGAAGATAAACATCAGACTAAAGACAAGAAGGTTTAGAGACAAGTAGTAGCACAGAAAATTCTTACTTTTTATCTTTTAAACAGCAGTGAAGCTGTACTGAAAAGTTGCAGCTCTGTAGTCCACGAGTAGCTGCAAATTGCAGATGCATTAGTGAGAAAACTCTAAAATATACAAAAATCTCTGCACTTTTAGAACACTGGCGCCATTGGTGTAACCTGTGATGGGGGTCAGTGCCATAGCTGGGATTTTAATTTAGGTCTTTTGCCTCTCAGCCAGCCTCAGCTTTGGTAACACTGTTATGATAGAAAATTATCCCCATGGGGCCAGCTACACCTTTGGAAATTTCCAAGATGGGATTCCCCTTCATGCTGAAGTGGTGTTCAGCTGTTTAGAGAGCATCATACCATATCTTCTTCCCAGGACCCTTCTGGGAATTGCATGATCCAAAATCAACACAAAAAGGAGTGGATGGGCTTAGGAGGACACTTAGTACCCCCGGAAAATCTCTATAAAATTATATATTCTTCCTGGCTGTTCCATTTTCCTGAAAAATCATCCTGCCAGAGCATCCATCCAGAGTGGTTTCTAGGACAGTGGTGGGGCAGTGGTGGAGCAGAGAAAACCTCCTTATGGCTACATCATCTCTCACAGATCCCTGGAGGACATCCGAGCTTGCAGCAGCTACACTGTCTTCAGGGTAATCCTGTGATTGATCATGGAGGCATTTCTTCCCTCTACCGTCCCTCCTGCAGGTTTTTGCTTGTGAAGGGATGATCTAAGCTCATGTGATTTGGAATTCAATATTTTTACCCTAATAGCAACTGTAGTGCACTTCCCAAGGGGAGATAAAGAGTTCTGCTTCACTGCCACTGTTGAGCAGATGCTTAATAGTCTGTACAAAGTATATCTCTGTGCCAAAATTCAGGCTTCTCCTTTAAGTAACTTACAAACTAGCCTTCTGGAAATGCCTTCTGCTTATTTAAGTGCCAGCGCTGCCCTCATCACTGGGGGAGGAGGGGAGAGAGCCGAAATATGAGGTCATGTTCTAGTCAGGTGACTGCTGCAGCATCTGTCAACTGTGATACAATTACTAAGCCATAACTGTGCATTTATGACATTCAAACCTGCTCAGCAAAGCCTCTCCTCCTCTCTGGTGCCTTTGCCCTTTCTCTACTTAGGGATCATCTTAAAAGTTCCCTAAGTAAACCTGCACCATGAATTACAAAGCGTATATTTTGGTGTTCCTGTTGTACCAAATATTGCATTGTACCATGAAAATCACATTCTAATTAAATCCTTTCCCTGTAAAAATCTTCAGGGCAGTCTTTTGGGTGGGATTGTTTGGAGTGGCAAATTTAACCTCTGTGTTTCAGGAAAGCTCTGAGCCTGCTAGGCTGAGCAGAAGTGAATGCTCTCTCCTGCCTGGAGGAGCTTGGGTTTGAGACTTTTTTCCAAACTATCTGCATGATTCTCACCTCAGCTGCAGTGTGGCTGCATAGGCTATGAAATCACTGGATAAAGTAGTTTGGGGGTTTTTTTTCAGTGACTGTTTCATGATAGCTACAAGGAGAGCCAGATCCGTTGCGAGTTACATCAGGAGGTGCAGCAGCACACCAGTGTTTTCTCTCTCTCTGCAGCTTGCCTTCTGTATTGCAGACTCAGAAGCATTGCCAGCACAGTGTGGACACATTCCCATTGTTTACAAGTTTCCATTTTTATCTGGTGAGCTGTGGCAGAGAAGAATGCATACAGACTGTGTACTGGGTAAACCCTGAACTATTAGAACCACAGGTATATTTAAATGCATAGGATCCAGCAATATCCAGCAATATTGGTTGCAAGTAGAAAATTCATTGTAACTGTAAAAGTCCTTGTAGATTAGTTCCTGTAGGATACAGGATACACTCTATTAGTGATATGCAGACTTTTTAGGAAAAATATAAGAACGTTCATGTCATACAACATCTCATCATCAACAGAGACCACAGTTGATGCTTAGGGGATGTTTCTCTCGGAAGAGTGTTTTTTCTTCTAGAACATTGTGGCATTTCTTGGCAAAGTTGAACAGTTTCCTGAGTCAGAAGTTGCATTTGGATCGTCATATTTAATAGCCAAGGGTGGAATCATCCTCCACAAATCTTTCCAATCTTTTTAAAGTATATTTATCCATTTTTGCTGCTACAACTGATGGCTATGAGTCACAACAGTATTAAGCACCATGTTAAAGCAATTGTTTTCTGATAATTTAAAACACGGTGCCTGGCAATTTCTTCACTTTTCAGTTCACATCAGTTTGCATTTATCTCATATGTTAAGCACCATAAAACTATTAGTCACATTTGATGAGTTATAAGTTGATGCAGTACTCTCTCCCCACTGAGCAGAGAACTAGAGAGAAAAGGAAGCAAGCTATTGAACTGGTGGGAAGAAGAACTAAGACTTTTGCTGGCAGCATTTGGGCTGTCTGACACTGGTACTGGTGATGTGGGAGATGAACTGTACTCTGCAGCTACCCTACAATACCCATCATATACCTCTAAAAAAATCTGGTAAAGGAGGAATGCAGAATATCTAAGACTGTTGTAGCTGTTTGTTGGTAAAGGTGAACAGAGGAGAAAAAAGTTCACCAACTATTCTCCTTAGAGCTTTGAATCCCTTCTGCTTCTGCAGGCCCATTGGAGGGAAACTAGATACTCAGGTGTAAGTTCCTTCCCATATTTGCTAGCTTGAAGGACACCTACTCAGGTGGCAGTGAGCAGAATGTTAAGGCAAACTAAAGATCATAAGATGAACATACTAAAGTATGTTAAGGATGTGTTGGCCAGTAATGCATCAGGATGGAAATTGCAATCACTGGGAAATTTGTGATCCAAAAATAATTTTTACAGAGCCTACAAAAATTGGCAGAGGCTAGTTGATTAAGATAATATATATGGGAGAGATTTCTGTGAATGCTGGCAAGGGAGAAGTTACCTGGACCTTGAATTCAATTTGCTAGCAAAATCCTTAGTGACTAACCCAGCTCTGTATCAGTAACAGTGAGAATGAGACCATCCTTTACATACCCAAATTTGAATTGGCCTCATCCAGTGCTTTAGTGTTTTAATTAAAACATGTGCTATGAATGTGATGTCTGCAACCAACCAGGGACAGAAATTATATCACATCCTTTGGGAGAAAATGGAATTGTATGTCTGTACATACTTGACGTAACGAGAAAATTTGAGAAAAAAGACCAGAAGAAAAGAAGTGCAGGCTTCATATTCACTCCTAGGTATAGTTGTCTAGTAGGGAGCATGTAAAAAGTAGCATGGAAGCTGAAGTCATCCCCACAGTATTTAATGAATTAAGAAGTGCTATCAGCCCAACCTCTCACTTTGGACTGTTAAGTGCAGTTCAGGCTGAAGACTGAGTTCTGAGCGTCAGCTGTAAGTTTGCACTCTGTCCTTTGCTTGTCTCCTTGTTGCTTCCAACTCTTGCCTTGCATTCCCCATCCCTGCAGAAGCTAGGTTTTTCTCAGACTGAAATCTCCTTGAAGAAGGCAACATCATATTGTAGGCCATAGTATAATAGCTCCTCCAACTACAGCAGGGTCTCCATGAGACGTGTTACTATGAATGCCTTCGTTTGTATATGTCATATTTTGCATTTGATAAATAAGCTGTGCTATGAGAGAGATTTCCAGATGCAAGAAATTCTCTGAGAGCTTCCTTAATAGAAAAAGCATTTGATGCTTGAAAGAGCATAGTAACAAGTTGGCACTGCATCTAAGCCTTTTATAACAGTTTAATTCACACCCTCTCTCCAAATGTAAATTAATCCAGATTGGGAAATGTTGGAAATCTGAAGCAGTGTATGTAATTTGGTACTAACATAGGGGTGGGGAAGGAAGAATAAAGGAAAACATCCTGCTCAAACCCTTATATGAGCATTAAGCCAATGTTTTTAAGCCTTCTAGTCTTGAGGCTAATAGTACTGCTAAATCCAACAATCAGAAACTGAGTGTCAAGCCTCAAACTTCCATGACCAGACCTGATGAAAATTCCTCTAGTGTTTGAAAGTTTACAATTCAGCTTTCCACATTTTCTTCAAAATCTGGAGGGCAAAAGTTTCAATGACACCAAAGTTAGGACTTTGGAAATTACTCCAGAGCACAGATTTTGAGGCAAAACCTCTCTCAGATCTTAATAAAAACAATATGGTACAAAAATATCATTCTTGCGAAAAAAGAGTTTGCTGTGCATGTAGAGGAAAAACACACGTATACAGACTGAATCACATTTGGAAATGTTTTTCTCCATTTACATGGATATTCTGTAACATGGTTGCATCTTTTTAAACAAAAATTTCCCCTCCAAGTATGGCTTTTTAAAAACCAGGCCACTTCCCATTAAAATGTTCCTAGGCATACCCTAGCAGAGCAAAGGCTGGCATCCTGCAGTGAGTCACACAGGTGGCAGGGCACTTGCGTAAAAGCTGCCATTAGCATAAGCACTCCTCTGCTGGTTCTGATTATTGCACTTAAGTCGTTTCCGTTCCCTTTTGAAAGGATGGGGGTGTCAAGCCCGAACCCTAGAAGCCGTCAGAGGTGAGCCCTGTTTGTGTAGGTGATGCAAATGAGATGGAAGGTATTTTGGTTACTGCAGATTACCATCTGAAAAAGGCATGACCTAGCGAACAGGACTGATTCACCGTGGCTACAAGAGAAGTAAATTAATGGAGATAGCAGTGTTTTGTAGTCCGTATGTTAATGCAGCACCAGTGCATGAAAACACATAAAATTGATTTCCACATAACTATACTGCATCCAGTTCTACTGCCAGGAAAGGACTTCAGATGTTTAACTCGATTGATGTTGTCTCTGATTTTGGAGTACTCTATAAGGTCATTCATAATTAAGGTCATTCATAAATACAGCATTTTTACTGTGTTGGAGTAAAGCAAACTGTATTACTTTCATCTGATGTCTTTACTATGTGCAGTCGTTTCTGCAAATGCTTATGTCCCTGTGTCTGTCTGTCTGGGTTTCTTGTGATTAGTAAGATACTGGACATCCACACACAGGAAGCAGCAAGGTCTTTATTGTTTCCAGCTAGAGGACAAAGAATGCAGTTCCCAGTCTCAAAATATTAAGCAGACTTTTCTACTGTCTTGTTTTGGTAACACAAAGCAGGATGGCAAGTAAGGGAACTGGGGTTTGTCTGAAGCCAACATACAAATCTAGAACGACTCTCCAGGCTTGAAATTAAAAATATTTAAAACCATTACTCCCAGCATTTTGACAGTCAATCTAGTGAATGGATGATCATATTACTTATTTCTGGGAGAGGAAGGGGGCACAAACTGGAATATGTGAGAAGTGAGAAGTCCAGTTTCATTTAAGAATTTGTGAATTCAAAAGCAAGCCCATTTTCACCTGAGAAGAAATATTTTGCATGGCTTCAATCACACTTAATCACTGGTTGCCACAGAAATCTTCCTCAGGAAGAGCATTGGAGTTGTCCTTGCTTGAAAACCTTTTGTTTCTCTCCTGCACTGCTCAACTGCGCAAAGGCTATGTAAAATTTATTTCCAAAGCAAGATTTGCTTTGTTTGAATTCATCTGCTGACCAAATTCAGACATCAAAAGAGCTGATGCAACTGGCATGACTCATGCCACTGCTGAATTCTTTTCAAAATCTATGACTATAAGCCAAAATCTACATCAGTTTTATCTTCTTGAGCTCTCGTTGTTGCCCAGCATCAACTGCCACTTTCTGATGATGGTTTAAGGGGTGGAAGGAGCAGTGAGTTTGGTAGCAGTGAACTCATGTATTCACAAATATGTGAACTGCTCAGGTGTTTCATCGTCCCTAAGTTGGTATGACAATACCAGTTTTCCAATGGAAAACATTTCTTCATGCTATTCTTTCAAAAATTCCTTTGAAATGCTTGAATTAACCTTTAAAACATTTTTTCTTTGCCTTTGTCACGAGAGAATTTCCTATCCATCCTGAAAGGAGAGTTTTCAGGTTATGGAAATAGAAGGTCAAGAAGTTGCAGTCACCTTTAAGAGACAACTGTAGTATGTAGTTTACATCAGAAGATGGAGGGGGTGAGAGGTGTGCATCTCCTGTTTTCACTGACATCACTGATCCTTCAAGCTCTATTATCCTGCCAACCTTGCTGTCATGCCACATCCTATTATAGAGCTGTAGAACTGAAAAATTAAGCTATGAGTTCATGGATGAGTTTTCACAGAACTTGAACTAAAGGATTAGACTATCTGTAGTCCTAGGTCAAAACTTCAGCTTCAATCTATCTTTCATCCATATGCAGCTTGAATCCGAGTTTTAAAAGGTATTCATGTACCACACAAAGAGCCCACTCAGGTACTTTTGAAAATTTAGCTATAAAATGTGACAGTGAGATCCACTGAGTATTTTGTGGTAACTTTTTCTCTTTTTTCCCCAAAGAGATAGGAGCTGAGCTCAGTTGAAAACTGGTGCAGTGTTTGCAGCTTCAAGCAGTTATACATACATTTTAAAAAGTTGGTTCCTTTGTATATATCTGCTCAAGAAGCCAGCTTATCCTTAGCTCAGCATTTTCTGACTGTCATTAAAAACAGAACCCATGAGAGCAATAAAGAAAATAGCAAAATGGTGGTGAATTGAACACTACCACTGGTATAAAAGAACCAGTCAGCAGGAACATGTTCAAAACCAACTAACCCCTCACACACAGGAAAAAACCCAACCCAATCTACCAGTGCATCTTGTCTTTACTAGAAACTTCAGGACTCCTGTATCTTCAGAATTTTTGTGAATCACAGATCAAGACATTGCAAAGATGCTCTCTCAATTATATTTTAATAATCAAGGAGAGAGTGAATTTCAGGTCTTTAAAGCATCTTTCCTTCTTACTAACTGACAAAACCCCTTAATTAATGCAGAGCTGGTTTTTCTGGCAGTAGTGGGAGCTCTTATAAAATATCAGCTTCAGCAAAATTCTGACTTTTTGAAGCCAGGAAATAGAGAGTTTAGGTCAACGTTCAGGCAACCTTTATTTTTCCCTCCTGGGAGCTGGCAGTGGAAAGAGGGAACTGGCAGTATTTGCTGAGCTGATTATTGCTGTGTCAAATGGTGGAAGACTTAGTAAACTATGATAGAAGGAAAGATGGGAGGCCATACCTTCAGATGGGGCCTCAGGCCCACAGTGCTCATCACTCCTGTGAGTGACATCAAAAGAACATACCTATATATACATATATATATATACCCTGAGATAGCTGCATGCCTCTTTTCATGACTGAGTTCTGTACTTTGAATCAGTACTGGGAAACAGAGTTGTTTTAGCCACTGGCACTTGTGCAACGTTAAGTAGGGGAAATATTCTGTGGGCTTAATAATGTATGTATGACTAAATATTGTTATCTGGTGAGTAGGGGGAAAGATAAAATTTAATTATTATGGTTGTTTCTAGGAAATTGGGTCAGAGCATGCATGTAAAAGGAACTGTCACTTTGAATACAGTCCACTTTTCCAAAGAGGTGTGCTTGTGCAATAGTTACATGTTATGTTCTCTGAAAGTCACTCACTGAAAAGGTGAATTATTTCCATTAAATGTATATTGAGCATTGCTATAAAGGTTGAAGTGACTATTGCTTTATTATCCTCTGTATTTCCTGCTTTCTCAGAGGTTTGAATTATGCTGAGATCGACTTTATGGAAGCAAGTGAGCAGTCTTAACCATATGTTAGCAAAGCTTTCCAGCAAAGTAATGTTTTTAATAAGGAAATATTTTTGTAGATCTTAGAGGTTCTTCAGGTGCTTGTAGTTACTATTGCAACAACGGCACTACCGAAATGCAATAAACAGAGCACTGTGACTCTGAAGCCCTGTTCTCTCTATTGTTATATGGAAGGAGGTTGTCACCACCCACTGAAATCTTTGTCATGTGAAGTTATCTGGTTCCACGTTGATTACAATAAACACCTAAGAAGAAAGCGATGGGTCTCTTCTCCCTCCCATCCATTTCCCAACAGGATATACATAACCACATCTGAGAAAATTTCCAGCACACTCTTCTCTTCCAGCCCTATTAAACCATTAACTTTTTAGAAGCTGTTAGCATTTAAGGAGTTTCTCATCCTTCACAGTGAGCTGCTTACAGCCCATGCTGCCCTGCGTATGCTGGATTCTCCAAGCCTGGATTTCTGTCCTCAGGGCTGTTTTTGAATCTCCGCCAGCATTCTCCACCTGCCAGATGACATGACAAGTTGCTGAAAAAAACAACCAAAGAAGGACCTATCCTTTCCATCCCAATGCAAGGTGGGTTCAGGTCCCAGAGCTGGACTGAGTGGGGGTATTGTGGAGTTACCTATCTCTCGTTCTTCACCCCCATTTCCTGGTATCCCATCCACTACCATTCCTCCATATGATGCTAGACTTTATTTCACTAGGAAGCAGATAACTGTCATGGGTTAAAATGTAGTTACATTTTTCTTGGTGAAACATTCTTAAATCAAAAAAGATGCTTGTTTCAGCATTTGGCTTTACCATTGAATCTTACTGGTGTACAGAAGATTAACTAGTTTAGGGGCTTGCTTCTGTATATCAAGCAGATCAAGAATCAGATTCAAAGAAATTGATGAAAGGATTCCAGACTTCATGAAAATTCAAAACTAAATCCAGACTTCATGAAAGGTTGGGGAAAATCCAGAGGTCAGTTTTAGGCACAGATTCATTTGTAATAAATGGAATTTAAAAAGGTATTTTTTCATGCATATAAATCTAGAGCTGGAGGATTCGTTGGTTGTTTAGTTGCTTTTTGAACAGAGGAAAATATTACCAGATTTACCAGAATTAATTAGTAATAAATACTAAAAAAAAAAATCAAGAAAAATAAGTTCCATTGGAATTAGTGTAGCTCAATAAAAATGAAATTTGGAACAGATAGACCTTGCAATGATGACGTCTATCTTAGTAAATTAAACAAAGCCAGGGTATGTTGTTGAATACTAAGACTCAGCACTGTGACACCCCTAGACCATTTTTGGGGGTAGTTTTGGGTGGAGCAACACTGCTACTCTCCCAAGGAAACTTCCAGTGCCAGGCCAGAGTCAGCTTTAACAAGGCACCACTCCCAAAAGGATATGCGACATCAGTGTCTAGTTCAAGGCCAGGTTGTGCCTGCTGGTCCCAGCATCATGAAATAGGCTCAGGCACAATTCAGTTTAGTTATAGCTTTTGGCCTTTTTTTTGTCCTTAAAGATTGCTTTAATTTATCTGAAAGGAAAGACTGCTAAAGCTTTAATTTTGCTCTCCAACAGTTACATCTGGGATAATCACAAGCAGCAATATGAGACACAACATGGCAGTGACCCTGGTGCCCTCTGGAAGTCCAGTGTATAGTGAAGTACAAAATGGGAAACCTGTTACCTTACAGATTTATCATGCAATGCCCTTGAGCTTCAGAAGGCCAATAGAACTGGAAGTTGACTTGTAAGGTACAAAGAGGCTCAATTTTAACTTTCCAGAACGAGATATTTCTGGGGATTAGTTTCATTTCAAAATACAGGGAGGAGCCAGTATTCCGTCTGCAAATCCTGCCCCATTCATGTAACAATACCTCTTCTGGTTTCTGGCAGTGAGTCAAGGTTTAAGATTTTATTTCATTCTCCTTTTGGTACAGCATGGTATGTAACAGCCACAGCAGACTATACAGTCTTGAGCGCTGGCACGAGTCAGAGGTGTATATATCTTAGCACCCAGAAGGGGCTGTTCTGATGCTATGGTGACATATGGAGCCATAGAGGTGACATCAACTGCGGATGTTAAGTGCTTAGTCCTCTCTTCTGTGCATGGGAATGGTGGTGACTCTAGCTATACAAAAAGCCTCACCATGATACAGATTTTATTTCCAAGAAAATGCCTGGTGAGCTGCAAGGAATTGTCACCAAGTTGGCCTTAGGAAAAGAATTGCTTCTTCTTGACACTTAGCCCAGTGCTAAATAGCTGAGTAGAAATTTGATTCTGTCAGGTTCCTTCACTGAATATGAAATAATACTAAAAGAGCTCTGACGTAATTTCTTTTATATTTTAATACTATATCTTGAAATCCGAGATATGTCAAGAAACCTGTGGGAGGCAGGTGCCCTAATCTCACCAAGTTTCCAACGGATTCCCTCTGGTGCTTTAAATCCTTGTGTAGAAAATTGAATGTTATGTTGGCCTGAATAAAACACAAGCTTAATCTTAGGCATGGCCCTGGGTCTGTGGACTTCTCATAATTGAAATTAAGTACCCTCTCAGAGGTTAACTGAGCCAGACATTTCTGTTTCTTTTCTGGTTGGCTGTTTCTTTTTTTTCTTTTTCTTATTATCTCTTCTACCCCTACTTTTCTATTCATAATTTCCTCATTCTTCCCTCTGCCTCCATTTCCTGCAGCATCCTCCACCCTGCTCTAGCTTTCCCTTTCTTTTTTTCTTCCTTTCTTCCTAAGGAATCTTCTTTTCCAACTGTAGTGGAGTAGTCCTAAGAGGAACTGGTAAACAGCATGCTAATGAATTTGGCAGCAAACACTAATTTGGGAGATATTACAGGTGTCAGCATGGGATAAATAACCCTAGAGAAAAAAGAAAAAGATTAAGTTACATCTTAAGAAATGTATTTGGGGGAAATCAATCAAATTCACAATTATTTCTTAGGACAGAGAAACCTGGAAAGAAGGGTATGACCCTGTGGTTTGTGTCAGCTTGATCCTGTCAATTTGAACTCTGACTTCAGTCACTTGCTCTCCTTTTTATGTGTTGTACAGTCTTTGAATTTCTTCAGAGACAGAACCATAAAATTTGCAGAAGACGATCTGCTTCCCCCTCTATATTTGAGCAGTTCCTATTCAAATCAAATATTCATCTTAATTGAGGACACAAGACTATTGTGATACAGTAGAAAGAATATTAATAATAGTGCAGCAATACAGCATTGCAAAATCATACATATTCTTGGAATGTATGTCTAAAAGAATCGCAACTCTGAAGTGGATGGCACTTATTAAACAGTTGTACTTGGACGATGATGTCGAATCCTGGCTTGTATCAGAAATAGTGTGGCCAGCAGTGAATCATCCCTCTGTACTGGTGCACTGGTGAGGCCACACCTTGAGTACTGTGTCCAGTTTTGGGTCCCTCACTACAAGAAAGACACGGAGGTGCTGGAGCGTGTCCAGAGAAAGGCAATGGAGCTGGTGAAGGGTCTGAAGCACAAGTCGTACGACAATCAGCTGAGGGATGTGGGGTTGTTTAGTCCAGAGAAAAGAAGACTCAGAGGGTACCCTAGTGCTCTGCACAACTACCCAAAACAAAGTTGTAGAGAGGTGAGTGTGAATCTCCTCACCCAAGTAACAAGTGATAGGACAAGAGGAAATGGCCTCAGGTTGCACTAGGGGAGGTTTAGATTGGATATTAAGAAAAATTGCTTCACCTAAAGGGTTGCCAAGCACTGGGACAGGATGCCCAGGTAAGTGGTGGAGTCACCATCCCTGGAGGTATTTAAAAGGCATGTAGATGGGGCACTCAGGGACATGATTTATGGTGGACTTGGCAGCTCTAGATTAACAATTGGTCTTGATCCTAGAGTTCTTTTCCAACCTAAATTATTCTATGATTCTGTGCTATGCTATCTTACCATAATTTAGCATGCCATGAGTATGAGGGAGGACATATGCTATGCAGAGGATAAAATTTCACTTTTATGAATATTTTTGAGATTTGTCTTTGTTCTAATTAGGAATTCAATCTGGAAAATCTTGAAACCCTTGAAAATTCCTTAAAAATCCCACAAACTTCTGGAAGAAAAATGAAGCTGATTAAAATGTTTAATGATGGCACCTTTTCATTTATACTACACTGTATTCTAATGCTATGCTAATTTAAATTGAAACCATAGTGATTTAGAAATTAAAATGTTTTGCTCTGAAAAAAAAAATTGTGTACTTTGAAGCTGCCAGAACATTTTTATGCCATTCTTAAAACACTTTAATGGAATCGACATGATTTCAAAGGGTATTCTTCTCGAAGGAGCTGCCTTTTCAAAGAAAAGGTTTCCACTGATGTATTTTTTTTGACCATTTTAAAGCTCCTGTACTACACTTATTTAGAAAAACCACATGGAGTAGTGATTGTGACACTTTCCAGTAGTTAGTGCAAATTTATTTTTAAAACATTGTATCTTATTCTCAGCAATGGGCTCTTGTTTTGGTTCTGATGCCACTATTTTGCTTTAGTCAACTAAAAACTCCCATCTCAGTTACATCCATGCAAATAGGAAGGAAATGTTAATAAAGGATCACAAGCTGCAACAGCATAACAGAACGAGACAGTTCAAGAGACTTGTGTAGGAGCTTTCCATGTAGTGGACTCTTCAGGTTGGTCCCTGAAGAGAACAAGCGATATTTCCCCTGTTTGCAACATTCATCCCCATTCTGAGAAGAGAACTGCTACAGGGATAGTAAAGAGACAGTGTGCTCTAACATTCAAATGACTGCAGCAGATGACCTAAAATGTGTCATCCTGTGTTATTCTGATGTCATATATTGCATGCCTTTGCTCGAAGGTATCACTATGTTCTTGAAACACATGAGGTCAGCAAGCACACAGCCGTGACTTGAGAGGAAATTAGTACCAGTGCTCTTGTAAATGATTACAAAATTTTGGGGGATAGAGTAGAAACTGACATTCAGAAGGAATTGGATCTACAGCTATCAAATTGCCTATCCATTTCTGGCACATTAGAAATATGGGATTTGTTTCCTCTATATTAGCTGGGATAGAGACACATTCTCTGTGTTACCCATAATCTTGGGTAGAGAAGCAAAACTGTAATGATTGGATTCATAAGCTGTAAAAATGGTTTTCTCATCATTTATGATAACAGTAAATCATTCAGACTAAAAACCAGACTTGCGCTATGTCCACTCGGGTGTAACCTTCTGCTGCTTAGGGACAGCTCTGCTCGAGGATGAGAGATTGATTGGTCTGAAAGACGATATGATGCAAACAGGGCATTCAGATGACATCGCCCTTTTCATTGACTTTCCTAAAGACTTAACATTCCTTGTAAGTCTAAAAGTTCTTTTAGAGAACCATAAACCATGGCTCCAATCTTTCAGAGACAGGGATGCCTAAAAAATTAATCCTCTGATGGACTTTGTGGGGCTAATTTGGGTGTTTTTCATACATCACTTTCAGCTTTGACTGTGACTTGGCTTTTTTAAGGGTGTTTCCTCAATATTGGCTACTTCCATGAAGTCATTTCACCCAGCATGGGAAGATGTCCACTTTTGTGGTGAGATGCATGACCACACTCTAGTGATGCACAGCAACCCAGTGACAAAGTGAGGCACCATGGCTTATCTGACAGGGTGAACAGGAGGATGTGGACAGAGAACTGCTGGAGTGTGCTCACAACACAGAGTGGCAGCAAGTTGATAAAAATAACTAGATTATGTAAATGTCAGGGTTAAATTCGGAGACGTTAATAATGGACATGATCAGATCTATCTTTTCAAAATGTGTTGATTACACAATTAATACCATTTATTCCCTAGTTCCATAGACCAAACAGGTCTTTTGCTGCTTATACTGAGGCCTGGCTCCATCCCTTTCTCTTCTATTTTCTCTGCTTTTGGTAACTCAGATGAAGGACTTTGTGATTCTACTTCATGGTCCCACTCCATGTTTTACTTGTGAAGCCTGTATACCCCAGGAATTGCTTCCAAAAAATGTTTAGCTGCACAGTCATCTATGGAGTTTCACTTGTGTCATCATAGGCTTCCCATCATTTATTAGACCCTCTCTGCTACACACTTTCCTCCATTACTGACCTGAATTATTTGGAACAGGCCTTATTTCTAAGGGTAATCTAGTTACATTTCTTCCTCCCAATTAGTTTTTAGCCTCATATACATATAGAAATCTTACAGAAATCCTAAAAAGCAAAATTTTAATACCTAAAATGAAAAAATTGATTGTTTAGTACTCGTATATGATGCTAAAGTAACTGTTCAGTGCATAACCTAGAACTACTCAGAAACTGTCCCTTTTGCGAAAAACTAGATGGTACTGTTTTTCATTTCCTAACAACTTTATAGCAAAGAATGAGGGAAAAAAATGTATTTTAAATATGCCAGATGATGAGTTTCCTTTTAACAGCTTGTACTCATTTATTTTTACTAGCTTATGAAAGAATTTAGGGAAAAAATGGGTAGATTGAATGTCTTTAATAAAGATACTTAAAATATTTGTTACAGGTAGGTAATTATTTTAACACTTTTTATATTTGTATTGCTGAAAAATGTACGCATATTACACAGAACAGATTGTTAATCTATTTGAAAGAAGGATGTGATTCCTGGTAAGGTATCCATTGTGCTGATATAGTTGAGCCACGTCAATTGACACCGAAGAGAGGCTCTAAGCTGCTGAAAGACAGAAAAGTTTAAGAGAATAAATCAATTTCCAGGAACTTTTGGTGTGTATATTCTCCTCGTAGTTGCACCCTCCTTATTGCGCTGCTGTTGGTGCTGGCTGGAAAATGACATCTGCAAAGGGTGAAAAACACAGTACACGTTCTGTGGATGAAACCAACAGTCCTACGCCCCCATGGGTGATTCCACAGAGTCATATTGCTGTGGGACTCCTGTTAGGTTTTACGAGGTCCCACTCCTGCTGCTATGTGCAACTCCTGGCTGTGCAACCAGCCAGGCTGGTGCGGAGAGAGCCGAGGTGAGCATTTCAGTTTGCCAGTTCTGTATCTTCATTTTCTCTAAATATTTAGTGCAGACTAATTGGGCGTCCATTGTCTGAGCGAGACGGAGGACTGGATGAGAATCATTTGGCTGAGATTGTGCAAGTTCAAAATGATGATTACAGGATTTGAGAAGCAACACTAGCAATTAAGCAAGCGGCAGAGTGGAGGAAGTGTACTTCCCATCGATTGCGCAGACGGCAGCCTGGGGTGCTTTTGTCCAGGAATGCAAGTGTTGGGTGCTCCCAAATGTATACATTGGCAAGTACAGCAAAAAGGAAGTGGATGTTACCTGGGCCACTGAATATCTGCATGATTTCAAGTCTCTCGTGGGTACCTGGGAACCTCTAGGTAGATCACTGTAAAGCAGTTTTCCTGGGCCTGGTGCCAAAACCCATCCTGAAATAGCTGCTCATGCAGGACATACCTGCTTATTAGGAAACGTTGTTTGGGAGACCTGGGCACTGAGTCCTGTGCTGGCTGCTGGTTGACGTCTTGGTAAACCCAGCTTTCTTTTATAGCTGGCGTTTTCCGAAGGCTGAAAAAATACCTCCTGGGGCAGCCTCAGTCTGCTTGTGAGTTTGATGCTCTCTGGATGAATTGTGAAGAGATTGCAGCAGAGTCTTGGATGTCCTGCCTGCCCCCACTGTGGTCTCAAGGCACAAAAACTTGATTCACTAAGCCGAAAAACTTGCAAAGTAATAACTTGTCTATTTTGTCCTGATTTGAAAATATGTTTTACTGAATATTCAGATAAGCTTTGTGCAATGTGGGATTTGCATTTATTTTCTCCATGAAGCATGTCAGATCAAATAGAAACACAAACTCTACAACACAGAGGTCTCCTCGTGGGTTGCACTGTTCTGTGTGGGTTTTGTTGTAACAGGATAGGGCTTATGGCATAAATCTGCAAAAAATACAGACTAGAAAAGGCAATTACTTTCTGCCTGACTGCAAACGTATTTCATATCATTTGAAAATGTGAAGTTTGAAACAGCTTGCTAGGGTGACAACCTAGTCCCACTGAACAGTGAGACTTTTGCCACTGACACTAGTGGGAGCATGATTTCACTCATTTTTCTTGCAGTACCTATTCTTTCTAGATCTTGTCCCCTGGTCCTTTAGCAAATGTGCACTCAAGACTATTTAAACCACGCACTTTGGTGTTCTTAAACCCATTCCCACTACTGAATTTCAGACCCGAAGACTCAGCGCAGAACAAAATCCTTTCACATCCCGTTGATTATTTCCATACCTATCGGCTCAGTTAGGGGTTAATGCCACAGGATGCGGCCGGAGTTTCCTTTGTACGGGCAGGGCGATGGTTTGGGGGGGGTGTCGGCGCAGAACGAACGCGCCCCCGCCGCCCGCGCGGGGCAGGGGGTGCCCGCGGCTCCCGAGTACCTCTCGGGGCGGGGAAGCGCGGGGTGTTCTGTGCATGCGTGTGCGGGCAGCGGGGCCGGGGCGAGCGGCCGCTCCCGCACGGCGGCCCCAGCCCCGCAGCCCCGCCGCCCGCCCCCTCCCGGCCCCGCGCCCGGGCGGGCGCTGCCCCTGCGCGGCCGGGGGAAGGCGGCTCCCGCCGGGCCCAGCGCGGCGGCGGATGGCGGGGGGGCCGCGCCCGGCGGGGGCCGGCGGGGGCGCCCGCTGAGCGGCGGCGGCGGCGATGCCGAGGGGCCCGGCGCGGCGGGGCGCGCCCGCGGGGCCATGAGGGCGGGCTCCGGCCATGGCCCATGGCAGCGCGGCGGTCATGCTGAAGTGCGTGGTGGTGGGGGACGGCGCCGTGGGCAAGACGTGCCTGCTGATGAGCTACGCCAACGACGCCTTCCCCGAGGAGTACGTGCCCACCGTGTTCGACCACTACGCAGGTGAGCGGGCGGGGGGCCGCGGCTGCCGCCCCCTCTCCCTCCTCCCTGCTCACTCCGTCCCCTGGCCTGGCCCTGCCGGGGGATGGGAGAGGGTCGGCCGGGGGTGCCCCCCCTCACGCGCTGTGTCTCTCCCTTCTCGCAGTCAGCGTCACCGTCGGGGGCAAGCAGTACCTGCTGGGGCTGTACGACACCGCCGGCCAGGTGAGTGCCGAGCGCTGCCCGCGGGCCCCCCGGTCCCGTCCCCCCGCCCGGCGGCGGTCCCGGCCAGCCCTGAAGTTATTCGCAGGGCTGCGGTCCGAGCTGGGCGGTTCGGAGCCGGGTTGTCGGGGGAGGGGGGGATTGATAAAAACCAGATTTAAAAGAAAATCATCGATCCAACCCCGATTCCTGAGGGCAGGCCGGCGGAGACGGGCTTTATTTTTAGCGGTGCTGGGGCCAGGGCGCCGCGGCATCGCCCGGCGGGGGCGGAGGGATGCCCTGCGCCTGCAGGACATTGCTCCGGGCCGGGCAGCCCCTCTCCCCCCTGGGGTGCCGACCCTCCGCCGGCTTTCAGGTGGGAAAATATGCCCCGTTCAGCACACAGGGAACACGCTGCCTCAGCCGCCTCGGGTCGGATAGAGAGCAAGGCTGCCGGAGCTTGCCTTGTTTGTGCTTTACAGCGCTCAAATAGCTCCTAAGAGTTGTTTAAACTAAAGGTGGAAAATAATAACGTGGAAAAAAATATCTCAGCCACTGCCTTTGAGATAACCTGGGTTTCTTTTGCTGTCCCAGACAATTCAAGTGATTCATTTGTTTAAGATTACAGCCGGTTGTGAAAGATGCTGTGATGTCAGCACGGCTCTTAAGTAACTTTAATGATGGATAAAATGCTGGATGTTTGGAGGGATCACTGGTGTAGTGGTTTCTAAAGGGCTCCATGATTCAAGTCACCTCTTTGTTAGCTTAACTTGCACGGCACCAGCTGCGGGCCGAGCATGGTCTCCTCCGGGGTTAGAGTACTTCCAGCTTTCTGGGGATGCCTTATTAGAAGCAGTTTGCAAAGGGCCTGACCCCAGGAGGTGTGGAGCATATATGGAAATGCTGCGTGGGTTTCTGTAAAGTTCTGTATTCCTTATATTAAAACTTCTTCTTGCAGCATGAGCATGTGCTTTGGTCTCACATGACTTCAGACATGCTTCCTTGTTGTAAAGAGCAACTAGTAAGATAATCTCACCGAACTTGCATAGACTGAAGTGGTAATTTTTAACCATGTTATTCCTACACTTAATTGAACAACTGCTGCCTGAATTAGTGTACCTTGTTAGATCTGCATATAGCCTTAGGTAAGGGAATCAGCATTTGAATGGTCTTTTATATCTTTGTTAGGCCTGAAATCAGTAATATAATTAATTCCATGAGGATTGTAGGAAACAGCCCCATTTCCAGAAAGCTGATACCCTGAAGGGTGAGACTCTTCCCACAAAGACTGACTTCATGGTTGTTATTTCACTGACATAAACACAAACTAGTCAAATTTATGCCCACTAAATGCATTTCTTATTACTGTCATAGTCCTGTTTTTCAATAGTAATTGGTTCAAAACACGGCTTGTAAAATGTTGCTTAAGTAGGTTACAAAATGAGTATTTAGCGCTCAAAGAAAGCATTTGGTTAATATGCAACTAATTTTCTTTTTTTTTTTTAATAATGAGCATTGGAAAGTGTGAAAGTGACCCTAGCACTACTGTACATATGCATAGTGTATTTGGGGATGCTGTCTCAAACTGCTTGTGCTGGGCTTGTTGCTATTAATGGGAGTGTGTGTTGTTAGCTCTGTGTAACCTTAACTAAGGTGGTTTTGTGGTATCCCACTCTGTGTGAATGTGCTGAGTACAAACCCAGGTGACCCTTGGCCTCCTCAAAAGTTAGGAGGGTAAACTGGCTAGTTTACAACAAACAGCAAGTGAAGGTATTCCTGTTACACTAAAAAAATTTTGTCAGTGTGAAGTTGTATATCCAGAAGTGTAAAAAGTTGAGGTAAGCTTTTTTTCCAGTTTCTGAAAAGCTGGATTCTTCAGTTTGAATTACAGAGCAGTTTTTGAGGTACTTAGGAACAGATCTTGCTGGCCTGATTCAGAGGAGCCTCAGCTCATGTAGGGTCTTTTAATGAGGCTACTTAACAGATATATCTAGTCTTGGCAAAACTCCCCTTTTAGTCAGACCTGTGGTGCTAATAAAATCTTTACCACTATGCCCATCCCACTTCAGCATGTTTGGGGAACTGGTGGACATCTGAGGCTTCCAGTCCAGCAACTTCATTCAGCTAAAGGCCGCTTTGTCAGAGAGTGGGCTGAAAGCCTGTCTTATTTTGCGTAATAGCAGAAAGCTTCCTTTAAAGCTTAAACATATATAGTAAAGAGCAGAAGAGACATGAGTTGATGATGCCTTCTCTGTGGTGGAGAAACAGCATGCTGTATCTCATACATGCCTGCTGCCCAGAGTTGGGATTTCTGTGCCAGCATACATCAGTTCTTTTATTTCTAATTCTGTCACCCCCAAATTGTTTTACTGTAGAATACTAGCCCAATAGTATAATTTTATCAAAACTTGGCAGTGCATGATCACTGTGTTATCTAAGCACTTCACAATCTTCAGCATGTTTATACTCCTAGCTCTGGACAGAGTATAGGTACAGTCTACAGATCTCAATTCAGGGGGAAGAGGAGTGAGGGGGTAAATGAAGGTTTAAACAGTGACCTACTCCAAATCCATGCATGAAGTCCATAGCAGAGCAAAGACCTTTTGGTTCATAGCTGGTACACAGTAGTCTCATCGCCCTGAAATACTGACTTATTGGTGTGTGGGTCTCTTTAACTTGCGTGGTTATGTATTTAGCAACTTGTGACAGACTTTGCTTTGGCAGAGGAGTTGCAAGCTTTTGAGTTCATCCAGTACTCATTTCTAGCTTGCTTCTTCATAACACACACAGGATCACATGTAGTAACTATAATGATGACATAAGGCCTCATATCTTTGTGAGTTTAAAGTAGGTTGAGAATAAATCCATTAAAATCCCATTTTTCCTAGTTATACATAGCAGAGAAAAATGCCACTAGTGGTTCACAACGTTCAGTTTATATACAGGCCCTTGGGTGTGTGTGAATTCAAGGCAGCTCTTCTCTGGCTGAAAGTACTGAGGCCCTGGTTCAGCAGAAAATAGCCAGTACAGCTGCTGAGCAATGGAGGCTCTCAGAGCCCGTTTGGATTTGCAGCTGTGGAGGCAGCTTCCCATGTCAGGAAGGCATGTGGGAATTTGGTGCCATTCCTCCAGCAATTCCTTCTAGAGGTGGAGCCAGCAGCTCCTTTTAGCCTTCTTCTTGCACTGTGTGGGCTTAAGAGTGGGTCTTGGTTTCTGCAGGAAGATGAGATCTGTGGAACCAACCTGCATTGAAGATCTGCATCAGTGCACTGAAGTTTAAATGTGAGGTGCTTGTGATACTGATGCTTGGATGCCTTTGTAGTTGCCTGTCTTACTCTGGGAGACTGCGTCTCAGTACTGCTCTTCACTGAGCAGGGCTATGTGGCATAATCAGCTTGGGAAGAGAATCATGGCTTCATAGGGGTCTGTTAAGATCACCACGTTGGAGTGCTTCTGAACTGGTGACAACTGATTATCATTTTGATCTTCCATAATACCAGTAATACTGCCAGCTCTCATGATATTAACACTTTTGGAGAAATGTCTGTAAGCACTAACAAAGAGGTGTGGTGTGTGTCCCCTTCCCATGTCCCAAATGATTGGGATAAGTGGGAGGACACACAGCAGTTGCCTGTTGAGGATTTCACTCTATATTGAAGGCTGTTGTTTAAAATGGCAGTTGGGGTCCATCCTCCTGCCAGCCCCTTTTGCTGTCAATTTTCATTCATGGTGTCCCTTTCCTCCAGTAGGTGCTGACCGCATACAGGTGGAAGTCTTGTTCTGCTGCTGTGAAGGATGGTTGGGACCTAGAGGGAGGATAGGGAGGCTGCAGTAGCAGAGCCTGTGTTGCTCCTGTTTCTGTGGGAGGAGAGATGCTGAGGCATAGCATGGCTGTTTGGTGCTTGTTTGGCACCAGGCCAGCATCTGGGCAGTGCAGAGAGGGGTATGGGGAATCTTACTATGGTGCAGTGCCTCATAATAACATTTATATCCTTCAGCATCACTTACCATTGTGATACTAGTGTGGCCTGGTTGGACAAAGCTGAGGTAAACTGTGTTCCTTGCCTTTTCACTTTTATATCTCTGCCTTAAAAGCCTTAATATGTGGTCAAGGCAAGAGGGCATGGTCTCAAGTTGTGCCAGGGGAGGTTTAGGTTAGATATTAGAAAGAATTTCTTTACAGAGAGGGTGATCAGACATTGGAATGGGCTGCCCAGGGAAGTAGTGGATTCTCCATCCCTGGAGATTTTTAAAAGGAGACTGGATGTGGCACTTAGTGCCATGGTCTAGTAACCACAGCGGTAGTGGATCAAGGGTTGGACTTGATGATTTCAAAGGTCCCTTCCAACCCAGCTGATTCTATGATTCTATGATACAACAAAGCTCTCAGTGCCTTCTCAACTGTCACCAAAATAGTACCACAAAACACGCTAAGCACAGGAGTACAACAATCTACTTCTTGGTACTTCTCAGTTCAGGTACCGATGATCAGTCTGGTTGCAGCCACAGCCATCTTAATTCAGGTACACTGATTTTTTGTTTGTAATGGAAGCCCTGATGTTAAAAGCAATTTTTTTTAAAGTTGGTCAGGCTGCTGAAGTGTGTAAAGCTAACTCAGATATTAGGAAGATCTGCATTAAGGTGATGTGTAAAAACAAATGGTTATAACTGTGAATGTGCCCATGTGTGAGGTGTAGTTATTAAATGGATGGTCACCAAACTTGCAGCAGTTGCTATAAATAAATAGCAGTAATCTTTAGATTCCTTGCTGGCTGTTTGTCTTGGCTTTGGTAGGTAGCCCTGGGCTAGCAGGTACCACTCTGGTATCCTACTGAGAGGCAGCTGCTGATCATTTTGGCTAGTCTGTTGTGAAATAGAAATGCTCCTTCTCAGAGCACACTGCTCCTTCGAAGTTGCCCCTACCAGGCAGTCATAGTGCCAAATGCCAGCCTGGAGCAAAGCAGTCTCACACAATGCAAAGCCTGCCATCCTTTACTGCAGAGTTGTAAACACCGAGACCTCTAACGTGATTTCGGCAGATCCTGACATGAGATATTAGCAATTAAGATCCTGTCCCCTTTCTGTTCCCCCTTGCGCCTCCCTCCTCCCACATGCATTTTCCCTCGCTCCCTTTACATGTCCCAGCCGAGCTGGCAGCTGGTGCTGGGAAGCTGTGAGCTCATGAGCTCACTCCCGGCTGGCGTGCTGGCCTATGAATAGCTCAGCCTCCGCTGAAGCTGCTCTGTGCCTCAGGATGTTGCCAGCCACGTAGATTTAACAACTGGATGTATGCAGATAAAATAAAAACATGCCTAGATGCTCCCTTTGGAATTAAGGTTTTTCAGTGTAAGAGGAGGTAAAGTACCTGAGCTTACAATATCTGTCAAGAGTTCTCTAGACAAGGGTTTAAGCAAAGACAGATTTTCCCTTTAAAAGGAAGGGAACTTGTACTTTCAGATTTGCTTTTAAAAATGGCCTTGCAACAATAATAATCCCAGTGTGAAGCTTGCATTGAAACGCCTCCTTGTGAGCTGTGACTCACGCTTTGAAAGCATCACAGCTTTCCTAGAAGGATAGGTAAGTTCTGCTATCGCCAGATTGGGAGTCGCAGGATGGGAGATGTTGCTCTGAGTTCCCAGAAGCATCCACTGGATAGATGTTGGAAACTCAAGACATTTATGTTTAATTTGCAGAGTGCCAAAAGACCCACAGCTTTTCTGAATAGCGACGCCTAATTGTGTTAAAATCAAAGGTAAGGGATGCATTTGAAAATGTAGATCCAGAATATCTCTTCCACATTGACAGCAAATTAATGGCAGGCCAAAATAAAGAACCCAAAGCAAACCAAATTTGAGAGGTTCTCTGAAACTTCAGTTTTTGATATGTTAAAAGCACATTTCTATGAAGCGTACTGACCTAGAAAGACTCTTGCTAAACATTGCTTATGTGGCCAAGTAAAAAGCCCTTTTTCCTGGGTTAAGAGTCAGTGGATATCCTTTAGTTTGTGGCAGAGTTCTGCCTGAATTTGTACTCATTTATAATTCCTCTGAGGTGTGGCATGTTTTGATGCTGTCCAAACATCACCAGCTAAAAAGGCAACACTGAACACAAGCAATTGTTATTGCTCTTCCAGCACAATGTTACTCTTACTTCCTGACTTCATTTTAAGTTGGAGTGTGCACCTGCAGTCAGTTCAGTATCATATAATCCACAGCTGTACTGCAGGAGGCAGAAGTGATGGAATGGGACAACTGGGTAAGGTGGCATGAGCTGATGGAGATTTTCTGATAAAGAATGTATAAGACCCTGGGAATTTTCGTCAGGTTCACAGTCAGACTTCTTGATTGAAATCTGTTTCTTTTGCAAAGAGCTCTTCATATTTTCGTAAGTAAGTATAAAAATGCATAGTTTTCATCCATAGCCTAACTCCTGATTCAGCTTCCAAACTACATCTTAAACTAAATTTATATTTTGACTAGAATACTGCCTCCACAGCACTGACCTGCAGTGTGAAAGGGTTTATAGTCTGTTAGGGTGTGATCCAGAGCTCTGTGCTAGCAGGCACCCTGATTGCTGATTTCAATAAGCTTTGTTCCAGTTCCTTTATTGAGAACACATGGACAAAGCAGACATAAAACTCACTCCAGCAATACCAAGGTTTTGTCAGTCCCAGGCATTCAAAATGATGAGTCAGCTATTCCTATCTGCAGACACTGCTACCTAAAAAAACCTAGGAAATCATAATGGTTTTTGCCCTTTGCTGCATGTGGGTTTTCTTTAAACCTTTGGGCTTCATGTATTCAAGTTTTCTCTGTATCTGTGGGGTACTAGAAATTTATCTTTCATTTAAAAGGTGAAAAGGATGTGATTTTTCTTCACAAGACTCCAGGAAACTGGGCTTTAAGAAATAATATAAAGCACACTGACTCCAAATACTGCAGTTTTATTGTGAAGTATAAACTCCAACATCACTAAAATGGATGCTTTGGGACAGAATCACAGAATGTTAAGGGATTGCAATGGACCTTAAAGGTCATATAGTTCCAAGCTCCGCAGGGACACCTCCCACTAGACCAGGCCTTACCTAATCTGGCTTTTCAGGACTTCAGGACTTTTTTTAAACCTCCAAATTAGCAGTTAAATTTGTAACAAAACTGCCCCTCCTTTAATGAGAAAAAAATGCAAAAAGAGGGCAGACAGGAACTGTATCTTTTTACTGCTCTGTTCTGTAGTTTTATAAGCAGTCTATTGGTTTGGGTTGGCGACTAGATAAGCTGGGTTAAGAAAAATGTGGCTGAATGCTACATGAGACTTTCAGCAGTTCTGGAGAGGTTGTGTCATTTGACACGTTAGCAGCTACTGTCCCCAGTCTGTTTTAATCCTGCTCTGTGCTGCATCCGTGCTGTGGCACGTGTGCAATAATTCTTTGCTATGGCTGGCACTCGCTGGTGTGCGCATAAAAATGCAGGTGGCAGCATTATTCTCCAGGGCAAAGGAACATCTGTCAGCATCCTAGGTGTGTATATTGCTTCAGATGAATAAAACACAGAGTGAGAGTGCCTCAGGCAGGTTGCGCTCTAAATTAGATGTAGTCGTGAATGCTTAAAGACAATCAGTAGGACTTAATGCTGGTTCCTTGTTGGTCTGAGTTCCACTTGGATTCAATGTCAGAGTCAGTAAGGGAGTGATGCCAGGTGTGACCTGGGATGCAACTTTAGTTAGGACCAACAGATAGCCCAGCCACAGGCAGTGAGATGACTTACAAATTCCTCACTTGAGAAAGAAAAACCGTAGGCAGTTTTTCAACATCTGCTGCAGTGAAATCATCAAGTGTTTTACCACGTTCTTCAATGGAAGCTGTTAGCCCTGACAAATTGGGACTTGACACAAAATGAGGTACAGAAGAGTCTTAGCAACTTCTGTAATTCCAGAAACTCTTTCACCATGATGTGTTTATTCGATGTGCACATGATGGCACTGGTACTCTGACACTGGTACTCTCCTGAGAAACTGTGTGATGTGGAATTAATCTGGAGGAGTCAGTGTGAAGCTGTAGTCTTCTGTCTTACAAAGCTGTTGCTCATCTCTGGACTGAAGAATGTGCTTTTGGGGTTTATTTGTAAAAAGTGAAAGGGAATGGGATACCTCACTGATCAGTGTTTCTTGTCTGATCAGGATTTATATAGGTAGTAATTAAAAGACATGTCTGATATGATATGGATAATTGTATTAAACCAACTGCAATCTATAGGCAGTTTTGCCTGGGAGAACAGGACATATTCTTTGAAAATAAAGTGAAAGAGCCCATCTTTCCAAAGAGCAGGTTCAGCAGATGATCTGACCACATCTCCTGTGTCAGGGTGAATTTTTTTCCTTTGACTGCCTGTATCTGAAAGAATGGGAAATCCTGATTGTTTATGGCTGCAGTCACCACAACCGGAGTGAATTCCTTTCCTGGGGAAAATGGAAATCCTGTGTGGAAAGAGTGCTGTCCATAAACTCACTGCCAGTGAGAAGGGAACTGGCACAGGAACACACCGCAGTGTTGATATTTCTCATGGGCAAGGAGTGAAAGGGTCTGTCCATGGCAGTTACTCTGCCACGAGCAACTGGTTTAACTGAAGGTGTTTAACTGAAACTGTGCTTGCCAATACTGCTTGCAGTCAGTTGAATCCACGTTCTGTTGTTACAGATGCTAAAATAATAAGCCTTATGGAGAAAATGCAGGAACTTCCACTTCTAGAAAACCATGAAGAAGCCAGCAAGTTGAAGTTCTTGTGGTGATGGAGAGGAGGGAGGGAGAGTGCTGTTTAGACCATCTAGGAAATAGTTTAGCATTACCACATGGCAAGATGTAGGATTTGGACAGTATTGAATCATACATTACTTACATACATACATACTAGGATCAAATCTGAACACTTAAAGGCAATTTTGTGTATAATTAAAGAAATATTCTGTCCTTCCTGTCTCTGATGCTCTAAAATCCATCTTACTAGGCTCCATCTTCCAGCTATTTCTCTCTATACAGAAAAGCTTTTCAGACATGTAAGCAGTTGCACAGTTCTCAAATACGCCAGAAGGAAAGTTTTGTAAAAAAAAATAAAAATCCTAATTCACAAACCCTGGGCTTTTTCAATGTATAATTCATATGTCCTTTG
The DNA here is from genome assembly GCF_036250125.1 of Pseudopipra pipra. NCBI lineage: Eukaryota > Metazoa > Chordata > Aves > Passeriformes > Pipridae > Pseudopipra > Pseudopipra pipra. Next base: position 27,905,094 of record NC_087551.1, read on the forward strand.
AACAGTCCTCCTCACAGGAATTCAGAAATGGATTTAGATCAGCTTACTTTAACATTTTTAGAATACAATGGAAGAGCACTTACCCTGCATTCTTGAAGCCTTTTCTATAAATTAAAAATAGATGCTGGGCCCAAATCAGCAGCTTTTTGCACTCCCTGGGAAACCTGTGTGAGCAAGCCACAACAGGACAATTCTGCTTTCTTTAACAATGCAAGCTGTATCCTCAAAAGCCTGAGAAGAGACAGAGGGTCTGTAGTGCACTTTTCCCCTGCAGCCAGGAAATAATCACTGCATCTCGTTTTGCGTGCTCAAAAGCCAGTGGCCACAGATACAAAATGAAATGCAGTGATCAGTGTAACAGAGCTTGGGTTGCAGGACAGGACAAGCCGACATTTTATGGCAATGCTGTGTCAGTCCAAATTGCAACTTTCTGCCAAATGGTCCTGCATTAGTGGTGCCTTCTTGTGAGCTGCAGTGCCAGGAAACCAGCATCCTGGGGGACGCTCCACCCTCCTTCCTTGCAAAGGGTTACAGTTATACAGCCCAGACTGAAAAAAAAATGGAGAGTGCTTTTTAGCCAAGGAAGCAATTTGTGCTTGGCATGGGGCAGTAGAGGCCACTTCCCTCTCTCTCCTCCCCCACCGAGCATCTCCTAGAATCAGAAACCACAGGGTGATTCAGCGGGGTGAAGTCCGTTTCCTGGTGTGCTTTTGGAGTAGGCAGTTGCTTTCAGAGGCTTTGCCTGGTGCTTATGGCAAAGATGCAGATCAGCCTTTATATCCAAACAATTTGGGAGAGATGGTGAGATGTGTCCAGAGGTAACTGTTGTTACTAAGTCCCTGGGGTACATGTTATGTGCAACGGTCATTATGGTTCATTTCTAAAGTTTCCCAGAATATTACAGGGACCTGCTGAAACAGAAATTTATTTTCAGGAGGGGAAACTGAAAAATGAAGGAAGCTTTGAAATGCACTTCAAAAATTAAAGTATGGCAATTGATATTGAGAGAGGACTTCTGCCTGTTATTACCAAGCCCTACTATGAAATCAGTTAAAACCTGGGCTTTTAGCTGGGATTTTGCTCTGCAAAACTCTGCCTCACTGAGCCCCTCTGAGCAGCAGTAGTGATTACCCTTTGCTGCTAGAGGTTGGATTCCTCTAGCAACTCTGCCTGATGCCTATTTTTGGCTTCCCCTCTAAAAACAGATGGTTGGGAGTGAGAACCTCCTCTTACGATTGCTGTTGTACGCTGTGAAAGCAACAGATGGTTGCTAACACAGAGATCACAAACCCAGAGTTTTTGAGCTCCAGATTTTCTTCCAGTGGTGCAAGCTTTATTTTGTTCTCTCCCATCGACTTTATGCCTCTTGGAATAGAAAAGAAATAGGATTATGCTTTTGTTTATAAGCATATGTCAGTAGAACTGGAGGTGCATTGTTAAAATTTCATTCCTAAGCTGCAAAACACATAAAATGATTCACTACTTTTGTTTCATCAGAGTACAAAACACCTAGTGTGGATTAAAACACCTTGGGCCCCTGCCTCAGTGTTACTGACATAGCAGAACTTGTTTTTTCCTATTTGCTTAAAGACACTAGCCCCCATATTAGCAAGGAAATAAAAATCAAACAGACAGATCCAGCTTAACATTGTCTTTACTACCTGTGACAACAGATCCGAGAGGTATGAATTTCCTCAAATGTCTTGATCAAGATGTGGGAAGGTATTGATTGCAAAGGTCTAATAGCCGTTCATCTTTCCAAATTGGATAGAGAGACCTTGGTACCATTCCAGATGAGAAGGCCTATGGTCTCACATTACTGACAGAGGAGTAAGGACCTCTGTCTCTGTCCCCATCACTTCAACTTGGGCCAGGAAGAGCATGATAACCATGAAACAGTGGAGCTACAGAGTCTCTAGTATGACAGAATTCCTGTATGTCTGCACTTCTCACTTCAGTTTTCTAATAAATATAAGGAAATAATGCTTTTTGTGTGTCAAGAAGGTTATTCAGAAATAATAATACTCCACTTTCTCTTAGTTTATTTTTTAAAAAATATTCCACTGCACATAAGGTGTGTAGCTCAAAGGAACGTTTTGCAAAGACTAATGCATTACGAAGCTAGCAAACCTCTACAGGTGGGAAGATGCAAATAGAGAGATAATGATTTGCTCAGGACTACATATTGTGTCAGTGGCAGAGTTAGGAATATAGTTTGTGTGGTTTTAAATGTGTCTCTCAGCTGATATGCATGGAATTGTGCACAAGTGTTAGTTCAGAACCAAATGTATGACTTGAAATGCATTCAGCTTTTAGTCTGAACAAACTCTTGAAATGAGGAAGAATATAATGCTGCAGAATTGCAATATCATTCTTCAGTCTGCATACAAAAAGTTTCTCAAGACCTGTTTTTGAACATGTGAGAGCAAATCCACTTCAACATTCAAAATACAATGAAAATCAGTGATTCAGTATTCAAGGACAAGGAAGAGAAAATCTCAGGCAGATTATCAGGTACTGTAACATGGAAAAAGAGACTTAAAGGACAGATTTTAAGGAGGTAAGATAAAGGCAATGCTAGATGTACCTGCAGAATATCAAAACTGGGGCTAGACATACCTGCAGCATATCAAAAGTAGGGTGACGTGATAATTTAAAAATATGAATTTTCATTGTATGAATTTCCATTCTCCACTCTTAAAAACAAAACAAAAAGCCCAGTTTGTAGTTGAGAAGCCAAGTCAAGTCATTACTTTCTCCATGTCATCTCCTTTTTCATGTGTACTGGGTATTGGCAGCTCTTCTGGGTTTATACAGGCATACTAGGTAAATGATGAACAGTCCTGCGGCAGTGTCATGTTTTATAGGGATCATATCATATCATGTTAGTTAAGTCAACATACTTGTGTCCAATTTTGTTTAAACTTATTACATCCCCGTTTTTTTAGCTATTTTTCTATCTGTATTCACCTGCTTCGGCAAACAGCAAACAATTTTTGTTTAAAGTTCAGAGTATGTTGGAGAACATGCCTTTTCACTATTATAGCCTGGAGTTTTTGAGACATATAACTGATTATTTTGATCCTTAGTGGCTTTCTTGCCCACCTTATTCACATTCTTAAAATATTCCAGTTAAATTCTTTAAATTTATTTTTAATGCCTAAATATATATGCAGTGTCTCCTCCAATTAGATTGTCTAATTAGTCTAACTGCCATACAGCGTGGTGTGTACATGCACTCAAATTGCAATTTAACTTGACTGGCTAGTATAATTAATTTTGCCATTGCATTTAATTTTAGAATAAACCACATTTATTTCCCTTACACTAGATTCAGGAAATAAATTATAGTTGAAGCAATAAGATTTTTCCAGGCTTCTCTAACATTAAGTCTAAATCAATTTGGTATTTCAAATTCTTCTACCCAGTCCAGCAGTTATGTAGGCCCAATACATCACAGAAAGTTTACAGGTTTGATTGCTATCTCTGAGGGGTTGTTGGGGGGCAGAAGGAGTCTTTAGGCACAAATGGCCTACTAGATGTTGGTAACATTTAAGCAGGGTCTCCCTCAGGAGGACCCAGGATCAGTCTAAGCATGTGGTGGAAGGCTTTGTTAGAACTACCTGCCACTATTAATATCAATATGAATCTAATGATCAGAGCTACAGGCAAGGTTGAAAGGAGAGCCTGACAGCACTGACGGGTTTCAAGCAGCAGGACTGGTGGGTACAGCCAAATTCTCTGATTATTTAAGAAAGCATAAATGTAGTGAAGTCACTGTTGCGAATACCACATACATCTTTAGCCATGGTACATGATGTATCCAATCACATTGTACTTGCCTTCAGGTTAACTTCTTAATTACACTGGAGGGACCCACAGCTTGCCCAGTGCAGATGGGACAGGGTATAAATGAAAAGGCACATAAACAGATGCAGGAGCAGGAAAGGAGTTCAGATCCAAGATCAGCTTTAAGAAAATGATTAATATTTACTATGAATAAAAGGTCCATCTGTAATTTGAAATGGATTAACTAAAGAGGTATTTTAAGGTTAATGGACTAACATAATTTCTGGTGACAGCGAAATGCTTTCTGCATTCCAGCATTCAGTGCAGACAGTATTCTATTATTGTAATCCAGATGTGAGATTTTTAGAAAATGTTGAGTGTAGTGATGGCAGCTCTTTGGTGGTAGGAACAAATTATGGCTTTAAACTAGATATTTTCTTTTAAAGAAACATATTCAGTAATACACTCCACATATGATTTAGTAAAGCTGAATTTGAGAGCAACTGACAGATCCTCCTGTGTGTCCTTGCATGCAGATTTTGTACTCCAGGGACCAGTGTAATTTGCAGTTGGGAAGCTTCTTTTAGGATTTTGATCTCCACCCCAGAAAAACATGAACAACCATCAGCAGGATTTAACTATATTCAGTAGTAAAAGTAAAACGTAAAATACATGCTTAAAAAAGAATTGAATGTTAAAGAGTTTCAACTTGCTGTGGTGTTCTTGAAGTTATTTCTGCTTTCTATGATGAACGTCCACAGATGTGGAAAAGACAGGGTTACTGTTTTTTTCTTTTGAATCAGGGCAGGAGCCTGACACTAGCAGGGAAAAGGCCTGTCAGATGTTGTAGTTTCACAGTGGTGCCATTTACTGTGGTTGTGAAATTGGGAACCCATGTTAACAACTAAGCATGCTCTATTTTATTGACAAACCTGTATACAAAACTGACAGTAGAGCCTATAGTCAAAATGGCACATGAGAATACTGATTACAATTCAGAACACTGCAAAATAGGCACTGAAGAATACTGGTCAATGGTCACCTCCTTGCTAGTGCAGAATCTCTGCCTGTGCTTGTCTTTTCTCCAGTTCATGATGAGAATAACAGCCCTCTTCTCGTAGCTGTTGACTTCCAAATGGAAAGATGGGCCTAGCAGAAATGATTCTGAAGAAGTTCTTACGTGTTTTCTGAAATTCTAGTGACCATGTTTAAAACATAACAATCAATGAAGGCTTTTTTTAGGGGTGTGACTATAGGTTAATAATCTGGTAATGTGACTGTTGCCAAGGAAACAAAAATCTAATTTTCTGGCTCATTTCAAACATGGAGTCGAATTACATTTCTGTCTCTACATTTAATGAACAAATCGTTCCAATATTTGTGAGATTTAATTAAGATGGGGAGCTTACATGGGCAAGAGGGAGGCTGCTGTGGCAGCCATAACAAACTGATGTTTACTGTGGAAGAAAAGGCATAAATCCAGCATTTGACACTGTCTCTGCAATGCCTGGGCTCAGTCTTAGTTATCTATGTTAAAAGCAACCCCAAAACCTAAGGCAGAAATGGTAAGGCATTGGTTCATTGCCAAAAACCAAAGGAAGCCTTGCAGAGAGAAGCTGGGGCATGTTCCCTTCTGATGTTAGCTAAAATACATGGCAAAAATCCACTTTCTCTCTTGCTAGAATGGGGATGATTACAATAGGGATGATGCTCCTAGATGCCTGTCTTGCCACAGTATTGTATGCCCTGGCAGTATGACTGGTGGCTCTAAATGCTGTGGCCCTAAATGACCCAAATAATAATCTTTTCACACTAACCCCTCCCCAAACAAAAGGCATTAATATTCCCCTGATAGCCTTGATCCTGGATTTCTGCTCCTTCTGACCCTTTGCTGGGCTTGCTTACAGAAAGCACAGTCTAGACAAAAGATCCTACTGCACTGATCTCTAGCAACAGGACCGTAAAGCTTCTAAGAAATAAAATTCAAGGAGGGCCTTAAATATCACCTCTACATCTGATCCAAAATAGAACATTCAAGTGCATTAAATACCCTTAATTTAGCCTACGTTTGTATAACCTCGCCTGGATGGCTCTGCAGCGGTCACATCTGCTTATTTCTCTACAGATAACCAACCTTTGATCTGCAAGTGTGTTTGAACCATAAGCTTTTTTTTTTCAAGTATTAAACTTTTTAAAGGGTAGTCTTCTGTATATTCTCATACAGAAGTAAATTTCCATCAGTATTAATACACTTTCCAGAATACTTAAATTGACATACAGTTACCCTTATATGCAGATATTGCTCTAACAGCCACACTAACTAATCTGGAAAAGCTGTAATCATTCAGAAAGTTTCCCTCAACAACATTTGTGAAATACGAATACAGTTTCTGAATATAACTTTTAAAATTAACAAAATACAGGCAAGAATTTAATATTGCAGATAACAGAATTTTTCTTCCTTAGGAAGACTATGATCGTCTGAGACCTTTATCTTACCCTATGACCGATGTCTTCCTTATCTGCTTCTCAGTGGTAAACCCTGCTTCATTTCAAAATGTGAAGGAAGAGTGGGTACCGGAGTTGAAGGAATATGCACCTAATGTTCCCTTTTTACTAGTAGGAACACAGGTATATCTGGTTCTGTTCTACTTTATTTAAAGAATTAGGATCGTTGTATGGTGCTATTTTTCGGGCTGAAAGTTCAGGCCCAACAGGACTTGAGCAGCACCTCCTTCTGCCTTTGGAGCAACAACCTTTACAGGTGGCAGAGAAACCTAGATCTGTGTTGTTCTCTAATGAGCTACCTCTGTTTTGTTTAAAAAAAACTTGTTATACCCATTGTAAACAGGGTGGCAAGATTGGCTGCATTCTAAATTGCTTTCTAAAAAGTCATGGGACTTACGGAACAAAATTGTCTGCCCGTGCCCATGTTACTGGAAATACTTGGGTCCACAACTATTAATCATATGCAAATATTTGCTGAAGTAAAGAAGCAAGGGGAGAAGTGAAACAATTTCCTCTTGCTTCTTGTGGGCAGTGGAGTGAGCTTCGTCTACGAAGTGACCCACATGTTGGTATCCTGTTTGGGTTAATCTTTCTGCTGCTGCTGGATACACATTTTGGTATTCTGAGATGATCCCATTTAACTGAAGAGCTGAATTACAGAATAAATGTTAGTTCCTTCTGGATTAAAGGTAGTCGTTCACAGCTTAAATTTAGGGCTTTTAGATCAGGAATGGTCCATGATCTTAAACACGATATGACTCCCTTGTAATAGGCGTAATACTCCTTTAAATAATTATCTTTTAAAAAGAGGGTATCATATTGTCTGCTGACTATTGTTTAAAAAAAAGTATTCCAACATGACTGGGATCTTTCTTGCCAGATTGATCTTCGTGATGACCCAAAAACTCTGGCAAGACTGAATGATATGAAAGAGAAGCCCATATCTGTGGAGCAAGGACAGAAGTTAGCAAAAGAGGTAAACTGGATATTCCTAAATGAAACCAAATAACAAAGAAAAACGCCCCCTATTTCCACTTGACTCCTTTTGCCACTTTGCCCATTTCTTTTACCGGTCCATGTACGAAACCTTGTGACTGGTTACCAGTTGACAATATTTACTTACATTGCTGAATAGAGGTAACAAGCAGACCTGTGTAATTGCACTTTCCTGTTAGTAATAGTTCTAATTTTCTGCATAGACACCTGTAAAAGCTATATAAGATGATTAAAATCACAGACTGGTTTGAGGTCAGAAGGGACCTCTTCTGCTCAAGCAAAATGTTGTAAGCATCTTTTAAAAATTATTTGAGAATATTATACTACCATTTTAACTACTATGTGGATAATGCTTATCAGGACACTTACTTATAGAGTCTTATTTCTGAAACACAAATTGGTCATGGAATTCTTTTTTGCTGTTTAATTATCAAACATACCTTAGGACCCCATTGCCAATCTAAAGAGTTTATTTAATGTTTCCTTTATAAACCAACCAATTTAAATACCTTCCAGATCTCTGGTCAAAAGACAGATCTTATTTTCTCCTACAGGGGATGCACATCAGTTATGCAGATAACTTTTCTAGATTGCAGCCAAACATTGTAATGTCACCATAGAGGGGGGAAAAAAGCAGAAGTGCACAGATGGAAGTGAACAGCTGAGATATATTGCTATTGAATTAACTTATTTTCTTGACAGATAGGAGCCTACTGCTATGTGGAGTGTTCAGCTTTAACACAGAAAGGACTGAAGACCGTTTTTGATGAAGCTATTATAGCCATTCTAACTCCAAAGAAACACACAGTGAAGAAGAGAATAGGCTCAAGATGCATAAACTGCTGTTTGATCACGTGAGAAACATTTGACAATGGCCAGGCTTACTGTGAAATTCTACTGATTTTAAATACAATGCATTAAGTCCATAGCGAACTTGTTACAGGTTTGAAAGCTGAACCTACGATTCTGCCTTCTACAACCAGTGAAATCCAGAGGAATAAAATCAAAGTCAACAAACTTGTAATAAGAAGCCACCACACCTGTTACAAATATTTTATTCAGACTGGAAGGTACAATCTCTCAGGGTTACATAGTCTAGAGGAAGCAAAAACTGCACCATGCTGAAACGGCATCTATGTGATTTTAATGAGTGGAGATGCTTGGCCTGAAATACTCTAACTGAATTTGGACAGTCTTCTGCTTTGACTATATATATATATATATATATCTATCTTAAAAAAAACAACTTTTGCACAGTCTGTATGGAATCTGCACAAAGAAATACCTTGTCTCTCTTTGCTCCAGTTATCTGCTTTTGTATGTAAGCTGCTTCCGGTTCCAGTGTATCCACAGAGGTGCAATAATCAGACCAGCCATATAGCCAAAGGTAGCTCCGAGGGAACAGGAAATGGGCCATACCTGAGGGGAGAACACAAGGTAAAAGCAGACAATGGTGAAAATGTCTGTGGTTTTTTTGTACTTTGTGAGCACAAAATCTAGGTACTGAAAGACAGTAGTCTTATTCTACTTTAAAGCTTGATGTGCTTTCCTAAAAATGCCAAAAGCTTAACAATCATCATGAACACTACATGCTGTTGTACAGTTTTTAATTAAGATGCATTAAAATGTAAAGGCTTCTGGCTCTTGCAGACTTAGTTTGACAGTCCTGAAATTCTGTGGAAAAAAAATCCTTAGAAGTATTTATATCCCCTGAAGTGTTCAACTAACCTAACTTCCTGTTCTGCTGCATACATTTGGAAACCTACACCTCTTACAGTGTTTTGAAATTTTTAGAGGTGTGTATAAATGAACTAGTATTCAAACAAGGGCAGAGACTGAAATGGATAGAGGTTTGTTGGCTTCTTTTTTCTTGATGAATTTCCCTCTGGCTCTAAATTTGGAAACTGAGCATCCTGCACCCCGTTCAGCAAACATGTAATAAACTGGTTATGTTAAAGAGAGCTTTAATTATAAGCTCTATTTTCTAGTATAAGAACCAGGGAGCTGACTCAATAAAGCTGACTCACTTTCACAAACCATCTTGTACTGAGGCAGAGTAGTAATGGAATTCTCCCCCTGCCCTTTTTTTTTTTTCTATTGGTATTGATTTGCAGGGAGGAGTGGCCAAACCAAGACTTAACCATTCTGTCCTCAGATCTAGCTTATATTACTAGTCCACTACATACTGCATCCGATGAAAGTCTCAACTAAGTAAGTGATTAAAATATTTATTGTAGAATGAACAAATTCCCATCCCTCTTCAAAATTCTCCTTTGCATACTTCTTTTTATTTTGTAAGGACAGTTTTGAAATTCCTGCTGTACAGTGCATATTCCTGAACTAAGAACAGACTGGACTCTCCCATTCTTTTATTTTTTTAAATTAAGGGGGCTATTTCCCCCTTCTGTAGTACTTGAGACTAAGAAATGCATTAGACATTAGAGAAAATATCCCAATCTCTGAGTCCAGACTTTTTTTCTACTTCACTTTAACTTGCAATTCATGAATGTCAAATGAAGTTACTCTTAACGCTGTTGGTTCCTCCTTTCATTTTTCTAGCTCTGATTCTTTACTTCATTATCATGTAAAAGAATATATTTATTCAAAACTTCTGATCATAGGAATTTTAACTATGAATAAGAGTAATGTATTTTGTCCTCTGCTCTTTCATCTTCAGTCTCCTCAGCTGTTTCATCTTCACATTCCTTAGCATTTACAGTTTTATATGTTATTTGGAGGTCTTAAGGAGTGTAGCAAAGATGATTATTAAACAAGGTGCCTTAGGTACTCTTTATTGACCTTGTTTCATTCTTCCATTTTCAGACATGCTGTCTCTGCTACTTGTTTTTGTTGCTGAGTATTTCGGCTATTGCCTCTCAAACCAAAGATCTGCTTGTTTTCATTCATTTAACAGTGGTATTGTGTATTGTAGATCATCTATAAAAAGCCTTGAGATGCTTTGGCATGGTAAGATACTATGTGTATTTGAAACTCACCTAAGTTTGTGGCCTTGGCTAAACTTACACTTCAGGTGGATCTTTTCAACTTCTAAATGAAATGTAATTATTTCTAGCATTTTGCATATTACACACATCTACAGGACAAAACAATAAAGTCCCTGCAACCCCAGCTGCTCACTCAGTAACATTCAGGTGGAACACAACTCATACTTACTTATCCACTGATGAAGTCAAACACCACTCTAATATCCACAGAACTATGGAGAGAGGCTTCTTAACTTGGTGGTCTTTTTACATCAAATTCTCTGAGTGATCAACGATCCTTCATTAAATTTTTACCTACATTAGGTGAATTTATAGTTGCCTGTTTGCTTTTCACAAGTATAGGTAGGTAATGGACTTTGAATTGACCATGTTCCCTTAACTAAAAAGTCAGTATCCCTGATGACCCATTGACCCTGTATATTTTGGTATTTTGTGTATAGTGGGTGATTATTGGTACGATTAAAAGAATCTCTCATGATTGTTGTAACTTCTTTTACCTGACTGAACTGCAACTTGGGACATGATTTTTCAATAGTTATGTGATTTTTAATATTAATTATGCCTCTGTCTTTCTTCTAAGACATTCAATTTTTTCTTTGCTTTTTAAAAGTCATAGTTACCTTACAGAAGTTTCAGGCTGTCTCACTTAACATGTGAGTCTCTGACCTCTGAACTCTCACCAATGGCAGGTGGCAAAGACAGGGGACAAAGAGAAGAAACCATAAAACACTCCATCTCCCTGTCTAAGAATAAGACAGAAAAAATAACACCACCTCATCCCTTCTAGTGGCATAGAACAGTGGGGTACTGGGCCAGGTACTTGTTCTCAGTCTGCTGTTCAGATGGCCCAAAGCAGTTCTGAAGGCAGTTTGATTGTCCTTTTGAATTAAAAGCCTGGACTTAAGAGCATTGCTGTCCTCATGCTATTTTCTCTAATCCTAAAGACAGTGCAAAACCTCCTAACAAACAGGTAATAATACTAGTTTTGCACCTTTTATTCTTGACTGCTGGCCTTTAGGCTACATATAGCCAGAGGCACCCATGAGTATATCTAAAGCAGCAAGTTATCAAAGACAGATGAAGATATGGCTCTTGAGCTCATCAGCTGCACTAAAATAACAGCCCTTGCATATGCTTTTTGTCTGCCTAAGAAAGTGGGTTGCTTTTTTCTATGAAAGTGGGTTGCTTTATTTTGTATTAGCTGCTGGCCTCATTTTTTGAGACCCAATCACTTTCTGCTGGACCTTTTTAAATGACTTTGACTTACTTGATCGGTCTGCTTTTGCCCTATCTTTCATATTATCTCAAACTTGATTTAACTTCCCTGACTTGGTATGAACTGCCTGTAAGTGATAGAAATCTAAGCAGCTAATATCTGTGTGCATGTTCCAAGAGATTCCACTCCACTTGTTTAAAGTATGCAACTTGTAATACACCCCCCTCATCCCCTGAGAACTTTTCAGCTCAATTTCTCCTATTTCATGCTCCCTTCTGCCTTGAGGAAGCTGGCATATCCTACCCCAGTACTGATGCCATGTCTAGGCTGGGTCAGCAGCAGGGGAATAAGATGTTAGGCAACATGACCTAGCTGCACTTTTTTTGAGGGGGAAGAAGGCTGATCTGGAGAGAAAAGTGTGGGGGTTGCAAGAGACAGGACAGAATATTTTTCATGAAACTGTCATGAAATGCTTTGTCTGTCCCAGCAGCTGGGAAGCATCATCTACCATTCTCAAAGCCTAATACAAGAAAAGTCAGTTTACATATCAAAGGCATGATGAAAAGGGCAATTTTAACAACCTGTAATGATTACTAGGAATCTGAACAACAGCTTGGCAAAACCAAATCTTAACAAGAACAAAAAATGCATTTTAAGGGACAGAGCGTGAGAGTTAATGCAAAATGATTTTGACTTCTGCTATTTGTTTTTCTTTTTGCCTTTTCATCTGACAGCAGTGTTAGAACTTCACAGTGATTTCTTTAGGCTGGCTAAATAGACACTGCAGAACTGCAAGGTTTTCAGAATATATTAGAACTCATTTTAAGAATAAGGACTCAAAATAGGAATTACCTCCCCTTCAGGACACAAATGAGCTAGTTTCCTCAGCGCTCTTTAGAACACCTAAGATTCTATGATGTGAGAATGCTTAGCATATTGCATGGAAAGCAGAGCATGTTGCAGATCCCAGCACGGTATCTAGCTCTGCTGCACTGTGCATGTAGTGAGTTAAACCAGAATTCTGACTGCATGACAATTTTGTCATCTATTACAAGTCTGTAACTTGCATCCCATCCAAGGGGAATTACACAGGCATTGATAAGGACGTAAAGGCCAGATTCTTGTAGACCAGAGGAACAACACCCTATTAAAGTTTTTAAAGATACTATACAGTAAGCAGCTGACTGCTGGAACTTTCATTATACATATGCAAATACAGTGGGGCAATCTACTGTACTTACTTTTCTTTTTAGTAAACTTAGAGTGCTTTTCTCATATTCCTAAACTTGATTTTTTGTATGCTTACTGTTTCAAAAGACTAATTTCTGACTGTCATTTAGAAAGCTATGTAATAATTTTTGTTTCATTTTAAAACTGAATAAATGAGCACAATTACTTTCCCTCCCTGTTTCTAACATGCCTTAAATTCCTGATTGTTTAGTCTGTACTGTCTTAAATCAGTACATGCCTTTAATCTATTTTGGTTGCATGCACATGTTAACTAAAAGTGTCTTATCACATTGTACAGAATGTGTGTGTTGACAAGAACACACTGAGAAGAAAGTGTGAGGTTTTTTTCAGGCTGGCATTTGTAACTAGAAGTTGGTTTCATGGATTTGTGTTCTAAAGTTATAGCAAGCATAACTGCCTTTGATCTCACCATTAAGGTTTACACTGAGAAAACACATTATTAAATAAACAATGATAACCACACTAAAGTGGAACAAGCTTCTACCTCTGTTTAAAACAACTCCAACTGCATATTATCCCTTCTTCTCACATTAAGCAACTTCTTTTACAACACAGCTTTCCCAGTAGGTAGTAAATCCAAAAAGAAATACAAGAAGGAAACTCTCAGAGCGGTGTTAAGAAGAACCAAAGTAGTGTGAAAGCTTATAGTCCTACTTCAGCTTACTTGAGTAAGCACCAAGAACTGTACCCAAGACTCTGCAGATTATTTTTCAGGGTACGAGTGTCTGAGAGGTATCCAAGGCTAATATTTAGAGTCATATTGGCTAAATTACAGGTCAGTCAGTCAGCTCTAGTGAGTTATATCAGCACTACCTGTTATGTTTGCAGTATCCAGTATAAAGTGGGAATATAGCAATTTTACTTCTACCCAATGATAACACTGTAGGCAGAAGTCATTGTTTTGAAGTCACTTTTTATCATTAGTAACAAGTACTGCAGATAAAAATTACGCTGTAAAAAACAGCTGGGTGGGCATGCGTACAGCAAACACAGAGACATGTTTTAAAGGTTTGATAGCAAAACGTGCAATAAACCCAGGAACTCCACAGTATGCAAAATCCAGTTGTCAGTGATGAATACCATGTCTGGAATATCGGTTCCACCACATACAGAGCGTGCTGATAAAGTTTTGGTCTTTAACTATACCATCTTGTTCTGCAACTAAATTACCTCAGGCTGAGTAGAGAAAGGATGCGTCTAGTAACACCTAAATCGCCCCCTTCTGTTTCAGTGGTGGTGTCCTTTAAGGTTCCAATCCTCAGGTGGCACAGGAAGCCAGGATCCTAATCACACGTGGTTATTAAAAGTACACCATCAACTTGAAATAGGCAATCTGAAAAAACTGAGCAACTGTAACAAGGGAAGTTATTTTCTATTTCTTTTCTAGAACTCTCCAAACTAACTGTAACCCTTACATACCTGCTGTGCATCAGGGGGATAGAGGCAATTAGAGAGAGATGTACAACTCTTCAAAAGTTGAACACTGTCTAGAATAGCCTTATTTAAATGATCATAATTAGGTGTTGCAAACTATTTTAAAAATTGTTTAAAAAACACTGGCAAAACTATTCTCCCAGTCTAACTGAAACATGTCTGGCAGAGTAAGTCTCAAAAAGTTGGTTTTTTTTTATTTAATACAGAAATGTAACTACTGGAGGACTAACCTGCATTCCTATAAAGCAATTATCTTTACCTTTGTCTGAGATAGGCTGAATTCTGCAGACCTATAACCAGGAACAACCATAGACTAGGCCTCCCTGACCAACTGTTTTGCAGTTGCAAAATAAATTTTTCTTAAAACTAGCAGAGGAGCAATATGCATGGCCAGATTATGTTGAAAAGTTGCTTTAAGAACAACAACAGAATAATAAAAACCAATGAGTCATCAAGATATCAACTGGCTTTCAGCAATATATTTTATACTTCTAACAGAAATGCTTAAGATATTTTTCATGTCCATTCTGAAACATTATTCGGATAACTGGTGTTATTTTATTTCCAAAACAATACTCTGTTCCTAATAAGCAATATTTACTTAGCATAAAAGTTGTTATATGCTAAAAAAATGCATTTTACATTATTATTTTTAAATGTAGACAGGCCCACTAATCTGAATATCCCCTGTACGCGTTATTTTTCAAACATAACATGGAAAAATAAAGTGAAGATTTTCTGAGACATCTGTATTTATCTCGGTTTTGTTGCATGTCACAAGAGGTATGCGTAAAGAACAGGTATGTTTTCTTTGGTTTATGAATAACTCAGCATGAAGTACTATTTGGGTTTTAGCCATTAGCACATGAATTGGAACTCTTAGTATGAAATTCATCATCAGGTTTACTCCACAGAACTCTGAAGTACTTGGAAGTAAAAAGAAATTCTAGTGAAAGATACAGAAGGCATTGACATCTGATTTTATGATCAGGTAAGATATAGGTAGTAGTACAACAGTCTTCTCAGCTTCCACTGATATGTCTCAACTGTGATGTAAAGGAATGACTACCACAGAATTTTTCAGTTTTTCTATTAAGATTACAGGAAAAGATGCTAGTCCCAATACAGCCAGCCAAGGACAGGGAAAGAGAGTAGTGAAAAATGTTGCTTTTTCTTTGAAGGACACAAAGTGACAGCAGAAGAACTGCAACATATATCAGTGTGGCAATTCAGACAACACTGCCTTACAGAACAGTGCAATCAGCTTTATTCAATACTCTATTGAAATTCCCACGTTCTCAGTACTCCCTTCAGCCTCTTGTTTGCTTTGGGTGAGTGACTACAGGCCATTTTCATTTGAAGCCATTTCTATGAACAAAACAGACTTAACAGAAGTGGCTTTACATACTCCACTTTCTGAACTGGACTACATTAATTTAAAAGTTGAGTTTTAAAGTAATGGTTTAAAGTGTAGACAGTTTACAATGTGAAGTGTAGACACTAGATTTGATCAAGTGCTAAATCCTGATTAAGTGAAAAAATATACCAATTCAAGACACAGTGCTTAACTTTTTGTTCTAACAGAGCTAAATCAATAGCAATAGCACTTTTCATCCCAAAATCACAGCACATTTCTGTACCTCCTGGATATTACATGTTTTTGACAACTTTTGGCATTTTAGGGGTACAAAGCACAAGGGTGGCAGCAGCAACCCTTTGGTTTGCTTTATCATGTGATATTTCTCAATTATTGCTGATCCATCAAATTCTTGTAGTACTAATTTCACCTTGTCTGCAACACTCCTCCAATAATGAATTGTCTGAAGCTAAAAGTACAAACGCTGTTTCCATCATGTTACACCAGAAATACTAACCATAACCAATACAAACATCAGAACCAGATTTTGCAATAAACAGGCTTAATGGCCTTAACACTGCTCTCTAAGATGATAATACCACTTCAGTCTTGCTCATGTAATAAGATTTAAACCACATTTTCTGCTTTAGAGCAGAACCATTTCCACTACAGATTAAAAAAAAAAAAAAGGAAGTTTACAACACAAAGTCTAAAGCACAAAAAGGAAAATAATCACTTATGAAACTTGTTCTTATTTCAAAAGCTGGTCTTGAGTCCAAAGACTAAGCTGTTCCATTTGAGTCCCTTTTTGGATAGGAAAAGGGTAAATGCAAAATTGTAATCCTCAAGCTCTCTGCTTTTACGCTAATAAGAGAAACAGCTGATGTCAGAAGCATGACAGCTTAATGCTTTACTCATGCAGATGCCTAGAAGTAATTTGGTTTTGACTGGGTTTTGATTACTTTTCAGCCTACATAAGATCTACATGATTTTTTTTTCAGACCTTGCCTGCGACCTAATCTGTAGGTATTCCCTTAAGCATATCCAGCTGGATTAAATTCTATCAATTCTTGTATTTTGGGGGGATTTAAAAAATTATTATTTAAATAATAACTACTTCCTGCAGGTATTTTTATATGTATAGGTATTTGTACATATATAATTACATGTACAGGTATTTTTATGTTCAGTAAGTCAGAAGTTAGATCACTCAGGGGATGGGCAATCTGCATTAAAAATATTCTCCCAAACTAAACAGATCTGCAACAACAGCAGAATCCGTTATGAGAACCATTTTTCTTTCCCCTGTCTTAGGCTGAAGACAACACAGAAAGCACCTCTCCTCTTTTATTGTTACAGTGAAAGAATTTACTATTAGAGTTTCTGTAATCACCTGACATCAGGTAGAAAAAGGAACAGTCTTGCAAAAAGGGGCTTTTTGCTACTGCCTGGTGAACTTCTGAAGAACAACAGAAATGTCTCTTGGCTCTGAAGATTTCTGAGACAGCAATGCAGCTACTACATGTAATACCTGGGTTGTTGAATCCATACCACTAAGTGGGGGTAGAAAGACAAAAGACATCAGCTGTTGGGCGAAGTTTGGCGTTTTCCCAAAGAAAGTGATTCATAATGTAGCTCAGCTTGTTTCTGTCTTGAAGATGTTACCATTTTGATGCTTCACTGTGTTGCTTTCTGAGACAACTGGACTTTTAAAAACTACATTAAATTTAACAAGAACTTCTTTCATCTTCCCTAATAAAGCAGATCTTTAAAAATTAGCACTTAAAACTGCAGTTTTCAAAGACTGCTGGAGCAGCAGCCTGCAGGACTGATAAGCAAACTTCTCTGTGGCTGCTCTCAAACTGCTCACATGATGATTAACGTAGTGATCAAGCTGGTCAGACCCAAAATGGAACACAAGATTACTTCCCCCACCCCACTGTTTAAAACTCTACACGGTGAAAGATGGAGAAGTGAGGATGGGGAAAAATGAGGAGAACTTAAGGGAAAGAACACAGCAGCAAGTGCTCTAGATCCAGGCAGAAGAAAATTGCTTTGATGCAGGACTTAAGAGTCAGAAACTCTCCCCTGCTAACTTTGGTATCAGGAGTATGTCAGAAATGAGAGTGGAAATGAGGGAGATGGTGAAGGAAAAGGGAAATGCAGACACAGAGTTTCTGCTGCTGCTTGAAGTCTCTGGGGAGCATTCACGCCCAGAAACAGCTAGTGACAAGTTTGGTTTCTGCAGGTGCTTTGCTGTTCTGAGGAGTCAGATCATATCTTTTTAGATGTCTTAAGTATAGATTAAGAGCTAAACTTTCATCAGTCATGTTTGGCCTTTATTGACTTTGAAGAGTTTTTAAACAGAAAAAGTTGCCAGACCATTACCAAATTTGTCTCTCCCACTATGGAAAGATGGGGGAATGGACAAAAAGTAAAAATTTAACTGTACCTAAGATACCTGTCTTCAACTATTAGTGTCTTTGTTTTTTTAAACAGAGCCCCCTGACTTAGTAATCAAGTTTTCCTTATATCATTGGTGCATAAAAGGTGAAATTTTTATATACGGCGAAGTCTGACATTTTCGGAATAAAATAAAACCTGCCAGATGTGACATGCTATTTTAAAGTCCTAGCTGAGCAAGGAAAAAGTGCTTGCCTCTCATCAGAACAGGAAAGCGAATAAGACTTCGCAAGAAGAAACAAGATTGCATTTCAATGAATCCCTTGATTTTTTGGTTACATTCATGTCCGTCAACAATTAACCAGTGCCAACACACACCTATGTCAGATTGATAGCAAAACATCTTGCAAGAGTAAAACCAGGTGTTTTTAGGGAAGAAAACCTGATATTTTTACTTAAAGTATTAAACCACTCCTCTATTGTTTCTGAAATACAAATTTTAATGTCTCATTATGCTACTGCAATGAAAGGCTGGTGGCATAAAAGCAGGCTGTTAGCTACTTATGGAAGACAGATTTCCACTGCAGCTGTAAGCCACAACATTTCTGCAATATCACAGAGGAAAGTGCCTCTGCTTGTTACACTGATTTCTGAAACCATCTGCTTAAGAAGAGGCCTGGTAGGTACTCCTTAGCTAAGAGTACCAGTTTGGTAACCAGAGGAAAGAATGTATCCACTGAGAACATTTAGGAAGAATTGTTACTAGTGCTATTATTTTATGGCAGTTGCAGACTTCAATTATGTATAATTTAATCCTTTCTCCATGCCAAAAAACATATTAAGAAAATAGCGCAAACATTTGAATTTATAAAGACATAATCTGCAATGCCAGCTTCACATTTTTTCTTGTCCAACTACAAAGTTTAATGTTTGTCTTCCTTTGAAATCAGAAGTGTTTATTACAGTGCTTGGGACACACACTTCGCACGAGTCAATCCAAATCCATTTAAAATGCATTCTGTTAAGTGCTTTTATGGAAGACAGAGGGGAGCTAAAACACTAGGAAAGTATCTTTCCTTCCCTGCCCATGAACAATAAAAGCTACCAGACTGAAGGCAAACTTGAGCCATCTTCATCACTTCACATTTCTCCTCCTGCTTGCCTAGCTTCTTTTTATCAAAATCCTTATTGGATGAGATCTATTTCATGATAAAATTTGCATGCAACAGACACTCATAATTCTGTAACAAACAAGAGGTAAAAATATTGCATTTTAATTCCTTACACTGTAAGCACAAATGCTTCCAATGACTTTTTAAATGTCTGGCATAATTCTGTAGGAACAGTTTCTGAGTAAATCCAATATACCTGTAAAGCTTCAGAGCAATTTTGTGTAGTGTGCAAATCCAGAATATTAATATTTTTTTAATATTTATTACAAGGGTGCACACACTAACCTGCCAAGGCCGATCCCAATCAAGAGGAATAGGAAATGCTCCAAACCAAGCTCCAAGTATACTGCACACAGTAGTAATCTGTAGACTGCTTTCCCAGATGGACATAGCTCTGTAAAAACAGCATATTAAAAGTTTTCAACAGCAGCTGAAGTTACCATGTCAGAATGTTAGATCTGATTTCTCCCAAGATTTTTGAGACTAAAAATAGATAAAAAAATTCATATATTTGATAAAGTAGCATGCAGGTTTCTCCTAAGACACACAAATTATATTTAAAATTTAAGTTGCACATTTTAGCTGTAATTACAATCTTTCTATACCACACAGTCAGGAGATTATTTTTTTCTTCTTGAGATGTTTACTGCAAAAGCTAATTTATTTTACCTGGAAATATTGAGCTTGAAACACTGCTTGGCTGAGCAAATAAATATATCTCAATGACAGTGTGTGCACTGCAGGGAGAGGCAGACATGAAAGGGTAGTATGGGATTGTACAGAAAAGCACAAGCACAGTCACAAAGTATTCTATGGTGTAGACATATTATTCAGTGACTACAATTTGAAATTTAAAATAGAAGTCCACTATGAGAATATTCCAGAGCAAATATCCATCAACTGAAAAGGAACACTGCAAGTAAGTGTAACCTGCACATTGCAGCTCTTCAGCAACAGCGCATCCAAGTTCAAGTACACTGGCTGCAGGATAAATTTATTGCACACTAAAGAACCCTTGAATTCCCAGTCATGGCACATATATCATAAGAGATGTTAAATGACTTCAGTTCTCAGTTTATAGCCTTCTACTCCTACTGACTTCAGAAGTTTTGGAGAAGTTGGATTTCTGTTTAACAGATGAGCACTTACTGTCATCAATCTATCAAATGATTGCTTTGCTTTGCTCAAGCACATTTGAGTGCTTGGTGCCAATTAAAAAACAGGAGCAACAGTTCAGAACACAGTAGGGCACAGTTCTGAGACAGGAGAACCAGCTGAAATCCCTTCTCCAAATCAGTACAGTAAGCAATCTGAATCGTAGTTTGCTACATCTCAGATTATAAACATATGCCTAGCTTTAGCTAACAGATGAAAAAAGATGTGCATTTTTATGGCTCAAAGACTGGATGCATAGTAAACTCTGAACTTTGCATATGCTGTTTAGGTTGTGTAACAGGAACACCTTGTTTTGAAGACTCTTAAATTTCTTTTTACTTCTGAGTACACCTAAGTCACTGCTGCATCTGCTATTGACCAAACAGCTCACAAGTGTAAAGCAAACATTCTTTATTGTTTCCAAAATAAATGTCTAATAGACTATAATACTGAGAGTGCAAAGTTGACATTTTAAGCAAAACTGTTTCTTCTACAAACCCATCCATTTAACTTACAATGCTCCACAATACTACCAGCCTGACATTTTTTTCTTAAAGGGAAAGGTCCTGATGTAACTGTAAAGCTGTTTAGGAATCTGCATACAGAAAATTATTATGAATTATTTTCAGAAGCTGAATAATTGAGCAGAGAGCTGTTAGGCAGAATGGGGAAGAGAACATTCACTACAGCCTAAAAGGAGCAAAAGAGCCAGCAGAACATACCTAGGACTGACCGAGGTACATTTATCCCCCACAAGACAACTTATGTGTGTAGCAGATTAACCAGATACTGCTGGACCATATGGAGATATCAGACTGAGTCCAAAAGCAAAACAACACAATTAGCAAGGCACAGTGCCCAAGTGGAAAACAGCCATTGGTAGTTTGGCAACTATTTCAGCTGCTAATTCAACCACTCTGCAGCAAGGAGGGACACTGGCTACTTAAAGACAACCTGACTTGTCCTCCAGAATTATCCTGAAGGAAGGGTGTTTCAATTACTGCCTTTTCTTCATGGAATGACACCTATTGGGATTTTTGCAGGTATTCTTTAGCCTACCACATAAACTTCTCATATAAACTTCTTTGCATGAGGCTAACAACTGCAGCAATGTTTATAAACTTTGTATTTTACAGGTTTATTTTTCAACCATGAATAAACTACAACTAAGATAACCCGAAGGCAAAACTAGCAATATTTAAGATAATAAATGAACAGTAGTGTCAGAAAGGTCTTTTGAAGCATGGAGTAATTATTTAACCCCTTTAAATAACACAATACATTAAGTGCAGCTTTAAATAATGTTTGAATTAAGAGGTTAGCTAACATAAAATAATTTCCTAAGACACCTTCTGCATAGACAAGATTTGGAATTTTTGGCTGCAGCAGGACTAAAATTTTAATCAGCCTCTGATGTGTGATGATGCCTGCCTTTACACAGGACACTTCAAGTCTGTAAGAGTATGCCATTCACAAACAAAGTGATAAAATAGGGGTAATGAAAACTGTAAGGAGTCCTAAAGTCATAGGTTTATAATATTTTTGGTGATCTCCAATTTAAAATCTATTTCCTATCAAAGTAACATCTTATAATTGCTATTATACCATGAATTTCAACAAAATTTCTCAAACCAGTGATTTGAAATAAACAGTCCCCAAAAGAAGCCCCCCAAAAATCAGCAATAACCTTTCTGAAGCTTTTACTTCCCTCTAACTGCTTACAGCAGCACATGATTGGATGTGATCAATGCCATGACACTGACATCAGTCACAACACTAGATGTCAGAATAAGGAGTCCAGAGATGCTGGTATGCCCCCACCCCTTCCCAAATGCAGAATTAGTGAAAAGAGCCCTATTTACAGCCTAATAAGAATGGAAGGTTTTATGATACAGAATACACAGATTTGCTTTTCTCACTATATTTTATGTGCACATAAATGTGAGGGTAAGACAATTTGTTTGAATTTCTTAAAATAAAGTATTTTTTTAAAAAAAATCTATTTTGTTCATTTTTGGACAATTCCAAAGTGTATTTAGTTTGAAAAATGTGGAGTGTGTGCAGTGTTCTGGCTGAGCTACAGCTGTGTTTCATGTACACAAAACAAAACCCCACCCAAGCAACACCTCCCGTCCAACCCACCAACCACCCAAACTATTATAATACAAATAATAAACCTGCAGTATCACAGATTGCATGTTATCATGAGACAGCACATGTAATCCAGCTCCTAGAGATAAGGGCACTTTTAAGACTAATCTTGTAGTAACCTTATTGGAAGTGATTTTACTACTAGTGATTCACATTCAAGTTCTACAAGTAGAAACAGAAAAAGCTAAGCATGTCTACAGAAAAAAAAAACACTTTGCAAGATTATTCACAGAATATTTAAGTCAGACTGACTTGGTAACACTGTAGCCATTATGATGTAATAGGTTGCATACAAGTTACTTGAATTTAACTTTATGAATAGTCCTGTGATAAGCCATTAGGAGCATCAATATTTTCACACTAAACCACCTTAAACTGCCAAAGGATGCCAAAGCCATCCAGAGCAACAGCACTAGGTAATTAGTGTCTGTTACTTATTTACACTTGGTATATCAAGATAAACCTTCTTTTTCTACGTCTTTTTCTGTCTTTCTGCAAAGACAATAGCACAAGCACATTTTGATCTTAAAAATATTGCACAGGCAAATAAGAGTAACAAAAATAAATGCCAGTGGTTACTTAAGTCTAAACTGCATTCAGGTATTTTTAAAATACATTAATTTTTTATACTAAGCTATACACTTAATCAGTCTTTCAAGCTTGCTCTTCCAGAGCAATTCAATTCCCTAAGTTCTATTTTCAAGGCAAGCAGCTGTGTTGATCTTACCTAACCATCTTTTTCCTCCATTTAACCAGTCCCACCTCATTCCACGTGGTTAAGTTAGATACAATCTTTTAATATATCACATCTACACTCATCTTGTGCCTAGACACAAGAAGTTCCAACTCATTTATGAGGTCAAATGAAAAAACATGGGATTATTTTTAAAAGAGCAGCTTGCTACAATCCATAAAAAATTGCTACAATATTCCTTTGTAGTCTATTTTCATTCAAAGGCTAGAGTAAACAAACATAAAAAATAATAGACATCTTACTCAGCTAATGTCACATGGGTCACTAGTAAGAAGTATGTACAAGTCATCACAGCAAAAATGTCAAAATAAGACAATTGTTTCCAATGCAATACTTGTACTGAATAATACTTAATATTAAAGTAGGAAAGAAAGAAACTGATAGGCATTCAAAATCTAACCTGGCACAAAGACAGACTGATGTTGTCAAACATCTGTTCCTTCAATTCAACTATTATTTCCAGTTGCAAAACCTCCAAAGATGACTAAGTGAATCAGCAGTGATTTGTTTTAGCTAAACAACTCCATGCTTTTATTAGAGTCTATTCAGCCCGTCCACTGCAAATAAACAAGCATAAATGTCTTGAATAAGGATTCAAGATATTTTTCAGTAAGTTGAGAACTGAGATAAACCAAAAGTCAATACCTGAAAGTACTGTGAAAGATCTAGTTTTGTCCTCCTCTACGGGAGTGCAAACCAAAAGTAACTCCATAGGTCAGCACCATAATACATTCACTTTCTTTCGAGATCAGACTTCACTCTTATGAACTATTAAAAGGGGATGAATACTAATATCTTATTAAATCTCAAGCATGTGTGGAGCCTCTTTATGTTTCAGTGTCCCAGTCTTTCAACAATCCTATTATTTTTTGAATGAAAAAAGGCAGAAGAGATAGAATACTTCTGAAAAATAGTTTATCCTCGATATATGCTAGTGCCACGGCTGTCACTGAGGTGAAAATGTGGTTAAAAGGCTCATTTTACTTTAAACATACTCTTGAAAAAATTAATGCTTGAAAACTCTGACACTAAAAAAGCTCCTTTTGAAATTTGAAGAGCATGGGTAAAGATTACATACTTCAGACCACTGTATATTCTATATAATTTCTCCATTACATTCAAGTTTAAAACAAGTGTTTGTTTTGGCTTGCTATTCCTGCTTTAAAAGTTATTTTTACAAAGATACTATTGGATCATGTGCAATATTCTCCCTGTACAGCTCAGTGTCAGGTCTCCTCTTTATTTGACAACCATCATACAGGGCTGCACAATGTGCAGTCCAGTAAAATGTGTGTTGGACACTTCACTTCCTTCAAACACATATAAAGTGAGATTTAGTGTCTGGACGCCAAAAATAAAAAGCTGGCTTTCCAAATCAGTGTCTTCAAAATAAATAATAATTGTCTTTGTCAGAAAAGCTTTCATAAGCCTGTAATTACAAATATGAAAAACGCCCATCATTCAGGAAGTTTTCTTTTCTTTACAAAATATTCCATTATATATTGACCCTGAAATTAGCTCAGTTGGTTGGAGCATGGGGCTAATAACACCAAGATTGTGGATTCAGTCCCTGTAGGGGCCATTCACTTAGGAGGTGGACTTGATCCTTGTGAGTCCCTTCCAACTCAGAATATTCTGTGAAATTTCTGTGAAATATTGTTTACATCAATTCAGTCTGTTTCTATGAGGGTTTAAATCAGAAACTTTAGATTAGCACTTACCCATTTTTACTAAATACCCGTATCCATGCTTGTATGTTTGGTCCCAGAATACACAAGCACTGTAAAGTAGTAAAGGTAGACAGGAGAACTGCAAACAAAAATGTCTCAGTAACTGACCTACGAAGAAAGAATATTACAAAATTAAGTGAGGTAGTTTATTAATTTTCTAAGAGTTCCAAGATTTAGGAAAAAAACCCAAAACCTCTAAGTCAACTTGTGAAAGTACAAGTGCTTTCTTAACCTCATGTAGAAGAATAAAATATTTTCTTCTTGCTTTGTAGAATAGTAAAGAAAATTGGAGAGAGTTCTGCTGTTATTTCAAGACTGAAATGCAATAATTATTTTAAATGCCCAATATCTGTAACATTTTTAAAACACCACAGGTGTATCTCATATATAGCATTAGTTCTAACTTGAAGTATACTTGCGCATTTACTTAATTATTCCATTTGTTTTTCTAGTTTGGTGTTGTGAAAGTAGCCATGAAATGAAACTACATGATGCTATTAGTAGTCAGTAATTAGTGTATCTCTCAAAAATCAGATTGCTTCATACTTCTACTTCTTTCTTTTTATAAAACTTTTCTAAAAGTTAAAATACTAATGTCAAAAGGACAAAAGACATGCAAGATGTGTGGTTTAGAATCTTATGGGGAAAATGACTAAATGAAACTCTGAAAAATGTGCATGCCTGTATGTTTAAGGTAAATATTGAAGTAAAAGAAGTTGTTTGTAAACAAGACTTCTCGAAATAAAACTTGTAAGAGCTAGCTTCTAAGAAAACAAACAAGCAAACAAAAACCCACAACAACAAAACTAAATTAAATCAACCAACCAAAACCCAAGCAGCCACCCTTCTTCCCCCAGCCAGGAGCTTTATCCTTTAACTTTCAGTGTACTAGAAAACACACAAGTACTTATACCAATGTCTGCAAGGAGAACTGCCCCTTAGAATGTTTAGAGAAAGAGAGGGTCTTCTGACTTACTCTATGAGAGGTGCTCCATAAAGAACAATAATCGCATGAAACAGTATGCAAGACATGAAAAAGTATATACAGCATTTTAGAAATCTGGATATCTAAAAAAGAGCAATAAAATATCAGAATAACGTTTCAAAGAAGAACATAAGTAACATACACAGTCTACATCTTATCAAGAGCACAGTACTCTAGTTGCTTCTTTAATTTCAGCTACAACACAGTATAATAGCATGGCATATTTAAAAACAGTTTTCCATATGTTTAAATAATTAAAAATGATCACACTCCATCTAAAACTTTTTTCATGCAACCCTTTAGAATAAGGCAAAAGTACAAAAAATATAACCAGAAATGACAGGATAAACAGAAGTAATTTTATTGGATATTTTTACATTTCTGTTTTACATCTGACTGTCATGTCCATTCATTAAAAGGCAACTCTCACAGAAAGTGAAAAAATATTTAAAAGCAAGAAAAGATGCAATATAAAAAAATATGCAACATTCAGAATCAAAATGACATTAAATAAAAAACACTACACTTTGAACTTGGCATCTTAAATTCCAAATACATTTGGGAAATATCCAGACTTTCTATAAATCTGCAAAACACATAACTTTCTACGAACAACAGTTTCTGGGTACTCACTATATCATATAGAAGCATACACACTTGATAAATAGTTCTGATTAGGTTTGTTCTGATCAGGTCACCAATGCAATTCCATAATTTCCCTTTAACTCTTTCTTTTTTGTATATTTACTCCTTATGCTAGTCTAAGACGAAACCTCCCCTAGAACATGAAGCACGCTTCATTTTTATATCACAGATTGTTAAAATACGTGTTTTCCATAATGGTTTTGTGCATTTCACATCCTCCTCAGTCAGCAAAACTACACAGAAGCTTTGCATACAAAGATACTGCTTTCTGAGATGCTTGCTTAAATGTTTAAGAAACACCACATCAGAGCACTACATCTTGTCTGACTCAGCAAGTCAGGTGTGAGACTATGCACCTGACTTCAAAACTCTGATCGATGTATTCCCCCACTCCTGAGCAAGTTGTGTGCTGCTCCAAATTCCTGACGTTCAACCTGTTGCAAACTGTAATTACAAAAAATGTCTCCCAAATTTAGATTTTTCTGTATGAAATTTTCATCATTCAAGGACATGTAGCCATTTTAATATTTTTCCACATGACTTTTTTAAATTGGCCAACTTTGTTCAAATTGTAATGAGCTACTGTCTCTTTTATGTCTCAGATTCTAAAAAGTATTTTTTCTTCCTTTAAAGTCATTACAAACTTACAACTACACACAAGAAGCGTGTGATGACATGTCTTTTTGGTACACCCACTAATCAAGAAGAGTAGCGAGGCCTGGACTATGAAAGGAGTTCTGTGCCCGTTCAATTTTGTCAGATTTTGCCACCATGCAAATTGTTGGGACTACAAACAGCAAAGCACTGACAGGAATAAGGAAAGCACAGACTCACTCACCCAAACAGGTTATGAACTGATGATAGAAAAAGTTTAACATAAGGAAAATATTGAAAAACTCGTTTCAAAAAGTGCTACACCCAGCTCATTCGTGGAAAACGAGAATTCACCACCAAAAAGTGTCTTTTCTTTCCTCACTGGATTATTTCAGAGAATTTGATTCCCCTCTGCATTGTCTTGTAGCAACTTAAGAATAAAAACAAATCTTACCTTTTGAGCAAACGAACTTCTCTTAGGAGACTGACTTGGTTTAAGGACTAAGTGCAAGATTACATTAAGGGTACCGACACAGACAGAACAAACACACAGCCACGTGAGGTGCGTTCCCAGCACCGTGAATCCCTCCAGGAAGAAAGACGGAACGACCGCCGTCAGGACAATCGACAGCGCACAGAGGAGGTTGGCAGCCAGGAGCCTCCTGATTTCTGCCTCTTTCATCCTGTTCCCCGGGAAGGGACCACCCGCAGGACACCGAGTCAACCCGCTACGGAAACGCGGCGGCAGCGCCACGGGGCAACATCTTTCCTAGCAGCGATACACCAGGCAGAGCCCTGAGCCTGGCTTTTGGGTCAGAAGGACGTCAACCACTTTAAAAAAAAAAAATCAAGGGCAGCCCCTGGAGCGGCAGCCCCAGGCCCTGCGGGGTGAGGGGCGGTGGCGCCGCTCCCGCCTCTGACCGGGAGCGCCCGGGGCCGCCCGGCAGCGGAAGGCGGCGGGACCCGACGCCAGATCCGGGGCGGTGTCGGAAGCGGCGGCTTGTTGTGGTGGGGCAGAGATGGTGTGCGAGAAGTGTGAGTGCGGGGGACGGGGGGTGCGCGGGGTCCTGCCTTGCCTTGCCTTGCCTTGCCTTGCCTTGCCTTGCCTTGCCTTGCCTTTCCTGCGGGGGTCCCGGCCGGCCCCCGAGCGGAGCAGCAGCTGCGGGTCCCGGGTTGTTCCGGGCGGATTCCGGGCGGCGGCGGTTCCGGGAAGGGCCCTGTGTGAGCTGTCATTCCACGGGCGGTGCCTGTGGCACGTATTAGCGCAGCACAGTTTAGATGATTCTGGTCTGTATCAGGAATAGTGTGGCCAGCAGGACCAGGGAAGTGATCGTCCGTCTGTACTCGGCACTGGTGAGGCCGCACCTCGAGTACTGTGTCCAGTTCTGGGCCTCTCAGTTCAGGAAGGATATTGAGGCGCTGGAGTGGGTCCAAAGAAGAGCCACGAAGGTGATGAAGGGTCTGGAGCACAAGTCCTACGAGGAGCGGCTGAGGGAGCTGGGATTTTTTAGCCTGGGGCAAAGGAGGCTCAAGGGAGACCTCATCACTCTCTACAGGTACCTGAAAGGAGGGTGTAGCCAGGTGGGGGTCAGCCTTTTCTGCCAGGCGACTAGCGACAGAACAAGAGGACATAATATTAATCTGCGCCAGGGGAGGTTTAGGTTGGATGTTAGGAAGAATATCTTCACAGGAAAGGTGATCAGGCATTGGAATGGGCCACCTAGGATGTGATGGAGTCACTGGCACTGGAGGTGTTTTAGGGAAGACAGGACATGACACATAGTGCCATGGTCTGGTTGACAGGGTGGTATTAGGTCATAGGTTGGACTCCATGATCTCAGAAGTCTCTTCCAGCCCAATTGATTCTGTGATTCTGAATTTTTTTTTTGCTTTGTAATATCTCCTTACATAGGCGAGAAGAAGCTTGGTACGGTGATCACTCCCGACACATGGAAAGATGGTGCAAGAAACACTACAGGTAACCCCGGGGAGGTTTAACACTTGTTTTTGAGGTATTATAAAACCAGTCAGGCACCTGAGCTGTCTTATCATATTAAGGCTAAAATGTTACATTACTAATCAGATTAAATCTTAACTCACGTAGTTTCCCTCCCATGCTGATTCAATGCATTGGGAATTTATTACCTGTAACTCTTCAGTATTGAATTTGTCTGTTTGGGGTTTTTTTCCTGTATGGAATGGTGATACACAGAGTATTTAAACAGAGTATAAAGTGTTCCATTGTCCTGCCCCCTAGTGCTATGCTGTATGTTTTATCTCTGTGACTTGTTTTGCACAAGTGTAAAAGCTGTAAACTAAGCTTTTTTAAAGTACACTTGGAACTGGGAAATTAATTCATTTATGGTTTTATTCTTTCTGTAGAAAGCGGTGGCCGCAAATTAAATGAAAACAAGGCACTGACCTCAAAGAAGGCAAGGTTAGTATTTAATACTGATTTTGGCTAAGAACATCCATTAACAAACTAACTGAGGCCTGTTTCCTGCACATCTGGGCAACTACTCAAAACTTGTCCAAAATACACTTAAAAAACCCCAGTTGTGGGGATTGTGATATTTTATTAGTTGGTAAAAATATGTCAGTACATATTTCATGAGGGCTTTCTGCTCAGTCGTAGAGTGTGGACAAGTATTTTACTGTGGTTCTCACTGGAATTGCTGGAGTTTGATGCTTTTGTAGGAGAGAAGCTGGGAAGGCTTATTTTCTGTGCTAGATTGCTGGTGTAATCTCTTGAGCATTTCCTTAGGCTCCAAGGGACTTCCTGTTGTGCAAGGGAGCAAGGTGCTGCTGGAAGGTGTTTAAGTTCAAAGTCATGTAGTATTTTAATAAAAATACACATTTTTAATTCTGCTTTTGTTAAGTTTATGTCTGTAATGCAAGAAATTTCTCTTAGTAGGGAAAGTG
The DNA here is from genome assembly GCF_036250125.1 of Pseudopipra pipra. Taxonomy (NCBI): domain Eukaryota; kingdom Metazoa; phylum Chordata; class Aves; order Passeriformes; family Pipridae; genus Pseudopipra; species Pseudopipra pipra. The sequence goes on from NC_087551.1 coordinate 27,935,161, forward strand.
GGAGCTTTTCTGCATACTCTGTGCAGCCTATTAAAATTAATTCTTGTATAACCCTTTTCTAAATTAAAGGTTTTGCTGGAGTTTCTGACTATGTCCTCTGGCTTAAACTTTTTAGGATGAGGCAGAAGAAATACTTAATTTCAAGGTGTATAAATCAAATACTTTTCTTTTTTTTCCCAGATTTGATCCTTATGGAAAGAACAAGTTTGCAATATGTCGGATCTGTAAGAGTTCTGTCCATCAGCCAGGGTCTCACTATTGTCAAGGATGTGCCTATAAAAAGGGTGAGTTTCACTGAGTACCAAAATACCCCAGTTTGGTTAGAAACTAGGTAGGAAGGGGAACACTTGAATTTGTTTTGCCTTACAAACAGAAGGCTAAAATGAGATGATCAGATTTAATTGCTGTCTTTGACTACTAATAGGAAGGCACAGAGAACACAAAGACTCTTCTGAGGTGCACAGTAACAGAATGAAAAACAATGCACACAGGTTAGAATGTGGAAACTCCTAATTACACACAAGGAAAGCAATTTTTCAGTGTGAGAGTGATCAAATACTGTACCAACAGGCACCACCAGAGGTTGTGGAATCTCTACAAGGAGGTATTCAGAGGATGACTTGAGCCAACCTCATCCAAATTGGCTGTGTTTTGAGTGGGGCAGGACTAAAGACTGCTGGAGATTCCTTTCAACCTGTGTAATTCTGTGATTCTGATTCTTCTAAAATGTTTCTGGTATCAGAACCAGTAGATTTGAAGAATAACTCTAAGCTTAATCTTAGCAGTTGCATAGGAAACTGTCATCTAGCAAGTTTGATTTTTCTCAGGTTAAAAAAAATTAGATTTTGTAAAACTCATTTGATTGTTGCAGTCCCTTTTCTGTTCCCTTCTCCCCTCTCCCCTTTTTATAATAACTGAATCTAAAACTCTAAATAGTGTTCTCAAAAAAAAACCCCAAAACAAAACAACAAACAAATCCCAAACCGAAAACCCAAACAAAAACTACCCCTAAACCAAAAACGAAACACTCCACACTCATCCACCTCCCCAAAAAAACTCCCACAGAACAACCAACTTTTAATCTTGGTAAAGCAGTAGGCTAGTTTAAAAAGTAGAATACCTAGGGAATAAAAGAGAAAGAGAAAAAAGTAAATTTCTGTATTTTCTTTGCCCTGCTACTTTCTGTCCATCTCAGGCCTTGGTTTGGCTACAGAACTTAAAAGGATTAACAATACACCAATTTTACCTGTTTGCTGGATGTGAGCCTTTCCTGGCTCTCTTCCAGAATTCCAGCAAATTACAGAGGCTTCGGGCAGTGTTGTGAATCATAATGCTCTCAAAATAGAGCTTACTTTCTTGAGTGGCAGTATTACACATATGCTGCAACTACTAATATGTATTAGAAGTCATAATAGGACTTCTAATTTTGCAGTATCTGTTGAGAAAATGCATGGAATGTCAAAAAGAGCTCATTTGAACAATTTTTTAAAAAATAATCTTTACCAAAACATAGCAAATGTGTTTTTGAAGAAGACTTTAATAATTTTAAAATAATTTACACACCTTTTGTATGCTTATAGGCATCTGCTCCATGTGTGGCAAGAAGGTCTTGGATACGAAGAACTACAAGCAAACTTCAGTCTAATTGTATTGAGTAGTCTTTTTATGAACTTTAACTTCTGTGTCCTTGTACAGTAACTTTTCCCTAAAATAATTTGTGAATAATACTTTTTGGAATATAATGCAGTTACTTGGAATGAGATGAGAGGTAAAGACAGCCTGATGGTTTGCCTAAGAATGTACATAATATTTGATTCTTGTTTTAGCATTAATGTTAGCTGATGTTGAAAGCTAATGGTTTGCAGCGACTGATACAGTTCAAAGGGAATGAGAAGATCCTGGTGGATAGGTTGAAACTATGTTACCATCATAAGAGAGATTTTTGAGATTAACACTTTTATTCTTTTGGCCTATCACTAGTCTTCTGCTTGTTTCATAGTTATATTTTATAGATGTATAAAATATGAGCTTGTATCACCTCATTAAAATATCTTCATTCAGTTCTATACCTATAAGTTTTTATTAACTACTCTCAGCCCAAACTATTATGTCCATGCTCTTCAGATCTTAATGCAATTGTCCTGTTGAATTTTGTTTCTGCCTACAGTACAGTTGGTTATATCACAAACTGTTAAACTGCTGAAGTCAACTGAGTTGCCCTGCCAGTTCTTTCTTTGTCATTGTTGTGGTTTAGCTCCAGCCAGCAACCACGCCCATGGAGCCACTCTCTCCCCCACCAGCAGGACTGAGGAGAGAGTTGGAAGGATAAAAGCTGGAAAACTCATGGGATAAGGACAGTTTAATAGAGAAAGCAAAAGGTACGCACACAAGCGAAGCAAAACAAGGAATTCATTCACCACTTCCCATGGGTAGGCAGGTGTTCAGCCACCTCCAGGAGACCAGGGCCCCATCACGTGTAACAGTTACTTGGGAAGACAAAACACCATCACTCCAAACATCCCACACTTTACATACTGAGCGTGATGTCATAGGGTCTGGAATATCCCTTTGGTCAGCTGGGGTCAACTGGCCCAGCTGTGTCTCCTCCCAACCTCCCATGCACCTCCAGTCTCCTTGCAGGCAGGAAAGGCCTTGGCTCTGTATAAGCCCTGCTCAGCAATAACAGAAACATCTTTACCTTTTCAACCCTGTGATCAGCACAGATCCAAAACACAGCCCCATACCAGCCACTGCAAAGAAAACTAAATCTACCCCAGCCAAACCCAGCGCAGGCTGATCACCTATTCCCTCCTTAGCCTCCAGGGAGGCTTTATGTGTGGCATCTGGTGGCCCAAGGCAATAAAATAATGAGCATCAATTTCTAAGTGTCTCAGTCTCATCATTTCCTAATTTGGTCTGGCTTTTAGATACCTAGTTTGAAACTTGCTCTTGAATTTGATGATATAACTGCTTATACACGTGTCAAATTTGAAAGCTGAAAGCAGGCTGCCTTGTCTTCAGCACTGGTTTGATACAAGACTTGAAGTGAGCATCTCTGAGCATGAGAGGCTACATACAGTTCTGCAGTTCTCTTGTCCTTTGCTTAGTTTCTACACAAGAAAGCAAGTTCTGTTATGGAGCATAGTAAGTGTTCACTTTGCATGCATTTTAAGGGGAAAGAATGGTACTCCTTAATTCATGGTGCCGTTTTAACTAGACCTATTTAAGTGTTTACTCCTCCCAGCAACCTTCTCTTGGCAGTCTCGTGCTTTTGCAATTTCCTTTCAACTCTTAACAGAAAAACTATCAATGGGAATTTCCCTGTGAATATGTTTTAGGTTTCCTTTTGTTCTCATTTTTTTACTGAGAAAACTGCATGACTACTGAATACTGAAAAATTGCTGTTCTTTCTATGGGACCAAAAGAAGAATGTTGTGCATATAGTTAAACCACCCTGTAGTTGCACTGTAAGTAGCCCTCTAAAGGGGGGTGTTTGACATTTCCTGTCACCCTTAATTATGCATTATTAAGCATTTGTCACCTACATTTCTTCCAAATGTGTTAGCTTCCTGCAGTTGCTACAGGGGTCATTCTTTTCAGCATTTTATATTTACTAAGAAGCTTTGTCAGGATAGTGGAGTTGGCTGAGTTTTCCAAAAGAAGAGAGGAATGCTGCTGCTTTTCACTTTAAAAGCTTCATTTATTGCAACAATTGAATGGAGGTACGTGGATTAGCTAGCTGGTGATATCTTGGTGCTGGCCACTTGTTTCCAAACACATCAAGGAATTCCAATATTAGTGTATATCTCTATGACACATCCTTTGTATGGGGGAAAAGAAAATGTCTATAATTGGCTTCAAGCTTTGCAGCAAGTGCTTGTAAGGAGTGTATGACAATTGCAGGTGGCAGATTCTCCGATATTCTCTGAATTCTTCACCCTTTATGGGTGTGTGCTGTAGAATTGACTGATTTTTGCTATTCTGTGAATAAAACTTCTTTTCTTGTCTTCTTGAAACTGGTCAGTGTCTCTACTTCAAAAGCATGACATTGTAATTCTTGAATACATGGTATGAATTGAATGTTTATTCACTCTGTGAATATTGGCACTGAATGAACTCTTACCTCATTTTGTAACTGATTTAAGAACAACAGGGATTTTAATAATATGATTTATAATTATTCGTTTATAATTATTTTGTGAATGGAGCTTTTAAGCGCCTGTACCCTATTACTGGGCAGCTGCTTTTGCATGTTAGAATGTATTTTTGTTGTAAAAGCAGGATGGGGTTTGTTTTGGTGGGCTTTTTTTTTAATGGTGGATACAAAGAGTGTTTTGTTTTTCTAGGGATTTGTACATGCTCAGGATCTCCCATCTGTAGCCCTCAAAGCTTCTTAGCCTTGTGAGAGTTTCAGTTCCTGAGATCTATAAAATATGCTGATGTAACAGTCAATTTTCAGAGAAACTCATTTTCCAAGCATTGCTTTGGAGTCTCATTGCTTTAAATTTAAATCACAAGCCATCTCCTGAATGTCTGAGATGTACCACTGTTCAAGGCAGTCTTGGCAAAGAAGCACTTAAAGGTAGCTTTTAAAATTATATACGCCCTCCTTATAATTGAATTGTCATTTAAAAGCATATTGTTGATACTGAAAATGTTTTGTAAGCATGGGACGCCTTTCCTGAGATATTGTGCAGTGAAAAACAAAATAAAATTTGTAATGGAAAATTGCCAGTTTTGTTTAATGTACTGAGAAGAACACAGTAATATTCCCAGATGATCAGCCTGTCCTCTAAATCACAGGTTACATAAGAGATTTGTGCTGCCAAATTTAGTAGGATTAGAATTTTCCTCAGTACTGCTGAATTCCTATACTGTCCTTGCTGTTCCTGCATATTCGTTGGCCAGAGCTATTACTGAGCTAAGTATAAGCAACATTTTGGTGCAGATTATTGACAGAAAAGAACAGATTAGCTACAAAAATGTTGCTGTGCCTGTAGCAGCCAATCAGATGAAAATTGAACGGGAACTACTGAAGGATCCTTCTTGTGTCAGGGTGTTCTCACATTCTTCCCTACGTTTTTTTGGTTTTTTTAATCCTGCTCTTCCTGCTGCAGAAGCTGGAGTCAGGACCATCCAAAGACAGGCATTTGGCAATATGGTTCCAAAGCATTAGGAGTATTTTAATTGTTTACTTGTGGAAATGTGGTGGGGTTTTTTCTTGTTAGGTTTATTCTGTTCCTTCATTATCAGAAGAATAACAAGAAAGACTTTGTCTTATGTGTCAGGGATGTCACTGAACCTCTTTGCATTCAGTTTTTCTTGAATATGGCCCAGTCTTGCACCACAACCATTTAGCAAAACAAGAGATATACAAGCTTCAAATTGTAAGTCTGTTACACCTACATGCTTGTTCTGTTATCACTCCTATCATCAGCACATCTCTCTGCACTGCCTGAGATTGCACAAATCTTCCAGTTCTGTACTAGCTGAGCACTGCTCCACCCAGAGGTGCTTAAGCCAGGACCCTCTGCCAGTCTCACCATCATAATTGTGGGCAAGAGTGATTGAGGCCTTTGTATTATTAGTGGACATAAGAGGTATGTGCAAAAACTAAAAAACACTTAAGGAGCTGCTCAAAGCAGTACAATGAACCACGTTGCTTATTTTCCTAATACAAAGCTGCAAGTTTCCCAAACACAGAAAGATTCCCCAGCATGAGAGATTCATTATTCATTGAAAGACAGTAAGCCAAGAGCCCAAGTTGTAGCTCTTTACATCTGGAATGACAAAATTTGGTTTATGATAGAGCCTCTATGCTGAGAATAAGACTCTGGAGCTAATAAAGTCTTTTAAACCCCCCTCAGACAAGTCATTGCTTTCCTTGGATTGAAACTGGGCTTCCTGATCTCCTGTAAGTATATATGGCCTAAAGATGGGCCCCTTTCTGTCCTTTGCCTTGGATGCTGGAGAATCCAAGAGTGGTTTTTGGGATGTTGCTGCCCAGGCACTGACCTACCAGTTGCTTCCTAGAACTGTCTACTCAGTGAACACTGGCTCAGCATGGAATCATGAACTTATCTCTTTTGCTTGGGATTTCTTACCAGATCACTGGTTTAGAAAAAAAAAGGTGGCCAGGTGCAAAATGGAATACTGGTGGCAGGAAACTTCACCCTGAATATCATGAGAGAATGAACACATTGCTGCATCACAGCTGAGGTTGCTATTAAGCAAAAATATTTTTGCTTTCCCAGTAAGCAGGACTGGTTGGACAATCTGAGCAGGCATGATGACAGCTCTTACAAATAACAGAACCAAATGTTTCTTTTAGTGAGGATTATAGATGTGCCTCATGTGAAGACCAGTTGGTTTTGAACCTTTTGTCTTCCTTCCAAATGTGCTTTTATGGAGGAAGCTGTCATGTGAAATTCATCAGAAACTGATTTTTCATCAACCTTTATGGATGGGGGACATAGTTCACTTTGCAGAACTTGCATGAGGTATACATGAATTCATCATGCCTGGCTAGTGCCTGCAGAAAGTGCGAGTTCACTGTTGACAAAGAGTGCTTACTTTGCCCACTCCAGGGCAACAGGAACAGCTGTGTTGAAGGAACCTGGAAGAATTTGAAATCTTGCCAAGAAACCGAAGAAAGATCTGAGTGAAGTATTCTCCATGTGGGTATTGCTAGTAAAGATTACTTTGTTACATGGTTCACAAAGACACTACTGACACTTTTTTTTTTTTTGCCTTGATGCCATTCATTTGTGAAAAATAGCAAGTAGATTTTTCAGGCACTGCTCAACTGGTGAGCAAAGAACTACCTAATTAAGCAGACATTTTCAGACTGGCTTTCTAGTAGAAAACTTCTAAAAACTACTCCTTCCTTTCTGTCTCTCTCTTTTGCACTAAAAGATGTGAACTGAACTTACCAATGTTAGTGACTCATTAAGTGTAAGCGCTTCCAGCAGATGCACTTGCTATATGCTCATCTGCCAAGTGCCACTGGGAAAACAAATGTTGAGGAGGTTTTTTTCCTGCCTCATCGTGGTTATGATGATTAAATACCAGTACTGTTAACTGTTTCAGGTCCCATGCAAACAGACAGAACTCACAGTTGCCATTTTCTACTGGCTAATGGGTCTCATCACATGCATCTTAACTATATCATAATCAGCGCAGTCCAGGAAATCATTACTTGCTGTTAATTTTCTGCTACTCCTTTTGCTGCCATAGAAGGTAAAGATTTTAAGTTGATACAGCTCCCAGATTGTGTCACGGACATTCACTGTTCTGGTATATTTACTACTGTTCAGTAACACAGCAGTGCAAATATGTGTGACAAAAGGCATGGCTCTCAGGGAGTTGGCATCTAGCCCAGTCCAATTGTCATCTTTTATTGATTAAAATATTTAAATGCTAATTGGATTAAGCAAAGACTTTACTCTGTTGTCTTAAATCTCTGTCTTTCTATGGGAGGCTTTTGAAAATGTGATGACATGACACTTCAGTGAGGAATAGCTTTCATTTTATGGCTTCCAAAAGCATTGTTTTCCTAAAGGATGGGAAGTAAGCAAAAGTGATAGAAGGCAACAGTTATTCTACCAATTTTCAGATTTGTTTTTATTTGTTTGTTATGAGGCTTTCAAAGAAATCTTTAAAATATCGGGCATATTTTGTATATACAGTGTTGTCAGCCTGGATTTGAAGCGAGCCTGAAGGGGGGCATCATGCACTCACTCTGTGTAGCATCCTGCAGTGCTATGGTGGAGACTCTGAGCAGAGAAGCTCCATGTACCCATCTGGTGGTAGGTAAGAAAAAAAGTATCTGCTAGTGAAGGCAGCAGAATTCAGGAGTCAAAGTATTCAAATTTAATGTCTCTGACAGATTCTAAAACATTACACATGGTGAACTGCGTAAGTGAATCTTTGAAGCTTCTAGGAAAACTGTGTAGAGAACAGCAAATGCAATTTATTTCTTAAGTTTTTGCTAGTAATATTCACGCCCTTTCTTTTTTTTTTCTGTTTTATCCAGATTTCCTGTTATAATTAATTCTCTGCACCTGCCTAACATACAAGCATATGTTATTGGGGAACTTTGGGTAAGTGCAACATTGATAGTTGCACTGAGGAAAAAACAGACAATTGCGTATTATGATGCATGAAGGAAAAAAATGCCAGTTTTTAAAGACTGTCACATACATTCATAATAAAAGAGAAAACTTTTGATATTATTTATCTTAGCTAAATTAAAAACAAATGATCATGCAAATATTAAGGATATAAACCAGTTTACAATCTCCATGCTTTTTTATTCTATAAAATATATCTGAAGATTTTGCTGGTTTGGTTTGGGTTGAGTTTTTTTTCAGAAACAGCTAGGGGCCATGGACAATTTTTAAGTTTACTTAAGCAAATAATTAAAAATTTAAGTCCTTTCCAGTATGTGACTATGCATGGCAAGGTCATGAAGACTGTTTGGAGGTGAATATATAGGTTAGCCAGGTTTTGACAAGTGTGCTTGTCACATGCAAGCTGTGAAATGCAATTTTATAAGCACTGCTCTACCATAAAGTGCCCTATGTTCTGGCTTTATTCCTGCCTTTATATTGGTAATGAAAAAATCAGTGCTTGGATTGAGGGAGGAAATGGTAGGACTAGGAACAGTAAAACTGTGTGGAGCACAAGTGCACACTTCTGTCATTGAACACTTGATAAACATTAACTTTCCCTTACAATCCTGCAAAAGGCAGATAAATAGGAGCTGCTCAGCTGATTTGTCTAAGGCTGCTGAGGAGGTTGGTGTCAGATTGGGGTTAGAACTCAGTAAGAAAAACTGTAGATTGCTAGGAGATGGTTTGTCTCTGTGTCTTTTGTGCGTGCAGCACTTTTGATACCTGGATGATCAGCGCAGATTAAGACAGGAGTTTGGCACAAGAATTTGCTTTAGTGAAGTTAGTTTGAAAAACAAATTAAGCGTAGTTTTCTTATGGGATTTTTTCCCCTCGAGGTCCATTCAAACAGTTTTCCATAACATTTTATGTTATAGGTTTCATCACCAGTACTTAATACTTTGGGCTATACAGCTGATTTATTTGTGTAAACACTTTCTCTGTATAATGGTCAGCTTTCAGCATTGATTAAACTTAGGAAATTTGATACTTACTGAATATTTCATACATAAAACTATCAGTTTGATTTGTTCTTATTTGGACACCTATGGGTTATGATATCTTATCTCAATTATGCCAAATACTAAGGCATATCTAGGTTGTTGTAGGGCATTTTCTCAAGAAGATGGGTCAACAGAATTACAATGCATTGAAGAACAACTGTATCTAAAAGTACATTTGCATGTGACAAATGTTATATTTATAAAACTGGTCAAACTAAGAATACAGAAGAAAAAGCAGGTATTCAAATAAATCAATAATCCGATCGGAAAAAATCAAACATTTAGAGAAGATAAAATTTTCATTCAAATTCAGATCAACAGTCAGATTTTGTCACGCTTCTTGATGTAGAATAGTATCTTTTTCTCCCAGTATTGCTCCTCATTTGGTTTAGAGGTGCAAATATCTAAAGGTAGTTAGGGGCCTAATTCCCAATGAATTTATTTCATTGAGAGTGGGTGCTCACTACAAGCTGTGTAATAAGGTACTGCACAGTATGAATAAGGTACAAAATGTGACATATCAGAACAAGTAGCATTTTTTATATACATCACTATCTGATTTACCATTACTGCAGGTTTATTTCCAATAAAGCTTTAATAAAAATTCAGCTTGCTGTTAGTGGGTATATACTGATACAATAGCAGCTAATTTTTTCCCTATGCATAAGGATCTGGAAAGAGATTGGTCCCAGAGATCTTAAGAAACAGCATCATGTTACTTTGTTGGTTGTGTGTTCCCTTCAAAAAGAGGCAAATGAGACTTCTGAGCTGGAATTTCTAGCTAGTGATAAATAAATTGCCTTCACTGGAGGAATGAGGCAGTGTGTGAACTGACAACTGAACATTTTCAATATGTTGAAACAGGCTGATAGTGCAGTACTGATATACATTGCATGGTGTATCATTGCATGATACAGTATATCATTCAACACTTTTCCAGTTTGTCTTAGAAAATTGCTTTAGGTTAAGGAAAAGGATTAAAAATATTTTTGAGGGCTAAATAAGTACAAGTTTGTCCTCTTCTTTGGATCCTGCAGAAGTCCCGTAACATTTCTATGTATTAGAGAGTTCTGATTTCAGGATGTAGAAGCATTTGTGTAGAGGAAAGGGGTAGTTCTGAAGGAGAATGGCTCTCCACAACCACATATCCATATTTCATTGAGGTCCATTTAACCAAATTTCTGCTACTGACTTTTAGATATGTGCACATAATTGTCTCACTGTTTTCCAAGTGGGCCATAAATTCCAAAGGGCAGCTGTTTCTGAAGCACTGTGGCATGTTTGTCTTGCCATACCCACTGGGAGTTTTAGCTTGCACCCTAATTCTGCCAGCCAGAAAGGATAGAGGACAGTGGAGAAGCAGATTACATCAATCTTGTATCTTCTGGCTGTTCATAGGCTGTCTGAGGAGACTTTTTTTTTTTGATCAAGGCATCTTTTAGAAAGTATCCCTTAGAATCCTTTGAAATGGGGCAGAATCCTCAAGAGCAAGGCTTAGGGGTATGAGTCCTCAAAGATGTGTGATCATCCAGCTCTCACTGAAATTTAGGTAATGCCTGTGTGTCTTTGGGAATATGTAGTTAAGTTTCTCAGTTCTGGGAGCGCATTCAAAGAAGGCTCCCAGTCCCATTAGCATAATTAGTGAAATATATGCCTCACATTCTGCAGCCCAGCAAATGGTTGAACCCATTTGCTCCTCCCCTCTAGACCAGTATTTATGAGGCCAGAGTTATACCAGCACTGACTGATTTTAATACATGTAGTTTATAAATGTTGTTACAATCTCCTAAAGTCAGCATATGAAAACCTCTGCTTTTTCTGTGACATATCTGTCAGCCAAAACAAAAAGATCTTACTTTACCAGTGTGATCTATTTCCAATGCATTATCAACCTTGTTATCACAATCATAAAGCAACCTCCAATATCACAGTGCATTTGTTGTGGTTAGAGTAGGAATATAGTCAGGTCACTGGCAAATGTTATTTTTGGCTTTGGGGTATATGGACCATTTTTTCAGTGTAGGGAGTATGCTCATTATTTGATAGCCTCAGGCCCTTCAACAGAAAGGTGAGTTACTCTATTGTGAGCAATCTTCTTTTTCTACCCAGAAAGAGGCACCAGTCTGAAAGTTGCAGGTATCCTTGATTTGCTTACAAAACTAACCTGGCAAATACAGCAGATGACCAGCAGGGCCATCAGCAGCTGCCAGTAAAATATGTACACATCGTAGATAGATCTACCCTTCATACAGGCCTTATCTTCCTGCCAAGTCCCTGCCCACTGAGAAGTCTGGGCAATAGGAAAATATTTGCAGCATGCCCTTGAAGCTATTTCAGTTCAGGGTGAAGTGCCAACTCCTCAATGAAGTACCTCTCACAGAGAACACCCTCTTGCCAATCTCTTTCTGCTTGTAGATGACGGCAAGTGTTTTGTGTGCAAGCTTTCAAGAAGTCCAATTCGGAAGTGCTGTCACAAAAGATAGCATTTCTGTAGCATGAAACAGTCCTGCCATGAAAAAGCTGCAAATAACCATATAAACTATAATAAAAATCATATTACGTAAACCCTAATTTCGTCTTAAAAAATTATTTTGATATTGCTGTCATAATCTTTGTTGCTGGTATAAACAAATCACAATCTATCATTGGCACTGTTCCTGTTGTTTGTGAAAGACCCTTGCCTGCTGTGAGAAGGGGAAGGTATTCCCAGAACTTGGGATGGAGATGGAATTTCACCTGTGTACCTTGGAGCTGCTCCCTGAAGGTCTTTTTTCATTGTCAGGCTGGGAGGCACTGCAGAGCTATCTGCCAGTTTTGTCACAACTCAGAGGTGGCACAGCACTACCACAGTATCAAGACTTCAGTCCTAGCTGTGAATTTGTCCCTTTGAGTGGTTTGCCATCACACAGTTTCAGTTCTGAAAAAGAGACTTGCCTCTTGCACCTTAACTGCAGTATTCCACAATTTGGTTGTCTATATACATGCAGTTACCTCACAGGCTTACATGGTGCAACCACTTTCTTCCTGTGATGCATACCTGCAAAAAGAGAGGGTGCAAGTGGTGAATGACTAGTAGGAGTGATCCTAGAAGGAAAGCTGAGATCTAAACAAAGTAATGACTGAAGAGGATTTCTGTGCCAAGTCTATGGGGCTGCCCATGGGGCAAATCAGACACTGTAAACACTGAGCTCCTAAACTGTGGTCTACGAACTTGCACGTCTTCCTAGAAGTACCAGTAGGAAATTCAGAACTGCATCTGAAACAAAGCATAGTAGTTGTACAGGTAAACAGTGTACATGTAGAGGTACTGATGCTAAGGAGCTGAGAAACTTCATTTTCTCCAATATCAGAATAAAATTACCTTCGACATTATGAAGGATGGCATGCCCAGGAACAATCATCCAGTTCATGAAGTCAAGGTGACATTTTAAATGGAATTTTTGTTTTGACAAGCCTTTTTATTCATATAGCTGGGTATTTTACCTGATTTTATTCAGCTAGTAAAACACTACCTTAGTATTCCAAATGTTTTTAATATATTTGAATTTCAATCTGCATGTAAGCATGGCTTAACACTAATCAGGAATAAAAAATAAATCAACTCTTAATATCAGCTACTTTTTTCTCACATCATAAAATATAAACACTAGAAATATGAATAAATACATGCCAAATAAGTGATTGCATATGTAGAGAATGTATCTTACTGATAATCAAAAAGAAGACCTAAGTTAATGTAGAGGCTATGTGCTGCTGCAAAGGAACACTACATTGCCAATTAATGAGAATCCAACTTTTTTTGTGAAGTAACAAAAACATGGAAATGGAAAATGATAAACTATTCAAATCAGACATTTCATAATTAAAACATAATTAAAAAATTATTAATCAGTCTATTTTCAGACATGGTTTATGTGTGGATTTTTGGTAAGGAGGAAGGCAGGAAGGTATATTTTTGCACATTCCAAATCATTCAAGCTGTAAAGAATTCACATGGAGTTAAGTACTGGGGCCATGAACAGAGAAGGTTTTAGCTAAGCAGCCTGTCTATAGAAAAAGTGTATGGCTGAAGGAAAAAAAAAAAGGAAGTTCTACTGGATAGAAAAAAATAATTTTTAGCTTAAATGTCATTCTAGCAAATAAATGCAGCAGGAGTTTCAGTTGTGGAAGGATCTCAAGATTAAACCAGTAAATGTAAAACTTGGATTAAATTTTTGTGACTTCAGGAAGAGATACTTCCTTGATGTAGCTTGCATAGTGTTTGCATGAGCAATACTTGCACTATGGTAATTAAATTCAGTGGGAATTATGAATGCCTAAAGGAGAGCAGCTGCTTTACCCCTTACAAGGCCATCAGCTTTCAGCTATCTAGCTACAGAAATAAATGTAGCTCTGTCACTCTTGGTGGATATCTAGAGTGACCAGCTCTGGACTGCTTTATGTTACAGATACAACTACTTTCATGTTTCATCTCCCCCAACCACCTTCTTAAGAAGCTACTGTTTCAAATATCCTTTTAAGGATTAGTATTTTCTATTCTGGTTTACCTCGCTGGACTGTAAGAACTCACAGCAATATTTTCCTCCTTTATTATCTTTAGTATTATCTCCATTTTTATTTCCTTTTATTCAACACAGCATCTAAGACTCTGAAAACCAGGTTTTTTTCCATAAACAGCTAGAGGATAACTAACGAAGGGTAGTAAGTGATATTTATAAAGGGACAACCTATGGTCATCATCTCATCATGATCTTCATCAAGGCAGCATCACTACATGTACATAGAAGGACAGAGATGAGCTTTTACTGGAAAGGAAATATCTGACTTTAGAGCAGAAAACTCTGCTCTAAAGTGATTTACAGTTGTAATGCAACAAGTGAGTCATAAAGCCCAAAGAGCCAAAGAGAAATTTGCCAAATGGGAAATACAGGTGTAGATTCCAGCCCTTGAAAATGGCTTTAATGAAGAAACCTTCAGTTAACCTATGGAGTTACTCTGAAGACACAGTTGTTCTAAGAGAAAGTGGGGGTTTGCACCCAGACCTGCTCTTTCCTTTTCCCATCCAGTACCTTTCCAGTCTTCATCCTTGCACCTGATCTGAATGTTGCTGAGATTTCATGAATTTGAGTTCTGGCCAATTTCAGTCCCAGTCACAATGTGATACATATCCAGGACTAAGCTTGGTTTGTCTAACCGTTTGTTCTACTGGTTGCAAATCAAGGCACAGTGACAGGCCCTTTTAAATATGAAGTCTTAGAGTACTTAGAATACACTCAAAATATAGAAAAAAATGACATGGATTTATTATATAGAAAAAAAAATTAAATAAACTCTCAAATATCAAATATCCCAAGTTTACAAGTAGTGAGTGTGCTGAGGTGAGGGGATGGGAAAATAGCTTTCCCATGCACAAGGCAGCAGTGGAAAAACCTCTTCCCAAGCATTTGAATTACAATGAGAGCAAAATCAAGTTGACACATAGAGGCCATGATCCCCAAATGAAATGGGAGTCACAGCGAAAGCACTGGATAAATCATTATTTTCAGTTTCACAAATAAAAGGGTGCAGCCCAGAAAGCAGTGATAAAAAAGACAGAAATTTTCCAGTATTAGAGAAAGTAAGCAGAAGAAGATGTAATTTATTGGAGGAGATTTTTTGAGTAAAGCAGTTTTTACATTTTCCATAATGTACCTTTCTTTTGTATGTATTTTTCCCCTTCATCTTGTCTCCCATTTTTGTCATTAAAGTCCTTTCCTTAAGTAATAGCTGCAGTACTCCCTAAAAAATGCCTTTACCAATTATTAGCAAAGTTACAGTATTATCATAGTCTTAAACTGGCCAAAGAACTGAACAGCTTGCCAGGGGAAAAACAGAGGTAAATGCCAGAAGACATTAACAAAAGAAAGCAGAAGCACAGTCTGATTTTGCCATTCCACTGAACTATGGCATTATTTATTTTCCTTCTACTCAAGCAGTTAGCTGAAATTAATCTCTAAACCATTGGCAATCATCTCATAGATATTTACAAGGACTGGAAAAGAGAAGTAGTATGCATTCAGCTCCAAAGAGAAGTCAGAGATGACAGACTCATCAGTCTAACTTCATGCCCTTGAGAATTTTGCCATAAAACACCAGAGAATGAATGTGTGAGGGCTGAGATAAAACACTGATAAGTGTCCACCCACAACCTGCCCCCTCCCTGCCCCCAGTCCGTCATTACATGAACAAATCTCATTTTCTTCTTTAAGAGGATAACTAGCGTATCAAAGGAGGGACAAATTGTAGATGTATAGATAGAAAATAACCACCTATGTAGCAATGCAGCAGAAAAGTGTGTGAGAGCATAAATAGTTTACAAACTACAGATGAGTCAACTAAATAGTGTCATTCTGGGATGAATGAGCAGGCCTGTTATATTTTTAAAAAGGGAAGTAATTATTCTGCTCTATTTGATCCCTTTAAAGACTCAGTTTGAAAATTTTGTCCTATTGGCAGATGTTAGAAAACACAAATTAAAGCAAAGCTTAAGGAATTAATTTTTTCACTTAAAAAAGAAAAGGTTACAAGTAGAGATTTTAACAATTTTCCCATGCGTGAATAGATCTTATAAAAATGGAGTGCTCATCTCTTCTCCATCCTTACAACAATAATGTATTTCATATGTTAAACATATCTTCCTTGCTGCTTTATTTTCAGAATTTGATTACATAAATGTTTATGTTTAAAAATATTGATTTATGCATAGCAGTGGCTGTTCTGGATCAACTAGTAGATAATCTGCAATTGTATATATATATATATATATATATAGCATATATAAAAGATATATATGTGTAAGAGTGCTGTATAATTGCTTTCATTAAAGCTTTTCAAGAAAATGTAAAAATACTGTTGTGGTTGGTCTAAAACCACTTTAGCTGGCTTTAATACATGGAGTTGGACTATACTATCTCCTGAAGTCCTTTCTGGCTCTGCAGTCATACATTTCATTAATTCTGTTCTAGAACATCTTTTAGACAGAAAACTCTTTGAGGCAGAGTACGTCACCATTGTGTTTGTGCACTGTCTGTAACAATTATGTCTATATAGTACATCTGTCTGCAGAATTATCTAGAGAGTAGTCAGGAATTAATGCTGCAGATCACAAAAGCCAGTGTCATGGCAAGTAGTACACTGTAAAAGGTGAAGTGTATATACCTAGGGTGGTTATCTAAGTAAGAAATGTATTTATGGTTTTTTGCTTATATTTTCTGGTATGGATGTGTACACATACAGATCTTTATATTATATTGTCTTAATCTGTATAACTCTTCTTTTTTCCCTTGGCTTTATCATCATTTAGCTAGCATAATACTATTAACAATGTTTTTGCAAAGGTCTAATTTAATTGGTTGGCATGCTATGGAAAACAAAATTGTTCTAATTTTCCCAAAGTTTCCCCACAGCCTTTGATCCAACCTTATATGATTAGAGCTGGGTACAGAGAATTTTCCTGTCTCATAAAACATACGAACAACAAAAGTGTTATTCCACAGTACAAAACTTCCACCAGCTTTCACAGCAAACCCAAACCCCTAACCAACTAACTGCAAACACCTTCAGCCCTACAGGAAGATCAGGCTACAGTAGGACCCCTTCCCAACAGCCCAACAGCTTCCTCCTTACTGCACTCACATGAGGTGAAGGGTACTTGTGTAGGAATGCCTCTTTTACTTTCATCAGACCAGCACATTAAAGCTCCCTGTATTGTATTTTAAAAGGGCCCGGTTGCCACCTCCAGCTGGGCTTCACCTTCTGAATAAAAATGTAAGAAAGTGCTTACAGCAGAGCAGTTGGAAAGACAGATGGAGAGAACCTGACAGCCCACAAGGAGAAGAGCAATCCATGAAGAACTCGTGTCTAGCTGTTAAAGTAAGCATGACGTACTAGGCTTTCTAACCTGGGGATTTTGGCCTTATGAATGTGGATTACCAGTACTGGTTTGTTTTAGAAAAGATTTCTTGCTTACCTATTACTATTTCTACTAAAATCCCAACTCTAGTAGAGGCATAGGTCACAGAATTTAGCAGAGGTGTGGGTGTTCCCAAACTCAGAAATGAGAGGAGTTGCAAAAGTCACATGAAGAGCTGGATTCACTGCACACCTGCAGAGGCTGTGTAAAGTCCTGAGCCTACATAAAAAACTGTTGACACAAACCTTGCCACTCTGACAGGCGTGTGAAGCCTGGAAACTGAACATGGAGAAGCCTTGTTCAAGAGAGGGAAGCTGCTCTGAGAGGCAAAAATTCACCTCCAGGCAGAAATCCAGCTAAGACAAGAGCCTTTGCTCAGAGTCGCAGACTGGACAGTCAGTTGGAAGAAGTTTTGACTGTTTAGAGAGTTGGGATGCATCTGAGTAACTATGGATGTCAACATCTTAAGTGTCAAAAGGGGTATGCACATGAATTATCTAAGCTAGTCTTCCTGTACATTCAATAGACCTCTGCACTACTGTCTCTTTTCCTTTTCCTTTGTGGTGGTAGTGGTGAGTTGACCCTGGCTGGATGCCAGGTGTCCACCAAAGCCACTTTGTTGCTCCCCTCATCAGCTGGATAGGGGGAGAGCAAATACAAACAAAAGGCTCATGGGTCGAGACAAGGGCAGGGAGAGATCACCCAACAGTTACTGTTGTGGGCAAAACAGACTCAACTTTGGGAAATTAGTTTAATTTATTGACAGTCAAATCAGAGAAGGGTAATGAGAAATAAAACAAAATCTTAAAAAACACCTTTCCCCAATCCCTCCCTTGTTCCCAGTCTTAATTTTACTCTGAAATGCTCTGCCTCCTCCCATCCTGGCAGTGCAGGGGAATGGGGAATGGGGGCTGTAGCCAGTTCATCACATGTTGTCCCTGTCACATCTTCTACCTCACACTCTTCCCCTGCTTCAGTGTGGAGTCCCTCCCATGGGAGACAGTCCTCCACAAACTTCTTCAGCATAGGTCCTTCCCATGGGCTGCCATTCTTCATGAACTGCTACAGCATGGATCTCTTCCATGGGGTGCAGTCCTTCAGAAACAGACTGCTCCAGCATGTGTCCCCCAGGGGGTCACAAGTCCTGCCAGAAAACCTACTTCAGCACAGAACTTCCCACAGGGTCACAGCCTCCTTCAGAGCAGCTACCTACTCTGGCATGGGGTCCTCCACAGGCTGCAGGTGGATCTCTGCCCCACTGCAGACTTCCATGGGGTGCAGGGGCACATCCTGCCTCACCACGGGCTGCAGGGAAATCTCTGCTCCAGTGGCTGGAGCACCTCCTCTTTCTCCTTCTCCACTGACCTGGGTGCCCGCAGACTTGTTTCTTTCACATATTCTCACTTCTCTCTCTGGCTGCAGTTGTGCAGGTTTTCCCCCCACTTCTTAACTATGTTATCTCAGAGGTGCCACCAAGCATTGCTGATGGGCTCAGCCTTGGCCAGTGGCAGCTCTCCAGCATTGGCTCTTCAGACACAAAGAAAAGCTTCCAGCAGCTTCTTGCAGAAGCCACCCCTGTAGCCCATACCCCATCCCCCTCACACATTCAAACCCAACACAGTGATTCATCACACATCACCTGGAAGTTTCGTGTCCACTCTGAGCTAATCACCTTGTACCCTCCTTACCATCAGTGGAGAGAAATACATATTTCCAGGTTGTGATTCATCCCATCTTAGATGTGCATCTTACACATCTTCCCCTGGCATGACTCTGCAGGTTGGAAACACAGAGTGTGAGTGTGCCCTTGTAACTGGTCCAAGGAGGTGGCTCAGTGCATGGCCAGTGGCTGAAACTCAGACACTGACTGCAGACTGAAACGAGGATCTTGTGGTTTCTGGGGAACATTCAAACTGAAATTTTACACCTTCGTGAATTTAGCTCATGTTCCCTTCTCATACCCTGTCTGGCTTGAGAAATAAAACCAGATGCTTTTCAGACTGCAGATGGCAGGGAGAGATGTACAGAAAATGAAAGTAAGTTGTGGATGAATATTTAGATAGTGCTGCCGTACTTCATGCATGTGTCAGTGGCCAGACAGTGAAATCAGCTGGCAGTGGGCTGTAGGAGCGCACTTGTAGTACATTGACTATTGCCTGTTTTGACTCCAGAGCTGAAAATATTAATGAAAACCTCCTAGTCACAAAACAGGCTACATGCCATAAACAAAAGTTCCTTTTTCTACTAGTGTTGCATCAAGGTTTTCCAGCAAAGATCAACCTAAAATATTGTCTGAGGACTTGCAGATTAAGGTGTTAATCATAGAGATAAAGAATTATATAAATAACACAAAAGAAATTCCCTGATTTGGTGGGAGAGTCTGCATGGCCCTTATGGATTAGAACGTGCTGGAAATTCACAGGTGATACCACAAATTCATTCCTGTGAAAACAGCAAGCAGTTTTCTTATGAATAGCAGAGTAGCATAAGATAATGATGTATGCAGAGCTAATAAATTTCTTAGACATTTTATGGGCAGTATATGAGGTAGTTGCTTTTGCAATAGTTTCTGTGTTGAAGAAATCAGGGTACAGTGGATGAGCAGCAGATCACATACAGAATTAGATGGGGCTGTCAGTAATCATTTTTGTACCAGTTAAGAGTGTCTCGGAATTTCAAACAGCTATCCATGTATGCATATGTATTTGCACATATAAATGTTTACCAAAGATATATTACATTCTGTATATGACATGGGTTTCCCTCTAGAAAAAACATTACTTGGTGCATTCTTAGATATTTTTGCAGAAGGTCTTCTAAAAGCTCTTCCACTTTGGTTTTATACAAGGAACAAAGCAGACTATAATGTTGTAGTTTAAACAGCATATTTAATCCATTTGCATATCAGTTCATGGTAAAATTAATTTTGCTGACATTCTTATATGACTTTTCCCCATTTTAAATTTCGACTTTTTGGACACCCTCTGGTCTGATGGGAGTGCTGACTGTTGAGAGAAATGTCATGGTGCAGAGAATAATTACCCAGCATAGTGAGACAGAGGCATTAACAATACTCAGCATTGTAAAGTGAATGAGATCTCCAAACTATGAAGCTGATTTAAAAATCATAGCATTTTACCACAGCTCATTCTGGGAGGGGGGACTTGGCCTTCTTATTTTTGACCTCTTAGGATTTATGGTTTTCTACCTATTTCTGTAGTTTTAAAAGCAGTTAACCTACTTTTTTCCTTTTTTTTTTTTTTTAATTTAAGATGGAAGTGGAGTGTTTCGGAGATCTCTGGAAATTTAAATCAAGAGATTTCATTTAATGAAATTCATGCAATTGGGACCAGCATCAGGATCCTACCTTCTCTCCAACTCAATAAAGACCCAGAAAGGGCAAAACCATCTGGTTTTTATATTAGGTTTTCAGCTTCTGGAATAAATCCTGGAATAAATCTAGTTCTGATTTTCAGCTCTAGCTCAGCTTCCACTGCAGTAAATGAAACAGCTTCTGCTGATTTCAATGAGAGCTAGGACAGACCCTCATAGTAATGTTCTTTAGTCACATCTCTGTGTTCTGAAAAAGTTCAGTACTTCGTGACAATTCCTAATGCATTTTAAATATGGGCAACCTAGTGGAATAAAGAACCTTAATGTCAAATCTAACCAGGCACACAAAAGTGCCTCAATCAACTTTTTTTTTAGGTCAATAGGAACCTTCCATTCACTTCACTGGGCATTGAATCAAGCCAGATAAATCAACGCCATAAATTTAAAATCTGAATGTAATCTAAATAAAACTGATAGCCTTGGAAAGAGGTCATAGGTAGTAAGCTTCCTACATTGCCAAGCCAAAATTCAAAGGGCATGTGCACAGCAATACAAAAAAATCTAACCAAAGTGCATCTAAGTGCCTGGGAGAGTTACTTTGATGCTGAAAGCATAAATTAGTAGATTTGAATATAGCAGTAAATCAAATTTAAATTATCAAATGTATCTTTAAGACATATAATATGTAAAAAATAATAGAAGCATCTTTTGTCCAGGTTGCTGCTGCAAGAAATATTTTTTCTGAAAGTTCTATGGAAATAATATCAGCAGCTCTGGATGCAGTCTCTATTACCACATTCAATCAAAAATGACTCAAAGCAGGACTTGTGTAATGTCAGTAACAGATGTGTCAAATCAGGGCTTGCAAAAACTCTACAGAAATTACATTTATTAAGACTGAATTCTGTTAATGACACTGCATAGGGCTGCATTTGGCAAACAGTACAGATAAAATGTAGGGATTGTGCACTGGCAGTTTGTCTGCTTTGTCCTGCTGTTATTCAGGTATGCCCACAGCTTTCCTCATCTCAGTCCTGACATGTTTTTTGTTTCTGGTGTCCTTCCTTTTGAACAGAGCTAATGGTGATGATAACAACAGTACCATATGGTTCCAGTGTAGATGTGGTCTGAGTGACCCTAGTCCACAAAAAAAAAAGGGCAAATGGAAACTGCTGCCACCACAAACTGAGATACTACTGTGCGTGGTGATAGGTGCCAGCATTGCTAGTCATTTTGCCAAAATGTCTAAGTACCCATAAAATGTCTACATGTGACCAGAGAAGATGAGTATGCAACCAATAATTTTGGGGATTCTTTATAGAAGCAATGAATAATGTTTCAACTTTGAGTGTCTGGCTTTTCTCACTCACATTTCACTTTCTTCAAAGCTTTGTTTTGGACCAGGCTGTTTCTGCTAATGCTTCATTGTTCTGTGGGAAAGCTGGGAGTTTCAGTTAATATTGAAAATGTTTATTCAGGTCTGCAAGTGTTAATGAAGATTTTGCAATGACTCATGAAAGCTCAGAACGTGATTCATCTAACCTCTACATAAAATTCTTTCACAGCCAGGTCTCCCAGACTGAGAATGTTTTATCTTAAGCTCTCACTCACTGTATTGCCAAGCTTTGAGATCTGATTCATTCTCTCAGCAGAATCCTTGGGCCTTTTAACTTGAATGGCTGTCAAAGTGATAAGATAAAATTTAGCTTTTAAAGTAGTTATTAATGCAGTAATATTATCACCTCAATGTATTCCTAGTTATTTCTTCCTGAAATTTATCCTCCAGATTAGTATTCCACTTTCCTTCTGGCCTAGCCATGTTTTACACTCAGAATATAATGTTCTCCATGACTCACATTCCAGGCAAAATGCCATTCATCCTAATAGAGTGAAACACAGTGTATTTTCCTCCTATTAATTGTTCAGACCACTTTCTGTACTTTCAAATAAATCTTATTTTCCTAACATCTTCTAGCTGAGGACCTCATTATACTTTACAGTTTCATAGATTAGACCCTGTAAATTCACTATGAAGCATGTAAATACTAAGACTTCTTTTGAAATGGAAAATTCAGATACGGATAGCTTATAAAATTTGTTGATGGTTATAAACTGGTAGATGAGCTGTGATCTGGTTAAATATCTCTTTATTCCTTAGCCTGAGCTTGACTTCTAATTACTTGGTACATAAACAGAGTTTCTTAGGTGAACATGTATGTAAAACACACTTCCGGAGGTGAAAATTCTGACATGGTCTGTATCACATAGCCAGTTTAAATCTAAGTTAGAGAGTTAGGAAACACAGTTCTGACACCCATGGCCATTTTACAGATCTATAACAGTACTGTATTGTAGGTTGAAAATACTAATGTCTGTACCATAAAATGTCTTTATTTCTGTAAGCATCTTGCCAAGACTAGAGAATGAGCATTCTTTTGACCCTGAACATCAATCTATGAGCAGTAGCTGTTTATCTCATCCATTCCTGATAGCTTTTGGAGAAGAAGTATGGTGGATCTATTTCTAACCTCATACTGGGAGTGATGGGATTGACCTAGCATTAGGTACTATTCAGGCATATCCATATAGTGGATCTGTTTTTATTTTTCCTTTTTTCTTGCCTCCTAAAAAAAAGGGTTAAATTAAAACCACTTATTTGATGTTTTGCTCGCTAGTGGGAAAGTTTTGCTTATTGGGCACTGCAGAAGGATCATTTAGTTTAAAGACTTCTCGCTTTGGATTTGAGTTTAATGCTGTGTACGTGGTTTTGCAAGGACACTTAGAAATTGAAGTTAGCCTTTTAAAGCTTTTCAGTTTGTGGCAGATGATCTACTATGACAATGTTAGGAAACAAGACTCTGGCTGAGAAGAAGTGCTTAAGGGCAGGACTGCTCAGCATCTGGGCAACAAGGCTGCGTTTGGCCCACAAATGCAGTAGTGCTCTCCAGCTTGTGCTCATTCCCAGATCACACGAATTGTAGTCATGTGTCAGTAGGACTCGCCTGTGTACTCAGGGCTTCTCTGAGTAACTGCACAGGAAGTTACAAACTTATA
Source organism: Pseudopipra pipra (assembly GCF_036250125.1). Classification (NCBI taxonomy): domain Eukaryota; kingdom Metazoa; phylum Chordata; class Aves; order Passeriformes; family Pipridae; genus Pseudopipra; species Pseudopipra pipra. The sequence continues at coordinate 27,958,674 of NC_087551.1, forward strand.
TTTGTTTCATAAGCAAAGCAAAGCAAAGCTAAATCCTGAAATATTTCACTACTAACTGCTTTCCAATTTTTAACGGCAATTGTGAGTCTTCTCTGAAACTTCTCAGTGTCCACATCGAAATTAGCGGAGATCAATCATACTAATGTCAAATAGGCCCCTTCGCTTTTGATTTATAAATACATTTATGGATTGCATTAGCACTGTTGGCTACAGAATCAGAGCAGAAGCTGAATGCTCAGTAGACAATCCACATTACTCATTGCCAAATCCTTTCCAATGTCACATCTTCACAGGACAGACTGTTCAGCCTTCACCAGTTGTCTTAAATATGAGGGGTATGCTTTCATCCTAGATGTACGACCTTATATTTAATTACATTTTCTGTTTGTTTCTAGTTGACCATGCCACCCAGATTATTCTGTATTATTGATCTGTCTTCACTCTTCACAACTCCTTAAGCTTTGTTGTATCTCTAAACATCGTCATATGTTGGGCATAGATATGCTGTTGTTTACGTTGGGTATGTTTGTCCTATGCACCCTCCGACCACGGCTTCTGTACACAAGTTTGTTGAGGCAGCATAGTTCTGGTAAATGCAAGATGTACAAATAACAGAGACACGGTGCCTTCTGTTTGCTCAGTCAGCTTTGTGGTGTGCTACAGCACTTAGTTTCTAAGTCCTGTGGACTGGGCCTCACTCTGTGAACCTGTAAGCCTATTGGGATGAGGCACCTGTAGTCTTGCAGGCCAGTCATCTAGAAATAACTTAATTTGTTTATATACGTGATGCTGACACAAAAGAAACAGAGACAGCACTGTGTAGTTATCAGAGCCAAGTTTCTTTGAAGCATTTTGTACCAGTCACTGTAAGAGAAAAGGTTTTGAAGTAGATGAATCTGGACCTGACCATGCCGATAACATCCCTGTATTGAAACTTCATTTCTGACTTGCTGTCGTCTTTGGGGACTCCAACACTAATTTACGTGTGACTTGGGTTACTTGGGTTAGTATCATCTTGTACAATTTTTTTTCCTGTCACTTCCTAGGTAATGAGACATTTTAACAGTAGATTTTGAACTAATTCACAGAACTACAGAGAGACCAAACTATGCCAGTATTGCCAGTAAATGGAATATTTTTTGTCAGCTTTTCTCTATGTGTGGACCCTTGGCACCATCTAGTGTTTGAAAATATAGACCAACTCTACACCACTGGGTACAGAACATTACTGCAAATATATTTCAGGCATATTATAAACAAATGGTGCACTGAACCATCACCTAATTAATTTCACACAATTATGTTTTTCCACTTACAAAATACAAATGTAGCAGACCAGGATATAGAAAAGACTTTCTACGCTCATGATTTCCAATCCCTTGTCTCTCCCATGATGTTACACTGGAACTAGTAGATCAGTTCAGTGTTAGAAATGGACATCTGTGTGTCCATTAGTGGCAAATGCACCGTACTTTTCACGGAAACAAGTATGATGCTAGATAAATCTTCAAGCACAGTCTGGATGGAGAAAGTTATTTTCTGCTCCTGTTCTAGATTAGTGGCAGCTTCTCACCGAGCCATAAGAGCAGCCCTTTGCATTCCACATTTAGCTGCTGATTATCCCTCTTTCTATGGATTGATGTTGCTCTTCCAGTTACTGCATGAAGTTTGGCAGAAACAGAACCAAAACCACTTTTATATGTATGTATTATTACATGTTCTACTCGGCAAAAATCTACCGGCAAAACCTTTCTGTCAACAGTTTGCATTTCATGAGTTTGCTACCAATATATTTGTTTTAATAAGGTCAGTAAGGTGTGTATTGTTCTGGCATATAATTCTAAGGCTTCTAACAAAGCTGAGACAGCAGAGTCTCTGATTTCTGGTGCCTCGGGACCATTACTTGCAGCAGCTGAGTGAAAAGATCTGTGTGAAATGTATAGTGTGGCTAGCCAAGTATGAAAGTGAAAAAATGCTGTGATAGCAAAATACACTTCCTTCTACGTGCTATGAGAAATGTGAGCAGGCAAAAAAAAATGACATCCCTTTGTCAGTTTACGCCAAGTCAAATGAAAGCCAGGGAGAGGAGATACAATTTTTAACTGATAGCTTTGTCCTGTTCTTGTGACTCCATGAATGTGACCCAGCTGCTGGTTATTGAGGTATTGCCAGGAATGGCTGGGAAAAGACAATCTGCTATAGATAACCAGAACTAGAGGGAGAGGATGTGTCTAAGACAGAGAACAGAGAGGATATTCAGCATTTAAACTAAACTTTATGGATTCTCATACATACAGTGAATTTGTTATGCATGGAACAGATTATGAGGGCTTTTCTGGAAAAGTAATCAGCTGGACTAGAGAGTCTGGCCCACCATTAAGGAAATAATTGTGGCTATCAATTAATTTCACACCTGGCCTAAGGCTGACCTAGTTACTCCCTTGTTGGTCAATGGAGAGAGGCAACACATTAAGAAGATGATTCATACTTTGTCTCTAAAACATTTGTTTTGGAATGGGGTGAATCCAGGGCTCAGAAGGTAGGTTTCTTTTCCTAGACTCCAGAGGAGATTGAAAGGGGCTTAGACATGACACCAGTTTTAGATCAGTCAGATGGGACAAATCCTCGACTAAGTTGGAGGTAGAAGCAAAGTGAGAAGAAGACACCTGAAGAAAAGCACACCATTAGTGAAGTGAACTCCCTTCTCTGGTCTTCTTTCAGCACACTGAGGGCAAAAGTAATAGGCATGACAGTCTTGAGACTCATGGCCAGTAATTATATAAACTGACCTGCATGTGCTTAACATCTCTGTTCCCCACTGCCCTCTGCCTGTGGACTCCATTTACATTTGTTTCAGTCCACTTTTATCGTATCAAATCATCTGACAAATGCAGTGCAATGCAAGGATCTACTCAGAAAACCAATGGCAGAAACAAGTGTTCCTCTGGGGTTGATTGCACCCAGGTCCCTGTGCAAACTATTTGACATCATTATACTTGAGCTGTGCCTAGTCTGGTTGTGGATACAGGCCCTGAGGCCCTCTTTCCTCACAGCTGTCACAACATGACATGATCTACCCTGTGATCTACTCCCATCTGTCCCCCAGAGTCAGCTCAAGACCCTTTAGCCGGGCTTGCCACAGTCCTCTCTGCAGTGAAGCACCCTGGGTTACACAGGTCACAAGCTGAGCATGAGTCACATTGGATTGCAAAACAGACAAACGATGTTCTGGGAAGTTTTAATAATAGGACCACACATAAGCCAAAGAAGATATTTTTTTGGGGTCTGTTTGGCACCCTATTTTTCTTCCACAGCTGGAATAGAGAGTCCCATTTTGGAGACTGTGTTTTTAAAAGAATGAAAAACTAGAGACAGCTGAGAGAAAAGTTGACAGGCATTTCAGAAATCCTGAGCTGTGAGAAAGGATAGAAGGAATTTAGGCTGGGAAAAAAAAAGGAAACTGAGGGAAGAGGAAATATAGCAGTCTGCTGAGTATGTTTTCAGTTGTTATGAAGCTGATTCAACAGTTGGCTGTGTCCAGTGCAGCTACAAGGTTGAGAATTAATTACCATAGTTCGTAACAAGAGTGATTTGGATTAGCAATTAGAAAAAAAAATCTAATTAGAAGGGCAATGAAGTAGCATGAGGGGATGCTGCTTGTGGTCATCATGGAATCACCTTAATTGGAAGCTGTCAAAAAATAAGCATCTGTCAGGAATAGCATGACAGGTGTCACTCTGTGCTGTTGCTGGGGAATGGAGTAAATGATACCAGGAAATCCCTTCCAGCTATATATTTCCAGTCTTGTTAATGATGTCAAAATTCAGGAAAACCTGTATTTACTTTGCTTAGATGGAATGACAGATATGCATGACCTTTCCTATCAATTTAATGATATGCCTACCTTCCCCTCCCCCCGCCCTAGAGCTTGCATTCCTTGGCTGCCTCTGGATGTGCAAATTGCAGTGGAGGCAGGAACTCCCTTGTGCCTGACTACCAACTTGTGAGTACCTATCCTAGACAATGACTGTGATGCCTCCTTCCATGCATTTCTCACTTCTGTCCTGGATCACTGCACTCATTCTCGTCAGGACAAAGGTAATCTGAGCTAATTCAGAAGTGTGCACTTGTATTCTGAATTGTGTCACACACAGATCATGGCAAGGGGTTTAATCAATGTAATGTTTTGTCTCATTAAAGCGACAGTAAAAACTAAATGCAGTGAACCTATTTAAATATTTTTAGCACATATATTATTAAAGTACAGACCAATACAGAATGTAAGGTCCTGTGAAAGATACATTCCTCACTCAATTGTGTGTGCTGTCTAGGAATCACAGGGGTGAGAGTTTGTACTTTATTGTAAAGTGCTTAAGAAGTCCTCTAGCTGCCCAGATATCTCAAAGACAATAATTAGCTTCTTCTGTCTGATGCAGAAACAGAAGGGGAGGGGGGAAGTTGTTAATGGTGAGTATCCTTTAGCAAGAAGATGCAACTGAGCCTTAAAATTGAAATATTTCATATGTTCCTCTTTATTTGCTTAACTGACCTCCTGGCAGAGAGACCATACCTCCAACACAGAATACAGGTATCAGAATTTAGTATTAAAAAGGATCTCATACACCACTTCCTAAGATGTTCATAATTGTCAGTCATCCTGCAGATTTTAAAGTTCATAGTAAAAAGAGAACAGTTTATTGCCATGTTGTGTCTTGAAGGTTATATGTGCCTACACTCATTAAATAATGACCTTGTTAGATAAGAGCTGAACAAAAGAGAATAACATAGTAGTTCTTCCAGTCCTGCTGTATGGTATTTTAAACAGTAAGCTGTAATATTAAATAAACCAAATAAACAGACTTCCAAGTGGCAGGAGAGATAAGTAGCGGAATAGCTAGAAGTACATCTGGTAGAATAATTTCTTCTCTTTCTGTCATCTGCAAGGAATGTTCCCAAGACAATAAACTTAGAATTCAGTTGGAAAAATGGTAATTGTTTTCCAGTCCTGTCATCAGGAAACTGAAGTCAGAGCAAAGTACTTAAATCCTTCCATCACAACAACAGATGTCTGTAGCATTACCCCCACTCCTCATACACCCAGACTGTTTGGTAAGTGTTTGCACTCAGGGAATTCAGCACTTTAGAATAGGTATGTAGACTGTACAGGCAACATGAATGTTCATGAGTGAAAAAAAATAATAAAGAAGTATAACAAAGTGTTGATTGTGGCTGCATCTTACCTCCTGTGCCCTCTATTTCAAGTTGTCCACCCAATAAGATTGTAGCTGGCAAAAACTTAGTTAGAATTGAGAAGGATGTATTCAAAGTTCAGGAGTAACGTTCCAGATTTAATAGTTCAGATTCTGGCCAATTCAAGGAAAGAGAGACTCCTTCCTGAACACCCGCTGCTGAACCACTGAGGTTCTCTTGCCTAATTAAGAGCATCTAGTGTTTTCTTTGATCCTGAGCAGTCTCTGGCTGCTACTGGAAAAGGGCTTAGATCTCCTGTAAGTCCTTATCATACCTGCCACACCAGTGCAGGTATCTTGGATAACCTAGGTCATCTAAAATGGCATTGTATTTTCTGCACAGAATAAAAAGATTTCCTTGGCCTAAATTAAATGGATTGTTAGGAGGACTATAAGCTGTCCATGTTTCTGTGCATGAAAGGAAACCCAGAAGGTCATGAGCTGTCACATGCAATGAAGAACTGTAAGTTTGTCTTTAATCTGTACGTAAACTACAGTGAAAGTGCTGGTTTTGATATCACCTGACTGTTTTCATGCAATCAAAGGCTTTCAGATTGTTTGATTAAGAATTTATGAGATTTCAGTGGCACTAAAGACTGTAACTATTTAAGCAAGAGTAGACTCTTGTGAGAACCCAAGTTTATTGTGTGATAAGAAGTATGCAGTGCTTCATCACAGTTTTCTGTATTTATGGGTTTCTTTCCAGAAATTATTTAAATATACTTCATGCCATGTGACTCAAACAATTTCATAAAAGAAGTGAAATGAAATAAAATTAAAATAACCTGAAATCTTAATCATTTCTCTATAAGCACATAATTTTATTACATATTTTACAACTGTAGCCTTGACTGGCCAAAGCTACCGCGCATGTAGCAGTCGACTGCATGGGTGTCTGGGATTTACATCTTTTTGTGTTGTTGGTGTTTTGGGGGGTTTGTTGTTTGTTTGTTTTGTGTTGTGGTTTTGTTGGTTTTGGGGTTTTTTTAACTAGCCAGCTAGCAAGCCTATATTGGTTCTCTACCGTATGGACTATAAAGAATGGACACAGGAGGCACCAATTAGCCAAAGGTCTGTTCAGTTCTTTTGCAGCCTCTTCTGTGCTTTCCATCAAGGCTTATGTGTCCTGTGTTACATCTGCTGTTCTTGGTGGGTTTTGTCACTCTTGACAAATCCTGTCTTGGGCACCCCTAAATTTGGTAACCTCTTGTACTTGCGGTAGCACCTTCCCACTGGGATCCCAATCTGTCCTGGTGTCCTTCTTCCAGCCTGGGTGGACTGAGAACCTTCCACCTCAGCTGGTCTTGGGGGAGTAAAACACAAAGGATTAGGCAAGACAGCATGCCCATAAGGTAACTAAGCATTCTTTAAACTATGGTACACACTATGACAAGCCTAGAAGAATATGTAACTCTTGAGAAAAATAATAAAAACCTGGCTTATTACATATAAAAGCTGAAAATTGTTACCCAGAACTGAGCCTTGGAACAGATATGCTGCTATGCAGTATTTAGAAACACTCTGATGGGCATTGTGATGGGCTGTGGACTCCCAGATGAAAAGAGAAAAGAACCAGGCTATTTCTCGCTTACTGCCTTCCAGAAGAGGCACTGGGCTTGCCCAAATATATTATCATCTAAGCCTAGTCACACTGGGTGGACACACCTGAAACAGAAGTGTCAGGGAAGGCTAAGAGTGTAGCTAGATTGGTATATGTGGCATGCACACTCCTGGTATGGAGTTTCACGAGTTCTGGATAAAATCTCACTTCTCAGTGCAAAGCAAATCAGTTGGGCTGTGCCAGACCCAAGTCTGACTGCATAGTGGCTTCTGGACTGCTTGTGGACAAACTGTGAAAAGTGAATTTGAGAGCACTCTTTGAAGCCATGGATATATCCAGGCTAATTCTGAAGCCTTCATATCTCTGGAAGCTTATTTTCTGAGTCACTTAGCTGACTTTCACATCTTTATTCACTGATTCACAAAGCAGTGTACAGAGGAAGGATAATAAAACCAGCAAGTGTGGGATTTGTTTACTTGTGCCTCAAGTCATGCATGCTTTGTCAAACTACTGGGGTTCTCCTCTAACCTAGGGTTTGAATCTGCAATTAAATTCTGTACATAACAAGTTACGGAATGGCTTCCTTATGACCAGGCTTGCCTATTATAGCACATGTACACATTTTTTTCTCTCTCAAAAAGCTCTTTCCCTCTTGCAGAGAAGGGCATGAACAGGCCTGGAGAGACAAGGACCTGTGCAAAATCACAGGACTTACTGAAGGAATAGAGGGGGAGCAGGAGGAGCGAGGGGACAACTGGTCATAGGGCAGGACAATAGGGAAGAGATTTGGAGACAGGCAGAATTGTTTACTTCAGAAGGATGCAGACTTCTGCAAACTCAGAGCTTTGTCTTGGTCCCTTTTTGAATCAGTATGAAAGACTGATTTTGCTGGAATCTATGGAATAAATTTCAAAGAGCTGAGCTCTAGGCCTCATCTCCTTTTTTTTTTGTGTGGCCTTGCTAATTTATTCATAGCTTTGCTCTTCTAGATCCTTAGCTTTCCAAGGTGGAATTTGCTCTCTATGACCGTAAAGGTCAGGTGGTCAAAGAGGGCAAATGCACCTGCAAAAACTCCTCCATAGTCACTGTTAGTGCATGACCAAGAGCCCTCCATTTATTGTGGGGATAGGCAAGGGGAGGAGGGAGGAAGCACACACTGAAACAACATGTTGCACAAATGGATTGAACTACACATGGGTGACCTTCAGCCGTGTGAAACAACACTGCACCTAAATGTTGCCACTATGTCACTCTCAAGGATCTGTACATCTAAAAAGAACTATTGAAGTTACATGTCAGTTGAGCAAACATCGTTAGTTCAGTTAATGGGCTGGATGTTTTTTTAAATTGAAGGCAAATGATTAAGAACAGACAAGTAGACAAATAAACAATTATCTAAACAATGAGCTTCACTGAAGAAAAACACAGTGGGCTTAGAAACAATTTCATATGACGCCATTCTAAATCCTAAAACCCATGTTAGAACACTGAAAAGCTGACTGGCATCTAACTGTAATGGAGCTGTAACACTAAGACAAATTTATTTGAAGAAATATTAGAAGTGCCAGTATAATTAATGTAGTTATAATGCTCTCTACTCTCTTGCAAAGCCCCATAGTCTTCCCTGCTGGTTTTCCCTCTAAAACAAAATAAATGTTAGCAATAATAGAGGCTCATATCACCTTACAAAGCTGTAAGATCATATATCATCAGAAATGGAAATTATTTGCCAATGAAAATAGAAAAGAATTTTCACATTCTCAAATGTCTTAGCTTTTGGCATTTGGAGTAAAACCAACTCTTTTTGAAAAATAAAACATTATTTTATGGAAAACTTATGCTCCTTAAGAGCCTAGAAGCTATAAAAAGATACTTTCTTGAAATCATTGCAATTTTTAAAAAAATAATGCAACTCATACGTTTTCTAAAACTTAATTAGTATTAGTAAATATCTCAACAAAAAGAGAAAATCTTTCTAGCAAGCCAGCATATCATACCAGAATCTGCAACTGTTTTTCAGTGTCTCTCTCTATTGTAGATGAAATCAGTCAAGAAGAGTTGAAAAAAATTTCAGAGGTAGAAAAAAGTGTTGCAACAGAATGAATGACACTTGGGAATCCTGCAGCCACAGGGTCAGTGCTGTCACAGTGCTGTCAGTACTGCTCTGAAAGGAGCAGAAGGTAATTACTACACAAAAGTTATAAATATTTTCAGATTTCCTAAATGTAGCAAGAGGTATCAGATGTGTTCAAACTACAAAGGAATTCTATGGAAAACCTTTACCTTAGAAAAACTAGAAAGCAAAGTTTGCAGATCTTCAGAAATTATAATTTGATGGTCATTTAAGCCTCTCTGACTCTTGTGCACATGAACATATTTACTGTTCCTCATGACGGAGAGGTCTCCCCAAGAACACTTCATTTATTCATAAGCCCTGCAGCCAGAAAGAGTCATTGCAGATCATCTTGTCTTATTCTGACATAATAGAGGCAGTTGGGATTCACAAGTCAAGCCCACCACTTCTGGTAGAAAGATACCCAGCCTGGCTTTTGAAATGGCAAATGCAAAGGGGTCCACAAGGCAGCCTTCTCCAGTTTCTCCAAAACCCCCAAGGTAAGCCCAGGAGCTCTGGCCCCACGAAAGAAGGATCCTTCCCACCTATGTGGAGTGTGTGGGAAGGATTCTCTATATGTCTCTCCTGCTGAAGGGAAGCTCCATTTATTGGGACAGAATTTCTTTAACTTACATGCAGAAGCCTAGAAAGAAACCTAAGTATTGGATAAGGGTAATCTATTGAATATTCAAGGAGAGTGAAAACTCCTTTTCAAACTTTTCAGTTTTGACAATATTTACTACAGATTACAGAAGTCACAGCAGCAAACTGAGGATTTTTTTTCTTTTCTGCCAGAGAATATCAAATCACACAGCAGTACTAAATGAGTAGAAAAGAAAAAGAATAATGTCTGTGTCCTTTTCTTAGCTCACTTCATCATAAAATGCATTTCACTCATATTACAGAAAGCCCCTGAGCAGAGTAGGAATCTGCCAAATTTTAGGCCCAAGCAAGGGGAAAAATGTTAAGAGAGATCTACAGATAATCCCTCAGATCAGAGAGAGCTCAATTGCTGCACCAATAGGCATTAGCTTGCTGCAACAGCACCATAATTCTACACTGTGGGAAAGGATGACCAAGAAAGTCAGAGATTTTGAATGCATTCAAATTTGAACGGAAAATGAAAAAAAAATCACTTGTCTTTATTCATGGTGTAATGAATTCCTGCAGTACTTTGTAAAACATCTTAATTATCAATGGAAGTTCAGAGAATGCTGAAAAAAGATATGCTCACTTTCTAACCATTCTGAAAACAAAGTTTAAACACTCATAGGAATTAGCATCTTCCTGACAATGAGAGAACTATGCTGCTGGCTACATATTAAAGCGAAATTTTGGTCTCATAAACTGAGGCACTATAACTCCAGGGCAGTTAGCAGAGATCTCTGGATCTACTCCTGTGAAAAAGAGGACAGAGCCTGGTCCTGAATGAGTTCATTGATTTCTGCTCTGCATGTGCAGAAATCCTAAAGAGGAGCCTTTAACTGATTTTAATCAAGCACTTGGTAAAGAGGCAAGTCTGTTCTAACACACCTCTTGCATTTGTAGGGATAAAAGAGAAAAGGATAAATAGAAAGAAACCAATCTACCAGAAAGACAAGTAACACCATATAGAAGTCCACACTATTACTATTAAACAGAAATATATTTAGACTTATTGAGATATGAAACTACATAAATATTGAAGGGGGGGAAAGGCATTCCACTACTAAGAAGGAGTTACAGAGACTTGGGAACACAACTGAACTTGCTATCTTGGTAGAGTTCATCACAAGTATACAGCAAGCATTAGGAGGACAAAAAAGGAATCCATTACAAGCATTATTCCTGGTTTTTCAAAAAAATTATGAAATCTATGCTGTGACACAATCTGTTAACTTTTAGCATTTGGTACCTTTAAATAAGAATGAGAAGCTAATGCAATCCACCCAGAAACTTGGCTAACAATCTTCCAGCAACTCACTACTAAAATTGAAAAAAATCCCCCAAAAAAGGCAGAGTTAAACTGAAACATCGACAAAACTAAATGAGTAATATGAAAAAAGAGAGTCAAAGTTATATTCCAGATGGAGATTATTTGGAGTTACAGCAGTGAACTGTGTAAAACTAAAGAAATGGTAATAAAGGATGAAAATGAATCTGGCTGTTAAACAGAGGGGATAGGAAACAGTGCCACTGAGAGATGGGTGTGTTAGTCAGCAATGTGAAATGGGATACTCTTTTGCAAGAGATTGGCTCCAGAGCAATCCTGCAATATGTCAGTTCTTTTCAAAGCAAACCCTGCAACTCTTACTAAATATCAGATAACCCATAGCAAGTTATGAAAACTGACTGGCCCGTGCACTATTACTTGACAATAAGGAACAGAGAACGGGTAAAATGGCTCTCCCCATCCTTCCATTGCTTTGCAGTACTGACTCTGAGAGTCTCCTGCTCTAGCAGTGGAGGCTGATAGAGGACCCCACGCCTTGAGGAGACCGGTGCTGCAGCACCTTTGCACCTGAGCCTTAAGTCCTGAAGCTAAGTGACAGGATCTAGTGAGCATTCACCAATTTTCTCTTCTCTTAAAGGTCCTGGATTAGGGACAAAGAAGATATTCAGGGTGAGAGAGTTTGAAAGGGGCTTCCTGCTGCCATCACAGCTGTAGTCAAGGTCTCAGGGGCTTAGTAGGGTTTCTGAACTTCTGTGCCTCAACTATCCAGTCCGTGCAAATCAGACAGCCTCCCATCCCACTGGGGGAGCAGCAGCAGCAGCTGAGAAAAGGATCCCAGGCACTGATCTGCCATATTCAAGGGCATCAAGGTATATGAATCTTTCTGAAGGCTGGAAGAGTTCATTAGAAATGTATTTGATTTCAGTGTGATGTTAGGCTACAGATGACATTCACACTTACAGACTTCTGCACAGCTCAGTTTCCAGTTTGCTCTCACTTTATCTGGTCTCTTTACTAAAGACCACCTCCACGCCTCTCTGCTCCAGCTGGATTCTCCAGTGCACTTACAGACAGCCCTTGGCCACATTAAATACTTAACCTGGGGAGTGTTAAATGAGGAGTGACAAAATCTTTTCCCTGCTATGGACTGAAACACCTTCTGAACACCTTTGACAGGTCACAACTTGACACACATTTTAATATTATCCAATAGTAATCACAAAAATAAATTAAATATGTGTTGGCAAGCAGCCTGAAATAAAATCGCAAGTCACATTGAGGCTCGACTCAGATCTCACCTTCCCTTGTTTCTTTCTCTCTCCCTCAGCATTTTAAAATCTTACTCTTCCTCAAAGCATCCATTTAAGGCTGAGATCAGGGAGTAACAGCCATAGCCTTCCAACACCTTCATTTCTCCCATTGTCTGAAGAGATGCACAGCAACAGCTGGTAAGGGCCTCGTCCTTCTGGAGACAACCATGTCCTGAACTCCAAACTTCGGGCTCTGCTATTTCTGCACCAGCCTCCATTTGCCTGGCCCATTGCTGTTGTTTGCTGCTTCTCTTCCAGTCCATTCACCCTTCACTCTCGTGCATCCTGGTTTTCACTCTCATCCTCCTCTCTTCAGCCTCCTTCCTACACAGTTGCTCCTTCCTTTCTCTACCTTAAACCTCAGTGCCTCCCCGCATTACTGTCTAATGTCCAACATCAATATCTCCTAGAACAGAATGTTTTGACCTCTCCATGCAGATGTGCACACACCCATTATGTGACTGATACATGTTAAATACATGCTTAATATAGAAGTCAATGTTTAGTTACATTCATTCATCAGGTTGAGTGGAGAGAGGTCATTTATTCACACAGGTACCTGGTCTTTGGAAAGGACTTGAATTGGAGCAGTGGTGGGTTCCCTACTCTGTTGCTTGATACCACGTTCAGGATCATCCATGAAGGTACAAATTAGACCAGTTCTGTCCCAAGGGTAAAAGCAGCACAAAGAGATAAAAAAAACAAGGAAAAAAGAAAACAACCAATCAACCAACAAAACAAAACATGCAAAGGAAAGTAGATAAGAAAAAGTCCCTCAGACAGAAATCAGGTCAGGTTTAGCAGTCAGAACAGTATCAGAGAGGAGAACTTTATATGCCAAATACCACATCATATGTGGTAAAAATGTGAAGATAGATGTTGCTTCAGAAGTCATGTATTGGTATCCTCTGTACAACTCCTAGGAGAAGGTAATATTTGTATTTAAAGGTGTCTGTTTCAATATTGTTTCTTAAGATATATTTATTGCTTGACAGTGAAAAACTGATCTATACCTATTATATCTAAATCTCTCACACAGTTTGAAGTATACCAGAGTAGAATTTGATGTTTTAAAAGAATGAGACAGTTGTGTAATGTCTTTAGCTGTGACACTGTCAATCAGCTCAATTTTGTGTAATATGCTGTGCTCACAAAATGTGTGAAATGCTTTCTAGGTAAAATGGAAATGTAATCCTAACCTTTAAAAAAGGGTAAAATTTAGGTAGTTCGTTTGCACATTTGGTATATTTTACTGCTAAGACATATTTAGCACAGTCTTAAAATTGAAAGTCTTTGATCAGAGTTAACAGAATGGAAAGTAAAATTCCTAAATTAAACTGTATCAGTCTTTCCCACAGTTCCTGTGATATGTTCCAAATGGATGTCACTCAGATGGTAATTATAAATCACCGCTTTAAGTTTTCTAACTTGAGCATGATCCAAGATAGACAGTGAATACCTCTGAAATAGCTTATACAGTCACCTCCAAGACTTCAGGAAGATATTCAGTTTGCTGTTATTCTGTGGAACTTACATGGCAAAATCTGAAAAGTGTCTTCTCACATCAGGTTTTTTTACCCCTTTGCGATTTGAGAAAGTGTTGGACAGCAGTGGAGACTCTGAAATTACCTTCTGTGGACTCCTTCCACAGAAGATGTTACTAAACTGTGTCATTCCCAAATCACATTTGACTTTTTTTCAGGAACAGCACTAGAAACTTTTTTAAAAAATCAAAGTTATTGGCATTCATGGGGTGGGGTGGGGGCATGCTTACTCCTGCTGAGTGTATTTGAGACATTTTGTATTGGATCAAATTCCATCTCTCACTAACTCACAGAGATCTGTGAATACTGTACAAAGGATCATGTATTGCAGTCCTGATCTGTGCAAAATATAAACTGTATAGGTTTTCTTCTTGCAGTTTCCTCTTGCACAGTTTGCAGGATCCTGCGAAATGTTCCAGCAAATTCAGGCTGGAGTAATACTAGAACAGCTACAGAAAGTGTTGGTGTTACGACCCGCCCCAGAAAAAGGGGAGGGGGGTAACCCAGCTTCTTATCAATAATTCCCTTGGGGTGGATTAGAGTGAAACGACACTGAATAATCGGTATCTGAAAACATATATTGGCAAGGTTTATTTTAACAATTTTGTACCACCAGGTATGCTGGCATTTTGGGTGTTGTCATATAACAATGTGACATAGAGATAACCTGGTGGGGGGGGGGGGGGGGAGAAAATACATAGGGGAGAGAAAGACAGGATAAGAGTAAGGGAGAGTAAAGGAAAAAGAAAAGATGAGAGTGAAAAAACCATATATAGTCACCGCCCACGGGGTCCAGCGATGACACTTGGTAGTTGCCGCTTCTGTCAGTTGAAGTGGTGGCCTTTAGCTGCCGGGGGTGAAGGAGGGAAGCCCTCACACTCCATGAAGTTATGAGTTATTATATCCATGGTCTTAGTGTCACGGGCCATGCCTCGAGCCTCCAACCTCTCCCTGGGCCTGCGCAGAGTTTTTGTGCCTGGCCTGGTCCCTGCCTTTCAAGTTGGCAGAGGGAGGGATGGGCTTTGATGGGCCATCAGAGGTATAAACTCGGCTCTTCCTGCCTTTTCAGGGCTTGACACCTTCAGCACTGGAGGGAGGGATGGGCCCAGCTGCCCATCAGAGGTCAAAAGCCTGCGAAAGTCTCCTAGAATGCATAAATCATTAACCCTTTCAGTCTCTGACAGTTGGAAACACAAAAACTGAACAACAGGCAGTAAGGGCCCTTTCAAAAGGAAAGTTGAGAATACATAAATGTATTTCAAACAGAAAACCTGAACCTGGTGAAATTTGTGCAGAGGCTTAACATCTTACTTTGTGAGTGGCTCCATTTAAATCAATGAGGCTCTTCTCAGCACGTAAAACTTGACACATACACAAAGCCTTTGCAGGATGAGAGCTAAAAATTGTTTTTTAAGAGTGTGACTTGCCTGGAGACATTCCAGAGGAAAAATACATGTGGGGCTTTTTATAAAATTGTTGGCACCACCCTGCTTATTAAATAGGCATGAATTCACTCAAAAAAATAAGGTCTAGACATTTATATAAAATAGCAATAATGCTTCTAGATTCGTATGCTGGGTTAAATTCTTGATAAATATTTATTTAGAGTTTTATAATATTCCCTCTCTTACCTATTTTACTCTCTTACCTATAGTTCTGCTATCAGACAAAATTTGCTCTGTTAGCTAATAAGATGCTATAACTTTCAAGCAGACTACTTGAAAAACAATTTCTATTACTTATTTGATTATCTTAGGTGTGGTAAAACTTAAAACTTCCTATCTTACCTTTAGCTAATGCAACACTAAGACAAGAATTTATTGTTCAATGTGTAGCTTGTGTATTGAAGAGCAATATATTAATTTCAGGAACAGAGTCTAATTTTAGATCTGTACTGAAGGTGTGATGAAAAGGCTGGGAGTGTCAGTAGGACTTTTCAAGAACAAGCCCAGTACTTTGTAAGAACAAGCCCAGTATAGTTCTTGAACTATATAAAGACTGTGAGATGAAAGAAGTCATAGAATAGGCTTTACTGGTTTAAGTGGAACCTGTTACATACCTGAAATTATTCATTCCCCAGTTGCTATCATGGGCATGGCCTCAAACTACTTCAGATAAATGTTTTGACATTATAGCTCTTCAAGAAAACAGAAATAGCCATTTGGCCCCGGGGGTTCTGGACTGCTTGAGGGTAGATGCTGCCAACACTCTAAATAAGTGGCCTGGGGAGACACGTGGAACATCTGGCAACAGCAGCTACTTTTTAATCACACAGGCCACAGGTCACATTGTACCACGGCTCACAAAATCGGCGTCACATTTAGCAAAGCACATTTACTTGACCACAAGGTGTCTTGAGGTCAGATTTAAAAACTTCTGCAGATGTAGACAGGAACCCAGCAGGATCTTCACAAGCCCCCAAGTGCTTATTTCCCACTGGTTTCCCACTAGGACTGTCTTTGTAGTAATACTTTAAAAATACTTTGAAAATATGGCATTAGGTGTCTCAAGGCACACTGCTTCAGGCTGCAGACAGCCAGATGCTGCCTTTTGGGTAACTGGTTTTCAACTGCAGTTTCTATTAGGGCAGCTGTCCCATATTAGTACCAAAATCCTCTAGAGCTCCCAGTCTAGAAATGTAGGAGACCTGTTCGAGTTAACAGGGACAATTGCTACATGAACAAGGGACATTTTACTTAACAGAGTTGCATAGAAAGTCTTGGAAGTCTTTTTCATCTCCTAGGGTGTGGTAATCCCTGTGGATTTTTCAACAGAGATAGCATGCTATATATACAGGGAAAAGAATAGTTTCTTCACCAACTGGGTTGGGTTTTATGCTTCAAAATCATCTTTGCAAGCAAGGATTCCTCCCCTTCTCTAGGCATAATTTCCTGAGCAATTTCTGCATTCCTATATTTAAAAGTTGCACATTTGGAAGATGCAGGAACACATGCTCTTTGCAAGATGATCTCCAATTCCTTCCACACTCCACACTCAGAGTCAATTTTAATGCATTGCTGGAAAGCCTGTTATAGAAATGTATATAATATATATAATGACTTGCCTGAGAAAAAAAATGGGGGATGGGAAATGTTGCCAAAGAAGTTAATTGCATTTTCAAGATTTCAGAGTATTTAGAGCTATAAGTAATGAATCCAGAGCAATGTCCTTGGAAACTATACAGCAAGTGCAAGGATCAGCAGAGTAGCACTAGATGGCACTACAGTAATTTTCAGTCAATAAGCATAGGCCAAATCCAGGGAATGATGGAGCCGGGTTCAGCTCTGAATGGGCAGCTCAGATTTACCATCTACATTTTACCTGAGTGGCCTGGGGAGATTCTGAGGAACATAAGATGTAGCAGTCTTTCCAGGGATTAAAATAGAGAGCCTTGAGTTGGTTGATAAGTGATATAATACAGATGATGAAAGTGGAAATCTACCTGAATGTTTTAATTTCACAAAGTGAGATTACAAGGCATCCGAAAACCTGTTATGTTCTACTGAACACTAGATAAGCATGTCCAGATTCAGTACATCAAAAAGCATCTCATTCAAAAGCACACAAGAAGTGTTATGTGTCATCTAGGCAACTGGACAGTTCATTGTCTGTCTTCAGGTATAAACTGCCTGGTTATAATTACAGTGTTTTGTGCCTAAAAATGAAAATTTGACTTAGTGGGCCAAAATCACCTAGATTTTAGGACTAGCCTAATGGCTTACATTTCCTGACAGACAGAGTTAAATTCTGACTGTTGCCAATTTCTTTTAATGTTTCCCACAGGTGGTAGCAACATCAAAACTTAATACATATCTCGTTCCCAGTAAGAATCAATATGGCTTGTTGTCTCTAACAAGCTGATTTGAGAGCCTACTTTTAGAACTTTGCAGAGGTATAGTCTTTAACTGGAACACATGAGTGATTCTGTAGCTTATATTATCAAATATACACAGGAGAAAATAGAGCCTGTCAGAAAAATCATACTCATTCTTGTAAGTTGAACCTCTTCAGCTGAACCCATTCATGTGGTTGTGGCAATTTAAAAAAAACATGATCTATCTCAGATTTGAGTTCTAAAACATTTTAGAACCAGATTTATAAACCTTGTAAATCCTTTTAAAGGAGACATCCAAGTGCAGAATATCCACTGCAATAGCACTACGAGTTATTTTTATAATATAATTATTTTTCTATTATGCTTTTCTGTGAGTTATATTTTGCCTTCTGCTATGCTCCAGGTTCAAATTCTCAAGGGTACTTAATATCTATTTCACTGGAATTGGTGGGAGTTAGATATTTCAAAGACAGGAAACTCTGATATTTAAGTTTTAAGGCAAGATCAGCATGAATGTTTGAGTTTCTTTAAATCTTATTCTAGTCATACAGCTACATACATTTTAGGGATGTTGCCAGCTGAAAGGCCAAGTATTTGCCAGTTACAAATAAAAAAACCCTACTAGTACATTCCTTTACAACAAGAATGGTCTTTATCAATGAAAATAGCCTGACTGGATATAATAGGATTGCTTAGGAAAATAAGCACTAGAACCAGTAGTATTTGACCATAAATTGTGCTCCCACCCAGCCAATACATGTGGGTTAACCCCAATGGGCTTTCAACGCAAAAAGGGTGGAGAAGAGGGGTCATAAGAATCAGAGCATAAAAATCTAGCACTGCACCCTTGCTTCGAACTGTCAACATTTAAATAGCATCCTTTAGTAAGAAATGAAACGCCCCTTGTGCTGGAATTGGAGTGTTTGCCCATGCAAGGCTAAACCTGTGGTAAAGATGAGACATATGATGTCCAAAAACACTTTAAGCTGTCTCTTTTAGTCATAAGCCACTGCTCTTTGAAACAATTCCTGTGTGGTTCTGAGTACATCCTGAGAAAATGTTCTAGTTGTCCTACTTCTTCTAATGTGTTCTCTAATAAGGGCTCCTTTAATTTGTGCTTTAAATCTCCTTTAATCTGGTTACTGCTTTACACTTTGAGATGTACCCCTGAGGCCTCCTCTCACCTCAGAAGAGGCTTGAAAACAACCATAACTTGCTGCTTGCTTTCTCAGACATGTCTATGTCTGCATTCCTGGAGTCCATGTTGGTCCTGCCGAACATTTCCCGAAAGCAGAGTCCATCCTGGATGCAAAAGTGGTCTGTGTAGCTGGCGATGAAGCATGGCACTCACGGAAATACTTGGTGAAATGAAGGTCTGATGAGACACGCAGTTTGTCGTGGAGCCCATTTTGCAACCTGGGTGACTTAACCGAAGTCAATCCCAACAATGCATTTGAAGTCCAGAATAACAACTGGAAAAGATCCCCAACAGTGTGGTATGCCTGTGGGAAACAACAACAGTGCCCCACAGCTCACTGTTTTCACTGTCACCCCAACAGAACAGGGTGACACAGGGGTAAATGAGGCGGTGCCTTGCCTTACCTTGAGCAAGTAAAGCCACAGTGGTGGTGTTTTGCTGCCAACTGTGCAGGCTTGGCAAGAGGTATGTGCTTGACAGATGTGCTTTGTTCAGTGCTAATTACAGTTACAAACCACGGTGTGTATGTATGTGTATGTGGGTGTGTGAGGCAGGAGATCCAGGAGTTGTCTTACCTGGCTCTGTTACCAGGTAACTTGACTAAACTTAGTCACCTATGCTCCCTTTTTTCTCCCTGTTCTGACCCAGGAGACAAGGCTTAGAAAACTAATTTAGAAGGTTATTAACTACTATTTGGTTAGTTGAACATGTGATAAAAGTTTTCCCTCGCTGAAATACTTTCAAAATATAGCATGTTTAAGACAATCTAATTCTCTTCTAGGTTTAAAATTAACATCTAAAACCTTCTCAATTTTTTTAATTTGTCTATTGTCAATTTGTCTATTGTCAAGAATCTGCCATTGGGCAGATTCCGCCCCACAGGTAGCTGAGAGTGCAGGTGTGCGCCCAGAAAACAGCACTCCACAGCATCCTGGGCTCCATTAGGAGGAACACTGGTTATGGAAGGTGATCCTTTCCCTCTACATAGCCCTGGTGAGGCCACACCCCGGTGGCCTACTACTGGAGTAGTGTGTCCCGTTCTGGGCTGCCCAGAACAAGAGGGATGGGGACTTACCAGAGAGAGTCCAGTCTGCACAAGGCCACAGAGATAATTACAGGACTGGAGCATCTTTTGTAGGAGGAGAGGCTGGGAGACGTGGGACTGTTCAGCCCAGAGAAAAGGAGGTGAAGGGAGATGTCATCCATGTGTACAAATATTTAATGGGAGGGAAAGAAGAAAAAGGAGGTAACCTTCTCAGTAGTGCCCAGAGACAGGACAAGAGGCAACGGGTAGAAATTTAAACACATGAAATTCAACCTGAACACAAGAAAATGATTTTCTGCTCTGAGGTTGATTGAACATTGGCACAGGTTGGCCAGAGAGCTAGTGGAGTCTCCATCCTTAGAGTATTCAAAACTAAACTGGACACAGTTCTAGGCAGCCTGTACTAGCTGACACTGCTCAAGCAGGGGCTTGGACAAGATGACCTCCAGAGGTCCCTTCCAACCTCAACTACTATGTGGCTTTGTTGTTCTGTGACTTTGTTTTAAGAAAAAGAAAGCTTCAAGTCTTTATTAAGCTTGTGCTCTAAGGACAATATCTTTTAATATCCAATCTGTAGTAAATCCAGACAACTCTGATACAGGAAACAGGCACTAATTTTAACATAAACCGAGTTTATATAAATGACACTGGATTCACATAAATTGTATGTTTATTATTATTCTATCCCTTTCAGTCTCATTTTCTTATAATTCTCATTTGTGCAGCTCTCTTCAATTATGGCTTTAGCTGTGTTTCCCAGTTTATATTCTTCCCTCAACAACAACAACAGAAAACCCCAAACCCAAAGAAATAAACACACTGTATTTTCCATGTTTCTTGACTGAGAGTGAAGAAAATCTGAGATCTGTTCTCTCTTTTTTTAGTACCTTGCTACTGATTGATAATCTATATTTATATTTATGCATACCCACATGCATATGCTCGGACACAAGATCATTTAAGATAAACAATTCAGTTGTTTTGACATTGTATACACTCTTCCAACACTTTCTTCCATTCTTTAAGTTTGGCTGTCAGCCTTCAGAAATCACATTAGTAGCCACTAACACCAAACATTACTGAATATAAATCAGATTTTTATGAGAGCAAGAGATCTAAGACCTAAATCCTACATTGCTGATCTTCAGTACTTTGAAAACACGGAACAAGTTCAAAACTTCTTTGCTGCAAGTGTGGAAATCTCCAAGTGGAGTGAAGCCACCGACCAGAATGTTTCCCAAACCACCTCCTAGGAGGCACTGCCACAGAAGAATACAGCCTGCACAGATATTCTTGGGGATTGTTCAGCTGCTTCAGTTTATACTCTAATTATGCTGACAATCAAGTGACCTGGAGAACAAAGAGATATTTTAAAGCAACTTTTAGGTTGCTCATACCTATATTCAAAAACCCTGGTCCATGTAACACAACCCTGTTGATGCTGGTGTCAGACATCAGTTACACATCATTTTGCTTCGCCTCTTTCTAACTAGCAGTGAATTCTGCCAATGAAAAGTGCTATTGCAGGTGCTGAAAAACAGTCTTCCATGTGGAATCACGGAAGGTGCGGTCTGCCAATCCCGCAGTACAGTGTGCAGCCACAGGGACTGAGCACCAAAAATACAAACCTGGAATGCATTTGGGTGGCATTAACTAGGTTTCAACCCAATCTTTTCATACTTTTGCTGGAGTCTAAAAAATTATGCAAATGCATTGCTGCTGAAGAAAGGAAGGAAAATGAAACAAGTCCAGACAACAGAACCACCAGTTCACATTAGTATTCTGCCCTGCTGAAATAAACCAGATCCTTCAGACTAAATAGGCACAAACAAAGGTCTCATCGGGAATATAGCTGCTTGAATAGGAACAGCTTTAATGTCAGCAGTGCCACAAATCCCTTTTGAGAAAATGAATTTTGGAACACTTTAAATTTTTAACTGTTCCTCGTTTTCCATGGAACAGTACTGTGCCTCAGGCCACTCTAATAACATTCCTGGCTTGCCCTGCTGCAACAATCTGTAAAAACTCATCCATTCAGATGATTTGGGGTTTAATATCAAGTTGCTTTGGAGAACATTCATAGTGGGAAGTTCATAATAATATGTTTTATTATTGCTGTAAAAAAAAAAAAGAACTAGAGAAGTGGTTTGCTTTTGCCCATTGGGGAGCTCTGGTTTGTTATTACATTCTGTGCAATGATAATTAATGACTCCACAACCAGCACTAAAAAAAATGTTTCCTGGCTAAAATTTTCAAAAGTAACTAATGATTTGGGGTTTCTTTGCTTTTATATGTTCAGTTTGAAATACCTTAAAAAGGGATCTAGTTTTCAGAAAATGCTAAGCACTGACTTTCTGCAAAAGGTCTACCTTCCTCTTAAAACCTCCAGACTCTTTCATTTTAAGATCATGGTAGCTACTGTTTACTGGTAACAAAAGTACGTCAGTTCATAAATTAGTAATAGAGCACCAGAGTAGATCACAAATAAATCCATTTCAAAGGAAAATAATTTTAAATGATACCTTCCTTGCACCTGCAAGAACAGACTTCTTGACTCTTGGGATGATTGGAAGCTACTTAATGAACAAACATATAAGCAAAAGAGGGTAGGCTAGGGACCGGTTCTAGCAGTTGCTTTGTATTACTCAGTAAAAGAAAGATCAAGACCACATACTACAGTCTTGGGTGGTGCTTGGACATGTCAGAGTACTTTTGAAAATCACTGCATGCGTTGTGCCTGCCTGAAGCTGTCCTGGAGCCTGGCTGTCCTTTTTCCGGCAGGACAAATCACTATTAACACCTGTGCAAAGTGGGGAACCTGAAACCAAACCAGAAAGGTGATGTTTCAGCCTTGGTGTCAATGGTTATTCGAGGTATGGAACAATGGAGAAAGGAGAATCATAGATGTTCTTATTTCATCTGCCCAAATGACTCAGCTTCAGAAAAAAATTAGAAAGGCTGTAGGTCTTTTCCCCAGCTCAGCTGCAGACAAGCAGGCAGAGGAAAGCAAAGGACTGAATGAGAAAGCAAGTAACTTTCTGAGCTCTTCCTCCACCACAGTGATTACACCAGGGTATCCTTATTTCACGCCCCTCTACTTCTAGTCATGTTCAGTTAGCCCAGATTAAAATCGTTTGCACCCACGTCTTCCAGTTTGATCTAGTCATTTTAGCAGCCTTGCCTTTTCTTTGAAGGGCAGTCCCTGGACAGGGCAGGCGTGCTGGATGTTCAGGTCAATATTTCCAAAGTACATTTCTCTTCTGATACCTTAGGTTCTCACAGGTTTTTTTAAGTGCTAACTTGCCTTCTATTCATTTAGGCAACATAGAACTTTTGGTCCTGCAAAATTAGCAATGAGTCTGTTTGTGAACAACCAGATCACTGTGCTGTGGCTGATTTCACATGCAAGCAAAACTGTCAGAGGTCAGCAAAGGCAAAGCAGGGCAGTACTTGGTAGGTGAAACCAGCTACATGGAGCTGGCTGGTCTGCTGATGGGGGTTCCTCTGTTCCTAATCCTAAATCTGTACTATGTTGGGATTATGTTTGTTAGATTAGACACAGACAAGACTCTGCCTTTGCTCTACCTCTCCCAGGATTGTCCGCTTCTGCTTTGCAGAGGTCTCTGTCCCTATTGCAAGTCCTTGTTCCCAAGTCTTTGTGGTTTATCTAGTGCTCATCAGCCTTTTGCTTCAAGGTGTCGTTTGCTGACAGGATTTATCCACAGACACCAAGATTTCCTCAGCAGGACAATGAAAGTGGTTGTTGTTCTGCTCCAGGTCTCTTAACTTGTTATTATCTTAGATTTTCCATCACTAATTATTCTTCTCTGCCTGGCTGAAGGAGAGAGGAGTGTCATCTAGTTCCACTCTGAAGGGAAAAAGCCTGGAAGTAAGGAGGCAGTATCAAATGGAGAGAGGATAAACTCTGGAGAAGGGAATGGGAGAAAGTGCTCAGGGTCAGAGCTGCAGAGGTTGCCAGGGTCAGACAATTTTCAACAGAGAAGCAGATCAGCCAAGGACACACTGGGAAGCAACGATTCAGCAGAACTGGGCTAAGGAAACACAGTTAATGTGGCAGCTCGGGGCTGGCGAAGTAACCACGGTGGCCGAGAGGACAGTGGGCAGTGTCCCCCAGGAGTGGCAGGCTGAGGGCACTGTGCATGGCATGCCCAGCAGTGCTGAGCTGCTTGTTGGCAGCACACACCCCAGGCTGGCAGCATGCCTGGGAAATAAACATTGAAAGATGAAAGCAAGCCAGTGTGGGAGGTAGCAGCCTGCTCAGTTTCCAGCCTCTGATCACCTTCTTCCAAGTGGTGTTTCCTCACAGCGACCCCTTGTCCTACCACGATGAATGGACCACTGCCCTCCATCGGGAAAATGAAATGACTTATGAAAGAAGGAATTGCCCAAATATTTTCCAAGCGAATTGATTTTCATTCAAGAGGGGGTGCACATCCTGAGAGAGGACATGATCCAATTTCTTCCAATAGGCTCATTGCATCCTCATAGTCTGGAGCACCAACAAAGGCCCACGGCTTTCTCATATCCTTCTCAGTCTTACTCATAGAGCTCTTCAGATGTCCACACTGGCACTAGTACAGAAAAATCACAGCAAGTAGTGTCATGCACGTGAGGTCTCAGTGCTGGTCCCTTGCACCAATGCTCCCTCACAAAATCAAAGTAAATCCCACAACTGTGTGGGTTAGGCTGCCCAAGCCTGGGCATGATAACTACCAGTTGCCCAGCCTCCATCCTGCTAAGCTCTGGCTCCAGCCTAGCTCTGCTGATACTAGGAATTTTTCTTCTTGTTTATAGCAAGTAGCAAGACTATTTTCTTTCTTTTCTCCATCCTATAATCAAATCCCCAAAATGAAACATGGTAGAAAGAACAAAGCAGTTGATTATTTCCCTCTATCCAGTTACTAGTTCTTTGCCCAAGTAGCAGGCCAGAATGCCAGGTGTTTTCATTAGATGAAGACTGTCATTGAACCTTAATCCTGACAAAAATGGTAACATCAAGAGGACTTGCTCTATGAATATGAAGAGATGATAAGGGTTTATGTTACTAAAACCTTATACTTCTGAGAAGATTTTAGGTATTTTGCATAAAATTATTTACTACGTACTGGAAATGAAAATCCTACATTTTCCTACAGAGCTAATTAAAAAGTGAAATGGCCTATAGTTAAAACTGACTCATGTAACTTTTATGCAAGTGGAGTCACTGTTGGATAACTGCAGAAAAGATTGTTGTGGTTTAACCCTAGCCAGCAGCTAAGCCCCACTCCCCCTGGTCAGATGGGGAGAGAATCAAAAGGTTAAAAGTGAGAAAGCTTGTAGGTTGAGAAAAACATAGTTTAATAGGTAAAGCAAAAGCCCTGAGTGCAAGCAAAGCAAAACAAGGCATTAATTCACTACTTCCCCTGGGCAGGCAGGCATTCAGCCATCTCCAGGGGAGCAGGACTCTATCACACATAACAGTGACTTGGGAAGACCAACATAATCACTCCAAATGTCCCCCCTCTTCCTTCTGGTCCCCTGCCTTATATGCTGAGCATGATGCCATACGGTATGGAATATCCCTTTGGTCAGTTGGGGTCAGCTGTCCTGGCTGTGTCCCCTCCCAGCTCCTTGTGCACCCCCAGCCTCCTCGCTGGTGGGGTGGTGTGAGAAGCCGAAAAGACCTTGACCCTGTGTAAGCCCTGCTCAGCAGTAATGAAAAGTCCCTGTATTATGAACACTGTCTTCAGCATAAATCCAAAACACAGCCTCATACTTGCTACTATGAAGAAAATTAACTGTGTCCCAGCCAAAACTAGCACAAGGATAAGATGCTTTAGATGCAAAAGCTCTCAGGTGATACAGTGATAGCAAATGTTAGAGAATCACATAATGGTAGAGGTTGGAAGGGAACTCTGGATGTCATCTCATCCAACCTACCCTGATGAGGATCAGCTGGGGCTGGCTGCCTAGGACCATGTCCAGATGGCATTTGAATATCTCCAAAGAGAAACTCCACAATCTCCCTGGGTAACCTGTTCCACTGTGTGCTCACCTTGCTATAAAGAAGTGTTTCCTAATGTTCATGCAGAACATCCCGTGTTTCAGTCTGTGCCTATTTCCTCTGGTCCTGCCAGCAGACACCACTGTAAAAAGCCTGGCTCCATTCTCTTCGTATCCTCCCTTCGGGTATTTATATACATTGATAAGATCCTCTTCTGAGCCTTCTCTTCTACAGCTGGAACATCCCATCCCTTCCAGCCTCTCTTCACAGGAGAGGTGCTGCAATCCCCTAATCATCTTAGCAATCCTCTGTTGAACTCTCTCCAATAGCTCTGTATCTTCCTTGTACTGGGGGGCCCGGAACTGGACACCACACTCCAGCTGCGGCCTCACCAGTGCTGGGTAGAGGGGAAGAGTCCCTTGACCTGCTGGCAACACTCTTCCTGATGCAGCCCAGGATACTGTTATCCTTCTCTGCAGCAAGGTCACATTGCTGGCTCATGTTCAATTTGGTGCCCACCAGAACCCTCATGTCCTTCTCTGCAAAGCTGCTGGGTCAGTTCCCAGCATGTGCAGGTGCCTGGGGCTGCTGCTGCCTGGGTGCAGAACCTTGCATTTCCCCATGTTGAACTGTTAAGGCTGACTAGATGCTAGCTGTGCTGGCTCTGTATTTATTTTGCTTATTGTTGCTACTTGTTAGCTCATTCTTTCTTGTGCTGTTTACGTAGGACTGCCAAGTGGCAATTTAGCTGCATTTGTGCGGGGTGCACATGAATCCTTCATGAGTGCTACCCTGCTCTACAAATGTAAATTCACACATTGGCCTCATCAGTATCACTTTGAATGCAACTAACATCAATTATGTATGTTTCATTATATTTTTCATCCTCTTCCAAGGGGCAGAATTGCTTATACAGTGTATTATTTCATCTTTGGGATTTTTGCTGGTAATGTATATGCTAGGGGATGTTCTGTGTGCTGAAGTTGTCTCTTCTCCAAGGTAAACCATGCTGGTTACCTCAGACTCTTCTCACAGGATAAGCACTGCACCTTCCCCTGGTAGTCTCCACTGTTAGTTTCTTGAGGTTTTTGTTGTATTTGGGGACCCAAAACTGGACACACTATTCCACATGTGGCTGAGCAGAAACAGATAATCACTTTCCTTGGCCTATGGGCTGTGCTTCTCGTGGTATGATTTGGGATGCTCTTGGCCTCCTTTGCTGCCAGGATACACTGCTGGCTCATGGCCAATTTGTTGTCCACTGAGACCCCACATCCTTTCCTGCAAAGTTGCTCCCCAGTCCAGCAGTCCCCACCCTGTACTGTTGCAGAGGGCTCTCCCTTCCCAAGTGCTGGACTTGTTGAATCCCCTTGCATTTGTCCTTGCTGAGTTTCATGGACTTCCTGTAAGGCCATTCCTCCCAACCAGTCTAGATCCCTTTAAATGGCAGCACTGTCCTCCAGTGCTCCTGCTTTACCATCACCTGCAAACTTCCTGAGCAACACACTTCATCTCCTCCTCAAAGGTCACCGAGAAGGATGTCAAAGAGAACTGTCCTCCGCCATTCCCTGCTTCCTGCAGCCTTCCAGTGCGGTACCACTCAAGGTCCCTTCCCTCTCCACTTGACATCTGGACATTTTTTCCCATCTAACTGTCCACCCTCCGCTCTGTGGTGTCCCAGTGTGTGTTTGCCAGATACAGAAAGCTGCAGCGTGCTCCGTTACTTGGAATAATGGGTGTCTTTTTGCCCTGGTGCAGCAACGAGTGATTCCTTTGCCCGGTGGGATCAGATGTTACTTCACCTGTACTTTAGCCAAGCAATGGATTTGCTACGGAGTAAGGCAGAGGAAACTGTTTGGAACGGGGAATTACTCCCTTCCGACAACATCCGTGTCTCCAAGGGTGTCCATGCGTGAGCACTCGCTGCTCCCTTCATCCTACAAGGAGCCTCCTGACTGCTCCAGACGCAGTGCCGGGGCGGTCTCTGCCTGCGCAGCTCTCGGAGCCATCGCTTAGCGCAGCATCCGGCCGCCTCGGGAGTTACGCTTGGAGAAATCATCTTTCTACCGCCGTTGCAGCTCTGACGCCGCCTGTCCCGTGGGAATTCCGGCTCCCGGCGGGGCGGGGCCTCCGCTCGGCCGCCCTTTCCCCGCCCGCCCCCAACGTGATTCCGCCCGGACCCAAAATGGCCGCCTCCCGGCGAGCCCCTTCCCAGGCCGGGCATCGCGCCCGACTCCAAGATGGTGGTCAATGGAGGCTACCGGAGACATCCTAGCGGGTCAGTGCGAGCGCCGCGCCCCGGTTGGCTGGGTGACGCCCCGCCCCCTCCGGCCCGCCGCTCCCATTGGCGCCGCGGGGGGCCAGGCCGGCTCTCATTGGCCGGCGAGGTGTCGCTCCCGGTGTCTCCGCTCCGGGGCCCGGGGAACTATTTTCCATTGGGCGGAGGGAGGGAGGGGGCTCGGTCCGGTCGCTCCGGGAGCGGCACCGGCGGCGGGCCCGGGCCGGGGATGCTGCGGGCGCTGCCCCCGCCGGGACGGCGCTGAGGCGCCGCTGCCCCCCCGGGACGGCGCAGCGGTAGGTGCTGCCTCCGGTCGGGGCGCGGGCGCGGCGGGCGGGACCCGCCTGCTCCGCTCGCCCCCCGGCGGCCACAGGCGGCCGCGGCCCCGCTGCCGCCGCCCGCTGAGGCCGCGGCTCCGGGCGGGAGCTGCCGCCGTGTCTCGGCCCGAGGGAGCCGCGGGAAGGGGCGGGCAGGGCTCGGCGGTGCCCGCGGCCCGGAGAAGGGCGCCCGGGCGGGGAGGCGGGGGCGGTGTGTGGGGGCGGCCCCGCTCGGTCCCCGCGCCCTCCGGAGCGTTCGCCGCGGGCCCTGGGGTGGGGGTGTCCGACCTGCCCCCAGCCGGTGTCGGCTCCCGAGGCGACTGTGGGGCTGTGCAGGAGTGGGGGGTGGCCGGCTGTCTCCCGCCGTGCTGGGCTCGCACGCGCGTTTGTCCGTATGGAAATCGCGCTGGAAGAATTGCCACTGAAGAGCCCTTGGGGCGCAAAAGCTCCTGTTAACCCCTTCTGCGGAGGGGGGTGCGCTGAGCATCAGGCCGCGTCCCCCGTGAGCGTTCGTAAAAGTTTGGAAGTGGTCGTTATGAGTGTCTGACTCGGAGTTATGAATGGATTCTTGGAATTGTGGAAGCAGTAAATCGAGTTATTTCTGCTGCTGTTGTTAACTTTGTACTTCAGTACTTGCACTGAACCACAGTAGCTTAATCCCATGGAATACATTTCTGTCTCTGATATGTTTATTTCATCAGGGTTGTGTATCATCTGATCTATTCTTACGAACGCAGCATGTACAGGAGTTATGTTTCCATTCCCTGAATATTTACAGAATGCTTCTCTCTTTCATTTTTTTCCCCCTCCTGTCTCCTCTTGAGAGCTTCTTGAAGTTTTCTGCAGTGTTTGTGATTGTAAGCTGTAAATTTTATGCTATATGGGGTACCATATCCCATCATGTGAGGTGTGATCCCTGGCAGTACCATGCAAACCAAAGATACTTTTTCACTGGAGCTAATGCCAGTGTGGTTTGGGAACATTACATCCATGGAAATCTTGAAATATGGTCCATGCACCTCAAGACCTCCTGTCATGCAGGTTTGTGCCATTAAAAGTTCCTGCTGAAGATGCCATGAACCTCTCAGCCCAAGCATAACCCCCGTTACCTTGAATATCCCCAGCTGATGAGTTTGCTGCAGTGAGAGATTTGAAAGGAGGCAAGTTACCAAGTTAGCAACCTCCTACTTCATTCAGTTGTCAATCTGTAAACCAAGATACTCAAGTGGACCTGGTATCAAAGCAATAGCCTTAGTAATAGAGTCTCTGTCAGAAGAGGTTTATTTCTTTACATTTTTGTACATGAGTAAGTATGGCAGAGTGAATTAACTGTACTTCTAGGGTGAATTCTTTGTCAGTCCAAAGCAAACTGCAAAAAAGAGAAACTGAAACAAGAGACCTGATGGACTGAGCTGGTGAAATCTGTTCTGATTTTCTAGTTGGTCTAAATATCCTCCATCTACTCTCGTTTCGGAATTGCATTAGCAATATAAACCAGCCAGTAAGTTCAGACAGCTGGGTGGCAATAGCTTGACATGACTTCATATGTATGAGAGTATTGGAAAAATGCCTGGTTTAGTCCTTGGAGGAATATCTAGAATTTCTCTTCTATTGCTCTTTTAATGATGGCAGGTACATCTAAGAAAGAGAGAGCAGATGGAAAGGATTAGAAATCAACTGTGTTCTAGCAGAAAGGGCTTTTTTTTTAATCTTCTTTGAAACATGCGAAACCTGTCACTCTGCAGCAAGGTTCTGGAGAGATGAGTGACTGTTCATCGAATTAGATGTGGCAATTCCCATGGTTCCGTGATGGACTAATGACCCGAGATGGCATAGCAGGCAATTTTTGGTCTCATTCATTATGTCTTAGGTTAAGAGATGTGTTTTAGTCTAATCAAACAACAGTGATGATTGCTGTTAATAGTTGCAAACCACCTTGTCCTGTGATAGCCTGTTGCAAAATAGCTCAGTTTTTGGTTGGTACTTCATGGATTCAGATAACTCCGTGTAACTTTCGTACAGTAAGTTTAGCTTATTCTTAAGATTTAGTTAAAGTGGTGGTGTTTTATTTACTGCTACAAATAGTGCAAAGAAATGTAAAATCTAAACAGGACACCTTTTTGTTTACTAAACTGTACATTCCTGACTTTGTAGAATGAAAGATGTAAAGGCTCCATCATAAACTCCTAAAATATTGATTCTTACTCCAAAATATTGGAATAGCTTGGCTAGCTGAGTAATCCTTAAGTAGCTGTCTCTTTTAGGCTGATTTCCTTGCCTTTTTTTCCCCAAGAGCTATGCTTCCTAGCTTCTTCAACCCTGGGGGAAATTAGCACTTAGTTTTATGCTGTGGTATTTATGCCTAGAGGCTTCAGTAAGGCACAAGGTTTGGTTGTGTTGAGCAACATGCAGTGCCTCCCGTCCATCTGATCGTGGCCTGCATTGTACTGACAAGCCATCTGTCCTCCAAAGCTACCTGTCTAGTTTAAAAAATGCATTTTGATTTATGGGGTTTGGGGTCTGAAGGATTACCAACTTTTCTGATATGTTGACCTATGCATGAGTTTGAAACAAACGTGCAATTGCTCCATTAAATAAGAAGTGCCCTGAAGTGATACATATTTGTGTGGTTTGGTTGTTGGACAGCTTATTTTAATCTTTGAGCTATATCTAGTTAAAATGTATTTAAAATTTAGTAAATGTATGCTATACCTTCTGGAGCCCTTATACTTTGTCAGCTTGATAAATTAACTTTGACACACTGAATATTTTTCACCAGCTAACATAGCTGTTAGTTTAGTTAAATAAAGGAGAAGAGCCCACATGCTCTCTCCATGCATACAGCTGGACATTTCTGTTAAATTTTTCAACAAAAATGAGATTTTGATTGGTTTTTAAAGCTCCATGAATACACTAATTGGTGAATCATCTAATGTGTAGTTTAGTTTCAGGAAATATGAAATGGCTCACTAACTTTGTAGTTATAAGATTATGCAGACCTTCTGAAAATCTCAGTAAGAAAATGTGTGCAGTGGTGGTGGTTGATATTTTTGGCTGTGAGAGAGGCTGGCTAAAACTCAATGCAGTTATGCATAGTCTGCACTAGTTTATATGATAGGAATTCACTTGAAGAATTATCTGGAAGGAAGAAAGAATAATTTTACAGGTTTATCTGCTCTCAGGACCTTATCCAGGTTCTGCTGAAGAAGTTTGCAGTCAGGAACCTCTTCTAGCTGTGTAATTGATCCTGAATTCTTGGATAACGTGGTAGTTGCTTTTCACCCTGTGCTTTTACACGGCAGTGGTTGTTGAATTCTTCAGCCTTAATGTTGGACAGCTGCAAAACGTTTAAAGCCTATCTTTGAAAGATTGGGATAAGGAGGGGGAGGTGGAGGCTGCCCCAGATAAGTAATACTTCTTGAGGACTGTGAAGTATTTTCTTTATGTAGCTGTATACGGTGTGTTCATGGCTAGCTGGATACTCCTTGATTATGTTCTGCATTATCAGCTGAGGTATTTAAACCAGTTCTCCTTTCTTGTGAAAGTTTGGGTCTTTACAGTAGTTGAAGAATCAAAGTCGTCAGGAATCTGGGTTTTGTTTTGCTGCAGCAGAATAAGAACAATTTCAGTGCAGTACATAAGTACTCTGGGTAAAGTCAAGGTTTTTGTAACAAATATTTTCATTGTTGTTGAAGAAGCCCAGAGCATTCTTAAGATACTGTTGTATTGCAATACATATCGCAACACTTACGGTGAGCACCAGTTTCTCGAAGGCAGAAACTTTGACAGTGTTTGTAAGTGCTTCAATGACTTCTGATTGGAGCACATTTACAGAGGTGAAATTTGAAAGATTGTGTGAAAACTTAAGTAGGGTAGAAGCAATAGAAAATAGTTTTTCTGCAGTGATAAATCTGATAATATTCTTCTTCAGCAGAATGAATTTTGATAGTAATTTAACAATCAGCCTGACTCCGAGATGAAATAACTTGGGCCTTGTTGCTCAAGACCCAAATGTCAATCGTAGGATTAAGAATTGTAATTCTGGGATAAAAAATGTCTGGCCCTTACCACCTAATATTCCCATTAGGCTGCTAGAGACTCAAGGACTGCAGTTGAATGAATTAGGCTCGATCAAGACTGTGATAAAAGCTGATTCTAGATAATGTCTTAGACCTTTTGGCCTTAATAACAAAAATTTATCTTGTGATTGCTTTTCTTCATGGAGCTTGGCTGGCTAAGGATGAACATATTTAATAGGGCTGACCTACAAGTGCCTTGTTTCTTGAAAAGAATTTGAACACCAGGCTTCCATCTCTGAGATGTCTCTAACTTCTGATATCTTGAATTTTGTCTGCTTAGGTACATTTGCTTTTATATCTAACTATATACACTGCCTCTATACCTTGAGTTTTTGGGTTTGCAGTAAGACCTGTGCAGCAGAGCCTGATTTACTGACTGATTTGCTTATGAAAGAAGTACCTATTACTAAACTTTGTTTTAGAGGAGTTTTTGCATTTGTCATCTGTGAAGAGGCATTTTGATCATTCCACTAGTGCATTAAGAAAACTCTTATTCTTTTGAAGTAGCATATGGATAAAGTGAATTAATTTTGGTCTGCAAATTGTCTTTAATCTTTAGTTGACTTGTATCTTTGTGTGATAGATTTGGTTAAACACACTGCTTAGTTGATGCTTTGTTTTCTTAAGGCTTTAATTTTTACATTTCTGTTGGGGAGTGGTGAATTAAGTACTATTTTTTAAGCATATGTTAAATCTCACTTGGATAGAATGTGGAAGTCAATTAAATATACAAGAAGAATTTTAAAACTGGTTTGCAGCTTACTTCAGATGTACTGGATGAGTAGTTAACCCAGCAATTTTATCAAAATACATTTTTTTTAATTTAAAAGTTGTTCAGTGAGTTAAATTTTCTATTCAGTTGTGTCTTACAGTATTTAGACTTGGTAGATATAATTTTTCATTTGTTGGTCTTACTCATGGCTTGGAAGAGGAAAATAACTACGTATTTTTGAGCTGTCGAACAGTTGTGGTGGTAAAATTTTTAACAGTTAAGATTGAGAGGACTGGCTAAGAGGTTCTTTACTAAAAGAACATTCCTTTTAGCACAAAGCTAGCAGTCTGTGGTTGTTTCCAACTTTCTGCTTAGGAGCTAGGATAATACCTGGTGGTGGGTGTGCCACTCCTGTGGGTTCCACCAAGAACCGTCTCTCCATATTGTCCTTATTTACTGCTTGAGTCCTCCTTAGAATTGTGGTTGTTTAGCAGAGGACTTAAGGAGTCCATCCCTCCCAGGAGTGGGTACCTGGCTTTGTTAACATTGAAATGAATGCTTTTCCTTGCCTTTTTTCTGAAACAGTGTATAGGATGGGTCTCTGCAATCACTTGGCAGAGAACCAGAAAAGATGGTGTGAATTGATCATAGTTAATAAAGCTTCTGTTTGACCTGTCTTAAATTGCACCTGTGTTATTATGCACTTGGAGTCCCCAGATTCTTTGACACAGTTTCTCAGTTTTTATTCAACTGGTTCAGTTAATCCACAGTGTTCTTATTTCTTTTCTTCTCTAGGTTAATTGTTAATGGGTTGTTAAGGGAGGCCAACTCTGAGTGCTAAGAGTGTACTGGGATGTGTAACAGAGTATGGGGGTGCAGATGGGTAATGGTGTTGTGTTGTCCCTTCAGACTGCAGTGACTTATTTGTTCTTAAGTCTGTCTCATCTAGCCACCCTCTTAATGTAAGAAAAGTCTCTTGAACACAGAGAACAAAGTTTCTGCTGCCAAGATCTCCCTGGGTATCTCTGCAAGTTCTTGCCAGTGGCTTAATCCATTTGGACATTTGACATTATTTAAAACTTTGGCAACAAACATGATCTGCTTTGATTTTGCTTTAATTTTATTTGTTAATAGTATATTGAGGTCTTAATGCAGATTGTCACAATGATGGTAGATTGGAGTTTCATTGTCAGACCTGCTTTATCTTCAAAAATATATGT
This sequence comes from Pseudopipra pipra, assembly GCF_036250125.1. Classification (NCBI taxonomy): domain Eukaryota; kingdom Metazoa; phylum Chordata; class Aves; order Passeriformes; family Pipridae; genus Pseudopipra; species Pseudopipra pipra. The sequence goes on from NC_087551.1 coordinate 27,993,072, forward strand.
GGTTTATCCACTGAAGAAATTTCTTATGTTTATTGTCCTTAAGATCTGGACACCTTATTTATGGAAGCAAGAAATTTGGCAGCAGGAACTCTGGTCCTTTACCAATGTAGGACAAATCATGTGTAATAATTTATGTTAAAATTGTGAGATTAAAATTACTGATGGAATAATCTTGGAGAATTCAAAGGTGCTATTTCTGAGCTTAAAACCCTGAATTGCAAACCTTCCCTCTTTTGGGAGAGGATATCAGGAATGTGTTAATAAATAGTTCACATGTTATTGTATTCTTTGCTGAGCAGCAAAGACAGGCTTTTTATTAGGTGTACCCTGTGATGGTCAGGACTATTCTTATGTTACATCCCATTACTGTATTTCAGGAGCGTGTCGTCTGCCTGTTAGTATTTGCTGACATGATTAGCATATAGCCTGGTTTGGCAATTAGCAAGATCCTGTCCCATCTTTGGTTATGACATTGTTTCTTTCATTAACTTAGTTCTCTTTAGAAGATAATGTTTGAAATGGTCTTTTGCAGAAAATCTGCCTTTATACTGGATGCTTAACATAATGTGCTCTGGTAAAATTGTAGAAATACTGATTTTTTTTTTGATTTTTTTTTTTTTAAATCCCTATTCACTTAATCTCTTCGAGAAGGAAAATTTCATTTTTTGTTCTTTCTCATAAAGATAACTTAGCAATTAGTCTTCCAGTATAACAATTCCAAAATAAATTCTCTTAGATCTTCTATGGCTTTCATGTCTCAATTAAAATGTTTCCAAGTTCAGTTAATCCATACCGTAGTGTATATTACAGAGGTATTTTTACTGCCCATTGAACTTTATTCTAGCAAAAAATATTTTAATAAATACAAGGACTCTTTCAGATTGACCTGCTAATCTCCTGTTTCCCTTTACTGGAACTAAAAAGATAAAATCTGGGAATTGGCTAGAAGTTTTAATTTTTATAGTGCTGAAACAGTTATGCTATAAGAAGTGAAAAAACTGCTTTGCCTCAAGAATCTGTTTGACCTGTGTCAGTTCTCATTGCGGACGATATGGTTTTGTTCTCTCAAATTCCTTGGGGTTTGAAGCATCTTTTAGAGGATTTAGCATTTTGTTGTTAGAACTGTTAGTCCCTATGTGCATATGACATGGTTTTGTTCTCTCAAACTCCTTTGGGAGTAAAGCCTCTATTAAAGGATTTTCAGGGTTTTTGTCGGAATGAATGTGACTAACATTCAAAACTATCAAGTAGTTACACTCATCTATAGCTCAGAGTTGCTTATGTGGGGGACTGATGACCCCTGCATTGAACAAATCTTCTATTTTGGTATTTGTCTAAAACAGTTGTGAACAGAATAAACAGGGTTAGGAGTCTTAAGGTCCAGACCAGTAGCGGAATTAGTGTCTGAAAAAGTAGTAGTCATCTTGTATTTTAGAATAAGATTTGGACTTAGATTCAGTATGGCACTGGTTTTGGAAAAACATTTTGTTCTAGAATTGTATATAATTCAGGCAAAACTGACTTTTTGTTGATTGAACTTAAACTTGTTTTCAGGACTAGTTCAAAAGCTGGCTTCCAGGGGCTAACTCCTCAGTGGCCTGAAAGTTTGAAATCTTCTTCCTTAGTGTTGTTTGGTTTGTCACTTCCCCACATCTGATAATCCCTGTTGTATTTGTTTTGTGACTGCTGTTTAGCTTTTTTTTCCACAACTAGTTTTGATCAGAATTTTAAGAATGGAAAAAATAGCACAGTAATGTACCATGAGTTGTTTCTTCTGAGGCTGTCTACATTTGTGATATTTGGAAATCCTTATTGGTGGTGAGCTCTGTAGGAATGTTACAGCTCTGTTTTCAGCAGTATGGTTTATTTAGGTAGAAAATATTCTCCTAGAGTATCATAGATAGGACTAGCTGCAAATCTTCAGCTTATTTTGTAAATGCTTTTTAAGATAGAAATTACTATGCTTAAAGGCTCAAGAATTATCACGTTACAAAATCACGTTTTGTTTCACTCATGCAAATAATTCCCTTATTTTGACTGTGTATCAGTACAAACAAATGCTGCAGAATATCTACATAGCCCATGAATTCTATATTTTTAAAACTTTAGTCAAATATGAGATATTAGTCAATTTTGCACCACAATAAGCCAATTGTCTCAATGCTAATAAAGTTACTATGGCACAGTAACAGTGTATCTATGCATGGTGGAGGAGTATGTCATCCCTGCACTTGCTTTAAAGCCTGTAATAAATGAAAAGAATATTGATTTTCCAGTTTCATTGACAGAGGCATATATAATTTCACTTAAATTTCTTAATGGGACACCTGCCATGGTGTTTTCCATTTTCATGAGAGAGTCACTAATAATTTTGGTTTTCCTTTCCTCATAGTCCCAGAGAGCAGTGAGTAAATCAAACCTGAAAACTGTAGAGAAAAATGAATAGTGTTATGAAAGGAGGAAAAAGTGCCATGCAGTTACACTTTATAACTTGTTTCTTACTATGAAATTTGATAAAATTATATTCTTCCTTTTTAATGTTAATGAGTTTGACAAAAGTTTGATACCACAAAGATGAACAAAGCAGTAGTTTTGTCCTTTTTGTTATGCAGTACAAATCTAGAAAAAGATCGTTCAGGGTCCATTCTCAATTTTTCCCCATACACTCACTGCTTGTATCTCATTTTCTGAGTTTCTCACAAATGCTGGGCTTGGTTTCTTCTGTTACTCATAGACTTGCTTTTCTTTGTACCATTAAGTTATAGCTCTAATGCCAAAAAATATACTTTGCAATTTAATTTTGGCTGACTTGAAGAGGGTCAGTAATTATAGTTACAGTTTCCAGCAAGTTGAGTTTTTCCAGAAGCCTTTCTATGAAGAATGTGACTGTGGATTAATTGAACGTAAAAATGAGTCAAAAACTTTTTTCTGCCAAAGGCAAACATAGGAGTAGGTGCTAGTTAGGTTTTCAAAACTCTGTTACCTAGGTAATTTGTAGATGTAGTGTGAGCTGTGGCCCAAAGAAGTGTAAAACTGATTTAATTTAGTGAGAAAGTTACCGGGGTACAGCTTACCTGTAAAATAGATAGCAATTCTCTGTAAGTTTTTTAGTTTTCACTCTTAGAAACGAGTCAATGTTGAGGCATTTTTAAAGTCTACTGCCTCCAAGATTCCTGCCAACTGTAAGGCTGTCATCTCTAAAGCATGGTACCCTGTCTTTTCTCAAGTTATTCTGACTTCAGAGAGGACAGTAAGTCAGCAGTTGTTGATTTAAGAATGCACTGGCATCATAGATGACATACCTAACAGAACTTCTTCTCTTCTGCATTGCTAGGTTATGCATATTCCTTTAGTGTCCTGGAGGGGCTGAAGAGGCAACAGGGGTGCTCTGAGGCATCAGGATGACGCACTTCAGTCATTCCATAGCGTGTGATAGTACTCAGCTGATACTTCTCTTCTGAAGTTTGTTTAGCTCTGCGGTTTCATTAATCACTGTAAGTTTTCCTGATGCTCAGGGTGCACTTTTCTTTTATAAATACATCACAGTACTGATACAAGGAATGATCCAGAGGGAAACATTTTGCAAATGTAGCTGAGTTTGTTACTAGCATGGAAAAATAGTCTAGGTCTTTGCTATTGGAAACCCGTGTGATTTGCATATAGCAGGAGTTATGGTGTTACAGATACAATTATGTAGAAAAAAATTCTGGTCTTTAATTTGGGACAGTGATGAAAGCCAAATCAGGAAGAGAATGTCAATGTACAAAGGTACCTCTCTGTTACAAAATCTCACTTGGTAGGCCTATCAGCACCATTTGCAAATCCCTTAAGTATAGCTGAGTCCAGTGCTCCTGATCTTTGTTTCCTACTCATTTGGCTTTGCATGTGTATTTTATCTTTTTACTAATTTTGGAGTTGAACCATGTATTTAGCTCTAATAGGAAGTGATTGTACTTCAACATTTGAGGTAGTCAAATGCCTCTATGCAGGAACTAAGCCTGGGGCTCAAATAAACATATATAAAATTGTTACTCAGGCTTTGCACAAGCATACCTGTCCTATGTGTGCAGGAATCAAGGAGATGGAGTAAACCGTGTACTCATGCACTCTGCTTGTTTTGTGGGAGTGAACAGAAAGAAAATAGACTTGAGCCATCTGGGTGAGGAGCAGCAGCAGCAAAGGAGTGTATAATAAAGTGAGGGTGGTGGGTTCTGTGCGTGCACTCTGCCGAGTGAAGCTGCAGCGTGTCAGCAGTAGCACAGCCACAGGTGGTTGTGGTGCCAAACTTGTGTGTGATCCCTGGGCTGTAACATAGTGCCAGCCTGGTAAAATAATTATTTTTGCTTTTACATCTTTCTCCCCTCTAGTCATGTAGAAAGGACATATGACCATGGAAATCTGTTGTGGGGCAGGTCTGTTGAGGGAGCTTGTTAAAGTCCTTGGACATGTCCAGAGGAGGCCAACAAAGCTGGTGCAAGGGGTGGAAGGAATGTCCTGTGAGGAACAGCTGAGGAACTTTAGGCTTATATAGATTGGAGAAAATGAGGCTGAGCGACAACCTCATTGCTCTCTACAGCTCCCTGTGGGGGGGAAGTGGAGAGGGAGGTGCTGAGATTTTCTTCTGGGATCCAGAGATAGGATGTGTAGGAAGGGTTCAAAGCTGCTCCAGTGTGGGTTTGGACTGGACACTGGGAAGTATTTCTTCAAACACCGGAACAGGCACCCCGGAGAGGTGGTCAGTGCCCCAAGCCTGTCAGTATTTCAGAGGCATTTGGACAATGGCCTTAACAATGTGTTTTAACTTGGTCAACCCTGAATTGGTCAGGTATTTGGACTAGATGATCACTGTTTTCCCTCTCAACTGAAATAGTCTATTCTTTAAAACAAACAAGCTAAAAAAAAATCCCAACAACAACCAACCAGTATTTAGACAAAGGTGTGACTTTGTACCAAGTATAGCTGTCTTCAAAGGTATTTCGATTTTTAAGCTGGGTACATGTAGTGCTCTTCTTATGATACTTCAGATAGCTTGAAATTGCCTTTAGTCAGAGTTGAAAAATGGCAACTGGATGTAAAGAGTTAGTGCTCATGGCTGTTTCGGGTTTTATTTATATATCATCTGAATTTAAATAGAATGTCCAGGACTGCTTGAAAGAGAGTAAGAAGAGTGAGGAAAAACCTCTCCTGTTCATTGTATTTTCTTATGGTTGAGGTGGGTTTTTTCCCCCTCTTCAGACTCTTTGAGGGATCTTATCTGGTCCTTATGGACTTTAACTCCTGCTTACTATGGGCCTAAAAGTCCTCTATTTTCAGTATTAACTTTAGAGAATATTGTCTTCTGTATATGTCCATGTTGTTTCACTTCCTTGTTCACTACCTCCACTTGGTACTCTTAGAATGGAGTATGCCATTGTACAAGGTCAAGGCTGTGAAGTTTTCAGTTGACTGTAATATCTCTGAGGCTCTTAAAGGTCACCCAGATTTACCTTCAAATGTTTTCTGGAGAAAACAGAAAAGGCATAGAGTGTTAATGTTACCTGATCTTAATGAATAAACAAATAGTGGGAATTTTTAGAAAGAAAAATATTTTTATTTGTGTTGCTGGATCATCCTGCTCTGTCATTTCACTGAACCTGACATCGGCCATTACACAAATAACTCCAAGAGGATCTAGTTGTTCACCTGTCAGTTTGCAGACTCATAATGGACAATTTGAATGGTTTGGTTCTGTATCATTGACAAAGTGTCCTATTTTGTTGCACAGCTGTAAACTTCTGTAGAGAAATGTATTGCTGCTTAAGTGAGAATGGGAGTTCAAACATGACTCGTTGTTCCCACTGGTGTTCCTCTGTCATCTGTTTCTTCTGTAGATAACAGGAAGTGGTAAAAACATTTTAAGAGATGGTATGTTCAGTTGCTTATAACTTTCTTGATCTCTGATCTTCTGGACTGAAATACTTTATGCCTTTTCTTTGCCTTGAGTTTAATTTTGTGTAAATTTTTCAGCCCAAGTTCTTCCTCTGTTTTCATAAACAAAACTAGAATAATTGTGCCATTTTTTTATGTCAGTCTCTTCTTTGAAACATTGTAGTGCACCTCTGAACTGGAACATCTATTTGAAATTTGTTAGTGGGCAGCCTCTGACTGAGTTGTATTGTTTTGATTTTACATGAAAATAGGTCAGAATTGAGCCAGTTCTCTTTCTGAAAATTTGTGATCTTGACATGGCAGTGGTTTTTGGTTGGGCTTTTTTTTTTGGTAGTGTTCCCTGGAGACTTGTCTGCACTGTGTGTGTGCTCAGCAGGGTTTTTCTTTGAAATACCTCTGGACTGCAATAAGCTGTTCAGAGCCTGGGAACACAATTGTCCCGAGTTAATTAGGGGGCTGAGGGGGATCTTATGGCTTAAAGCCAGGTGGGAAATCTCTGAGATAGCCCTGGCACATGTCAGCTCCAGAATGGTGCACTCATTCCTCTTTCTTTCCTGTCCCATCAGCTCTGCAATACCTTCAGACTCCTACCAACACCAGTACCCTTGACTGTGACTTTGACAGTTTTAAGACTGTTTTTCAGAGAAGTTGAAGTATCCATGCTGGGGTAAAGTTTGGCTTCTCTTGTATCTGAACAGATTTATTACTTCTGAGCATCACAGGGATGTCACTCATCACACTAATGTGTAACTGTGGTTGTAGTGCTCAGTCACTTCATACAAGTAGGGTATATGCATTAGTTCAGTACTGATTGCTGTGAAAGCCAGAAAAAGCTCCATGGGATCTCTCAGACACCTTAACAGATAAAATCTCAAAAGACTACTGAGACAATGAACCTAAACAGTTTTTTTCTTCAGGAGTTCCAAGCTAGACCAAATGTGGCTGAACTTCTGTAAGGATAACAGAAGGTGTTCCACACAAAGTCCACATTTCCTGAATTTATAAGATGAGCAGATGGTTTTTTTAAAGATAGCAAAAATGTAATTTTTTTGACATTTTTTTCTACAACTACTTCGACTTTGAAGAACTATTTTAGGTAACTACCTAGCCTATGAAATTCAGACCAAATCAGAAAGCTCCTGAAAGTCATTGAATGTGGTCTGATAATGGGAAGCATTAGGTGATGGTAATAAATAAATTATTTTAAAGAAGAAAAAAAGGAAAAAAAATGTTTTCAGAAGCATGTCCCTTTTGTTGGGAAGAAGAATAAGGCCACCAGGTAGGCTGAATTTCTTTGCAGTTTTTGAGGTGGCTAGTTCAGACTTCAAGAAAGATGGCCTTGTGTGTTGACACTGTACAGCTGAAAGTATAGTTTTTAAAATACATTTCCCCTGTAGCAAAATCCATGTCAATTATGTAGACACTTGAAGCTCTGTGAGATAACCCTCACTGAGTTTCATTGCTGTGCTTTCTCTGAACTAGCAGCAGAGCCCCTGTGCGGCGTGAACTCCTTGTGAAGTTAGTACCTGGTGGATCAGGATTTTCTTTTCCATGTTTGTTCAGTATAGGAGTGAACAGACAGATTTTGCTGCAAGATGTTCCAGTCTGGCTGATTATCAGAACTCTTGCGAAGCTAAATCTTCAGATAATGACAGATTTTATGTTACTTACAGGTTAGTTTTGTATGTCTGTGTGCCACTGATGCCAGTGCTACCAGAAATTTGTAGCCTTATGTACACTTGAACACTGGACAGTGTTCCCTGGTTTTCCCCTCCCTCCCCCTGCCTAAGTGGCAGACTCCTGCCAATCTACAGCAGAAGAGTTTGAGATCCGTGTGAAGTTGCACTACTGGTTTTAGTTATTCGGACCCTTCAGCTTTAAATGATGGTTTAAAATGTGCTCGAGCTGTGAGTAATCATGGGTATCTCAAGAAAGTTTCTTAGTTTTCATCTGTGAATGAGAATCTGGAATTCTTATTCTTGTGATCACCACGCATGTTTTCCATCAGGAAGCCCTGATCACTGTGTGACAGTAGCTAGATGTGGAAACTGCCATGTCTCCCAATGACAATTTTATTTTTTTACATCAAGAATCAAATTCTTTTTCATCAAGGAGGATACTTAAGGATCACAGCTTCCTGAAATCATTTAGTGAACAGGTTGTCCCTGTCTTCTTGAAAATATTTATGAAAATAACAGAAAATATCTGGTATTTTAAGTAACCAGTTGAACCATCTTTTTGAAAAAATGAAGATTAATAGTTCTTATATTTTTACATTAATAATTTTTCCTGTTAACAGTGTTACAGTTCCAGGGCCTTCTGAAGTGTAGAGTGCTTTTCTAGATGAGTCTTAGTCTAAAAGCTTCATTTTATCTTTTTGCTGCACAATTATGTCTTTGATTTAATCTTTCATTTAATAAAACGTGTTTCTGAATATAAGGAGATCCTAGGTTAACATTAAGGAGTGGATTTCACAGAGGGGGCTAAACCAGGATTAACAGCTCGCTGCTACTGGTAGACGAGGTTCTTCTCCCTTTCCCTCTTTGCATAAGACCCAGGAGATTCTCCTGCCCTCAGGCTGTCACTTGTCTCTTCTGGCTTCTTTTTCCTAGCTGAAGTTTGTCTTTCTGGTGCTTCCATTAATTAGCTTATGGTGAAAATGGAGGTCAGATGAATGTTGCAACTGATGCAAAGGGATGGGAGGGAAGCAAGAATAACCCTTTTGATAGCAGCGAAGTAATGGTAGATTAGTTATCCTGGACTGTCACACTTAGGGTGTCCTGTCTGTGCCTAAATTCTGTTAATGAGAAACAACCTAGAAAGAACTGTACTCTTCTGTACCTTTAGTGCAAAGGATGGGAAATTATCATCTCAAACTGATATGGTGAAATAGCACCAGTTGCTCCCTTTGTCTCTGTTGCGTCTTGGGATTTGTTTGGTTTTGTGTGTGGCTTTTAGTGCTTGTGGGTTTTTTTTAAAATACCTGCTCTCTGACAAGCTCATCATTTGGTAATCATTGTCTGATTTAGGTTTGCTCAGTTTTATGTGGTGCTGCAGGCTCTTTCTGCATGAAATGTAGTGTCTTAGACCATTACAGAATCCCAGAATGGTAAGGTTGGAAGGGACCACAGTGGGTAATCTGGTCCAACCTCCCTGCTCAAGCAGGGTAAACCATTCATACAACTGAATCTCTGCTTTCATAGATCTGATGAAGGGCAAAAGAGCATTATTAGTTTTATTAGTGGCATGCAGCTGGTAATGCTGTTGTAAAGGTTCATTTTTCTAGCCTGTTCTTTTGCTGTGTCTTCTTGGAGTTCCTGCAGCCTATAACTTATATTTATCCATATGAGATAGGAGCCCTTGGATACTTAGCAGCTTTCCAATACTGAATGAGCTGCAGTGTGTGGGTATTAGAGTGGTATCACAGGTTAGTGAGTTGTCTTTTTAGATAAGCCATTTTCCTATTGATTAATAGGAATGCACATTAGCTAACCAGTGGGTTATTTGTCTGTGACTAGGTCTTGGCACAACAGTCATTAGTGAAAACCAGAGTCAGCTTTTCGATTGGATAGATGACTTCATAAGACAAAGCATTTATATATTTTATTTTCAGAAGAATTTAGGAGCTAACCTAAAACATATATTTTTCTCAAAAAATTCTCATCCTGTGGGGTATCACTTACTTAACATGCACGGGTGATTCTTTGCTAGAATGAGCATTTCATTCAAATAGTTTTGATGTAACTGATAGCATTATGTAAGATCAAGAAGAAAGATGTAGCCACATCTTGACAATCTTACTATTTCATCTTACTATGCAATAACTCCATAAAGATAAGATAGCAACAAAATAATCCAGTTAACACCTCAGTTGTAATGGACTCAGGCAGTAGATGCTCTTAAGAGTGAAGACAGACCTGATTTTCTTATCAATTTTTGTTCAGTGTCTCTAATGCATATTCTAGTCAATCTTACATTTTTGAGCATGTGAAGAGTCAGATTTTTTGCTTGAAACTTCTATGGTACATCCTGATCTTATGTTTTGAATCATGAGCATTCCTGTTTTGCATGGCACAAGGAGAGTGTGGTGTTGGGTGGGTTTGGGCTTTTTTGTTTCATTGTTTTTTTAATTTAAAAACACTAAAGGTTCCCTGATTTGAGTAGAGACCAAGAGAGCCTCTAGATTTACTCATTAGTTGTCTCTGAATACAAATGGAGAGCAGGTGTTGTAAAGGGCTGGATCCTTTACTGTGCTTCCACAGAGAGAAACATTTTTGTTGTTGCTAGAGCAGTAACTCTAAACATGAGAATTTATAATCTCATCAGCCTGAGCTTTTTCTTTTTAAAGATTGCTAATGGATCTTTGTATTGGTACTGTTTAGCATCACTACTAGTTAAAGGAATGTTGCAATTGTTTATATGATGTGTCCAAGTAAAACCAGAGTGGCATGCTCTGCGGCACTTGGGGTGAGTTTAATCTAGTGATACTGCTGGTTTGACTGTCTGGTGGTTCCATTGCAATCTCTTGTTCTCCCAAACACCATAATTCTGCCATAATGCTTACTGATTGAGATGTCTTTCATACTGAGACTGTGTACAAGTACACTTCTAAATTTCCAAGTTTTTAAGATATGGAAATGTTGGTGCTACTGTATGTTGTTGGAATTCTTGACTAGCAAGCTAACACTAAAGCGCCTAAAACATGAAACTTGGCAGAGGCATAGTTAATGTATTTTCTGAATACTTTGCTTTGAAGAAATTTAGTTCTGACTTTTTAATGTTTATACTTATACTATCTTGTACAAAAAAATCTGAAGTATATTGATGTTATATATATTTTATATGTATTCATTTTTGTGTATATATAATTAGACAGTTGTTGGTTCAGTAATATAAGCTCTGCTAACTAACAAAGGGATTTGTTTGTTTTGGACCACTACAGTCCCTTACTCCTAAGAAAGATCTCCCTACCTCAGGGGCTGAGCCTGCAAGGCTAAGACTTTTTCTACTTGAGTTTTAATAATGTGAAAAAAAACAAGGGCAGAATTTCAGAAAGCTTCACATTCACTGAAATTCATAATTCTTAGCAGAGGTCAAAATATGTTTAAAGTGTCTTTTTTACTTTTCTGGAACTCCCACTCAAAGTTCCTCGTGCATCCTACTTCTAGCTAGTTTTCAGAATGTTGGGGATTTTTTTTAACTATTTTTTTTTTTACTGTCTTTAAGTTGCACTGTAATTTGCTATCTGTAAGCTGTCATTGCACGTGCTTTGTATTCCATATACAGAATAACCAGGACAGTCTTAGTTTTGATTTTCTGGCATATTAGTCTGTAATTTTAAAGTTACAGTAACACCTTTAAGTGGATTTTTGGTGGCATTTGAAAACCAAAATTTCAATTCCACTGCAATTTAATAATAGTGTTGATGTTGCATTTGGCTATGCTGCAGTGTGACCCGGCATAGCAAGGCTTGGTGGGTGCTCAGTGGCAGAACTTGCAAGCAAAGAACCACAAAACACAGGTTTTCTTCCGCTAGAAAGTTGCAGAAAAATGTTTGATAGCTCTAACTGGGTATAGTCTAGGATAAAGTTCCTATGGATCAAAGTGAAAACAGCATGAAACAGGCTAGACTTACTGGCAGCCTTCCAGCTGCTTCTCCTTCTTTGCAGGGTTTATGTTCTTTTACCTACCCGGACCCAGCCTAGGGAACCAGGTGCTTGCTGCCAATTAGTCTTGTCAAGACAGCCCAGAGCTTCTCTTGACAAGCCTGACTGCTGACAGCAGCTGTGGGGTAGTCTTGGGCAGGATTTTAACTCCTTGCTTGCCAAAAGCTTTGCAGGTTAAATCCCCTGGTCTCACTCTGCAGTTATTCAAATATGCTTCTATTTTATGAAAGCATATTTTATACAGAAAGTGATCTAGACTTCCAGTGGTGCTGTAGTGATAGAGTTCATGTGCCAAACTTCTGTCATGAAAGAATGTAAGTTGGGAGTTAAGTCGTTATGAAGGTCACTTTATAAGTTTGTGGATGCTATTGGAGCCGTCCATGCCAGCCCACCTTCTCCTTGCTGTAGAGCATAGCTGTAGCTGGATAACACACCAGGCTGCTCCGACAATTTTCTCTCTGGTAGCTTCAAGTTTAGTCTCTCTCCAGTATTGCAGTGGTGCAAGGGAGTTTGTTCAGGTTCCAGGTGATCTGTTAATGTAGTTGAACTACAGTTTACAATTAAATGTTTCATATTTTTGAACACTTCAAGTAATTAATGGTGCTACAAAGACAATCTCATTTTTAATTGTGGAATTTTCCTGGATTTTCTTGTCTTTTACATGTGTGTATGCTGTTGCTAATATCAAGTCCTTTGCTCCAGTAGTATTAGCAATGAACAAAATACACAGGTGCTCTCCATTAAACCTCACTGAGTTTATTTTCATCAGAAATGGCGAATTAATGCTCTGAGCAATCCATAGTGTGAGAGACTTAAATTTTTTAAGTGCGTGTGCCAACATCTAGTCTTCAGTTAACTTTTTTAGTAGCAATTCCTACAAAACCATAGCTTGGGCTGTCGCTCTTCTCAATTGTTGTGGTTCTAGAAAGTGTTGAACTCTTGGGTCCATTTCACTGAAATTTGAAGGAAGGGGGGGGCTACTTTTTATGTCTTGTTAATTACCTGAATAGCAATAATGCTTTTTCCTATGCAGTCGCCATTGTAGATACATCGCTAGAGAAAGACAAGTACAGCTTTGGTTTTGTCAGTTTTACAAGGTGGCAGCTGGCTAGTTTGTATTGGAGAATATAATCTTTTGCTTGGTCAGGTAGAAAGGACACATGGGAAATGTCTGGGTGCATGAGAAGAGCTCTGTGCAAAGGAGATGCCTGTAAGGTGGTGGGGGGCAAGGCTGCAGTGGGGAGAGAGAGGCATTAGGCAGGCTGTTGAGGTTTTGAAAAATGTAGTGAGAAGAAATAGGACTGTTAAACGAATATAAATTGATCTCAGAACAGAACAACTGTGTTTGCAAAATAGGCCATTTGCAATTGAATGAAATGCTCTGTTTACAAAATATCTTAAATTGGATGTTTCTACTGAGCTAGTCAAGGGTGTGGGATGTGATTTGACTCATCTTTTCAACTTTGCTTCCAATTTCCTTTGCTTTTAGTGAGGCATAGCTATTAAGGTACGCTTTTTCTTAACTCAGAACTCCGAAGAATTACATACGAATAACCATCAGATCACTCTTTGTATCAATTTGAGACCTCTTTATATTTTAGAACTTTATAGAGCAGGATAAGCGTCATTAGGTAGAAGCAAATTCTACCCTGCTAGGGGAGAGCTCCCTAAGCTTTTGCAGAGGTCATCAAGAGGGCTGCTGGGTTTAACTTGAATACTGACTGGAACCATTTATTCTGCCCACATGAATTTAAAAAAAAAAGTATATTGGCGGCTTTTGTTTGAGCAGAGTTAAACATAGCAGCAAAACATTATTACAGCGAGTCACCTAGAGTTCTCTTCCACAGCAGGTACTTTGCTAACTTAATGCTTTTTCTTTTATTTTTTTTCAAATGGTAAGATGAAGTTATGAGTTGCCTGATTAGGGTGTAAAGAGGCAACTTAAAGGAAACTGCTTCTGTTTAATGTTGCTTGCGTGGATTTACACATTACAATGAGTGGCCATCAGGATACTGCCTAAATTATTTGAAGGTTTCTTTACTTGGAATGAATATGTACCATTTTCTTGAATTTCCAGAGTTTCTACCATAGAGATCTACCAGCATGTGGAGTTCTTGGTAGATCTGTATAGGGTTATTTCTGCATTAATGTCTGAAACTGATGTTTGCTGTGTGTAGCTCTGTGATCCTCATATGATCAGAAAGACAATCTTTGTTCATGGTGGTTCTGTCATTACCCACTAGACTTGTGCATGTACAGGGAAAGGAGTACTTCAGAAACAGTTGTCTCTATTTTTGGTTCAGTGGTATTCACATTCTGTTCTTCCATTGATGGTTTATCTGCTTCAGGGGTTTTAGATTTTCTGAACAGTATTTTCTAGTCCAATGTGAACACATGTAGCCCTGACATTGTCTTTTTTGAATACCAAAGCCTAGTAAAGGGCTACAAGGACATAGTCCACTGTTCAAAATGTCTTGGAACAGTATTTTTGAACTGAAGTTACCAACACATAGCTGCTTGGAAAGAAACTGGCAGAACAGTAGCTATCCTGCATTTTGCTCATTGTGAATCTATACCAAGGAGGGGGTGGAGATTACTTCTTACTTCGGGTTGGAACAATGGCAAAATATCATTATTTTTCTTTGATTGGACAGTCTGCCAGCTTAAGTCCTTGAAACTTGTAGCATTCCTTGTGTTTTAGCAGTTTCAAGCCATCAAGCCAACTCAGCATTTTGTTTTTGGAATAAGGGTTTTCAGTGGCTTGAACGTTCAATGCAAATGTTCAAAGCAGCAGCTTAAATAGTCTTAATCTCTCTCTTTGCAGCCAGAGCCCCCCAGTTGATTAATATATAGGCTTCAAATGGAGATTTCTCTTCAAAGTAGCCGTCCAAGGGTTTAATAACTTCAGCAGAACTAACTAGTGCTGCTGTGGAAGGAAGCAGCCTTGCCCTGGCTGCTGTTTCCTCCTTCCTCATCCGTTCCTTCTGTATGTTAACTTGAATGTTTATACAGAAGTCATAAACCAGATGGAGTAAATGATTGAGACTTTTTCTGAGAATTCATTTTAGTCTGGATCAGATCCTTGAGCTGGTTGACTGAGCAGCCATATGGTGTACAGACCACCTCCTGCACCAGCACAGGTGGCCAGGAAGAGGCTGATGCCATTTCTTCTGGTTGCAGTGCTGACTTAGGCCAATTTTGTGTTGTTGGAATTGCAGCTTGGTGTCCTTTACCTCTTCTCAGCAGGTTTGACTTTTGGTTCGGGGGTTCAGACCTTCAAATTTGTCTTGCTGTGCAACTGCACTTCCAGTTTATCAAAGCCTATTAGGAAGAAAACAGTTGTACTTTATCCTAATAGGGCTTTCATGAGCACTTGAGACTATTGGCCCCTTTATCTTGTCTAGTTAAAAAAATAGAAACCACCTCTTCCAGCCCTCTAAATCAGTTTTTTGAGCTGTCTGCAGTGAGCACATTTTTGTGTGTGTAGAAAAATATATATTTCCACTTGAGCCAACATATTCCTTTTTTTTAAAGAAATGTTATCTCTAGTATTACAGTAGTAATTCATTATTTCTGGAATATGTATTGGAAGGGAGGAAATTGCTTTGTAATCCTTAGTATTGACCTTTCTTCCTTCCTTGAGTGGGTTACTTGAAATGGTAGGGGTTTGCCAGCTTTATTCATTTTGACCGAATAAGGTTGAGGAGTGCTGATGTGAGCAGCTCTGTTAGTGCATCCCTAGGAACAGGAGCCTGTCGTGGACATTTGGCAGTGTGCAAATAAACAGTGACCTCTTCAGCAAGCATCCCTTAATGGAAGCAAAATCTTTAATAACACAATCTCGTCACTCTTAAGTGAACAATTTTAAAGTAAGGGACGATACAAATAGAAGTATAGTCTTCCTCCAATCACTTTGCTTCTGCCTTCATGGTCCATGGTGGTGTGTACCAGTGTCACAGAATGTTGGCCTGTTTGCCTGCTAGCCTTGAACTAAACTTGTGCAAGGAGCAGAGATATTTTTCTGTCTCCTCTCTTTTCTGTCTCCTTTCAGGGTATTGATTTTTGAAGAACCGTCTGGTTTTGTTTTCCTTCAATGTTTTGACCTTGTTATCTTTTAATGTTTTGAAGCTATCATCTTATGAAAACACCAAAACAAATAATCTTGAAGATTCTTGTTCGTGACATAATCATAGTATACCTGCTTTGTAAGGTGTCATACTTTGGGCAGTGTATCATCTTTTGTGAAGATGGTACATTTTTAGGAGTTAATATTTTGAATATAACATACCACATGGACTAATTTTTAAATTAGGTAAGCTGTGAGAGTGAAATGAGTGTATTATATCACAGCACCAAGCCTGACGAGTTCCAGAAGTGTTTGGACAATGCTCTCAGGCACATGTTGTGATTCTTGGGGCTGTCCTGTGCAGGGCCAGGAGTTGGACTTCATGATCCTTGTGGGTCCCCTTCCAACTCAGGATATACTGTGACTCTGTGATTCTGTTATGGAAAGCACGACCTCGACTTTGACTACTCTTTTTAGGCAGTAACAGGCAAAAACTCCAGATAGATCTTGTGACACTTCTGGAAAGAGTCTTGAGTTTTCACAGTAATCCAATAATATATGGTATTTTAGGACTACAGACACGTTGTAGCTGTTTGCTTTATCATATTGCACAAATGGTTTTCCTAACTCTCTTTGTGGTTTCATCATTTGTGCACTCAGAATACTTGAAGACTACACTCATGCAAACTTCATGGCTTTGAATGTCTCTAAACTTACTGCAGATGGGAATATAGTGCTAAGATACCACTGTTCATTGCTTCTGAAGTCCCTGTAGAGTGCTTATTACCTCTTATTTTTTAAGACAACTAATGCCAGTTTAAAGTAGGCAGGAATAATTTTTAGTTGAAAAGAGATTGTTTCAGGAACATTACTAGAACTTTTATTTTTCTTAGAAAAATGATTAAAATAATTTTTTCTTAGGAAATCTACAAATTGTTGAATTCACTTTGTGGATTTTGGTGGAATGAAATTTATTTCCTTTTTAGGTTAGAATAACTATTGGCAGTGCTTCTTTGTACAACTGGGATGGCTTTAGGACCAGTTCAGAAGCAATTGTGTTTTGTCAAGCTTAGTGCTGCCACAAGAAATCTGTGAAACCACACATCTGTTGCACATTGATTTAAACTAATTTAAAATTATTAGATTGAATATGAAATACTTTACCTATGACTGAAGTTTAAATCTAACACAAGGTTGAGAGGTTTGACTGAGACAGTCGTCCATAATCAAGGTGCTGTTTTCCATTAGGAAAGGCTGGTTCCCAAAGCAACCACTCCCTCTTGGAGCCACAGGGGCAGATTTTCTAGGCTGTGTCAGCTGGATAGCAATGGTGATGTGATAGATAGGTGCTGCATTGACTGCTCACATTTCTGACCAGAACTGAGGAAGGATGGTGGTATATAACACTAATACCATTAAGCATGACACTTCCAGGTAAGCATCCATGTGGGGTTTTTTGTATTTTTAATGAGGTAGAATGGTGAGCATGCAGCTCCTTTGCCACCTGTACCCAGTAAAACAACATCACTGGTTTTATTTGGAATGCAGGTCTCTTCAGAGGCCTGAGTGGCCTAGTGTCTTAAGTAGGGCTTTGTTGAAAACTGGATAGCCCTTATTCTAGTTACTTTCCCTTCCATTTGCTCTATTTAGGCCTTGCTCTCAACCAGTTATAGTAGATTTTACTTGTGTCTTGTGTTTGTAGGCTTGCTAGGAACAGAAAAAAAGAAATGAGAGTAAATGTTAAAGTTGCAAAAGAACTGTACTTTTGCTTTAATCTTCATTTTGTACAAAGATTTTGTACTTGTAACTGTTGCTCTCTGAAAAGGTTACTTTTATGGAATCTTTCAATAGCAGTAATGTGGCCTAATTTTAAAAATGTTTCAGTGATTTTAGTGCTTCCAGAGGTGAATGGAAACTAATAATATTTGTACTTTTCTGACACTGCTCTGGAGTTTCTGCCTAGGAATACTAACTTATAAAATTCACTTAGTGATTGCTCAACCCCATCGCTTTTTTTTCTAGTACATATGCATTATGTGAATATTTTTCTTTCTGTTCTGCATGTAAAGCTTTAACATAAGTTCCCAATGTTTTCTGTTGATTCTTACTGCTCTCCTGGGCTTGGTTCTAGCATGAAGAAGCAAACTATTCTCCTCTGTTCTGTTACTGTTAGATGTCTGACAGTGGTGTGAACATGCTAAATCCCTCAGCTCTTCTTGGATTTCTGAAAAACAATGATGATTATTTCAGGGAAGTGCTGACCTGCTCTTTTAATAAAGAACTTCTCTTGCATTCCACTTTCCCATTTTTAGAATCATGGTTCATATTGCTCTTGCTTCACAATCATATAACATCCTTGTGGCAAGTACAGCAGTTGCTTACCTGGAAAAGTAATATTAGAAAAGTGTGTATTTTTAGCTGCCTTTTGATGTGATGTGGCAGCTGGAAACAAGGAAGAGAGACAGTAGGAGGTGATCTGACAGCACTGCCAACCACAGCTTGGGAACCACTGCTTTGGACTTGAGACCCCCATGTGGGGAAACCATTTCACAGGCCTGAGTATGCCCATTGTGCCTGGCACTTCAATGATCCAGATGCTGTGGCTTTGCTCTTGGTTATCAAATGTTTTATTTGAGGGTCCTCCCCATGACTCTATTTCACAAATGTTGTTAATGAATACAAAAAAAGTTCTGTGAAGCTTTGTGTTTGTTAATATGCATTAAAAATATATAGTGAACAGGCAGTTCCATGCCCACATTTCAGGTATAAATAAAGTACCCTTTGATATTTGTGACTAATAGTAAATATCTAAATTAAAAAAAATTCTAACAACTAACAAAATTTCTCTTTCTTCCTTTGTAGTAACCATGTCTACAACTCAGAGAAGGCATGTAGCAAGTTCATGGTGAGGTGTATACTTGAGACAAGACACAGTGACTCATATGCTTTTCTGGGTAAGAAGTGTATCTATATTCTCTTGAGTGTGAAAAAAGTACTTAACCTTTTAAATTTAACTTTAACTTTTGAAAATTAGTCTGTCAAGCCAGTATGGTGGTGGTTTTGTCAGTGGAGGGTTTTGTTGTTTTTTTTAATTTTATTTTATTTTATTTGTTCTTGAAACTTTCTGGGAACATGTAGAGAACTTTCCACCCGTCAAACAGTCTTAAGACATTTTAGACTAATAGTGCAAAGGAAGAGCAATAAAGAGCAATTCTAGAATAAAAGACGTTGCCAAATAGTATGTGTTTGGTTAGAAAAGTTACTCCAGTTCGTTGTCACAAAGATGTGTACTGTTTCTAGCCTGATTTGCCAAGGGACTGGAGTTTATATACTCTCATTCCTTTCCCTTCCCAAAAATTTTAAACATCTGTCTGATGAGGAAGAAAGAAAAAATGTACAACATGAGGAAAAACTGTAGAAGTCCACCTTATATATACTGTGTTGACAGACTGGCAGCCAGCAAACATGTGCTCTGCAGTGGTCAGCACGGATATTCTGAGACACCACAACACCTATGGTTGTTGCCACGGCAGGATATGTGTTTGAATGGTTCCTACAAATCTGTATGTGATCTGACTTATTGGTTCTGCTGCTCTTCAACTCCCCCAGTCCCTCAGTTTGATCCAGACAACTCCAGAAACAACCCCAAATTTAGGAATTATTATTTTTTTTAATCGGGAAGACATTCCTTGCTGATTTGCTTACACAGTATGAAACTCTGTAGCATCTTCTATGTGTAACATTGCTCTGCAAGTGTCTCCCTCCTTAGTAACTGCTTGGGTGCTGTGCAGGTTGTCATTAGCACAGTGTTCTAAGTAACTTGCAGCAGTAATCTCCAAAGACTATTTAGGGCTGGATCTCCCCGCTTCCCCCTCACCTTCCTCATCTGCACTAAATTCGTAAGGTCTCATTTAAAGCAGTTGGACGTGGATACCTCCCTTGCTGGGTTTGCTGGATCATAAGATGACGGGGTGAGGAAGAAAACTTTTGCTTTCTGATCCTGTAACAGTCAGGTGTTTCACTTTCATTCTGCTTTCATGTTTCTCATGTAAATGATGCCTCTGACTCTTCCCCAGTTTTAGTAGATTCTTCTGTAAAGTCGTGGGCTTACAGCTGTGTTTCTACCTTAAGGGACTTCTAGGCTGGACTGCTAGAGTATTGCTTACTTGTTGATCATCCACTTTATTTCACGAGCCCTAGTGCATTCAAGCACTGCTTTGGATCCCTTTCTAGTTGTGAACAGAAAAGAATTGCAGCAACAGAGGAGTTTTGCTTCAAAATAATGTTTCCAAAGAACGGAGCAGTTTCCAGAGAGAGTTAAATTAGATGAGATGACATGTTTTAGTCCTTTACTTTTAGCACTTCTGTCAGAACTTAATTAGATCTAATTTAGCTTGGCATTGCCTGACTTTATTTAGTACAGAATTAGCCTGTTTCTCTCTGTCCTAGGGCAGTCCTGTGTTTTTGGCAGTCTTGTTCCAATTATTAAACTGTTTCTGAAGATGTAGTTTCAGAATATATACTGCTAATGTTTTTATCTTTTTACTGTATCTTCATGATTCACTGTCATGTTTCTGCTGTGGACCTGCTTTCTTTTTAGGTGTTCTTACTAAAGACAGAAAAGCTCCTTGGGCTCTTTCATTCATTTATATCTTAAGTAATAAAGCCAGACTGTTGGGTGGTTGGTTGGTTTTTTTTTCATTTGTCTCAAATGGCTTATATTAATGTGTCAGAGACCTCATAATTCTAAAATTGTCTTTTGGTGATTGCCTCATCTAAGAATGATAAATTCTTTTTCCCCCCCTAAATTTCTTTTTTTGTGCTATTTGTTTTTAAACTTGTCAAGTTATAGCTGGAAATTTATCTGACCTGCAGCTGAAGCTTTTGCTTTTAGATGACATATCTGAACATTTGCAGTGCACTTGTTGGATTTCAATAACTGCTGTCATAGTTTGGAGTGACTTGAACAGTTCCTATTTAGGATTTGTTTTACTGCTGCTTATTGGAAGCTTATCAGGCAGTCATAGCTTACATATGACTTACAAATTCTTCCTGAAAGGAGGAATTTTAGACTGTATTTCCTGTCCATCAACATATGGATACAACTATGCAGACCCGCCTACAGAAAAATGGGAGGGCTTGCTTGTAAATAAAATGTTTGTAATTTCCCAAAAATTTTCTTCATAGTGATTTTTC
Source organism: Pseudopipra pipra (assembly GCF_036250125.1). Lineage (NCBI taxonomy): Eukaryota > Metazoa > Chordata > Aves > Passeriformes > Pipridae > Pseudopipra > Pseudopipra pipra. The sequence goes on from NC_087551.1 coordinate 28,013,928, forward strand.
TAAATATCAGAGTGGTGTAATGCATGTTGCTTCCACATAACCCTACAAAGACTAAGGCACTTTTTCAAATGCACTGTGTTCAGTTAAGTCATCTTGTGTCTTAATTGACAGCAACTTAATTGATAACTGAAGATGTATCCTCATGTTTTTAATTTATATTTTTATTTCAATATTTCTTCTCCTCTTGAATTTAGATAACATAATCCATGGATAAAGTGGGAAAGATGTGGAACAATTTCAAATACAGGTGCCAGAACCTCTTTAGTCATGAGGGTGGAAGCCAAAATGAAAATATAATTGTGAACTCCAGTAATTGCTCATCTGCTAAAGAGAAAGCTATCCAGGTAACTGATTTGACTCAACAACAACCACCCAGCAGCCCTTTGAGAGAAAACATTGCTTTGCAATTAGGTTTAAGTCCTTCAAAGACTTCAGCAAGGCGGAACCAAAACTGTGTCACAGAAATTCCTCAGATTGTTGAAATAAGCATTGAGAAAGAGAATGACTCGTGTGTCACCACGGGAGCCAGGCTTGCTCGAAGGGACTCTTATTCTCGACATGCTCCCTGGGGTGGGAAGAAGAAGCATTCCTGCTCTACCAAAACCCAGAGCTCCTTGGATACTGAAAAAAGATTTGGTAGAACACGAGGTGGCTTGCAGAGGAGAGAGAGGAGGTACGGGGTGAGCTCAGTCCATGATATGGATGCAGTATCCAGCAGGACAGTCGGTAGCCGTTCTCTGCGACAGCGTCTACAAGATACTGTTGGGCTGTGCTTTCCCATGAGAACTTACAGCAAACAGTCCAAACCTCTGTTTTCTAACAAAAGAAAGATCCATCTCTCTGAACTAATGCTTGAGAAATGCCCTTTTCCTGCAGGCTCCGATCTGGCTCAGAAGTGGCATCTGATTAAACAACACACAGCGCCTGTGAGTCCTCATTCAACTTTCTTTGACACATTTGATCCTTCCTTGGTTTCCACAGAAGATGAAGAAGATAGGCTCAGAGAGAGACGTAGACTTAGTATTGAAGAAGGGGTTGATCCCCCTCCCAATGCCCAAATACATACTTTTGAAGCTACAGCACAGGTTAATCCATTGTATAAACTGGGACCAAAGTTAGCCCCTGGTATGACTGAGCTGACTGGGGACAAAACCATAACACCTCCAGGGAACTGTGACTCCGAAGAGGACACAACAACGCTTTGCCTGCAGTCACGGAGGCAGAAGCAGCGTCAAATGTCTGGAGAGAGCCACGGCCATATCAGCAGGCAGGGGGCTTGGAAAGTGCACACTCAGATCGATTACATCCACTGCCTCGTGCCAGACCTACTTCAGATTACAGGTAACCCGTGTTACTGGGGGGTGATGGACCGCTATGAAGCAGAAGCACTTCTGGAGGGTAAACCCGAAGGCACTTTTTTGCTCAGGGATTCTGCGCAGGAGGACTACCTCTTCTCCGTGAGCTTCCGTCGCTACAACCGCTCGCTGCACGCACGCATTGAGCAGTGGAATCACAACTTTAGTTTCGATGCCCACGATCCCTGTGTGTTTCACTCCTCCACTGTTACAGGGCTTCTGGAGCACTACAAAGACCCCAGCTCTTGCATGTTCTTTGAACCATTACTTACTGTATCTCTGAACAGGACCTTCCCCTTTAGTCTGCAGTATATCTGCCGGGCAGTAATCTGCAGGTGCACTACGTATGATGGGATTGATGACCTTCCTCTACCCTCAATGTTGCAAGACTTTCTAAAGGAGTATCACTATAAACAAAAAGTCAGGGTGCGATGGCTGGAGCGGGAACCTATAAAAACAAAGTAAATGGAAATCAAAATAAGCTTCTGGAATATGCTTTTTTTTGTGTATTACAGTTTAACTGCAGCGAGCGCACCGACGACGTCTAGCTTTTCTGCAATATCCTATTTAAGCTAAGTGTTAGTATCCTGTCAGATGCTGCCTGCTGTTAATCAAACTAAGTTGTGATGCCTCTTGGAAACAATAAGCAGACAAATTCTGCACGTTTTTCATTAAGGCGTAATGAAACTATTTTTGCTAATTTCTAAATATTTTTTTTCCCTTTTATAGCTGTAGTAATTGGATGAAGAAACTATGAGGCATTTTCCATGGGGCATTCACGTAATGCTAATAAAGAAAGGCTTTATCAGAGGAGCATTTTTGCTAATATTTGAAGTATTTTTTTAAAATTCTCTTCCTGAAAAACGTTCCACTACTCTAAGTACTAATTTAGCTCACAAACAAGTTTCCAAATACTAGTGAATATCTTCTTTTAATGAAGAGCAATTCATTAGAAGCAGTCCATTAAGAGTTAATGGTTCTTTGATGCTAACAGATGAATCATGCTTTTCACAGTGTATAAGGTTTCCTAATCATTGAAACTTGAATATGCCTGCTCAGTACTGTAATTCTATTATAAACACTTGGAGATTTAAGTGGCATTGTTAGCAAAAGTAATACTGTCTTGGACAGTTAAAAATACCTTCCAGTGTGAATTGCTGCTTCAGTGGCAGGACACAGGATTAGATTATTGCCATAAAACATAAGGTTGTGGGTTTTTTATAAAAAGAACTTGGTGGCCTCACTGCTAGTAACTTACAATGGAAGGTAATAGTGACAAGAAAAAAATTTTATTATTTAAAGTTGACTGATATTTTTATGGAGAACATGACAAGTGGTTGAATTATTATAATCAGAGTACAAAATCTGACATATCTGAAACAAATGTCAGGTTTCAAAGGTACTGTTACACTTTATTTGTAAATATATTTCCATTTGCGCTTTTAAAAATGTTTTAAAGTAATATGCACTGATTATAGTTTCAACAGATTACTTAGAAACAAGATTCTAACTTCTGTTTGCTTATTTAATTGGAGATAGAACTTAAAGTAGTTCTGTCTTTAGACATTTTGCACTAAAATTTTGTTGGAATGCCCTGACCCCTGTTTAATGTTTTGTACCAATTGAGTGCTCCCTAGTTTCTTTACCAGCTGCTACAGTATGTTATTTCTTACTTCTCTAGGGCAGTGACCTGTGTGAGGTAGGGAACATTTTGGCTGCAAGTACAATAAACGTTACTCTTGTATGCTACACTAACCCTTCTATTGATGAATTTTTCTGCTTGCTGTGCCTTGTTCTGGCTCTTTGTGCTAATAAAGTACAGTATGTTCAGTGTTATACTTGTATATCTGCTCTGTTTTTATATATTCACGTAACTTGTAGCAGTTAACTGAATTTTTAATAGGCTTTTCTTAGTACTTAGTATAGGTAATGCACAAGCACTGTGCAGTTGAATATTGGTTGGTCAGCACACCGTATTCCTGGTTTTTGTTACAGAAACTTGACAGTGTACACCACTGAATAACGTTTCTGTAGTCACTGCAAAGTAGTGGACTTGTCTGCAGGCATAGAGCATTTTACAGGTTTTTGTAATGTAAAGGATAAATGTTAAGCAAAAAGTGTTCTAAAACATAATTGATCCCCTGTAATGATTGCTGAAGGTGTTTCAGCTTGTTATATAGCTAACTGCTAAGGTTAATATTTTGATACTCCCCACTGAGCAAGGAATGCTTATTCCTGTTAATTGACAGTACAGCAGTGGCATTTGTTCACTTTTAGGCTATTTTATTAAATAGATGTACACGCAAACTGGCCAAATGTCCTGTTTTTACCAAAGAATACTGTCAATTTATGTTGGGGTATTTTTTTAGTAAAAAAAACTCAAGAGTGGAGAGGTGCAATTTTTGTTCTATCAAATATTTATCCCAAGCTATGATAAACCAAAGTATTTGACAACTTCATCTAAACTTAAGTAATGTACACGTTTATGTTGGTAGAGCTTAAAACTTTTACATCAATGGTGTCGTCATTTTTCCTGAACTCACAATGCACCTGAAGAGGAATGATTTAAATAATTTTGTAATGACTGGAACAGCACTACATGAAAGCTCGTACTGCGAGGGGTTAATCTGAAGCACCCAGAAAGCACTTTAAAACATGTGTTTATATGCTTGTGGAAAATTTGTGATCCCGTTATGCATTCTTTGTAGTAGATTATCTTCTTTCGTGTGTTAAAAGACTTCCACTGTTAAAATGGAACTTTGTTTAGAATATGTAAATACTAAGTTTATGTAATTATGTGTACAACTGTGCTAATGGTCTCTTAAGTTTTGAATTGTATGTGTGTCATTGGATATGCAACTCCTGGTTTAAAATCTGCTCTAAGCATAAAAAGAGGAAAAAGTCACCAGCATGAAATTGCACCTAAGTGTACCTTCACTGTGTCGTTCTCACTGTTCCCTCAGTCAGATCTGAATGCCAGATGAGTTTACTTAAAATCTTGCTTTCAATAGTATCATACAGTCAGCCTGCAACCAAGCTTTGTCCCGGTGTAGGGACCTGTTTTTTGTTTACACCTGTTGCAGTTGCTTGTCATAAACTAGCTGTGACGTTGTCAATGTGGTCAGGAATACACATTCGTTTAATTTTTTATCATGTGGTGGAATCCTTGGAGAAAAAAAAATAAAAACCCCAAACCCTTATCTCAGAAAGTTTGCTCTTGCCTTTGTGTAAATAATCTTTACGGAGAGATTTAGTGTTCCCTTAAAACACACACAAAAGGAACGGTCTATTTCTCTACAGCTTTTTTAAAGCTTTGCTTCACTGAAATATACAGAATAATTTGCTGATGTGGTTATGCTAAAATGAATCACTTTAAATTATGCTGGACTTGAGTGTTGACTACTCAAGTTGCAGTGTATTTCTGAATGAATGCATTTTCAGTTCTAAAGGCACTAACATGCTAGTGTGGGGAGAATGCAAATAATTGATTTCTCCGTTTCTGTTTGACCTTCTGGTTTGGTTTAGAAAATCTTCCATGTGTCTTCTTACAGATGAGCACAGAGCACAGATTTTTTTTCTTAATTTAACAGTAGGATTTAGTGCAATAAGGTACACTTGTATTATTCTCATCTAATTTGGTTACATGACAGATGCCTGAGTTTTTGAGCCTCAGTCTTGTAAAGTGTTCTTTTGAGGTGATTCTCATTTCTGCAGAAAGGGCTATAGGAAGAGTCTACTCTGTAGGAGGATTTTGTGAGAAATCTTACACAGATATTTTATGTCCCCATGGAATTGGAGAAAAGAAAATATACTATATTTTGAGTGTATAGGAGGGTCTGTGAATCAGTTTTAAAGGCATAACTCTTGAAAATACTCTCAAGGCAAGTAGATACTTGTCCAGCTAATTTACTTGTCAGAAAGGAACTTCTGAAGAAAATAAGTTGCAAATCCATGTTTTGCATTTATCTACTTTTAAATTTTATGCGTATTTGGAGGCTTGTTGCTTACGAAATTAGTCTTTAAATCAGAAGCATAGTCTTTGAAAGACGTCTGTGTATCCACAGTGTTTGATAAGATGAAGTCAAGCCTCTTACATGTCAGTCACTCAAATCCTGAAGTCCATATTTAACTTTAAAGTTTTGCACTACTTAGAAATTCAGGATCTTTCCTTGTTTCTGTGATACAAAAACTGTTTACTTTAGTATCCTTGTGGAAGCCAAAATATTTGCAGAATGCTATAAAGTTTGTCTCTGCTGCAGAGTTGCATGTAAGACAGAAGCTGTCATGTCAGAAGTACCAGAGGGATGTACCTGCAGGTATTTTTTTTTCAAAGCTATCTTGAAATACAGTATTTATTGGAAAAATATGAACTGAATCTTAGTTGATTCTTTCTAAAATAGCAATGTCTCTCCTTTTAAAACCATTCACATTTAAAATTATGAAAGCGCTTTTTGAGCCTCATTTTCCTAAACTGTTGTTGTGAAATGAGCACATGTGCTGAACCTTAGTCTGCAGGAATCTAGCACATATATATTTATATGTTAATAAGATGCCTCTTAGCAGGTTTTCATTCATGGTCTTTTTTGAAGCTACTGAAGTACACCAATATGGTGAGCACTAATATATTGGAATTCTAAAAATTCTTTCACAGTTTCCTCTCTGTGCATGGCATGCTTTGCAAATAAAAGGACTATTTTATTTGTATCTTCATCTATATTTATGTATTATGACTAGTTGATTGGTGTGCGTTTTCCTGCTGTTGTTATGCTTGCTAAACAGTCATCTCTGAACTGTGACCAAGGGAGATTTTTCATCATTATTTTTTTAAAAATAGACAGAAATCAAATTAGTTGGCTTTTAAAGTGTTAACTCCTATGGAGCATGGTATAAGACTGCTAATTGCACTCCCTTTTTGCAATATCAATGTACAGAGAATCATTTACTTGACCATGGGGTGTGTCTGCCAAATGCATTTGACTTAACGTCTGAATTCTAAGCTTTATTTTTTGTAATTGAAAATGCTACTGATGAGGGCTTTGAAAAGAAAAAGGCTTGATGTTTTTATGCCAGTATACATTAAAGTAAATGTTTTGCAATGAGGTAAGGATCTCTTGAAGATGCTTTTTAGAAATTTCCCCCCTCTCACTGTATCTTAAATCAAGACTCTTTAAAAAAGAAAAAAGCCAAACAACCTCTTGATGACTTTAACCTTACAATCATTTCAAGACTGAAAAGAAATCTGGTGCTTTTACTTAATTTGCTTGCATGTTGCCAGACTGATTTAAGAGCAGTTGTTTCAAGAAGCAAATTAAATCTGTAATTTCAAGGAAGCATTGCCATTTCTTATTTTTATAAAATATTCAATTTACAAAAATTGTGTATCAACAGGATGTTAACCTGATACTGTATTTATTGTTATCAAGGTAACTATTGTGTGTATGCTTTTCAAGCTGAGTAAGTGTTCACTTTGTAAATTTGCATTAAGGCTACAGCTGTTACCAGCTGGGTTCTCTAGGGCCAACACAATGTATTTATGAGCTGAAGCTCCCGGTGCTTGACCCTTTTTTGTCTTCAGTAGGAAGAAAAGTATGTAACTCTGCGATATAGCTCGTTTTACAGATTTCCATGTTAAGCATACAGCTACACTGACAAGCAGAAACATATCTGAACTTGCTTGTCTGGAGTAAAGCAACCTCTCTGACTTCTCAGCAGGAGCTGTAACTTGGTGGCACGTTGGCAAAGAGGAAGCAGAATTAGGTTTTGTTCTTCTCTGAGCAGCTGTTAAACTGAACACAGTGTGTGCTTCCTGTGCGATAAGGTATGTCAACTTCTTAGAGCCATGGCAGTTTTAATAGCGTCTGGAAGATACAGAAGCACTTGGCTGCTTTGTCACTTCTTGCTTTCATACTTGTGGTTTTGCAAAAGCTTGAAGAGATGTATTTATTAAAGTTGAATCTATGTAGTCACCAACTGTATAAGCACTGCTTTGTAATATCTTTACAGAGATTGCAAATTCCTACGGCAAGTATATTTAAACTGTTTTGGGAAAATGAATAATGACACTGTGGGCACAAATTAATTCAGATTGCACTAAACTTTCTTACCAGAAGCCTTCATTCTTCCAGAGAACTATGCGATCCCTGCACAGAAACTGTAGCTTTGGTGGTGCGCTCTTTGGTAGGTGGCCAAAAAAGCAGCATCCAGACGGTCCCTGGACCTTTTCCGACATTCCAGTTGCAGGGGCCCTGGCAGGCCCGCTGGGCACTCGAGGAGTAGGCTGGCAAGCACACCATGCCGAGCGTCACCCGATGCCAGCACCTTGTATAACTGTGCTGGTTTAGGTCTCCCTAGCCTAGATGTTCTTTAATTCGCTGCAGCTTAAATGTTTCTCCACCCTGCCTAATTTGTCTTTGTTATTTGGTTGCCAAACTGTCTTGCATCTTAATAGAGTAAGAAAATAATGTGATTTATGGCTACCCAACCAGTGTATTAAGTAATAGATGGCTCTGTCTTAATAAACGGGGTATAAACTGCCATATTGTTTTCTTTTTATATTTGTTTGGGAGCAAAAAAGTTGTGGGTTTAATGAGTTTATTTTAAGTCTATACTGTAAATACACAGTTTTACAAATATTTTTTTGTACATGTCAAAGCGGTAAGTTGTTAAAGTAATCATTAACACATGTTTGTTCCAGTCCATTTCTGTTGCATCTAAAATACTTTGGACAAGAGATCCACAGACTGACAGTTAATGCCTCTAGAAGTTTTATCTCACTGTGAAATTCCATCAAGCTCTGAATTTAGCAAGTTTTCACTTAAATCTCAAGTGTTTTTCTCCTGAGTTTTGGGTTAAAGATGTGTTTTTCTGACATAAACGTGTCTGTTAGAGCACAGCCCCCCTGAGCACAAACTAAGGAACAGATGTAGATGTCATCCCATAAACTGGGAGTGTTTCTCTTCTGTGCCTGATGGGAGCTGCTCTGAAAGCAAATTAGTGCAAACTCTATAGATAATTATGAAAACTGAGCAAAATGCTGCTGGTGAGGAGTTATAGCTGGGCACAGCAACAAACGTGTGACAAGCCGAAGAAGTATCGTGGGCTGCTATGTAGAACTATTTCAGGCTTCTTAATTTGTTAATTATATATATATTCTAGACCACTGCTCCTAAAAATACATTTAGTCTAGGCTCCATTGAAGTATTTATCTCTCATCAGTAGTGAACTAATAGAAAATGAAAACCCTGAAAACAAACTTGAGTTTTGGCTGTTTTATATAGAGATTGCCTCTCTAGCTTTAGCTTCATTGAAACATGCAGAAGCCTAAGTGCCTTAAATTCAGCTGAAATAAATCCATAATTGATTAATAAATAAAAGTAATGGACATTGACTTTCCTATTATGGTGGTGAGTTTGAAATATGAAGTGCAAGTACTGTTAAATTTATAGCAGATATGCTTAATCATGTAATAGTATGATGGTTTTATTGTTTAGGTAAAGAAGATACAGGCACAGTAATATTTCAAAAAGGTTTCAAAACACCAGGTGATCTGAAGCTTCTGTGTCACTTTCCTAGGGAGGGAATTTTAGTATTCTATCTCAGAAAACTCTTGTATTGTAACTGTGCAGGTATTTAGAATAGAACATGTTGGTATAGAGAATAAATATACAACCTACCTGTGAGACTGTTCTCACATTGCTCTCCCGTCAGGTGTCCTGGGGCATCTGGGAAGTCAAGGTTGTAAACCTTCAGGAGGGGTTTCACAGTCTCTCCTTAGAACTTACAAAAATGGATAAAAGTTGTTATTTATAGTATCTCTAATCTTCAGAATAGCATTAGTTGTCGCTCTCATCTGTTAAATTACTAGGAATATGTAAATTCATTGCAGTTTCAAGCGTGAGACACAGACTTCATAAGAAGGTCACAAAGAGCTGCATGGAATCAGACTTGCTAGTTGTGGGGTAAGTTGGATGCGTTGCTGCTCGCTACCTTGCGTTTCCCTTTAGTGAAAAAAAGAATAATGCTACTTGGTTCATCTGTGAAATACTTTGTGCTCTAGCGATGAGCAGCACATGTCTAACATCCTTCCTTCAATGAGCAGTAAGACCTGAGGTAGGTATGTGTCCACCCCCAGTATTTCTGTTTCGGTGTTTTTGCTCAAGGAATGACTGACACGATATATATGATGCACAGGTATGTAGTGGCATGGCACTGACTGCCACACGCCCCTTATTTCCTAACGCAGCCCTCTGTCAAGTCATAGTTTGGGGTTTCCCCACATAAAGCATTGTTTGCTCTTTACAAGCTCTATTGTGGAGACACTGTTTTTTGGCTCCTTGCTTTTGTCATTTTATTTTTTGTAGCCAATCTGATAAGGCTGATAAACCTGCAAGCAGTGTGTGAGAAGAATTTCCTGGCATGAGCCGATGAATTGTTGAGATTGTTATCATTCTGTACTACAGAAGCACACTGTTTTATTTATACACTGTTTATCTTCAGTTTCATTATGTGCCAAGAAGAAAAAAGACAGACTTTTCCTTCAAGTGGTGGCTTGTGTGACCATTCAGACTACGAGCATGGGGACACCCTGATACTTAAGCCAAATACTTTTTTGCCCTAGCACTATTGGTAAGGGTACTCTCCTTCCCTCCCCTCCTGCCTGGTGCACGTGGTGTATACTCATGGTTGGAGGACGCTTTCACGCTTGTTCTTCTAACTGTCCACTTGAGCCACGGATATCCAGTTTTTCTTTTTAGCTGCAGATTTGCTTTCCTGACTTTCTGTGAATGGCTTTGCATAAGGGCTGTGGCTTTCTGTGGCTCTGAGCTGTTCCAGATGTGTTGGAGCCAGCACTGACCATCAGATGAGTACTGCCAGTGTTTATGCTGTTCAGGAAAAAGCCAGTGGGAAGCATTTTGTGAGAAAGGTTTTAAGCCAAGAGTTTGCAAGAAGCATCAGCAGCTTCAGCTATTTTTTTCTGGATGATTTTAGTTTCGTCTTGACTCCATACTTCAAGGAGTCTTAATCCTTTTGCCAGGTCACCTCACCTAGATTTTTTTTACATTGGAGGGAAAAGGAAAAGAAGGGAAAAATTTCCTGTAAATAGTTCCAGCACAAACTTTGAAAGAGCCATTTCCAAGGCTGGTATCTGTGTCACTTTAAGACCTCCTTAAATTCTCAGGTGTCTGGTATCTCTCACCAGAATTTAGGACTGGCACCAGCTCCAGAGATACAGTTGCCCAGAAAAGTTGAGTAGTGCCCTAAAACATTACTTGGCTGCAGCCCTTGGTGGATGCCTTGGAAGTCACTTTCCAGCAGGTCATCGCTTAGTCCACTGCTTCATAGGCAGTGGTGCCCTCCAGAGCTCACCCTAGGTCCTGGTTTCTGGCAGTTTAGACATTTTCACAAAGGTTCCATTTCTAATCCTTATGCTTCTCCCAGGACGAGTGCCACCTCATGAAACAGCCTAAGATGGTCTGAGGCTCTGAATGTGGCTCAATCTTCCTTTGCTTCTTGGGGATTCCTATTGTAGGTGAAAAGAGACAACTAGCCACAAGAGTTGATCCCCATCTCCTGTGATTAGAGAGCTCTTACTACCCTCCTGTAGCCAGAAGTCTTAGGTTGACAGGAGAAAATCTGGCTTGGCTCCTGCCTGAGTACGTCTGCAGATCAAATCCCTCTGTCCTAGCAGGGCCAGTTCTGGCATCCCTCTTGTCACGTACAAGGTAAGAGATTCTGCCCATTTGCCTTGGTTAATTGAACAGGGCTCTCCTCAGGCTGCCTTTTCCTAGAGTACAGAGAGAGAATGTCTCTGCACCTATATTGTGAAAAATTTGCACTCTGAGCAATGAGCTGCCTTCAGTTTTGTATAAGGAGAATTTCTGCAGTATTATTGTCCTCTTCAGGTTGTTTTAAAGGGCTCCTCTTGGTTTTCTCAAGACACTTTAGTCTCTTCATGTCCATTGTAACTTGAGTCAGTAATAGCTTATAATTTGTTTTGCTACAGCAAGTTTTGCCAAAAATAACTAAGCAATTTACCAGTCGATCAAGTAGGTGCTGATCAACACTGTTTCAGACCTGCTCACAGACTTCTAAATTGGCATCACCACTCAAAGCTCCATTCATTGCCCTCAGTCATATGGTCCTCAGTGTTAAATCATGACTTTGCTTTTCTGTTGGGAGATACCCTAATTAACAGTAGGAATGAATGCCTGAGCCAAGTAATTAGATTCTCTACTTGGAGTTTAGTCATCGCTTTTCTGCAGGGACATATTCCTCCCTTTCATTCTGGCACACAGTTTGGCGTCTGAGCTTCTTAGTTAAAATTTTGTCTGTGATCATCTTTGCTGCTGAAACACTGTTTTTTCTCCTCCATCCTGCAACGGTTAGAAACTTAAAGGATTTGGAAACATTTCCTTTCGTTCTCTTTCAATTTTCCTCTCCCTATGTTATTTTAAAATGTCTTTCCTTGGGGGATATTTAAACTGGATTAGACATCCAGGAAGATCACATCGTTGAGCCCATAGCAACCATTCTGATGGCTGTCAAATCGATGACAAGGGTGAGCAATACATGCCCTTATAGCTGGCCCTCCCTGCACTGTCTCTCTTGACAAAATTCGATTTTGCACTTGCTTTACTGTTTTATCTGAGGTGAGTTTCATTTATGCTAATTGCTGTTTTTCCCAAAACTGCAGATGTACATATCTGAATCATTCCATTTTTTTCTTGGAGATTGAGGAACCTTTTGTATTGTCTTGACTTAATTGCTTTATTCTACAGTGATTAAATGCTGTTTTTTGAGATGAGAAATTAGTAAGAGTTTACAATGGGAACCTTACGGAAAGCTGTGGAGGCTGTTTTGATTTATTTTTTTTTTTTTTTGTAGGAACTTGAGTAAGTAGACTCAGAAACAGTGGACTGAGTTAGGCAGCACTGCTGATCCATGTGGGGCTGGGAAGCATTCATGGATTACCTTGTGGAGTGCACCCCACAGCCCTCACTCCCCAGTCAGCCAGCCTGTCAAATTATTGCAGCTTTTGAGCTGTGTGTTTGTGTGTTGTTTGCACAGAAGCTGCAACATGGAGAAGGTGGCCACAGATGGTGCAGACCCACCTCTTTCCTCAGAAAGTCCCACAGCACGGATGTGAGGTCACAGCTGCTCCACTGGACCCTCTCTGTTAAGGCCACAGTCTTTCAGGAACACAGCTGTGCTTTGTTCCCTGCTGACATTAGGTCACTCATCCAAATAAGAGATTTCTTGTTATGTATTTGCTGAAGGAAAGTTTGAGTCTCCTTTATTCCTTGCTTACCACATCTGGCTTGGGACCCAGTGCTATTTGGTGGCCTGTTACACTGCTGTGTACTCATCCTCTGTCATATTATCACGTTGTGGGCTGACTCAGCTCACTCTTTGTTCTCATCAAACCAGCTGGGATAGCCGGCAGTCCCCGTTGCTCCCAGGTCTTCTGTGTGTATTTACAGTCAAACTGTTTTAGGATAAGACACATGGTCATCCTGGAGCATGTTTGTCAAAAGCAGTCATTAGTCCACGGCAAAGGCCTCATGCTCAGCTCATGCTGTGACAGTAGTGAGATGGCAAAAAGTTCCAGGAAGGGAAACCAGATGCAGGGAATGTGGCAGGTAACTGTTCATTGTATAAATATCTCCCTCAGGACATACCTTAAAGAGTTTTTTGATCATGATCCCAGCAATCACTTGTGCAATGGAAAGGCTCTTCATCTTCTCAAAGATGATTAAAATGGGTTGCACAAACATGGAGCGTGGGAATTCGCTCACACATGTTGTCACTTGAACGAGGTCCTATGAGTCTGTGTGCTTGGTGTGTGTAATTACAACTAAAAATGTAGACATATTTAAAAACTAACTTGGATTTTTTTTTTTGTTGAAGCTGGCACGGAGGCAAACAGTGTAAGTAATTCACTGCCTTTTCTTTCGTATCATGATTGTTGAAATTTAGACAGACCAGATCTGCTGTTCTGTTGCTGGTTGGGATTTTTTGTTGGTTTGGGGTTTTTTTTTTTTAATCTATTTAGTTAAGATTTATTTAGAAGTTATTTTGCCTGGATACAGAGGGGAAAACCTTCAGAAACTGTTTTTTTAAATATTATAAATTAGTATACATCGTGACATTAGAGCTTTACACTGCACACTGGGACATACCCACATTCCCATTCATAATGTGACTACTCATTTTGGGATGGAATCTCCCATTCATAAATTCAATTTATTATGTGAAACAGTAATGTCCCTCAATGGCAACACCTGAAAGGTTTATAATCTGTAAAGAGACACATGAAAACTAGTGAGAGTACTGTAGTGCCTTGTGTTGTAGAAGGTAAAAAAGAAAAATCTATTAACCAAACAGTCTTTCTGTTATCAGAGCTAGGTATAATAGTCAGATATGTATCATATTTATATTGAATTTTGTTTGTGATAATGAAGGAAGTCAGACTGATCTAACTTTGGTTACTTCTGAGGAGACCAAACCTCAATAGTATATTTTTCAGATTTGAGGGCTTTAAAAATTTTTTTAAAGCAATCTGCATTGTTTGCAGATTTTTAAAGTCTCTCCTGAAGCAAGAGAGGCCTGAAAATACTGAATTTATCACGTAAAAATTGTATTTAACTCCAGGCTTGATACCTTAAAGAGCAGAATCTGAATGATTAAATTAAAAGATACCCTTAGAGATGTGTTGGAATGCTTTGAAGTAGAGGAGAATGCTAAATGTGTAGGTAAGCAGAGATACAGTGCTGGTGTAGGATTGCTGTTGACTCTCTTATGGTGGCTACATGATCTAAATGCTGTCAACAGCTTGCTTTTTTTTCCCTCTGAATTCAGAGATAATTCAAATCCACAAACACCCAAGCTTCTTTGAGAAACCTTAACAGAAGCTGGGGACTGCTGAATGGGTGCAGATTTTATTGCTCCAGCAAAGTCAGTGTGTTACCACAGTGTCCAGAGGCTCTGAGGAACTCATCTCCTATTGGTGCCTTGGAATAGCCTCTCTCAAAGCTCCAAGTTTTCTTTGCTTGTCAGCTGTGTGATTCCAGCAAGGCAAAGTCACATTCTGGACAAATTTGATGGGGGGAAATGACCCAGCTTGGTAGCTGTTGTACTTAGCCAGCTTTTTGAGCTAGTAGAAGTAGTAAACCTTCCAAAGAGGTCATTTTGCTATCAGAGTGAACGGGAAAGCATCATATACACTTAAGTGTTATTTCAGGCTATTCTACCCTGCCCCACCTCAGTTTAACTGACTGTTTAAAACTCCTAAGATCCAAAATGTTGGGGCAGTTACCCACTAGACAAGGAGCATTGCAGCTTAGCTGGCCCAAGGACATCAGATGTAATTGCTCCTTGCTCTTAATCCTCTCCCTTGAGAGGACTCTGTATCCCTCCGGACTGACCGGTCCATCTGATCCATGCAGTGAGTACAGGACAGCTTTTTTCTCTGTAGTGTGCTTCCTGGAAGGTCTCTGAGCCATGAAGGTTTCATGCCAGCCCCATCCAAGGAGTTCCCAGATGCATGTCAGGAAATAAGCCAAGCACAAGACTGTTTGCTTCACTGCTTCTCCCAGTGTCTTGGGAGCCTTGAGCGACAGTTGCTGTCAAAGGTTCTCTCTGCTTGATTTGAGAGTTTACCTCAACAGTTGTTTTCCTCAAATTTTTTGCTGTTCCCAACTTCTGAGCATTTATTTTATCCTTTAGAAAGTTGTAATTGTATCAGTGAGTTTTATTCCCCCTGTAAATTAGAAAGGAAGGGACAAATGACACAGGTTTGCTAAATGGTACTTTAGCACAGTTATGGATACATCACTGGTCCAAAGCCTGCCCAGACAGTGAAGGACTCACAGTTGCATTTATAACACTTATGTTTCATGGCTGATGGATCTTCTAGTACTGACTAGACTTTTAATGTCGGAAAACATAATTTCTCTTTCAGTTGAACATGTACAGCTGTTGCAAACAGTGCTGCATGCTGGTACCAAAAAATACCACATTTTTCTCCTACAGTTTGGAAGGGAAATAATTTTGGTTTCTCATATCCCACTTTGAAGCAGTGGGTTTTTATAGCTGGCTGACTTTAATAACTGTAATTGTATGTGCAGTCCTGTTCCAGCTGTGTACTGGGCACCATGAGTCACTGTCCAAAACCATCCCTTAGGTTTGCACCGCTCTTATAGAGATGATTCTAAAATACTCCTGAATATTTTCAGCTCCATTATTGGGAAGTCCCCTTCTGGTCAGGCCGCTATGTTGTGACCACCTTCGACGGTTTTCCTGGAGCTTGCATAGGCATATCCTACATTGCAGGCTCCCAAGTCAGAGCTGGAGACAGAGGAGCAGGCTGTCCCCAGGGACCAGTGGCCCAGCCAGTGCTGGGCACATGTGGTGATCTCACCCCAGAGCACAGTGGACAGAAGTGTATGTCATGTGCAGGCCACTGTGTGAGTCACCACTGTCCTGGACCCTTTCCTGAGGGCACGTGCCAGCCCAAGGAGCTGCCATCCCACCTCTGTTGCTCACCCCCTTTGTGAAGAGCTATGAGCAGCCTTTTTGCTCTGCTCCTCATTGCTGTCACTCCAGTGTTTTTCCTGGTAGGTTAATTTGCTATAAACACCAATCAAGAACTCCAGGAATTTGTCCACTTTGTCAGAGAAGCCACAGTTTAAATACCTTTGTATTACACTGTTATAAATCACACCAGGCTCTATAAATTCCTTTCCATCAGCAAAACTCAGATCAGTTTATTGAATAGCTCAGTATTGCCTGGTATGGCTGTAAAAAATAAAGAAACTGAGACAGAAAAGTGACATTCACTTTGTCTTGACAAGTGACCAGTAAGAAAGCTGGAGAAAAGTTTATCCACTTCCAGCTCTCTTCCCAGAAGCTTTTACCATGCTGTAAATAAAGTTTAAATACTTGAATATTTTTAAAACTACTTTAAAATAATTATAATAAATGCCTTCTTATTTCATACATTTCCTGCCCACATAGCATATTTACATATTACACGTAGTTGGAAGGTATTATTAGAGATCCCTGTTCAGGCACCTGACTCATAGCACCTTTAGCCTGCCACCATAAATAGGCATGTTTGACTGAGACTGTTCATGACGTGATGCCTTAGCCTGTGCATCGAAGGTGCACTCTGCTACTGAATGCTAGGGCAGACTTCAGAATCAGGCTTCTTTTCCATAGTAAAAACCTGCTTGACTGATTCCCAGGAGATGTTTGTACAGGCTTTGTTGCTGGTCTCATCAGGTTGGGTGAAGATCACCTTCAAGTCAAAGCACCCATGAAACATCCTCTAAGTGAAGCGTGGTGAGACCCAGTGGATCTGTCACTGCAGTACCAACACAACTGCCCACCTTGCCTGCCTGTCCATGTCAGCAACACTGGAGAACACCTGCTTGTGCTCTGGGAGGTTCTTGATGGCAGAGCACTTGGGTCTGCGCAAACCAAGGCAGAAGTCAGACACTTCAATCTGATTTTCTCATGTGCTGAGGCATGTAGGAGGTGGAGAAAGAATAGTTTGAAGGTATCTCAAGGAGCTGGGTCTGGAAATGCACTCTATAGTCCTACTACTGCCTGTGTTAATATGTTTTTGAATTTGCAAATACAGGACTTTATCCAAGAAATGTTAGATTTCCCTTGCCTAAGCTGGGACCATGGCTTAGGTGCTACATGGGTTATCTGATGCTTTGAGAGGTCCTTGGCTATATGTGTGTGAATTGTACCTACTCAATAGGACAGGATCTGGCAGGATCAGACTCAGGCAAATCCACTGGGCAGCCCTGAACAAGATCTCAAGTAAGACTTTCCAAAGTTGTTGTAATACCTGTAGCAGAGGCAGGGTACATGCACTATAGTATATGTGCCTTGGATTCCCAGTTTCCTGGTAAGCCTGAGTGGATTTACTGCATGGTAGTTTCAGCCACTTCTGGACACACAGAAGTCCTAGGAAAACATGGACAATAGTTGTCCAGAAGCTCTGACTAGGAAAGAGAGATATTTTTCCTAGAGGATGCTGAGTATATCTGGCCCATAAATGCACCCCTGGGTCCAATACACTTTCCTGAGTGATGTGAGATTTTATAACTCATCAGATCTGATCCAGATTGTTGGACTGTAAAGAAATGTTTGCTGTGGACTCTCGAGATCAGCAGCAGTCCTGGAAGGTTGCTGAACCTTCTCTCTCTATTGACAGAGTGACATCCACATAGGATGTAGAGTAGGATGTGGTTTCTCAAGCAGACTAGCCACATTCTTGAAGGAGGCTACAGGCAGAGGGAATCTTAGTATTAGTTATGGAACATGGAATCACTTAACTTCTTATGCAACTCTTAAAGGGGAAGGAGAGCACAATTATTTTGTGTAGTCCTTTGTGGAAGCATCGTAATAGACTGAGTTGTCCTTCAAGCAGCCAAATGGCACGAATGAGTGTCACCTGGAAGAATTAAGTACTGGGGAGAACTTACAGTCAAAAATGGCCTGACCTTGTGCCACAGTCTCTGAAACTGCACATGAAAATCTGTGCAAGGCGACTTCTGTATCCTTAACCTGGTCTTTGCTGGGTTTTTGCATAACAGAAATCTATCTGATGAATGATATCATAAAATTCTGTCTAGCAAAAACTGCTGCCAGCATTTTAAAATATCTACCAAATCCTCTTCCCATTAAAACAGTCTTGTTAGAGTTGTCTGTTCCAAACTGAACAATACTTTAATTTTCTTGGTTATGTGGTTTTCCTCCTCAGATTTCTGTGAAAGCATGTGTTTCACAAAGCATATCAAAGTTGTCTCATGGGCATAAACATGTAAACAACAAGCATGTTGTTTTCGTGAAATCCCTTGTAAAATGGCTAACCGTGTTGCCTTAACCATGCAGACAGTTTTCAGAGCTGTAAGAGGAAAGAAGGATTTTGCAGACACTCTAAGCATGTGGCTGGGGGAGATCTGAGCTGTGTCTGTGGCTCTGCCCATCAGGAAGTCACCCAAATGTGCTTTCTATGCCTATTTTCCCATGTGGGAGAAAACTTTACTGTGTAAATGATCTGGGTTTGGCTAATGAAAAACGTAACACAAGGTCCGTGTGTTGCTAGATTGGCTCCAAACGTCCAGCTATACCTGCTGGTGTGATATGTAATCTAGTTTATTCTCCAGGGAAGAGTTTACTGGAGCACTGCAGGATGTGAAATTTCTCCCTTGCACTGGCTCCACATTGAGCTGTTTCTCCTCAATGCAGCCAATACACGTACGGAGAACAAGCTCACTTATTCCTTGCTTGGTTGTTTAGGGTGAATCATTAACCAAGCACTTGAGTCTGACAAAGCAAAAATGTTTGTTGAGTGCTTTTTGCAGTCTGTATGGATACTTTGTCTTCTGCAGAAGGTATGGCTTCCCTCTCCCCTGGAATGGAAGAACCAGAGTCCCTCTGCTCACCGCCGTGCTTTAGCCAGACCTGAAGTGTGTGTATATATATGTATATATCTATACTGAAATATATATACATATATATATGTAAGTTCTGTGTTGCTTCTGCTTTGTGGGTGAAGAAAGAGGATGACAGAGATATCCTGAAGAGAGGAATTAAGAGGTATGTTAACTTTTCCTTGGACTCCTCCTTTCTGGCCACTTGAGTTTTTTGGTAAAAGGAATAGTAATCCTTTTCCTAGCAGCACTTAATGAACTGAAATAATTCTCTAGGATGATGATGACATGCCAGTTCTCAATATATGGTAAATTACTCCTGAGATCCCATGCCAAAGGACTGCATAGTCTGCCGAAGATGAGGGAGAAGATACCCTTGTGTGAAAGGTGAGGTGTTTTTTTCTGATGGCTGCTTTGGGTGTTTCCTCCACAGATCTTTCTGCTTGCCTTGAAACCATTTCCTTGGTGTGCTGGGCTGTAAATCCCTGGGAGCAATGATGAGGGAACAGCATGGTCTAGATAAACTCTTCTTAACAAGCTAATTCAGATGGAGGAATACTGGCTTTGTCCTTTCTTCATGAGCCAAGACTGAAGAATTACTGAAATGCTTCAATATTATCAATTGGGTGAGTGTTTTCATTGTAAATCTGTAAATCCTCTTAACCCCTACTTGTAAGAGATGAATAGGTGGGCTGCTGGGCTTCCAATCATAGACCATCACTCCTGTTCATGCCAGAGATACAATGAAAATACTGGTTTCTTCTTTTTCGATGCAAAAGCATTTATCTGCCAGTGTTCAAACATGACATAAGAAGACTTTTCTGGAAAATTAACTAATATAGTTAAAACACATCAGTTTGAACAGATGTTCTTGTCTTCACCTTTAAGGTGAATGGCCTTGATTTTGCAGCAAAGTCAGTGAGATGGTACCTAAATGCAAGGGTTTGGGTCTGTGAAACTTTGCAGAATGAGAGCCTATATTTATATTTCTTCCAGAAACTCTCCTTATACTGCACACGCACCTCATTTAGAGAGTTTTACTGAGACAGCACGTTTAAGGCTTCATTATTAGGGGATATCTGCAATAAGATTGTCTGTTTGACATTTAATTCTTCCAGCTGTACATCTATGTATTGTAATTGCCCTGATTTATTTGGTTGCAGTTTGTTTTCTGCAGCATCCCCTTGCCTGCTAAGCACTTGTGACGCTGACGTTGATCCTTGGCTGTGTGGCAGATGGGGCTGTGTAGTCTCAGAAAAATATGGAAATATATGGAGTTGTCAGATGGAATGCTGGTCTCTCCAGACCACCCTTGGCTCCGTACCTTCACCATCCAGCTGTGGAGGAACTGTGCAGACGTAACTGGCCAAGGTACTGCGTGAGCACAAGCTGCGTTCCTGCAGCTCTGCAGGAGGTAGGGACATCTTGCCCACAGCAGAAATAGCAGGTAACTGCAATTCTCAGAAGTCTTTAGTGAGCCCTTAACTGCAGTTTTTCCTTGCTCTGTAATCTGGCCAAAGTTGGGTAGATTTTAATAGGGATAGACACATTTCTACCACAAAAGCCACCTCTCTGCCAAATTTCAAAATTCCCCTTCTGAAGCTATAGATCCTCACATAAAAAGTTGCCTGGATTTATTTAACATGTGCCAAGCAGTATATTTTTCCTTTAATAATATTCCTGGAAATGGCTGAATTGTTTTGGCTGATGCAGATGCCAAATGGTTTGGAATCAAATTCTTAGTGCTACAGTTTGCCAGAGTTGAATAACGTACCATTTTCTGTTGTTGACACTGGGGAAGGCTGAGCACCATGGCAGCAGGAAGGGGAGGTGGCACAGCAAACCAACACCAACCAACAAGTGCTTCTTTTAGGAAACTGTCATCTTGAAGCCAGCAAGGAACATCCCTGGGCTTGTGTGCTCTGTGGTTTTTACCTTAATCTTAACTAATGAACATAGCAACCCAGAGGCATCAGTGCTACTTACTTAAATCTGCCCTTTAAATCACCTACACGCCCTCCTCTCCACCTGTATTGCTCCTGTATTGGGCTTAAGGCTGGATCTATATGTGGAATCTATAGGTGTATATTGGAGTTTGGCCTGAAGCCATTTGTATTGCCAACTTGATGCTCACTTCCCATCTTGGAAGTCCATCTGCAGAATCATTCTGTGACAAACAAGTGTCCCCCATGGATGTTTCACCATATAGTTGTATATTTTGGGTTAAAGCCTCACAGGTCTGTGAAGTGAATGAGGACAAGGCTCCCCCTCTTCTTTGCTCTGTGCCCTGGCTCCTTTCTGGTTTTAGGACCCAAGGAACAGGAACAAGAAGCTCCTGTTCTCCTTCCTTCTTGTATATAATGCTTTGGCAAATAAATGAGGTGGGAAAAGCTGTGGCTCCCCTTAGTTTTGGGGGAAGTTGGCTTTGTCTCAGACTATTATTTTGGGGGTAGAGATGAAACGATGAAGTTCCTGTCTCTAAAATTTCATGATATTTTAAAATGAAAATGAATATAAGAATGACTGAACAAACAAAGCTGTTGCACTCTTAAAAAATGATGTGCCCATTGAACTCAGCATCCCAAGCTGGATTATCATGCCCTTTCCAAATTTGTGCTGTGCAAGTCCTTTCCATGCCCTCACTTGCTACTCAGCCTTTTTTCTCAAATTATACCAGTACCAGAGCATGGGCCCAGCACTTCTATGAGCTGCAGAGCTGTGAATATCTCTTTTTACAGAGACAATGTTCATGTGCTGTGGCTTTGGGCACAGGATACATCAGTGTTAGTGTGGGGCTAATAATAGCCTCTAAAAATAATTTCAGAAGTTGCTTTACCTTTCCCCAGGGAACAGGACATGTCTTTGTATTTCCACCTTCAGATACACAACCCACTTGTGGGCTTGACTGTGTAGCAAATGCAGGGTGGAAGTCATCCTTGCTTACGTAGATTTTTTTTTTCTCTCCTTTGTTTTGCTTTGCACTCTGAGTTGATTTCTGCCTGTGTTCTCCAAGGCTAGTGATTTCATGGCAAGTTATTGCTCATAACCAAAGTAAGGTAATGGGCAAGCAGCAACTGCTGTGTTAGGTAGCCCAAGCTGACCCTGCCACTGTTTTGGAAGGAGAAAGAAGCTGTTTCAGAAGAGCACAGCCATCCTAGGCTTTGTGCACACAAGGGCTGCTCAGAGCAGCCCCTTGACCCCACGCTGTCTATGCCCTCTGCCACTCTGACTGATAACAATAAGCACAGTTTGTGTTGGGGCTTTGTTATCCTCTCCCCAGAGAGAAACACTAAACTGCAGAATGACTAAGTGCCTTTTCAAGGGCCACATAATGAATCAGTGAATGAACAACAACCTCCAGCAGCTCCAGGCCCCCTCCTCTCTGCAGAACAATGCCTCTTTCCCTGTATGAAGATGTGCACGTAGTATAGGTTGCATACAGAGTTATGTATTTCAAAAGAAATTTGGATATTAATATTTATATTCTAGCAATGCCACTGTCCTCCGGGCTCTGTAAATAGCAGCACCACAACAATGTGAATTATTCCCTTTATGCAAAACCCTGGCCAGTGAAATAGCTTGTCAATACAAAGTAAAATTACTGCACAAAAGTTTGACAGCTACATTCATTACATATGTCAATCAAAGGATCTTAAAGGCTTTATTGTCACTGTACAGTGCCTGAACAATCTGCTAGCCCAATATGCCGCAAAGTTATTTTCTCCCTACTCCTTTCATTTAAAAAATAGCCACCAATAACTTTTGACAAACAGTCTGAGAGAACTGCACGAACAGCAAAGAAATTTTAGATTTTCTTGGGTGTCTGTGGGCTGGAGCCATTGCTCTCGCTGGGTTATGCTAACATATCGCAGTGCTTACAGTAGAGGAGATCTGGTCAGAAACATGGGGCACACAAGTTGCTGCACGAAACCCAGGGCAGGCTGGGGCTGTGGGGATGGCGTGCGTGAGGAGTTAGGGAGGAAAGGTTATGCTAAAGAAAAACGAATCTGTTTTGGTTATAGTTTTTTGTTGCTTTTGCCAGGTGTCAGATATCCAAGCTCTTCTGTCCCAGGTCTCCCCCAGGTTAGGCTGGGCCCGTTTTGATGAGCTCTTGTTCTCAACAGACCACCCCACAGCTTTGGAGTGTGTGTGTAGGGGGGTGTTTCGATTTGATTCCCTTTTTCCAGCTCGCTGCGCTCCCCGATCGTGTCGGAGCCCAGCTGTCAGCTATGGCTTGCTGTGGTGTAGCCGGGGCGGGGGGCCGGGCGGCAGCGGGGCTGTGCCCCGGGAGCCGAGCCCAGCCCCGGCCCTCCCACACCGGCGGTGGTGCCCCGGGCGGCCCGGACGGAGGGTCGCCCAGGGCCAGGCTTTGCCCGGGTTTGCCGGCCCGGCAGCCGCGAGAGGGAGCAGCCAGAGCCGAGCCAGCGCCCGCCGTCCCCGCTCCCGCCTGGCCCCCCCGGCCGTGACCGGGGGGCTGCGCCCAAAGGCCTCCTCCTCCTTCCCGACGAGGAAGGGGGCCATGCTGGCGGGTGGAGGGAGGTGATCCTGCCCCTTCGCGCGGCCCTGGTGAGGCCGCGTCTGGAGCGCTGTGTCCAATTCTGGGCTCCTCAGTAAGAGAGACATGGAGCTCCGGGTCCGGCGGAGGGCTATGAGGATGGTTAGGGGACTGGAGCACCACATGGATGAGGAAAGGCTGAGGGAGCTGGGCCTGTTCAGCCTCGAGAAGAGGCGACTGAGGGGGAACCTCATCAATGTCCATAAGTATCTGAAGGGGGGCAGTGCCAGGAGAATGGAGTCAGGCTCTTCTCAGGGATGCTGAGCAGTAGGACAAGAGGCAATGGGCAGAAGCTGATGCCCAGGAAGTTCCACCTGAAGATGAGGAAGAACTTCTCTAGTGTGTGGGTGACTGCGCATTAGAACAGGCTGTCGAGAGAGGTTGTGGAGTCTCCCTCTTTGGAGATATTCAAAAGCCATCTGGATGCAAGCCTCAGTTACATGCTCTTGGGGATCCTTGCTTGACAGGGACTAGATGACTCCAGTGGTCCCTTTCAAATCTTAACCATCCTCTGAAAGCGTGACGTTGTGATCTTGTGCCATGACAGACCATACCAAATCAGATTTGTGAGGGTATCATAATTTGACCATCTTTGTTCTGAGGTGGAACCTAGATTAAATTTCCCACTTCAAAATATTTTGGAGGTTGGTTGTTTCCTCTAAGTGGTCAGCTTAGTTTTTAGTGTGTGCTGGCGTGTGGCTTTGTTATCAGACCCTGGTCATGAGCACCTCAGCAGCAGCAAAACCTCAGGAGCTTGCTTCCTGCATGCATCTCTGCCTGCACCTTTCTGACAGCTGCTTTTGGGATGAGATGGGCTAAGGAGCACTTTTCACCTGCTGGCTTGAAAGTGTGAAGAATAGCCCTGCTCTTGTGTTTGGCAGGGAGCTGTGGGAACGCTCTGTGAGGATGCACACAGAGGAGATATTGCAACAGGAGTGCTGATCGTGACAACTAGTGTTTCTACTGAAAAAGCCTGGTGAAGAAATGGAAAAATGGAAACTTTTAAAGAATTGAGGTGTTAATTCATGTGCTGAGAAAGCTGTGCTGCCCACTCACCATCCCAAAAATTGCGTGACATTTCCCTGAGGTGTGCTGCTGCATCATGGGCATGTGTTTGATCACAGGCAAAATTAAACATATTTTGTAATCAATGGGCTCCACAAGTAACTTCAAGGTACACGGGAGTAAAAAGGCATAGACTGACTCTTCTCACAGTGTTGAATTTTATATTTTATGGTCTGTTCTCTCCCCATGCAGCACTGCCCTCTTTTTGAGGTCTTGCACAGAGCTCTTTTGTTAGTGTTTTAAATAATTATGATTGGTGTGACAATGGCATAGAAGTCTTTCAGTGCAGTTTGTGGTGAGCACCAAATGTTGTGCAACAGAGTGTCTGTTATCTGTGGCAGAGCTGATTGCCAAAATGACAACTAACTTTCATTTTGGCTTTTAAAGTCTGGACTCATCTGAACATAATTAGGTGATGCTGACAGGATGCAAAAGACTCTCTGTAAGCCGAGTGGGCTATGTTTTTTTTTGCTAGTTCACTTCTGGCCAAGGACAGGCTTTGTAGCGTGTGGGTGCAATGATAAAAGACAGTGCAAACACTTTTTCCTTCTGTGGTAGGGCTAGGAGCTCCAGTTGTTGCACTTGTGGCTGTACACAGGAAAAAAAAATCCTGCCCAAATCTGAAGCCTCAGCCATGAGCACCACTGTTTCATTTTGTCCATTCTGATCCTAAAGGAAACCCTCCTGAAGGAGCGTGGTCCCCGGCCCCTCCACTTCTGTGAACTCAGAGGTAGTGGCGACTTCCCAGGGGAATAAACCTGTCTGTGGTGCTTGCCTGTCTCGCTTCTCCGCCTAGTGGGAAAATGTTATGACTCCCTCTGTTCGGATGATTGCTCACGCTTCTGCACCCGCAGACTTCATCTGTAAACTCTTAGCAGAAAATATGCACTGATGCTGGGAGCTGGTTTTTGCCAGCTAGGAGCTGTTTTCCAGTGTGTCACTCACTTGTTGTTGGTATGTGGAACCTCTGTGGTATTTTATCAATGTTTAATGTGACCTAATTGTGTACTTCCACTGTCTAGGAGGATCAGCTCTTCTGGTGTGACAGTTGCCATAAAATTGGTGGTGTTCAGGAGCCTCTCAGGCATTTGCAGCTGGGTGCAAGGCACAAGCTCCTTGATTTTGCTGTATCAGCCCAGCAAAACATTGCAGGGCTGTGTGTGCAGCCAAATGCTTTATGTTGCGCCTGGTAATGGCTTGTCAATATTTAAAAAAGAAAAAGTAACTTCCAGCTGTTTAATTTGCTCTTGGGGGAAAAAAAAAAACTAAACTTCCTAATAATCTTCATGTTTACTTGGCACATTTGGTTTGAAGCAGATGGAGGTGACGGATTGATCTACAAAATAAATGACAAAGCAAGAGAAGAAAAAGTGTGTGAGTGGCTATACCATTAGAGGGGAAGGTATTTTTGCCATGAGGGTCTCACTACTGGCCTTTTTAGGTTTTTTTTTGTTAAGCCACCTTATTGGAACTGCTGCCCACAAGTTTACTCCTTTGAGCACAGCCAACTGTCACCTACAGGGAGGGGAAGGTGCAGAGCTGAAAGAAGGAGAGGGACTGAGGTGGCCCCTCCCTCTCAGCCATGCTGTGCCTTCCTTGCCCACTCCAAATTTGTGATGCAGGAGACTCCCTGTTGCACCAGCCATCTCCTCCCAGTGGCCAGACCGGTGAGTCCCTGTGTCCTTTTGACTGGGCTGGGATATGGTCCTTCCTGAGCCACTGCTGCTTCAGGCACTGGCACTGAGCAGAGCTGGGTTCTCCAGGCAGGCTGGCACTGAGGCTGTGCCCTCCCTGCCAGGACCATGCATGCCTCTGCCCTGGCAGGCAGCTGGCAAGTTGTGAAATTCAGATCAATGTTGTTGGTTTTTTATATTAACTTGTGTAGCTATCCTGGAAAGGGTTAGAAATCAGTTCTGGAAAAGGCTGTAGTAGTTTTTGGTGAAGAGTTCTGCTGTGTCCTTGTTTATAGGAATCAGAATAGAAGGATATCATGTTAACCCTTCAGCAGGGAGAAAGATTGCAAATAATCTAATAAATGACATATACAAACTTATAGATTGAATAGGTTTAGTTGCAAGTTCTGAGACTTAAACTGAGGAAATGTCAGAAATAAGGTTTCTGCATAATATTTTGTATGTCACATGGTTTGTTTGGTCAGGCAATTGGACTAGATAAACATTGTAGGTCCTCTTCAACTGAAATACACTATTCCATGTTCCTGATGGCACAGCTTTCTTCTACAGGGTCGCAGATTTGCTTACTGCCCCTGCCCCAGTTGCTCCCATCACCTTTCACTGTAGTGGGGGTTGCTCAGGGGATGAATGAGAGACAGGTTGATGCCCAGTAGGCTCTACTCCATGGCCTTGGGGCCAGGCATGGTTGCAGGAGCATTGCGGAGGGGATACTGGTTTTGGCAGCTGAATGGTGTCAGGAAAAGCCGGCTTCTCTCCCTTGCCACATGTTTCCAGGGGGCTGCTGAATAAGTCAGGGAAGCCAAAGCAAGACTCCTTTTTGGGCTCAGAAAGGTCTGTTTTACCAGATGGTGCTAAAGAAGCTGTCCCTGCCCAGAGGAGAATCCAAAGAGACTTGCAAGAAATGTCATTTGCCAGGTCCTCAGGGAAATGAGCGTTGCAGCAGTGCTGCAGGGGTGGAGATGATGTCAGACCACTGGCATGCATCATCCCTCAGGACCTGTTTGCTCAGAGCATGGTGCACTGATTCACTGACCATTCTTGGGACTGTCACGCTCCTCCACAACTTCATCTACTGTGTTTCAGAAAAAATTACAAGCTACAAGAGATTTTTGAAGTGCCATTGTGTCCTGCATCATATAAAAAAAAGGTCTAATATCCCTTGCAAACTAATTCAGTCTAAACAAACTGCTCTTCTACTGTATCAAAGGATACTTAGAAACATTCTGTCAGTCTCAAGCTGGAATATGGAGTGCCAGCAAACAGAACTCATCATTGTCATTTTAACAAGTGTCCAAATGTTGATGATGTCAATGGTGGGGCCTTGCTCAAACCACTGCTTCCACCTTAGCAGAGGTTTAGAGCATTTCTGATGTCTTCTGATGCAGTGAGAAGAGGATCCTGGAAGTCACAACCAGAGAGAGGGAGATCCCAGAGGGACATAATCCCTGAAGGATGATGATCTCTGCTTTTCACCAGCTGCCAGCACTTCTAATCCATGCTGGCTGGGCAGGGCAATGCCTCCTTCATACAAGTCAGAATAGCAGGGAAAGCTTAATTGCCAGGTAAGATTGTTAAGTGTGTTATTCACAACTGAACCAAGAGGTATCAGCTCCAAACTTAGAGTGATAAAGTCAGAAACTTCAAAGCCAGGAGATTGTGTTGTTTCTCCCCAGCAGAAGAGAAGCTGGGATTAAAATAGAGATTAGTCCACACCGTATCTTTGAAGCTTGGATGCATGCCCATAGCTGTGGTTCTGAACTGCTTCTCAAGCTGGAAAGCATGTGGATGGGAAATCTTGCAAAATACCAGATCTCATAGGATTTCTGCCACTTAAAATTAATCGTGTTGTAAGATTTGGGCACTGTCAAGACTTAGTACTATTTTAAAGTGGGGACTTACTTTTAAATGAGCCTAACCATGAATTTGAATTGGATCCTTGCACAGTACTTCTTCCAGATGCTGCAATAACACCTGTTAGTGTAGCTATAAATAAAAAGTACTGAGTATTTTTTAAAATGTGCAAAAGTACTGTATCTCCAGTACTGAGCCACAGCACAGTTTCTCCTGGCACTGCTTGTGCTTACGGGACTTGTGGAAGCACATCTAATGCAGAGCAAGTGCCTGTTATGCAAGCGTGAGCCATGGCCAGCGTGGGCTGTCCCAACGTGTGGCCCCTTTGGTTGTTAAGGAAAACTCATTTTTTCTCTTTGCAGGCTATTTCTTATACTTATTTCTTATTGCTTTTAGTTAAAATGCAAATATTTAGAGGAACATTTTGATGGCACTGTGTTTTTTTTAGTTATTTATTATTAAGTGGTTTCGTGTAAAGGTTTTTTGGGTGGTTGGATGTCCTTCAGACCATGTCCTACCATAATTTAAAGAACTTGAAGCACACGAGCACTTGAGAATATCAGAGTGGGAATAGTCAGGGTCAATTATAGCCTGTGTAAATTCAGTCACTTGTATAGTGCATTGCACCAAAGCCTATGGGTGTGCTGTACATGGAGAAGAGCTGTGCAGTGTACCAGTAGCCCTGCACCTTAAGACCTCTTGGCCCGGCATGAACTGTGATCACTTTTCACTATGGCCTGATCAGGTTTGGGGTATGTTTGTGGGGATGGCAAAAAG
The DNA here is from genome assembly GCF_036250125.1 of Pseudopipra pipra. Taxonomy (NCBI): domain Eukaryota; kingdom Metazoa; phylum Chordata; class Aves; order Passeriformes; family Pipridae; genus Pseudopipra; species Pseudopipra pipra. The sequence continues at coordinate 28,042,675 of NC_087551.1, forward strand.
GGCATTCCTTGCTGTGGTAGTCCGTGCCAAATCCCACTCTCAGCTTTAATATTTTGGAAGCAATAGGACTTTTCAATAACATGGGTAAAGTTGTGGGCAAATTTAACCTGGGCAAAACAGACCATTTCAGAATCTCATCTTGGTAATGACAGAGAGGTCTTCTTTGATTGCAAAGAAATATCTAATTGCATCAGACATACTATCAAAAAAGTCAATATCTTGACAAAGTTATAAACAGCTGAAAATAGGAGAATGTGAAAGGACATACCAGGCAGCTTGTGATTACTGGGGGCCCTACCACCATCTGCCATAATTCTTTCATACAATCAGTTGGTTGAATGCTTAGCATATCATCTCCCAAATTTTATTAATATTTCTGTTGTTTACTCTTCAGAGGGTCAAATACTAAATGCATTTAGGGGTGCAGATTTGGTGTCTACAGCCTGTTTCCACCAGTATTATAAATGTTGTGGTGCTTCAGCTTTGCATGCCTTCAACTAAAATTAATTGTCCCTATTCAAGAAATCTCTAAAACACAGACTTAAAATCTCCTGGATGTCCTTGCGACCTACCCAGGTAAGCCTTTAAGTTAAACCTATGTTTCTTTGCAGTCATCAGTGTTATTTTGGCATGTACTTATTACTGTTCGTGTGCTATAGCATTAGAATGAAATTTGGAGTTTTGCTGAACATGGACACAAATTTGGTCATTTTCTTATTTTAGGTATTACAGCTTTTTGGGCCATTTTGAAGTAGGTGTTGTGCACAAAATTATGGTGTTCTGTATAATCTATTTCTGTACGAAAAGGAGCATATTTTCCTACCTATTATGGAATGCTATGATGCAGAGGACAGTTTATTTCTAGCTGTATTTTTTTCCTAGCTCTTTTTTTAGTGCTGTCAGTCTTGTCCTGTGTTATTAGGACAGTTTTCAACACCGCCCACTCTTACTTGTAGAGCAATGAGATAATTTAATTTTTCATTTTTTGGAGATTTCATTTGCATTTTGAATTTTTTCTTGATACAAGATGGAAAAGAAACCCAGAAAAATTAATAAATCTTGCTAATCAAATGATGCATAGTGCTTTTTACTGCATTCCATAGAATTAAAAAAATGTTTTCAAAATAGAAAATCATTCCATTGCAGACAGGTTGAAATAGTGCGTTTGAATCTTACTAAAGCTTTCTATAATCAACTTATAAACTGATTTTTTCCCCAAAGCTGCCACATTTCACTTGCAGCTCCTCAGAATTTTTCAGCAATTTGCAACCCTATTTGGGTGTCATACAAGACTTCCTTGCAAATAAGGAAACCTGCAGGACTTCACAGACAACAAAATGCAACTGTTCTGTCTTCACCAGTCATTTTCATGTTGGTATGAGTATTTTAGCTGGTCTACCTGTGTCCAAAACACAGTCTCTCATTTTGTCCTGGAGCAGGTGCTCTCTTGGCATCCTTCTTTCCAGGGGTCTCGCATGAAAAGTTGCTCATGCTTATGTTGTGTCAGATGTGTAGAACACATCTGCCTTTCAACAAGCAATTATGTTTATGGAGATAATGCTTTCTGGAACTGGAAATTTAGGTTAACAGATTCAGAAGCCTTCGTTAGGTAATACCCAGTGTGACAGAGCACAGCCCTTGTAAGCACAGCACCCAAACAGATGTAACTTCAAAGCTGCTCAGAAGTAATTTAGAGCATTCTCTCAAAGTCTGGATAAGGTACCTACTGATTCCCATAAGGGATAACATGGTATTTCTTTTGTGCCCTGACCTTATCTTTGACTGATACTATATAAATTCTATACCTTACTCTTATATGTGTGCACATCTTTTAAGAGTGAAAGCCCAGAAACTACCTGACTAAAGAAATGCAATTAAAACCAGTCAAGACTGAGAATGTCCGTAGTGGCAGAGTTTTATTTTTAACTCGTGCCTCTTTTTCAAGTGCTTCCATCTTTTCCAGCCTTTGCACTCTGAAGTCAAAGAGGACTTGGCATCTCATCAGAAGTGTGTTTGCATCTAGTCTGAGGATGCTCCTATAAAACTGGAGATCTAGGTCTTTTAGGGATGGCTGCTGCAACACCTGAATACTGTTCTCACTGCAGATTAACCAGAAAATTGTATGATGGATCCATACTCAACATTTTGGCTTTACGAAGTTTGTCATACAACCAAGTATGTTTTACAGAGACCTCGGGTCTACCTTCATTTGCAGGATCCACATGGGAGACGTAGTGTTCCCAAATTATCTGAAGAAAGCCACTCAGATAGGGAATAACAGTCTTTCTAGCTCTGTAACCCTAACAGAGATTGCAGTATTCCTTCAGAGCAAAATATGCATGACATCTGGAAGCAATTATTTCTTTAAAAATCACTCAGCACTGAAAATGAAAAGCAATAAACTCTGAAGTTTCCAGTTATCCCAGAGTCTCAGTGACCCACACTGGAACAAAATGACTTCTAGAAAGCCTGAGCAGGGTGGGCACTCAGCTGGTCTTGGATCCCAAAGCTGGCCAAGCTGTCCTAAGACAAAGAAATAACATTTATATGAAATCAGGTGGAAAGGGAGGTTTTCTTTCTGTTTTATTATGGGAAGAGAAGGAAATACAAAGAACTGGGTCACACTAGCAGACCTTGCCTATGAAGGCACCAAGCAGAGAATTTTTGGATTTAGAGCCAAATCATACTGTTTGGTGACATGACTGTATTTAGCTGGCCCTTTTAAAACAGTCTAATGTAGGATTGTCACAGAGCTGGAAAAGCCTACAGGGAAAAACTAGTGTGACCAGGGTCTATTGGGCTAGTGAGAGAGCATGAATGCTTTGCTGGTCTTTGCAGGCAGAGTGGGTGTCAGGTATTTTGGAAAGGGCAGATGCTAAAGCAGATGCTGATTCTCACTAAATGTTGCCTTCAACCTTTCCACAGTAATGTGAAAGGTGGCTGGGAGCTGGTTTCTCCTCCCTCAGCAACATTAAGGTGTACTCTAATACAGCAATTCCTAGATTAATTATTTTATTCAAAAGACATGGAAGACTATGGGTTCTTACCAGGCTGTCATTAGCCTGGTTTCCCATGGAAACATAAGTTTGCCTGGTTATGTTGTGTCAGTCTGTCTTCTGACCACTCTTAAGACAAGAGAAAAACACTCAATTCCTTGAATTTTGTGAAAACAGGTGGCTGTGTAGAAGGGAGAGACCCAGGAGCAGTAGGAGCTCAGCAGTACTTATGGGCAGCAGTGGACTCACCCCAGAAAGGGGGCTCTGGGGAGATACGGAAGGGCCTTTCTGTCCTCTCTATTCCCTCCAGTCTTTTGCTCCTGCATAGTGCCCACTTGGCACAGGCTGGCATTGCCATTGCTCTGGGGAGGTCCCTTTTGCAATGCAACTTGTGCTGCAATGCGTGGGGCTTGCTTAGGCAGAGGAGGGATGTCAGAGATGGGACATACCTTTATAATGATGCCCAATTGCTCTGTTGTCTGACAATGTTGATTTTGCTGAGCATTTTTCTACCCAGCACCAGGGGCTGGATGAACTCCCAAGGTGTTGCACTGTTTGATTAAGTATCAGTTGAAGTCCGAGGCCTCAAGTGCCTCACTTGCCCTGACACGCTCTGAGATGAAAAAAAAACCTGTTGTCACTGTGTTAGACAGACAGATGGTTAAACACCTTCTCCTGTTTTACTTAAGACAGGAATAAAATGTATTACCAGGACTGCAGGAAACCCAACTGCTTAATGGTCATGAAGATCCCTGGGTACCTACTGTTCTCCAGAAGGACTAGGTGGTGGTGCTGATGAACATATTTTTGCTGATAAACATTGTGCCCAATTTGCATGCCAGCTGGATCAGCTACTTACTTGCTATTCTTTTTGCAACCATAATTTTTATCATAAATATTTTCCAGACATACATCAGTAGCTCATATCGCTTGGCTGGCAAGTCTAAGACAAGACTGTCTTAGTAAGTCAGACGATTTGTACAAAACAAGCTGACTCTGTACCCCAGAAAGTGGTCATTTCCTGATTCTTTTTGAGTGTCTGAGCTTTTTCTCAATACCTACGGTACATCTGCAGGCAGATTATGGCAAGAATGTTATAACTCCACAGGCATTAATGGAGGAAATGGTATTTTGCTAGCTTGCATTATACCTCTTGCCAGTGAAATAATGTTTTTAAAACAACTTCAGGTTGGATGGGTGTTTGAGGGAGTGGTTAGGACCCCAGCTCTTAATCTTGAAACTGTAGTTTGCAGCTGCAGTAAAACATGTCACTGAAGTGTAGGTGTCATTCCATGTCACACTTCCATATGGAGAGGATCCGGCAGTGAAGGGTTACTCCTGTGACTACTTTATGTGATCTGTGTAGATAAAGAGGGCAAAAAGCAAGATGGGTCTGGGAAGGAGATAAAGGAAAGACAGAGCTGGAAGGTGAGAAATGCATGGGAGGAATGGAGCTGATGTGCAGGAGAAGGAGAGGGAGCAGAGAAGTGGAATACTAAATCAGCAGCAGGAATGCAGGTTTGTACTGCAGCCCTCCAAGGGGCCAGAGCAGACCCCAGGAGCAGTCCTGGGGCAAAGGGATGGCAATGGGCAATGCAGCTCTCCCCTTCAGAGGAAGGCGGGGGACAAGACTGCATGGTGAAGGGCAAGTGAGGTTTTTGCCAGCTGTGAGATTGTTGTCCTCCCAGTGGCATTGCTAGGTGGATCAGGATGGAATTTCCTCCTCACCTCAGGGTGGCAGATGCATTTTTTGTTCTCCTCAGCACCCTGGAAGAATACAAACTTCTGAGGGTCATAAAAGCATTTTCCCCAGGGATTTGTTAAGCATGTGTGATGGCTTGTGATGAGAGCAGGTGGCATAAGGTTGGGTTTTTGGGGGCTGTTCGTTTTAATGCTCCTGCATTTTCTGCCAGGTGGTTACCTGCAAAGGTCCTGTACAGCAGGTAGTGTGAGGCACCCTGAAGAGTTGTGGTGGGTGAGTGTGGAGCAGTCCCTGGGCTGTGGTGGCTATGTGGTGAATGAACAGGTAATTTAATTTCAGGCTTACTAAGCAGTTAGTTTACTGGCATATCTGAGACACAAACTCATAAATTAATTTTTGTTTCTTCTTCCCTTAAAACTTAAAAAACTAGAAGAATTGAGAAGTAGGAAGTATACTGAGATCCTTGTAGACTCCTTTTTGGTGGTGACTGGTCCAGATTTCATTGTGCTTTTGTATTTTCTTACTACTCTTGTGCTTACAAAAGCATGCTGAGAAGTCCTTCAAGGGACTGTCTGCTGACATGAGTATAAAGGGTGGTGCTTCCTCTCACTGCCATGCTATAAATAAGATGTAACTCCAAAGTGCTCTTAGGCTCTAGATTTTTGACTACAGAAGGTCTCAAATCCAAGCTCCTCAGGTACTAGTGAAGGCAGTGAAGAAGCTCATATAATGCCAATTATCTGTGTTTTACCTTGGCATTAAAGCCAGCTCTGTGCCCAAGCTGCAGCAGAGAAGCTGTAGTCCCTGCAGGCAGTGCACAAATGCAGAGATCTTTGTTGTTCATAGCACAGGCATCTTCTCTTCCTGCTGTGGCCCACAGCTCCAACTGATGAGACAAGGTGTATGGCTGGCTGGGCAAGACTGATGTGTGAGGTTTCTGATATCTTAGATGGTTGGAACATGATGGACAGTAATGTCTTCATCTTTGAATCCCTTTGTTTTATAAAAGGCTGACTAAAAAGAAAGAAAACTGCTTGCAATCAAATGCTGCAGCAGCAGTTTGTTTCAGGTGGCTATATCCACAGGGGTTTTTTAGTGTTTCTAGCCAAGCAGTGAGGCATGGAATGACTTCTTACTGCCCGAGCCAGAACTGGACAAACCCCAGTCATTTCTGCAGACACTGCATACCCTTTATGCTGCCAACACTCACTAAGGATCCTGTGTTCGCATCTGCTCCATTCCTCTTTTATCAACTAAACAGAAGCCTGAATTTTAAGCAGAGGCTGACCCCCACTCAGTTGTTCTCACCTTTGCATCTGGTAGGGACAGATAGTTTGGAGGCAAGCTCTTTCCAAAATCCTTCTACTTGTTTTGATGCCCAAAAAGGGGGCTATGCTCTTCTGAAAAGACTGGCAGCCTGCTACACTACTGCTCAGTGGTGTGGCTGGGAAGGGGTACCAGAAAGAAGCTCTTCCTTCTTTCTGGCTCAGGAGAGCTTTCCTGCTCTGTTTACTGTCAGTTGCTCAGAGATCATCACTTACATCACTTCCACATCATTTACATCACTTTCACATATGCTTTACTCTGGGCAGGTAAGCAGTGACAGAAGAGCTTGTTTCATTTTGGTGCCTTCACCTAAGTGATTCACTCGAATAATCTGATGGTGCCTAGAAGGTATGATTAAATAGCTATGGTTGATTAAACAGCAATGGTGGCTCCAGACCTACACTGCATGGACACTTCTTTGCAGTTTTTAAATCCTGGCCCTGTTGATAGCTGGTGTGTTAGCTAAACTCTCTTTACAGGGGTTTGCCAAAGTGCGTAAGAGTCCATCTGAGAAATGCTGTGCTTGGGTCATTTTTTTTAGATCAGGGGTGCAGTGAAGAAACAGCTTGTCTCGTTCTAAATATATTGCCCTTGACAGACGTGAAATAAGCCCACTGATTAAAATAGCTGCCTAGTTCCCAGTTCAAGATCTTACTGTATAACATCAGCGTTTGGCTGCCCTTCTGATAAACTTGGAGAAGGACTGATTTCCATTTTGCTCCTTTCGAAAGGGAAGAGGTTGGAGGGTTGTCATGCAGCAGGAATGCACTGATTCTAAGAATTTCTAAACAAGACCCACTGCATTGCGAATGGCAGCAGGAGCTGGGATTTATGGGAAGATTGCTTGGTTAAACGTAGCCTGAAGGAATGAAAAATGAGCAGCCCAAAAAAGAAATTTGTTAAATATTTTGGCAGGGAAATGGAGTAACTGATTTATGAGTAATACAGAGTTATCTTTCCACAAACAGATTTCTGAGAGTGATTTTTTTCAACCTGGGCCCTTTGGAGGTGCAGCTCTTGGTGAGATGTATGGTTATACTGTCCCATCATGCTTGTCCTTTTCTCTATATGACCAGGTCGAGTGCTTGGTGGAGCATCAGCTGCCATACAAGGGGTGCTTGTGCTTTCTTGCCTTCAGATCTTCTTCAGTTGGTGGCTGTAGAGGGTGGAAAGGAGTGCAGAGCCCTGGGGGTCCCTGCTGCGGAGGGGGACAGTGAGCCACGGGTGAACAGAGGTGCCAGAGGTCCCTGCTGAAGCTGAACAGGTGTATTGTGGGTTCTGAGGAGATTGAGAGGCATTTTGATCCCTTTGCTATGTCCTGCAATGCCAGGGAGACAGTCTACCTGCTCGTATAGGTGCCACCCCCAGTCACTCACTCATGTGGCTGGTGTAGCCTGGGACTAGGGACTATGAGACTTCAGGGGTTAGAGGGGATGAGCCCCAGACAGTGTGTGTAATGGCTGTAGATGAAACAATGGCTTCATTTGAGTCTCTAAGAGTTCTCCTCTTGCCTTCAGTAGAATCTCTAATTTTCCTGTGATGATTTTTGTGTGTGTATCCGCAAGATCCACACAAAGCTGCTTTCCATTGGCAAAGCATCCCATAGGTGCCAGTTGCCCTGAAATTTTCCATTCAGCTATCTGCACAAATTTAATACTGCGTGTGTCTTCAGGAGTCTTGTTTTTGCCCATGTGAAGCTGACTGTCTATAATGAAGTCATGAGTTATTTGCCTAAAATAAGAACCTAGACTTCAAAATAAGAAACCCAAAACCAAACCCACAGCTATTTTTTTCAAGTTCTAAAAAAAAAAGTTGTATTTCCTTTTTAAATGAATCTCTCACCACTTAGTATGAACTTGCAGTTCTGCAAGACACAGAGAGCTTTTTTCAGCAGATACTAAACCTGAAGTCTGTGGGAGATCTCAGGAAGTGGTTAAAGGTGAGCATGTGCTCAGGCGCTTGCTGATTTGGGACAGAGCATTCAGTGTTTTCTGAGTTGAGTCTTATGTTTCAAAGGAAGGACCTTTGTTTTGCCGAAGGATTCATTTCTATTTTGCTATGTGCAGAGAGCTCAGGATAATCTCGTTCGGAGAGAAGAAGAGAGGAGGGAAGGCTACACTTGGGAAAAGCTATTTTCAGTAGCTCTGTTTTCTCTAACCCCAGTTTCCTAATTATGATCAGCTAATGCTGGCAGACTGCTTCACAGAAATTAAACCCCATTATGCAGTGCAAACAAGTCAATGAGGCCTGGAGTTGGACCCTACTTAAACATAAGTAAAATAAAGATCCCCTGTGGCTTTTAATTCCTTTTTATTTAGTTACTTAATTGAACCTGCACTGTTCTTCCTCTGTAATTGATTACCACACAGAAAAGGTAATGAAACAGAAAACTTTATTTTCTTTCCAGTAATCTTTATGGTTATCATGGAAATGTTTTTACTGCTTCCTTTTGGGACATAAAAATTCTCCATATAACCAAAGGGAAATCAATGTTAGTTAATTGAAGGCATTTACATGGTTGGAAATTAAAAGTTGTGTGGGTTTTGTTGTTTCGGTTTGGAGTTTTTCCCCCCCTTTTTTCCCCCCTCTGGTAAATCAACTCAGATTTTTCAGAATGAGGATTAATCTGGCATTTTATTGTCCCTTTCTTTTTTTCAAAGCTGAATCACAGGGTCTGCGGGCCTGGTCCAAAACCCACCAAAGCCAAATGGGAATCATTCCACCTAATTCAGTGGCTTTGGATCATGCTTTAGAAAGACATATTCAAGACACATTTATATATGTATACACATACACAGATGCTTACCTGTTCTGCATGCCATTTGTCGTAACTGGTATTAATTTCTGACAGGGAAGGAAAGTTTGGGGGGTTTTCCTGCATTTAAAGAAAAGCTGATGTTAATTCCCAATTCGATGATGTCCTTTAAATCCATACTATTCTCTGTTGCTTTAATTTGTGAAGCTTGGTTTTCTTCCTTTTGTACATGTTACCTCTTCTCCTCCCTTTTTATTTGTGTGTCCCACTGCCTTTGGCAAGGGTCTCATGGACACAGTTCACCCAACACCCAGCACTGCATCCAGCCTCCCTACCCTTTGTGAAACTGTGGGGATTTCTCCATGATGCACAGGACTGGCTGAGAGTTAAAGGACTCAAGTCTGAATGTCCAAGGCAGTTGCCAACTTTCCCCACCCCTTGCCTTTGTGCATACAGTTTTTTTGCCTTGGAGCAATTTTAATAAAGACTATGTAACAACATGGTGTTGGCATAGCATGAGCAACATTATTCCATCTGTTTCTAGGGAAAATGTAAAAACGTGTTAGTATAACATTAAGATTCCAATTTTCAACTGTTAAAAATCAGGCAACACTGAAGTTAGAGACTGCTTTCCATAGCTATTTAGTGATTTTCATTGCCTTTGTTTTTTTGGAACTCCAGTTCAGATGCCTTTAAAAAATGTCTCATGTCCAATGAGCTTTGAGCACCCATCCTTGGAAACAAAGTCTCTCTTAGCTATTTGAGTTTGGGCAGCCAAAATTATTGCTTTCTGTTGATAGTGCTGCAGAGCTGAAGTTTTAAAGCGTATTTAGTCTCTCACTGTAGAGGTGAATGAGGATTGTAAAACATTCATCTTAACTTCTATGAGAATTAACCTTACAGTATACAGTAGGCTTGAGCATGCTAACTTTAATATTTTGCCAAACTCAGATTGGTATAAAAAAGAGCTTTAAGGGGAATATTCTGTGGTTTTCTGAATCGGGGCCTTAACACTTATTTTTTGTTTGATTTTTTTTTTTGTGTAAATAATTATAAAGATACATCAGGCAGAGTTTTCACTAAACATCACATTTTAAACAGTGATGATAGAATATCCTGTCAGTGCAATTTTGGTTATTTGTGCCAAAAGTCTCATTTTGAAGAGCTGTGCTGGTACAGTCAGGAAACAAAGTAATGCAGCATGTGGCTTCCTGGCATTTGTGCCAACTGAGAACAGCTTTCACTGTCAGTGCTGCAAACTCAAAACAATATTCATACGGAGATATCCATTAATGCAGAACAGTATTGAGCAAAGTGTACAAACAAGTGATGAAGGAGTGAACGAGGAAAGGTTCATAGCGGACCTGAGACTATGAACAAGGAAGAACTGGTTGGAGACATGAAGGTCAGAGGCAGCCTTGGCTGCAGTGACTGTGGGGCTGTAGAGTTGAAGACCCTAAGAGCAGGCCAAAAAGAAGGATCACAATCCTGGATTTCAGAAGAGCAAAATACACCTGCTTGGAAGAATCCTATGGAATATGGCCCGAGAGAGGAGTTCAGGAGTGGTGGGTGCTCAGAAAAGGACCATTCCCAAGGGTAGGAAATCAAGCAAACGTGGCAGGAAGCCTGTATGGTGAGCAAGGAGTGCCAGACTGAATTTAGACATACAAAGGAAGTGTTTGACATTGTAGAAGGCTATTAGCTTAATTAAGCAAGACTTCCTGTTTGTAAATCCATACTGACTGTTCCCAACCACATTATCCTTCAGGTGTTTGGAAATGCTTTCAGGACAGTTGTCTCCATCAGCTTCCTTGGGACTAAGGTGAAGCTGACCAGTCTGTAGTTCCTCTGATTTTCCTTATTCCTATTCTTGAAGTTGGAGGGATGTTTTTTCTGCTCCAATCATCAACAGAAATGGTTTGAATTTAAGCAGCTGACATCCATAAAAGTATTTAAAATTTTCCGTAATAGTTAAATAGTTCAAGGCCTCATTCACATTCATCCTTGGAGTGTTATTGTATTAAGTTCCTGCTAAAAAGTAATTCCCTCTTTTTAATAGATATTACAGGTATGTATGGATAACATAGTCAACTTAGAGCAACAACAAGTGACTGTTATAACATCAGTTGATGCACGTAATACATTCAGTATATTGTACTGCTTATTAGGTACCACAATGGTTCTGAGATGATTTTAGTGATGGTGGTGGTGGCAGAAGCAGGGAGACTGTTGATTTTCACCCTTTTTATTTTCTTCTGGGTGTTTTACTTTCTGGGTGTGAGGCACTAGAGTGCATCCAGAGAAGGGCAACAAAGCTGGTGAAGGGTCAGGCATTGGAACACGGGAAGTGCTTGACTAACCATCTCTGGAGGTATTTAAAAGACATGTAGATGTGCTGCTTAGGGACATGGTTTAGGCACGGACTTGGCAGTGTTGGATTAGTGGTTGGGCTTGATGATCTTAGACAGACATCTTTTCTACTCTAAATGATTCTATAATTTACTGTGTATGCCATAGTAGTCCATAGTAAGAGAGAGAAAAACGTAATTTTACGATGATTGCTGTGCTGTCTGATACAGTTGCTTGAAAAAAATGCAAGCATGTGCTGAGAAGCTGCCTCTCTGTTCCTGCTCAAACTTTCTGTGAATGTGGCTCCACTTGTGCTCCCTGACACCAAGTACTTGTGAGCTGGCAGCATCCCCAGCAGCTCTGGGCTGGCCCTCTGAGACTAGGATGGGCCTGTTCCCCAGCCCTTGACAGTGCTCCATCATGAGAGAGGCCCTGGGAATGGTCCACATCCCCACAACTGCTGGAACTGGCTGCTATCAAATCTTTTTTTTTTTTTTTTTCATGAGGTGTGACTAATCAGAGTCATCAAACAACAACCTTGTAAAAATGGCTTTTTTAGAGCCATGGAAACCACAAGATCCCATTACAAGCCATTTCATTTTCAGTGACTAATGGAAGGCCAGCAGTAATCAGACAGGAGGAAATTCTTAACTCTTTCTCAGGTTCTCTTTTTTCCTCTTTAGTAAAAACAAAGTTCACTAATAAATGAAATTCAGCTCAGAGGGGTATTCTTTATACATGCTTCACCAGTGCCTGGCTAGTTGACAGAAGACTGCCAAATGTCTGTACAGGTTTCTAGGTTTTCCTGCAAAAAGCATTTGCTGCTTGTAAGGTATATTTCAGTCACTTCAAAGGTCTCAAAACAGCTGCTTTTTTTAATTCTTTTTTCTTTTCATTCCTATTTGCGATTTTATAGATCATATAAGTGAAAGTAGTAAGGAGCAACATATCAAGGTTGCAGGCTTGATCCATGAGCAGATAAGCAGACCTGCATGGCCAGACAGTAGAGCAAGCTGGTTAACTCATCGTGGCCGAGTCCTGAAGTTAAAATTGCAGAGCTGGAAGTCTCACTCATTAATTTAATTGCAGCAAATTAAGAAATGAAGAGGGTAAGAGGGCAAACACACAGAAACACACTTTTAAGCTTACAAAAAAATTGAGCTGCATGTGCTGTTGGCCCTATGAATGTGATTCAACATAGGGCAGCTTTCATACTTATGCAGAGATCTTGTAAGATTAATGTGAGCAGTATGCTGAAAGATGTAGAGGCACAAGATTCATAAGCAAGGGCTGGGAACTAAGCTTATGGCTGGCAGGATGGGCAGTGCATGACTGAAGTGGTGGGCTGTGGAGCATCATACACATTTTAATTATCAAGTGCTTTTTAGTGTCTGTTGGGGGTTTATTCAACTTAGGACAATTAGGTACATATGCAACAGTCTGTGCTGTGATGGGCTCTGCATTGTGCTTAATACTGAAGAAGAGCTATTGCTGGGGTCAGAGACCTACCCAGCCAAAGCTTCACTAAGTGACCCTGAAGTCAGCACAAGCATGTGTGATATAATGCAAAGGATTTTGTGTCCTATTTTTCTCTGCCATTTCCCATCTTACATTCTCCTCTTTTGGGCTCATTGCAAGTGAGTCCTGGACTGGACACTGGTCTTGCTTAGATCTACTTGAGAAATGGCACTTCTTCTCCCCTTTCCCACTTCATGAAATCTCCAAGGGTGTGCTGAACTCACCTCCCATTCAGAGGTGAACAGACTTAGGCAAGCTCTAAACAGCACGGGTAAGTGGGATGAATTTATTTTTTTGAGGTCTTCATTTCCCTTTGTATATAAAACTTCTAAAAACGGCTTATAATTGCAGGTGAGGAGATAGCTGTTAGGGACAAATAAGTGCCTGTGCAGCTCCTCCCAGCCACAGTCTGGGGGAATTTAGGAAGCCGTGTAACCACAGCAATGCTTCTTCCCTACCTCAAGTAACTGGTGCTATTATAGGATTCGTTTTTTTGAATCTGGCCAAAAATTCTTCTGTAAACTTTTTATATGACAAGTATGAAGAGTGGAAAGGAATTTAATTTCAAGCCCTCAACCTTGCAGGGTCTGAGGTGGGAGAACCCCATAATTCAGAATGAGACATGGACTCTTCATTAGCCACTCGGTATTGCACCTGGCCTCTGGGCCATTTGGAGAGGTCCTCACTCAGGTGGTTTTGTCCCAGGTCCGAGAACCAGCTCCCACTTCCAAGCCCAGTGCCATGCCCAGCCGGAGTCACCAAACTGTGAGGTCTTGTGGATGCTGTGGAAAAGCTGTGAGTCACAAACATCATTTCCTGTAGCATCACTTTGTGTGGGTTTCTGCTCAGGGCTATATAAAAGCAGAGGCTGTGCTACCTCCAAGGACAAACACACATGGTGAAATTCAAGGGCTTCTCAGGTGGCTGCAGCTTCAAAGAAGCTAACTAAATGAAAAGAGCACTGTCAGAATGTCTGGGCCCTTTGGAGGTCCAGCTCATTCGAGCTGTTTAGTATCTGTGTACCTGTCACTTGGCTTTAGTTTCATCAAGTAAGGAAAGGTGATGAAAACCAAGGAAATGAGCTCAAGTGACCCCATGTGGGATAAACTGAACATAGTGACAGACTAGAGGCAAGAGCAGGCTTCCCTGACTACTGGAATATGCAACTGATAGATGTGATGAAATACATAAATGCTTCTGTCCTATGGATTTTCTGGTGAAAGAAAGGTGATGAGAAAAGAGGTATTTCAGGTTTCTTGTTGTAAAATCTTTAATAATGCCAAGGTAGTCTGCATGGTCTTCAGTGCCAGCAAAATAGCTGTTTCTTAGAAGCTTTAGAGAGAAGCATAAGAACATTTCAACATCAAAATGATGACTAATACCATTCTCTTCTCTATATGCTGTTATTGATCCTCTTAATGGCCCTCATTTATTGACTTCCTCTTCTGCAGTACTATGGGATCATTGACTAATGTTTTGAATCTAGAGGTTATTCGGTTAAAGATGAACCTTATACTTTCATTGGCTTGTTTCTGTCACTTTACATCTTACTAACTGTGAGTTTCCTACAAGAAAATCATCAAAGTAAATAATTCTGTCCCACACTGTGGTGGTGAGTCCTGAAGAGAAAAGTAGGCTGTGTCATTTTTAGTACAGAACTGAAAGACTTGATCTGGGGATGCCCAAAGACAGGCCAGGCTGCTCCAATGGTAGAATTCATTCAAACTCAAGAATAAAAAGGGACAACAAGTTTCTATGAAATGGAGCTTAAATACTGCAGTCAGCACTTTGTCTAGCTTCAGAAGTAATGGCTGACAAAATCAATGTGATGGGAACTGTGCAGGGAACTGTACATCACAGAATCCATTCAAATGCATTCAGCGCAAATAGTGAGTATTTGAAGACTTAATGTAATACACATTTGGTGAGGAGCAGAAATGGGGACAGCATTAATACGGAGAATGTGAATTGGATCTCTTCCTGGGACATTGATTTGGATTGGAGCATCAGTAAAAGAGGCTTAGAAATGGTTTCATAATGATGGAAGAATTTGTATTGGAACAATGTGTGCAAATGTGTACATAAAACGTAGAAACTGATTGAAAGATAGATAAAAATATTGATGTGAAGGCCAGGTAAAAACCTAGTTTCAGGCCTAGTCATCTTACACAAATGAAACACAATAACTGAGAGTATTTTAAACACTTCCTAAAATCCTACCTTGCCTTGACCTTTTCCAACTTGCCATTAAGGTAAAAATGTGGAAAGTTAACTAATAGGGATCCTGAATATCAAGTTGTACCTTGGCCTTTCAGGTAGGTCATGCAGGAAAACTGTGCATGACTCTAAGGACTACTGCAATATAATACAACACAAGTCTGGAGTGAATATGTAAATCTTTGAGATATAATATTTCACAAGCTAATATACATTGGCACTCATCAGCTGCTATCTGAAGGGATGGTTTGATAGGAATTTGCTTAAGATCCTGAGGTAGTCCTGGATATAAGCATCAGACACAAGTGAACCAAAGCTGTCCTAAGATATTCAAGAAGCAAACCCATTAAAGACTGCAGGTGTGCTCTGTCCATCTGTGCCTTGGCAGAATATGTAACTCAACATCACCTGAAGCTGACATGGTGTAAGTGCTCATTGGAAGGACTGGCACATATGAGGTCATTTTGGCTTTCCCTGCATACACCTGTCATACAACATGCACAGTAAACTTGGGCAGAGCTTTTTCTTTATCTTGTGGAGTGCAAAAGGAGAACAGACATAGAGATGTGCACGAGAAAGGTATTTTTTACTCTATATGAGAGTGTTAGGAAAGAATTGTTAAAGTTATTCTTTATTGGGAAGGTTTTGTGTTTAAATGGATCCTGGAAATGAAAAAGTCGTCCTTTCCTCCCCATTTTAAAAATAATTAAAAAAATTAGTTCAGCTGCAGAAACTTTAGTATTGATTGGGTACTGAGTATTAGCAGCATATCTCTGCATTACCTTTATGAATCCCACTGCCTTTGTTGCACTGGACAAATGGGAGTGCACTTTCTCTTTTTGCAGTGAAGGAGCATGGTTTACTCTCCTGCTTTTGCTTGGCTGGCCAACAGCTGAATTTGAAGTAAACAGATCAGCTCAGACATAAGAAGGATCTAAAAATATCGAAATAAAGGTAAGTATCAATGTTCACAAAAGTTTTTTGCTAAAAGCAGTCTCTGAGACTTATGCTCTGAGAGCTGAGCGTGAGCTCACAGCTCCTCTGCAGTGTTGCCTCACAGGCTTGACAGAATGAGGAGCACTAAACCCAGTTTTTGTTACCAAAGCAAAAATGCCTCTTGGTGCATGTGTACAACTACAACTTTTCCTGTGTATTCCCTTGTCAGACCAAAGCTGTCACTGCAGACTGCCTGGTAATACAGTACCACTGGACTGCTGTCTGTGTGCAGGTGTGAAGCTGTCACCCTATTGGTGTGATGCTGGTTTGCACACTGTCATCAGGTTGCTCCTGTGTCACCACATCCATTTCATGAAAGTATGAGTGTGCTTCAAGACATCCATGGGTACAAAGAAGTGTGTGTGCATGCATGCCATCCACTGTTCTTGAGGCGCAGAGCAGCCTTTAAAGGGTAGGTCAGACTTCAGAATTAATATAAAAAAATCTGTATTAGTAGGAAGTGATTAGAAGCATTATTTTGTATAAATGCAGCTTTATTGAGTTAATTCCTTAAGACTCTGCTTGCTCTATTTTTGATTTTATAGTACCAGGTACAAATGCAAACTGTCGTTTTGTTGCATGGCCATTTGCAGTCTAATTTTTCTAGACCAGTCTGGTCAATTGTTTGCAGTACAAGGCAGGTGAACATGAGTGGATGAAGAAATAGGGATGGGAGGGAATATGCAGGATGTCAGCATTCCTTTGTCCCAGGCTCAGCTCTTGACAGGACTTGGGAGGGGCAAGCAAAACTCCAGTAAGAGCAGATCATTCTATGTTAATGGCAGATGCTTTTGTTTTCCAGCTCCAAACTGCTCGCTGTGTTGTTGTTTCTATGACCATGGAAGAGATAAATTGGGCCAAAATAATCCAAAATCACACAATGTGATCTTTTCTTGGAACCCATGTGCCATATAAGTTAAAACAAATTAATTTTAGAGCTAGTTTGTCTTCTTTGAGCTTCCTGACTTGAGAAGTGAGAAGAAGGTTTTTATGATGTCTTTCATGTTGGAGTGCTCTGGAACTTCATTGACTAATACTTTTAATAAGGTTTTGATCTTGAAGGACAAGGACAATTAGTAAGAAAAAAATCATCTCTCATTTTAATATTTAGTTATTTTATATATAAATGATCATAACAGCCAACTCATTCTCCCTTGTATCTACTGATATTTGGTTTCAGAGGAGAAAGCTGCAGCCTGACAAGCAATGAAGTGCCTGCTAACCATTTGGTTTCTTCACAGAGATTGGATGTGGCAGCATCTGTTGTCATTATTGTTGCCTGAACCATCTAGGAAGTTAAATATTTCATTATGATCATTTTGATACTTGCACTGATCTCCTGTGAATTTATAATGAAAGACATCATAAAACAAAACAAACCTCCCCCAAACAACTGTGTGTGTCTAAATCACCTACATATGTTTCTTGTTCCCAGTTATGTATGGGTTTCTTTTTAATATAACTCTTGGCATGAAGAAACCATGCTGGTGACATTGTTGGTATTGTTAGCCTAGAATGTTTTCAATGACACCAAGTTTGTTGGGACAGAGTGTGAATTAGTTGTCAGTTCTTGAGAAGTCAAAATTTAATTGCTGATCAAATGTTTAAAATATGACTTGTATTAGCATGGGTTTTCATATAAATTCTTTCTTGTGACCATTAGGCAAGAAGCCAAAAAACTGGCAGCACGGCAGCCTCTGCTCAGCAGCTGCAATTTGGAAGTCAGCTCCAAGCTTCTATTCTGGATTGAAATTCTCTATTTTTTTTTCCGAATTTTTTTCCCATTTTGGCAGGAATAACTGAAAATAAGTTTCATCATCATGGCTAGGCTTCACAAACGAAGATTTGGGAAGGGCTCTACCCACATTTGCTGCAAGTGCGCTGGTGGCTAAAGAGGCCAATACGAGATAGACAAGTCCGGTTGCAAAAGGCACAGCAGAAAGACTCCTGTAGCAGTTTGAGCCACATTAGAAATCTAAAATCCAATTTTTAGGCTTCCCCCACCCTTTCTCAACAATTTATCCTAACACCGGAGAGAAACTTTCAGGCCAGAGGCTTCTGTAGGGTAAGGGGGAAGTATATACATTTATTTACACAAATAAATACTATACAAACTAAAGGCAACTATATATATATATATATATATAAAACATTACTATCAGTCAGTCCTTTCAAGCCCCTCCTTTAACTTTAGTCCAGGAGCAGCCTTTAAGGCTGATATGTAACACAGTCTTTCGCTGTGGGAGTGTTCTGGGCTCCTGAACACTCCCTCCTCACCAAGTCCAGCAGTTGTTTGTTGTAGTCTCTCCTCCTCATGTAGTCCGAGAAGATAGTTTTGAGTCCTTGCTCTCCTGCTGCTGGTGATCTCTCCCTCTTGGTGTCCCACCTTGGTTCATAGGCTGCTGCAGTGTAGCTTATCAAGCGTACGTGTCCTGGAATATTCATTTCTCCAAGTCAGTTTTTGGCTGCCCCCGGTCAGCTTCGGCAGGAAACTCCCGAGCCTCTCTTGGCCCGTCTCCAGTTTCGCCTGGGATTCTTCTCCCAAGCACTGAGCTGATTTTATCAGCCCGTCCACTTGGCTCTGCTCAAGCGCTGAGCCTCAAAATCCACCCCCCACCAGCCTAAATGCAGTGGGGGAAAAAGCCCCCTAGCCTTGGCCACAGGCAGCTCGGTTCAGTTATGCACTGTCCCAAGCGTCCCACAGCTGCAGGGGGGGGAAAGAAGGCCTAGCCTCCTCCCTCTTACCTCAGGTGCTGTGAATCTCTTCCTTCACAGCACACACTCCAAATGCTGACTCTAATTCTAGCCAAAGGCTGAGCTGGGGGGTCCCAGGGCTCCCCTCTCCTCCCCGGAGGGCAAGAGAGGGAGCCCAGCCACCCCCTGGCCTTGTGCACCTACACGCAGCAGACACCAACAGCAAAACAACCAAGACTGCAATGCCAACCGTTTCCGGTGCTGTGATATTTGATTTTTGAGCAGAAGCGAACAACGTGAGTGGTGATTGGCTCTCCAGGGAACACTGTCCTGGCACCCAATCACCTCTGAGCCCCTTGAACTCTCAAGAGGGGCCAATTTCAAACTACGACACTCCTTAGGTGGTATCGGAAAGACACGATTCTTTCTGCATTGTCTTTTCTCCTCCTGCGTGCGTTCTCAAAAGAAGCAGCAGTGTTTGGATAGTGTGTCTCCAGACCTCCCGATTGGAGGCCAGAGTAGACCAGTGATGATGATCAATATGGCCAAAGCTGAGATGTTGTTTCAGGGAGTCCTTGTATCTCCTCTTCAGGGCTTCTCTCTTGCAGCAGCCAGTGGCAAGTTCACCATAGAGCATGATCTTAGGGAGGTGGTGGTCCTTCATCCTGGAGACGTGCCCTGCCCAACGCAGCTGTGTTCTCAGTAACATGGCCTCAATACTTGAAACTGCTGCCTGTTCTAGAACAGATATATTAGTCACATAATCTGACCAGTGGATGTTTAGGATTGTACAGAGCCAGCATTGATGGAAGCGTTCTAAGAGTTGCAGATGGTGGCAGTAAATGACCCATGATTCGGACCCGTGATAAGTTTAGGCCAACCTGAAATTGATTCCTGCTCGCCTCTCCCCATACTATTTTTCCAGGCCAGTAGTTAAGCTGACAAATCAGTTATTATACATCTCTATGTATTATGCTCCATATAAATCAATAATTCCTACCAGATTGTTCTTCATCACTCCACCTTCTTTCAATAGCCATAATAAAGTGGGCATTGTATCCAAGTATTTTTTTCAGACTTCTCTGCAAAAATTAGACTTTTACCTTTGAAACCATAGAAAACATGAGAGTAAACCAAACTAGAAATTTTTTGAGTTCGGCTCTAAAAATATTGTATATTTATAGATTAATCTAGCTTTCCTTCCTGTTTGTAACAGGATTATCAGACCATCAATACAATGTTCTTCCCTTCTTCTGACTTGCACATGCTTCTCTTGACAATGTAGTGTGCAAACTGATTAGCACACTCCACTGAAGTACTGTTAATCTAATAGATAGGTCACCCTTAGGTCAGGGAAAGGGGAAGGGAAAGAGATTTACTGTGGCAATAAACACCAGTGTTCTCCAGGAGCCCACTGGTGATGGAGAGTCAACAGTGGTGATGCTTTCACTCCATTGGCACAGCAAGGTCATAACTTTCCTTCTGCAGCTGTGGGAAAGAAAAAAAAAGAAGTTAATCCAGGATTAATGATGTCAAATTCCCTTAACACAGAGTTATGAGTTCAGGATAGATGTTCCCAGGATAGCAGACCAAATGGGTCATTTATCTATACTAGTATGGCAGCTCAAAGGCTCTTCAGCCTCCTTGTCCAGGACCCTTTGCTTACTCTAAAAGCAAAATGTGAAACTTCTTGTTCCAGTGGCTGGCAAAGGAGCTTGACCTATGGCCTCTGTAACCTCCCACTGCTGTGCTCAGCTTCTCAGCAGATTCCCAGAAGTAGCCCTCTGAAGGCAAGCACCAGAGCAGGTTGACCCTTTGTGGCCAACAGGGTCTTTCTCCAGAGAAAATTCCTTTCTCCTTTTCCTGGCTAAATGCTCCTCTGTGCTTATTTCTTTACCTACGTTGTCATTGTCTGCAATTTGCCTCCAAGGTAATCTCATCAGTTAATGTTTGTACCAAGTTTGAAAAGTGAAGTACTACAATTCATTATTATTTCTTTTGTTTTCTTCCCAATACTCTCTCCAAGTCCAGATCACAGGATCTCCCTGTGTAGCTGCATCTCTTTCTATAGCCTATTGTCTTGCATCCAAACAACTGGTCTTTGTTTTCAGCTCAGTTGCTGCCTGTTTAACTCCTGTGTTGCTGGAAATGTATCATGGAACCAGGGAGAATTAAACAGTTTTAATTGCTTCATACTGTAGTCATAGTACTGTCTTTATGTGTGTTTGTAAAAGCCAGTGAATGCACATCTGGTTCATTTCTGCAGTGTGTGTGAGTGTATAGTGCAGTGCACTATTCTGGTAAGCAAAATCTCTCTTTCCTTTTTTTCTGCCTAGCTGTTAATTGGATTCAGACCCCCCAGAGTGCTCTGTTCCACCAGAACATCAGAAAAAACAGAAATATGCCAAACATGGGTGAACTTTTGGGATGTGAATTTGTTCTAGAAGCTTCTATAGAGCTTGTGTGAACTATGGAAAGAGAATTTTGCTTTTGCACTTTCTTTTTCTCACCCCCGAAAGACTCATAGTTAGGGTAAATTTTTACATGAGTTTTTACTTTTTAGATGCAAAGGTCAGGTCCTTGCTCCAGATCATGTGGTTTGGAGTTGCTTCTGTGAGGATCTTGTAAGCATAAAATCACAAACAACAGCTTCTGCTTTGGAAACAGTCCAACCATTTTGCTGAAAAATAAAAAAAAAATCAGTCAAAGGCCATCAGGGCCAGTTCAAACTGAGTGGTTACAGTCTGGCTGGCAAAAAAAAATGGGAGTAGGAAGCTCTGAGTACCAGGCTTCACCATATGAAAGTAATTGGTTACTAGAGTACTTATTCTGGAGTGCCTGAAAACATACAACAGTAAAAATCCACCTATGACAGAGAGGCAACAAAACCCCCACTCTTTAGTGGTCGTTTTGTTTCCTGAGGGGCAGCTCTAATTTCAGCTGTGATGAGTTCAAGTTAACTGCTCTTGTGGTATCCAGGGTAATAGTTTTAGTGGGCACAAATGAGTCTTGGTTGCAGCTGCCCAAATTTTCTTTCCTGTGTTCATTGCAGCTGGCAGTGGTGACACTCCATGCTACGGGGGAAGACCCAGTGGAGCATAGCATGGCATTGTTTGTTTTTGTCATCTCGTAATTTTCCAGGCTGATAAATGTCGTAGACGAGATGCACTATTAAGGTTTGCGGCTGGAGCAGCTTAGCAACAGATTTTCCCTGCAACCATGAGGACAAAATTCAGTCAGAAAATCCCAAGGCAGCCTCTGCACTGGTCTTCGGGGGAGCGTTCCTCTCCAGTACTGCTGTGTCCTGGGTTGATCCCCCTCTAAATGCATGTTTACCAGCGCAGCTCTTGGCTGTCAGGCCCCCAGCCAACACCTGTGAATCTTGCAGGGACATGCCTCAGGGTACTCTTGATGTGTCCAACAGCCTGCACTTCTTCCGTCTTCTTTTTTCTTTCACATCAAACATTTCTTTTTTCTGACCATCACATTTCTTGCTTCTCCCCAAGCTATTGAAAATCTCCATCTCACTTTCCATGCTTTGTTTTTCTCCATACCTGGATCCTACTCATACTTGCTTTGTTCCCGCATAGAGAAAGTCAATACAGGCAAAAGGCCCATGAAACTCTTAGATTCACTGTCCAAGTTGTTATCCAGGCTGTGAACTCACCAGGTTTCAGAAGATAATGAAACACTTTGAATATGACGCTTGGATAGACGGGGGGTGAGCAGTCACGTAATGGAGGCTTTTGATTTTATTTCAGGTAGTTTACTTGGCTCTCAGCTGTCACTTTTCCGTTCTCCAGCAACTCTTACCTCTGACTTCATTCTCAAACTTTCCTGTTTCGCCCATGCTGTTTGCTTGCTGGGTTGCTTTGGCTGAGGAGAGGACCTGTTTATACTAACAACGGTTAGACAAGTCTGTTTTTTCCAGGACACTTGCCAGTCCTGGCTGAAATCTCTCAACCTCTGAGTTGAAAACCCATCAAAAGCCCTTCAAAGTTGGTAAACACAATGGCCTTAACCCACCCCCAGACTCCTCTGCACACATTGCACTTAAGTGAAACAGTCTCTTGTCAGACCAGCGAGCCAGCCCACCCACGTTTCTGTTCTGTGAACTCCACTTGTGGCCGTTTTTCATGCTCAGGGTCACAGCACACCAAACCCTCAAGATCCTCTCCAGCAGACACTCCTGCTCTGCTGAGTCTGCTCATGCCCATGGGGTAACAGCTGCTCAGAAATTCAAACTTCTGCTTTACTGAAAATTTTGAGCTGGTTTCTAGCGGGGAACATAAGCTCCCTAAAGCTGTTCCTTTCAGTTCAGTGACCTTTTTATCACCTAAGTGCAGTCTTGAGCCTGAAGCACCTCCAGCATTTAGGAGAGTTCTAGAAGCAGCAAGAAAATACAGTGTGTGCCCTGAAAGCAACAGAAACACAGATCAAACTGTTCTTAAAATTAAAAGACTGACCAAAACATCCCTATGAGCCATGAAGGCGCTAAGGAATCACACCCCAGAATGGGCTAAATAGTAATAGGAAAAAGCTGCTTCTTTTGGTTCCCTGCTGGGACCAGAAAGCTGACTCTTCACTACTGACTTGTTTCTTTTCCCTCTGCAGTGAGTTACTGGCTGCAATTTATGATTAAAAAATTTCTTTGGGAAATATTCCTTATGGGGAAAGAATTATGAAAAGGAAAAGAGATCCCCCCTGCCTTCCCGTTCATCAAACCAATGAGAATAGCATTCAGAAAATTCTGATATCATGACACAGTCTAGTCTTTGCTTCCAGTTTTGTTTGGCTGATTATTCTGAAAATGGATTAAGCAGCACCCATGAGTCTTTCCCACCAAACATTAGCAAAAATGAAGTTGTTTTACTGTGAAAAACAGCTTACACTTCACAGGTGACCTTTTGTCTTTGGCAAAAAGGGTCTTGCCACATCTTTTTGAGAAGGCAGCCTTGTATTGTTTAGGATAAGCAGTTTACCAGGACAACTCTTGTTTAAGTCAAGTTTTAACAAAAACATCCAGTTTCTGCAACCTGAATTCAGTGCCGTCATGGATGGATAGGCCTTAGCCGGGGCAAAGGATCATGATTTTGGAGAAAAATGTGCTAAAAGATGAGGTCAGGACAGAGTTCTGGCATCCACAGTCATGGTCTTCTACATTTCAAAACGCACTGGGAGGAACTTGTTTGTTCCTAACACTGTGTTTGTGACGGTGTATGTATGTGGAGGGCAGAGTTAAAGTTCTAAGGGAGAGCACTTTTACCAAACAGCCTTTAGGAAAAACATACAACAGCAACCGTAACCCTGCTGGAACTGAAGCTCCTTGGTAGGTAGGAATGTGTTTGTGACTTTCATTAATACATTCAGCAACATGTACCTGCAAGATAAATTGGATGTCTTCCTCCATCATCCAGTGTTATGAGAAGCTGTTTTGCTGATACAATGCAGAGAATGGAAACTTGGCTAACTTTGGGTCTGAGGGACCAGACTAAAGAGTCCAATTAGCGATCCTGCAACTGGCGTGTTATTGTATGGTATTAGGGAAGATGAATGACGGCTGTGTTTGGGCAAATTGTTTCCATAATTTAAGAGAGAGAAAATCAGCTCATTGTTGATCCAGATTTTGTCATAAATAATTTGAAAGTTTTCTGTGGGTTCAGCTGAAAAACATTTGGAATCAAGGAGAAAATACATGTTGATGTACATTGGATTTTAGTGAGCATCTGCTTGAAAAAAGCAGTGTTTTACGGTCATCCTGGCTCCACGGGCTCGTCTAATAAAACAGTTAAAAATTAATTTGCAAGTTTGGGGTGAGTTCAATCATTCTTTTCTAGCTCATTTTTAAAAAAAACCCCTAATTACTATATAATTACACGCACAGCAATAGTTCTGTCCAAGAGACTTCTTGAGTGCCATTAGGAGACATATCGTATCCAAATGCTGCCAATATTAACTAAAACTTCAGAAGCTTGAGCCAAATGGAGAGACACGATTTTTCCTTCCTTCCTTCCTCCTTCTATTTTTCACTCTTTTCCTCATCACTGCAACTAAAAATAATGTGCCCTGCTTGCCTCATTTGCTAACTAAAATGTGTATACCTGCTTGTTAAGCTATAATTTTAGCTTCACTTTGATTGATAGCTCGAGTAGGAAAGCTTTGAATTTTTGTCTTGTACAGACACATTCAAATTGCTTGGCGAGGCTGTTAGATGCTTTACTTTTGTAGTCATCATGCAAACTGGAGCTTCCCCAGTGACTGGAAAAAGTTTAAATGAATTTAATGAATTTGGGGTTCATTCTCTTTTTTCCACCGTTTTTTAGTTAGCACTTTAATAAAGCCCTGGCTGTTTTGGAATGGGGAATGCATACCTTCTGAGTGAAGTGCAGCCAGAGCTACAGCTGCAGCTTTCTTCCTATATGTATTGCTCAATAGGCTTGTGGGAACTGATGGAGCAGACTGCTGGGACTGCCAGGCAGGACGGCTCTGCTGTTGTTACTGGCTTGGCCCCAGTTTAATACCTTGCGTGCAGCTGAATGTAGGAGAGATGTTGAAGAGGTGTTACTAGAAAAATGTTGCTTTAAAATGAGACCCCTAAAAAAGCATGATTATGTTAATGTTTGTTCTAATCGTACACTCTGGAGCATCATGTTAATACCTGATGAAGCAGAGACTTTTTATTTTTAATGGCTTCCTGCCCACTTGTAGCCAGTGGGTCGAGTGCTTTGCCTGTCTGCTAGTCCATAAAGGGTCTGGACACTTTGCCAACCACATGCACTCCTGTCTGCTGTGGGCTAGGCATGGAAAGTACTTTTGTGACTTCTAATGAAGTACTAATAGAGCTGTGACTGATGGCTTTTCTTCTTTGTTAGAAGTTGCAGGGAAAGGTTTTTGGAGCAGAGTTGCCTTGAGTCCAGTTTGTCCTGGATAGGTGTGGGGAACTGTTTGAGTTCCTTTCTAAGAAGACTAGAAAAAAAACAGAGAGAGAGAGAGAGAGAAACTTGGCAAAAGCCAAGTGCCCCATGCTGAGTCCAAACCCAGTATTCACTTACTAGTGTTTCTGAATAACTAATGTAAAGCAACACTGTGAGGACAGAAATGGTCAGGTAATGCCCAGTAGGTGATGTTGGCCAGTGGTGAACGCTTAAAGAAGGCACATCGATGTACATCCTTTCAGCAGCCAGGGGCTCAGACCTCAGCATCATGGCCCAGCAAACAATGGATCTGCCAGCCATCCACGTGTTTCATCTCTGGAATTCAATGAAAACTTCTCACCACCACAACATTTGGTCAACAACGAGCACTAGGACTAATCCCATTCCCTTAGTCAGATACAGGAATGAGTTGTATATTTTAGTAGTTGATTGTATGAAATTTTTCTTTGGCTGTTTTTAGACTTGCAGACAGAAAGTGTTGCCAGACACTCAGTGTTTGTTTTAGCAGGGAGGTGATTTTTTTAAGAATCACCTTCTTCATTAGAGACAGACTTCCACCCAGCCCTGCTGCTGAAAAATATTAATCCATTTGAGATAAAATTAGCTGGGAGATGGTAACCTCTTGTTAGCAATGTGGGTAGCAATATCTTCAGATCTTAAAACCAGATTTGGGAGAGAACATCTATCCAAGCCTCATACTGTGAAAAACAGGTTTTAAAATGAAAAAAGCTTTGAATTACTTTCGCTGAACGAATCCAGTTGAACCAGAGGGAGCATGTTTGAAAGACCAATTTGTTGCCTCTTTTTTTTTTTTTTTTTTTTTTTTTGGTTGGGTTTTCTTTCCTTTTTGGGTATGCTTCTTTTTTCTTTGAGTACACTTTGGTCCTCCCTGACAGCTGATGTCTCCTTGAGTGTGTCTTTAAATGCAACAGTCATGCAAATGAAGAAATCCTGGTACTAAGTGGATGAAATCACAAGCCAGTTCATTTCCCTGCCCCCATTTCTTTGTAATCAGAACATAAAGTCACTCCAGAAAATGCAGAGGAGGCTCTGCTATCCCTGGCATGCCGTGCCTGCAGTTAGCACACATTTTAAATCACAGTTCTAGAGTTTATTTATACAGCTAAATGTCATATGTTTAAAAATAATGCATTTATTCAGAAAGAAAAATTCTCCTCAAAGTGATTAATTAATGAAAGGAGACTCATTCCCAGTGTAACAGCCAGATAGAATTATTCCAGGCCTTCTCTTGAAGTCAATTACCTGTTGGAAAATCTGTTCAATCCACCAAGTCAGTCCAAGTTCAACAGCTAGAAATAATGAAGCAATGGTATATAGAAAGAAACAGTAAATTTTTCCTAATTGCTTGTGCATCTCGTTGTAGCATGTCAGTCACATGCAAGGACAAAAAGCTGTTTGGGGAGTTTAAAGTTAAAAATAATAGGGTTTAAGCAAACAGTGGCTTAGATGTTTTTCATAGTGAAACAGTTTGCTTTTTCCTAATGTGTGTATGAGCCTTCCTGAAAAAGCAAGTGACACTGACATTCTTAAAACATGTGGAACGTAACACTCAGTATCATAGTTATTGACTCTTCAGCTTCTTGCCTCAGATTGAATTCAACGTGAAAGAAAATGGTTGTGCCATAGAGCACTATCACAAAATTGCAATTGCTGCTCTTCAGAATCCTTTGCAGGCAGCTGCAAAGCACAGTCAGGCTCACCTGGATGCTCTCATCTCCCAAGAAAGCTCCTGTATTGCTTCTTTCCTTGTCTTTCAGCTAATACATTTGTCTAGGCATCAAAGGAACAGGATCAGATGAACTATAGCTGCAGTGAATTGCTTTGCTGGACTGTGACTGCAGTTCAATATCCCTCCCAGTTTAGTTTTGCTCTTTGCTCCCAACTTCCAAGGTTTCATAATGGAGATATAAAAACACATTTCACAGTGAAACTTGGCAAAGTGACAGCCAAGAAACGATTTTCCCTAGTAATTTTAAATGCATCAATGCAGTCAGTGTTAAGATATTCTAAGAAACAGAGGACGGGGGAATAACAGTGTTTAAGAAGTTTGATGTCTCATGTTGATGTTGATGGGGAGATGACATTTGTTCATTGATGATGGGGAGATGACATCTTTTGTTCATAAAAAGATCTGAGATCCAATAATTTCAAAATATTAATGGCATACTATATAAGTGTCAAGTGGATATATTGACTAGGGCTGGGACTGCTCTTTTCCAGTGGATTCATAACATGTCTAGTAAAAAGAAAAAATCTAATTACAGAAATTTATGCAGTTGGCAGACCAGAAGGGCTCTGGGGGAGATGCTCTTGTCTCTGAAGTAGGCGAAATGCACCTTGTAAAACTTTCTAATTACAAACTTACCCAATGAACTGTTCTGGTCCTCAGGCTAAATATTACAAGATTTATAGGAAATATGCTGATAGAGGGATTTGGGCCTTGCATTTTTGGAGGTGGAGGGAGGTAGGGAGCTGTTTGTTTTGGGGGTTTTTTTGTTTATTTGTTTACAAAAGAACTGAATTTCTGACATAAGCTAGCAACGGTTCAGCCAGGAAATTCAAAGCCACGCTTAACCATGAGTTATCATCTCATTGTCACGGTTTGTCTTTCTACTTAAAAAAGTGAAATCTGTGTCAGACACAGAGTAACTTAAAATTGCTTGGGAGGGTTTTCTTTAGGTTGTACAGTAAGGTTGTTTTAAAGATGTTTTCAATACTAATTTGGGGGCAGGGGCAAATAGACCAGTTATATTGCCTGGGTTTCCTTTGGAGCAGAGAAATCCTGTAGTTATATAACATCAAGTTAAGATCTCTTTGCCTGAGATCATCTGTGTGGCCGGGGAAAGTGAGGTGAAAAGATGCCAGAGAAGAGGTGGTAGCTGAGAAGCAGCTGCTGGTTTGGAAAAGCATCAAGTGGCAGCCACTGGGGCCTGGGCTGGCAGTGGAGCAATGCAGGGAAGAGGCAGATGCTGAGGGAGGTCCATATAGATTTTGTATCTTCAGAGTACTGAAGTCCTCACTTCTGTTAGGAGCTGTACAGAATAATTGCTTTTTCTTCTGTGAAACTACTCCTACTTCATGCTTTTCCTAGATCAGAATCTGTCCCTGTGTGACAAAGGGGTTTGTTTTGAGATATTTTTAACTTGCAGTAAAAAAAATTAAATTGATGCCATTTTTTGTTTTCTAGCTGTGCCTGTAAAATTAGAAGAACCCTACTGATTCACAGTGCAGTGATGCAGAGCAGCATTTGTATTCTGAGGAGGGGGAAGTGAAACAGTCACATATTCAAAGGAAAACATATTTAATGAATCCACTTACATTAATTTGCCACCAATAGATATCCTTAGTAACAAAATGGATTGTTACTCATGTGAAGATGAATGACTAAACCCAGCAAAATGCATGTTTTGTGCAGTAAACATCAAGGGAGATAATGCCATGCAGATCTCTATGATTTATGGTGCTCCATTTTATCCTCTTCTAAGCTTGTACCTGATAAGGAAGGAAAGATCCAAGAGATGGCAAAGACCTCCTTCTGTTTGATCTGCCCAATTTTTTGGTATTGTTTGAAAGAAGATTTCTCAGGCAGATGTTATTTATTTTTCAATCATGTCATGCTTAAAATACACAAGAAATATTCAATGAAGACCAGCAATGAAAAGAAAAAAGACTACAGAACACACTTGAATATGCAACTAATTATTTTTAGCTGCTTTTCCAAAAGGACTGTGCTTTTAATAATAGTCTGCTTTTGTAAAGCATCTCTCAGATGCAGACTTCAAAATGTGGTAGGCAAATTGTCTCAACATGTCTATGGGCTAGGTAAGTACTATTAATCCCTTTTTACAGAGGGAGAAAGCTGAACATCAGAGAGCCAAGAATACTGTTTTCCAGCTTTGGTGTTACAAAAGGACTGTCAGAGCTCAGAGTATTGTGTTAAATTCCACGCTCTAAGTCCGATATAGCCTTTTGTCTTTCCAGCAGAAGGGTCTGTTATAACTCCATCTTTTCCAGTCACAGGTTATTAAACAGGTTATTATATGCCGGAGTGGATATAGTCCTTCCTAAGTTCCTCAGTCTGAAACTGCTTAACCCACCACCATGTTTCTTGTGTTCACAGAGTTAGTACTGGTTTTTTATATATTACAGGCATGCTAGGTATGGACTACTGGGTGCATCTAGTCAGCAACCTTATTTCATCACATTCCTCCAACAGATACATAAAAAATGCAAGAGACTAACACAAAAATTAGGTTCACGATGAAAAGAGAAAAGAGAAACTTAAAAACACAGAAATCAATGAAGTCTAAAGGCAATTTTCAGTCCTCAGAACAAGTGTTCTCCCTGCTGGAAGGGGATATATTTTGAGGTAGACTTGCTTGATAGGATGGAGATATACCTTGATGAATGTTTCTTAGATCCTTTCTTGCTCAAAAATGACAAAACCTGTTATTCTGGACACCTTGGGCTCCAGTGAGGATGCGCACAGACAGATTTACCGTGGACTGTGGCATCTTCTGTGGCAGCAATATCTATCTACAGCTTTGAGTTGCATTGTGTGTAAATCTGGCCAAATTGAGAGATCTCTCCTTCTCTTCTGTCCCAAAGGTACATGTTGCTATTGAGTGCTCTGTTCATGCCTATCAGGATAAAGCCAGCCCATTTTTCACAGTATTTATGAGAATTGCCTAATGGCAATGGCATTCAGCAAGAATGGCTGACCTCGGAGCTGCAGACTCACTCACCGGTGGCAGCAGCCATACATAATGGGAGCCTGGAGGCTGCCCTGGCATAGAGACAGTCGTGCTTTTTCCTTTTTGCCAAGAGCACCTCTAAAACAACAGCTGATGGAGGTGCAACAAATGCATTGGCAACTGCATCAGCAGGAGCAGGCAGCCACCCTTGCAAGGCACTGGATCATGCTTGGTGCTGCCTCCAGGGTACTGCCAGGTGCTGTGGAGCAGGCAGAGTGGATGGGAAACATCCCTGGCCTTTGCAACAAGAGTATTGTACCTAGTGGCAATATTAAATCTCACCTGAGCAGGAGGCAGTGTGTTCTCAGGCTTGTCTGGAGCCATGGAAAAACATTCCTGTAGGACCTCAGCCCTTTCTTGGTCTGCTCCACTACTTGTATACAAAGGTGTGCCTTAGCCCTGCCCACGCTAACACAAACCACACCACACAGCAAGGTTGTTCATGTAATCATTGTTCCACACACAGCCAGTCCAGGGATAAGGTACTTACCTGTGTGGGATGGTACCGAACACTGCGTGTGGTTTGCATAAGCTGTAAGGATGAGTGGAACTAACAAATGACATGTCATTTAACAAACTAACAAATGACATGTCATTTAAAGCACAGGAAAAATTGTATGACGAGGAAAGGGGATGGAAATGTCAGCAGCCTGTGAGACCCAGTCTCAGAGCTGACAGAAAAGGGAGAAATCACAGCATGTCTTACACTGAGATTGTCCTCCAGGTTTCAAAGCTTTTAAAAAAGCCAGGTGTTGCAGGTGATAGCAGTGGAATTTTCTGAAGTAATCTGATTTTGGAAATAGGCCTTGAGAATATTCGAAAAGTTGTCTTTTCGGTGTACTTTTGGACACCCACAATCTCCCACTGAGGATCTTAGTGAAGTTTGCAGAACCCAGAGGAGCTGGATGCAGGAGAGAATGCAGAGCTGGCTACAGAAGAACTCACACTGGGATATGTTCTTCCTCTGGCTGATGGGGTGGATGGTGGGACCTTCTAATCCTGACCCATGAGGATGTGTGAGCTTTAGCATACCCCAGCTGAAAGAAAAAGAGAGCAGGATGACAAGCATCCATTAAAAACTTAAACATTGGTAAAGATAGAGAAGGTAGTAAAAATATTGCCTGGTACAGGAGTAGATGAAGATGAAGAATAGGTACTTTATGTATCCAAGATTTTTAAGGTAAAAGTAAAAAATAAACAGAAAAAGTGGAAGTAGTCCCCAGAGCTGCCAATGAAAGAAACCCAAGATATCTGTTCACGTGTTATGTGGACTGGTCTTTCCACTTTCCCACCAATACCACAAGCCCATGTGCAGCTGTGGGAAAGAAATAGTTGAGGATGACAGTGTCTTTAACACCTTCAGCAATTATGCTGCAGTGAGGGGCACAGTGAGGGAAAAAGAAAAGACCCCCTTCTCTCCCCCATCTGTTTTTCTCATTCCTCATTTAATGTATGCAAATGACAAGCTGGGAATAGTCACTCTCTGGAGTCGGGTTTTACTTTCAAGATAGTTAGCAGATCTTAGGCCTTGTACAGAATTGGCTATATTGATAATTATTGTGATAATCATCTCAACAGAAGAGTGAAGTGTAGGCAACAGGACATGGTAGTTTTGAGTGTTTGTCCCCAATACTGTGCGCCTGAAAAGGCAACTCAACAAGTTGCAAGTTAATGGGAGGAGTTGCCTTGTCTTCAGGGGTCACCAACGGAGCTCTTAAGAAGGCAAAGAAAAATTGAATGTGTCATCTCTTTCATGACTAGTTTAGGTCTCTCTAACACTTTTTAGGAGCTGTGTAGTTCCTTCCAAAGTATCCTAATGCAAAAGCACCAGAAATATGAAGGTGAGCCATGAGCTCGTTAATCCTGCCAAAAGAAAATATAAGAATTAGCGAACTCTGTGATGAGCAGACACAGCCAAACCAAATGCCGCCTCTGTGGAATTAGGTGTGCTGCAAACACCACAAGCCTGTGATATCATGACCTTTAAAAAATGTATGTTTCAAAAATGGAAAAATGAACTGAAGAAGCTGCTGGGGAAACTTTCAAGAAGCTGGACTGCTCATTTATACATTACCATTGCCAGCTGAGCCAGGAGGCAGAGCTGACAGGGTTCCATGATTTCCTTTTTATATAAACCTACACCAAAGCCGTTAGCCTTAGGGAATGCCTGCTGTAGGACATGATCTTTCTGGTGCTTGTCAAATTTTTTTTTTTACAGTATTACAGTTGCCTTCGGTGCCAGCCCTGACCATCAGCAGTGGGTCCAGTCACAGCATTGGTATTTGCCACTGCAGGGTGTGGGACCACGTGGAAAAGCCCAACCAGGGAAACAGAGCTGTGCTGGTGAAAATGGACAGAAGGAAGGGAGACCAGACCAGCGGCCTTTGCAGCGGAGAGAGTTGTCTTAAGCAGGCATGTCTCACCAAAGCAGGTGGGCAAGAGGAATGAGGCAAAGTGCAGGTAACAGCTTGTGGTGAAGGGAGAAATAAGCAGTGTGGCAATATGCAATATTCAGTGTGTGGATTCAGCCTGTCTGCCTGCAGGGCCCAGGGCTTTTCTTGCAGGAGCAGGGATCAAGAACACAGCGGCTGCAATGTTGCTCTGACAAGCCATGATAAATGCCAGCTTTGTTAGTGTGTGTGGCAAGTTACCAGGAGCTCAGCAAATTCCTGTGCTTGGAGAGCCTCGCTCTGGGAAGAAAAAATGAGCTGTGAAGTAATAATGATAATAACAGGATTCAATGAGGCAGATGTAATCCACATTTCTTAGCTGATCCTGGCTTGCAGCACCAACTCTGCTTGACAAAATTGTATTCACAGGGATCTTTTCACAAGTTTGTTTCAACATTTGAGCTATGGTGTGGCTCAGACTGGTCTAGAGCTGAAATCCAGCAGTTTTTTTTCTTGGAAGTCATATTTGCAGAGTACTTAAGTGAGGCAAATACCTTGAAACAATTGTCCACAAGAATTACTAGTCTGGGGAGAGGTTTCCCACTCATTTATAGCACTGCTGATAACATTTTTGCTCTTATAGTTTGCTGTCAAAAAGCCTTGGTCGTGCTGAGCTTCATGCAAATAGGAGCCAGAGAATAGCAAATATTGACACTCTTCTGTGTCAACAGAAAAGAAAGTGCAAAACTGGCTGTCGTTAGATCAAATTTCACTTTCAAAATTAACATTTGGTATATTCTTTCTCTTTCAGTGCAACTAGATGTGTTGATGCTAAGAGGCTGAAATCTCTTCTGCTGCAGCTTACCTCTGTGTAAGACTGTTGATGAGTCAAATTCTCTGGGATGCTCAGGATCCAGGCAGGCATCACGTGTTTTTCTTCTGACCCACAATGACATCTGCCAGGCCATCTCCTGCAACTTAATTGGGGCACACTCCTGTACCCTTTGGATACTCTGGAAAATACCCTGCAGGGCTTGGGCACTTCTGAAGGCTTTCAGATCCACTACACTTCATTACACCTTTTGAACAAGAAGTGTCTGCTATCTATGGCGAAATCACCATAGTTATTTTGGTAAGATAAAATAAAACACAAGCAGAAGTATTTATTTACAGCACGCACGGTAGGAAAAACGGTCACAGTTATTCATGTGAGTCTTAAATGGAAAAAAATAGTACACATGCTTGAACGTTTGAGAATTCATCTTAATGTGCTGCCTGGCTGGTGCTTTCCTAATGCATCCCTTGCTGGAGGCTTTGCATCCCTTCCACAGGTCACCAGCAATTTGACATTAACTATCACCACAAGGAACAATCCTACCCCCTTCCTGTGCCTACCCACTGAGTCCTGCCCTTCTACCTCCTCCATGGTGGCCTTGGACATGCTGGTGGGGTCGTGCATTGGTGGGGGTTAGACAACCTGTCTATGCTGAGATTTGTTGTTGTTGTGAGTTTATCTTTCCCTGGATTGCTACTTTGACCTTGTGGACTGTGAAGCTGCAGGATTACTTGGGGCAATACCAACAAAGGACAAGTGAGGGGCAGGAATGAGAGGTATCCACAGGGCTGGGGAGGGGACTACTGACACATCCTGGTTTAAGGTCTCTGAAATTGTGGTCTCACTGTGTCTGTCTCTGCCTGAAGCGTCTCCATGATTGGAGCCAAATATTTGGTGTCAATCTATCAACAGAGACAATTGTCTGAGTTAGACGTGTGTAATTCCTGACTGGCTCCTGAAGGAGAGAAGATGTGACAGTGATTAGTCACTTTGGGACAGCTTCTCGTTCGAAGAAAGATGGATATGATATGATATGATATGATATGATATGATATGATATATGATATGATATGATATGATATATGGAAATCTCAGAGGTGTGGGAGCCACCTGCAGGGCAAGGTTCAAACTAAATATGGGTCTTGAACTCTGTGCCTAACATCAGAGACCTTCCCCTCCAAATAAATATGAAGGTCATTGCTACTACACACAAAAGCTTGTACAGAGTTATACTGCTGGCTACTGAGCAGTATATGTGCAAATACAAGCATCAAATCTCTGCAAGATACAAACTCCGCTCTACCACGCATGATTTAATTGCCAGTCACAAGCCAGCACACCTTTGTTTACTCTCTTTTCCCCCTGGACAAAAGCACTGCATTGGTTTTCTGTATATAATTATAAAAGGTCAAGGCAGGTTATTTTTCTACATCATCTTTTCATGGGTAGCTGAAGTCACATGGGTTCCTAAAACCTCTTCTTGGGAAAATCTGGTAAATCTGTTTTAGTTTTTGCCATCTAGATAGTACCCACAACATCATAGTCAAGATTTGCCAATGAATCCTAGGCAACTGATGTGGACAACAATTTCTTTTCTCATGCAAAAACATGAGTGCTTTGAACCCAAAGGATGAAAGAAATAGTAAGAGTAGTGTGAAGATGACAATTCCCTCTAATTTTGCTTGCAGTAATTGACCACAGTAAGGTTTGGTCAGAAACAGAGGTGCCCTAGCATTTTGTTTCAAATGTGTTGGATTCACAGAGACCAGCAGGAAAGATTTGCAGGGGAGTTTTGCAGGAATCACAGTCCCTAGGAGGCTTGCTCAGGCTCACAGCAAATTAGCAGACACACACAGGTCTGCTCGGTTTCCCCAGAACAGGCAGGCTGGGCAGCCAGTGGGGTGAGGGCTGTATATAAGGCAATATGAGTTGGAGGTCTGAACTGGGAATAACATGTCAAGCAACTGCACTTATTTGTGCAAGGAGGAAATACATCTTGGTCACATACGTGTTGTTGAGGGTTTGGAAAATAAATGTGAAACATGCAGAGCATGTGAAACAGAAGAAGAGGCTTCAAGAGAACCACTTTCACCCGAAAATATATTGCCTGGCAGCCCAAGACTCAAGTCAATTCAGTGGTATGAGGATGCTGCTGTATGAAAAAAATACTTGAAATACTTAAAAAAAAAAAAAAAGGAATTTACTCAAAATTCTGCTGAAGTGATAATCCATGTTGCTGTAACAGAGAAAACTGAGATCTGAATATTTGTTTAAAAAAATCCAAACCTTACTTTTTTTCTCTCTTTGCAAAGGTTCAGCTAATGAGTGACTCAGCCTTTTATAAGAAAAGTCTGATTAGGGCATAATAAATATGAGTCACTGTAAGTAATTTTCAGATTTTCCTTGGGACTCTTCCTTACAGGATCTCTGTATTGGGAAAAAGAAAGGGATAGGGAAAGACTTGCATCAAAATTCTTATAACTATGAATACAGATGAGATTATGCAACTGCAAGGAAATGTCATTTGTCTCCCTTTTTGCAAACAGGTGGTAAGAGCACTTACAAGGCAGTCTTCACAGGAGAAGCAAAGTGTAAGACTATGGTAAAAAACCCTCCAGAAACACTGTAAATGTGAGATCTGAAGATAAGAGAACTAGGTTTCTAGTTCTAGAGAACTAGAAACTCACTAGACAGTGAGTTTCATTGCTTCAGCCTTTTGGAAAAGGACCAACTCTGCAGCTGCTCAGTGTATGATGCACACAGGGATCAGGCATGTTGGGGGATGTTATTCTCAAGGTGAGCAGACCTTTGCCAGGTAACCTTTGCACTCTGCTGGAATAGCCACCTGTGTCTGAAAGCTGGGTAGTAAAACTAGTGCTCCCAACCCAGGCATATCTTATAAGGCCAGGACAGATACTGAATTTATATTGCTCTTGAAGCTTGTTTATCTGTCTAAAAGGTTTTGTGGATGGCAACCCCCTTGTTTCTTTACTCTACTGCTCTCTCAATTTTTCTTTCTCTTCCAGGCCCTACATGTAGGATTTGAAATATCTCTTTTTATTGGAAATTAATTTTAAACAAATCGATTGGGCCACAGCTGAGCCATTCTCTGAAGTTTGCAGGTAAAGCATAAAATGCCACCCAAAAAAAAAAAAAAAAAAAAACAAGAAAAGAAAGAGTCTCTCCTGACTGTCCAGCTGACACAAATCTCTTCTTCTTGAATCAGGTGAATCCCATTTATTTTAACATGAAATATATTTAATGAATAAATAGGTGTTACTTTTATGTCTCAAAGTTGTTGCCAAATTTTACTTGTTTTCTACTAAAAATCACAGTCTCCTAGGGCCAAGAGGCTGCTGCTTTTGTCTTTTCCCACCTCAAATATTAAAAATTATAGTCTTGTTTTTCCGGGAGAGCCAACTACACTCATACTGAGCACTTCTCAGGATCAGTCCTTCTGGGACTCTGCATGAGTCACCTCAAATTAAAATTCCTTGTCACAAAACAGCTCCAGAAAGGTGGCAACAAATCCATCCATTATGAAGATAAATACCTGGCAAAAAAATTGGAGAGTAGAGGCCAGCAGTCAAATGGGAAGCGCAGTTCAGAGGATCCTGGAGCAGACTCACCGTTCATTTTCACTTGCTTTCTAGCTCTGAAGAGCAAATGAAAATGTAACTGGTAAAACAAAGTTCCTGGAGAGAAGCTCAAAAACCAGATGGCTGATGCCACCCAGGCACCAGCTGTGAGAAGGTTATAAACTCTGCTTTTAAAAAAAAAATAGGCAGTGCCAAGCTGCTATTGCTGCACTTGGGTGTTTTGTGTCTGCTGAATTCAGCTGGTTTTACAGGCCACACACATTCCAGGGTCTGCACAGTCCCTGGTGGGAGTATCCTCCTCCTGATAGACATCAGGCTATGTAGCATGTACTAAAAGATATGTTATTTTGGTAGGAGTGAAACCTTTGTCAAGCAATACCAAGGAGCAGCCACGTCATTTGGGCTCTGGTTACGTTTTCCCTGGAAGCAAGAGCTCACAACACTTGGAGAGAATCCACAGCTGTCTTTGCAAGGTGAGAGATTGTTTTATTCAAATTTTGCCTAATTTTAAACAACTGCAGTTGCTGCCTTTTTTTATATAGACAAACTGTATTAACCATGATGTATAGGGGACATCCAGCCATTTGGACGTTAGTTAATGGAGGCAAGGAGCTTGAAAAGGGAGGACTGGGAGCAGGCAGGAGCTGTTTTTGAAGAAGTGTCTGGCTGTGTCCTGAGAAGGTGCATGGGGAGGGAGAGAGGGAAAATGAGCCATGTTGGCTGTGGCACAGGGAAGAGGAGACAGCAGAAGCTGAGAGCACGGTGCAGGTAGGCTGGACCACGAACGACTGCGATTTCAACATATGAACTTTTCAAAGGCTGCCTTGCTCAGAAGCAGCATCTTATCTCTGGATGTCAGGCATCAAAAACATATGAAAGAGCCAGGCATTCAGGTCTCTCTCAACTAATACAGGGTTTTGAATAGCCTTTAGCTCACAACAGACATAATTGTCTATTCCTGATGCTACTGAGCTATAAGGGGTCTGTGTTTTAATGCTGGATGTCCTATTTTTTGGACCTGCACCTCCAGGTGACTTAGTTTGGAGACACAGCCACACTCCCAGTGCCAGCTGTACACTGCTGTGCCAGGGCTGTTGGATCCTGTGGTTGCATTCAGAGTGTCGTGTGTAAGTACCTGGTGAAACAACTGGTGATGTAGGGAGTGAATGCAACAGCTAAGCATGATCCTATTCAAATGCAAGTGAACAGGTCTATCTCTTGTATCAAGCACAGCTTAGCGGTAGGAAACCAGATCTCTTCAAGTTCCTAGATTTGCTAATGTTAGGTTGCTATAAGACTTCATTCTACAAAGGGTTCAAAGACACAGGACAGACTCTGAAAGCGGAGCAGCTGAGATGAGTGAGATTGTGAGGTTCTTGTGCTACTGCTGCTGTTGTCACAGAAAAGGCAAATCAGCTACTGCTTGAAAGGATACATTTCTGTCCCCCTGGCCGTATCATATGGAGCCTGAAAAAAGTGAGTTTTTGAAGAATTGCATATCATATAGAGTAGAACTTGCCCTGTTGTTTTCTTTGTGATTCCCTAAATGAAATGATTAAGTGT
Organism: Pseudopipra pipra; assembly: GCF_036250125.1. NCBI lineage: Eukaryota > Metazoa > Chordata > Aves > Passeriformes > Pipridae > Pseudopipra > Pseudopipra pipra. The sequence goes on from NC_087551.1 coordinate 28,081,325, forward strand.
TTTTGAAAGAAAACTTTGCCTTTCTATTTTGACCCAGTGCCCTTAAGCATAGAGATTCATGCCCCCTGTCCCACAGCTGTTTGTTTCGGTATTTTTTGAAGAAAAGCTTTTAACTTTTGGTTTGCATTTTGCAGTTTAAGCCCTTTCATTTAATTTGAATTAAAGTTTTCAGACTGACCTGAAATAATATCTGGTTTTCCTTTTTGAATTGTTTAGAAAAAATATTTTTTTTTCAGCTCCCCTTTGCCTTTGGTTGGGAACTTAAAGCTCTCGGTGTTTGCCAGCTTTAAGTGAAAATTCCTTAGCCACTGGGTATGACCTGTAACTGGCTTTGAGCATTATAATCCTACTGAAGTCAAAGGAATCAGTTCGATTTATACCAGATGGTTATCTGGACCTCTAAGGGAAATGAAATCACTATCATGAATTAAATTCACCATCAGTACAAGAAAACCTGTTTGCATTTGTAAGATTATATCTGTGCTTCCTTATACTTAAATTTTGTTCAAGTTCCACTACCAGTGTTGTCACCTTCATGCTACAGGCTGTAGTTCAAACCAGTAATAGAAGCCCGGGAGGTTTTTGGTGGAGCAATACTTCAGCATTTGGGCCCAAAATTTGCACCAGTGTTCATGTGACCCTGGATTTTAAGTAGTTTGCTATCATCTGTTCATTTTGAGTGTTCATGCCAGAAATGAGTATGAAGATAAAAATGAAACAAAATGAATGGGAAGATACTTGTTTTGATTGATTATTTTTTGAAGGATGGATGCAATAGTAAAAAAAATAATTAGGTTTTGCCAAAGGAAGTTTATACAACAGGAATGCTTTGTTTTGCTACCAAAATGATCACTGATAGGAACAAACTGGTGCAGAAAGACTTCCTGAGCTATTGCATTTGCATAGGCAAGGAAAATGTTGCAGCTTGGAAAATGAAACATGCGATTTATGAGCACAAAGGACTTAAAGTCAATATTTTGTTCTCCTCAGTTATTCAATAATGACTTTGACAGTTCCTCTGGGTTTGAGTAGATACAGGGTTTTGGGCTGGCAGGATGCAATGTCCTAGCCGATTTCCAAAGTGTCACTGATCTTTGATTTATGTTGTCCATATTTTCCTCTTTGGACTAGTTAGTACCATCAAGCTCTTGCCTGCCTTGGCTCAGTATGCAGCAGCCTGTCTCTGGGGTACTTCCAGATTGGCTCGTCCTACATCATCTCAAAGAGGTTGCAGCTCTCCTTCTGTCTTATCCTGTTACGAATGAGTTTTAAAATCTGAAAGGACATTAGAATTGTGCCTGGACCTTGTGCTCGGGCATGTGTTGAGCTCCATGCACTCTTCCTAAACTTCCTTTGAATCTTTGTTTGTAGTAGATGAGGCACCACATTTGTGTCACTCGCCACCGGTACTTGCGAGAATGGTTCTTGCCTTTTTGAGTAGCATAAGCCTTTCTTTCACTGTAGCATTTTGCCCTTTTCCTGAATCTTTGTTAGTTGTCTATGTGCTTGAAATGATTTAAAATGACAAGCACAGTGGAAACTGTCTAGGATGTATAAATTGCTGTGAATTATTTCAAATTAGAGAAGAAAGTGAAGAATGAGGACTCTTGGCTGTAGTACCAGCATGATCTACATATGTCTGTCTGAATTTCATGGACAAACCCCTTCATAAAAACTAAGTCCTGTACTGCACCAAGGCTTCCTTATTACTTCACCTCCAAGGAGCACAGTAGAAGCCCTTTTAGCAGTGTCACATGGAAGCATCCTGGTGGTTTTGGGCATCCATGGAACAGCTGTAAATCAAACTTGTCTGTCTTTCAGGTAGATTGTCATGCAAGAAGAACTAACTGTGGCATAGTTATAGCACACAGCAATACAGCTGACATAGAAAAGTGGGTGAATGGTTCTGGGGAGGATTTAATTTGAACATTTTGGATCTGAGTTTGTTAAAATCAATGACAGCTTTTTGAAGCACACAGCAAAAGACAGAAGGATTTGGGGGACTTGCTGATGTTACTAGAGTGCTGTGATTTCCTTAATTCTAGGGAATGACAGAACCAGCTGGCATAAATATTGTTCTCATACAATTTTTTTTCTGTTTTTTTTTTCTCCTCCCCTCCATATTTCCTCATTTCTCTATACCACCCATTTACATTGTGAAAATTGAGTAATGAGACTTTGTCAAGGCAGAGAGTGGAAGGCAGTTCTACAGGATTTAGGATTATTTAGCATTAAGCTGTTATCAGGATGTGTTTTTTAAAAAAATGTTTTCCTAACAAGCCTGGTACATAGAGAATTTCTGGCTGAATCTGTAAATTCCCGCAGGGAAATGTTGATCCTTTATCTAATGTTTGTTTTATCTGCTCCCTGCTGGAGCATATTGGTGGTACATAAGTAGATTGCTGTCATATGGCCCCAGACAGTTGCTTCAGAAAGGGGTTCTACAGATCCTTGACAGGGAAATTGTATTTATTTTTTTCTAATAACATGTATAGTCCTTGTAATTTATTTGAGAGAGATTGCTTTATCTATAAAGCCACTGACACAGGTACTGCTTTTTTACCAGACAATTTTTCAACTATATTAACAGTACCAAGGGAGCCAAATTTTCTCATATTCACACTCTTCTCTTAGGTAAAGTACTTGCTAAGATAAAGGAAATACTGATGTGAATCTAGAATAACTGGGGAATTGTTTCATAGTAACACAAATTTTGAGAACTGGATACTAGAAGTACAATATTACTATGCCTGTTTCTTCACCTGGCTTAAAAGCCAGCAAGAAGACTAAGATGGGAGAACACTGCTTCCAGTGGGATGGGAAGCAGAAGTTTTCCTGTAGGTGTGGGTGACTCTGGGTCTGTAGCACTAGCACAGATATTGGATGAAACTGAACTTTAGTCAGGGTTGTAAATACTCTCATAATTCCCACAGCCCAAATGGGGTCATGACCCTGAATTTGGGAATGGCTGGACACTAGTCCTCAGTGCCTGGGGAATGAAAGTGTCTCACTGCATCTTGGACCAGCCCTTCCAGTGACTTGAAGATGACCTGGCAAGTCGCTGGGGCTTTTTTGTTGGGATACTGGCAGGGCTAGAAAACTTTTGCTGCTCTGCTCACAGAGCTACAAACCTTAACTGGCCTGCAAAAGCAGACAGCGTGGGTGAAGGTGCTGTTCCTGATACAGGCAGCCCTATGATTTTAGAAACTGCTGCTTGACCCCGACTTACGGTCAAGAGCATTCTCTGGAGTGCATAGAAGAAACAGCACTTTTCTTCATTTCACCATTTTACCAGCTGGTGTTATGGTCTCTCCCTGGGAAGGGCAGAGTGTTCCCAGAGGACTGGCATATGTGCCATACCTCCTGAAGGAGAGTTCTGGACAAGTGATGGTGGCAAGCTCTAATATAGGAAACATCGGAGTGATGCTTTAACAGCAAGAGTGAAAAGAAGAAAAGAGGCTCCCTATAAAATGCCTGTGAAGTTGTCCAGTGGGGGCCAGGTTATTCTGTCTGAGTACAAAGGTAGTATTTCACTATTCCAATTCCCTGTCTGCTGGTTCCCCAGGTCCCATGAGAAGCCACAAGCAGGCTGAACACCTGGACCGATTCTCCTTCAAGGAGCAAGGGGAGAAAAAGGGCTTTGTAAGGTGTGCACCCTTTGGGCTCAAGCCTGCTGAGGTCAGGGGAAATTACACCCATGGCAGGAAAACTGAATATTAATTTGTTTCAGAGGGTGTATCTTGTACAATTATTTCCTTACAGAAGCTCTGGCCTTATTTGACGCTCTGCTGTGTGTACCAGTTAACCTAAGGTTTGCTCTTGATGGAGCATGCTTGCTTGTATAAAGTCCTTTCTGCTCTAAATGGCTAATTTCACAAAGGAAACCTTTTTAAGCATTAATAACATTTCTTAAGATGAGCTTAATGAATGAAGAAAGAGGAGTCCCTTAAATACCTGCTTTCCCAAAATCCTGCAGCAATGAGGACACGACCTTGGGAGTTATTTAAAGTAATATATTTTTAATTGCATCTTCTAGCTAAGAGAGGACTGTGATCTTCAGTACAATTCCTTTCAAGGTGACCTTTGCACAGTTGTGTTGTTTGGACAAGCCGTGGTGTCCCTGTTAATAAGGGCACTCTCTGGAAAAATAGTATCACCCATGTTAGGTCTGCTGGCATTCTATAAAACTGCAATGGCTAGGAAGGTGTTAGTAAAACTGGGCAACAAGATTCTGCTCCCATGGAAGGCAGTGGTAAAGTTCCTACTGTGCTTAAATTAGCCAGGGCTTTCTCGCTTAGTCTTTCACTGAGGGGCATGAGACAAACAGCACAAGGGGTGCTAAGAGTCCTACCATTGTGTCATGCAGTTTAAATACTGTGCTCATCATCGTCCTGTTTCTTCAAACAGAAAATCACAAATAAAATTCCTGAGTGCAAAAATTAATCTGTTTGTTGCTCCAGACTCTATCTGTCAGTCTTAGAGGCTGATAGGGAAGCAGAGTTGGCCTTCTCTATTAACTGATTGTACATACTAAAACTACCTCAAGGCTGGTGTATACCAGGTAGGGAGTCTGCTTTTCCTCAGCTACTGGTTTTGGCCAATGATTTATCTCTAGGTAAGGCAAGTGGCTATGGAGAGATAATCAAATCAGAACAGTACCTACCTTCCCATGCTTTCTACTCCCATTGACAGAAAAAAAACAGTATCGGGAAAAGTTTTTGACCCACAGGTTCCTGGCTCCTCTCCGAACTCGGCTGCCAGCTGATGGCTGCTTCAGGAGCTGCTGTGATTATAGTTCAGTTCCTGTCAACAGTCATACACCTTACAGCCTCTATAGCTGGCAGCCTTGGTGGCAGGCACAGCAGAGAGGTCCAGGGCTGAAGGAGGAGGAAAAATAAACAGCACTCTCATAACAGAATGTAACTGTCCTGCTTCCATGATTCATATCCTGAGCAGCATCCCTTGGACTAGTTCAGGCCAGCAACCAGGTCCTTGGCCCACTGGTTTTTCTTTGACATTCAGGAGACTTTCTGATTTTAGTGTTATTTACAAGGAAACTGCTTTTGGCCTGTTTTTTCAGGAACTCCTGCTATTGGCTCTCTTGTGAGGTTAAAATTTCTGCTTCAGCAAGAGCTCTCAAAGGGGCTTTGTAGTGCTACAACATTACCTGGGATTTTGACATAAAGGTAAGTTAAAGTTAGAGGCTGCCTCGTCTTACTGCATTTCCTGTAGAGCTGGTCTGCACATTCATCAAGGAGAAATGTGGTGAGGTTTCTGGTGAAATGTTCATTCAGTGTCCACTTGCATACAGTGCTTAGGTCTCCTTCTCCCTACATTGCCTTCTCCTTCAGCTTTTCAGTCAGCTTTAGCATTTTCTGGCTGCTGAATAGTTGTGGAGCTTTGTCAGGGAGTTTTTGAGATGGCACACCTCTGAGGGCAGCAGGCTCCCCTCTTGCCCACCCACACCTCTTGTTTTCCTTTCCAGCACCTGTATGCCTTTTAAGTAAGGCATAGGTTTTAAGTAGGTTTAGGTTCCTGTATGCCTTTTAAGTAGGTTTAGGTTCCTTCTGAACAACCAGAAAATTTCCAGCTGCTACTACACAAACTTGACTGCCGTGTCCATGCTCTTCCTGAGTAGTTATCCTCCCTATTTAAAACCCAGCAGATGAAAGAGGAAGGTAGAAGATACTTATTTGTAGTGGATGCAAGAGGAAAATGAGTGTTTATGGTATACTCACACTGTCAAAAAACCCTGACTTTCTCTGATGAGAAAAGTGAAAACATACAAATTGTGAAAACATGCATATCTTCTCCTCAGGTCTCTGCAAGCTGGAAAATTGAGGATTCATCCATTTTCCTGAAGATAAATAATTTTATGACTATTTTTCCAATTGCATGTACTTCTCCTTTTGGAAAGACTGAACCCTTGCAATTCCCAAGCAGGTCCTCTGCACCTGACAGCAGTTTTTATAGCTTGTTTCCTTTTCCATAGCTAAGTTTAGCTCTCAGTTTTCCTATGTCTCATTCCCCAGGCAGATCTCACAAGTAGTTAAGCTGTTTATGTTTTCTTCCTGCATGCACCCAGAAGTTTGAAGAAATAACTGCAAGATTTTATATCAGATTCATGGGACAAATATCAAAAGATAAGTGAAAATCAAAAATTCACTCTGAAGCTATCATACCACTGAAATACTCACAGCAGAAGATGGGCTTGCTGAGGTGGAATTTATTAATTGTCACAGAGATCTCTGCAAGAACTTGAATTTTTCTCGTATGTCATGTGAGCTCCATTCCCAACCAGTCCCATGTCTCTGACTTGGCTGCTGACCTGTATTCATGTCGTTGCCTTCAAATTTTCACAATCCAAATAGGTGGCTGGGATGGCAGTCAATGAAACTAATGGCTGTGGAAAGGCTGAACTGTCTGTAACACAGCAAGAGTAAGCAAAGGAAAAGTTAAAGCTGCTGACTGTCAGTCATGGGCTGCCCTTGGCATCTGTTCCTTTCTGGTAGACAATGTTTTGGAGGAGAAGCAGCAGAGAGGAAGTTTTGAAGAATGCTGCTTTGAGGGCTGCAAGCTGGCATGTTGGGAATGGATGTAGGTGCCAGTGCAGAGGAGCAGGAGTTGACTGTTTGCTTCTGGAGCATTTGTCAGGGTGCTAACCCAAACCAGTGAGGCTGTAAGGGTTTATCTCACAGTCTCTGTACGGCTGCAAGGTCTGCTCATAACCCTGGGGAAGGCTGGGGCCCCTGTAAGATGATTGCATCTGTGAAACCAAAGAGTGGGACAAATTTTAGGGTCACAAAATGTTCAAGAACTCAGTGTGATTGCACTGCATGAGCTGAAAAAAAAGCCTGCCTGGAGCAGAGCAGCAGATCAAAAAAGATTTGAGCCCTCCCAGCAGTATCTCAGATAATCTTTTCCTATGACATTAATTTCCTTGGGCAGAAGATTAAGCACTCTTAAATGAATTACAGTCATTTTAGTTTCTGCTGTCCTTGCATATTGCTGCAATTATCAGTGTGGTCTCTCAGTTGCCCTGCTGCCATCACAGAGCCAAAAAGGTTAGTAATGGTTCAGCCAAAAATTGCTCCATCTGTGTACGTGTCTGATATGTCAGTATTGCATAGGATGAGGACCTCTGATATTTAGATGAATTAATTTAATACCTGTGCCCAAACAAGGTCTGCTCACCACTTATCAAAGACATTCAAGGTGAATTTTAGATGGGAGTTGTACTGGCTTTTTCCTTTGGATAAATTCCGCTTCACTTGGACAATTCCTTTTAAGTCCCTAGTTGACCCAGTGGGTCATCTAATAGTGTTTTAAAGGTTGTGTTGAATTACTGAAGAAAAATTTATCTGATCTGTGCTCAAGGTGTTAAAAATCCAAGGCAGCATTCAGACAGACATCCTAGCTACTGCCTAAGCTGAGTGGATAAACTCAGGAACTTTAATCCCAAAAGCAGAGATTGAGCAAAGGAGGATTTTTATTAATTTTTGTGTGTTATCCAGGTATACTTTTTTGACCATATGCCTTGAAAGAAGAGGTACCACAATCTCCACTAATCCTAAAAACAGCCCTAACAGTTGCATTGCTGGAGAGCTTCCTTCAGATTAGGATTTGTGCAAGCTACTGCATTGTGTTGCATGGATTTACTCTGCCTGGCTCCAGCACACAAAGGGTGGTCTAGCTCAGGAGGACCTCAGTCACATGAGAAGCTCTGATACTTTCTCACCAAGAGTTTTGAGACTCTATTAACTGACACTCCAAACTGATTGAATTTAATGAGAGTCTTTCCACTGACATCATGACTTTGATTTATACCCTTAATACATAACACATTGTTTCAAATGTGAGTCTTAATATCCTTATTCAGTCTGCAGCCCTTCCAAGTTGAATATGAATAAACAGAGAGAAGGAAAAAAACCCACAAGACAAGTTTAAGAGATTTCTGTGTGTCTGTTAGAGACAACTCTTCACTAATGCAAAGAAGCAGAGGGAAAGGGTGTCTTTTGCCTAGGAAGTCAGAGTCTGAGGGACTGTTTGCAGACAAAATGTTGCACAGCTGAGTTATTTTCTATCAGAAATGGCAACCAAACCTCTAACGCAATAGTTAGACCAGTAAGAGGGTTAATGGACTAAAAACCTTGTATGTTTGTGTTAATTAAATCTGTCGGCCACTGTACTTTTCTATTTTTAGTCTGGTTTTCTAAAGAAATGAGGCTTATATAGTCACCATGGCTGTCTGTCCATCTGTTGGTCCCCTCTCACTCCTTCATGTAACTTTTTGAACTGTCAGCAAATTTCAGCCATTCTGGAAAGAAAGGAAAGCCTCACAAAGAAATTACCATTTTTATGAATTTCGTGAAGACTGGTGGAAATTTTCCAAAGGCTTGATTAATGTCCTCTCAAGGTAAAGCTGTAATCATTGAGCCACTGTCCTTTCTGTATGCCCAAATGTACAAAACCCATCTGCCCTATCATCATGTGAATGGTTTTAAACCATCTCTAGTATAAGATGTTTCTTGCTTGCCTCAAAGCAGCGGAAAAGTAAAGGTTTTGTGGGAGTCAAAGATGTCACTGGAGACTTTCAAGGGATTGGAGGGGAACTCAGGGTGTCTGATGGGAAAGAGAAATAAGTGAGACTACCATGACGAATAGGTGATGGTAACAAGGGAGGGATACCTAGAAGGTATCATGCACTGTCAGTTTTTCAGGGACATGACTATTTTTGAAGGATGAGCAAACATCAGAAAACCTGAGAATATTGTGGCAGTGAGGGGTGCAGAGTAATCCCAAAGGCGTAACAGGGTGGCAGTAGGCTAGTTTCAGCAGTAGTATGGGGGTATGTAACAGAAATCCATAGGACACCGAGTTTGGTTAGCTTAGCTGCGAAGAACTTGTTTTATCAAGCTTTTTGTTGGCAAAATTAAAGTAGGGAATGACTGAAGCTATCCAGAAAACATTCTCTCATGATTTCTTTGAGACTGTGCAATTGTACCCATAGGGATAACAACTCTTTTTCATGATAAATTATGGCCAGAAAGTATACCTATCCTCTGCCGCCTGTGTTCCTCGCAGCACCCACTGGCACTTCCTTGATTCCAGGGCTTGGTTCTTCTTAAAAGGACAATTGTCTTGCTCTGCCCGTGCCACAAAGTTGGAGGTGCATTGATTAAACAGAGTCTTTGTGAGAAGTTCCTTGGAAGATGAGGGGAGGATCCTGCTTTACAACTATGTGAAAGCTTATACTTACTTGAATGGCAATCAACGCGCCTTGGTAGATGAAGCATTGGTTGTCTGTGTATCATTAAGGAGCTCTAAGAGTCAATTCAGTCCAGACAGTAAACAATGAATTGCTGACACTTTCAGCCCTGTAAGGGCTCAAAAATACCAGCATGCACATCTGAGCTGTATCAGTGGAAGCACACAAGGATTAGATTCTTTTGGTGATGGCTGCATTTTTATGTGAATAATCTGATGGGAGCCTGATGGTGTCCAACACATCCATTCTTGCCTTGTGAGTCTTTCACCATCTGAAATGTTGTTAGTTTTAATAACACAATTATCCTTTATATATTCAGTTAGACATGTGGGTTGCACTCCCCCCTCCTTTTTCTTTTTTTTTTTTTTTTCTGAGTTATAATTAGTTTCCCTGAGAGGCAGCAGCTTTAATGCTTGGGTAGTTTTCTGAGAAGCTGGGACTGAAAGAAGCTTTTGGGAAATGACAATTATATGTCCATGGTTTTTATTTGGTATGCTTTATTTTAGTCTTTGTCTAGGCTGAAAGCTCTTGTTGACTGGCAGAAGATGGATTGAATCAGTGAAATTAGGCAATTTCAATGTCGTCACCCCCCCCAAATCATACAAAGAACTTGTATATTGATTGAAACTAAAGTGCATTTGTTTTGCTGAATTTATATAAAGTACTAGGACAAAAAAAAATGGTTGTGCCCTTCCCCCTATCCTCCAGGGCATTGATTGAATTCATGTGAAACCTTTTGCTGAACTTTTATAGAAGTTTACATGATATGAACAGAAAATTTTGTAATAGATATTTGTGTCAAGGTATTTCTAACAAGATGCAGCAATTTAATCAGTGTATATTGGAAAACAGAAAAAAAAAAGGCTATTGGAAATTATCTTGTAATCTTCTTCTATATTCCCCTTTCTGTTGTCAGCCCAGGGTGACCCATGTCTGTCTTGGGGACCTTGTGTTACCTCATGAAATTTCCCCTGGGACTACCTGCACCTGTACAGATGCATAAGAACTCTGCAGTGGGTTTAAACAGTAGCAAAAGAAAACGTCTATGGAAACTTGTCAGAGATCATATAAGCTGTTACCTTTTGAAGCTTCATACGTGCAATTAGTTGCCCATTGTGTTATTTCTTGGCTTCATGGCATCATGAAAAAAACAAAAGAGAATGATTTTCACAGGATTTGTAAAGCTCCAGTGGGGATGCACTAAAATAAGGTCTCCCCCAGCACGAAGAGAAGACCTGTGGGTTTACCTGTGGTGCTGTTTTGCAGCAACAAATTCAAGGAAGAAGTTTTGAGAGCATCTGAAAGGTCTTGTATGCTCTGCCTGAGTGGAAGGTTTCATTATTATACTGAAATGATTAAGAAAAGCATTTTTCTTAAGAAAAAGCATTTTCCCTTAAGAAAGGATGGGGGCACATCTCCCCTCATCTTCCTGCAGTGCAAGGGGGAGCACTGACTCCTGCCACACTGAGTCAGTGAGCTCCTCTCACTCACATGGGGCAGACTGCTTGCTTGCCCGAAGTGTTCCTTGCAAGAGAAAAGAAGGGGATAATGTGAGGTATTGCTTTTCCCCAGCAGCTGGTTTGGCCACTGTGGGACTCCTGGGGCAAGTCAAGCACTGCCTCCCACTCTGCTCCTCTCACTTATGTCACTGCCTGGCCCTGGCTGCTGAGGAATAGCGGAGGGGCCCTTTGAGACAGCATCTTAAAATTAAGCAGGGAGATGAATCAGTACTTCTTGTAAGTTATTTCACCCACTCAGTTTCTCCCAGCTTCAAGACAGGGCAAGCCAGGGTTTCCATCACTTCTGGGAGACAGCAACTGTTTCTTTCCAAGAAAGCCCATAGCAGCTAGAAATGGAAAAGCCCTCATCGGTCTCTTAGTCAGTCTCTGCCTCTTGCTATCTTTTTTCCTATTTTGTGCTAGTTTTACCTGTCTCTTGTGAAGGGTTTTCAATCCTTTATTTTAAATGAAATAGTATTCCCAGATGGAAAAGCTCATCTACTGGCAAAGTCAATGATATAATTTGTTTATATAGATTCAGTGCAACTAAAAGGTGGGGGTGGGGAGAGGAGAAAATTCCTTCACCATCTTGTAATTGTTACTTGTCAAGTTGTGTACGCTGTCAGTAAAACTGTGCCCTTGAATGGTCAGGGATGGTGTGTTCCCAAAAGGTTGATGGTAGGGAACAGGAGACAGGGTGTCTGTCACTCTGGCCTGAAAGGAGTGTGCTACATAGTTCTCATCTTCTGCATGCATGATTAAAATTAAAGGAAAAAAATAGTCTTGGCTCTAGTGGTGGGAACCACACAAATGTGAACTGAATGGAAAGCTGGGGGGTTTTTGCCTATGTGTCACCATTTCCTGTGACCTGAAGACTAGATTTGTCTCAGAGTTTTCTGCAGCACAGGCAAAGACATCAATTACCCTAATGGAAGAAAAGTAACATGTTCAGTGTTTCATTATGTGCTTTTCTGTGATTTACTTTAGGTGGGTCTAGAAACTTTCCAAAATCCCAGATCTATTGGAGATTTTCTCTGATCCTTCCTTGGAAGGTGAGGAACCCAAACACTTTTCCAAACTGATCTAAGCAGCCTCTTATAAAGCCAGTAAGGCACACAGGCAGACCATGAACCCTGTGTGCCATGTGAAGGAAAGCACATGCGAGGCACATGTGAGCCGCGTGTGTATTTTATGTACCGCTTGGGGATGAGATTCATACATGCCACCCTCCGCCCCACCCTCCATACTGGCATGTGTATAGCCAGTTATATTTCTGCTGTGTGATCATCAGCCATCTATACACTTCCTGAGGATGGATCCTCCTAGGGACCCAAAAGCCTTGCCAACTGCAGTGGGTGCTCTAGGGGCATATCCTTGCTGCATGGCACTGCAGTGGTTACTTCCATTAGCTGTCCAAGCCTCACTAGCCCACAGCCCCTCCTTACATGCATGGGCTCCTGCTTTACTCACATTACCTGCATTTTAACCCTTACACACCATACAGGAATGAGCAGCGGGCATCAGCTTGCTGCTAATTGCCTCCTTCGGAGACCTCCCAGCTCCTCCACATGGGCACCGTTTGTCTTGCAGCTCTCCAGCAACAGATGTGGAAAGTTGTAGCCAGCCACTTCTCATGGTGCCTTTAACACAAGCTTACCAGAGTGAATAGTCTAGAGTTTCGCTTCCAGAGAACTGAGTTCAAATTCTGCTTTTGGTTGAAGGGGGAATTATCTTTAACGATTTCTTAATCCCTTGGGATCCTTTACAGCCCGCAGGGTTATCACTGCTAAATCATACCCTCAAACCCAGTGCTGGGCTCTCTCTCAAATTCTCTCTCAAGATGGGACTTGTTCAAGGACTTATGGACTTTTGTTTGCATGCTTGCTTTTTAAGTGGGACTCTTTTGCAATTTAATTTGGGATTGTTTGTGAAAGATGACTCTTTTCAGAAAGTTGCTGAGAGTTTTTTGTGTAGAAAAATTTGAACGTTCTTCTTTCTGGTTAAAAGGTACATGGTACCAGAAAATGTAACTGGGAGAGGGAGTAAGATGTACAAAGGAGAATAGGGAACATGGTCAGCATAAGACATTCAGAGGAATTTTCAAATTGAAATTTTTTGGATTTTTCTTTCTACAGGAGTATTACATTTTTTCTAGGGAAAAGAGGGAAGAAAGTATCTGGTGGTGCGGGCCAGAGCTGATGTAGCTACCTTTTTACTGGCTTTTGCATATCTCCCATGCTCAGAAGTACAATTATGAAGTACAACTATGCTTTAAAAAAGGAGATCACCCAGAAGTGTAAGTTATGATAAATGCATCAGCTTCTGCCTGCACCTTTACGTTTCAGTTCTGGGTCAGCAGTCCCCTACTTATGATACAACAGGAACATACTTTGTTCTGCTCCAGTAGCAGCACTTGTCTGTGTGTTACCACCTCATTAGGAAATTAGATGATTTGTCTAAAGCTCTAAGCAAGGGACACAGTTTTTAAGCAAGCATGGAGTGTTCAAGCGATGCCAGCAATAACAATCTGTAAATTACAGATGAGGTGCACTGAGCAAGCAGTGTGTTATCTCTCTGAATGTTTAAATTTTTGCACATTTTGGCAATTTCTTTAAATAAGGGAAGAGCTGGACTGTCAGCATTCATTTCAGTTTTGCAGTGCTATGGCTTTCTATTTATAATGGTCATGAAAGAGGTCTTGAAGGCAGCGTTTCTTGTCAGTGAATTAAAAATTCCCTCATATCTGCAGTGTTTGCTTTAATTTAAATATTTGTCATGGTTAATGAAAGATAGACTGAGAAAGAGGGAGGAAAGCAAGTTTTCCAGGTCCCATCTTCTTGCAAGTTTACTTGCATCTTCTTCTTACTAGTGGTCAAAATTACAGCCCTCTGTGAATGGCTGTGATGCTCTAAGGATGAGAAAGTGGGTAGCAGCCCATGGCTAAGGGGATTTCACTTCATGCAGCCTTGGATGTTAATGTGGCAAGTCTGGCCTATCTTGTTTATAGCAACTGATCAAATTTAAAGTGCCTGCCTTGAATGCTGAGGTGATTTCCTGATGCCATCTTTAAGTGGAGCAGGAGATATGCCCAGTGTACAGAAAGATGCAGTTCAGAGCTCTGGCCGTGCTTCCAGCTACAGAACTGCCCACTGCTTCCTGGTGCAGGAGCTGTGTTTTTGCAAATAAAACCAGTCAAGCTCAAGTCACATATTTAGTTCCCAGTGTATACCTTTGGGCGACATTCACGCTCTCCAGTGCCTGCTAATTAATTTGTTTTCTTATACTTTACTGAGATTTGGATTGGCACTGAAGCCCAAAAAGGAAGAACCTAGCTGTCAAAAAGTGAATATAATGAGTGTAAGGTGTGGATGGAAACCACATAGTTGTCATACAGAAGCTATGACACAAAAGATGCTATTGCTTCCATACTGTTTCCTGTAAGGGAGAGAGATATTTTGGGAGGGCAGATGATGTGATTACAGGAGACAGCGACATGGAAACTGTCATTGAATGCTCCTCATGCTGAAATGGAGCGGTGTGCAGGAACAAGGCTGTTAGAAATATTTTAATAAACATTAAGTTCATAGATGAGTAACAAAAGTATGTAAGAATTGATTAAACATGGCTGGCTAGCCTGTGCAGCATTGTCCAGTTGAGGAACACAGGATTCAGAGTGGGAAGTTGAGGTTTTCCTCCCGGCCCTGAAACGAGTTTTCTTTATGATCTCAAGTTGTATTTTCCACTGATTTCATACTCTTTGGACCAGCAACACGTGCCTCAGTTTCCTCATCTCTAAAATACTGCTGTTTGCTAACATAATTCCAGACCATTGATTATAAATTCTATATAGGACCCTGGAGTGAATAGTTATGGAAGTCTGAGATATTAATCATCATTGTTTTTAGGCTCCTGGTCCTTTTCTGCATGATGTCAGACTTTGCAGTCCTATAAGAGCCCTGTATAAAGACCAAGCTTCCCTTTTGGTGTCTGGGACTTCTTCCGTGAGCCTCAGTGCTCAGGGGTTGCCTGCCTGCTGCGATGCCCCCCGGCTGTTACCTCCCTGCTCCCAGGCCCTACACCCTCGTGCCTAGTGCCAGGCTCCTGCAGGCAGTGTCAGCTGTTGAAATGGCTTAGTAGTGAATCCTAGGGCAGCCAGTCTGTAATAAATTAATCTTCTTGCAGTCTGATGACCATAAGGAGTAATCCTAACATGTAGCATCTTCATCCATAACGGCACCGCATCAGGGGTTTCTGTATTTTAGGAACCTTTTATGCTCCCCATGGTCAGTAGATATGGTGAGCTCTACCCAATTGCTCTTGCAACATCCTGTTTTTCCCATGATACTTCAGGGAATCTGTGATACATTCAGAACTACCCTTGAAAAAGTGCAAGAGAAGTAAGTAAACCCATGCTTTAAATAGGCTGCATTACTGAAAATGACCTGAACGATGAAACAAAAGACAAAAGTGTGCAGGTGACTAGTAAAAGGCAAAGGACATAAAATAGAAGGCTGATGCACAGCTCATTTGGCACCTGCAAGTCCTCTGGCTGTGTTGAGCTCAAACCCTGGTGAGGCAGGCACAGGAACCAACACCCCAAACCTCCTTGCAATGAGTGGAGTTGCAGGGAGGTAGTGGTAGTCATTTGTGTGACTGATTTTTCCCATCCCCACTGTGTAACTGCAGAAATGCCAAGCTGAAGTCTCTAGGCCTGCATTGGAAATATAGAGACAGCCCTTCCCTGGGATGCAGTGGGAGGTGTGGGGGCTGCCTCCTGCTCCGTTTTAGCAAGAGAACATCTCTACAGCTCCCCATACCACCTTCTGTGGAATGACAACCAACATATGACTTGGGATTGAAATCCTTGCAGCTGATGGAAAAACAATTAGGATCTCATTAAAATTCTGTGTAGAGAGCCAAGAAAAGGAAGATAATGTCAGAGGAAAGGTGATACGTAGGACAGTATGGAGAATTCTCTTAAGTTAAGCTTGTCATTAGGCAGGAGCACAGAAGGTGCTAATTGTACAGTGCATTTCATTCATCCCACAAAGAATAATTAACAGTTTCCCTTCTGCCTTCACTGAAATGAATTGATTCAATGCATATGCTCTCTTGTTAAGGCAGGAGTTGTCATATCTTGGATCCTTATGTGCAGAAGAATTTTACTGCTGGGTTTCTTCACCTGCTGATTGTTGAACAGGAAGCGTTATTAGTCATGTGAGAGAATGCTGATTTCATTAATCTCTTTGTGTGTCTTCATTTGTTTCTGCTATAAAAATTATTGACCCAAGATGTGAAGCATTGGAATGAGCATTGGAACTGCCTTTCAGGTAAGCACATGCTTAAATATTGCCCTAAATAGGGAAGAACTGACCAGAGATTGCTCTTACTCTGATAGTGTGCAGACAAGTACTTCTTAGTCCTGTGTGGGCTTCCAGCAGCCTGGCAGGGTGCTGAGGATTTTTTATTAAGTATTATTTCCAGGCTGATCCAGCCATTGAGAGAGAAACCATAGGTCTTGCAAAATGTAGACTCTGACCTGTCTTGCTGCCCTGATCACTCTTAGTCCTGAGCAATATTATTGTGACAGAGTGACAGCTGCTTTGCAAAGCAAAACTTAGCCTCACCAGGTCCAGTTTGCGTGTTTGCACACAGCTTCCCAGCCTCCCTCATTCCTCATGAAATTGAAATAGAGGTGATAGTCTTCACTTCCTTTTAAACATGAGGAGATACCATTGTATCTTACTACCCAGCTGATGGTCTCTACTCCAATGGTGGCTACACTTCAAGGCTGGGGTGAAGTGATCCATGTCCATGTGGCCTTTTTATTTCGCAGAAGTCATTCAGATTAATTAATTAGTGATTACAAAGCATCTGACATTCCTGGCTGAAAATGCTACCTCCAACTATAACCATAATGTTACTTTACACCCTGATACTTTAGCTGTAGTCTCTGAAAGAGAAGCTATGTGTGTACAAGCTGGCATGCTTGGTGTTCACTGAAGTTCTTCATCCCAATTCGTGCCAGAGACAGTCCAAAGAACCACTCTTCCTCTTTTTCTTGGTCTAGGCATCTTCAGAGTTCTGGGAAGTTTTCCTGTGTCCTTGATGCCTGCCGACGGCAGCAGTAGACGGCTGGCTCTGAGGCTCACGACAGCTACAGTGCAAACGAGGGAGCTGCACAGTTACACAGCCTCTCCACTGCCCTGCTATCCCACTGTTTGCAATACACCAGCGTGGCTAAAGGGGTCCTTTCATCCCCTCATTTGCTTCTCATTGGCTTCTTACTGGCACTTTGGGCATACAAGAGTAGGCTGCTGCAAAGTGCCAGCTTATTTTCAGCATTGTAGACACCTGCTACCACATCCATAGTATGTGGGCTCTGAAAGTACTGAGCCAAATTCCTTCCAAATATTTGCATGGAATCTTGAGACAAAGGTGTAAGATGCCCTTGCATCTCTGTCTTTTGACACAAGCTGAGACAGCAGCATCTTATCCTCAGGCCCACCATTGAGGTGCAACAGTCTTAGCTGATGGAAACCAGGGAACATGTGTACACCCACATCTCTCTGGCCTGGTCGGTCCAGCCCTTGGTTCACCAGTCAGCCAGCCCCACAACTGAAGTTTGTTGGGCTTACATTGTTTCCATATGGCCCCTTCTGTCCCACTCTTGCATCCAGTCCAAGTTGGCACACAAGTAATCTGACTGAAATTGGGCTTGAGAGAGAAAGAGAAGAGTTCAGGGACTAAAAAAGGATATGTCAGAAACAAGCTTTCTTACATTTCTTAAAGCACTGACACCATTCCCAAGCTAAGCACAATGAGCTGTGCATGAAGTCACTTAGCAAGGATCTTCTTTGGGCTGGTCTACCTGTGGCTAAATAGTCATTACTTGGACTTTTCCCAGACTATTTTCATTCAGACTCCTCACCATCTATCTATAAAGCTTATGTTCCATTGAATGAGCCATGAAGTTAAAAGGCAGTCAAATGCGACAATCAGGTGGGGGAAGGAGGGAAGGAGATGACTTTCGTGCTTTCCTGAAAGCTCAAGTGGATACAGTTGCTGATGGTGAGAGTAATTGTTGTGCTGGTAGGCCGAGAGGGATGTCTGCGAGGTGTGAGCACACAGGCTGCTGCTGTAGGAGATGCTCTCTGTCAAGCAACAAAAAAATCCTGTTTTATTGGGGTCAGAGAACTGTTGGCTTATAGGATCAGGAAAGCTTGCAGGTCTAGATCTTAGAGGTCTCCAGATATTCTTACAGTGTAACAGAAACAGCTAGAAAAGTTCCTAGGCAGATAAGGAGCAATTACCCATCCCAATCTCCCCAGCTGGCTGAGATGCCTGTCTTGGTTTCATTTCTTTGTAAATTGAAATGACAGATAAAGTAAATAAAACCAAAACCTGCAGATTAATGACATGAAAACCAGCAGGAGAGGTGGGTCATAGCATTACAAAAGGACATTGTGATTTTCAACCCAATTCCAGTGTGGCAACCAAGAGTCGTTTCTGTAGGAGTTGTGAATGCAACTCAGTTGCCAGTGTAGTGGGGAGGGAGGATCTCTGTTGGTTTGGGGACAGGAGACCACCAGTTTTCAAAATTTTTAAGTATCACTGGTTTTTGTATGCCTAACAGAAAAAGTGTCTCATGCTGGGCATCTGAATCTAGAGGCCACTTTTAAACCTTGTTTTGTTTTTTCTTGTTGAAGTAGAAGAAACATTTCTAACGTGCAGTCCATTCTTACAGGGCATTGACTTAAAAGTTAATCATAGTTTTGGCTCCAGATGGCTACAGTGCATCTGCTTCTCGGTCTGTGGGAGTCTTAAAGGATACTTGATAGCTGTCCAAGTAAGTGCTTAAAAATTGTATCATACAAAGACAAAATAACTAGATAGCATAATCCAGAGTGAACCTAAGGGAAATGGAGGTGAAATAAGTGTCTCAAGCCCTCAGATGTGTCCTATAGATTTCACCTGAAATACAGATTATTGTATGTCATGCATGAGGTGTTATTCATAGTAGATGTGCACTGAAGATGTACCTACCTAATTTTCATCAGAGACATGCTGTAGAAAGATACTTCCTGCTCTTCTGTGAACAGTAATCTTACAATTACATAATAGTAAACAAATGTGAGCAAAACATTTTTCAGCCATATTATTCTATTCTATTCTATTCTATTCTATTCTATTCTATTCTATTCTATTCTATTCTATTCTATTCTATTCTATTCTATTCTATTCTATTCTATTCTATTGGAACTTCGTACGTCTGTCTGTAAGTCTTCTTGTTTTGCAAATTGGTTTCCAAACAGCCATCACTCTTTCCCATACCAGAAGCCCTTGATAAGTCAAGCAGAATGGTGCAAACTATATACAGTTTCCTTATGTCCTCCCTGTAATCCCAGGCAAGACAAACATAGAAATTTCTAGGGCTGAGATGTGAGATGCAGTATTAATGAGCAGATACAGAATTGGTCTCATTCAAAATATCATTAGATCAACAGGTGATGGAGATGGGAGCTAAGTGAAATCCTGTTGGGAGTGGGGAAGTGGGAGGGATGTGTGTTGTGTGTGCTGCTGGGGCCCTTGAAGGCTTGAAGCCAGGCCAAAAACAATGAGGTCTGAGACTGTAGAAAGTTTCAAGCTATATGAAGCTTGATCCAAAGCTCAGTGAAGCTTAAGAAAATCCCCCATGGTGCATGAATATTGCATGTGTTATGGGACGTTCTTTATTTGAAGAGTAATTACGTCAAATGCAGAGACACAAGAATTCCACTAAACCTCAGTCTTGCTCTGCATGAGGGTTACATGGGATAAGAGGGAGGAAGGATTTGGTTTCCCTCTCAAGGTGAACATGATAGAGTTGGTTTCTGGATCATTCCCCAGAGTCATGTCCAATGGGACACAGAACGCTGTAAGGCTCTCTACATGGAATTGCGACAGGTGAAGAAGATAAGAAGCCCCTAGACCATACCTGCCAGGAGCAACCAGAGAAAGAATAGAGGAAAAGAGGCATGACCCTTTGCCTAATCATCACCTCATCTGCTCAGGAGCAGCAAGCCATTACAGACAGGCTGCAGACTGCATGTCTGTCACAGATGCAACACATTCCCTCTCTTCTGGAACAAACTGTAAGCATAAAGTATTGCAGTGCAAGTAAAACCTTTAGCGAAGGTTGAGCTTTACAACTACACATATTAATGGCCTGTAATAATAGTTGACAAACAGGAATCATGTGTTTTGCTTTGTCATCGTAATAATGGGTGGTACTTGGAAGCTGTTCTACCACAACAGAAACTCACTGCTGCAGCCTGGAAAACCCTCTCTTCTGATAGGACTCCAGGAAGAGCTGTTAGCCATGTATATGAACACTGGGCAAGTGATATGGCACAAGTTCATTAAACAATAGGCCAATTAGGTGCATGGAAATCAGCAAGTAGTAATACACTACCCTGGGAATAAATACCATGGTATGCAACGCCTCTGGGGGCAAAATGTTAGTGCAAAATGTGTACATAAAACCATGAGCAACATGAAGGGATAAGCATCTGTATTTACAACATTGCTTACAATTACTAATGCCACACTCAGCAATTATGTTTTAAAGTTGGTATTTTTTGTTCAACACAGGGCTGAGGACTGATTTACAATTTGATTTAAATGCCTAAATGAATTACAGTTATTCTGGCACTTATTAATTTTGTAAATTGATGTGCAGGAGTTTATATCACAGTACCCAATCTGGTTTTTATGGCTGCTATTTTATTTCTCCGTGATTGCTCTAAGATTGACTTTGCTTGCCAATACTTACAAGTTAAAATCAAGTTTTAATATATTTGTTGGCTTAAATGTAAGATTGAGGGCAGGGGTTGCTTCATTTGGAGAGTTTTTCTCTCCATCTTCCTAATTTTTTTCTATTAATTTCTGTTCAGTTAATCTATGTCTGTGGTGTATTGATCTGTTTCATATTAAAGGAATAACAGCAATTTTCCCTGAATAAGCAACACTTGGTGATGTGTCTTCTATTTAGGCAAGAAGGAAGAATCCAAGCAGGAACCAGGCTCCCCAGGGAGGGGAAGTGTCACCAGTGAAACATCATAGCACTGCTAAGAGGATCTCAGCCTAATGGGGCTGGTTGACAGGAAGACAATGGCCTTTGCTAAGACTGTGTATCCTCCTCCCTCGAATCTCTTTTTCCTAGAGGGATGCCTCCACTAGAGTGGGCAGCAGTCAGAGCCAGAACCAATATCAGGGATCAAGGAAACGACAGGAGAAGTGGTATTTCTATTCTGCCTACAGCAGAGCAAGAAGATTGGGATTAGCTGCCCAAATCAAGGTCAGAAGCTCTCTGAGAGAACATTAGAGGCATCGTCTGTGGGGAGGAATCACAGAATCACAGAATGGGTAAGGTTGGAAGGGACCACAGGGGGCCATCTGGTCCAACCCCTCTGCTCAAGACCTATTTAAGCAAAGTGCACACACACAAAAGGAATACATGAACATTGGCAATTAGAAGGTTTTTAATTGTCAAAGAAAGCGGTGACAATCTAGAGCCAGTAAAAGAAATGGGAAGAAGAAAGCTAACCTGTGGATGTGGAGCAGATAATCTCAAGTCTGTTTGGGCTCTGTGCCTCTGATAGATCCAGGGCTCAATAGTTTTCTCACACTACTACCTGAAGGCTCTTCTGCAGCATCATGAGGTCCTGACAGTTTGTGCAGTTTCCCACCATCCTTTTGGTCTTCTAGTGACAATGTCTGGCAGGATAGGATTACCCAGATCCTTGCATGAATCCTGGTACTTTCCAAAGGGCTCGACATGTCCTGGTCAAGAGCAGACTGAATTTATAGTCAGCCCAAGCTGAGGTGGAGAAAACCTAGACTCCAAATGCTGGAGATCTTCAACTCCAAAGCACCCTTAAGAGCACTCTGGCAGGTAGAGCATCGATGGAGGCTGTGATCCCTGATCCTTTGCGAGCTTTGCAATGGTTAGTTATGGTGAGCAGATGTTTTGAGTCCTGTGGGCTTCCATGTACTTTCCAGACTAAAGATTCTAAACTCAGAGTGTTTAGAAAAGAACATAAATAGCCTTGGGCTTTGCCGAAGTGTGAAAAACTTCAGACTAGATTTTTGCAATGCTGTGTGAGTGTTGCTTTATCGTTGTGCCTCCGTCCAGCCACCAGCCAAAAACTGTGTGAAATGGAGTCTCGATATTGGTGTAGAGTGACACGTGATTCCTTTATAATTTGGGGTAAGCTGAGGCTTTAATCATGAAACCTTGCAGATTGGAACTGTGAGGAAAAAGGAGAACATGCAATGTTCTTTCAAAAGGTTGCAGAGTTTCCTTAATATCTACTCCCTATAGCCATCTGGAAATCTCACTAAGCAACTCAAATGCTTTCCAGTGCTTTTACTTCACAGAAGCATCCTTAAGACTGTAATGCAGGCTTTGACTTATAGCCAAAATTGTTATTTCCAATAATAATGAGCTGACTGATTACTGCCATTAATTCCTGACTGCAAGAAATGACAAAGAAAAATATTTTTTCAATTATTTTTCTAATGACAGGATAGAAAATGAATAAACCCTACCATTCTGGGACCAAAATATAAGTTTGGCTAGTTCTGAAAACTAGAAAAGGGAAAATTCTACTGTCAGATATTGAAAAAATATTTTAAAAATATGAAGTCACTGTGTGAAATATAATAGAGTATGTGAACATAATCTTAGTGGCTCAGAGATACAAAACAAGCTTGTGACACAGTGGCTAGTAGCAGCCCTTTGGGTAGATATTGCTTATCTCACAGTATATTGATGTCTTCACTAGGCCTGGACTTGTTAGACATGACACTTCAATCTCGGAATAGATTACTGCAGCAGCTTTTTACCTCAGGACATACAAATTTCATCCTACTAACTTCACCATAGGTAAATTTTTATGATACATATAAATTCCCTGTTTTGTACATCAAAACCTGATCACGACTGGACCTGCCAATAAGCAGAATGTGAAAATGTTTTGTAGTTCTTTCATACTACTGGGCTCGCTTTTCTTTCCCTGCATTTATGTGTGTTTTTTATAAGTGGATGAAATAGGTAAGAGCCTCATAATATGCTGAAAGACAAGAAAATATGAGAGCACTTGTATGTTTTGATCTAATGTGATGCAGAATAGCCTTTCAGACTTGAGCTGAGGCAGACTTGCCTCGAGCTGAGGCAGACTCGACAAAGGAATACTGGCACTGCAGAAATTATTTCCACACACATGAGCTGCCTGGGAAATACGGGCTGAGGAAAAGTTTACAGAGAGTGTAAGAGAGAAAAGAGTAGATTTTAAATGCCTGGAGGAAAAAATACGAAGAAAAGAATATGCTGACTTCTGCTTGAAGGCTTAATCAACTTCGGCCTGAGCCTTCTGGCCTGAGGAACTTTGGATCCTGCTACCCAATGGACTAGACACGTACATTTGTTTCAGAAAGGTTTGCCTTGTTGTAGAGCATTGCTGACTGTCTGACTTCTTTAAAAGAAGACAAGGGCTCTGATTCAGCATTGAACTCATTCACTGATCTATGTAATGAAGTGAGCGTGGCTCCAGCGAGGACTGGAGGAAGACTGCAAATCATGAATGAGGGTAGTGGCAAGGAGGAACCTGGTCATCTTCCCCGAATGTTTTAGAGAGAGAGCAGTTTGTCTGAGAATGGAGAATGTGAGGAGACTTGGAAGCAGCTAGAGAAAGTAGCCCGTGTTTAAAGTTGAATCCAGATTCTTCTAAGAGGAACACAGTGACGAGACAAGGCAAAGTGCACCAAGCACAATGTGGGAAATTCTCATTTGTTAGGATTTTTTTTCTCACTGGGAGGGTGATGTAGCGCTGGAATCAATGACCAGAGTCTGCAGGATCTCCAGCCTTGGAAATAACCAGATCTTGACTGGATATCAGTCAAGAACAAATGTGACCTCAGCAGGCCCTACTCTGAGCAAGTAGTTGCCCCAACTATGGAGGTCCCTTCCAGCCTGAATTATTCTGTGATTTTGAGTCAGATCCTACAGCTGGCAATGGAAGGACCTTAGCTATCATGCTTGAGGGTAGAGGTACTGTGAGTATCTGACTCATGACTAGACTGGAGTCACTGATGAATTCAGTGTATTTCATGACTGTATGTCAAATTTTATGGGGAACCTGACAGCTATGAACTTTCTGGCTCTGGAAGGCAAGAAATTATTTGCTGACTCATATCACTAATAAATGCTGGTATTTGTCCTATCCAGCACTGGCAGATGATACCTTTGAACTTTTCATGATGCTTTGAATCAGGGCAAGAGATTAGTTTCTGTGAAAAGGCTTTTTCATACATGCTCTGACCCAAATTTTCAAAGCCTCCAGTTCCCCAGCTGAAACTTGGTCTACAGGAAAAAGCTTCAAGCAAATGGCAGTGGGATGGATCAAAATGAATGCTCTGAGCATTCCTGAGGGATTCTCTGGGGACAAAGCTGTCTGTTGGCTCTTCATTGCAATGGTAACGCTCTATGTTGCAGTGGATAAATTAATGGATTGCTGTTTACATCAGTATTCCCTGCTGAAAAGCAAAACTCAAGGAACAGCTCTGGTATTTTATTTGCTTTATGTGGGAACATGGCCAGTGATGCCCATAATTCATGCTATGATATCACTAGAACTCTGATATGTCACAGAACATTTCAAAATTGAGACTGACAACTTCTGGAATTAAGTTTAACTGTGGATGTGTTTTGTTAACCATATTATGTACTTACAGCAGCTTTTTATAACTGAAGAACAAGAAGATGACTTCTCATTATCTAGCTACATAAGTAGCTAGATACTAACAATACACTAACAAAGGGGCAGCTGTAGTTTAATTTGGACAAAAATCTCCGTTTCAGTTATATTCAAATATACAGAATTTCATGGAGGTGTGTTTTCATTTGCACACCCATAGCATAGATAGGAGGTTGGAGGTACCAAGAGCAGTACCTCAGACTGCTGTAGCAGCTGCCTGTGTGTTTGTACCACAGAAACATTTTCTTGCCTTGGAATGGATGAGTGCATGTGTATACACTGCCTGATCACTCCTGTCATGCACAGCCTGGCAGAGACATGGTGTTTCCTACATGAACTGCCATTTCTTCCCAGATCATGAGTGAAAGGCTAAACATGAAGCAGAGACTAACAAGATTCCAGTTCTGCAGTTTTCATTTTCAGCAGTTTGTGTTCTGCCACACACCCAACACTCTTTCCTGAGGGAAAAAACCCAACATAATTAACATGGGATAGATTTTGTTCAGCGTACTCTGTTTCCTTCTATCATTATATTTGCTAGAGGAACTATTTAGAGAGAAGCTTTCTCACGGTATTGTGTACAATCCAAGTGTTTTTAGTTTGTCAGGGGATTTTTTTGGTTTGTTTGGTTTTTTTAATTTGTTTTTAAGAAAGCACTGTTTTAGAGGTTACATTTTCAGAAGCCATTGGATTTCAGCCATTTCAGATACATAGTGAAAAGAGAGGAGACAGTAAGAACTTAAAGAGATTATTATTTTTCACATTACTGGCAGGAACATCCTCATCTGAGTTCCATTAGAGAGGTAACTGCCTACATTAATAAAATAAACCAATATATAATCACTACCAGTCTTAATGCTTGGGCTGAATGACTTAATTTAGTAACTCGTTTATGATGTGTTTTAGTAGCATGGCCTCTCTTATGTTATCTGAGTAAATAGAACAGATGCAGATGCTTGCCAGAGGTTCATAGTTTCATAAACTTGTCTTTACAGACTAGCTTGAATATGCCTTATAAATTCACTGGTCTTCACTCACTGGACTCAGTCTTCAAAGTAGGCACGAAATATTTATACTTACAGATCCAGTTGTTGTAACTCACATCAGTCAAACAGCAAGAATGAGCTAGGCAAAGAAACTAGAGTAGCACATAAATCACCTTTTTTATTAATAATTTTCCACTGCCTTTACTGAAGCTGTCTTCTTTCAGAGTCTGAGACATGGGGAGGAGTTATCTTGCTAGATTTGTAGAGCCATTTTCAGTTTGTTACAGATCTAATTACCTAATTGAGGAGTACTTTTTTTTGCTGAGGATGGTGAGCAATACGTGCTGTGTATCAGTAGTCCTAAATAAAAGCAAATCCATTAAAAAATCCAGTAACCAATTCAGTTCTCCAAATACAACCAATGGAAGTAAATAAGGCAAACCATGTCACCCTTCAGCCCCTGCACCAGGAGGGTTCCCAGGTGAAGGCAGGCAATGGTTGCGTCTTGAGCAAATCCCTGAGCATGCCAACGACTGGTCCAGTCTCACAGCAAAGCTACTGGGCACAGGCCACTAGCCTGGAGGTCAGTGTGGCATCTCTGTGATAGGTAGCTGGGTTGCTGGGATAGGCAGAGACATCCCAACATCCTTCTGTGCTCAGCAGCAGTCTCAAAACTTTCCAGAGGAGTGGGACCTGCCAAGCATGACTGCTCTCATCACTGCTCAGCACCATCTCTGCCAGCAGAAGAAATAATGACATCTGTCTCAAAACTTGTCTTTTTAACACCAGTAACGTAATTTCTTCCTCTTCCAAAATTGATTCATTTGATGCCCTAAGTTTCAGCTGGTTTTCCATGAGCATATTATTTTTTTTGAGAATGAACTCACGTTTTCCAGTTGAGTTCTTGATTAGTCTAATGAATTTTCCTCCTTTCCCATCATCAAACACACTTTCCCAGATGATGGGGAGGTTCATCTCTAAAGGAAAACGACTCTTCTCTGACACAGAAAAAGTTTTAAACAAAGATTTTAAAAGTGTCTGATGATTATGGGGTTCTCAATATTTCAAGTACTAAATTTTAAGCGTTGTAAAGTGACAGCAAATGTTGGATATCTGCCCTCTGATCCCTGATGCTATTTATTTGAGGTGTCCTAAATTGGCATAGAAGACCATCGTTCATTTTTGACCCAAAGCATCTCAGACATTCAAAAATCTCATTCCCAAACTTCTAATTCTTTCCCAGTTCAGAAGGCTGTCTGAAAGTTGCCAAGTATGAAGTTTAAAACAAACAGATAAGTAAATATTTGGACCTTTTTAATTGCTTCATGTTTCCTGAACTTTCAGGATTCATGTTTTCAATCTAATTATTTCTGGCTTTTGGAGAGAGAAGGTTTCCCTCTCCCCTTTGTTTCTAACTAAGTAACTGTCTAGGCTAACCTGCCAAAAAAAAAATATATATATAGAAAAAATTCACAATTGAAGGAACTGTGCTAAATGGGATAAACCTGCCTACAGCCCAGGCCTGAGCACAAAGCCTAGAGCCTTTACTCACCTTGACTCTCTACATCCAAGCTAACATCAGCTAGTTACTGTACAGGCATGGTGGCAGATCTTCTGTACCTGCCTAACACAAATCTCCTGCTTCTTGTCTTTCTGCACAGCATCTCCTGTGGTCACAGCTGAGACCTTGTGGTGCCCAGCTGATCATTTTTGCCCAGACATTCTGCAGGACTCCATCACCCATCTCGGCATTCCACAATAAAGGGACTGGAGGAGGTAACTTCAATGTTTCACGTGGGAGGTGTGAATCACATTACTTTTTACCTGTCCTGCTTAATACAATTCATGTATTTCCATTTTTTAGGTTTATTGTTTGCTCTTGCTAGAAACTGATGATGTTAATGCTCACTTTGCTAGACCTGAATACCCAAAGACACTGTGAGTTTTCACCAACTGTTCCTTAAAGGACAACTCAATATGAGAAATCCTCCTACGAATCCTACACTTATCCATGTAATCAGCCCTGCCAATACACTGCAGACTGTAAACAGCCATAGAGAGGATTCCATACAGTTAATGTCAAATAGCTCATTTTCTCTCATCTCCACACAAATTCCTGTCATGTTGCATTACATGTAAACAACTGAGAAACTTAATGAAATGCCTTTCAGTAAAAAACTCATATGGCTTTTCAGTCTGAACAGATTAATTGCAGTTTGTAACAATATAAAGTGATGCAATCTGATTGCAGTTTCTATTTTTCTTTAGGATAAAATATTTTATGTGAATGCAAAGCCAAGTTTTCTGATGGCATGACTTTATTGAATTCCATGGAAAAATAAAATACTCATCTAAAATCCGTAGTACGAAATACTAATCTAAAATCTAAAATCCATCGTATATTGTTCTAGTAAATAAATTTTATAAGCTGTAAATTAGATGTGCCAGATCAGATTCCAGACCCCATGGAAATGTCCATGTCAATGAAGAGAGGCAATAGGAATATTTTGTTTTGGAGGAGACACTTCTGAATGAATCTTTTAGCACTTTATGGTTTTGAAAGGGTTTCCTACTTCCATTTTTTCAATGTCCTGTCTTCATCTTGACATTGCGCTCTTGAAATCTGCTTGTCATTCTCTTTAGTTTCATTCCTATGTACTCTTGAGTTGTTCTTCTCTTCTTGCTGCAGGCATTGCTCTGGTGTTTTGTAGCAATCCTGTAGACCCAAGCCCAGAAGCCCTGCAACACAAGTTCTGCTTGCTGCCAACAGGGATAATGCAAGGAACTTCCATGAAACCTCTCCAGGTGCATCCCTTACTGTATTTTTTATAAACCCAGTTTTCTTTAGTTTAGTTTTCTTTGTTTGTTTTCCCAGTTTGCAGAATGCCATAATTGGGGGTGATCACTGCTTGAAGAGGCCAGAAGTTGTCTGTGGTGTTTTGAATCCCATGTAACTGCACCAGGGGAAAGGCTGAATTTTTTTGGGCAAGTGTGTGGGCTTGCCAATGGAACACCACTCTGTCCGTGCTGCTGGACTAAAACTGAAGGTCACAAATATTCTACAGAAGCTGCCAATGTCTGATTGCCTGGCACCCATTTGAGTCATCAATATTTCAACAGAGTTTCACTTTTACAGGACTAGCATATTTTATGGAACAGGAGACATTTTTTATGTAATATTAGCAATATCACATTTAAGTGTTACAATACTGCCTGACACTGGGGACCAAGAGAAAAATACTTAATGGAAGAGTAGAAACTGCTGCATTTTGAACTGAAGCTGTGTGTATTGGAAAGGGGGAGCATGTAGTTCACATCTCTGCTGGGACATGTTACATATAGATCACGATAAAGCAGGCTGCAGAATTGGAGATGTTTAAATCACCACTGTAAAATCCTGAAGAAGTGTAAGAAAATGAGGGGGAAAAAAGTACATTATCCAAATATTGAGTCAGTACTTTGATATGTGTAGAAATCCTTTCTATAGAAATAGATTGTTTATCCCTGTCCATTTCTTTAAGATAGCCTCTTTATTTTCTGTGTCCACTCCGACTGGGTAGAAGCTTTTAGTTTTTGATGGGAGAGATTTTGAAATATGCTATTTTCACACTGCATGTAATAGCATGATTGGAAGGAAAATTACTGCAAATTCTTTCATTTCTGAGTGTGAAGATCTCTTCAATAGAACCACTATTGCTACCCATGTGGTTGGTCACTTGAGGGCTGTTTTTTTCATTTTATACAAGCAGATAGCTTGTATGCCATGACTCCTTAAGAAGTACACAGTTTCAATCTCACATAGCATGTTTACATATAGTTTTTTCTAACTATGAACAACTTCAGATGAAATATTACTTAGTTGTCCAATAATTGCATGCAATTTTAGGATCAATTAATTCCCCTTTGAGTGACTTTATTACTCTAATGATTATTGAGGCATGGTACAGTATGTTTCTCCCATGAGAATGCTTAGCTGTTCTTAAGTCAGAGGCTGTTGGGAGTAAAAAAAAGCATCTGACAGAATCAGATTTTCATAAAATAAAAAAAAGCACCCCCATAAACATTTTTTTAGGAAACTTCAATGCTGTTTAAACGTTACTGATAATTTCTGCAGCTGGATAAACACCATTATTTTATAACTGTGGTAGAGCATGAGGCTACTGGAAAAAAATGTGGCTTTATATTGAATTTTCCTTAACTGAGCTTTCTCAAAGCAGTATGTTTAACAAGTCATGAGATGACTGCATGGGCAAAAAAGATACATAGCAGAGAATGACAGAAATCAAAACTAAGAGGAACGAGGTTTTTTTAGACCCACTGTGGTCATTTCCAAACCTTGCCAGTCAAGTTCAGTTCTCTGTATATAGGTCAGATTTAACCAGAACATTTATTTGTCACAATCAACTGAGTATCGGTAACTCTGAAAACAAGGGATTTTATTTTCCTCTCTCTTCAGATTCTGATTTATCTACTGAGTGGGGGATGGATCATTAGTGGAGAACAAGTGCCACCAGTGGTGACCAAAAGCTATGGTCACCTAACCACCCCCTGAAGTGCCTGATGAAGTACCCAGGAGTGCACATCTGTTGTGTGAAAACCCTGATGGTGGGCAGCACTTGGAGCTGTCATCAGCAACTGGTCCTTTAGTACTTCTTCAAGCAAGTGCTGCAAACACAGGGAGGACAGGACACCCTTTCCCTGCCCCTGCTGTAAAAGTGATGCACATAAATGGGTGAGCTCGATTGTCCCATATTTCAGGCCAACATCTTTCACAAGCATTTCAGGAACAGCTTCAAAGGCATGCAGCTCGAACTAATGAGAAGTGTACAGGAGGTCAGAATTACTGTCTAGTCTTGGAAAAATCAGAATATATATTCTTTTTTCTTTTTCTGTTTTTATCAGGCATTTTTCTTTAAAATAGATAAGCAACTTCTTTTATAAGAAACCTGGAAATGATTGCTTAAAATTAGTAAGTTACAATTCCAATGAATGGCCTATCTGGAGCAGCTGGGTTTAAACACTCAAGGGAGAAGCTGGGGAAAGGAAAGGGAAAAAATGGGAGTACATGATTGTTTCTGTGCTGATTCACAGATCTGTTTGCCATCAAATCTGTCATTGTGGTGGTGACATGGACTTGTTACAGCTAAAAGCAAAGAATGCAGAAAATAAGAGCATTTGACCCTAAAGCCCAAAATACTCAAAGGTTTAGTGTTTTGAGTAAGGCAATGATCCAAAGCCTATAAAAGCAGAAGAAAAATAGCCTTTAGCTTCAGTGGGCATTGCATCAGGCCTTCAGATGACTGGCAATCAGCAGACTTCATGCTGTGTAATTCTTTATGAAAGAAGCGTTAGTTCTCCAACACACAGTCAGCTGAGGAGGAATAAGACATGCTGTGTCTTTGCAACTTACCCTTCTGGTCAGCAGACATCCCCATCACTGAGGGTGATGTAGATATTCTTGCACAACTGGTGAAAAGGCATCCAGCTGTGCTTTGCAACTGCTGCTTCCCGCTAAGCCATCACTAGAGAGAGAATTAGCAGAGACTCCATTGTCACATACCCTAGATCTGAACCCTGGGTTATATTTAAACGAGCATAGGAAAGAGTCTGAAGACTCTATGACCCTGGTGAATTGGGGGATTGCTTTCTCTAAACTGGAAGGCAAATGTCGGAAGATCAGATTACAAGTGACTACACGAATGTTTTCATGGTGGGTCAGCTGGAGTTCAGGCTCTGTAAATTCCAAGGAGGTGGTTCCAGAGCAGTTTAAGCACTTCAGCAATTCCTAGCACCGGTGGTCTCAGCTTGGGAAGGATTTCATAACATGTCTGAAAGCCAAAGGCTTCTTTGCTAATTTAATAAAGAGTGAACCAGTGGGTAAGTCCCTAGAAAATAGACTAAATCAGCCTAATTTGTTATATAATCCCTTTTTAATGTGGAGAATTAAGGTGACGGCAAGATGACTACGTGTTTAATTCTCCAAATAATTACTGGTGAGTATTGACATTAAAGATGGGAGAGAGTGAGTGAATTTCTGTTTGTAGTTTTCAGCACGTGCCAAACTCTTACTTCATACCAGTGAGAAAAGGCTGGAAGTTGTGTGTTCCATATGCATGAAGTAACAGTTGGCACAAATCACCAAGGGGAGAAAATTAAAAGCCACTAAAGCCCAGCAACCCAAACTGTCACTTGCTGACAATTTTTTGACTCTCTCTATGAAAAAAAAAAACAAACCAAAAAACCAATACATGAAGGCCTCATGCAGGGTATTCCACCTGAGTAAACCCTAGTGTCTGGTCCTCCTCAAGGCAAATAATGTGCTGAGAAGGCAGCAATAGTCTCAGTTTTCCAACCTCCTCCTCTAGTCCCTTGGGAAGTGCAGTCACAGACAGCCCCAGAGTGGGGTGAGAGTGGAGCAGCGGAGGATGACACTGCTTGGCTCAAGTTGGTTCTTTCTTCTCCTGACACTCTTGGCCATGAAAAACCTGTTCTTCCCCACTGCTAGGAATGGAGGTGCTTCGTGGCTAACAGTGTCTGTCCTGCTTGGTGCAACTCGCCGTATGGATCAGGATAATGGAGTTTACATCCTTGCCTTGCCAGCACTGCTGGATTCACCTCAAAACAGCAGGAGATAGCTGTATCTGCACAACCTGCCTCTAACTCATGTGTCCTCACACAGGCCTGGGATGACTTTGGCATTTGGGCCATGGCTGCCAGGGCCCTGGAGGTACCAAGGGGCCCTACTGTTGTGTCCAGTCCCTGCTCAACCTTCCCAAGGACCAGTAGCCCATGTCAGCCCCCTGATCTCATCAGCCTCTGCCCCAGTGATGTCACAGCAGGGCCAGGCTCCATCTGCCCACAGATCTGCCCTGGCCATGGGCCCCACAGAGCCAGACCCACATCCCATCCTGTCAGCACATCCCATGTGGTGTCATGGCCATGGGTTACACGAGTTACCTCATTTTTTGTTCAAAATTATGTCCTGTGCTTGAAGGATTTGATACAATCTAAGTCTTCCCTGTCACTTCTGTAAGTAAATATGTGAATAAGTATATTTATTGAGATTCGAAACATGTATATGACATATGGGGTAAGGTATACAGATGTACTGTGTATTGTTCACTCAGGAATCACACAAATAGATACTTTCCTCCAATTTTGTTGATGGCTAAATATTACTTGTAAGCCAAAGCTAGCTTGTTTAAAACACTCCCTCATTTTATTTTTAAAGAAAGAAATTGTTTTTGCTGTTTGGCATGTTTCTGATTTTCAGACCATGATGATTTTCTGTGTGGTTCACTGTAGTCTTCCTACAACTGACAGCTTATTATCTCACCTTATGAAAATCATGTATGACTTCTGGGAGTCATCTATCAAAAGGAGAGAACACACAACATACTGAGAAGCTGGTACCTTCTCTCTAATTTTCCAGGTTGATGGCTGTTCAATGAACCTATTAACTGCCTGAAGTGACTTGCATCTTTACAGGTATGGGACTGCATTGTCTTTCTTTGTTGTGTTTAAATGGCAAACTCTACCCCGTGTAGTGTCCTGGTTTAACTTCATTTCTGGTCTGGTGTTTTCCAAATGCATCTGGCTTCTCTCTCATTGGACAGTAGACTCCTTTGTGTGCCTTCAGAAATAATGGCTGTAGGTGAACATTCCCGCTTTCCCTTATCTCCCGTTGTCTGAAAACTGCCTTGGTTCAAGGTTTATGCCTTTCAGTGGAACACTTAAGCACACACCTGGCTCTAAGCACTTCACTCCTGTCGTTTCACTGAACAGGGATGGACTTAAGTGACTACTCATAGTTCATGGCTTGCCAGAACTTCAACAGTTTCTTTTGCAGAGGTCAGATAAGATAAAAGTTAGGAGCCAGATCTGACAGTCCTCTGCCTGGGGTTTAGTTTGCTTTCTGGTAGAGATGGGCAACACCATTCAAATCTTTCATGATACTCCCATGTAAGGATTGATGGGGCCCTAGGTCCAGCTGCTAATTGAAGGTTAAGGAAAGGTGATAGAGCATTCTCTACTCTCATTTATACCAGGTAAAAACATCATATGAGTTGTTGGCCCTGTTCTTGTCTGTTTGTGCTACTGCAGCAACAAAAGGAGTCAGAAAACTGCAAAGGAATCTCTTTGGCAGCCCTGTGCCCCTGCTCTGCTCCTCGTGCTGACAGCACAGCTGAGCACCAATGGGAGTGTGGTCATCAAAAGCTCTGGGCTACTAGCGTAGCCCTGGCAGGGCTAAGTGGCAGGGCTAAGTGGCATGGCTCTGCAGAGAAGCCCTGTGGCTGCTGTGGTACCAGGTGCTGGAGTCATGGACAAGCTCCACTTGTGCCCCTGTGCCACCCTGATTATAATTGTGGCCATCTGGAATGGCTAAAACTGAGGCAAAAACTGGGCAACTTTGTTGACATGGGACTTTTAAGTTGTGTGGAAAATGATGGACAAGTTGGAGAAGAAGCTCACTAGTCAAGCACATTGGGAATCCCTCTTTATGAACACAAGTGATATCTTTTGTGGCACTGCTTTGGATAGCTGTGTTGTGCAAATTCCTGGCTCTTTAGAGATCCAGTGGACTATCAGACAAAAAAGAAACCCACCACACTGTATGTCATTCTGGGTACATGCTTGCTGTGAATGAACACAAAGACCTATTCATCACTCCTAGTGCTCACATAACTGACAGATTAAATCATTCTCTGGCTGTGATGATGACAGTGGTCCAATAGCTAATGCTGTCTAACAGTCTCCATTAGAAGGCTTTCTTTTTGGTTGTTTATAATTTTGCCAGACTTCAGCTGCTTGAGCTGAATTTTCCCATGCCATATGTCACCAGAAACTGAAGTTTTGTGTGGAAGGGCCTAGATGAATAGTCATGGCATTGCCAAGCTCATGCATCACTGAAAAGTCACTTGAACACAAGTTTTCAGGGAATAGCTGTACATTTCTCATTTCTTGAGGGAGCAGGAAAAACATCTGGAGTTATGTGCTCCCCAGTGGTCTGTGCTCAGGCTGAAGTTAGAGTTGCTGCTAAACAGCAAGAGGTTCCATATCCAAGGCTGTCAAGTTGCTAGATATTCTTGACACTTGTAACCTCTTGCAAACTGACCAATGTCTTTTGAGGTTGTACTTTGTCCACTGACATATTTAGTTCCATATTGTAGTCCATGTTGTCAACAGAAGTTGTTTTAAGCAGGCTGAGATTATGCTACCAGAGAGCACAGTTCAGGAAGATGGCGTCTAAATGGCTTAAGTTTTAGCACATGGTATTATGGCTTTATAGCTTTCTTCTGCTCACCCTTTTCCTTCTTCACAGCTGTCCAGTTGTCATATTTCTGACCAGCAATCCCTGTCATATAGGATCGGGACCAGATTTTCAGATCTCCATGCTGGTCTGAGCACCAGGCTGATGTTGCTAGATCCTGGAGGTCAGTTAGCTTGGCAGCTTTTAGAATGGCTTTTATTTGGTCCACTAAATCAACGTTGGTATTTTTTCCTCTGCATTTCCAAACAGTACTGCAGAGGTCAACAGGAAGAGCTTTTGGGCTGAAAAGTACAACAGCATTGTCCCTGGGTGAGGTGGTTGTGTTGGGAGGACATTTGGTGACAAGAAATAAGTGGCATGGGTGTGGGTCAGGAGTGAGGTGGGGTTTAACAGATCTAATGTAACTTTGAGGATGATATGTATTTCTGTGAGTAGTATCTGCAGATGACAGCTCAGTTCCACATTGGGTGAAAACATGCTCTCTGATCTGCAGCCTATATAACCCTTTCTCATTCCCTACAGATATTTTTATTAAGTGAGCTTTACAAGGACCTAGAAAGAACCTCTACCTGTCACAAGAATCTGAGAAGGCTTATGTAAGGTCCCTAGAGCAGTTTTTCCTTAACATTATCCAACCCGGAAAATTTCCGGATTTCAGTAAAAACTGTGTATGCTATGTTTTCCCAGGCTGGGCATCAATGTGAATTGTAGGAGCTATTGGCTAGGAAGTATCTAGAAGCAGACTTTACAACCACACAGAATGCTTTCATTTAACTACCCGTGCTACTGGACCTTCACATGATTTAGAGCTCTGACAAACCTGAATTCCCATTAAACTAGATAGCTTGGATCCAATTAGTGGCATTATCTCAGGAAGACAGTGTTCTGGATGGCCTGCCAACAATAGCTGGCCATTGACTGCTCTGCTTTGCTGGGGGGTTTGCAGGTGTGCTGTGTTCTGTTATGGCAGTGCCATGGTGTTACCAGTACCTTGGATGGCTCATTTAATGCTAGTTCAATATGTCAGTGCCATGCTGCAGTTTTAATAAGGTAGAGGCACATCTGCAGTCGGAAATTTTCATCATTCTGCACTACCAACATGGTGTAATACACTGTGCAGATCCTTAAGCCAAGACTTTAGGAAATTAATCTGGATCCTATAAACATTTTAATGGGAGGAAGCAAAAATACTTGCATGACCTGACAGATCTTTTTGGCTTATAGGTAGGACTTCATATGGAGGAAGTGGTCTTTTCCCTTGGTGACAATAAAAGTACTTTATATTTTTGCTGCAATGGAAAGATCATGCATTATATAGATCCCACTGAACAGTATTCAGTAAAATGCAGATGTCCTTAAGTTTTCATTATAAACTTTATTTTATTCCTGTTCCTCACATTGCCAAAATCAGCCCTATTCACCTACAGCTTCACAGGCATAATCTTATTCTGGGACCAATTTTTTGGAAGAGCTGAAGGAAATTGGTCAAGGTGTTTAAGAGAGATGATGGCTAAAAAAAATGAGATCATCTGCTTGGAGAGTTTCCTAAAGACTTTTTAGTTTGTCATATCCTCAAAATTCATTTTCCTAGAGATTGAAAAAATATTTCAGATCTGTTGGTCTTGGCTAGAAATGGTGCCTTTGAACAGTTTTAGGCTGTCTGGTGACAGAATTATTTGGTTATTGAAAGTGGTTCCTGCCTCAGTGTGTACGTATATGTGTTATGTGCTCTTTGGAGATCTTAACTCAACTAGTCAGTGCCAATGTGCTCATAAATTTATGGTGTCATATGTCAGGTTTCTAAACAACTCTGCATGCATTCTAAACAGACATGTTTCTTCTCTGAGACTCATCCTATCTGCAGGTACTGCTGTCTAAAATCCTCACTTATGTGTTTCCTGACTCGCACTGCAATCCATGCTGAAGCTGACAGCGTGGCTTTACAGTCATGCTGCACAGTCCCTGGAGACCTCTCCCAAAGGTTACAGCATTCAAAGCTCATTCTACTCATCTCAGTGTTTTTTCGTGTCAAAAAATTCACACCTGCCCTGATTTGTGCCAATATGTCAGTCTGTGATGGCTGTGAGCCACACATGATGAGACTTAAGTCAATATTATTTTTCAGCATATGTGTTTTGTGGTTTATTTCTGGTTTTATGACAAAGTAAGTTCTGAGGCACAGTGTTCTATTTTTAAAGAGGATTTATTTCAAAATATGTGCTTAGAACTTTCTCATAATTGCATCATTTTAAAGATGGTTCTTGAAGTGTGACCAAAACCAGAAGCAAACATTCATTAGACAATTTTCAGCATCTCTCACTCTAAAAAGAACATGAAATCTGGAAACAGTATAGTTGTGCTATGCCACTGCACTAATGTGCTCTCCTTGGATCACTCACCCACTGCATCACCCCCTTAGTTTGTACTGAAGGTTATAGCAGAGCAACGTAAACAGTCAGGTCTGCCCAGCACGTACCATTGACAATGGGACATGGGACATGTTCCGTGAGACCTTGGCTTTAGTTAATAATGTTCCCAGACTTTAACATTTAAGCCTTGATCTTTCTGATCTCCTGACTTAGTTGGTTTTGTTGTCGCTGCAGTAAAGCCCCTGACCTACAAATTGCTGGAACCGTGTGTGTAATTAGAAGTATGATACCATTCTTTCTCTATCTATTATTCCATCAGCATCTGTTATTGACCACTGTTTGGAGCAAGCTCTTGGGCTAGATGGACCTTGGTTTTTACTCAGTATTAATGTTCTTACACTATATTCTCAGTTAAATAGTTGACTACTTGCTGAAAACAGGGCTAGGATTTTTCTTTGTCATTTTAAAGATTTAACAGTCGTTTTAGTGTTGGTTTTTTGGTGTGTTTTTTGGGGGGTTTGTTGTGTTTGTGGGTTTTTTTAAAGAAGATTTGGTATTTCTGTGCTCTGGATCTAGGACCTGAATCACAAGTGAAGCATTATGTTGAAGTCAGGGATAGGCTTTTCTCTCCCATTCTGGTTCAAAGTGTTCACTTCTGGCTCTTGGCAACCCCATTTTGAATGTGCTCAGTAGGAACTATGAGGGGTTTTGCACTTAGGTGCTGTTGACAGTGATCATACCCTGACAGGACTGAGCAGGACGCTGCTGGTTGCAGACTGTTCTGCCATGCAGCACAGGAATTGACTGCAGCAGGACTCTCCCAGTGGCCATTGTCTCCTGGGAATGGAGAACTGCCTGATGGGAAGGCAGAAATGACAAACAAGTTTTCAGGGGCTTTCAAGAGGGAAAATGGGCTATGATGGTAAGAAGGTGAGATGTAAAACTGACATCTAGATGAATTAGGGGGGAGCTGGAATATGGCTGGCTTCATAATAGTCTACAGATATGATAAAGAAAAGAGAAAGGCCTCACAACAGGGAGAGAGTAGGATGGACTGTGTGATTCTGGAGAAGACTTCTCTGAAACCTGGAGCTGAGCACAGGATTCCTGAGTTATTGACAGTTATTGACTCACTGAGAGACAGGCTTTCACTAGAGGGAATCATTAACTCCACCCTTCTATCCCGAGACCAAACTGCAATCATGTCATCCCAAGCTATCATTGATATTGAAGTTTTGTCCAATGACTAATCTAAATCTCCCAAGCTGTTTGGTTTATGCTTCTTCATGTTTTATTCTTCCTGATCTTTCCACCAAGGACATATTAGTTCCTTTGCAACAGCTTTTTAGTTGAAGATTATTAACCTTCCTTCTTCTTGGTTGTTACTTCTTCAGAAAAAAAACTCACATTTCTCACAGTCTTCCCTCATGTTTTCTGGACCTCTGTCAATTTTTGCCCATCTTCTTTGCCAATTCTTTCATCTCTTTCTTGAAGTACAGTGCACTAAACAGGTCGCAGTCTTCCAGGTGAATCTTTGACTGTGGGGATCGGCCCACATAGACTCTTTCAGTAGTCTTTAAGACCCTTTAGACATCCCAATGGCTTTGCCATTCGTGCTTGTTCCACCATAGTACCCTATCTTTTCTCTTGTGAAGTGGTACTTAAACAGTTTTGCAAGTACAGATGAGTATTTCTGTGTAAGCACTTTGTACTACTGTATTCCATCCATTTTGATGACTTCTCTAAATATATCAAGATCATCTTAAATTCTAATTTTTTTATCATCTGTAACATCTGCAGTCCTTCCTTGCTCCGTCTGCAAGACTCATACTTCATATTCCATCTTCTATGCCTTCATTGAAAACATTAAATGAAACTTGATCTGAGACCAAGGCCCACAGAATTCCTTGCAAAACACACATATTTTGATAGGTTTTGATGGAATTACCCTGTGTATACAATTATCCAACTAGACTTGACCTCCTGCCCCTTCCCACAGCAGTTTCATTTAGATCACAGTTCACTAGCCTGCTCATAAGGATATTATAGGAAGTACTGCTAAAGGCCTTGCAAAATTAAATAAAAAAAAATAAATTCAAGATATGTGACATCTGCAGCTAGTACTTTAATGTCCATTTAAGACTCTTAGAGTGAAGTTGCTGAGGCTCAGACTCAGGAGGACATCTAACATAACTGGTTATTCTCTAAGCAAGTTTTGCATATTTTAGGCTGAAATTTTACCATCTAAATAATTGCACTGTCTGGTTGCTGTTGACCTTTTTAGTAAAGATTGATGAAAAAGGGAGAAAAAAAGGGCATTAAACTCTACCACTTCCTTAACATTCTCTGCTGATAGCACACCCTCATCATTGAGTACTGGTCCAAACTTCCCTTTGTTTTTCTCTCAACACCTTACCTGTTAAATTTCTTTTATTTTTGGTAAGTTTTGCTAGTGGCATCTAGTGCATTTTGTCTTTACTAACTCTATAAACTCCCCCCACACACACCCTCCCATGAATGGAGTATTGTGCTGGGTTCTCAACCAGCTGTCCTAGTTTCTGCTTTACAGATATCTCTCTCTCTTCTGCTGGAGGTCAATTAAAAGGTTGTGAATTAGCTGACTTCTGCAGAATTTCCTTACATTCCCTTGAAATGCCATAGGTTGCACTTGGTTTCTTATTAACATTTCTTGAATGAACTGACAACTCTTCATAATCTGTTTTTCCCTTAGATTTGTCTCTTATGAGATCTTCCCTACCAATTCTCTGAGTTTATTGACATCTGCCTTCTTGAAATCTAGTGCTGTCAGTCACTCAGATCAAGTGGCAGAAGATGACACTATGTTTGCTGCAGTGCTGATTCCTTGTAAAATGTCATATCTGGCAGCAGACTTTGAGTCATATGTTACACTGCCCTCTACCTACATGCAAAACTGCTGTTCAGCAGAGGGAGGTTGTGACAATTACAGTTGTACTGGCACTTAAGATTTAGGCTGCTGTTCAGAATTTATCATAGAAAAAATGTAACTTAGATAAACTTTCTGTAAGGCATTAATAACTGCCCTTAAAATGAATCTCCATTAATGTGGATAGAGGAACTGCACTAATGAAGTGTTTAGAACACAAATTCCTTGTGATAATAAATAATCCAGACTAAGGTATGCAATGATCCTTGCCCTTCTTTGTTTACTAAAAACTTCAAATGCTATGCAGCTATTTCATGGTGCAATGGACAGACAGTGAGACTGTAATGGGGGAGAGGAAGTAACAAGCAATAAACATCACCTTAAGCAAAAAAGCTGATCAGACCATACTGGACCTGTGCCTTGTAAGAACAGTGACAGAAGCTCTTACTGACATCTAATACAAAAGCAGTAAGACTTCAGGTCCTCCCGAAACCCTCCAAAACTCTTTAATATTGGTTGAGACCACCGTAGATACCTCATGGCCCCTCTCATAGGTCAACTAGAAATGGTCAAGAAGTCAGGCCAAGCCTAGTACTTATATTGGAAAGCTTCCTATTACACAATTATTTTAATGACAATATCACTATGGGGGTTTCTTTACTATCACTTCAAGTTGATTTGGATTCCTTTAACAATGAAAATTGATTACCAGTAACGAGTCCTAGCTGTAGTCAATTTTATGACAGATATAAACTAATAAAAATGTGGGCATCATACTATCAATATGGTGTTGGAAGACAGAGGAGCAAGCCTTTCCTGTAATCAGAATACTGGTGATGGTTTAGAGAAATCCAGTAGTTGTTGAACCACTCTATTACATGCCACAGGGACCTGATCTGTGGTGTCCATACGCTATCTAGTGGCTCTGTCGATTATGACATTATCCCTGAATTACTCTTCTTCTGCTTGTGAATTGTAGTATTAAAAATTATGTTAGATGAAATCAGGGTTCCTAAGTCTGTAACCATTCCCTAATGAATCTAAGACATTTTGAGGTCATAAGTGAATAATGAAAAAACCCAAAAAGGTAGTAAAGCCTGTGTGAATATGCAGACAAAACTCTTGATGGGGAGTTCTAGGCAGTCATTCCTGTCACTAACAGCATTCTGATGGGCGCTGGTCAAGCAGTAAAGATCTTTCTCTGTCGTATACAGACTATGTTCTAGATTGACTACTAAAAAAACCCACTCAGTTTAGGAGTGCTTCAAATGGTTAAGTATTTTCTTTAGTTGCTAATTATACAGTATTTTGTAAACTGAAAGCAGATAATCTAAATACTTTAAACTGTGCACATGGTATACAGTAGTGCAAGGCCAGATGTGTTCTCCTCTAATGGGGAAAGCTAATCTCCATCCCTTGAGATCACAGACTGGGAAGATGTGAAGACCATGCACAACAGCAGTCTTCTGTTTCTGCTGGGGTGTGACTGACCTTCAGTAAAAAATACACCCCTTCTGCTTTGTTATTTTTCTGTAAAATCGAGGTAGTACTGCTATATGGAAGCCATAACAGCTTTATAGTTAATGAGTACTTCTGTTGTAAAGGCTGTATTTTCTATTATTTATATATGTATATAGGAAATAGTGTATATATATATGACGTGTATTAGCACATTTAGGGGTTTCACGAGTTACAATTAGCACAAAACTTATATTTTAGAAAAAAAGTCTGATTCATCATCACCCTCAGCAATTTTGTGCTTTTCTACTTAATAACTGAGAAAGCTCCCTAGTCAACTGTTACACCATTTAAGTGCACTTAATTACATATGTGTATTTGTTTTAGGAGGCTGAGTAAAGACATGATGATGCAAGTTTCATGCTGGGTAACATTTCTTGAACTGTTCTTTCTAGAAAAGCAGAAATTTTTTTTTGATCTTTTTTCACACATCATGAAATCAAAGGTACTAATTTTGTTCTCATGTTTCATTAAACTGTTTTTCTATTCATACATCATTCTGAACCCTTAAAACCAAGTTTCAAATAGTTGGCAGAAAATGTTCACATTACCTGCGTTTATCACAATAATTTCAAATATAAAGCTTTTATGGTGCATGTCTT
Organism: Pseudopipra pipra; assembly: GCF_036250125.1. Taxonomy (NCBI): domain Eukaryota; kingdom Metazoa; phylum Chordata; class Aves; order Passeriformes; family Pipridae; genus Pseudopipra; species Pseudopipra pipra. Next base: position 28,123,542 of record NC_087551.1, read on the forward strand.
TTTCCACATACAACAGCAGTTGATAAATATGTATATAAATACAACATATGTGTATATAAATGTGCCTTACAGGCTTCAAAGAAAAGCACGATTTTTAAGAGCCGTGCATAAAAGTCAGTTCCTTGATCATCCCAAAGTAACCCAAAATTCAGAGCCTTATGCATTGTGCTAATTTTGACTGGGATAGAGTTCATTTTCTTCACAGGAGCTAGTATGGGTCCGTGGCTTGGATTTGTGCTGAAGACAGTGTTGATAACACAGGGATTTTTCATTACTGCTGAGCAAAGTTTGTGCAGAGTCAAGGTCTTTTCTGCCTTCCACCCCACTAGGGAGGAGGCTGCGGGTTCACAGAAAGCTGGGACAGCACACAACCAGGACAGCTGACTCCAACTGACCAAAGGAATAATCTGTATATGCTCAGCATATAAAGCTGAGGGGGAACAAGGAAGAGGGGGGGGAGTGATGGCATTTGTCTTCCCAAGTAACCATGATGGAGCCCTGCTCTCCAGACATCCACTGCCCATGGAAAGTTGTGAAGGACTTATTCCTTATTTTGATTTGCCTGCATGCATGGATTTTGCTTTATCTATGAAACTGTCTTTATCTCAACCCATGGGTTTTCTCACTTTTACCCTTCTGATTCTCTCCCCCCCCAACCAGGGAAGAGTGAGCAAGGGGCTGTGCATTCCCTAGATGCCAGCTGGGGTTAAACTGCAGTAACATAAAGGAATTGGCAGGTCTACAGGCAACCTGCTTTAAGTGCTCAGAGCTGAAGAGCTTAACCTCTTCTGCCCTCCTACTCACTAGCATGTACTACACTTTTTTCTGATTGAACATTCAGTCCAGATTAATCACTCTCAGAAGAGATATTTAAAAAAACCCAGCTGTAACAGAAGGAATTTTCTGTTAAGGTGACTGTTAGTAACAGAGATGGGCTTAGAAACACATCAGCAAATTAGGATACACAAGGCTAGAAGTCCTAGTGAGAAATGTACCTATCTCCAGTGTGCACAACCCCAACTCAATTTTACTGCTTGTACAACCAGCACAACCTTGGCCACAAAGATTTCAAAACAAATAATTACTACAAGAAAAAAAAAAATCTGACACACAGGATTCATTGCATAAACATTTAAACAGAGGAAATAATTTCTTTTACAAACATGTTTCTCTTGTATAAGAATAATTTTGTATAGAAAATAGCTCTTTATACATTTTACAGAAATAGGCTAACATTTAGATTCTTTATTAATGAATAATGATTGAATGCAATTTAAGATTTCAGTTATGTTTCAGAGTCACCAAACATCAATAACACAGCAATACATCACTGCTCTAATATCCCTAAACTGCTTGACTTACCAAATAGAGTCAAGGCAGTAAAAACGTTCCTAGAGCCATGATAATTTGCAAACACTCAAGTATCTTGAAACTGTTAAGTTATGAAATACCTGCTGAAAGTAATACCATAATTTAAATGCCAAGGAATATGGACTTAAACCTTAACAAGGCAGCGTTACTTGCTTACTTAGATTATTCTGCTGGCTAATACTGTAAAACCCAAATTGAACAAAAGCTTTAGTATTCAACTGGTTTACTGTTAATGTGACCTTCAAAACACCCCTGAAGGGTGGGATACAACATATAAATATAATAAAAATACTTTCATTTTCTTAAGAAAACATGGAAGGTTGATGAAAAAAAAAATCAGTAAATTAAGATACAAAAAGTAAATCTGTGGAGGACAAGACATTGAAAAACACGTGTATATATATTTATATGTAAGGGTATGCTAGGAAGTACATATATTTAAAAATACATAATTTCTTCAAAGATTGTGTTTAAATTCATATGGTATCATTTGGAACTCAAACGTAACACAGACTCAAATGCTTTTCCCCTACAACTGCTGTTTCAAGCACCTGTACTTATCTGCAAATTTCCTTGTAAATTAGAAGGAAGGTAAGAACATTTATCCTTGGAATACAACTATATGCAGTACTCATTTCTTGCTCTCTGGATATTTTATAATTTTAAATTGAAGATGATGTAAGCAAATAAGTACTATATAACCCAATGACTGAAAACTTGAAATTTAGATGCTAATGATTCTATTTAGTATTCATATAGAGCTACTTAGGAGTTTGCCAGCTGTACCCTATGTGAGTACTGTTGACACTTCCATGCTTCATGATTGAAATGTGTAGCTATGTTTAGTCAAACATGGCTCTCACTCCAAGTTAACCAGTCTCTTAACAAATACAACTTTTAAATAAATTCAGCTGGAAGTGGTACACCTCTCCTTCTCACAGCACAGAGGTTGATATGAGACAGTAAAGAATCACATTATACTGGTTCACATTTCTATGTGGTTAGAAGGAGAAACACCCTGCAAAACCTTATTCCAGTGATTTTGCAAATTCTGCATAGTCAATGTATCCATCATTGTTCTTATCATCATCTCTTAAGACATCATCTATTAGATTAATCAGCTCTTCTTCTTTCATTGCTTGGGTATGCTCACCACCTTCCTACAAAAACAAAACCACATGGAACAGTTTAGCAGTCTTTCCCACCTACTGGCACATATAACAGATTACTGACAAGTAATTTTTTGTTAAGCCATTCATGTTTGGTGCCTAATTTGGCACTAAGTTTTATATAAACATTTATATCAATATAAGCAACTTTTATCAGGTGGAAGCTATGAAGTCCAGGTTTTCTGGACTTCAGAAAAAACACTCTCTTTTCGGTTAACATTCTTAGTCAGAAGTTCCAAAAGCTGAATAGCACAATGTATAATGATGGATAACCATCTAACAGATGTATTCTTATTTGGATCTTCATGTAGTATAGACACTATGGTTTCTATAAAATACAGAAACACCTTACAGTAACGGAGTAGTGAAAAAATCTAGCACTGTAGCTTAAAGCCAATAAAATTCTTAAAACACCCCTTACAAACAAATGAGAAGATGGTGCCTTTGCACAAGAAACAGCAAGTCATTATTCTATTCTTGGCTCGGTATTTTTTTGCCACAGGTGTATGCAGGAAGTTATGCTATCCTGAATTGTAACTTCCAGATCAATATGAGATAATGTGTTCATATTGTCTTCCTAATGGCTGTATCCTCCTACTTTGTCTTTAAATGTTCGTGGCTGTAACAAGAATTTGTTTAGAAAGAGGCAGCCCATAACTGGTTCTTCTAATACTAACGTTATCCAAGAGATCTCCTACAGCCTGTGTATCCACAGCAGTGACAGTCTGACACTGAAAACAGCGTCGTATCACATGCTGTTTCTATAAACCCTCATGTCCCATTTTGGATAATTTCCCTTTCTCCCCATCCCTGCATACCAAAACAAGCCCTCTGTAAAATCATTTTCACTTTACAGCCCTTCCTCATTCTAAAGTTTAAACTACAATGGAAACTTCTTGAAAACCGCAGTGTGACATGAAAAGCTGTGATAAAGCTGGTACATTTATAAATGCAACTAGAACTATCAGGGGGAAAGAAAAAGATCTCATTTTCAGGCAAAACTCTTAACTGCACTGAAGATGTGTTGCAATTGTTCTGTTCTGTTGTAAGTTGCTTTCAGAGTCAGAACTGTTTCCAAACACACATGCCCTTACAAAATTACACCTACCTCCTTGTGGACATGTGATATAGCAGTAGCAAGCTCTAACCCATCTAACAAATTATTGCCATCATAATCATGCATTTTGAAGTAATGGAGCTGCAACTCTTGTGGAGACATCTCAGTTTCTGGTTTCTCAATGACACCTTCCAAGTGTTCCATGATGTGCCTAAGAAAAACAAAAAAACCCCCAAAGACAAACAAAATCTACAACATTTCTGTCAGTTAATATGTCATGCTCTGTTTACATCAAATTTAGTCTTTGATCGAATACTATTCTTCTAAAAGCACTAAAAGCTACAGTTTGATATTAAGATGAAGGGGACACAGAGGTTGGTTGTTACAGGTGCTGTAGTGGCCTTAACACCTTAGATAGCTATTTCTGTTTCTTCTGGCCTACTTAGCAGGCTATCAAAACAATGGAAGCAGTGCCCAAAATCTCCTTTGGCTGTCTTCCAAAGCACAGGAGCTGGAGAAAGACCTTTCCCAGTCAACCATGAAGTGTTCTAGGGAGTTTTATTTACTGCTAGAACTGTTCTGCATGTATGAAGAAGAAAATGAGAAAAAACCCTCTAACTCTACCTGTTAAGAATATGATTTTGTCCAAAGTATGCTGATCTGGGTAAGCAGGACCTCTGTAAGAAGTTCTTTATAGTATGAGTAGGGCTAAAGGTTCCAAAGAGACCTTTCTAGGTCTCATATCTCTACAAATTTATCAAGCAAGCACGTCTCATATCTGGCTTTAGCTAGTCATACAACATTCTGAGGAAACAGGGTGCCCTAGGCTTAAGTCCAACGTAACAAGACTTCAGAGATAAGAAAATCATTAAGAAGTAAAGTTTACGTTTTTAGAACATGGAACACATACTCTTTATCTTGTACCAAATTCTTATCGAGGCGAATATTTGCATGTTGACTCTCTCCTACGTGTTCTTCAGCAAGGGCAGAGATGAAGAATGCAGCCAGAAAGCAGAAGAGCAAATGTGATCTAAACAACCTTTGGGCCATTGTGATCTCCTACGAAAAGGAAAACATCCCCCCCAAAAAAAACAAAACAAAACAAAACAAAACAAAACACAAAAACAGATGAAAAATGTGATCTACTTTCAGCAGATTTACCTAGTACTTAGAATCAAGCCCACTGAGTTTTAGAATAGAAGAACTCGCTTCATTTCAAGCCCTTAGGAAGCAGAAAAACAGGGAGCTCCAATTAAGGATTTCTGTGAGAGTCCCTATTTCACAGAATCATGCAGTATCATGCAGTAATTTTCAGATGACTTTTTTTTTTTTTCCCACATAGCAGATGTGCACTCCTCAGGTGCGGTTGTGTTTTCATGTACCCTCTAGACAACCAATCACGCCAGGCTCAGGCAGACCTGCCCCACAACCATGGGAGCAAAGGTCGCTTACCTTCGCTCGAAGCGGCCGCATCTAATTAGTATCTCTATTAAGACTGCATGCCCTAAGGAACGTACAGCTTGGAAAACGTCATGCAGCCATGTACGTGCTCCCTTCGCGGGGAAGTGACAGGATACAGCGCTCCAGAGGGGCCAGGGGAGCCCAGGAGCGGGCTAGGGGGTTCGGCCCCTCTGTGCTCCAGCCCCAGCTGAAGCGACCCCCGGTTTCCCCGGCACAGCGTTGGCCGCCAGCAGCCTCCTACTCCCAGCTCCCGACCCGGCTGGATCCCCCGGGAAAGTCCCCCCCACAGCGGGACGGGGCCGGGCCCACCGCACACCGCCCAGGCCCCATCACACCGCCCTCCAGTACCGGCTGCCGGGGCGGGCAGAGGCCCCGCCGCCGCCAAGATACGCACCGTCGGGCGGGTCTGGGCCGTGGCGCGGGCTCCGGGAGAGGCGCAGGCGGGACACCATTCCCGGGACACCATCCCCGGATTACCCTTGACCCGGCGCGCGCCCCGCCCCTGCTCCCCTCCCATTGGCTGCGTCGTCCCGCCCCGCGGGCCGACGTCACCGCTCGCGGAGCTCCACGTGGAGCCCTCGCTGCGGCGCAGGTGCGGTGGGGCCCCGCCCACCGCGGGTGCGCGGGGAAGGATCCCGGAGGGCGAGGAGCAGGTGGCGTGTCCTTGGGGACGAGAAAGCCAGCGGGATCCAGGGGTGCATCAGGAAGAGCATTGCCAGCCGGTTAAGTGAGCTGATCCTGCCCCTCTACTCAGCCCTAGTAAGATCAAATCTGGAGTTTTGTGTTCAGTTCTGCGCTCCTCAGTGCACAGAGACATGGAGCTCCTGGAGCAGGTCCAGCAGAGGGCAACCAAGAGGATTAAGAGACTGGAGCATCTCTTATGAGGAAAAGCTGATGGAGATGGGCCCGTTCAGCCTCGAGAAGAAACAACTGAGAGGGGACACCATCGATGTCTATAACTATCTAAGGGGAGGGAGGATTGAGCCAGGCCCTTCTTGGTGGTGCTGAGCAATAGGACAAGAGCCAATGGGCAGAAACTGATGCACAGGAAGTTTCAGCTGAATATGAAGAAAAACTTATTTTCTGTGTGGGTGGCTGAGCTCTGGAACTGGTTGTCCACAGAGGCTGTGGAGTCTCCCTCACTAGAGATGTTCAAGAACTATCTGAATGCAATCCTGTGCCATCTGCTCTAGGATGACGCTGCTCTAGCAGGGAGGCTGGAGGAGATGTTCCACTGTGGTACCTTCCACCCTCACCCATTCTGGGATTCTGTGCGAGTGCTGCAGGGCCTCGGCCGCTCTGGCCCCATATGTAGAGAACACCCTTCCAAAGGGCACACCACAGGGATCCCACCACCTAGGCACAGCCGAGAGGGAGTGGGACAGTGGGGCAGTGTGTCCTTCTCCTAGGGCTGTCCTCGGCCACTCCTGCTCCAGGCACTTCCCCCCCAACCCCTCAACAGCCCCGTCCACAAAGGACTGCAGACTCCTCACCCCGCTGCTCCTTTGGGAAACCCCTGCGCCCTGTCGCCGGTGCCCTCTGTGGTTTATAAACTGTGTGTGCTCTGCGCTTCCCCTCGCACCGAACGCCCCAGGTCTGGTGGTTCCCATACTTGACGCCTACACAGCCGCCGCTTTGGCCTCCCGAGGTCACAATCTCCGAGCAAACCCCGGGCCCGGACAACCGGGCGGGCTTTCGGCTCGTTCCCGCACCAGCCGGGAGTTCTGTGCCGAAGTTGCAGGAGGGGGGGGTGGCCGTGGGGCGCAGCCGGCAGGGAGCCCCGGGGTTTAGGTGACTCCCGAGGGCCGCAGTGGGGGAGCGGCACCCCCGGCCCTTCTCGCGCGTTGCAGGGAGCGCGGGGCCGCCTCCGCAACGCCCGGACAGCGCCCGCCCGGCTGGACGTGGCTTCGCGCACCGGGCGTCAGGCGAGAGGTGTCAGGGAGTGGCGGCCGTGTTAGAGGCGCCGTCCCCGGCCGCAGCCTTCGGGCGGGGCACCGTCCCACCCGCTCCCGCCCCCCGGCACCTGGCGGATCCGCGGCCCCGCCGGCGCCTCCCGGGTGCTGCCGCCGGGGACACCCCGCGGGCCGGGGCGGGGCGGGTCCGTGCCGGCGCTAAGATGGCGGCCAAGGGCTCGCACTCGCACGTGAAGCTGGAGGCGGAGATCGAGCGGTGCCGAGCGGAGGGGCTTTGGGGGCGGCTCCGGCTCCTCGCACAGCAGCTGCTGCCGCCGCCGGCGCGGCCCCCGCGCAAGGCGAAGGCGGCGAGGGACGCGCAGGACGCGGGTAAGCGGCGGCGGGGGGCGAGCGGGGCGGCCGCCGGTACCGACCCGCCCGGGCGCGGGGCGACGGCGGGGCCGGCTGGTCGCTCTGTACCGCCGCCCGGGCTCGGCAGCGCCGGCCCGGCGGGTTGACGTGGGCGGGAGCTGTGGCTGCCCCGCAGCTCCCGGGGTTGCGGGAGCGGGCTGGGGAGCGCTGAGGTGCGGGGGATCGCCCGCTGTCCCGTGTCAGCGCCCCGGCTCCGCAGCGGGAGAGAAGGAACGATGCCCGAGAGAGGCGGTGGGAGCCCAGGAAGCGGCGCTCGGGGAGATCACACCGCGCTTCCTCTTCGTGTCAGCGCTGCCGAGCCCTTCGGGCAGCGAGGAGCGGCTGTCGAGCGCTCGGGATGCCGCCCCCGCCGCCGTCAGCACCGGCCGCAGGTGGCGGCTGCCCCGCTCCGAGCCGGCCCTTGATGCAACCAGCCCGGCCGGGCCACCCACCAAAACCTGCCCCGTTTGGATATGTCCGTCTGCAGCTTCTCCATACGTGTCGTGCTCGTTCCCTCTTGCCCCCTGCCCAACCCTGTTCTGGACGCCCTTGTGTTACCTCCCTCCATTTCTGAAGGGCCCTGCTTTATTTAAAAGGCTTGGGCTCGTCCAAGTACCCTTTCACATGTAAAACAGGTTTCATAAATAGCAAATGTATTCTTTTTTTTTTCCCTGTTACAACACACTACTTTGCTTCTTTTTTAAAATTAAATCGCTTGCAATAAGTGAGGCAGCCTAACTTGGAAGTGTAAAAATCTATGTTTGTGGTCAGCAGGTAAGTTGCAAAGAGGACCTGGTCCTACCCGTGGCACTGGTACAAAGGGTTCTGCCACTGAAGTCACAGGAGCTACATCTATGAATAAAGCCCTTCTGTAGAGGAGTGTTCCTGGTATGTGGCCCTAGAGTTAATTGAAGCTTGCCAGGGGTTCCTTAAACTTCACGGTGGGAAGCATGGTGGGGGAGATGTTGGTAGCTTAATACGTGTTTATTTGTGAGGCTTTCCAAGTGTGTACATGATGCAGGTCGAACCCTGTGCTGAGAACCACAGGGCCAACCTTTGAACTTCAGTCGCGTTTCAGCAGCGCTTCCCAGGTGCAGAGATCTCGCTGCAGTTTGGGGGCATTAATAGTTGAAGAGTTCATAGTAGTTTCTTCCCTTGTAATTAAGAGGCATAACAACAGTATGATTGCTGTAAAAACACGATTTGTTAATTTGCTGCTATGTCATCATAACTTGCTGGTTATGAAAGAGTAATGCTTTGTTATTGCTGCAGAACTTTTCTTTCAGCAAGGGACTGGGTACAGTTTTGTGCTTCTAAAAACCATTGTCTGCCTGGATTAGATTTTTTTAATAGTAGTGTTTGCATCATGAGATTGTGTGTATTTATTTCTTAATTGTACATAGTCTTACCTATGTCCTTAAGTTTGTTTTAAGATATTAAAGACTACCTGAAAGGTCTTTAGTATGTAGAAATTATTGCATGCAAGTTTAGGGGGGAATATACTTGAACATTTATGCTTCCCATTTTACACACCTGTACGTTGTTTATGCGAGTTAGTTGCAGACCTGCAATTGAGCAGGAAGAGCTATCATTATAATTTGATATGCAGCTGAACAGTTAGGCCACAGCAACAAAAAAACCTAAACCACCACCACTCCCGCACACAGAGCTGATTATTAATGCTGTATGTAGTGTATAGGTGGAAAGTGGGGATAAATTGTCCCATGGCCTGAAAATATGGAAATAGGTACACTGTCATGTTTCCCATATTCTAGAATTCCAGACTTTGAAACGTGGAGTATATACGAAATGTAGGGCTTGGCTCTTTGATATACAAAGATTTTGTTACCCTGCTAGACCCAGTAGCCCACTGATTGAGGTATGACTTTTATGAATAAGGTAACTGCAGAACTGGGCCCGTCATGCAAGAAATCAAAGTACTCTGACAGATGAAACTTACTTTCTTTTCAGCACATGATTGCCACTTTGCATGATGCTTCACGCTGTATCCAGTGCTGCTGCTTATGTTTGAGTTTCTCTTCTGTAGAAGTGTGAACAGGAATGGATTTTAATGTAGAAAGAATGTGGCACGTTAGTTGTGGTAGAGGATCAAGCCTTGTGTGTCTTTAGTATCTAAATTGTCTTTTTTCTGTGAACTTTCAGGTAAATTTGTTACTGTTTTGCAGTGAAATTCACAGCTTCTGTATCGTCCAAAGCGTTCATTTCATGCTTGTACATTTGTAGATCTAAAGCATGCACTGATGTGTTTGTGAAGATTGGTCTTATACTTTTGAAAGTGAGTTTTGTGCTGAAAATTCTGAACTGTTGTATTAGTGGCAATGCAGGAATGAACGGTGCTGCCAAAATTAAAGGATTCTCTAGGGAAAAGTCTTGAAGGTATAAGGAAGTGAAGTTTCATTTTTTCTTAGGCAACGTACTGTTTCCAACAGATAGAAGTTAATGGAACTTTTTTTTTATGTCTACCATTTCTTCCTTCTTCTGTCATTTGAGTTGCCCTTTATGTGTCTCAAAGGTGCGTTGTTTTTTTTTGTAATTCTGTTTATCACCTACAGAACTAAGCAATGTTTCTTGTTGTTTGGTGTGTGCTTTCAGAGGACCACGGGAGTATGCTGCTAGCAGAGGTTCTGCTGGAAGAATGTTTGAAGGAAAACTTTGCCAAACTGAAGGACTCCATTCCACTGACAGAGAAGAATGAACCAAAACTGAGTGAAGCTAAACAGTATCTGACCAGTATCTTAAGCAGAGGAAAACTAAGAGTAAGTGGGCTCTGTCATCGTAATTCCTGTCAACTGGATGTTTCTTTCATATGATTATTAGTCTGATACAGGGTGTGATTGTTGCCTGTTCATGTCCCTGTATGTACAGTGCTGTATTGTAGGCATTACTGAGGGACTGCTAATTCCCCTTGGCAGTATCTTCTGTTGTGAGACTTGCTTTTTCATATGCAAACAAATAGTACATATCCTGTTCTTTTTTTTTTTTTTCATTAGAAAGAACCAGGATAAATATTTAGGGTTTCTCTGGGATGTGGGTGTGGCCACATAACATGACCTACTGCTACTCCTGATCTGAGGGAGCTGTGTATACCTATTCAGCTCCAGATCAGAGAAGAATGTGCTGCAAGTTGCTGTCAGGAGTTTAGGGTTGTGTCGTGAGTCCAGGATTGCAGCCTTGCACTACTTTCAGTCTCTGCCAGAGAAGTTATGGTTTCGTTTTATTCTGTGGTCTGGGTTCATGGTTGATGGCTGCTTGTCAACTCAATTGCAGAGCTTCAGGAGTGTTTTAATACTGTGCCTCAATGTCTGCTGCTGTTTTGATGTCCTTGGACACACAGTTTCATAACCGGGTTTAGAAGTAAATGAATTACAGGTCTGTTCTAGACTTGTATTACTTTTGGTTCAAAATTGACAGGCTAGTTAGCCTGGAAATGTATATTATACTTTTAACATGTTAATTTCCAAGGAGAAAGTGTGCAGTCACTTTTCTGGAGGAGTTCCTTTTTCTTATCTTCTAGAAAGTCAACCTATTCAGAAGTAAAATGGAGCTAGTAAGGAAGGGGAGTCTGTCCAACCCTCTTTCTAGTTTAGCCCCATTGACAACCAGAACTACTGAATTCTTCCAGGTCTTCATGTTTACTTTGGCTGCATGAATTGCCATTACTGTTTCTTTGTGAACTGTGACTTAGCCGCTCATGCAGCACTGACCCTGTGTTGATTACACGTATTAAAAAAGGGGTGGGAAGGCTTAGGAACCTTTTCGTGCTTTCCAGAGGGTCTGAACAGATGTATTTTACTGAGGTTTTTGTTAGATGTGTTTTCAGACCTTCAAGGAAACAAATCTTAGAAATAGTAGATGTGCCTTCTGTTTTTTCTACTGCTGCATGAAAATTCTTTGACAGCTTAAGAAAACTGGAGAGCTTTCTCACTGTCTAATTAAATATACAGAGGAGAGGGGAGCACTTGCCTAAAAAGTCATGCTTTCTGCTTAGTTTAAAAGCAGGAGGCTTTCTTTGTTTGTGTGCAGGTAGTTCTGAAAATGCCAGCCTTTTATGTGATGTCCATCAATTCACCAACCACAGATCAGGTCAGCTGAAACCAAAGACGTGTCTTGGAACTGTGTGTTTGTAAATGAAGCTCCAAAGTGGTTGCCTGACCTTTGTTCCCCGCTGCTATCATGAGCACAGCCCTAAGATCTCTAGACACTTAAATCCTTCCTACTCTGGCGTGTGGAGCTAGCAGTTGTGAGAGGAAAGCATTCTGAATGTGCTAATGTGTTCTGGGATACCTCGTTTTTGCTGTCTTCTATTTTATCACGTAAACATTCTTTCTCTCCCTGCTCTGTTTCAGCCTAAGTATATGACTGAAGCTATGCTGATCCTAGGAAAGCTTCATTATGTGGAGGGATGCTACAGAGATGCCATCAGCATGTATGCGAGAGCAGGCATTGATGACCTCTCAACCAAAGACGAACCTCTGTACGTGCTGCGTTTGATAACTGAAGCCTTTGTTATTAAAGGTAAAGGACCATGTATGTGTACTTGAAACACTCTGGTTTTAGGGTGAAGTTGAAGATATTTCTTCAAGTGATTTAATTAGAGCAGAGTTAGGGCGAAGATGTATGCTATGGAAAATCCTACTGGATATCGTCTGTGTAGTTTAAACTTAAAGGCATTATGGAATTTTAGTCCATGGTTTTTAAACTTGACTGGCTTGTAAAGGAAAGCTTGAAATTGGAAATTTTGTGATAACTCTTGGCTGTAAGTCAGCAACATGCTTTAGCTGTGTGTCCATTTTGGGAAAATCTAAATCAAGCATTTGGCAGAATTGGGGCCTGGACTTTGTCTTACAAAGAGTTCATTTACTTGTAAATTTCAGTGATTTATGTGAATTAAGCAAGGACAATGCCTCCAAGTTTTAAACTTTGGACTAACAGAATATGTGCTTTCAAAGTAGGTAGTATATTTTTGCAATGCATGTCACACAGTATTAGACCTTATGTACAAACAGGAGTCTCTCCGTCCCCTTGTAACTCTACAGACATTGCACTATTTGAGAGATTCTAAATAAAACTACCTCTATGGGTAGTGAAATTGCATTTCCTTTTTGAGTTGGGGAGAGGAGGACCCTAGTCAGTTTTTGACTTGGGGGGAGAAAAAGATCAGTAATCTTCTCCTTCATTTGCTTTCAGTTCCTTTGTAAATGTTGCTCAAGTACTGCTACCTATCTACTGCTTTCTACTCTTTTCAGCATGTCCACCAACTAATTAGGTGAATGAGAACTCTGATGATCAGATACCTTCAACTGGTATGTAAAATAGTGAAACCAAATCAACCCAAAATACTGTTTGATTGGGCTGCTAGTATTACTGATAATAATTTGAGTGTTTCGTGATCTCAGTGTCATTCTGCTTTTTTGAAACCCTGCTTGTGCTGCTTTGCTTGCTTTGATTTTTGTTTTCTGTGGTACTGATTGAATCCGCTTCATTAATGAGCTTTTGTGGAGCAGGACTAATTTACCTGTAACTCATGCTCACACTTGCATGGCTCAGAGGAGCGAGTAACTGCCAGTGCATTCTTAGCAGTTTATTTGAGAGCAGCTGCTGGTGCACTCCAGGACATGCACTGTCCTCACTGGGAACTGGATAAGACCCTTGGCGAGGTGTGAGTGTAATCATAAGGGGTGTGTGGAAAGTGATGGAATAACACCGTTCATGTAATACCTCTTGGATTGTAATGACTGCCTAACTTGCATATGAAGATGTGGAGGTGTTTGCATCAAGAGCATCAGGCTGCACTTTTTTTTTGTTTTTTCCCCATGTTGTTTAGCATGGAATGTAAATACTGTGTTGCTCCTATAAACTATGTGGAGCCTCTGCCATTGCAGAGCAACCTTTGTGCTGTCACTGCTCCACAGTCTTTATTCTTTCTCCGTGATGATTATTTTCAGATTAGCCAGGATAGCAAGGGTATAGTAAGTCACTCGGTATTCTACCAAAGCTTCTGGCAGAGAAAAGTGCAGCAGAGTGGAGCTTGTCCAGCTGAGTCTGGAGAGGACACTCACTGTTCCCTCATGCTGTTTACTCAACCTCCCAGTCTTAAAGAAATAATCCTTTATGTTAGAATTTTGTACAGGTAGCTATGGCAATAGCAGTGTAGATTTAAATTTTTATTTTAAAACGTGTTTCTGGGCTACGTCTGCAGGGCAAGTAACAATATGGTGTTGAATTATTTAAAATTAATATATGCTTTATGCTACAGATTTTTCTTATTTCTTTTTAATTTGGTATCTCTGCAGAAATTATGTTGATCCATACCATATTATTGACTTTGGTTGAACTATTGGTTACTTATGCAATCTGAAACCTTCTTTAAAGATGAAACCTGCTTTAAATCTTCTTTAAAGATGCTCTTGAATGTCACTGGTAGTAAAATTTTTGCAGGAGTCATGTAGGCAAAAATCCAGAAAAGCTATAGTCCTGTCTGTTTCAGGGCAGAAGTTAGGTTTCCTGCTGAATTTCTTATTCAGGTTTTCAGAAATGGGAGAAAGCAGTTGGTTTAATAGAATATCCCTGTTCATCCAGCATTAGTTGAACACTAGAAGTTTGTATCACCTCATAGCAGTAACTTGAAACTACCTTGGTTCTGTGTAGTTAATACTGCTGTGTTGTGCCTGTATACAGAATGGCAATGTAGGTTCTCAAGCACCGGGGATTAGGCTGGAAAGGTCACAGAAGAAAGAAAAGTCAAATCAAAGGCTTATTTTTTTAATGCTGGCACTCTTAATGTTGGAAATAAACAAAAATGTAACAAGAAAGATGTGAGATACACTGGGAGGAGCTGCGTAGATGAAGTCAGTGGTAGAAATGAAATGTGAACCTGCAAAAACGAGTTTTCTTCTTTAGAGCACCTTTTAACCTCCACAGCACTGAAGGTTGGATATTGAGCTAAATCTCTGGAGTCTTCCTCTGAAGGTCCAGAGTATATAGTAAGTTCATATTATGGTAAGAAGGAATATGGATTTGCACCCTCGTGATTGAACTGCAGGTGCTGAACAGGGAAAAAGTTTCTTGCTTGCCTTGCTCAGTAGACTTCCACTCAAAGTGAGTATCAAGAAGTAAATATTAAAATTCTTTATAAATGTGGGGACAGGCACAGGAGAAATGGCAGAGAGGGCAAGGCTCTTCCAGTTTTTCAGCTGACTGCTGCTTCCTGTCCTGTTTCTAAATCCCCATATTGTGAGAAGTTCTGTAAGCATTATGAGTGGAGCTCTGACAACAGTTTGATTTTTCACTATGACTAATTTTACCATCTATGGTTAGTTAATAGGTGGTTGGTTCGTACTTGTCTCCTTCTTCCCCATCCTCCATGAAGTTAATCCCTCCTCAAATCCTCTGCTCAGTTCACAGTGCTGCAGGTAATCTCTGATGCAAGCAGCTCTCTGTGTTGCATAAAACAGTATTGAGTAAGCAAACTTTTGCTTCTAATTCACTTGGGACATGTTGTAACTTTGTTACCTGGTGTTGTCCATTTGAAACAAGGAGGCAAAAAAGACTTCAGAACAACATGTGGAACTGTCAGAGCCCACTGGTTTCCCTCCGTCCCTGCTTGCTGCAGAAACCCCACAGAGATCTCTCTCTGTTCCCAGTGAGTAAATCTTCCTGGTAGTAGGGTAGGTCACTACCTAACCCTTGCGAAGGATGGTATAGCTCTAGCCAGGGCCTCAGCATACCTAAGTTCCAAGAAAGAGGTTTCTATGATGTTGCAATGTTTTCTGTGCTGCCTGTAAGCATGAGGAGACCTGTGTTAACTGGGTAAGGTGTTGCCAGCCTGACTGAACCTCAGGCAGGGTTCACGTGTGGGTCTTATGTTTGTAATGACTGAGAGGGACTTTGCCTTATGGTCATGGATGTGTGGCATCAGAGCTGCTGTGCCGTGAGTCAGCTCTGTGCTGAGGAGCTCCTGGTGTCTGTCAGACCAGCTGCCAGGCCAGGCAGTGGACTTTTTCTACCTGGAGTGGGGTAGCCTGGAAATAGGAAGCTGTACAGCAATAACATGGGATTGCAAATGGTAGTTAGTTTGCAAATGGATTTCTAGTGAGTTAAAGTTTTAAATGTCTCACTGCCTATTTTTCTCTATTTTTCTCCTTTTCTCCCAGTCCATCCTGGAGTAATTTTTGTATTATTGGCCATTTGCAGTTTGGAGTGGGTTAATTTGTGCAGCTTCAGTCTGAACTCTTTGTACAGTCAGAAGCTGGCTGTTCTGGGGTGATTCATCTCCTCTTCAAGTGGCATCTAACGTGGATGAAGTGCATGGTATTGAACAATACAACCTTCTGTCTAGTGACTGTGAGAAGAGGCTGTGGACTAATTGGAGATGAATCCCTTGTAAATTTGTTTCTAAAAGTTTTTGGTGATTTGTTTTGGTTTTTGTTTGGTTTTTTTGTTTTGTTTAGTTTTGTTTTTTAACTTTAGAAAAGACATCCTTTGTATCAAAAGACTGCAGTGTGAGCTTGGTTGTTTTAGATCTTAGAAAAATGCATATGGAAGAGAATGAGGTCATACTGCATCTGTAAGAAGCCTTGATCATAGTCTGTGTTTTATTATAACAACCCCAACCACAAGTCATATGTATGAGGAAATGAGACTGCATTAGGGCAGTGGCTTGGAGTTATATATATTTTGTTCTTGGACCCATTTTTGTCATTTTAAGGGGTTTAAGATCTGTGGTGTGACAAAAAACCATAAGATCATGAGACAACAAACTGTGCTGGATTGAGTTACTGGTCTTAGAGCTCTCCTAAGAGCTGTGAGTGGTATTGCTGAATGCAAAACCCTCAATCGACCACGTGAAGGTTTTTCCTGAGCTTGAGAATAATAAACAGACTGGAACATGCTTCCAGGGTTCTGAGTTCAGTCCAACTTGTTATGGATTATTTTGTGTTTGTTCATTTTTAGGACAAATTGCTGAGCTTACATGTGTTCCTGTTTCTTTTGTGATTATATCTTTTAAAACTTCAGTGACAATGAGGTTGGTATGCTTGGAAGTATATTGTTCTTCTTTCTCCCCATATGAAATCTTTGTCTTGGGTTTGTAGTACTGGAAGTGGTTGTTTGGAGGTTAAGGTGGTGTTCTGGAAGGAAAATGGTGATATCACACAGAGACAATAAACAGAAAACCTGACATTTTAGTCAGATGGTTTGAAAACTACTTGCTTGGTTTTAATCATGGTTTTAAATTGATCGGCTGAAGCCTCAAAATTTGAATAATCTGTTTTAAACTTCCTTTGTGATTGCACTGCTTAATTAGTTTCTTATTTCGTTGGCTTGCACTACTGTTTAAAACAGTAGGTTTGTATTCAGTAAATATAAGTTTGATATTAAAGTTGTTCATTCTGGCTAATCAGAGGATGTATCACGCACTTGTTCATACACTTCATTGGAGTCTTTAATTTTGACATATGCTTGTGTGTCATTAATTTTTCTAATATGGTTTTCTATATGATGATGAATTTCCTGGGTGAGATTTTTATTCAGCTGCATTTGTTTGGAAATTAGAATAAAATGTACAGTTATTGCAAAGCTGTGTTCTGATGAATCTACTTTTCCCTCCTCACTAAAGAATTTGATTAAGAGTCTTCTCAGTTTAACAAATGAATTTTATTAACTTAGTGTTTCTGATAAGCATTAAAGCTGATAGATTTCTTGTCATGTGTGCATTTTTTTAATTTGTAGATTAAAATGTGAAAAAAAAAAAAGCTTTCCTATTTGGTTTTATTTAGTCAAAGCTTTGTTGGCTCATTGAACTAAATTAGTGGAAAAAACTGAAAGGGAGAAAGGTAGGTGGGGTTTTTTTTCCTTGTTTTATTTTTTTCCTCTCTGGAAGAGAGCACCTCTATTTTAAGAGTTTGATGAAGTACTGAAATAGTCTTTATTTCAGATCCTAAACCACTAACTTTTCCAGTTCAGTTTTTTTACTAAATGCTACCGATCCCATAGTGCAAGGATATATTCCATTCAAATAATGTTAATAAGTTATTGTGTGTTATCGGCTTAACTTAAGCAGCCTTACTTTTAATTAGAGTTTCCAGTTAGCTTCTCTGGGATGAGACTTTTGTCCACTTAGTTTTTGATAAGCGAGATGGTAATAAACTGTGGAGTGTTCTGGAATACAGACTGTGCAATGATTCTGAGTGCCAGCAGTTTGAACAATTTCAAGTGCAGATAAACTGAGTTTAGAAACATTGTGTAGTTTTGCAGGGTCATGATTTATTTCATAATCTTCTTTTGAAAGTGAATTTACACTTTTAACTTCCTTTACTGCAGGAAGCATTTTTAATTCAGGCCATGTATTATAAACCTCTTAGCCTCTTAACGGGCTGTACGTGCTCTTTCTGAGCCTGCTTCTTGTTTCAGATGGCATAACGGTTTTCAAGATGTCTTCTCCTTTTTCCAGAAAAGTGTTTGGAATACTGTTCTGCTTTCTGTATGCCAAAAAATCCCCTCCCGGTGGTTATACGTACTTTTTGTACTTGGAATCTTTACTGCAGGCTCATTTTTAAGAGTTCTTGAACTTCTTTAAGAAAAGCTTTACTGTAATACCTAGGTAGAGATGGTGTGTGTGTATCTTACTGTGTAAAAACATACCTTGTCTTGTCAACTGAGACAAGTGTAGAAAATGGATTAATGGAAGGTTGATGACATTTTTTACATGTTCAAGTAAGTAATTTGCTTTATGTTCTCTCTGGGCACAAATGGGGAAAAGTAAAAAAAGTAAAAGCAGGTTGTAATTGCACAAGTCAAGATAAAGATGGTTCATTTCTGTATTATAGTTTAGGAGCCACATAACTACAAGGAGAATACTCATATCTGCTAGTGGTAAAAAAAGAGGGAACCCAGAACTTCCCTCCTTCCAGTACAACTGATGCACCACCCCCACCCTCCTTAGAAGCTGAGTTTTCATCCTGCCTGCATTGCTATTACTGACTGACCTGAGGGCAATGTGCTGTAATGTACCCTTTCAGCAGAAATGGGCAGTAGGTTGTAAGGTGCAGGGGAAAAAATCCCGAGCGCCTGAATTCTCTCCCTGTCTTTCCCCATTAGTTTCAGTGTCAAGTATGATGTTGTTTAGGCACTCTTGACATTATGGCATGTATACTTTAGGCTTTTACTTGAAAGTCTAAATCTTCTCTACCCTGATAAACTTGTTTAAACCAGAAGGGTTGTTATCTTAACATGTTCTGACTTCCCAGGAGTCCCAAGTCACTACTGTCTGGAAGCTGCCCACCAGTGCTGGCTGAGGTGCTTGAATTCATTGCAGTCTTGATAAGGGCAGCTAGCACTTTCCTAAAGACAACACCAGTGTTCTTCATAGTCTTTAGAAAAGCTTGTTGATTGTGAAGAACCAGAATTATATGGGGCATGAAGTTAAGATGAGAAAAACATAAGATTGGGTGATAGTTGAAGGAAAAGTTATCTAAAACTTTGATTTCACTTTTTTCATACAAATATATAGCTCTTCAGTGATAGTGGGCTTCATGAGGGTGATCAACACTTGCCAGTATGCAACTGTGTTAAGCTGTATACTGCTTTTGAGATGTTACATTGGCTTGCACTAGTCTCTGTTCGTTAACTGCTGTTTCCTCTACTGGCAGCTACTTGGTGAGGTTACTTCCTTCAGTAATTTCAGCTGCTGCTGTGACTGAGTAGAACTTAGTGGGACACTAAGTGGGACACTAAGCGGAAGAAAAAAAATTATTTTGGTTTGTTTTTTTTGTTTTGTGCTTTGGGGTTTTTTTTAAAGGGTTGGGCAGGGCAGGGCACAAATTCTTTTGTTGGTATGTTCTGATGACAACAAAGGGTTAAGAATCAGCTCTCTGAACACTGAAGATCTATGGGGAGATGATTTCCTTTAAACAGAGCCTAAAAAATAAAATCAATTTTCTTTCCTGACCATTAGAAAAATTGAGTCCCAGCCAAAAGGATGTGTGATTCAATAGGACATTAAAATGTGAGTAACTCAGGGTAAGACATTTTGTTGGCAAAACTTGTTTTCAGTTTTGCTTTGCAAAAGTTGCATCTTTTAAATGTTAATCCACATCAGAGAGAGAGAGGCTTTGTTCTATACCTGGTATGCACTTCAAAGTGCTAGTTTTCACAGTTCTGACAGTGAGACGGGAAGCATGCTGTTAATTCATGTTGGCATCAGAGTAGCTGTCTGATAGGCAAAATCCCCACTTTGTAGATATGGATGTCTTGATAAAAGGGCCTGGTATCAGCATGTCTTATTTGGGGTTTCACAATAGGAGGGTAAGAGTTTGGAGTTGCTCTTCAGTTGTGACAGTGATGACCTTGAAAGTGTTGCATTTGGTGAATTGTATACCTTGGTGCCACTGCTTTCCAGCTTGTATGTGAAAGAGTTGCCAAGCCCAGCCTTGATGTTCTTGGTGCTCTTAGACTTTCCTGTTATGGTCCCTGAGCTCTTCTCTGCTGTTGGATCAGATATTTCACTTTTTTGGAAGTAGTTTGTTTAGCACAATCAACTATGCACAAATGCAGCATGGGTGTGACTTTCAACTTCTGAGGAGAGTTAGTTGCAGGCCACTAAATGCAGATTACTGAAATTTGGAAAGTGGAAAAAGGAAATAACATCTGATTACTTTTGTTAATGTGATTTGGTTTCCGTGACGGTAAAGTTTTGTTATTCTCCACAGAGTTGCAGGTGCTGGTTGCACACAATGCATAAAACCTTCTCCACCTTCTGCACTACAGTTTGGTTCTCTGAAACTGGGGGGTTAGTGGCACCAGGAGGTACAAGACTATTTGCACATGGTTTTCTGAGGAAATGGTACAAGGAATGCACAGTGTTTATAAGGTTACATGAGGCAACATGCTATACTCTTACTTTCACTAGAAGAAAACAAATACAAATGTACTCTCAGATGGCCTAAGCTTTTAGATGGCTATGATGCCAGTGTCATGCTGGGGCTGTGTTGTGTAGCATGGTATGTGTCCAGTGGCTGTGGGAAAGTTCCATGTGCTGGTTTGCCCTGGAGTAAGCTTCAGATGTCTCTGACCATCTTTTAAAGAGACAGGGCAACAAGCCTGTTAGTCCTCACAGGCTCTGTCAGTTCTAATAACTTTAAGTAGAGTTGGCCTGAGTGCTTGATATGAATCAGCATAGTAAAATAAGAATTACCCTTCTTTTTTCTCCCTCCTGCTCCCAAAATACACATATAATCATAGAATCATTTAGGTTGGAAAAGACCTCTAAGATCATAGAGTCCAATCATTAACCCAGCACTTCTGAGTTCACCACTAAAGTGAACAGAGAGACCCAAAAGGGAACGCAGGATTTGAGGGATAGTCTGACTCAGTGGCTCTGGCTGCAGCTGGAAGAGAACTTTCTTACTGGTGATGCTGCCTGAGTGTGATGCAGATAAGCTCAAGCTGAAAGAATTCCAATACTTGGTCATCAGCACCATCGACTCCCTTGTGCCTCTTCCACTTTTCATTTTTCCTCTTCTGCTTCTTCCTGTTGTATTTAGACCAGGGAAAAAAAGTGTAATTTTTGCAACATACCCTGAAAGTTTATAGATTTGGATGGTGTTGACCAAGTCTTCAGATATGGGACTGTAAGAGATTGCTGTGTTTGCTGTGCCTTAGAGCATTGCTCTAGTAGATGTATCTTCATGTCATGGAACAGAGGTGGGAGGTGGCCTCTTGTGCCAGAACAATTAATATTTTATAGTAGTGATCCCCAAAGTGGGTTGTGTGTGACCCAGTGAGTGAGCATGATGATCCACTGAGGTGCAGGAGAAAAATACTGTATCTATTATTTTTTCTTAAAACAAACAACCCCCCCACCACCACCAAAAAAAACCCAACACATTGAAATTAAGCTTTATTAATATATTGTATTGCCAGTGGCACTCTCTCACAGTCTGTACATCAGAGGTTCCCATGTCATGTAGGTCCTATGAAAATATCTTGCAAAAGAGAAGGGTGTTCCACAGTGCAGAGGGGCTCACAAGGGCATCCTCACTTGTTCGTTCACTTCCAGTGTATTGCAGTTCACCTGTGCCTAGTTAAGTGGATTTATGTATTATATTGTTTAGTTTTAATTAAACTAACCCTTATGAAATAGACAAGTCACTTAAAAATTCCCTCAAAGAAACTGTGGATTTCAGGTAATACTAGTAATAGGAGCACAAGTGACCAGTAAGAAGATGGCAGAGCGTACACTACTCCTATCATGAGCTCTTCGATCAGGTAAAAACAATGACAGTCTAATTGGATGCAGTCAATGATGTTTGAAGTTCAATTGTACTCAATTCAGTACTTCTAAAAAATTCATTAAACTTAAATTTTTAGAAGCCTCTTTTGAGGTTTCTTATGCGAAAGCAGAATATGAAAACCCACATACCATTGGGGAAAACACATGTTCTTCCTGCTGTGGAAAAACAGCTGAAATAATACACAAAAAGCAATATGGCAGCAAACTAAAATGCATTCCTTTGAAAGACTCACAAAAGACATTGCCAAAGACTTGAAAAAACAGGTATTAGAAGAAATTGCACAGCGTGAGACACTTGGTATACAGTTGCATGGAAGTACAAATGTTTCTAACATGTCTCAGCTTAAGGCGTTTGCCAGATTCTGATCCAATACTGAAATACACTGAGAACTACTTGACAGCACAGTGGGACCCAGAAGTGCACGAAGTGCTATAGGATATCATCAATGGGATTAACTTTGTAAATACAAGACTTTTAAATAGAATTAATAGTTGTCAAACTTCAAGGCAAATTATGCCTTTTTGCTTTTGCAAAAGGTCAAATGTTCTGAATTTGCAGGCCTTTTTAGTGATGACGCGTGGTTGTCAGTAGCATGTTACCTAGCAGGTATTATTTAAAAAATAAACACATAAATATAACCAATGTGTGTATATAACTATATATGTAGCATTTTGGGTGTGCATGCTCAATATTTTTTTTCCTTATAGGGTATATGATCAAAGAAGTTTGGAGACCAGTATATTACAGGTTAAAGCTAAGGTTTAAAGACATGCTGTGAAGCTTAAGAGCAGCTAGCTGATAGGCAGCAAGTCTGGATATGCTCCGAAAAATGAGTGTCTTTGGATTAAGACTGCTGATTTCTGCTATGCATAAGTGTGATGCAGAGCCTACATGGCATTGATCAAGGGTAGGTGACTAAGGTTGCATGTCAGGGGAGTGCTTGCTGCCTTTTGGCTTCACAGCCACTCCATCAAAATGCTGTCCTAGTTTTAGCAATCAGCTTTAGCTGTAATTACAAGTCTAACCAGATAGAGTTCTTAACTGGAAAATAATTAGAGTAACATTGTTAGTGTTGGTTTATTGCAGGTAGCAGGGAGGCTGGGAGTAGGGGTCTTGAGTTCTGCATTGATGCAACTGAGCAGCTATGCACAGGTTACTGACATTTTCAGCTTCGTTCCCAGCTAACGGGCAGAAAGGTCTTCAGATAATTTTATTAGGGTTACTGGAATTTTCTGCCTTTCTACCTTTGAGACTTTTACATAAAAAGTACCTCAAGATTATAACAGATTGCTGGGAATATGCAATAATCCTATATAATAGGAAGCAGCAGTAAAAGAAGCATGTGCAGCTTTCTTGAAAAATAAAACTTGTCCTTTCCTCCCCACCTTTCATGGGGTACTGTATGAATGAATGTGTTCAAAACCAAGGGCTTCTAGGCCTTTCTTCCCTGTCTTCTATTTGCATTGCAAATAAGCCCTGCTGAAAAAATCATAGCTTGATTGCTGGGGAGATGAGTGTCAAGACCAGGTTGTGAATAATTTAAACTACTGTGAATTGTGGCAGAAATAGTGTATTGATCTTGCCTATGTCAACCTAATCTTGACTGCTGCTTTGGCTTACTGAGATCCAGGCTATTTTGCTTTCCAAGACACCGTAATGAAGTAGCTTGGTTGAGGGCTGCACTCTGAAGTTCAAACCTTAGCTGGTGGGGCAGGCTTGTAATACCATCTCTAGAATAGTTTGGTTGTGCTTTTGAATTCTGACTTTGAAAAGTGTTTAGCATTCTGCTGGACTTTGATTAGTCAGGATGCATGTGTATATATTTGAAGAGCTAGTCTTAAAAATAGTCTTGTTTCAATGCTAATTGATTTCCTGGAGCGACACTTCTGAAGGCCACATGCCAGAAATGAAGTGCACCCTCTGCCTGAGAACAGTGACCCAGAATGACCTGGCATTTGTCAGAGTGAGAACGTGCACACAACCAGTCTCCTTGCAGCAGTTACCGTGCAGCATGTTCACGCATGGCTTACCTCTAGACAAATGACTTAACCTTCCTGTAGCTAGAGTGAAACTATTGCATGCACTTAGCATCGTGCTGGCTTCTGGCCAGGCTGGCCTGTCTGTGTGGCACAGGAGTTTAGATGCTGTAACCTTGCTCTGCAGACTGGGGCTGGTGCTGTTGGCAGGGCTGTAAGTTGTATCCTAAGCTATCTTTTGTTTCAGGTTGCCATAGATGTGTTCAACACGAGTGTAGCACTGGGACACGGCACAAGAGGTTGGCTTCATGCTCCTTGTGCTGTTGTGTTTCTTTGATCCCTTCTTTAGATTGCCAGGTAGCTCTCATGCTCCTTGGCTATGGGGCTTTCGCAGCTGCATGACTGTTGATGAAAATTGTGCGCTGCTGCTGACCCGAAATTCTTACACCTATGAACCTACCATTCCCCAGTTGTTTAAATTCATCCAAATACAGGAGGCTCGAAGTCCATGTAAAAAGGAATATTAAAAGAAGCTGTGAGAGAATTGGTATATTCCTTCTATTTGGAAGGAGGAATGCTGGTATTTGGTGAACTGGTTTATGAACCAGAGGAAAATAAAGCCACCTTAGCCTCCTCTTCTCCCTAGTCATTGTGCAATCTCCATGTATACACTGAGGCTTTCAAGACCAGGCTGGATAACACTCTGAGCTGGCCCTGAGCTGGCCCTTCTTTGAGCAGAAAGTCAGACCACAAACTTTCTGGGATTCCTTCCAGTATGAATTTTCGTCTCATTTGTGTTGCTGAGAATCAGATACCACATGCCCATGTGCACATGGATGTTCTAGTTCTGGTAATAAATAACATCAGTTCAGAGCATTGGAGCTACATGATGCGATGTCTTCCCATGGCAAGGACTGAGTGAGATTAATGTGGAAATAAGCCTTCATAAAATTTCCCCTTTCAGATTTCTGTAAATGAGAGCAGGGCATTTCAGCTCTAGGAAGAAATTAGTTCAGTGATAGGTCTTACAAACCCTATGGATTTGGGTTTCTTTCCGACATAAATGCGGCTTAAATTTGGGAGCAGAGAAGAAGGGGCAAAGATTACAGAAAGGTGAAGAGCCAGAGATGAATCTTTGGGAGAACTAGAGGAGGTGAATGAAAGCCTTATCTTTATGCAGGAAAGAAAAGCAGTGTTTCTATACATAGAAAGTCACTGCTTATGAAGAGGGTAGAGTTTGTTCTTTTAAAGGATCATCTGGGAACATGTGTCTTTTGAAATCTTGGGCTTGGGCCATACGCTATTAGAAATCTGTGTCTCCACTATATAAAAAATGACTAGGGTACGTAGGTAATATATATTTAAATTTGGGCACCTCATTCATATGAAAAAAATCTTAGCATAGATAAGTTTTAAGCTGGTATTCTCTTACCACAACTGGTTTGTGAAAAATACCCAAGTACCTTTACCAGCTACCAAGAAAGCATATGGCTTTATGCTTTACTTGGAAGCTAATTCTGTCTTAGCAATAGCTCCACTTTTCTTGCTAAATCTAGTGTGGAGGTAGCATGCATGGCTTTCATGCTTGGTTTCAAGCCGTGGTTGAAATGGCTTTCATGGCTTTCTGACACTTTTTGGAAACTGAGTTGAATTTAAAATGTGTGTTGTGCTGCAAATTTTTTTCTGTGCTGATATTCCCCAGTTATCAGGGGGATGGAGAAGAGTTAGTGGAATTTGTGCTCTCGGCACTGGAGGGCTTGTCAACAGTCTTATCCAGCTACACCCAAGCAAATCTGTAATTGTTGAGGCTTTGTATTGTGAGAACTGAATTGGTGGCTGCAAGGATAGGGAACTTATGTTGTTTTTCTTATGTTTTTTTCCCCTTGTGTGCTGGATTTGCTGTCTGCTTGCTTTAATTTTTCTTTTCATTGCATTTCTGTGGTAGGGAAGAATAGTCCTGTTCACATTCTGTAGAATATTTTATACTTGAATGACATCAGGTCAGTGCATATGGTATTAGCAGAAAGAACCATGACTAATGCCACATCATGTGGGTCATATTTCCTTCTTGCCCTTTACGGGGTTGTGTAGCATAGTATCTGCTTTAATACACTGTATATTGCTGTATGCTTACTGTGGCAAGAACCCATTTAGAGATGTTTGTTCCCCTGTCTCTGATTAGCCCCAGCTTTGTTTTTCTGACTGCATGGATGGGCATGTTTGTTGTCAGTACTTGATACTGGCAAAGGCTGCTTGCTTTCCTCCCCTGTGTCAGAGCTTAGAGATAGTAACTCCTTGCAGTGGGCTGTACCATGTATGTAAATGGCTTTTTATCTGTTCTCTCTGTGTGACATCTCCCACGATAAACACCCCCATACCGACTGTGCTAGGATGGCTCTTGCAGTTTGATTAAATGCTGCATGTGTATGAATATCAGTGGATTATACTGGATTTTTCTTCAGGGCCCTGAGCCTCACTTTGCACTTAAGGGGATGGTGACTCTGAAATGCACACTTGTTAAAATTTATTTTCAGTTAAGGGGAATGACTACAAATTTAGAGGTGGATAAAACTGAGACAGATCTAAGAAGAATATTTGTAGGCTATTTGTTCTAGCTGTAGCACTGGATACTTGTGGTGTTTTTTTTTTCTATAGAGAGAGTTAATGTCCTCCTTTCCCCTTCATTCATTGCATAGCGACAGGGTTGGAAGATAGAAGCATTGAAATAATAGGAAAACAACCCATGATATAAAGGCAGAGACTTCATAGATGGACTTGGGACGAAATCTGTTATATCTGGATGATGTCCAAGGTGTACGTCAGAAGAAAGGAGAGAACACAGAACGGGCATTAGTTAAAAGGAGCAAAATGATTGTCAACCCTGTCCCACACACACTGTCATTTTGAAGTAAATCCAGTCCTCCTGCTCTACTTTGGTCCAGATTTTCAGAGGTGGAGGGTACTAACATGTTCCACCAAGATACAGGTTTTTGAGGGAACGCGGTGTGCGCATCTGACTTGGGAGAAGGCAGGAGTGGGGAGCCACCTCCCGAGCTTGAAGCAGTGAGACATCTTCTCTTCCCAGCCCACTGAACTGACTGCTCATGTCTGGCTCAAATGTAAGACATGAGATAGGGAAACTCCTAGCAGAGTAACCAAGGGGACAAAACAAATGTTGAACATTAGAAGTAAATAAAGCTAAGACTGCCTAGGAACGTCAGGCTCCTCCAGCATGAGTGCCTGTACTGTAAACCTGGCTGCCTGTTCCTGCCTCACAGCAGTTTGTTGCCAAGACTCCTGAAATGAGCAGTGTTGAGCTGCTGTGCCTCCTGGGACTGCAGGAACCCAGAAAAGTGTGGCTCCAGGTATGCATGGTGGCTCCTCATGTGGGGCAGAATCCTTTGCCACGTGCTGTAGTGGTCAAAACAGATTCCTTGGAAAGGCTGTCTGGACAGCTGAACTCTCTTCTTTTATCACCTCTGTGGATCTGTGTCAGGAACACATACTCTTTGTTGTCAGTGGTGTTGGATCATGACACAAGAAAGAGTTTTAGTAGTACAGAACCCAGGGTTTTTTCCTTTCTTTGGAAAAGAGGGTGATCTTGTGGTTAAGAGTCTCTTGTGCCTTGCCAAGAGCTTGCTGTGTGTCCATGAGCAGATTGCGTGTGCTCAGATTTTCCAAGAGAGGCCTCAGATTTTCCAGCTTTGTTTCAGTATCATTTTCCAGTTGTTTTTTTGTTGTTTTTTCCCCCCTCCCTCTCAAAACTGCTCCTTATTGAAAGCTTCACTTGAAGTACGAGATGCCTAGAAATTATCAGATTCAGTGCCAGGGTTTCACTGAATAGAAGCACCCAAAATCTGTAGCTGTCTTTGGAAATATAGGCCTTAGTTTCTCTCTTTGCTTATTCCTACCAGAGGGACTGTATGTCCTCTCTTCATAAAGTGTTTGAAAGGCACCGTAGGAGTGTGCAGTGGCACTGTGTGTTCGAGCAGCATGACAAAGATGCCCTGCATGTGTAGGAATTGTATTTTCCTTGGGGGTGTTGTCCTGAAAGTCATCAGAATGAGAGGGAAACCCACATATGGAAAAACTTTCCTGTCAGCTGGTAAATTAAGAATAATATGGCCATACTGCTGTTGGTTGGCTTCAGTTAAAGAAGGTGTTGACATTTTGCAGGTATGTCACTGGAGCGCTCAACCAACTCAATTGCCTCACGTGCTCGACTGTGTGAAAGGGAGGAGGAAGTCATGGCTTGTTTTGAGAGAGCGTGTGTCATTGCCCAGGTGTACTTGCAGGAGCTTGAGAAGGTAAGAAGAAATGTGCTTAGGGTGTTGCCTGGTGGCCTGGGTGGAATTTTCAGGGGTTTGACAGCAAAAATGAAAAAATAATGGGGGAATGTCATGTGGTAGACAGTGATCATAGACAGTATGAGAACAAGCTGGAAGGAGTGAGATGTCTTGGTAAAATCAGCTGCAGAACAGCAGTTTAGCTGGTTTACCTGTGGTAAAACACCAAATGCTTCAGATATGCTCAGGTTGTATCTCAAGTTTAACTTGTACTAAGGAGGGACTGCAAACTTGCATGGCAAGTGCTGGCATCAATGTGTATCATTTACCTGCTGTATAAATGATATACAGTAGTGGATATAGAGATCCCCAACAAGCTGAAAGAAACCTTTTTGGGTCAGCCATAGCAGTTTAATTGCTGGTGCTTCACCTTCTTCAAGTGAACCAGGAGGAATCTAGATCATTTAGAACCTACATCCTCCATCCCTGGAAGTGTTCAAGGCTAGGCTGGTTGGGCCTCTGATCAACCTGATTTAGTGGAAGGTGTCACTGCCTGTGGCAGGGGGGTTGGAGTTAGGTGATCTTTAAGGTCCCCTCCATCCCAAGCCATTCTATGATTCTATGATTAGTAGCAACTGCTTAGTCAGTGGTTGGCTGGGGTGCTGAGCAAGATGAGTACTGTGAACCCTCCACTGAGCCGTGCAGGTAACATGAGCCGCTGATTTGCCGGGTACATGCTTAGAGGTCTCTGACTCTGCAGCTTTGCCAAGCTGATTTTACAGGACATATCATATGCTTCCATGCTGTTCCTTTGCCACATGTTATGGTTGACATCAGCTGTATTGAGAGCAATGCATGTTATCTGTTCTCTAACTTAAAGGCCTTTGGCCTTCTGACCAGATATTTCTGCTCTTCTCAGTAGCAAAGGTGTGTTTCTTTTTCAGGTTTTGTTTTTAACTGCATTGAAACAAGAAAAAATGAGCTTAGTGCATGTATAAAAATTCATTTAAAAAGCCAGCTATCAAATTGTCTGGTCTTGTTTCTTTGCAGGAAAAAAATGAATAGCTTTTTTATTTCCAATTAAGTAATGTCCTTCCATTGTTGGAAGGATGAGTTCTTGCCAGTACGGGACGCTAAATTTTTTTACTGACAGCTTGGTTCTGCAAAGAAGTGAAACCGTTTGAACTGTAATTCATTCACTTAGAGTCATAGAATCACTAAGGTTGGAAAAGACCTCTGAGATTACCAAGGTTCGTGATTAACCTAACACTGCCATGGTTCACCTCTAAACCCTATCCCCAGGTGTCATGACCATATGCCTTTTGAACACATCCAGGGGTGGTGATTCCACCAGTTCCCTGGAAAGCCTGTTCCAATGTCTAACCACCCTTTCAATGAAGAAATTTATCCTAATATCCAGTCTAAACCTCCTCTGGCACAACTCGAGGCCATTTCCTCTTATCCTGTCACTTGTTACCTGGGAGGAGACCAACCCCAACGTCGCTACAATCTCCTTTCATGTGATTGTCTTCTAGACATGGAGACAAGGGTGCAGGAGTACTGATAGATGTAAAAGTTCGTAGTCCTTCTCTAGTCCTAGATGTAAAACCCTGCTTTGGAGAGTTCACACAGGGCAACTTTAAGCAATGAAAGCTGCTTGTTACTAGTAAGGAAGCAAAAGCAAGAAGGATTTGATAGGAGAAACAGGAAAGGGTAAGATTCTTCCATCAGTATTCCTGATGGCTTACTAACTCTTTACAAATATTTATGTTACATAAAACTAGATATACCTACTCAAACATTGCGTTAATATTTCTGGGCAAGATGCTGGATCTCTGTAGTTTGAGTAGTACTTCTGAAGCTGTTGGTGTTAATGTGTGGCTTTGTACTTACTTTATTAAAGGTTGGAAAGTAATAAATGATGGTGTTTCAAAACTCTTATCGCATGCAGAATATATCATGGAAGTCATTGTGTAGTTTATTTTAAAATTGACTTTGAAAGGTTTTTGTATATTTAATGGAGGAAAGTTTTCAAGTAATCTGAAAGGAATCTGATGGCAGAAGCTAATGTTTTATTGTTGTAGATGTCACTGGCTCATGAGGACTTGACTAGTTCAAACAGTTGTCTGTAATCCCAGATGTTTCTTTCCTCCCCTCACAGACCTTAAACAACACACATTCAAGAAGTATGAAGGGCAGCAACATGACTTACTCCGAGTTTGAACTTTCCTACTTTCTGGAAGCAGCTCTACAGAGTGCCTATGTGACTCATTTAAAGAAGGGGTAGGTGGATGCAGATGTTAATAAAAATAGATAATACTGCACGTTTTGTCTCAGAACAGATGTAGGCTTATTTTTTTGTTATATATTCTGTTATGACTTTTTTGCTGCTGACTCACCTGAAGCTCCCTCAGCGTCTTTCCCTGTTCTCCTCCCTTAAGAGTCCTAAGATTCTTTTCTCCAGATCCACAGGTAGGGTGGAGTAGAACAATTTTCTTGTCTTGCCTCAGCTTTGCTCCCTGTGGAGATGAGGGGAGTTAGACCGTAAAGAGAGAGTGGAATTTACACGGCTGTGTGCTCTTAAAATGTGCAGCTACAGGGCCTGATTTAGAGTTCACTGAAGTCTTACAGGTAGTTTCTTTCATTTATTTGTGTGGTTGTTTAAGTTCTTAAATGACCCAATCAATACCCCAAATCTGTATGGTTTTACTGTGGAGAATACATGCAGGAACAGTGTTGCTCTGTGGTATTTATTATGCATCTGAAATACATCTTCCCGTGAACTTCAGAAGGGCGAGAGGAGTTGGTATCTGCAAGCCTACAATGAATTTCACCTGTGGAAAACCTTCTCAAGAACAGCAGAAAAGACATAGTAAATTGCCACTTCCAAAGGCCATCAGTTGAGGGTATGCTGTTCCCTAAACCGGGCCGTGCATTCAAAACATAATCAGCTCTGGTTATCTGATGGAGAAATTGTCATGTGGGAGAGTGTCTCTTCCATATGTGTTGTTGTGAGAGCCCATTCTTTCCTAATCTTGTTCTTGCACCATAATATCCCATTTATTCTTAAGGAATCAGATACTGAATTTCTTATGGCAAACTATCTTTGCAAGTATTTAATTTTGGCTTTTTTTACCTGCTGAGTAAAATGGAGAAGAAAGCAAAAAATGAGAAAAGATTGAAAGATTGAGGAAAAAAAAATCCCAGCAAAAATCAATTTAAATTCTTCTGTAGAAAATTGGTACCATTTTTTGATTCTGTTGGAGGAGGGTTGCTTCTTGTTTAGGGATTTTTTGCTGCTTTTTTATCCTCCAGGAATTACTTTAAATACAACTGTGAATAACCACTGTTTCTCATTCTTTCATTAAAAGCCTGCACATACAGTGAAGCTGTATCCTTAAGCTATCCATGAGAGGTGCCTTCAGGTAAGCCTTGTTTAACCTGGAGGCTGACAAAACCTGAAGCTCTATGTTGTGAAGTGACCCCCTTTAGTCAGGCAAGTACAAGTTTACGCATAAAGAAAATATGGACTTATAAAGCATAGTCTCAGTATCAGCTTGACAGCAGGGGATAGGTATGTGGTTTTCCCAGGTGAGCTGAGGGTTGACCAGCTGTGGCACAGCATGTGCTTTCCTAACCTTTTGTTGTTCTCATGGCAGACAAAAAGCTCAGGTCTTGCCATTAAGCTCATTAACTATGTAATAAAATCTCATTTAGAACATATGGCACTGATGTCCTCTAGGCACCTTTTGAATATCAAACTCACTCATGTTCATTTTAATCAGCACATTTTAAATTCAGTCTTCATCAGTGATGAGTTCAATATATCTAGTGGGATGTTTTAGCTACTACTGTGGGCCCTGCTTGCTCCGTTCCCGTGTTATTTTAATGATAGCCTTAAAAAAACCCAACAAATTCCCCCTCAGAAAAACCCTGAACAAAAACAACCCTCAAAAAAACATACAGGAAAGCAATTTGAAGCAAAATACAGATGTGAATTATGCAGGGCTTTGATTATAAATTGAATTGCTGCAATAGCAGCAAAATGTTCTCTGTAGCTGTCTCCTGATGAAAGAGCATCCCAGTCAGTGCAATGGAGCTTCTGTGGCTGGGATGGGAATGAAATCCCACGTGTTCATCACCTCCTGCAGTGCAAGTGAGAAGCACCAGCCAGGGATGGAAGATTCGGTGGGATAAAAAGCCTGGTGGGACACCACAGCTTGTCTTTGCCACCACAGCTGATACTGATGTGTAGTTTCTGCCACGAGAGGGCATAAGCAGCACTGGGATATATTAAGAAAAGAGGATGGAAGTAGGAAGAAGATTTTAAGGATGCTTCATGAGTATAATAAATTTCTCTAACCGATATTGAATAGCTCAAAGAAATGCTTTTGTCCTCCTTATTGCTTCCAACATGTTCTGGTAGGAAATAAGCCTTGGATGATGACTACTCAAGCTGTTGGGGGGTAGGTCCTATCAGGTGGGATGTCCTTCCCCAGTGGCATGTGTGTACAAAAGGAATGGTGAGTGCTTTATTCTTGTCTCAGCAAGTAGAAGAGCTGAGGGATATAAACGGTGATGTTATGCTTTTGTTCCTGCTGGCAGGAACAGACATTATCTTCTCGGAGCATGGTCAGGGGTGCCCTTTTCTCTTACAGTGTGCAGTGGAAAGAAGCCACTAGGATGAAAGAAAGGTCTGGTCTGCCCTTCAGGTGTTGAGCTGCCAGCTGTAAGGACCAAAAAGTCTTGCAGCTGTACAAGTCCCAGATGCTTTTAATAAGGTGTTAACTTAAAAACATTGTGTTGCTGAAGACACGTTTCCTGCAGTTGTTTGCCTTGCTACAACCCAAAAAAAGCTTTCTTTTATTCCTCCAGTGAGCAGTATTGATACTGTAGATGCAGAATATAGGATGTCATACTGTAGGAGGCAGCCAGTTGTCTTCCATGTTAGCATATGCACTAGGTTTTGGTTTTGGTTATTTGGTTGCTTGGGTTTTTTTCTGATGCACATATGTGAAGATTAGGCTAATTTCTTGCTGCTTTTTTTATCAGAATATTGAACAGGTATTACCACTTCTTGCTGTTATGGGGTCTTTGGTCAAGATGCTTGTAGTATTTTTAAGCATACTTCACCTATGTGAAGTAATGGATATGTATACTGCTATCGTAATTGCAGCTGAAGTATGTATGGAGTTCCACAAGCAAGACAAAGTCAGAGCTTTCTAGAGGATGTGGTTGACACTTTTGAAGAAAAAGAATTTCTGAAAAATTATTAAGCATTTATTAGAGCTCGAGTTTCCATATGATCTCTCAAGTTAGGACCTAAATTACTTTGGAAAACCCTGGCAAAAATGCCTAATAGGGAAAGCTTACATAGTTGTTTCTCTTCTCTTCTGTCAGTTTTCTAGAGTGCTTAGATCCCTTTTGGAAATTTTGTAGGCTTCTGTTGCAAGGACACTTTTCAGAGTAACTTCATGTATGTGTAGTTTCACAGTAGTATCTAGTGTATAAAGACAGGTAGGACAGTCTCTGCTGGACTATTCATCTCTTCTGAGGAATTTATGTGGGCTTTCTTGACATTTATCTCCTCTTTAGTCATCTCAATCTAGCACCTTATCCAGGACACTGCAGCTGGTAATTTGGAAGTGAGTCTTATTGTCTGCTGGATGGATCTAGATAAGTGCTAAGCTTTTGGTTTGTATTGGGCTGGGGTTTTTTTCTTTTGAGCATCCCTCTCTGTTAGACAGGCTGCCATTAGGAAACTAATGTGCTTTGTTGTACTTACTGGTTATGTCTTATCTTATTCATAGGAATCTGAGGCTTACCTCTTCAGGTGTGTTTTGTGTCTATGCATGAACAGCTGTTTAAGAAAAGAGTATGATTTTTTAGAAACCTGGGTGAGATGCAAAGATGCAAAAAGAGGTGGGCAGAGGAAATAGTGTTGCTGCTGTTTCTGTGCTTTAGGTACAGCTTTACCCTTGAGAGGTGACTCTGCAAACTGCCATGTAATCTTCTCAAGATGGTCTGTTCCATGTGTTAGCAGCTAATTGTTTTAGTAGTAAATCAGTGGGGATAAGAACATGATCTTCTGGTGTCTTTGTTGTAGGGAGACTGTCTTTGCAGACCTCTGTGCTCTCTGGTTTATTGTCAATATTCTTCCCCAGAAATTTGCATAGAAAACAGTGTATTTCTTTATTTCCTTGTATCTTAAAATGTTGTGTATAATGTTAGCCAAACTGTATGGCATAAATGCAGTACGACTGCATTGATTCATGAACTGTTAGTTTAATTACTCTGTATTAACAGGGTACATGTACAAACAAAACATATTTTCATGCCAGGGTGGACTGACTGGACTCTCAGGGTGCTCTTTGTCACAGTTTTGGCCATGATTGTCTGTGTTGTTCTTTATTAGATTAACTGTGATTGAATACTAAACTGCATTTCATCATGGTTTTTCTAAATGGCGCTCTGGCCACTTCTGTGGCTAAACCAAAGCAGTTTAATGATCATGTGCTTTTCCCTTCCTGTTCTTCCTCATTTCTATTTCTGGCATCTTAGCATTACAATAGGGGCCTATGGACTCTTCTAGCTCATTTAATTTCCATGATCTGATGTTCACTAATGCCATGGCTTGAGGCAGCAGTACCTGAGATTTCCAGGTAGTCCTTTATCCAGGTTCTGCAGAGGCTCAAGATTTTCTAGTTTCTGAACTGCATAAGATCAGATGGATTTACCAGGAGTTGCCAGAGGTTTTGTGTTTGAATCCTCATTCACTCATCTATGTACATGTATTTCTGTTCAAATAAATACTTTTTGTTAACCTCTTCAGGCCCTAATTAAAAAAATTCTCTTCAAGTCCACAGCTAGTATATAAAGGACATCCATTAATGGGACAGTAAGTTCCTTATTATAAGTAGAGCAATTCATTTGCTCAAAATGAAATGTATGCTCAGATGGTCTCCTGGCTTGGAACAGTTAAATGTAAAGACAAACTCCTGTAGTGAGGTATGTTTGCAGAATGCTGGCAGATGTGCTCTGTCTCCTGTCATGGCTCAATAATGTTCGATACAGTTCAAAATATAGAAGCTGCCACACTAAATCCTCAGTCCTGTAGAACTGATATTGTTGTCAGATGCTCTGCGTGTTTCGGAATTGGGAACTCAGAGAATGGAGTGGTTGCTCTTTGATGGAACCTGACTACACGAGCATCTGTCTAGGAGGTGGTGAGTGCTGAGTGCTCCTCCTGCGCTGCCCATTTTGCTCTCCTAGCTTTTGTTGAAAGCATTCCTAGGCATTTGTTGTGTGCTTCATGGTTTCAACCCTGGCAATTTGCTATTTATTCTTTCATTCACTTCAATGTGTCGATATTTCTTCCTTTTCTTCTTCCCTTCCCTCCAGAGCAAGGTGTTTCTACCATGAAGCTTAACTTGGTTTGTGGCCTTGTCTAAAAAGTGGAACTGTAATGGCAGTCTAGTTCTCTGGGAATGAAAATGTCTCTTTTTATCACATTCTGTAGGTTTTTCATCTCTTTAGTATGTGCCAAACGTGAAATTAATTGGCTTTGCAAGTGATCACTAATCTTCTTTCTTATAGTAGTTAATGCAATTCATTGGCACTTTATTAAGACAAATACCATTATGCTAACAAGAAATTTGAACATATGCATTTTTGAAAATGTTGTAAAACTGTTATACACCATAACTCTTCTGTCCAGCCTCTTAAGGAGCCCATGGATGCACGGGAAATACCGGTAGTTTTCAATAACCAAGGAGGGCAGTTGGGAAGGTGTATTTTTTTGGTATGGGGGAATTTGTTGATTTTGTCTAATAGTAAATACCATGTGAGTAGTTCCGTTGGATTTAGTGTCACTACTCGTGCATAAATAACACCACATGACTTATTGCTTTCCTCAGTTTAATGTCCAGAACTGCACCTTTGTGGGTATATTCTATTCTAGACCCACTAAAAAGCGCATGGTATCTTGACCCTGTAATTGGGGAGCATGCTGAAGCGTTAAAGTCCAACTTAAAAAAACTTCCTTGAGCTTTTTCCTCTTGATAATTTCAAAGTACATGTTTTACTTAGGAGAAAGTGAACTGAAAAAAAGAAAGACAACATCTGACTTTCTCTATAGGGGCAAGTCTCTGGTGTTTTTGCTCTTGCCTTACTTTCTTACTGGTATGTACCTTGCCCACAATTAGGTAATCTACAGACTACCTCAGTTTAAAATTGAGATGAGTATTGAAGTAAGGCCACATGCATTTGGATTCTGTGACTTGATGACCACAAGCTTTAGGGTGGCATTTTGTGTAGGCAAGATTCACAGTAAACATGATCATTTTTTATCCCCCTGCCCCTCAAAATAATCACCTTTTATTTTCATCAAATGGGTGCCACTGATTCTGGAGTGCAGGAAGGTTTGCAGTACATGAAAGTAGGCACAAATGCAGTCTGTACTGCTTACCTTCAAAATTTAATCAGTTTGACAGAAAAGATTGTTACAGCTTTTTTTAAATGAAATTTAACTTTCTTCTGCACAGAAAATTCTCCTGGATAAGCTGAAGTGGCAGTTAATGTACCAGTACAACTGCTTATTTTGTTTTCTTGTCCAATATTGCTCCTTTTCTGATAGCCTGTATTTCTTTGGGTAACTTCCACCCTGCAGTGAATGTGCATTGAACCATTTTGCAGTTGCCGTGGTGGTAGGGCCATGTCCTCAGCCTTGAACAGCTTATAGCCTGACAGTGTGTTAACTAGCATGTACAGTGTTTAATCTTTCCTCCTTGAATCTTCCTGAGTGCACAGATACATGATTAAGATACCATTTGGCAACCAGTCAGCTTTAATCGCTCATGGTGTATGCAGAGTAATGTGTTCTGGGGGTTTTTTAATTTATTTTTTTTTTAGCCTAACCCTCTTATTGCAGGTTAAGCTGTGCTTGCAGACAGTTACTGCAACTTAGCTGCCTTATAATAAACTGTTTAAACCACTGTATTTTCGTCATGTGGCTGGACCATCAGACATAAGGCGTTTAAGCACCACCTAAAAGGAATCGTCATTTAAAAGCATCACGTAAGCTCAATATAATTCAAACGAGTACAATCTGTGTGTGTGAAGAGGAGATGTGGATGCTTTTAAGGAGCAGCATCTGCTTTATAAATATGAGCTATGAAAGGCTTCCAAATGTCCCCTCTGTTCATCAAATGTGAATGTGATCTTCTCTTAGAAAGCCATCTGGAGTAGGCATGCTACAGTCGCTGCCTTGCTCTGTGCCATTGTCCTGTCTGTGCCTCAGAGTGACTTGTCTCGCTACTGCACACCCAGTATTAGTGATTCTTTCATGGGTTGTTTGAACATCAAGTTTATTGCCAAGCGTTGGCACATCATAAAAGCATTTTGTCTCCAATGTGCTGGTTTTGGGGGTTTTTCATGCTTTGGGGTTTTTTTTCTGTCTTTCCCCATAGAAATATTGTGAAAGGAATGAGGAGTCTGCGAGAAATACTACGGACTGTGGAAACAAAAGCTACTCAGACCTTCAAAATGGTAAGGGGCTGGGAGATGGGAAGGTGGGGCTGTCTGGTATGCAGGAATTCTCTCTACTGACCATTGCAGTTGCAAAAAAATGTTTGCCCTCAATTGATTGCTGCCTTTTTTTCTCTCTCTCTCTTTTTTTTTTTTTTTTTTTTTACTTTTGGAAGTGATGTGTCAAGTGATCCCCAGAGAAATAGAGATGTATTTAGTTTTACAGTGCTGTCCTCAGGTGATGTTGTCTTGTTTTCTTTCTCAGTTTCAGTGTGTGCATGCACACCTTTCTGGATTTGCATGTGGAAACATGAATTACTTCTGGCTTTTGCAGCAAGCGAGGCTTTGTTAGACTGAAGTCCTTCTGTAAAACCCTCTTCAATATAGTACAGAGTGATTTTAATAGTTTTAATTTGTTTTTGGTGTTGGCATTCTGCATGCATCCTTTTATTCTGAATGCCTCTGGTAAAGAAATCATGGAGAGAGTTATTTTTGTGCCTGTTTAACTTCTTAAACCTGTAGCGGCTTCTTCCCTGTCTCCCCTTTAAGACATCTTGTCCTGAAGTTACTCAGGAGGTGACAAGGTCAACAGCATAGAGAATAACAGTCCTACTGAGAATGTGAATAAGAGCTCTGCAGCCCTAAAAGCACTGATATTCTTACAACTAAACTTGTGCTTGGTTCAGCATTGTGTTTTATGTAATTTCAAGAGAAGTTCAGCAAAGGAGGGGGCCATGGGTTTGCATAGCATTTTGGAGAATATAGATGCATGTGGAAGCTTGTGCAGGGAATTAGAAGAGGTGACTTCAATAATAGTCCACTCAGATGGTTGCATCCTTTTCCAAACTGAGATCAGGGCTCAGGGGTATTTTCATGCTTGCCTGTTTTGTCATTTTGCTGAAATGAGTCTATTCT
The DNA here is from genome assembly GCF_036250125.1 of Pseudopipra pipra. Taxonomy (NCBI): domain Eukaryota; kingdom Metazoa; phylum Chordata; class Aves; order Passeriformes; family Pipridae; genus Pseudopipra; species Pseudopipra pipra. The sequence continues at coordinate 28,161,917 of NC_087551.1, forward strand.
GCTCCTATATTATGACAGAATGTGGCTCAGTTGCTCCTGTCCCTGTGTGACTGGGGAGAGCTGTACAATACCCCTGGGGGATTTTTCCCTAAGGGAAACTCTGAGGGTGTTCATTCAATAGTTTTTCCTGGGATTTCTATTTTACTGCAAGTTACATTTTCATTTTCTTATTTCTTTTTAAAGAGCTGTCAAAAGGGCAAAGGGAGGAACGTTCTTAATTAAACAAGTTTTTCAAGCATGAAAGTAAAACACACGATTTATTTTTTTCCCTAATTTGTGGGATCACAGTGTTCTTCAAGCATAATGATGCTTTTTTTAGCCAAAGGCAGTAATAACATAAATCAGAGTCTTGGCCTGTTCTGGTTTGTTTGGTCTTATTCAAAACAAGAGTGAAGCTAATTTACACAGCTACTGTATTGTATGTTAAAATCAAAGACACTAGAAGTATTTGGTGCTTGCCTTTTGAAAGGCTTACCACAAACTGTACTCCTATTTCTGTATGAACCAGTAGAGATCTTTCTATTGCTGGCATATTATTTTCCTTCCCCCCCTAAGACTGTAGGAAAAAACTATAGGAGAGTTGACTCCTCAGGGTAAAACTGGCTGAATAATTACACATTGAGATGATAAAATGATACTGGCTAATGTTGCAGGGCCCTAGGCCATTTTGCTCATAGTTATTTGCTATAAAAAGCATAGAAAAGCTTAGTTAGAAACAGAGGGCTTTCTGTAACTTGTCAGTAGAAGTGCATGGAAAGTCTTGGGGTTTCCAGAGAGTTGTATGTGACAATATTTCTTTGAGACACGGTCATACATTCAAATCACTGCCATTTGCTGGGTACATGTGTGAAACCTCCCTTTATGCTGTTAAGAAACTGGGCACACTAGTGTGGTTGCATTTTAGATTAGTGCAATGAATTCATGTGTGGTGGGTAAGGTGAATGAAAATCAAGAGCTTTGCATCAAAAGAAGTTGTTTTTCTGAAACCGATAACAGGAACTTTAACCTCAGTGTGATTTATTCGATCCTACTGATGTAGATTTCTAACATACCTGTCCTGGTATTTAAAAGAAAATGACTCTTGGTGATCTTTTAACACATCTCAAAGTGTAAATTGCATATAAAATACGTATGCGATAGTCAGAGAAGTTGCAAAATACTATTTACAAGTATTAGGACAGAAAGGCTGAAGTTTCAGCCTGCCTCTGTTTTGTACAGTATTTACTTTACAGCTTACAGTGGGTATTCTGCTTAGAATTCACAGAAGATACCACAACTTTTGACGTCTCTGAGCTTGTTTGTATGCTCATATATTTATAATGCAAAAAATCAGTGATTTGTTGGGTGGAAGACAAGGACAAATGCCAAAGATAGTTTTAACTTGACTTTGCAAAATTTGCCCCCTTTTGGGCCCAGTTTGCCAGATTGTGTATGAATTGGAAAGCAAGTATTTAAAGATCCTCGGCCACTTATGGTTAAAAAAGTGCATATGATGTCTCTGTCTCAATATAGAGTTCCTTCCTCCATTACTGCAACAGAAAGAGAGAAGCAGGACTGAGATGAACCTATAAAAGGCTACAGGAAGAGCAGTATTAACAGATAAAAGGTTGATCTTTTAAACCTAACATAAAAGTGACCTCTGGTCTGAGACTTGCATACAAAATTCTGAGCCTGAGAGTGCAGTGTAGTGTCATCATACTCTAATATAGTGACTTTAGTGAGATTGTCTCAGCAGTCCATGTGGCAGGAGGTTGTCTTTGTTCACCAAAGCATCCCTTGCTGTCAGGCTTTCTTGATACTTTTTTCCCACAACATTGCAACTAGACCATGTAAATGCAGAAGTCTGGCCTTTTCAGAGGAGGGAAGAAACTGCCACTTCTGTACACTTTAGCAGCTGATTTAGCTTCTCTGGCCTTCTGAAAAGTGGTACTGTCATGCTAGTACATCTCCTTCATAAGGTGGAACATGGGGAGGGGTGAATCTTTTGTGTTGGAGAAGGCTTCTCTGATAGATGTCTTTTTCTGTACTGTTCACTGATGTCTAGACTGCAGCTAAACAGCTAGCCCAAGTACTTCTCCATTCCCTCAGTGAAGACTGTTACTGGAGCCCTTTATCTGATCCGCTTCCTGAGTTCATGAACAAGGAATATCAGGCGTATGTTAGCAATCTTCTTTGTCGGAGGCCTGAGCTGTACACAGAAGAGAAGTAAGCGCTCATTTTTATTTCAGTTTATTGTCAGGAGGAGGGAGTTTGAACACTTGTTGGTACTGCTAATTATGTCACTGATTCATGTAGTAGTTTTGTATCTTCTTGTTTTTTAACATCCCATCAAAAAGTCTGCTGGAAAAATAAAACTTAAACTTTGAGTGTTGGATTTTTTTTTCCCCAGGAAGAAGAAAATCCAATCAAATAGCTGTCTTTGCTGTGAAATTAAAGTAATCCATTTATGGTTCAGTATAACTCATCTAAGATATATTTTAATTGTGTAAACCTGCAAAAGAAAGTATTGCCTGGCAAATGAATTATACATGAGATGTTTCAAGTTACTGCTTCTCCTGTGAAATGAGAAAGAGGCTGACAGGATAACTCTTGACCTTCCTCAGAAAAATGTGTTCTATCTTTCAGTGTGTACTGCCCTCAAGACAACGTAGAAGAGGCTCTTCTTCTCCTCTTAATCAGTGAATCTATGGTAAGCCAAAAATAAGCTTGTGATATTAATAGTGGAAAGTAATATCTGGCATTTCCACGTCAAGTCTTCTAGTTGGTTTTGTTTACAGTCTTCCCTGGATAAACAGAAGCAAAGGTTTGGATGCTGAATGGAAAATGCTATCTATTCTGTTATTAGTGAGACCATTTTTATTAAGTGGAACATGAGTGAAGGGTTTTGGGAATTGTCTAGAAGAGGAAGTGACTGCATTCATCATAGCTGCATGCAGGTTCTGACATCCAGATACATTGTCAGTAGACAGATGTTTCCATTCAAAATATCTGTGTGGATTTATGGATCAAGAATGAGAGGAAGGGAGCCTTGCCTAAAGCCAGGAATGATGGTGGTACCCACTGTCTGGCATTGCAGGATACAGTACTGTGCTTACATGCCTTAGCCTGCAGTCCTTAGCTGTTTCAGTCCTGAGTGATCTTTGACAGTTTCTGATGCTGGTGATACAGGGAATTTTGTCACGTGCAAAAACATTAATGATAAACTATACTGAAATAATTAGATTCTTCTATTTATAACATTGCTGGCTTTAAAAAATCCATTTAAAAGCAGGCAAACTGCTTGGAAAACTGCATGGTAACCTTTGATAATTTTCATGTTCTGAGAAGACACAAACATAAAACGTGTAAGGAATGCTTTCTGAAAATATATGAGGAATGTGTATTTTGCTTTAAATACAGTGTGGTCACTTGTAATTCAAAGTGAGATTTCAAAACCTTGGAGCATCAGTGACCCTCTTAAAAGCTTTTAAACAGCTTTCAAACAAGTTGAAGAGTGCTGTGGAAACTTCTTGGGTTTTGCTTCCTTCAGTTTTTCTTTGTCTGGTTCTTCTGGCTCAAGTCCTTCCCTGTTGCTGCAACTTCTTCAGGACGTGGCAATTTAATATTGTTTGCTTTTAAAATTTGGGGAGAAATTGAAGAAGCAGAACCACCCCAAAATATTAAGTTGACTTCATGTATCATGTACATCTGAGTATTACTGTGCTTTTTAATGCCTTCTAGATTAATCCTCTACAGTACATCTGCTTTGTGTTTTCAAGGACTTTTCTTCAGTTAGAAGGGCTTTTCATAATTGCAAGTGGAGTGAGGGCTTGTAGAGTATCATAGGCACTTCTATTAAAATCAAAAGGACTTGTGTCAGTGTGGCTTGTCAGGGTTGATCCAAGCAGAAGGATGAGAGTCTGGAGCATCAACAGTACTGGCTGCTCCAGCCTTTTCTGGGACTGGACTTGCAGTCAAAAAGGCCTTGTAGGACCTTGAACTCTACAATCTTCTTCTGCTGAGGAGACTGAAAGTTATCCCTGTTTTATCCACTGCTGTGTAAAATGGTGAACTAACCGGTCCTTTATCTAAGTTATGGATAAAGCAGTGAAAAAACGCTATTGATAGAAACTAGACTACTGGGCTGACTTCGAGATTAAAATAAGCTTGTGTATGCTTAAGCACGGTCTCCAGTATATAGGAACTCTCTGGAGGTAGATGCAAGGCATTTTGATCTGCTGCATATGAAACACTTAATCAAAGATCCTATAGTAGAGCACTGCAGGAACCATGTAACTGTCTTTCTGATTTCGGGGAAATGGAACATTAGAGTCTTCCTCTTACATTAGCAATAGCCTTGCCATGAGTTTATTGTTCTAAATAAAATTCAGGCCAGTGTATAGAAATACACTTAGGAACCACAGGAATGTGCTTCCTAAGTGAAGAACAGAGGGAGCAATCTGATTCTTACATAAGTTTGCCATCCATATTTTCCTGTAGTTTTACTATTATGGTATGAAGAAGGGAAAATTTTGTTTAATTTATGACATAAGACATGTTTTCCATAACAGCATTGCTGTAGGCTAGTGATTTTTCTCATGTACAAATGTGTCGTTTGTTTGAAATTTTGTTTTTTGGTTTTTTGTTTTGGTGGTTTTTTCGACAAAAACAAACAACTTAGTGGAGCTCATGGAATGAGTTAATAAAGAAGCAGATTTCCAGTTGAGGCCTCTCCCTAATAATATAATGTTAACAACTGAATAAAATATACTTTCCTTCCTGGAAAGAGTGTCAATGGCAAGTGATAATGATATGTTTCTGTAGGCCAGTAAGCAACATAGTTGGTGTTCATGGATTTTGGCTGGATTAGGTGTTCTCTCAGTATTTACAATTATGAGCCCCTTAAAATGAAACAGAAGTATGCAATTAAGTTGGCTTGCTGGGAGCTCTCCAGCCTCTCTGACACTGTGTTCTGTCAGAGCAAAACTCACCAGAAAGGTACTTTGCCTGTCTGATTTTTAAAGAGACAAAGAGCAGCCATGCTGTTGTAACTCTTTCACAGGACCATAAAGCCAAACAGCTGCTTCTCATGCCTGTTTGTGACTTCTGCCACTCCAAAAAGGCTTTGAGGGGGGGGAAAATTAAGGGAGGGATGGATGGAAGAATTGCCAGCCTGTGGAGGGGACACAGAGCAAAGTTGTACTGGGGAGGAGCATAAATCATCAGAGAACCTCAAAGCAAATATGTCATAAATTTAATGAAAAGGAAACATGGTAGCTCTTTCAAGTAGTGACCTTGGACACTTTTGCTGCTGAAATTCATTCTATTTTTCTGTTTGACTTGCCTTCCTAAGGTGAAGCTGACATCTACTTTACCAGGATCTGTGTGACTCTCTAGAAGTTGTTATGAGGAGGTAGAACTGTTCCTGTAACGGGGAAAGGGGGAAATTGCCTTGTGGCTATTGTGAGACAGACCCTATTTCTCAGCAAGCCTTCTCTGGCTCTTAGTGGTGCAGGGTTCTGGCTCATGATTTCTTCTTATCCCTTCCCCTGGCATTGCAAGGGAGCCATGCTGCATGTTCTAGTGGGATGAAATGAGAGTATATTCTAAAGGGACAGTTAAGGGTTCCTTCAGTATTTCACTCACTCTGCCTCTGAGCCTAAGTATGTGAAAGGTTTTCAGATGACAAAATAACATGGTAGCTTCTTTCATTGCTTTGAAGATGCTTCTGTGGATACAATAACACAGTGAAAGCTTGTAGCCTGTTTTGTCCTGGCACTCTACTGAGTTGCCTCCTGTATTCTTTGTGTCCTGTTAAAAATGGGAGCCTTTTTCGTAAACCAAGGCGTCTCAGTAAACAATGAAAATCATACTGGTTGTTGAGCTTGGCAAATGTTCCTCCTCTGTGCCAGCTGTTATTTAGTCACAGTCTCTGGCTGCAGAGTTCTCATGAAGGAATTTAGTGAAACAAATCAGGCAGCCTGAAGATTGCGACAGTTAGGGTGGTCTTTTAGGGGCAGTTGTGGCCTCCTTGCTACCATATCATTCATTTTGTATGGCCTAAGTTATAGTGTGGATGGGCTCTGTTTGTGAAAGGATGAAAATGCTCTCCTTCAGACCGAGAAGGCCAGCTGGTGACAGCCTTTACAAACTCAGGCTGTGGTAGAATGATGCATTCATATCACATACTAGAAAAAAATGGACTGGTCTATTTTTATACCATTAGTCCTCTTTCTTACTGCATTTAACCCAGCTAAAACAGTGATAACTGTTTGTGAGGAGAACTGAGGACATATCATGACCTGCTGCAGTGTGATTTCTCTGCATTACACTGCCAGTGGGAATGGTATTGGTTCTGCCATCAGGGACTCTGGTGCTTTGAACTGCAGGGGGTAGACAGAGGAGGTTTGGCATGACTAACCCCTAGCTACAGCTTTGTTTATTTTAATAGCCGTTCTCAAGAGTATTCAGAATTGACTGCACTGCCCTTAAAGTTAACCAGAAGTTTCTCAGAGCCAGGAATGGAACACTTTCTATTGCTTTTTGTGTTTACTTTTGAGGTTAACCCCCCCCCCAAAAAAACTCACAAAAAAAAAAAAACCAAAAGAAAAAGTTCTTAGTTTATGTAGAAACCTTCCCCTCTTGAATCTGAGGTCCAGCATACCATCTGAAATCCCTTTATTCAGTGCTGTCTCTTACAACAGGGGATTTTGGCTGATGCGATCCACCAAACATACCAGGTAACATGGATTATTTTTTTTGGCTCTGTATTCACTTCACTCATACTGGAAATGAAGCTCCTTGTATCCAAAACTAATAAATTCTGTGCCTGTGTAACAAAGATTAGAAATGTCATCCCCATCTTATCTCTGATTTGAATCCCTAAAGGCGATTTGACCTTGGAGAGCCTGAGAGCATGGAACAGATGGTGAGGGGGAAGTAAGATACTGGGAATTGTCCTGTTCTTTTTACTGGTGAGAACAAACTCATGGCTGTGAACATGTCTTTAATAGAATAAGATTAAACTCATGTATTTTTAAGCACAGAAATAATTAAAACCTGTTAGCTCTCCATTTCCTAGTTCTATAGGAGAACAATCTTGGCAAAGGAGAATAATCTCTTGTAGCTTTTATAGGTTGTGGAGTTTCTTTGTTGTTTGTTTGTTTGTTATTTTTGAGTGGTGCCAGGACCAGTGATGATACAACAGCTAGGTGACCATCACTAATATTTTCTTGAGGGCTGTCAGATTATGGCAGCTGAAAGAGACAACTGGGGATGGGATTGCCCCCTCCTGCCAAATCACAGTTGTGCACTTACAATAGCAAATCTGACTGTCTCTTTAACTGGTTTGCAAGGCAAAGCTAAGTGTTTGGGACTAGCAGAGATGGATTGCAGGATGTTTCTGGTGGGAAATACACTACCTCTGTTAATTGCCTCTTGAATAAATAGTTCTAATGTGAGTTATTTGAGGCAGAGTAGAGAACTTTTTTCTTCTGCTTTGCAGTAGGAAGTCTTGTTTTCAAACTTGCAAGGGGGATGTAAATTCTTGGAAGATAGCTATCTAAATCCAGATTACTACAAAACAGTATCCATAAACAGACTTCCTTACTTTCTTTCTCTCTTCCTTGTGTGTAGGGTTGTTGGGTGCTTCTGGATGGGTGGGTATGTCTGTCTTGCTTTCAGTGATGTTTCCAGAATTAGTTCTGTTACAGTGCAAGGCATTAAAATACACCTGAAACATAAAAGATATATCTATATGGTCATATTGGTTAAACAATAATAATAGGCTGTTTTGCTGAGACATCTGAATTGGGCACCAGTAACTTGTGGTCTGTTGCTTACCGGAAATGAGACAGATGCCGTATAGTTCACAACAGCTACGTTTTCATTCACTGTGCTTCTGTCTTAAGTGGAACAAGTTGTGGTATCTCTGTGAGAGGAGTTTTGTTGAGTTCCTGGGGCATGGTGTGTCCTCCCTGTTCAGTCGACTTCCCATTTTCACAGCAGTTTTGCGGTCAACCCTGAATATTTTCTTTGTTTATATTGGTGAAGGAAGCCTTCAGGTGCTGTGTAGAGGTGATCAATAACCAAAGCAAGAAGTCCATAGCCTCTTCCATTGCATCGGTTCTTGCCACTGTGAGGAATTAATTCATTTTGTTGGCAATACAGGCAGAACAGCCAGAACGGAGACCCGAAGGATATGGGCTAAATATTTTTCAGCTCTGAGCAGTAAAGACATCAATTGCGTGATTTCAAAGGCCTGTTGTCAGTCTTACATGCATAGCATTTGTTTTTCTCTCTTAATGCTAGTATTGAATCACACCAATTACATTATTACAGTACACTGTGTAAAACATGCTGCCGTTCTGTATAGATGGGTTGCAGTGAATCTGGCAATTATGTCTATTATGGAAAGACACAAGTTAAACATTCGAATGCCCATGAATTAGGGGGCAGGCAGCAGGCACTCATTAAAGATTTTAATTGCTTTCGTTTTCTTCTTTGGAAGAAAGCAGGGGGAGCCATGTTTCAAAGTGAGCAATTAAAGGATACTTCATAGCTAATTGCTGTGAGAAGGGGCTGCTACATGGAATATGCTCTATTGTAATTCGTATGATTGCTTGACGTTTTATTAAGAAGCACATCTTTGTACTGTGGTAAAATTTAATTTTCTGCTGCGTAACTGCGTGCGTAATAACTGCTGAAGTAATGGCTGTTTGGATTTGCTGTGGCTCTTTTCCTTTCTTTGTGAAATAAACATGCCATAAATAAGGGTCGTTTATAATCCGCAAATCCTCTGTGGATAGATGGCTTATCTAGTTTGCAGGTAAATATATTGCCTATGTGGATAGGAAGGTACACGCTGTCTGTAGCTCTGCCGGGTTGTTAGTTACATTGCAGATGCCCAGAAAGGCAGGTCTCTTCCCTGCTTTCAGAGCCAGCTTAGGTCTGAAAGTCCCATATGGTGGTATTGCTGCGGTTTGGAGCCAGACCTGAAAAGCCCTGCTAACCTCAGCTGATTCTGTGCCCTGTCAGGTTGAACACCTGAGCTGGGCATCTGGCACGGTGCAGACACAGTGGCTGAATGCTGCTTAGCTCGGGGGTGCCAGCCTGGGCTGGAACCTTTTGGGGGTGTGTGGCCTGCAGATGGGTTGTGTCCCTGGCCTGTGGAAAGGGAGGGCTGAAGATGCTCGCTGTCCTGTGTCAGGGCTGACTATGAAATGTGTCCGGTCTCCACAGATAGGACTGGTGTGATGTCTGACCCACTGCGTGCGCAGCTAATTGTGCCTAATGCATCCCAGAATATACAAATGCGATGTGTCTCTGGATTGCTTGATTACTGAGGAGTATCTCAAATAAAGGGGCATTGAGTGTATATGTTTGCTCTGTATAATGCAAGTAACACTAACTCCCAATGGTGAAACTTATGTTGGTAGCATTAGTGACCTTCTCCATCCCTCAAAAGAGTCTTGAAAAGAGGTTCTTTTGATGGTGTGACTCATCATCTCTCTCCATCCTGCTTTTGTGCTGTGAGGCATGTCTGTGTGACAATGGGAACAGCTTAAATGGAATAGTCATGCTGGGGGTGTTAAAAATGTATTTGTAGCTGTGTTTTACTGCTGCTTATAGTGGAGGAGGAAGTAATGTGGTAGGACAAATTGAAATTGCTGCTTATGTTATTGATACACTGCTTGAGACCAGTGTTCTACAAATAACCTTTTTTCCATTTGTGTTCAGGAAAATTAGTGTCTGAAACAACAGAAACAGAGGTACCGAAAAAATGTTGGTGTAAATAGCTTAGAATTTTTGTATTCTCAAATGCAAAAGGAAGTATCTCTATACATTTCACTAAGTAAAATTCCCCATCCACCAGAATTGGTGTATGCTGTGTTGCAGTAACTCTACAAATCCTCTGCAACAACAACTGTCAGGATTTCTCACTAATAAAACTAACATTTACAAAAACATAAACATAGGTAAAGACAAAAAAATCTCCCTCCTAATAGTTATCTGGGTCGCAGCATACTTCCTTCTGTGAGAGGCAGGCCACAGAAACATGCCAGTTTCCCTGAGTGGGTTTCAGGAAATAGTGATTCATATTCCCTTCTCTGCCCTCCTGTATGTAACACTGCAGTAGTAAATTATACCTCGAGCTTTGGGTTGGTGTTTACATTATTGTGTTAGACACACTCCATATTCTTGCTACCATTCAGTTAGTTTCTTAGGAGGTTTGCATCTTTTGGTTTGTGGTTGGGTTGTTGTTTTTTTTTTGTGTCTCTGTGATAGTGAGGGCTCTTCTTGATTAATTTTTTTTTTTTTTAGAGTAGCCGGAATTAGCAATTGTAAATAGAGTCAGCATTAAAAAAATTGTTGGGATAGAAGTAATGATGAATTTGCCAGTGGCAACTTTTATGCATGCAAGCATAGAAGAGTGATAGTTTGCAGAGATGACCTATGGCTTTGAGATTTGAAAGCTTGAACAAAATCATCAGGTTTATGACCTTCATGGAAAGAATATTCATCATGCCTATGCATATGGTGTTTTTAACTGCTAACTGCTTGGGTGAAGTACGATATGTACACTATGTTCAGTATGACTGCAATTTTAGAATGTTTCATCCTTGTAATATGTCCTGTATTCCTGCTTTGCAGGATTGAGGTGCGTTCTTCCCTCTAGTACCAGTATCTGTGGCAGAACTTAATGTGCAGTCATCGGTTCTGATCAATTTTCTGTCTGTGCTAATGTATCCTCTTGAAAATCATGGCTTGGTACTAGATGGATACCCAAAAAGGCATCAGACTATAGCTGACTCTAATGGGAGGTTGATGATGAGATTACAGAGCGTGGGGGTGCTATCTCAGTAGCTGTTTTCTACAAACAATTGTCAGAAAAATGTAACCAGTGCAGAAAAAATTGTTAGTGCTATTGTATCTACGTAGGAGGATTCGCTTGGCAATGAGGATCCTTTGGTATATGCCTTTACTTTAACTCCTTTTTTCCTTTTAAAGTAGCAGTCTTGTGTTAAATCCAAGCGGATCTTAAACATCTTTTTTTTATTTTTATTTATTTCTGCTAATAAAGGTAGACAAGCTGTGCTCCTGTAATGTGACAGCAGGATTATCTCTTTGAAGATGGTTTCACCCTCTCATGCAACCTATTGTTCTGAACTATTTTTTTAATCACAAATTATGTCTTTTGCAGTAGCATGAAAAAGAAAACTACTTTTGTGGCTGCAGGAGTTGGTGTAAGTTTATTTGTGCAAATACTAGACAGTCTGATCTGTCAGCTTGCCTTTAACTGCAGTCACCATTTAGGTCTTGGTTGTGATTGTGTTAGTTGTCAGTAATTGTGTTTGCAGTCTCGGCTAGAGGCTGTGATGAAGAGTGCTTGGAACTGGGGCATTACACAGATAAAATCATGATGAAACAGCTGCAACTTAATCATAATGAAGTATGTGTGGGCTTTAAGGCCTGCATATTCTGGAAATTTTTATTACACTTAATTCCCACGTTCAACCTTTTTAGGAAAAAAAAATCTCCCTACAATTAGAAAGAAATAGATGTAAGATTATAGTAGTAAATATTATAAAATAAATCTCATAACCTTTCTGTTTCAGGGAGGGAACATTTTGTTTGTCTTTGCCTGAGGTGAAACTGCTGGCAATTTTCTTAATTTTTCTGATCTTTTAGATGTCTAGACCTGACTGTCTGATGTTGCACCCCTTTCAGTTGAGGAGCCCAGGGCAGTGTGTCTGTGCTATAAGTAGGTGCTAGGGCTCGGTGGCATCTAGCACTCTCTCTCTCAGAGGCTGGGCAGTCTGGGTGAGGTCCTCTGCATTTGGAAGTTAGAGGGGCATTTCAGTTTACTCTGGGATCGTAATCTTTCCCTTTGTGTTCTGAAAAACACAAAGGACTGGGATCTTGAGTTAAATCTGAGTCTGTGGCATGTGGTATTTTGGGACATCCTCACAAATACTCAAACTGATTATTTTCTGTCAAAAGTAGTGTTTCTTCCTGATCTAGGCCAAGTAATGCACTGATAGGTTAGCAAAATTAACACATATATTAAAAAAAAAATAAATTTGGTATTGCATTGCCCAAACCACTAATTGCTTTAAATTGATGACAGACAAATCTGATTACTAAAGGCAACCTGCTCAAATTAAAAAATGAAAAGTGAGTAGCAGAAAAGAACAACAAAAACACATACAATTGTGAAGAAATCAAGTGTGGACACAGAAGATAAATTATCAACCATGGAAGCAGTTATTGCAGTTGCAGGCAATTGAAGTAATAAGGAAGATGGTTTAAGGATGGCCTTGAATTTCTAATTATTGAGGAAATAAGGAAGATGGTTTAAGGATGGCCTTGAATTTCTAATTATTGAGGAAATGGGATCTGGTAGGTCTGTTTCATAATGCTCTAATTCTGCGACACAACTCCAGATGAGGTATTCCTTGCAGTTCCTTTCTGTACGTACAGCTATCTTCTTGAGTTTGCTTCATGTGGATATAAAATACCTCTGTGGAAGCACCTCCCTTATGTTAGGATAAATTAAAAAAAAAAAAATAAATCTTGAGATGATATTAAACAAAATGTTATGGGTGATGGGTGTAGCTTGCTGTGGAGGAGTCAGTTCTCTTTTTCTCTTTTGGAGTCTGATGCTTCATTTGTGTCTGTGCCTAGGCAAACCGGGACGCAGTGATCAGCCGAGCCCCAGACCAGCAGGATGACCGAGCCGTCAGCCTCCAGGATGCCTCTGCAGTCTACGACCTCCTCAGCATCACACTGGGCAGAAGAGGGCAGTATGTGATGCTGTCTGAGGTACCTCCTCCGCACTCTGCCTCAGCTGCCCCTTGAAACGTGCTGGCAAAGCCCCTCTTTGCAGTAACTTGATGGGGAACATGAAAATGAAGCACACCAGTTGGCAATTAGTAGAAAAAGCTGCAGACCTGTGGCAGCACAGGCATGAAGTACACACAGAACTTTTGAGACATTGACATAATTTGTGGGGGCACTTGAACAAAGTGGCTGCCGTTTGAGGTGATGATGTATGCTAGCAAGTCCCATTAACTGAGAAGAGGAAAATGGTGTCTTAAAAAAAAAGAAAAAACAAACCCCCAAAAAACACCTGGGTCCTGGGCCACAACAGATTGTTTCCTGACCCAAGCAGCAGTCTTGATGAAAGGTATAGTGAGGAAAATAAATAAAGAAAATTCTGATATTTCTCCTGTCATTTCTTTCTTAGTGCTTGGAGAGAGCCATGAAGTTTGCATTTGATGAGTTTCACCTCTGGTACCAGCTTGCCCTGTCCATGGTAGCTTGTGGAAAGGTAAGGTTCAAACTGAAAGACTTAGAAAGGGCACATTTTCCTCTGGCAGAGTGTATCTAGATTACTTGTTTGAATGTGCAAATCCATGTATTTTGTGAGAGTAGGGGCCATCAGGCAACTATGTTGAAGGACAGTGCTCTCCTTTTAGTCTCTGATTGCACTTTGTGGTCAGCTGCATGTATTTGGTATTGAGTAGTGTTCTTTCCATGTCATGTTTGTTTCTCATTATCAGGGAGAAAATGGGTTTTGTGCATCCGTGCAGGATGCTAAGTGTTATACAGCTGTCCGTTCTCTGCAGGTTCAACATAAATGTGCTTCGCATAAGAAAGAACTGATGTCTAAAACTCAACTCACTCTGTGTCTTTGGGCAGTTGACTTAAGCTGTAGTTTCTCCATATGATCAAGGAAATGTTCATGTTTTGTCATAGAGAGCTTGCAAGGTTTAATATTTTTGAAATGCTCGGTACAAAATAAACTTTAGAAAAAGAAGGCATGTGTGAATATTGGAATGGTCGTGTGTTTTAGTATAAGTGTTGTTTTAAAATTAGTATATTTGTCAAAGTTATCAGTAAACCATTGAGATGGCTGAAATCTGGTTGTGAAAGGTAGACAGTGGCAGCAGGAGCTGGTTTTTTATTAGTGTTAAAAGAGTGGACTTACTGTAAGAAATGTAGATGGTACAAAATGTAACCTTCCTGGAGTCCCCACCTACACTTTTGAGAGGTATGAGCGAATTGATGCTATGCACTGGTAGACCACTTAATGTGGTCATATATTCTGTGCCCATGCAGTGTACAGGAATCCATGGAGACCACCAACTAGCAGTCATCTGGCACATTGCAGGTACTACAGTCCTTTTATGCATATAAGCTGAGCTGGAAACAGTGGCTTTGGCATGGAAATGGGAGATGAATCTGCAGGGGTATGCTTTTGTAAAGAAATTGTCATCTTGTGATGTATAAGTGGCTGCAAAACTTTGAAAATGTCTGAAGGGATTCCTTGACTTCTGTGAACATAGGAAGGCCTTATCTTGGAAGACTGTCAGTTGTTAAGCATTTTACTTCAAGAAAATGGCAGAAAACCAAGAGAAAGTCTAATAAAGAGCATCAAATATGGCTAAGGGTACAGTAAGCAGGACTGTGGAGAGACTGAAATGTTTAAGAGAAACAAGTCTTCAAGAGCTCTTAAAAGAAGGGGTTAATCTTGTTTGTGGTGGTTAGGACAAGATGTGATGTCTTCCAGTTGCAGCAACACAAATTCATGTGTCCTATTAAGAGGCAAAAAAGGATAGTGGAACACTGGAAAAAGATTGCCCTGTGGAGGCTGTGTGGAGCCTGCATCATTGGGCATCTGTAGAACACCCTGGGCAAATATGTAGTACCACCTCTGTGAGACACCAGGGGTGTACTCAGTGGGACCTTGCACACTCTTCACTCTGTTGTGGAACTCTACAGTTGTCTCTTTTTGAATAGAACAGATAGAGGTGATTTATGAGATACTAAAGCTTTGGCAACACATATTAGATCAGCAGGGAGCTGAAGGGAGATATTTAGACAGAAAGAACCTTGCAGATTCCTACAGAAGTTCAGTACAAGCATTTCAAAATCCAAATCCAAGTATGAAAACAATGGCTAGACTCAATCATGTATAAGGAAACGTGAAGCTACTAATGGAATACTTAAACAATTAGCTTGGTGACATGGTGCTAATACTTGCACTGGTCTGTGTCAGGTCGGGGGTTTACAAGTCATGTCCAGCTCTCCTTGGCATTCAGCTGGAGTTAGCACAGTCCTGCCCTCTGCGTCTTTACAAATCCTCCGGATACCTGATCTCTTGATACTGAGGACAACAATGATACATAGGCTATGGTGGAAAGACACAGTATCTTCCCATAAACACAGGGCTTGTCTGGGAGCTTTACTGGCTTTTTACAAGTTATGTGACCTGTTTCTCAACAGCAGATAATGCTGTAGCTCTAGTAATCTGCTGGAGAGCAAATCTAGATTTTTAACTGCCAATGGTTGAGAGTGAGTGTATGCAGAGAATAATTGTGGTTCAGTCGTAGGTTAGTATGATGATTAGAAATGCAGCCTTCTAATAACTTGTATGGCAGTTCTGTCCCTGTCCCTATATGTTTGCATACCTCTTCACCTTCCCTAGAAATTACTGAATATTTGGTACTTTAAAAAAAAAAAAATGGCAACACAAGTATCCATCTCTATAACTGCCCTGTCTTTTCAGATTTTCAAGTATGTCATGTCTTTTTGCCTGTACTTTAAATATTTACAAGGTAAAATGTCCTAATCTTGCCTGTTGATGTAAAAACTCTAAATGTTCTGAGCCCTATGTAGGTCAGAGGGAATTCCCTTACCCAGCAGTCCCATCTGTGCAGTATTTCGCTTCTAATCCCAAAGTATTCCCTGAGGATTCCTGTTATATACTCTGCAATGCGTCATCTTGCTAATGGGAAATGTGGCATACATTTTTATGTTGCTTTGGAGCTTGATAGCAGGACAGAGTTCATTTAAAAGTAAGTGCTCCAGCGTTGCAGAAAGAACTGATGAGAAAACAGTGTGGTCTGTCTAGACTGCAGAATGCAGAGTACACTTGAGCTTTTATAGGTAAAGATCTGTTTTCACCTGTCTCAGTCACAGCCAATTCCTGATCTCATTTCTTGGTAATGAAATCTCACATCCTGCAGCATTACTCGTTCGGCAGTACAGCAAATCATGCTCATAAATCCTGGGCACAACAGGAACAGTTCTATCAAGCTGTAAATGCTGGAAACTTTGGTTTATCTTTTTTTTTAATATGTTTTTAGGATTTTTACACTTTGACCTTCTTGAAAGTGCTGTAAAATCCTATCTTGCCTTCTATTCTACACTGAATTTAACTAGTGTTACTTTTATTTTGTTTATTCATCTTCAGATTAAGTCAATCGAGTCGAGTTTCAAAGTCGTTTAGTCCTCTGCCAGCCAAAAATTGCCAAATGGTGATTGTCATTTTTCACAAGTGATCAGTCTGAATGTCAAGCCAGTCACCTAGGCTCATTACTGCATGTAGGCTTGAGTTTACACATTATTCTGAAAAGCATGTGTCTTAACAAAAATAGGCACATCACTTCAGTAAGTTCCTGCAGGCCTTGGGGCTTCTAAAACAGTGAATGAAAAAACTCAGAGAAGCATAACCTTCCTGTCTGTCTTTTATCCATTTAAGTGGTGGATATAATGAAGTAACAGCAATTTCACTTCTCTGTGTTTCTCAGCAACTTGCATAATGAGAAAGATGGTGTGGTCTGGTTGTTTTTTAACCTGTTCTTAGAAATGCCTGTTATACTGAGCTGTATATTCTCTAAACAAAGAAGGCATGTATACTTAAATTACTGAAATCCACCATTACATTTGGAAGACTTATGTAGGCAATTTTAGATGAAATGCTGAGAAACCCTAGACAATGGCAAAGACATGGTGATAGTTGTCCTGTGTCACCAAGTGCAGTTCTGGATAGGCAAAAGAGGTTTAAATTAGTCTAATGCTGTACCCTTGTTCTTGTAGTGCTGGAAAACTGAATGCTGAGTTCTTCAAAGATGCTTTAAGTTGCTTCAGCTGGTAATAACCTTGGCAATGTGGTAATACAACAGCTAGAGGCTGAGTGGGCATAGCAGCTCCCTGGCTCTGCTGCCGTGCATGGACAGGCTGGAGCCTGATTGGCGAGTGGTATGATAGCCGGATGCCATCTGGCAGAGTCCTCAGGCAGTGAGATGAGCCACTGTCCTGCTGCCAGAGTAAAATGAGTGCAGACAGTTGCATCTGTTTGTCTCAAGATTTTGAAAAAGTGACCAGTATTCAGCAGCATGGGGAAAGGAAGGACCAAACTCTCATTTACAGAGTAGAGATGACTTTGTAGTCTTGACAGTGGTGAAGAGAAAGAGAGCTGCTTGGGGCAGACTTGTTCTGTGCTGCTGCTTTCCAGCTAAACACTTTCCACTGGAGGTCATGCAGGTTACCAGCACACAGCTCTCCTGCAGACTAGGGTAGCTCTACCGACATTTCTGAAGTTGGAGGCAAAATTGTCATAGTGTCTAGATGATGTATTACAAGCACAAGGGATGTGAAATAGGGTCCTTGTGCACTCACAAGCATTTCATTGGCCTTGGATCAGTTGGATCAGTTACATGTTCCTTGTTCAGATTTCTGTCCCCTTCCACACCTAATACCCTCACACAGGACCTAGCCTTGGTGTTCCAAAGTGTCACTGGAGCTCTCTGGGAGTAGAGACTCAGGAGTGCATTGTGAGTGGGCTCTAGGTTAAATTTATGGTATTTAAGAAAGTCTTCTAGATCTGCATTGTCTTTTTTACCTGTCAAACTGCTTAAGGGAAAGATAAACTGTGAAAATATGTGCCTTCGACAACATGAGGCAACACCAATGCCTCTCTTTTACCTACTACCCAAGGAGATGAGATTTGTATTTAGTGACAATGATTTGCTGTTTTCCTAGGGGTAGTGAGGGAGAGATTCTTCAAGGATAGCTGTGAAATTATTCTGTGAACAATGAGTCTACTTTGTCTAAAAGTGCTGGGTGCCCTGACTGAGCCATTCAACTCTCATGAGTCTTAATCTCTCATGTCCAGTGAATGTTTATTGTTGTTTGGTGTATGGAGTGCATAGAAACATTTTCACACTCACGTTTAATGTTTCTACCCAAAAAACCCCCACAACACAACTTGGTTAGTGAATTAAGAGCTTTAGGATGTGTGTTTTTTGAGAGGAGGGGTGGGGAGCAATATAGCCTTAGCCAGCTGAAGGAAGCCTGGAGCATCTACTAGGAGAGGATAATCTGCTTTTACCCCTCATACTGTATACTCCTTGAGGGGATGAAGTGCATCAAAAAGTGACTAAAGAAGAGCTCAGGAACAATTAAAGGGTCCGTGGGGAAAAGCCTCTGTGAGAGCTCAGTGGAGCTGGAAGCGGGTACCTGGAGGCAAGGGCTGTGTTCAGCAGGCCTTGTATTGCTGATGTGTTCCTGGGGTGCCTGGCACAAAGCTCTCCAGCCCCTGGGAACATTGTCAGCTCAGTGCTCGCCTTGAGGATAGCAATTGTGTGACTTCAGAAACAGCTGCATTGTTGCTCATCACCCCCAGCCCCTGATAGCCCATACTGAGGACACCATAGGAACAACGGTCAACATTACCACATAGATAGATAGATAGATAGGCTTGGCAGTAGGGAATATAAGCTCCAAGCATGGTACCTTGCAAAAGCAGGCAGATAAAGGAGCTTTCAACTACATGAAGTGCTCCTTTCTGCTCGTACCCTTTATATTTGTTCATATTTAAGGCACAGAGGAAGAAATCATCATGCTTGTCTACCTGAATGGTTTTCTTAATCATATAACGATTCAAGAGGTGTCTTGTGTTATACAAGGGAAAATAATCGCATCCTCCTTGGCTTATGTCATTCAGCTGTGTTTCTGAGGGAGCAGGCTCCAGCTCTTCCCAGAGCTAATCTTGCAGTGTCACTGTGCTAGCCTTGGCTGCTCAGCAGTTGGAGATGTTGCAGCCTTGCCCAGGGCTTGTTCTGGCAGCATTTTTAGGGTTTTGAAACCAGTCTTACACAGCCATGAACTTTGATTTTGGAGCCCTTAGCAAGTTGCTAATACATACTGGTCATAGCCAAATAACGACACGCTAATGTCTGAGCTGCTCATATCTGTGTTGCACCCAAAAAAAAGGAATCTTCCCCTTATTTAAACAGTGCAGCAAAAGCAGATGTCTCTAAGTGCTTCGAGGAGCTTCAAGTTTGACTCAGCCATGCCTGTACTGCCAACATACAGCTTTCCAGAAGGTTAGAAGGAAAGTTATAAATATATTTAATACATAATTCTGCAGCAACAGCAGACAAATTTTATGATTTAGGCTGTTCCTTCTGTTGGTTTCCTTGCAAAAGCTTAGGCTGTTGCTAGGCAACTGGCATAAAAAAAAGTACATTTCTCTTTGTATTGCAGGCAGGAACCTTGGGAGCAACAGAGGCCTCAGATGGCTCCTTAAATAGCATTGCTGGGGAACGAAAGTTAAAATATTGAACATCCATTGGTTAAAGATCGTGTTACAAAGGTCAGCTATCTAGGGGATATTCAATAGTTTGGTTTCGTTTGGCGCAAAGGAAAGATTAGAAGGGAGTTTGCCTGTATGCTGTAGATAGTACAAAAAATGGAAATTTCCTAAGATGCCTGGCTGACAAGCAGAATACCTAGGTGGGCTATATAATTACCTTCAGGCTTAACTCTCTTTCCTTGACAGAAAGTGTGAAGTGAGGTGTTTGTCACAATTAGCAAGGACAAATGTATGCTTCTAGATCTTAGAATTTAAGAGGTACTTTTAAGAGGGAGTGTTGGAAGCTGCTTAACTCCAATGCTGTAATTTGCTAAATATGAGGTAAAAGAAAAGGGAGAGAATTGGTCCTTGTGTTAAGAGAAGTAAATATCTTAGGGGAATAATGTTAATGCTGAGAGGTTCACAGAAATCTCTGAATTCAGTGGAAGAGTAACACCAAAACAACTAATTCCAGGGTTCTCAATTGCTGGCTCACACTGTCATCTTTCTGTGTTGGTTCAAGGTCATTTATAGTTAAAGGTCTGTGAATCCCAGGATACAGGGAATATTAATTCTTGTATAGTGATGAAAGATCTCCTCTCCTTCCCCACAATCCCTCTGAAATAATGCAGTTTTTAAAGTCAGATAGGATGATGCTAGAAATATAGCAGTACTGGTTGTGGAGATTCATCTCTGTACTAAACTGCCAGGTGAACTGGGAATGAGACTGTCTACCAAAACCACCACCATGAGGTGAAAAGTTTTTCCCTCTAGCTAAAAAGTATTGCCAAAGAAGCAAAAAAACTAGAAAAGTCTTTGGAACCTTTGCAAGAGGAGAGCAATTATTTATAGCGTGTCAGAGTTTGTCTGGCATGATTTACTGTCTGGGAATTCTTCTTTCTTTTACTTATATCTGTGGTTTCTTATCTTCTAAATATGAAACAAGTTCCTAACATCTTTCTTTTGTTGCTTTGGTATAGTGAGAGAGCAGAGGAGGCGAAAGAAAATTACGCTGGAGTAAGCTAGGAAAACCAGCATTTGGGCAGCATCTATGAGTTTATCATAACTGATGGCAAGACTCATGTACATTACTCATGTACAAGAATCTTTGAGGAGTATGTCTTCATGCTGCATTATTGAATTAGTAAATGGGGAATGAGAATTGTGTTCTGTATTTGGATAGTTGTTTTTCTTTACATTTTACTCCCTTAAAGGATTCAAAACCATGGCTGCTGTAATTACTTAGGGGAAGGTGTCTTCTCCTTCCTTCTCCTTCCCCATAGCTTCCTTGTGATTTCTTGCTGGAGATCAAGAAGTGCCCTTGCCCCTAAATTGCATGTGGTACATACAGCTCTTTCAGAAGCCTGTATCAAAAGCAACCATTTATCAGTATTGCTTTCTACTTCCCAGAAACTGCCTAATTTTTTTCTCAGAAATTGTTGTAAAGGATGTTTGTGATCTCCGCAGAAGAAAACTATGGTATGTAAGTAGATTAGATGAGGGGAAAATTGACAAAGAAAACCAGCTTTGTACAGATCTTGGATTTAAATATGCAACAGTAGTGCCATGTTCATCTTTGTCTCCATTTTAAAAACCCTGAAGTTGTTGTTATGTGAAGGATAGAGATGCCCAATCAGGTATTTGAAATTCTTAAGTCCCTTACTCTTTTTGAAATTTCTTCGATGGCTGAACATTCTCATTAGAACAGCATTTCTACTCCATATCCTCATTTGAATTGTGTGCTTTGTTGGTCATAACAAAGGGAGGACGGTCATGAATCTTAAATCTGATGAAGATCCCAAGGCTGAGAACTTCTACATTAGACCTCCCATAAGCAAAATTTAAACCCCCATGAGGCAGCTGTCAGCAAGTTTGCCATTTTTTTTAAACCATGTCTGTTTAACAGGTCTGTGTGTGTTTGAGGGAACGTTAAAAGCATTCTTCCCAGAGAGAGGCCAAATGAGACCCAGAGGCAAATCCCTAGTTTTCTGAAGTCCTTGGGAACTGGTTCCAGTGCAGTCATTAAAATCCAGCAATTAGCAAGCTAAACAGAAAGAACTGAAATCCTGTCTTGAATTATGATGTGAGCCCCTCTAAAGCTCAGAATTATGAGTAGGAAGCATGCACTGAATTGGAGTTCAATTTCTGCTCTTCTCAAAACATTCCTCACCAATAAATCTAATTATTATTGCCTTGCAGTGAATCTCACAAACAATGTGCTTAGCTGCCTGGTCCACCCACACTAAAGTGAAAGAATATGTGCATTTTAATTATCAGATTATTTCAATGTTGTACAAACACTGTTTCATATTAAGTATTTTTACAGACCAATGACATCTGTATTCAGTAATGAGTGGATAATATTTTTCCCCTGGATATTAATGTCTGTAATTAGTATCTTTAAGAAACCTTGATACTATATGTCATGCCAGTCTCCCTAAGTAAGGTCACTGTGGAAGTGGGATATTATTTCTCCTGTCATTCCTTCACTAACATTTTCATCATCTATATAAAATATCTGCTGAGTAAAGTTTTCAAGGTGAAATTATATAATGGCTCTTGAATTTTTAAAATGCAGCTGGGGAGAAAGGCTTCATATCACCCTGTTTCTAAAACCCCTTCTGCTCCATATGTTTAGTTGCAAATTTTATAAACCTCTTTAAAGTGACATAACTTTGTAAATGTTTAAGAAGCAGTGTGGAAACTGTGGCTTTCACTCTTGTAAACCCATGTTCAGAAGCTCCTGAGTGCATGTAATAAGGTGACTCCACATTTGAGGTGTTTGGGTGTAGGCACAGGCTGGGACATTCTGCTTTGCAGCATTGAGTAGTCACTGTTTTGCAGTTGCCTCCTGAGCAGGCTTGGGACTTGTATCACTTCTCTTCTGATGTAGACCTGGGGAAGTCCTACGGCTGTGGCCCAAATTAGGACAGGCCTGTCACTGCTTTGGTTTGTGCTAGTGCTGGTTGTGCTGACCCACAGGAGAGCTGTCACCAGCTCCCAGGTGCCTCCTGCTTTCCCTGCAGTCACGCTGCTGATGGGAAGCTGAAAAACCACCACTGGGTTCAGTTTGTGTCTGTTTCTGCAACCTTTGACTATGGACAGTGTCTTTTACATATCTGGCCTTTTTAATTCACTTTTGCATGGTGAGATGACAAGGATGGGTGGAGTTCAGTTGCAGATATACTGACTGTCATGGTGCATGTTGTCCCGCTGGCACATTTATTTTTTCTGGAAGCACCTGTGAGATTGGATTATATGTAGAAGAGCAAGAAGATGATGTGCCAGGTAGGTTCCTTGTGGAGTTACGCTTGGATTTCCAACATGTCCAGTATGCTACTGGGAATACCAGCTGCTTGCAATGCAGGTAGCATTCTGTGAGAGAGAGGAGTAAGATGCCATTAAAACCTGAGATGCCACTTGTTCTGAACAAATAGATGTCAGAGAGGTTCATTCTGAGGGATGCTAGTCACCTTGTGACAGCAAAGCCCGGTGATGTGTTCCTTCGTGTATCTAAGAGCTGAATTACCCAGTCTTTATTTCTGAGAGGGATGAGGTAATGGTTCAAGCTCCAGGACAAAGTTTATTGATTCCCATCTTTGCTCTGAGACAAGCTTCCTTCTGGCTTTAGGCAAATTGTGCGTTTTGAATTGTAAAATGGCAACTATTTCCTTACTTTTATTGATCATACCTGATGCTCTAGGTAAGGGGAAGCAAGAGGAAGAACACAGGGCGTGCCGTTGCTCTTCTTCAGACCACGCATCAGAGTGTGCTTTTCAAGTGGCAGGGTTTGCTCTCTGCTGCCGTGGAGCTCAGATCTTTGATTATGAAACCCCTCTTAGTATGAGCATGGCTGGTGTACATCTGTTTTTCCATCTTTTCAGACTCCCTTCTAAGCAAATTCCTAACCAGGCTTTTAAATGCAGTAGCAAGAGGTGGACCTTCAGTTCTGTGGAGAAAGGAGTCAGCAGGTGCAGCCCAACTTGGTTTGGCGGGAGGGAGGGGAAGTGCTGATGTCTGGTGGGAAGCTGCCATGCAGGGAATTGCAGCAGACACCAGATGCCTGTGCTGGTCAGAATTCTGGTAGGGAGAGCCTCTGGGAGCCAGGAGGAGATGCCTGGGACCTGATAAGAATAGCTGTTATTTTGACTTTACAAGCTTCTGTTGCCGCTCTCCTGTATTATGGAAAGGCCATGACTATTTAATGTGCTGCTGAGCAGGAACACTGAGTCAGAGAGGCCTGCATGTGTCTTGGGACTATGTGGAAGAGTTTAGGAGGAAAGGGGCATGCAAGGAGAAATTCTAAAAGAATAAAACTTCTCCTTTCTCAAGGATGAGAAAATTTGAGTGGATCAGGGATCAGTAGTGAGGAAGGTTTAATCATGATAGAAACTGTGGTTCAGGTGGGATGGGCTGAGAGACTGTGATAGGGTAACTTCTTTTGCCTCCTCATCAGCTGACTAGGTCTTCATACCACCATCTCAGACCAGAGCTTTTCTCGTTCTCCTTTAAACCATCTGAAATGTGGCAGCCATGAGTATGTGCTGTAAAAAGCAATGTTTGCAGAGCACATTGAATCATAACAGCTGTGTAACTGCTAATCTTAATAAGTGTCCTCATTAATGGTAACCTAACACCAGGAAGACAGCAAGAGCTTTATGGGCTTTCTTTCTAAGAAGTATCTTGCTTGGACTGCCCACTGAACAGTGTATTCATCTGCAGTTGCTTGCTCCACCCTTTGTATGATGGGGTCCCAGTTGTATTCTTGTATGTCCTGGAATTGAAGAAGACATAAAGCAACCTACCAGGCAGATTACTTTAGCTGCATAAACCTCTCTGAGTAGAGTTGGCCTACAATGTTAATGTACTGGAGGATAAGCTGTTTATGATCTTTATGATCTGTCTTACTGGGACATGGTTATGTGCAAAGAAAACTATAGCAGAATTCTTGTATATTGAGAGGGCAGAGTTAAAATAACCAGTGCATTAACAGCTAAGGAAAACTTTCTTGTGCACAGCCAGGGCTGGCTCTTTGGTGTGTTTCCTCTGAGTGTGGGAAGGGCATGTGTTTGTGTGCACATGTGCACACACATGTGTCTGTGTGTGGAGATGGGAATAAAGTTGCTAACTTGTTGCTGACGTGATTCTTTCCTCCATAGTACTTCGTTGTACATGTCACTGAAATATCTTGCTTGGACTCTGTAACAGCATTGTCTAATCAGCATTTTTATTTCCTCCTTCTCTCTCCCACTTCTCTTCCAGTCGGCATATGCTGTGTCAGTGCTCAAAGAATGTGCTAAACTGCGACCTACGGATCCCACCGTTCCTCTTCTGGCTGCCAAGGTCTGCATTGGGTCGCTGCACTGGGTAAGCAAGCTGATGCAATTCTTATTATGTAACGGATCAGGTTCTGCAGCGGCAGTGCCATAGTGTAGTTGCAGTGGGAAGAAAGGGAATCCCTGCTAAAAATCATGCGCATGTGTGCCTTTTAAAAAAAGTGTAAATCCCAGCAAGAAATTTTGCAGCGAGTTGTTGAAATGTGTTTTACTGGCATATTAAAAAAAGGAGGAGGGTGGAAAGCCGTTACAGCCATGCTGAGGACTGCTTCTTCAATTGAGTGTTGTGTTGAATTGGCCACTCTTGTAGCCCCTGGAAGAAAAAAGTTAATAGTTATAAGTGGACTGTTAGACAGTTTGAGTCCACTGGACAACTCAGTCCTGTGTTCTTGAAGTTGATGTGTCAGTATTTTGTGCTCTGGATGTGTTAATGTATGCCCCAGAAGAAGAGTGGGAGTGGAAGTTGGTGCCCGTGATTATCCAAAGGAGCAGAAACATCTGTCACTCTTTTGCTACTTGGTTTAATTAACTGAATAGCAGCCTGCTGTTCTCACCTGTCCTCACCACGAGGTGTCCCTGCAGTCAATGAAGGATTACAATTGCTAGTAGAAGTAAAACAAAGATGCAAGAAAACATGAAAGAAAACACTAAAAGAATCTGCCCAGATTTTGGTGAAAAGTTCTTTCACATTTGCTGTTGTGCCCTCTTACCCCTGCCTCCCCATCCTCTCCATCCCTATATGGTGAAAGCTGGTGTTCAGCTAAACTTGAGTTCTATCAGTTGACACCACCATGAGGAAGGCCATCTGGTTATGTATGGTTTTGAATGAACTAAACTGTTCAGACTGTAATGGTTAAACTTATATATAAGTCAGCAAGAACTGGGCAGCATCTTGTTCTAGGAAAAATCTTCTAGGTCTGAGGGCCTTCAGAGAATCCTTCCTGAACTACCCAACCTACCTCTGCTCTACATATGAGCAATTTAGCTTTGTACCCATAGCTCAGTATCTAAATTTTGAGGGCTGAAAGTCATTCAGTGATATAAAATAATGTTCACAGTGAATATTATTTTTTAAAATGAAGCAAATAAGGTTTTTTTCTGTTCATATAGATGTAAAACAATGTGAAAGCCAGGCATTACAACTGTGTTGACCAGGCTTACTAGTGTCTCTGATGAAGTTTTCAAAGCACAGCTAGGATATAAAAAATAGCTTGTTATAGAGACACTTAGAAAAGACAGTGAGGCTGTAATTCAGTTCCACCTCTGTCCTTGGGCAATCCCGTGTCTTCAGACTTCTCATATATGGCAGAGCTGGTAAAGCAAAAGGCAAACCCTAAAAAATAAGAAAGGGAAGAAGGGAAAAATGAGCTGGTTTTTTGACTATTGCAAAGCAAGAGGGTTTTTTCTTTTATCTACTGCTTTTTCAGTGTTACTTAATCAGACTGTGGCTTAGAACCGGAGTGCAGTATGAAATGAAAACATGATTTCACAAGAGGGTAATTTTACTGCAGTTATCTAGAGCACAACCTTATGAACTAAAACCAAATTAAAAATATTCCTCTCCCCTCTTCCTTTCAGTCACTGGCCTGTGATCTACCCTCATATGAAATTAGATGATGGAATAGAAGAGTTTTAATTAAGAGGAGTCAGAGGGAAATCAGAGCATCTTTTAAAAGAACTGAAATGATAGGTTCCCACATCTCACAATCAAAGGGATGCTTCTGATATTACTGCCAGACTCCTGTGACTAATAAAGACCTTCCTGCTTAGCAGAACTGTTTTTCTAAATGTCATCCTTACAGTAATTATTTGCATTTAAATTACATGGCAATCAAATCAGAATTGAATAATTTAAACTGGAAGTGAACAAGTTGATCAATGCCAGTATAAATAGAAAGGAGGGATAGACATGGCACGGGAACTGTCTAATGGACAAATATTAACAGTTGCAGATACTCAAATACATCTTGCTTTTCAGAACATATAAAACACGATTAATTTCTCAGTTAGGAAATATATCTATGTATTTGATTGCTGGCTAGGCAGGAAAAGGGTGAAATCAGATCAACATTTATCCAAATTAAACAGCTGATTTATGTCCTGCATCTGTCTACTATATCCTTTTGGTGCAGTATTATATCCAGTTTGTTTATAGCCCATGGGCAAACAGTACTTAGTCTTTTTTCAGTTACTAGCAATAAAGAAAACCCCAAAACACAACATTTATGCAGCTGGATAATTACAGAATGTCATAAGAAGCACAGAACAGTTTCTTTCATGATTAATCTAGTGATCACTTAACTCGTTTTGTTGGCTTTGTACATGATGTCTCAGCACACTTTAAAAACCAGGGGAAAAAAAATTAATTGAAATGTAGTGTAGTGATTTACAACACTGAGGATGCTCAGATCACATCTATGAAATAATCCCTCAATGGAGAACAAATCAAAGTGAAAACATGCATACATTCATACAGTGCCATGCAAATCAATGTATAACAGAGCCTGATGCGGAAAAGAACTGAACCGCCCCCAGCTTCTGTTGTGACAGTATGACCAGATTATTAGCTGATGTAAGTTGGCACTACTCCACTGGCATATTAGTGGCACCATGCTGGCTTACATCAGGAGATGATCTGCCCCATCAACCACTAGCTTTTAGGATGGGACCTGCAGTAAACAACTGAATGGTATAAGCAGTGTTTTGGTTACCTTTTTCAGAATTACGGGTTTTCAAAATCTTTAAAAAAAAAAAAAGGTGTAAACAATAAATCAATACTTGATTCATTCTAAAGCTTAAGCCAGTAGTCTTGGAGGACCAGAAAACTCCAAAACTAGTGCACCTATATAAACCACATTTATATGGTCAGGATGCAGTCAGGCCTGTACCTAATACAAATACAAAAGTTTTCAGCAAAGTTTGAATTTTTATATACTGTATGTTACAAATGTGTTTGTAGTGGGCTCAGAATTACTTTTGAGGCGTCATGCTGCTGAGCCTTCCAGTTTGCTTGGGTTTCAGCATGCCGTTTGCTGAATTTGCATGTGGATGATTTCTGTCATGTGAACACAAAGCCCATTTGTGTTTAGCCAGCTGTCTTTTAGCTTTCTAGAATGCACTAGGAAGTCTTTGAGTATTGTAGTTCAGAGTATTGTTTTAAATTTTCATAGGAAAAAAGTTGAAGTAGCTTTCGTTGGAATATGTCCATACTGAGGTTGTCCTGCCTTGCTCCACTATAAATTCAGAGTTCTGCTTGCTAAAAGGCTTCCTGCAATTTCCTCTTTCACTCAGCCTTCCCTGGCGCAGCCTCAGCTGAATGCTCACTTGCCTATTTTGGCAGTGACTTTGAGTTGCAGCATGAGTTGTTGTTTTTAATATTTTAATAGTACAGTACTGTTAATTTCACTACTAATCTAGGTTCTCCAGGATCCTGTTATGGCAGGTCTTGTGAAAATACTAAAAAAGGGACTTCTGCCTACAGGCAAGTGTTAGATATTGAATTTCTCCATTTTAGGAGCCTTATTTAAAGCATTTTGGATTACTGTGATGCTTTCCTGTGTCTTTTAGTCTATTGATTTCAATGGAGACACATTAAAAACCTTGTAAATACACACAAAGCGAAATGGACTGCAGTGCTAGGATAGGCTTGAATCTTCTGGAACTCTGCTCTGACGGAAACCAGGACAACATGAGGCATGTTCCTGCAACTTTCATTGCACCACAGTTGATACAATAGCAATAGTGGTGTTGTGTAGAACTTGCGTAGCACTGAATGATGCCAGAATTACCAGCTGGTATGAACTTTTGGAGGGACTTCATCCCATGGCGAAAGCTGAAGCACAAGATGGTGCTGTGCCTGAGACTTTTCCCTCATTTCTTTCAACTGATATGCACAGCAAAGTGTTCTGCTCCAGCACTTTGCTGGGAAGACCGGGAATGTCAGGGAAAAGGGAGAAGTGTGGTGTTGGGCCAGGGCAGACCATGCGTGGAGTCATAAAAACTGAGTAAGACATACTGTGAGGTCAGGACATCATGGGGGGTGTGTGTGTGTGTTGGGGGAGGCTGGCAGGATGTAGATTTAGAGCTGCATACTTCTGAGGTAATAGCTTATCATTCATTACTTTCAAAGACCACTTAATCAGAGAGTGCTTCTCTCTCCTTCTGTCTGTTGTTGACCCTGCCACTGTAGATAAGAAGTGCTGTGCATGTGCTTGTACCCAGTCACTTAGGAGCCCTGAAGTTGCCTGGAAATGCTTAGGTCTTATTGCAGTATGAATAGTATTGAAAGATCAAATCTAGTCCTGTTCCCAGATTTATTCTGCCTGCTGAGTGGACATTCTAGAGGATTGACATCCCTGGGGTGAGAGGCTACTGAGAAAACAATGAATGGCAAGGAGCTACTAGAGATTTCTTCTGTCTTTTAAAAGACATTCTTGCTTACATCACCGCTACTGTTACTGGGGCAATCCCATGGGTTTTAAACATTAAAAATGACGAAGAATTTTTCCTTCCATACATCTTCTTTATGAACAAACCACTCTCACTACAGTGGAGAAAAGGCCTGAGTATTCCTAAGTGCTGAGGGCTGATCTTAGACACAGAGTAAGTTGTTGGGCTTTACAATAGTGACACAAAGAAAATGTTGACTGGACCAACCATAGAAAACACAGGATTTTTTTTTCTGACACAGGTAACATGTCATTAGCTCTATATGCTGTAAACATCTGTGGGACAAAACCTTTTCATTAGACTATACCTTATTGATCACTTTCTTCCTATAATTTTTCCACTTAACATTCTCTTTTCACAATATTTATTTTCTTCTCTTTGAATTATTCTCTATACCTACAACCCAGTGTCATGAAAATTAAAAGAAGATGTCAATTCAACAAGGTAATATCATGTGTAATTTTGCATAGATAACCTTTTCATAGGATTTGGGTCACTTAAGTACTTGGGTATCATTCAGTGTCACTGGTTCCAAACTCACCTACTTCACTAACCTTGTCTGCTGTCCTAAGTCCAGTGTCATTTGATGTATTTCCTGCCTCTTCCCTTGTGTGCTCCTCTTTTTTGGTGCAGCAAGGTGCCATTTTCATGCTGCTGTACATCATCAATTTGCTTGTCTTCAGTTATTCTAAATGTGTGCTGGTGAGAACTGCAGCTCTCACTTAGTCTTGGAGGGTGTTGATTCAGTGGGGTAGGGCTTGAGCTTTTCTAAAAACAAGCTGGGTGGCAGTTGGAAACCAGCTGGGTGGCACTAGGCCAGGGGACAGCACCTGCTGTTCTCCACTCCCTTGTCAGTATGCCCCTGGGCTTGGCTGGAGCACACACCAAAAGCTGCAGTCAAGTAACAAGGGTGGCTGGAACAGCCAGTCTCTGTACCAGAGGAAACAGCCCTCAGGGTAACACAGCTAGCAATTGTTCTTTTTCTATCAAACATGATGGAGGCAGTAGAAGGGGGAAAAAAAACAACCAGCCTCACAGTATTACCACCTCATTGGTGTGAGTTCAGTTTAGCAGTCTGTCTCTCTCCACGTGCCAGGTGTCTGCCTGTTAATGGTGTGGTGGAGATGTTTCTTAGCTAGTGCTTCCAGGTGCCTCCTGACAGTTTATACAGCTTGAGTTCAAAGTGCAAAAAGTTCCTCTTAGGTTCTTTTTCCTCTATGCATGCTTTCTGAACTTTCTTCCATGCAAGTCTTGGAAGCAGGGAACTTCTCCCTGCAACCTGGGATGCTGCCCTTCTCTCCATCAGCTTTTCAGTGCCAGGTATGCAGAAGAGTGTAAGAACAGTAAGGGCCAAATTGGAGGTATGTCTGTATGGCTTTGAGACTTCGTTTCTTGCTTGCTTCTGAGAGAATAAGAAGTAGTGACACTAAGGAAACTGAATTCTAGCTCTTACTGGCCCAAAAAAGTATCTTTTCTCTGGTGTTGGGAGCTGCTAGCAACCAGGTAACAGCAGGACACTGTGTATTTCCTAATCACAAAGTGATGCTGTGCCATGCCTGCTGTGCAGAAGCTTACTGGCAAGGGCCTGTAAATTGCAACAGGAAGTTTTGATGATGTTTCTTGCCCTTCCAATGCAGTATTATGTCACCTTAACATTGGAGTACTCTTCTGAAGTGAATGAATCACTTAGGTACCCTTCATACTGAGGCTGGCTCCTGGCTGTGCAGCAGGAGTAGGAATGGACATTTTGATTCTCCTGATAAGCTTTCTGCCACTCAGCTCACTTCTGTGTACCTTGAGCTCACAACTTCTGTGAGTCCCATAGGGCGAGATTTTACATACCTGGCACCACATGGGGAAAGAGGGAGCAGCTCCTGCTTCAGGTCATGTGTCAATATGGAGGAGAATGATTCTATCTGATGGGTCACCAAAGGGGTTGATGCCTCATTTGATGGCTTCCCCGTTCCCTTTTTCATCACTGCAATACAGAGTGGAGACATCTCATATCTTTAAGGACCCCCACAGACACAGCTTTACTGGCAGATCACAGCTCAGGCTCATTGCTGGTCCCTCACTTGGGTGTGTGGAGAGGGAGTTTTCATCCGGACTGCGATCTGGTATTCCTTGCAGTTTAGTTGGTAGCTCCAAGTGTGTCCCAAGGGGGTTATTCCTGTTTGAGATAGTAGTTTCCAGATTCACAGTTGACTAGGCAATCAGCAAGACTGATGCACTGCAGAGTTGAACCTCACAGTGGGTGATGTGAGTGAAAGGTTTGGCTTTTCACACTTGCCCAGGATGATTGAAGAGTAGGAAAATGGGAGAAGAGGGGGCAGATGGCTGCCGCAGCAGGGCTGGCGGGGTAAGTGTCTCAATGCTGAAAGAAAGAAAAGTAAATGTTCTCATAAACAGAACCAGCTGTGCTGGAGTTTGCAAGGCCACTTATTTTCAAAGCAGACTTCAGCTGACCTAAGTTTGCATTCATAAGAATCTTTGTGGCTAGTCAAAGTGCCATTAGTGTTTAATATGAATAAATGTTTACAAGAATGTGCTGGAAGTGCTGTTTCAGCCATTCTGAAAAGTTGTAGTTTTAATTATTCAAACATTAGATTAATCTGACACTGACAGGTGGCCCTGGATAACTGGCAGGCAAGAAGGCTGAATGGTGTACTGCTGATTTATGTAGCATAGGCCGTCAGTCAGAGGCTGGAAATACCATCAGGTGACCATTCAGAGAAACAATGGAGCAAAATCTCTCCAATTTAAATGTCTCCATTTCAGCTCCAAACCTGTCATTTAATCTTTTTCTTCATACACTCTACCCACCCCTACCCTTGTTCACTAGTCATTAGAATTCCTTGTATAGTTCTTTTCTTCATTTAATGGAGACTTCTTGAATGAAAGTGTGTGGGGGGGAGAAAAGGATAAGCAATGAAGAAAGAGAGTGGGAATATAGCTGTTTATGGTGACAAAGAGGTGCATAATGAATTTTTGGGCTGCAGAGATTTCATGTCTTACATAAAAGTTCCTGAGAGCTGAAGAATTCAGGGGTTTTTTCATAGAAGGGGTTTTTTTGTTGGTTTGTAGGTTTTGGTTTTTGGTTTGTTTTTTTTCTGTGTGGGAAGTCATGGGACATTTTCTTCTCTATTGTCCTAGGCTCTGGTCCAGAACACACTTCAATTTGTGGCAGGGAAGTCAGTAGGGCTACTGACAATATTAAGAAATCTCTTGAAATGAATCTCTGTCTTCCTTATGTGATCAGAGTTTAAAGGGTCTCATCTGAACATCACTGAAGTCAGTAGGACTATTTCTGGTGGTTTGGGTAGACTTTGGACTCAAAGACAGTCCTAGCAGTTTAGTTTGTAGCCCAGGTATTCCCCAAGGGGATATTCTTGTTTCAGTTAGTAGTTTCCAGATTAATAGTTGACTGGGCAATGAGCAAGACTGTAATGATTTCAAAGTGCTTTCAGGAAAGAGTTTAATGATAACATATACATTGGTTATTGGACTGACTGATTTGAGATTTCAGAAATTTGGGGACTATCAGTCTGCATCTAATTTGAATTGTATGGCCTCAGGGAGTTTAATAAATCCCAGCTCCTTTATTTATGAAACCATTAGTTAATATTGTCACCTGAATGTCTTCAGGTGATGTGACTTGGAGGCCCACTGACAGGATATTATGTCAAGTCAAGTAGATTCTGTTCATAGGTAGCATATTAACAGATCTCTGTGGAAGGGAAATTTCTAGTCTGCTGGTACATTTTGATTGGAGTTTGTTATGGGTGAGTCATTTTAGATGTTAAGGAACCATTAGGTACTGAAGTCTGATGAAGCTGAGTATTAAGAGGGCACATGTCTGCAGGACTTGTGCCTAAACCACATGGCTTTCAAACAAAAAAGTACTTTCTCAAAATTAAACAACCCCATTCCTTGAAGTCAGTTGTCGTGCAATAAAACTTTCCAAAAGGAGGATTTTTCCGATAGTGTAATGATGTTTGCATCTTGATTAGGGATGACTCTCATGGTTGACAGGAACTGCATACTGTCTTGTACAGAAAGGAGATCTTCCAGTAGGCTCTGTCTTTCAGGCATTACTTACAGCTTTGCCTGTACCTCTCCAACCTGCACCTTTTAGGTATGTACCATCTACAGGTCTTAGTCCTTTCTACTTATGACGAGTGAGTGATGGTAATGAGACTCTAAAGTTAGAAATAAGAAACACTGTTCTGTAATAAAATAGTCAATTTATTCTTTTTGTTTAAAATTACCATTAACTCAGATTTTACAGATGTTAATAAATCTGTGTGGACAGCTGGAAAGGAAAGTTGTGGGGAGGAGAATGTGCTGAAATTAGTGCTTTCTTGTTTTACTCTAGTAGCATTTTAAAAGGAGGTAAAATTTGCTAAGGTTTAAAAAAACCATAAATATAAAACTGGACGGTGTTTATTTTTAAGGAAGAGACCCGTTAGACTTTTCAATGTACTGCTAGGATAGTCCAGCTAGTCCAACTTGTGTATTTAAGGTTGCATGATTGAAGTGTGTCTGAAGGGAACTATAGAAGTAAGATTAATCTTAAACATCTGGAAATAGTTTGGGGTGCAAAACAAAAACTTTTCTCAAAACTGTGCATGTGCACCAAGGTCTGCTAATCTGACCTTCTACGTCATCCTTTTTGTGACTGTTCACTGAGATCACTGAAAGCCCTTGTGTGAACGGCTCTCAGATCACTTCCAGGTAAGTTTAGTGGTATAATCTTATTGCAGCAAGTATAGAGGAAATGCCTGTAAATCTCAACCTACCTCTTTTGCAGCTGGAAGAAGGAGAACACTTTGCTAAAATGGTGATAGACCTGGGCGAGGATGCCGGAGAGTCCCTAGCAAAGGGTTACCTGGCACTGGGCCTGACATACAGTCTTCAAGCTACTGATGGTGAGTTACCCTCTTTGTCAAGTGTGTTGTATGGAGAGCATTTGTTCAAAGTCTTCAGTGCAAGCAATGGAAATCTGTTAGAAAATCTGCTTTCAGTGCTGACTAGACATGAAAAACAATCAGATTGCAAGATAAGTGGAG
Organism: Pseudopipra pipra; assembly: GCF_036250125.1. Taxonomy (NCBI): domain Eukaryota; kingdom Metazoa; phylum Chordata; class Aves; order Passeriformes; family Pipridae; genus Pseudopipra; species Pseudopipra pipra. The sequence goes on from NC_087551.1 coordinate 28,196,176, forward strand.
ATTGTTCTCTTGCTCAGAGAACTGTGGTAGTAAAAGTGAAATTTTTAGGTAAAGGAAGAAATGCAGATCAATACTTAGGTGATGATAATCTGAGTGTAGCTGCCAGTGCTTGGTGTGCTTTACTTGAATATTTGTAATACGTTTCTTTCACTTATTTACACAACAAAAAGTCAGGCTTTCCATCTATTTTCATATTTTTGTCACCCACCCATAAATCACAAAGAAATACAATCCAAGAACTGGAGTCAGAGATGCCTGACTTCAGTTCTTGGCATGATACTGATTCCCCACAGAGATTCAACGTCTCTGTGATGTCGTTTCTTTCTCTACTTAGAAGTAAACAAGATAAAAATATCTACCTCACTGGTAAGTGTGGATGTTGACTAGAAGCAGACCACTGAATGTAAGAAGTATTTTATTTAAATGCTGCTTGCTTGGGTCTTGAATGACTGGACAACAGGCTTCTGCAGATTTGGTCCTTGGTAGCCAGAAGGGCTTGAAGTCTCAGTGTTTAGGAGAGTTCTAGCTCTGACCTTCATCAAGCTCACAGGTGGGAACAGTCTTTGTTTATTCTATGACTTCTAACATAGGTAGAAGGCCTTATAACGTAGTTTCTTTGAATAATGGCTGGGCTAGTGTGTTTCTTAATCAGTTTGGCAGTCCTGCCCTCATGCAAACAATGGCTTTTCTGTCAGATGGGTTCCACAGAAACAAACCAACTTCTTCCAGCAAAGAAGCCTGAAACAAAGCTAAAATGACTGTATTATGGTGTCATGGAAGTATGCTGGCCTTTCAAGTTACACCAGAATTCTCCAAGACATGTTCATGATAAAGGGGCTTGTGCTCTTCAGTAGTGCAAGTTGGTGTAGTTTTTCAGGCAGCCATATCTGATCAGCTGTTCTGAGAACTGATTTTCATCCTGGAGGATAACAGGCACTCTACCTCTCTCCAGTTCCCCTTTTCTCTGCGTCAAAATAGTTCTCCTTAGAAAGTTCATGTCAAAAAATGCATCCTTCCTAGCCTGTACTTTCTCTTACATATTTTCAAGTTAATTAGAAATAAAGTTATGCTTAACAGCCTATTGTTTTAGGGCATTTTTTCTAGATTTTGTTTAAACTGTTCCTATAGCTATACAAGATTCCAGTTCTATTTTCAGAGATATAGGAGGTTTTCTATGTTAGTCCCTTATGATCTATTTGTTATCCTCAGTATGAAAAGAAGGTGGTTTCTAAAGAATGGAGTTGTAGAGGCATGTGCTGTACTCTGGCTTTAAAAAAACTTTGGTGTAGCAAAATTAGAGTTGGAAACTCTTCTGGTAGTCTCTTGAGTTTTCAAGGGATTAGTTCAGTATTGTGCCCATTTTAATGTAAAAAACCCCAGTCTTTACAACAACTGCCTTGGATTCTTTTCCAGATTAGCATCTGATTTATGTTGTGAAACAGTGGAATATCTGTCTTCTCCTCGTATCTCTCTAGCCTTTAAGTCAACAGGACCAGTCAGTTATTTGAGGGAAATAGGAAGAGTGTATTTCCATCTTTCAGAATATATTTTAATAAAATGGATTAGGTCCTTCAAAAGCATACATGTGATGGTCATGAATATGGAATTAGAAAATGTCAAATCTGTACTAGCAAGACATTTTTCATTAGCGTCGTTAAAAAAATAGCATATGACAATGAGGAAGCAAGGCTAGAACATACTGAAAGGAAGACGACAGCTCCTCTCCCATATGTAATCCTGCCTCATATTGTCAATCTTGTTTATCATTGTGTTTATACCAGTTCATAGTGACATATGCAGACACAGTCAAACATCTGTATGTATACATATGATTTCTATTAACTTTCCACTTGAGTTGACTTTCAGTGAATCAGCATTTTCAATGGTAGCTAAGTGTTTCGGAGACATTTGACCAATTGCCTTCTAAAGCTTACAACATTATATCAAGATGCCTTCCATCCAAGGTTAGACTTTCTTATTTAATATATCCTTTCAGTAGTTATTTCTCCTCCTCTGTGACAAAGGCACTGAGGAGTTGTATTAAAGCCTTTTCTTTGTGACCTGCAAAATGCACTTGGTAAAAAACAGAGTCATAAGAGAGAATCCTGCTGAATGACAATTCAAACAACTTAGTGGGAGCATTTGATAAAAAGTCACTCTACAACTATTAGATTTACTCATGGAGGAAATAAGACTTCCTGAAGCTTATGCTGGGTAGCAGTATATAGTTTCCCTGTTTTTAATGTCTAATTACAGGTTTCTTGAAAAAAGTTGCATTGAAGTAGCTGAAAGATGTGTCCTCAGAGGAATTCATTGACGCTTTTGTCCCACTCTTAGAAGCATAAACCTCTGGTTTGTACTGAATGTCCATTTTCTGCAGATCTGTTCCCAATGGGTCAATACCAACAGCAAACCTTTTCTCTTCCTCTTGTAGTTCCAGTTCTAACATAAGCTGTATTATCAAGTTTGCTTCCCTTAGGTCTGGTGAAGAATCCCTTGAAGCCAGGGAAAAGTGAGATGAAATTAACAAAGGCTAAAGAGTAAAGATTGGCTTGAGGGTGTATTATGAAATACAAGTGCTCTTATCTCACATGACCACCTCACAAGTTGTGAAATCTTTGTAGATTTAACAGTCCCTCACTCTTTTTTCAGAGATGGACCGTGCTGTATCTCTGTGTTCATTTAGAGTTTTGGTAGAAGGCCATGGATCAGGGACTAAATTGGAAAGTGATATTCTGTCAGTCCATGGGGATTTTACAAACAGCGTACTGACAGCATTGGTTAATGTTAAAAGACCCTCATATTTTTTCACTAGAAAGTTAATAAATTGTTAGTGAACAAACTCATCATTTTTGCTTTTGGAGATAAGAGCACATACAATCTTTAATTATAATTCTGGGTGCTAAAACTGTGTGCCTTGCTGTATTTATTAGGAGTCTTAACACAAGGGAATAGTTTTTGAAACCCACTGATATTTGCAAAAGGGTGCATGCACATCGGTGTTTGGATCAGAAATGTATTTTTGAAGTCCCATCTGTCTGTCATCCCTGCTTCTTATGTTATGATTCACATAATGGAACAGTTTTGCACATTACAAGCTGAATTCTTTCCCATAAAACTAATATGTTACATAAATAGCTCTGATGATGCTTCAGCTGCTAATGGGTACTCAGTCCATTGGACAAGACTAGAAGATGCTTGTCCCCATGTTTGTAGTGTTGATACTGATCCTCAGCATTAAGTATTTCACTCAGAGCATGGTAGATGTGAATGCACAACCTGCTTACTAACACAAAAATTATCCTTCTCTGTTTTCAAATGTGACTTCAGAGTTTTGTATTTAAGTACCAATATTCAAGATCCTGTTGAATTTTTGTAAGATTGAAGGTCCTTTAAAAACCCAATATGCTTTAGAAAATAAATCTTGGGCTGCTCAGGTGGCATTTGCAAAAGTACTGAGTCTTACGGGAGTACCTGCTGAAGTTTCAGAAACTTAAGCTCCCCTGTGTGATTCTCCCATTGGTCAGACTGTTTTGCAGGTTGTTTTAATCTAAATAATAAGTCATACTGTGTTTTAGAACTTGCAGCAGCCATGCTCGCAGTGGATAAAGTTGGGCTAGAGGCTGAAGAGTTCATTAGTGCTCCTCAGAGAATGGAGAGCAAATTTTAGAAGTTTATTCAGACCCCCCTAATTCTGTCTCCTTAGCAAGCTTTTCTATGTCTGAAATGAGAGCTTTTCAGTGGTAGAAGTGGGTTGCAGGTTTCTTTGGGTTGGGGGATCCACCACATGTCTGGGCAATCCATTCCAGTGTTTTGCCACCCTCATCATAAAGAATTTTTTCCAATATCTAATCTAAATCTTTCTAGTTTAAAACTATTACCCCTTGTCCTATCCCTGTAGGCCCTGGTAAGAAAAATAAAGACAAACAAACAAACAAAAAATATCCAAAAATCCCTCTTTTTGTCTTTCTTATAAGTCCACGTTCAGTATTAAAAGGGTGCAGTAAGGCCTCCTGGAGCCTTCTCTTGGGCAGGCTGTAAACCCCCAACTCTTATCAGCTTTTCTGTATAGGAGAGGTATTCCAGCCCTCTCACTGTTTCCATGGCCCTCTTTTGGACTCATTCCAATGGACCCATGTCTTTCTTATGTTGTGGGTCCGAGAGCTGGACACAGCACTCCAGGTGGAGTCTCATGAGAGCAGAGACAGTGGGAAGATCACCCTAACCTGCTGGCCAAGCTTCTTTTTATGAATCTCTCCCCAAATCACTTTTCATTGCCTTTTTTTTTTTTCCTTATTTATCTCCTTTAGCTGTAAAGGCCCTGTAAATGGCATAGTTAATGTGCAGCATCAGTGCTCAGTATTGTCAAACACAAATTTCAATGTGTTCATCCAAGTTAGACACAAATCCAAAGAAGGACAACCATATTTTCTACTTAGTGGTAGCTGAAGATGCAGTCCATATTGTAGGAGGTGGGAGTCACATGCTATTTCCCAGTAGTGCAGAGGCAAAGCTGACTAGTTGTGGAGTAATCACTTCATTTCCATAACACATTTTGTGTTCTTTCTGACTACAAGCTGAACATTAGTCAAATGTCTTACCAACTAGAAGTTCTTGCTTTTCTGTGAGGGGCAAATAATAACATTTCTTTCAGTCTTCCTTACTGTGTCATCTCCAGAATTGCTCTGTAACTTAATTAAGAAATCTTGTAGTTTCCATGAGAAACAAAACCTGACATATTTTTTCTGTATGGATGTTTATAAGTGTGATCAAATCCTTTCCAATGTCTTCTCAAGCATTTTTGTTTACATCAATCTTCATTCTTTTAAGTTTTTTTTTCTAAATTTTCTTGCTTTGCTACCTTTTTGCAGTATTCTGTAGTGGCCTGATTTAAGACTACTGAGGGCGAAGTGTTTTTAATAAAGGCTGCATTTTACGTGAAAGCCCATGTCTTCAAATTTATTCTTCAAAATGCAAATTTTTTATCAGTTTTTAATACTTAGAGTAGGTTTTGTAGTTTTGTGTATAAGTAAGTAAGTTATAATCCTTATTATGTGGGATATCCTGAAGATTACTGTTCCTTCCAAATGAACCTCGTATTTTGAAGAACTGTTGGAAGATGTAGGAATAAAAAAAGGTCTGATCACTATAATTATTTCAGCAGAACAAGTTACTTTCAAAGTTTCACTTGCTTACATGTTGTAGAATCCCAAGAAACTGATTACCTTTTTAGGTCTTGTAGAAGAACACAACTCTTTCTTCTTAATAACTTTCAAGAATGCTTGAATTTTATCTTTTTTCGTTGCTTAAGTATATACTACTTAGTAACTTTCTGTTTTGGAGCATACATTGAGTTAATGTATGAAATCAAATATATTCATAGGTAGATGGTTGCTGATGGATTAACTACTTATCACTTCTTTGTGTTGTTGATCAGTCATTCTCAAATTCAGGATAGGCAGAACAAGAAACAACTGCTATGCAAAATCTGAAAACTTAAGAACCAGCACAACACAGCCAGTGCGTTTCTGAAAACTTATCACTAGGCTTCCAGATATTTTGGATCTGAGAAAGTGATGCTTCTCTAAGCTCTTCCTCTGTTCCTGTTGATTTTGATGATGATATCCTATGATACCCTGGTATAACAGGAGCTTGACTCTCCTCTTTCATTTATGGTTTTGGCTAGAAATGAATTTATATGGTGAGGAGTGAGTGTAGTGGGCAGGTTCTGTTATTCAATCAATTAGAGGCCCAAAGGAGGGAATTAGTGGCTAATGTCACACCTGAAGTAGCCTAAAAGTCTGTGGTCTCAAGGAATGTGGTGTGTTGTCAAGGTTTTTGTCATAAAGCTGTCAGTTTGGCTCCTTGTGTTCCCTGTTCAACCTGCAGCACCCTCCTACATGAAGATGGTGGTGGAGGCAGTCTGTATCTGAGTCAGAATATGCTGCAGGTTACTGCTTTTAGCATTTACACTGGCCTGGCAGAGGGCATGTTATACCCTTGGTATCTAGTTAGTGTATGGCCCATTCTCTTCCCAACCCCTTTCAGTGACATATGTGAATAAAGAAATGCTTCAGCGTTTCAAACAAGAGAGTTAGAAGAATCTAATAAAAATGAATTTCAGAATTCATGTTAAAATGAACACATGCACACACACCCCCGTCCAGACTTCCACAGGTTTTATGCTCCCATTTTGAAATACTCTATATATTTATTTAGGTAACATGAAACATTGAATTCAACTATTAAATGGCATTATATCTTGTTCTACAGCTATTCTGAAGGGCACTCAGGATGAATTAAACAAGAAGGCACTTCAGACTTTGGAGAGGTGAGTAGGAATCTTGCAGATACTTGCATTGTGTATTTCTTTGCATAAATTCAGAATAATTGTTGTTTTTAATGTTCGCGGTTTTTTCCCTCTGCGTAAGACTTCCTTGCCTGAAAGTTTAAAAACAGTTCATTAGGTTTCAACAATAGTCTGTCAAAACCATTCTTGTAATGGTTAAATGCGGCGATTATTCGATTGAATGTCCGAGGTAAGAGTACCTGTTCTGCTACTAAACAGAAATAACCTTAGGCCCAAATTAGTTGCAGTAAGATCTACAGTGCTGGGAGATGCAGCTTCCTCACATGATGCACATGATGCCAGCTGGCAAACATGGATAGCTAATTTTGTCTTAATTCCTGTGTGAAGCACTCTTAAACTCCTGTTTCCCTCATGGTGGGAAAGTACCTTCACCATCAGGACATAGGCAGCTATGGGGTGACCTGGCACCAGTGCACTTACCAGGGGGGGGATAATTGCTGTCCTAATGAGTGGTTTATATGAGCAGTTCTATGAGGAGCTACAGAGCTAGCATACAAAACATCACTACTCACCTGTTCTTCATCACTCTGTTTTGTGGGGGTGACTGATCCAATGGCTCTGCCCTGAAGGTACATGTGAATTAAGCTCTCTTGCAACTACAGTTACCTCAAGTAAAACTGCTTGGGTTCAACCCCTTTTTTGTCAGTTCTGTGAGGTAGAGAGATGAGGTGTGAACTTCCTGACCCTGTTATGACTAAGTTACATCACCCAAAATACACAGGGTGATGTTTGGGTAGTTATTTTAAGTGTAGATGCCTACAGACTTTGGATGGCAATTAAATGGAAGCTTATATGGTCTAAGTCTTAGGCTGAAGTATCTAATTCTGGGTTTGGTGTGATCATAAATACGTCACGAAAGTGTAGAAAATTTGAGATCTGTAGTATCTCAAAGTACAGATTTAGCAGGTTGAATGATGTTAATGGATCTTAGCTGTTTTTTCTGATGCTGAACAAGAAGTCCAGCGTGTTTGTCTTGCACTGGTTTTGCAGTGATTGCAAGAGCTGAAACCACAGATGTAATTCTCAATATTTATCCTATGGAGATCTGAGAGATAAAATTTTTAAAAGCCATTTATTCATTCTCTATTTAGATCAGGATTATACTTCTAAGTCACACTAGTTCCTGCACTCCAATGTAATACTTTCACTACTGACTAATTTTGGTGTAATTGTGGTGCTGCAGAGCTTTTAAACTGCATTTATTTTTATCCTTTGACCTTTCCCATTGGCTGTGACTTGTTTTCATGGTATCTTAACTCTAGCTAGGAAGCAGACAAGCTTTTAGCCAAGCGTTTGTTACTCAAACCTCAGCCAACAGGGATGTGATGGTGAGCTGATTACTAGTGTTCTTCTAAATGCCTGAGTTTGGTTTCTTTCTTTTTTTAATCTTCCTTGTTTTTCCACCTGTTTTTGAAGTATGATCTCTCAGGCCGTGATTTGGCCTGTAGCCATCTTTGTAAGGGCCCTTTTCAGCTGGAAGATTGCATCAAATATTTTTCTAATTCCTTGCGAGGAAATTGAGCAGTAAAGTAACAACCCTTTGTTTCTTTTCAAAAGCACCATTAATCTCTTCTGCTATGCTCTTGTGAACTTTTCCCTGGTATTTATTGCTGGAGAGGCTACTGAAGGTTTCATGGGAGCTGCTTTCTAAAGAGGTGGCTCACCCTGCTCCAACAGCATAGGGTAAAGCTGAGTTCTGTCTTGTGGAGTCTTACTGTTGTTTGGTTGGATTTTTTGGGGGAGTTGTTTTTGGTTTATTTTGGTTGGGTTTTTTTGTGTGTTTTGAAGTGGAAGTGACTTATCTTCACTAATTGCACTTGGATCTCTTTGGCATTGCTTCAGAATCACTGAGTGCTACCTTGACTTGCAAAATTACAGGACAGATTCAGTCCATACTAAACTAATTTATTCTAGAGCCATTAGTTATAAAAGTCAAATCCAACAGCTTCTTGCTCACAGGCCAAGATGGCAATTGAGAAGTGGCTACCCTGAAAGCGGTGTGTAGTTTGTTTCCTGAAGTAATTTTTTTCTTATTTGCTTATTTGTTTTAATATTAGCAAATTAGTAGTTTTGTCAGGATTTTTAACCACCAGTGTTGTCAGCATGTCATTTCTCCCTCATAAGAACGTTAATTGTGCTCGCTTTGGTCAGGGCAATGCAGGTGCAGGCTTCCCTGGGGTTCTGGAACACAGCCCAGAAAGAGGTCACGAATGTCAGTTGGCTGCGAGGGACTTTCCTCTTCCCTATTTCTCCCATGTGAAGTTACTTCCCTGTAATGCAGAGCTATAAGTGAGCTCTGTGAGTCAGAGAGGGTATAAACCACTAGTTCCTGGACTGGGCTGCCAGTGTGGCGTGAGCCAGTGCCCCACATTGCTTCTAGGTTCCTCAAAACACTATCCTCTCATTGACTTGGTTAATGGCTTCTCCATAGGCTAGCAAACTCAAGACTGCAGTTCCATGCTTAGCATAGTCTCAGAGGGGACAGTTCTGCCCAGGCTGTCCATCCCTGTTCCCTGCCTTGCACTGTTAAGGGCCTCCACATGTGGTTCTGGAGACACTGCAGCCTTCACTAGTCAAGGGATCATTGCAATGCATGCTGCCTGTTGTGGACTAGAAGATAGTATCTCAGAGTCCAAGCTTGAGAAGTAAGAGCCTTGGTTTTGGTCCAGGCGCAGCTCCTGTCATCAAATCATTCCTCCCTCAGTGTCTTCTTTTTCCAAATTAGGAATCTACTGTCAACGATTAAACTAGAAGCTGCAGGATGGAGAATGTTTTGTGTATTTGAGCACCAGCTTCTATCACAGGCTCCTGTCTTTAGTCCTCTACTCGGTCGTTCCTCTACATGCTCATAGTCACAATAGTGACTACTTTTTCCCATGCTAATCTAACCCTCTTGTATTGTTTGAAAAGTGGCAGTGTAGGAACAAGTTGGACAACTGTGTGCATCACCTTTATATTACTTAACAGAATGCTCTGATGGGTTTGTTATGAGTTCAGAGCTACTTTTTCCATATTAGTTATCCAAGTTCCAAAATATTAAGTGGCATTTAATGAAGGAGCACGTAAGTTGTATAACATCCTGGCAGTTGAAGTATGTTCACAGGAACATACTTGTTCCTGTGACTCTAGCTTAGCCAGGACAACATTGTTCTGCTTTTTGTCTAGTTTCAGTGTGCTCCCCTGTTACTGGACTAGTTTCTGTGGGGGAAGACTGGGTTTTGTTTTGTCCTTGTGTGTAGCTCATGGTGAAGAAATTCTGCAAAGTGCAATCTAACAGTCACTTTTCTTTTTGTGTTGTGTGGTCATCCTTAAAGAGCACGGGACTTGGCCCCAGAAGATCACCAAACCATCCTCTACCTCTCACTGCAGCTGGCTCTTGTCAGACAGGTATGTGCAATAATTGGAAATCACTTAGTTGTGAGAGGGTGGAAGGACAGTACATTGGAAGGACAGTTGAACAAGACCCAGGCTTGCTGAACGGGGTCCCTTCCTTCCTACATTGTAATCAATCAAGCAATCAGAATATGCTTATGTAAAATATTTTTTAATTCGTATTTTTAAAATAGTAATTCTATAGCACATGGAATGACCTTCTCTAGGACATGTGTTCAGCTCAAACTCCTGAGCAGTCTTGGAGCAACTTTGTGTGGGTTGAGCGAGGTGTGTTTATTCCTGTTCCCTGGGTATCATGCTGTGTCCTGCTGCAGGCCGCTCCAAAGCCTCTCTCGTTACTGCCCGATTCTATATCAGCCAGATCGCACACTCCCTGCACTGGGGATTGCTTTATTCCATACTTGGACACGTTTGACGTTAGGCTTTGACAAGCGTTGGAGCTCTGCAGTGAGTGGGATTAGTTGCCATTTGAATGCTGCTGCAGGTGTTAACTCATAAAAATTAAGCTGATAAGAAAATACTTTGCATTGCCTTTCAGGAAAAAAACACAACCATTTGGGCTGTGCTTTATTTTTCTGCCCCTTCTTAAAATTTGGTTGTGTTTTATTTCTCTGTCCCTTCTGTTTAAAACCCAAAGTCTTTATTGGAGCAGCCTCTATTTTTTAAATGACTCTAGCTAGATTTGAAATTTCTTCATCGTAGTTTCTCTCTTTGGCAGGCTTTCTGCTTGCTGCAGTTTTCTCTCCTTAGTCTATACTACAGAGCTGAACAGTTGGATCCTTACTTTCCTGAGCTAATTAGGGGAGTTGTGTGTTCATTAGATTAAACTAATTGTTCCAAGAGAGCACCCTCTTGATAATGTCACTTTTGTAACCCTTTCATAATGAGAGCAGTGTGTTGTGAGAAAGCATGCAATAAGAAAGGATAATTAAAATGGCTTATTTAACTTTCTCATCTGCCTACTGGCTGCTTTATGATGCAGTTTGCTCAGGATCTTTCATTAAAAAATATCCAGCTACCCTTCTTTTCTCTCACAGCTTTTACCTCGTAGGGGAAGATTGTCTGATCTGCTGATTCTTCTGCTTCTTGCCATGAGTAAAAGCGTTACAGATTTTCAGCTGCTATCCTAAAAAATAAAATCGAGATTTTTGTGGTCCTTGGCTCTTTGTTGTTTTCACTGTTACTGGTCCACTGCCTTTTAAGTTGTTACCTTTTGTTTTTCTCTGGTTGCAGCCTGTCTTTGCAATGTTTTTTCATCTGTCTTATTTCTTCATTTCCGTTCCCTTCTGTTCTTACCATTAAGTCTCTTGTCCTCATGCTCACTTTTCTCTTTTGTCTACTTCACCTGTGTATTTTCATCCTTGATGTTCTGCCGGTTGCCTCTGTTAGCATAGCTCTATGATCTAAGTGTATTATGTAGTGTCAGCCTGACCCCTGCGATACTGCTCTTGCTCTTCTCCCATCAAGTGAGCCATAAATCTTTAACACATGCTTGGAGAGAGAGGAGATACCTGAGACATCCTTATTTTTAGACTGCTGTAAAATATCCTGCTCTTCTTTTGCCGGTTTACTTAATGATAAACATTTGGTAATGCATTTTTAATATCTTTAATTATTTAAAGTATCTAATATATTCTCTTTCTGATTAACTGAAAGATAAATGATACCTTTTTTGATAGATTGCATTAACTATTGAACATCACAGGGCTTTCATCAAGCAATGCTACAGTACCAACAAATCAGGCCATTTCTACATAGTAGGTTATAGTATAATACCTGAATGTTTTTCTCAACGAATAGGCCTTTTTGTTTCCCTAGTCAGAATCAATAAAGGAGGTAACCTTACCCAGCACTGAAAAATCTAGGTATCAGCTTGCATAGATAAGAGAGTGTTTTCATGGAACAAAGCAAGGAAGGTAGCTGACCGGTAGAGTGCCAAGCAAAGCTGGAGCAATTCGTCTTCCTTGGAAGGCTGTAAAATATTTCCAATAGCACTTGTCTCTGTCACCACTGGGCAAGGGAAAGGGGAAATGGAAAAACATAAGCTTCCCTCTGACATACGATGAGGATGTGACAAGAGGAGGAATGGTTATAAAAGGTTCCTGCGGAGTTGGCAGTTGAAACCAGCAGCAACCGAAATGAAAGATGATGATGATGTGCTTTGTGCTTATGTGTGTGTTGTGTGTGTCCATGTCTTTTAAAGACAACTGGAGTCACTGGGAAGACTCCAGTGACTCCTGGAGGGTCTAGGTCAGCCACACAGTGTTTTAGGGTGGATTTTCCAGCAAAATGCAGAGTAAATACCCTCTTCTGTTAGGGAGGTCTCAGTCTGATTTTCCCCCAAAGCTGAAGTGCCATGAGGCCAAGGTCAGTGTCTGCTGCAGTGGATATCTCCACCTGCAGTGCCTGGCTGGCAGCCGGCCAAGCCGATTGACAAATGAAACTTGTAACTCCCAACTCCCGGCGGCTGGTTCGGCTGCTTCTCCTGTTTCTGTGGTAACAGCATTTGGATCAGCAAAAACAAGGTAGAATGAACATTTAAAGCTCACTGATTTTAATGCATTGCCTTGTTTTTTAGCAGGCCAGTTTCTATGGAAATGACTCTAGAGAGTCAGCAGCGTTCTTGTTAATTTTAAATGTTGATTCCCTTTTCATTTTGGGGGTGGTGGTGTTTTTGACCTTGAATTCCATGTAAATCAGTATTGAATACATAAAAACAACGTTTGTAGTTTCATACCATTTTAATACTTGATCTGATTTGCCCTTTCTTTGCATGAAAATAGGAAGGAAAAGACAGCAAGGGGTCAGCAGCTGAGGATTGGAAGTCTCACCAATTTCGTATGGGCTTCCAACAGACCTCATGTTTCAAGTGGCAATATCCAGAAAACACCTGCTTCTTTCCAGAGTGTCTGGATCTAAAACTGAGATAAACATCAGTTAAGAGACCAGAGAAAATATTTCAGTTATTTTTTACAGGTTTTAGTTTCGTTTCAAGAAGGAGAGACTGCTGCCTTTGCCCCAAAAGGGGAACTCTTTTTTAGTAGGTATCAAGAGATGCTTCTTTCAGTGGCTGCTTGGATGTGGGTAGTTCTGATCTCTGTCTTTCTTCTGGACCAGCTAGTGCCTCTTTGCTGAATAGCAGCTTGCTGCTTTTCTGCCTACATCCTAGCCTAGACTTTTCTGGTGATCAAAAATGGCTTGTAGTAAGAATTAAATAATAATGTGCAGATGCATCTATTCCAGTTTTCCTGAAGTTCTGGTGGACTGTAGCAAGTCTGTTTTCAATGGAAGCTCTTGCCAGTCGATAAAGCTGCCTCCTTTCTGTAATCCCCATGCTATAAAAAGAGATGGAGTGGGTTGTTTTAATGGTTAATTAAGTGTAACTGTCAACTGATGTGAAATTACAAGGCCTGAAAACTCCTCTTTACAAGTTTCTATTTCATTTACCATTTTAAATATGCAAGCACATTCTAGTGTTGGGAATTATTTTTAACACTCATACTGTTTTCCTTTTTATACCTATAATTGTAACATCCCAACATTGTTTTTAAGGAAACATATGGCATTATTGAGATAAATCCTATTCTCTGAGAGGCAGCCTAAACAATCCATGTTGCGTCATTATATTTGGTAGTGCTGCAAGATGCTATTTATGGCCTAGTGCGGCATCTTTGCTTCCTGATCAGTGTGATGTGAATTTACCTGTGTGCCATGCAAAACGTGTGGTATATTTGTTAACAGAAAGATAAATCAGGGAAGTGCAGCATCTTCTAATTACAGGCCTCACTTGGACTTGGAGTCCAGCTGAAATAAGATTACTTTAAAGCTCAGTGCTTGTAGGGAATTTTAAACTGGCAGCCTACCTCTGATAAAGCCCTGAAGTTTCAGGGTGCCATCTGGGCTGCCAGCTTCCAGCTTTCTCATATTATGCAGTTACTTAAATAAAAATACCTCTTTCAAAAGAAGTTCGCTTTGACTGCTGCCAGATATGTTGCTTTTGTTCTTCTAGAAATTTAGTTTGTATTTCATTGTTTCTGGTCTGTTGCAGGTTGTTGTTTCATATAATGCTTCCCATAAAGGCATAGAGTTCATATAATTAAAAGTTTTTTGTTCAGTGTTTCTAATTATGCAGCAGAACGGTGTAGGCCACTAATGGTCTTAGAGCACCAAGGAACCTTTCTGGACTCAAGTTAAACAATTAGGTGCCAGAGAAGCGTAATTAAATTTCAAAACCAGCCATTGCCTGTGACTCTGATGGTACTAGAGGGAAGCACTGAAATGAGATGTAACCATTGCAGGCCCTATACTACAGAACAGGGGGAAATTATTTTAGATTATGTCTATATCAGCAGTATATGACTGCCTGCCCAGCAGGCACAGGTTTGTAGGAGAGACCACAACTGACTTTTATGCAGCTTTATTTCATGGATGTTGCAACACAGTCAGAGAGCTTCTTTGATGGCAGGCCTCTGTTAGGGGTATGGACTTGCAGTTGTGTGGCTGTAAGTCCCTTGCAACACATAGAGCAAAGTCTGTGACTCAGTTTGCATGTTCACGTGCAAGTAAGGTCAAGTACCCTTACAATTTTGAAGCCCCTCACTAAAAACACTAGTTGCAAGTATTATTCTTTGTCTGATTCATACTAGCAAATTAGGATCACCTTCCCAAGTCTTGGAATCATAGAATAATCGGGTTTGGAGAGCACCTCTAGAGATCACCCAGATCAATCCTGCTCGAAAAAGGGTCAGCTGGAACAGGCTGTTCAAAGTCCCCTCCAGTTGTCTGGTTTACAGGTTTTCTTTTTCGTCTAATGAACTTACTTTTCTCCAAGCTTGTATCTTCTTTATGCCTACTTGTGCAGGTCTGAGACAGAGGAATAGAAAAAATAGGAGGTGTTTTTAGTCCTGAGTGTAAAAAGAGTCTTGATAGCAGCTTTGTTTTAGCAAGTCAATTTATATATCTCTGATATATCTACTGAAGAGCTTTGTGGACAGCAGATCTGGGCCCACAATAGTTTTCATGCTTGTTGTCCTGGTTTCAAGTTGTCTTGTCATTGCTAGTATTTTTACATTGTATAAAAATGTATTCTAGTGAGCTGCTGGGGGAACACTGGTGATTTACGCCAATGCATTTACCTTTGCAGTAAGCTGTAATAACACATGTGGTTAAAGTAGCTCCACTGACAAGCAGTAATTCATTAAAGCTGAGCACTCAGTCATGTATCCCAATCTGAATCCCAGCCAGGACATTCAGCAGTTTTGACACTGTGGGCCAGATGCCAGTTTGGGGTTATGTCTGGAGCAGTCACACTGATCTCCAGGCTTGCATGGAGTCACCAGTAATAGGGTAGTTAAGTACTGTGGCTCGTGTATGAACAGCAAGAGTGAAATGTCACTTGGACATTAGGATGAAGTTGTCCCACGAATAGAATATATATACCATGCTCCCAGAAGCATACCTGGGATCTAGATAATCAGCAACTTCTGTTATAGCTGCAGGCAGTGTAATTGTTGCTTTCATTAGTGATGTGCTACTTGTTTTTGTGAGAGAGCTGTGGAGGCAGTGGGAATTTGACACTGTTGATATGCCAGGATAGAAAAATGTCTGCAAAACTTTGCTAGGTGGGAACTTCTCATAGTAGGGAAGAAGGAACTACATTCTCCATCCATAAGAGAAGCAGTGGGAAAGCATACGTGAGGAAAAGAAATGTACACATTTTCACGTTTTGTTTTCTGCAGATTTCCAGAGCCAAACACAGATCTGGAATAATGTATGTAATGGTAATTTCAGGCACTAGAGAATCTTTTAAAAATCCTCTGCATAAAACTTATTGGTAAACAAACAAAAGAGAATCTGCTAAGAAGTTCCCTTTTGAACAGATAGCCTAAAGTAGCGTACTGGATCACAAAGAGCATGTGATATACTTGCATTCATTATAGATGTTAAGTTTTCTGCCAAATGAGACTTGGTTCTAATGACATGCTACTGTTGTGAGTGTTTCCCTTGAACATTCAAACTCAATTTTTATGTTCTTGATCCAAATCATGAAAGGCTTTGTACAGCTATTACAAGAGACAAAATACAGCAGAAATGTGTAATGCTCTCCCCCAGGTGAAGAGCCAGCCACCCATCCTAGAAAATAGAGCTGAGAATTGGGCCTCTGTAGTGCATCTGTTTACAGCATAGAATCACCAAACCAAAGTAAGAGGGGGTTGATTGGATCAGATCTGCTGCTCTTGTTTATAAGCAGTGATTTAGTAATGCTGCAGACTCCTTTCTCTAGAATGTTTGTTTTTTTCAAGCAGTGCAGTCTGTTAATTTTGGCAAACTGTTTGAATAGTAGAAGACATCTAAGTAGAATTTCTTCAGAATTTGTATTTGTTCTTATCTTTGAGGTATAAATGTAGGACTGAAGGAGTACTGAGTTCTCTTTTTATTTCTATGCCATCTCCTTCTAGATTTCAGATGCTATAGACCATCTTCAAGAAGCCCTGCAACTGTGCAAAGATGACATGAATTCACTTCATCTACTGGCCCTCCTCTTTTCAGCTCAGAAGCACTATCAGCATGCACTGGATGTTATCAACATGGCTGTTGCTGAATACCCAGAAAGCTTTAGGTAAGAGTTACTGCCTCATAAGATACATCCAGTCAGGAATGATCTGCTCACTAACTCTGTTGTTTTCAGTTATGCACAAGGAGCCTGTTAAATTAGGTGTGCTGCAGGTGTGCACTCTCCTCCTGGGTGTACTGTGAAGCTAAAACATGTTCAGGGTAATCTTTTGACTTTGCCTTCATGGTCTTTCTGTTTTTGAAACTAATCCTTGTGCTTGTTTACTTTTCCAGTATTTGTCTTTCTGTATTGTACTGATGATATTGTCTCCCATGCATCTCCCTGTAGTTTTTATATTTCACTTTACACGTGGAGAAATGAGTGTGAGACAACTATGATGATCTCTGTTTCACAAATAACTTTATATTTGGTAAGTTCCTGGTTAAGAACAAACAAATTTTTCTTGCATTGACCATTGCTTTGATGTTCATCTATGGCACAATTTGCTACAATAGCACAGCTGAGGAAAAAGATCAGTTGAAAATCACAAGCTGTAATAATGCAGAGCTGAAAGGATGGTTTGCCTGCCTAAGAGCAGGTCTGAATCAGCACAGACTTCTTGGAGCCAAAGGCTTCCACTGTTCTATGTTTGACTCAGACCTTCATCCATCTGAGGGAGGTAAATTGAATTCCATGCAATTTACTGTCATGACCTTTCAAAACAACGAATTTGTCTGTTCTGTACAAAAATTAAAGCTTCTGTAATATTTTCTGGTGATTGCATACCAGCTGAGTTTCTTAGCCAAACTGTAGAAAATCCTGTTGCACTGCTGGAAGACCAACTTCCATTCAGAATTGCCTGTATTTAAATGGCATTTTAAACCCATGAGCATTGTCTTTAGACAACCTGCATTCTCAATGGAGAGAGGGAACAATCTCCACAAGCATAGTCCAGTAATCAGGTGGGATATTTTCTGAACCAGAGCAAAGGAAGGTCACAGGTAAGATCAAGGCTGTCTAAATGTCAACTTGAATGCTTTAGGATCTTTTAGAACTATGGTGCTATATCAACATATAATGCTTTTTATTGTAAGCTGCACGTTGCCATTTAAAATAGCTTTGCTGCCTGTGTTTTTGAGGTTAGTTACTTTATGTACCTGAGGAGCTAAGACTATCAGTGCACATCTTTGAGAATTAAGTGAAAATTAGAAATGGCATCTCTTAAAATGATGCCAACATCTCTTTCAGAGTGTGAGCATAGGTGTAACTGAAGCAGGAAATAGCCCAGTGGGTGATAAATTGTATTTTAGCATTTGAAAGTACTAAAGATAGTGAAAAAACCCTCTTACAGTCCAAGGTGACATTGTGCAGTCAAGGGTTAGATGTTCATTGAGGACTATAGACACTTAAAGATACATAAGACAGAGGTGGCTGAGGAGGAAGAGGTGGTATATGTCAGGAAAAGAGTATTCGCCATGTCCAGTTGACCAGCTGGTCCGTCAAATCCTACATCTTTCCTCCAGCAGTTATGATAATTTATGTTTCAGGGGAGGGCAAAACATAGAAAACATGGTATGCAAAGTACTTGGAGGATTACTGGGTTGGTTGTCTTTGTGCTGTCTGGTAATCTGATTTCCCCAAAGCTGAAAATAATATTATCTCTTATGCTTCTATCAGTGCCAGTCCTCATGTGCGGAAAGACCTTGCCAAGGAATAGCAGAATAGGCTGTTTTTGATAAAAACAGTTAGTATTGGTAGTGAAGCCACAGGTTCATGCTTACTCCTAAACACAGACTAAAGTATGTGCCCTTGGAAGAGCCCCTCTTTGCTCCTTTCATGCACAGAGGTGTGTGACACGGTTGACAGTGGGACTCATTCACAGATACACACAGGTGCAGGAGTAGGGGCTGGCTTCTTGCCTCTGCTACTGTGACTACCCTCTGTCTGTATGGGTCTTTCTCTAAACCAGCCTGCAAATAACTCATGAGTGAAGGAACAGAGAAAGAATATAGATTTGCAAGGCAGGAAAAAAAAATTAAAAAAAAGAAAAAAGTGTTTCTGAAAAAGAGAATGTGAATCCAATGAGGAAGGGAAAAGCAAGAAGAGTAACAGACTACATCTATAGTTTGTACCAAATCTGAAACCATTTCAGGCTTTCTAGTACAGTTTATGCTAGAAGGGCTTTACTGCTTCATAAAATCTCTTTGAAGGGAGAAAGACCTGATGCTATTGTGTATCTCCAGTTGTTACTGCCTTATAGGAAAATGCTAATAAATTTTACTACTGTATGGAATGACTACAAGATGTTTCATGTAAATAGTGTAGGCTAGTTCAACTGCATGATTTAAAAGCTGTATTTAAAAGTGGTTGATTATTTTTCCCAGTTCACATTTATATGAACCAGGCTACTGTGTAATGTGGTGCCTGGGGGCTCCCTTCCTAATGACAACTCTTTTTGGAAATAGAGTTTGATGGGATGTATCAAGAAAGGATGATGAAAGCTGCATTAAGGGACCTTAGGGCTCTGTAGATGGCAAAACCCCCAGAAACATTGCCTAGATGTATATCCTAAATAAAAGAAAGCGTACTGTGTAAAAATTTAAGGGCTAGCTGGCCCAAACGACAGATGTTTCATGCTGTTTCATTGGTCTCTGTATGTAATTAAGATGAATTTGTTTTTATATCAAATTCTTTGGGGTTTTGTATTAAATTCTTTCATTAAAAATTTTAAAGAAGAATTTGTTCAGGATAGTTCACGTGGTTGGCTAGTGGCTGAAGCAATTGAAGAAAATATACTGCCTTGCTCAGCTAACACACAACATCCTTTGGCATGGAGCTCATAATATTGACCCAGATATATCTGAAAGTGTCCCTTGTTCATATGTTTAAACTTAAACATTTACTTGGCATTTCAGCGGTTGATGTGGTGCATAGGGAGGAGGGATGCAAAACCTAGGCACTGAATACAGAGAGATGCAGTGTTTTGGATTGAGCTGATGGAGAGCTGAATATCCAAAAAGCACAAAATGAACTTGGCAAGATCGCTTCTTGAAAGGTGACATATAGTAACAAATCCATTATATTACAGTCAGTGAATGACTGAATTTGAACACTTGAATGTACTGTCAAGCAGTGACAAAGGAAGACTGCATAAAGGAAGAATGAGAGCTATCTGCATTGGACATATTGCAAGCTGGAGTGAACTGGAAGAAATACACTGCCTTGCTATTACTATAAAAGATAGAAATAATAGCAACCTTTACATGGAATTTATCATCTGAAGAATTGCTGACACCTATGGGGGGAGACTGCCCAGGATAAAACTTAATGTTTTATCACACTGTCAATGACAGTGTGCTTTCAAAAGCAGTTAATGAATGCAGCACCAACAGTTGGTTTTGGTATGTATATTAAAGCACTGTCTTCAGCCCATTTGGGTGAGAAGATAGCATTAGGTATCTCCCCTCAAGGTCAGTATTGTTAATCATAAGCCTTCCTTAAGATGGAGTCCTTCAATTTTTTTCCAGCTGAAAGGCCAACCTTTTGGTCAGTGTTCTCCCTGAGTCTGGCAGTGATTACCTCCACAGGCTTGTCTCAGGGAAGAAATAATACTAGTAAGCACCCCTCTTGCCCTCCAGGAGATCTTCTTAAAATAATGCATTGTTTATTTAGAAAGAATTTCCCTTTTTAAAGCCTGTATACACACCTCACAGTGTTCCAGGCAGAAGTCCCACGGGTCTGGCAGCCTGCAAAACCCACCGAAGAGCCTGTCTAACATGGTCCTTTATCTTCAGCTATTTCCTCCTTCCAGTTTTGCTTGTGTAAAATTGACTTTGCCTCCCTGAGTCATCCACTCTTCCAGAGATGGTTTTGTTCTCTGGTCATCTTTTAGCTCTAATTGGTTAGCTTCCAGCACTGGAAAAACATTAATGTCTGTATGAAGTCTAAAGTTGGAAATAGGATATCAATTTCATGGATACTCTATTGCTCCCAGACAGCTTATCAAAACTATTCTGTTGTTCACCAGCTGGTTTGCTGCTCCTGGATGGCTCCCCATTAAGATAGAACATACAATCCTCTGAGATAATGTGCAGCATCTTCTAATTGCTGCCCAATGTGAATGGTGAATGTTTTGTTAAATGATCACGTCTTTATATCTGTAGCAGTTCTGCATATTGCAGAGGAGTTGTAACTCTATTAAATGAACAGCTGCTAATATTCCTCCTCTTTCTAAACTGTAAGTCACTATTCTGTTGCTTTCAGAGTCTCAAAACTAGTTATAAAGAGAAATAACAGAACTTTCAGTAAGCACTGCTGTTCTGCACATAAAGACTCAAAAAAACCCAGGTGGGTTGGTGTTTTGGAGCAACGTAGTTGTCAATGCAAATGCTTTTGTTCTACAAAGATATTTGCTATCACAAAAGTAATTACTGTAAATGTAGTGCAAAAAAAAGCTCAGAAGGCCAAGAAATATTAAATCCGTATCCTGGAGACTGTCTGTAAAAAAGGAATTAAGTTTCTCATGGGGAGTTGTGTATGTTGTGTTGGTGTTGTTTTAGCAGAAATGTCCTTTTTGCTATAGCCAGCCCTCAAAATACAAAGTCCACTTCTAGATTAGACGTGGTTTACTGACAGAAAATGTCCTTGAATTCATCACTTCTACGTTAATTTCATTAAGGACATATGAAGTAATCGTCTGGCAAGATTTATTTGTCATAGTCTGGTGCAGACTTACTGTGGGGAGAGCCATTCTGTGGTATATAAGCAATGTCGTTTACCAGATGCTTCCACTCACCTCTAAAAAACCCTGATGTAAAATCTGGATCTCAAATGCATGATTAAACTGGCATTTCCAGTTTGAATTCTTTTTCCATTGCTTGTCAGGCTCTTTCTTGTATGTGGAAAATAAAAAACTCGTGGTTTCTTTGAGCCATATCTTTATGGGCACTCGTAGAGTACTGCAATATTGTTAACAGCAGTAAAGTAGAACTCTCTTCTTGCCTGTAATCTTCATGGTGAATAAAGAGTCGGTTGTCTCTCAGTTAATGGTTTGCACACCTCTGTGTTGTGGCTAGTCTCCACTGTCATTGTTGCATCGAGTTGTACCTCTATCCATCTCACCTCACCCCCAGGTAATACAGTTGCACATGCCATAGAATGGTTTTACCACTTTTCCCACAGAAATGGTGGTGGCCCCTCCTGGCTTTAGAAGTATGGCTTTAAAGAATGAGATTAGCCCATTTATATGATTCAAGTTCATCATTAGGCAAGAGGCAAGGAAGCCTGGTGCAACTTGTGAGCAGACTTGGTGATAGAACAGCTTGTTAAAATTCTCAGAATATTGTTTTGTTTGAATTCCTCGAGGGTGTAAGATATGAGGATCTAAAGCAGGAATAGATTAATGTTTTGGCTGCAGCATTTGATCATGCTAGACAACTTTTATAAATAGGATATTCAGAACTTGTAAGAGTAGACCTTTTGTAAGCTGACTTCTTGTAGTGGTGTGTCCACACTCTGGCTGCTAAGAGTAACCCAAAAATATTCTTATTTCTTTTATTGACACCCCAGACAATAATATAGAGTAATACAAAACAGAAGTATGTACCTGAGTGATATGGCAGTACTGTGCTACAAGAATACGAAATATGTTAGGTATCTATGATTCACTTAAGCAAGCAAGATGTGGAGTTAGAGGGGTTGAGCTGGGTTTTTTTACTTTATAATATTTGCTTCTGTTGGCATGTTATGATTCCTTGTTGTTTTTATAAAATTAATCTAAAAAACCCTTGATGAAATATTGCAATAATCAGGACTATACTCTGTGGAACTAGTAATGATATTGAGTATTTGTATGCCAAATATATAAAGGGAAAGCTTTAAGGTAGACTCCTGGCTCTTATTAAAGATAACACAGATACTTAAAGGTAAAAAACCCCTTGAAAATAGAAATCTGAGAGTGGTTTTTTTGGATTAGGATTTATTTCCACACTTTTAGCTGTTTATTTTTTTTCTTTTCTTTGTTTTCCTTCCCCCTGCCCCCAATATGATGAATAAACAACATGAGTTACGGTATCTAAGACTGGATTCCTATTTTGGCAGGTTCAAATTGACGTATGCATGCTTTTCTAAGGGTCGCAGTCTGACCTAAGACAAAAATTCAGCAGATGAGCATGATAGCACTCCATCTACCACCTTAGTGCAGTGGGAAGGAATGTCCCCCTAGCTGGTTCATGTCTGTTTGTGCCAGGAATGGATTTGTGTTAATGTACATATCAATCCATCTTAAAATTATAGGGATGGATTCAGTGGTACTTGGGAAGAATTCCATTCCCTCATAGCACAGAGTTCAGATTATGAATAAAAAGAGTTAAACGGAGCTTAAAGAGGAGCCTACTGCAGACTTGCTTTCTTTGTATCATATGAAAAGAAGGAACAGATACATGGTTTTCCAACCTTAGCAGCAATGGTTCAAATCTTTCTTCTGGATGAAAAGTGAATTTTATTTCATAATAACTTTTTTCCCTCTACCACCTGAGTAAATGTCTACTGCCTCCATACATTTAAGACCTTTATAGTCAACAACAGTGCTTCTAGATGTTTGTTTTGATGTTGGAGAGGTAACACTAGTTATGCAAATGCATAGGCTTCACTTCAGAAATTCAGGAATAAATTCCAAAATTCAGGAATAGCATGGCTGATTTGAGTTACTAGCCACAGGTTCTGTACTTCAAAGCTCTGTATATCTTCTATAACAATGAGATGGTTCCCCCAACACTTACTTTTCTCCCTGCTACATGCCATTTGCTTTTGAACAGCTGCAATGTGTTCTACTTTATAGTCAAAGGAAGTGTCTATGTTGAATGCCAGAATATACTGAAAAATAGCATGTGTGTATCATCTGGGCAGCAAAGTCAAGTTATCAGTAGGACCTTTGTGAATGGGAGTTTAGCCGTAGTACATGCGTGTAGAAGTTATCCAAGGTGAGGAGGGACTTAGTAATTGAGATCCCTGTGTTTCTACCAGGCAGTTTTGTGAACTCCAAGAGTAGACCTGTGTCATGGAGATCAGAAGGAGGACCTAAGGATGCTGGCTGCCTGGAAATCAAAAAGAGAACCAAGGGAGAAAGGTGGTGGTGTTACTGTGGGAAGCCTAGGTCTAAATTTCCCCTTCTGGCTACGGGAAAAAACTTTCCCTTCCCCACATGTATACAGCAGATTCAATAGACTGCCATCTTTTATTAGCACCTTCAGACATTACCTCTGCTAGAAAACATGATTAGAATCTTCTTGAACTGAAGTCCTTTGAGGCACTCTCATATGGATAAAGGAAGGAAACAAAATGCCCTGCTTGTCTGTTTTTCATCTCTTTACATCTAGTGGAGGTGAAAGCTGTGGAAGGTCTGCTGTTAAACATACATATCCAATAATCTGAAATTGTTTTCTGAGGCTCTCAGAAGCTGATCACTCGAGAAGTAGGGGGAAATAGTTTCTGGATTTTCTGAGACCCTTAAAAAGCCTCAAATGCAAGGATGCTTAAGAGTCTCATTTTTTTTGGAGGGGAATTGATTTTTGAGAATGAAGAATATCAGCTTTGTTAGGATTCACTGAGAATTACAGATGATAATCATTTCTGGAAAACACAGATCCTGAAATATGGAGAGGCATCGATGTTCAGACTTGAGTGACTTCTACTCTGAGATGCTAGGAATATTTATTTATCTAATGAGAAGAGCACAAAGTGTTTTGATTTGTATTATTTTCTTCAAAAAGAAAAGAGAGGGGGATTGATTCAAATGTTCTGAAGAACTCACCAGGAAACAGAAGCCAAATATGGTAATTTTTCAACCACAGGTGTGGTTTTCACCTTCTGAGAATGGGAAGTATTTACTCTTCACTTTCTTAGAAATACTAGTAATAATTGCCTCTTAGATGGTAAGTCAGCTTCTGTTGCCATTGTCATTAATATCTGCAGAACCAGATATGTCATCAGGCACAGTCATACTATTTGATATTACTCAGTATTCATGTTATTTAATATTTTAGTTTCAGTAAAGGAAAGATAATGATAGATGGAGATGTTATCATGGAGAGAGAGAGACTGTTACCAATGTGTCTTTGAAAATATCCTGACATATTTCTTAATATGCTAACATTTTTACAACGCAAAGCAGATATGAATCATTTTACTCATCTTTATTCAATTTTACCTTAACTTGAAGCTTTCTGTTATGTATATACCTTAGCAGGAAGTTTGTCATAAAGGCTGTATTTTACGAGGAAGGGGGAACATGAGGATGGAGAGTTAAGTGGTCTCTTCAAGTGCCGCAGTCATTAGCAGAGTTTTTCCTACATACACCAAAAGAAATTGTCAACCCAGCACGATGTAAGCATGACACAGAATTGTATTTCTGGGTGCTGTGGCTGGACATGTGAACTGCTGGAAATAAATGCAGTGACCTCTTTTCCATATGTCTCTATCAGCTGGAAAAGTGGCAGAAGCTGATAACTAGCAACTCAAATGAAGTTCATTACAGTAAGCAGTTGAACTGAAATTCAAAGTGAAGAGACTCCTAGATATTTTATTATATTATTTTTTTCTTTTATTTTTTTCCTCTCCTTGAGTCTGGCTGTTTGTATCTACCATCTGAGCACTTGTGATGACTTGAGACTATTCTATAGTTTTACTTATATTTTTTCAAGACAGAGTCAACGTCTTTCTGTTGTTGGTAGGTTATATAGTACAGTGGGGTCTGAACCCAGCTGAAAGTATACATGTCACTGCAGTTTGTGTAGTAAAGAGGAGAGATGGCTAGTTGGCAAGGGAGCCACAAGGAGCTATGCTACTGGGTGAAGGCGGAAGCCCTGCCTCCCACCCCATGAGTTTCATCAACCAGTCATTTTGTATGATTCTTCAAAATGCGGGCACTTGTTGTGTTGGGAGGAAAAGGGAAAAAACACTTTTGCTTGGCTTTCAGTAATGTTTAAGTGTGCAATATAATAAAGTAGAAATGACGTAACTCAACATGAAACAAAAGAATACTATATATGTGTGTGGATCATCTTTAGACTCTTCTCCAGCCCTGCCCCCACCACTGCAGCAGAAGTGCTGAAGGCAGCAGAAGGCTTTGAGAGGCCAACGTGATGTGGCCTTGCAAAAATGGCACTTGAGGATGTACAGCATCTCCCACCCCAGCTGCATATGACAGCAGCTGTGGCCCCACCACGAGGAGTGGTGCTCCCTGCCAGATAAGGATGCAGAATTGTTAGGTGTTGGCTGCTAGACCGTCCTCACCAGTAGCAAGAAACAGCTGGTGCATACAAGGGCGTACCAGTTGCAAATGATTATGTCCACCCTGCCAGGGCTGCTCCACACAGAGATATGGTGGGGCTGGCTTCAGCCCAGCTCCTTGGGCTGCTGCTAACAGAGTCTCCGTAGAGATGTGGATCTGTGTGGGCAAAGTGCCCAGCTGTTTGTGCTCACACCCCTGAGCCTTTGGGACCCAGGGGGCTGGCTTGAACCACACAGCAGCAATTCAGCTGGGCATTGGTGAGCCCAACTGTATCCAGCTGCAGCAACTGCCAGCAAGGCAGGCAAAGCATCCGTGGTAACTAGCACTACTTAGCAGACAAGGACTCTGAGAGGAAAAGGGTGAGAGATTTTCCTGGCCTGCACAGAGCAGTCTCCAAGGTTTACATGTCCCATGTACTGTGTTAAAACAAAGTTACCAGTAACATGCACCTTGGGAAGCCACTGGTAGGTGGCATGGAGCCAGTGTTCATTTGGGGTAGTTCATGTTGCTGCCATCCATCTGTACAGATCTCACCCCTGGAGGATTTTTAATCTATGTAGGATTGCTTTAATCTGTGCTCTTGCTACATCTCGAGAAGGAATGACTCCTGAGAGGGAGAGCACAGAGACTTCCTCTACCTTGAGCCACCACTATAGTGCTGTTTTATGGAAAGGTTTGTTCAGAGCTGTGCACAGTACATTGAGAGTTTATTATTTGGAAGGGTTTATGGTTTGTTTGGGGTTTTTTGCATCCAAAGTGTTTGTGTGAATTAATGCTTTTTCTTATACAATTACATATAGAAGTCAGGATATATATACTAAATTATCTTTCAAGGGAAAACATTCTTTTGAAACTAAACTGGATGGTACATCTTCTTGTTTACTGCTCTGCTGTTAAAGCAGATGGAAATGTTTGGAGTCTCCTTTGTTGCCAGGAGTATAAACTATGTTCCATCTTAATCAAGAGCCTGCACATTGTCAGTTTGGAAATGCCAAATGGAAAAAGATTTTTGTTCTTCAAGTCCACTATAAAAAAAAAAAGCAATATATATGCATTCTTTGGGGCTTTCACACCAGATGATTTTCAAATATAATAGGGATTGAAGCCTGCTCTACCAGCAACTCTGGAATTATGTTGCTTCTTTCTCAGTGGTAACCAGCAATTGCCTGTTGTTTCACTGGCCACCTGCAAATGTCCAGGTTTGCATAGCAGGGGCATAGTCTTCCTTGATGGTCTTGGAGGTCTTTTCCAACCTGGTTGATTCTATGATTCTGTGAAAATGTCTGTGGGGAAGTGGAAGGGGGATCCTGCAGGATAATGATGTTAAAGTGTGTGTCATGCACTATCTGTGGTTTTGCAGGGCAGGAAAACTTGCATTTGAAAGCCTGTTGTCTTTGGTGTCATTTCTGTTCTCTGCACAGCCCTAGAAAGGGTGCATTTCTTAGTTTTGCAGACATATTTTATCCTACATATGTGAGATTGCTTTTTAGCAAAGCCCCATTACATTTCTTGTGATTTAAAAAAACACAAAGAACTTTACAGAAGCAAAATGCATGTGAATCAAACCTTCCCTGTTTTAGAAGAATGAACTGATATATAGAGAAAGGAAGACAGCAAAGCAAGCTTGACTTAAAACTTAGTCTTTCAGTTAATTTTTAGTGGGATGTAGAAACAAATATCTTAAACTTCTGCAATGTTAGTTTATGGTTTAAACCTTATGATGATATTGTGAAAGACAGCATCTAAATAATCTGCTGCAGGGGGATTTTATTCAACTCAGCAGCTGTGATAGCAACACTGGAAAATGTGTAGAGAATGCTAGTACAGATTTTTTGATGTTCTAGAGGTCAATCTAGTCTTAAAAGAATAAAATAACTTCAAGTGCCTTGCTGTCTCAAAACATGTCTAATCCTTGCAATGTTGTTTTTATCGGCTGTTCAGTAGTTATTAACTTAGACTTCACTAATTTCTCCACTTTGATCTCCTGCAAACTTCTGATCCAAAAGCTGTATTTTAGTGCAATATGGCAATATCTACTGATCTCATCTAGTTGGCCTCTGCACGTGGCAGAGCCGGTGTCTCATTTTGTACGGTATAGCAACATGCACCCTGAATCTGGGATTTCTGGGCATAAGCAATACTGTAGCTGAACAACAATTTATTTTTTTTCTCTAACACGGTCTAAGCAACAGTACAGTTTAAAGTTGCAGCGCCACAAAAAGCTAGAAGCTGCACTCACAAATTGCGTATTCCATCAGGCACTCATTATTTGCCTACAAAGACTAGGACATTAGTCTGGGATTAGTTGCCTGACTTGCAAGAGACAGGAATCATGGTTTTAGATGTCACTGTGAGCATTGTTATTACATGGAAGAACCAAGGAAGCAATTCTGTTTCTAAACAGCACCTTAAGGAAATCATGTTTCTTATACCTCAGAGTGGGCAGATTTGCTCTTAAGCGCTTACGAGGCTGTAATAAGCTATAAGGCTGGTTGCAAATAATGTCACATGTGTTGCTCAGTCATTAAGAACAAAGCCCTATAGAGGTTCTCACAAATGAATGAATAAATTCTGAATGCTTTCTCTGATGTGTGAACTCTGAAATTAACACCACTGATTTTTGCACGCTAAGAATAGTACAGGGTGTCAGCACCAAGGGTGGAAGGGAAAGAGAAGATACCTTTCCGGGCTTCAGTAGCATTCAAATTGCTTAAAGCTTAAATATGTAGCATAAATGGCTACATTTGCCATTTCAGAAGTTAACTAAATAGCGCTGTAGTAGAAATATCCCTGATGGTTGACTTGACCCAAACCTTGAGCAATGCTTACTGCAGGAAAGCAAGTGTAGAAACGGAAGTATTTTCTGACCTCGGTACTTATTAATTGCTTATTGTCATTTGTGAGCAGGTTCTGTGTGGGCTGTTGGCCTTTTAAGAAAAAGCTTAGTGTCTAGATTTCATTCTGAAGAGAAGGAAAGCTACACTCTTTTCTCCTACCCAAGTAGGGGGAAAAACAGCTGAGAATGGTGCAGATGGCCTGAAGCAGACTGGTGCATTGTACTGGAGTATCAGCATCAGATGACTACCTTAAAAAGTGAGGTTCTGTCATCTCCCTGTTTTCACTGGGGATCTCATAAGCTGCTTTTCCAAGATTATCCATAATAGCAGTTTGTCTGGTTGAAAATATCCCCCAGAAGAACAAGGAAAAAATTATGTGAAACCAGAATATATTAAAGGCCAAGGAAGAGAGTATATTTATTTTTTTTCTTCCTGATGTTAAATTTCATCAAACTAAGCAGATAAAAATATAATGAAACAAAAAAATTGCAGTCCTGCAGGATACGTGTTTTCTACACGGTGCTATTACTGACTACAAGCATTTTTTTCCATCAAATTCAATGACCTGTCAGCAAATTTTATTAAGGTTGATTGCCAGTTTCTCTTGCACCTCACAGGCACTGCTAAGAGTGTAATTCCCTAGGGAGGAAGTCGCTACTCCCCTTGCTCATTGCACAGTTCATCTAAATTCCTTCACAGTTGTAGTGTGTATTGTGAACAATGTGGATTATGTTTTCAGCACTTAAATAGTGCTATTAAACTGTTGCTCAAGAGTACACTGCACTCGGTATGAAAGCGTTTTGAGTTTGGGCTTGGAATAGAATTTGCAAGTGGGTCTGAGCACAGAGCTGGTATTTTCTGAAGTTTAAGGCTGCAGTTGCGTTGAGGTTTTATGTAACAAATACTTCATGCCTTAGTCAGGGCCACTTGTAGTGACAGTAACTATAGTAACAAAACAAAGTTTCTAGCTAATGAAGGGGTATTGCCAATGAACAGGACATCAGTCTCTGATCCAGCCCCTGAAATATGCTTATTTATCAGTTTTGTGAGCAATGCTTTTTTAATAGCTACTACTATATTTTTTCAAAGCTATTTAGAAATTTTCATTTGTTTGCTTTTATGTTTTTTTTTCTTTTTCCTAAAACCTGTGGAGGGACTCGCTCCTTTTGCCTTCAAATGGAAATGTTCTAATTATATTTCTGCTTTTTTAAGTTGTTTTCCTAAAGAAATGGGGATTATGCAGTTGGGCTTTTTATACCTTGAACACTTTTGAAAATGCTGGCTGATTTAAAAGAAGTTTTGACAGTGTGTTAGAAGTCCTGAAGATAAGTTTCTGCAAGTTTTCTAAAAGCAGCCTGCTGAGTCAAGGCTGGAGGGGGCAGGCAGAGCTGAGCCATGTGGTGCTGGGGTTGGCAGCTGCCAGCAGGATAATGAGCACTTGTGCAGTGGGTGCACCACACAGGGATATGGCAGCAGCACTGCCATGAGGGTGGTGGCTCTGGGAGAAGGGGTGGCTGGGGGGAACAGAGACAGGTTGCAATGGGGGACAGGTGCAGAGGATGCAAATCTGTAGGAAGTCTTATACCAACCTGGGAAGGGACAGTTTGTGGCATTTAAGTGAAGAGTACATAAACACGTGCTGTTTGTTTCTGTGTCTTACATGCTCATTTGCATGGCTAACAAGTGATAGCAGAATGAGTAAGGTAATGAGGGATGGTGCAAATGGTAATCAGCACGGCTTAACAAAACCTGCATGTGTGGGAAGCGGGGTAAAAAGCTGGGGTCTCACCATGGCCCACAGGAATCCACCTCCTTTGGAAACAGGGGAACCTAAAACCTCTTAGGTTTTTCTAACTTTGAAGTGACAATCTGGTTAAATAACAGGAGAAAGAATTATTATTCGATTAATAAAAAGGTCTTTTAAAACTTCAGTGGACAGCTTTTGTGCTGCCAAACTGGTGTTTTATGAGGAACAGGAAGATGTTTTTAAAGGAACCATGACATTTGCTGAAGCAAACTGAAAGCACACGAATGGCCCCAAAGCTGTGACTGCATTTGGACAGTCTGTGTGTGAGTTTCCTTATCCTGACTTCATAAAAAAGTGTTGGTTTTTTGAAGTGATCCCTGACCCTGTCTTCTATTGTCTGTGAATAATTGTCTTTTCTAAAGTTGAGTGGCTTTCTGTTCAAATGGATTGTGAGATGTAAATTCACATTATGAGCCTCCAATAAAACTAAATGTGTTACTGCACTGTATTTCCTCTTTCAAGCAACAGCTTCTTGCTCCTACTAATTCTCTAGCCATTTGGTGGCAGAGTATTTGAAGCACCAGGCAAGGAAAGGGAGGTGTGGAAAATAAAAGGAAAAAGAGAGTAAGAGAAAGCAAAAAGTATATTCTTTTGAGTTGAGGGAAGGTAGAAAAATAAATCCATCGGACTCTTCTGTGTAGTTTTATGGGGCTGTTCCTGTAAATCAGAAGATTGAGTAATTCACCTCTTATGCGTAGTAAGAGGCTGTTTTTCCACCAGCAGACGGGAAGCAAAAGGCTATTCTTTTGCAAAAGCACATTTCCTAGATGGTTCATAACTGTAGTAAACCATTTTGGCTCCAGACTCCTTGCAGTGATATTCTTTTTGAATTTCGCAGCGACCTTGTGATGCATCAAATATTTTGTAATCACTTTGTACATTGGTGAAATGCAGCTGTGGTCGGGGAAGAGTAGAACAGCTCTTTAACAGGGACTAACAATAGTATGTACCAGATTAGGCTGTGAAGTTAGGAAGAACAGTCTGCCAGTTAAGTTGATGAGATGGTTGTAGAGAGGCAGAATGCAGAGAACAGAGCTGGAGTTTTACCATATCATGTGAGCTAAAAACTGTGTGAAAAATGTGATTTAGGCTCCTTAATATCTTCAGTTAATTAAAATTTGGGTTTTACATTTCATTTAAATAAATTAATGATCCTAACAAGGTACGGGACAGGTATTAAAATGTTTGAATCGTAAGAGGACAAACGTAATCTTAAAAGCCCCAAATAAAAGCAATTTAGTTCAAAGTGTTAAGGAAAACTGGCCATATATAAATGAATTCACCTCTCATTTGATGATTGGAAAGATTTTTTTCTTTTTACTTCCCCTAAATCAGCTACAGCACTAAATTCCGTAATAGAACATTCTAAAATTAGTACAACTGGCTGAGTTTTCTATCTTTGCTGCACAGTTCTGGTTAGGGTTATTAATGAAGAAC
This sequence comes from Pseudopipra pipra, assembly GCF_036250125.1. Lineage (NCBI taxonomy): Eukaryota > Metazoa > Chordata > Aves > Passeriformes > Pipridae > Pseudopipra > Pseudopipra pipra. The sequence continues at coordinate 28,227,862 of NC_087551.1, forward strand.
TTAGCTTTTGCCTTTCTCTCTGTTTTAATAAATTAATTATAGGATGAGTTCATGTAGGCAGGAAGTTTCAGGCTTTGTTCTGCTGTGTTGTTTTACCAGGAGCATTTAAGTTTGTGTTACGTAGTTTCTGTAAGAGTACAGCAGTTTCTGCATGGTGTCTCCTGCATAACTGTGCTTGTGATCTGTGGTCCACAAACTAATGCTTATGGATTGGACAGGTTCATCCCTTGGATTTTTCTAGAACAAACTTTCCAAAGCTGTAGATCACAGTTCCCTGCAGGATGGTGGTGATGTTCAACATAGGTAGCAATAGAACAGCTGCTGTAACTCCATTCCATGGATACAGGAGCCTAAGATGCTACTGTAATCACTGCTTTTAGGGTTGTCCCTGCCTTCTTCCACCAGTCTGCCATGTTCATAAAAATGTAGTCATAGGTGCTTTGGGGTCAGTGCTCTAGAACTTAAGAAAAATTGTCTGAGGACCCATGCGGAAACACAATTTAGAGCAGTTATAGTATTTTTTCCACGCTTGTAATTTAGGTTTGCTTCCTGAGTAGCAATAATGACTCATTTGACAAGGTAAGTTGCAGTTTAACTTTTATTTATGGCAGCAAAAGAAAAATTTGACAAGTGGATGTGTCCTGCCCATGGGAGGGGAGAGGAAGGGATAGTCCAGTGCCCTGGCTGTCTTTTCTCAGTTACATGGAGAGCCTCACAGTTGTGTAGTTCAATCAGGGAGGGCTAATATAGCCAAACAGGGCCTCTGTGCTACTGCAGATGCTGCCCACAGTGAAACGTGGTGCCTTCAGTTGGGATGAAGCAGTTTGCAGTGGTGCAGAGCTGTACCAAGCCACACCAGGCTACCCTATCAGTGTGGTTAGCTGGTTTAACAAGAGGGAACACACAGCTTACAGGGAGGTGAAATGTTTCAGTGGATTAATTCATTTCCCAACGTGGTCTTTGCTGGGTTAACTTCTATAGAATTGTATTACAGAGCAAACCAAGTAGATGATGTGTTCTACTGCTTAGTGTCTCATGGTAGTTTTTATGGACTTGGGTATTTATGCACTATGGTGTTTGTGATGCCATGGCTTTGCAACAGTAGTATTTTTGTACCTGAGGCTTCAGTTGTCCATTGGTTGTATTCCTGAATATAAATACCAGAATTTGTATCCATTGGAAACAGCAGGCTGCTCAGAAGAGATGACAGTCTGAAGTATGTAGATCTCCAGGGTTTACTGAAGCAGACTTCAGAAGATTTGAGTGAATCAAGTACATTACATTTTTATTTAGTTTTCAGTGGAGAAGCAAAACTGTTTGGGTAGATGGAATCACATGAAAAAATCTGCATTGAGGCTGACTGAATGGCAGGTATTACATGAGAAATAAATTTGTACCTGGAGAGACCTGACAGATAGAGCGGCGATCTTGGCGTAGAATGGGAGGAGAAAGGGATTGGGGAAAATTTAATAGAAAGGCCTGTATCTATATCAAATCTGCCAAATATAGCTATTGTAGAACCTCATTATAAATAAGGAACAAAGTGGAAGAAAAACATGCGGGGGGGGGGAATCAGTCATGCCATAAGCAATCACAAATCTGATGCATTAGGAATCTGTCAGATTCCAACAAAGCTGATGTTTCTCCAAATTAATTCCTTCTCTGTCTTATTCATGCTTAAACTGTACTGCAGCTCACATGTCTCTGCTTTAACTAAAGTCTCTAGGGCCTCCAGGAAAAAGATGCCCTCGAAGTTTATTGACTGAATACTCTGTACAGGAATTGACCTCAAGGATGTAATTCGCAGTACTATTTAGTCAGTGTGTTGGATTTTATGTTGCCATTTCCGTTGGAGAGAATCATTCGTGCAAGCTGATGCAGGATTACCTTGACCCCTGGGTAGGAAACACTACAGTTATCTTGAGTAAGGATATAGTTGCACTGTCCTGGAATTGCACAAGCGAGATACTTGTACATGTCTCCTGAGGCAGGGTAGCACCAAGCTGTCCCAGCTCTTTGTGTCAACCACTAACTTTCTCTTCTCTACAGGTTCATTTCCTGGGTAGCCACACAGAGCAACTCATGGCTGAGTCAAAACCACAAATTATGTGTGTGAAAGCATTAATTCACTGCTGTAGCTTTGAGAAGCTGCCTCATTCAGTGAGCATCTCTACCCAACCTTCATACATTTGTCTTCAAAGACCCTTTTGTATGGCTGATGGACTTTATACTTTCACATGCTCTTACTCTTCCTTTGCAGCAGTTCTAATTTTAGCCTAATTCTGACCTGTGACTTGACAAACACCTGCAAAGTGCTCTCATTGCCATTCAGATTGGTACGTTTATATACTGAGGCTTTCATAGCCAGTCTTTCCATTTCTCTTCTGCTCGGAGTCATACTGAAGACTGATGAACAGGGTAATTATTTGAAAAAAGATTGCAGCTCTGAATCTTTTCCGCTAAGGCTGAAGGAAGCTATTACTTCGTCATATATTAAATGGCACATGGTAATTTTAAACACCTTCTGGATTTCTAATGAATTAAATCAAATCTGTTCAAGAGCAAAGAACACTGATTTTTGTCTGTGTGTTTCAAGAGTTTCTGAGCCAGTTTCTTTATGACAGGATTTAGTTTATGCTATGTATCTACAATCAAGGAAAATAAAAATATCAGCTCTTCCACGCTTGCATCCTGGTGTTGTGAGTCTGTTTCAAAATGTCAGATTTCAGGTGTGTGCTGTGTATTTGAACCATGCTTCCTCTGGATGTCATTCCCTGAGGGAATTAATTATGGTAGGATATATCACATACATAATGACAGGCTCTGTTAAGCTTTCCGGAGGCAAAACTACCAATCAGGTCAGCACAGAGCCTGAGCACTTTTACTTGCCTTGGAGTACGAAGTTCTGCACAGTGGCTTTGGATATTCTTTCAGAACGGTACCTAAGGAGAGGTGTGGACATAATAATGCAAATACACTGCCCTCAGTGTGGTGGCAATGGAGAGGAACACCATACCTGTGTTTTGGACATACTGGCTTAGAAAGGAAATAAAACTTAGATTTTGAGCTCTGAATTCCAGTGGGCTTGCACCATGGCCTTTTAAGAAGAAAAAGTAAAGGCATACATAAATGCAAAGCATGGTAAATGGTAAACTGAGCAGTACTCTTATGCTTCCAGGTTGATATCTGTTTCTTCCATTCAGACATACTTCAAGGAAAAACTGGTACATGCTGCTAACTTATCAGAAGACAGAGATTATAAATAGACTCCTCTGATTTATCCTAGTGTGCTCTGATCTCTTACTCTGCAAAGAGTTCTGTACTGAATTAAAAGAATACATGAAACAGGATAAACGTGGAGATTTCATTGTGTTCTGTCGGCAGGAGCAGGTGTGAATGAGTTCAGCCCGGCCTCCTTCTGTCCCTCTTCTTGGCTGAGATGTAGAGGTGCAGAGTATGACCTCGGGTGCCTCGCTGCTCTGCTGCAGGGCTGCTCCATGACTGACGCTGGCAGCCTTGCAGAAGCCGAGCATTTCCACATGGGGTTCTCTCCACAAAGGAGAGAGTATCAAGCTTTTTCCTGTGAAAAGCTGGGGCTTGCTATGCATCATTGCTTCTGTTCCTTTCTTTTTTTAATTTGCAGAATCCTTCTGGAAGTATGGAAAGTTCAAATTGAGCAAATGAGTTGTTTATTTAAGGGGATAGGGAGTCAGCTGATACAAGCTGATCAAACTGCACTGACTCTGCACTTCATTTCTGTGTTTATCTGATGCATGCTCATTTTTAGGGAGTTGAAGTTGCCTGAGCTTTTCTGACTTGAAGCTTGAGTGCCAGATCCTCAGCTAGTTTAAGAAGGCAAAAATCCATTCATTTCACTTGAGCAGAGCTGATTGCCTTCAGCTTTCTGTCTGACCCTGAATGTTTAGTTCCTTTTACCTGTTTCATTACAGCTGCTAGCTCTAAATTTTGGAACAGAGTTTGGTTTTATAAAGCACTGTTGTGTAAAAATTTGTAAAGGTCAGTGGTTGCTAAGTGCTGGACTGTGTCACAAAAAAGAAAAACTCGACCAACCAACCAAAAAAACCCAAAACCAAACAAAAAAAAAAAAAGGAGCACACATACACACAAAAAACCCCCCAAAACAAAACCAAAACCCCCCACAACCACACACGCACACAAAAACAAACAAACAAACAAAAAAAACCCCCACCTTCTGTGGGTGAAGAACCCAAAAGTAAGCAAAAAACCCAGTAATCTTTTCACCTGCACTGCTGTATAAATGAGACCTATTTTTCAGCAGTCAAGCTTGTTTAATTCCAGCCAGCATTTAAATTGTTTTTGCAGTTTTACATTAAGATGTGTTTTCAGACTATTATTGAAAGAAGGCCAAATATTGCTATTTTTGAATGTTTAAAATGCAAGTACTATGCATGTTTTCTCAAAGGATTTTCTTTAATCACACATGCAGTGCTTTGGATGTATAATATTGTGTCATCTTTTGTCAGCACATCTAGAAGATCTGTCACATTGGGGTGTAACCGATATTGCAGAAAAATAATCCATTAATCTGATTTTAGGTTCAATTTGCCAGGGATTCTCTTTTTCCTTTTGTTTTGGTTTTTTCAGGTTGTTTTTTTTACCATGCATATATTTCTCACCTTTCTCTTAAGGCGTTTATTTTTTGTTAGCAGTTCTTATTGAAATTTGTTACTTATTTCTGACAGTTTGAGAGGCTGCTGATTATTACTCATAAGCAGTGACTGAGCTTACCCGTACAATGTAAGATGTACCTGCTGGAGTCATACATGCATCAGTGAAGTTCAAATTTACAGCAAGGCTAAGGAATGAAGCTTCACATCTAATATACAGCTTTCTGCTAGGAAAACCTTACACTGGAGTAGTAGTCAAGGATACAAGCTGTGGAACTGGGTTCTCTAGGTTGGCAGTGTCCTTGGATTGATGTATATAGTTAGGAAATTGTTAGGAAGAAAAGGGCAGGAAACATATAGAGCTGTTCACTGTTATATCCTGAGTTTTTAACTCAGAGTAATGGTTAAAAAGAGCTATCACCTTATCAGTTCAGTCAGCTGGCCTGACATCCATGGGGAGCCTGTACGGTGTGGGAGGGCAACAACATGACAAGAAGTGCCATTGTTGCTAAGGCCAGTCTGCATGGTCTCAAACCTAACAGGGATTAGAGGCTACAAGTCCTGACTCTGCAATTAGCTTTGTACGGGATCAAAAGGAACTACAAAGGAACTTAATAAGAAAATTAAGTGCATCTCCAAAACACTACCTGTGGTGAAAAAGCAACCCAGCACTACCATGAATACATACTGGTGAAGGATTGAATGAAACTGCAGTAGTGCAAGCTTCAGCACATCTGTCTGTTGAATCACAGACCCAGGTCTGTAACGCTAATCGCTGCCTCTGCGTTAAAAGGTCACGCTCCTGTTGTCTCCATGCTGTGGTTACTGCACTAGCTGTGTTCAGCTGGCACTGGTGCTGACATAGGCTACAATTACATCATGGTTTTGCTTTGCAGGCTTAGACAAATATGATTCCTGCTGGTAGCAAAATAGCCATTTATTTCTCTGGGATTTTCTTTTGTGAAGCCAGCAGTTTTCTTTCTACTCAACACAACACAGATCTATTCTAGATATTGTGGTTTTGTTTGTTTGGGGTTTTGTTGGGTTTGTTGTTGTTTGTTTTTTTCAGAAATGAAGAAGCTTTTGTCTGTCTTCTGTAATTTTCACCTTTTAAGCACGTCTGTCCCTGTATTTTTTCAAGCTGGCGTAGAAACCTGCTCCTCCATATCTTACTAAACAAGCTCATCTTCTAAAAAGTACTGCCTCTAAACTGTCATATGGTGGGTTGTCTTATCCAGAACGTAAGTTAAAACATACCCTCACGTGCCCCAGAACCTGTACCCTGTAGTGAAATCCAGTGGTGTTTGACAGATTGATTTTTCACCTCTCCTGAGACAGTGAGCTCTAAATAAGGGCAGATGCTGGCCCTCCTTGTGTTACTCACGTTAACACCTCGTCCTCTGCAAAGTTAAGCAGTTAGAAGAGAAACTCATAAATTCTTCTCCTTATGAAGAGCTGGATCTACCAAGGTCCATAAGCACACGCTTAGTCTTAAGGAGAGGAATAATTGATTTCTTGTTGATTTCAGCCAGACTACTCATGCTTAAAAGATGAAGACCTTTTATAAGTGCTTTACTGGAGTAGTGCCAAAGTGGCATAAATTACATTGCCCCAAAAAAAAATCAAAGAAAGAGTGAGGTGTGTTTAACAACATTGCATAATGCAGTTTGGAAAAGATCTTAATTTACACCTGTTATTTTTATAGCAAAGTCAAATTTTGTGTGGTTCTAATTTACTAATACAGTGGGGGGCATGATGCACTTTCAGACTGTTGGCTCCCAGTATCCGTAACATGCAAGATTTCATAAATGTGTCAAGTTGGGTAGAAATGTTTTATTAATCTTATATGGGGTTCTGCTTTAGTGTATTTTGTTGCATAATTTATACATCAATAATATGAGTATGCTGTCACTTTTTATTACCATGACACTAGGTTAATTAGAAGGTATTTCACTCTGTTTTAAATAGGTGAATCAGGATTCTGATATAACTTCCCAAACAGAAGGTGTGTTCTTGGTTGCAGACTGAGGTGACTTGGAGATAATGTTGAGCATTGCTTCATTAACCAGAGTCCTTTCCACTAAAAGCTGCCTGAACTGCACATAGTAGAAGCTTTTACGAAAAATACAAAGTTTGTAAGTGAAGCATCCAGTTCTGCAGTCTTTGGGGATAGGAAGCATTGGCAGCATGTTAAGAATTTCAACTTAGCACTGTTAATGCTCTTTTCTTGTCTGGCAGGATCTCAACTCAGCAATTAGAGGCCCTAGGCCTGGTTTCCTTTTCCGTTTCTGTAAATCAAGAGTTATTCCAGTGGTTGTGGCAGCGTGATAGATCTCAACTCTGCCCTTCCAAATGAATTCCTATTTAATCAGGGCTGGCTGAATTTATTTCGGAGCACATCTGATCAAATTCTGAAGAATCTGACCCAGCTGATGAGAAAGTATTTTAAAAGTGATGTCAGTTACAGAGGAACTCAGTGTGCTTTCCTTCCTATCCCCAAATAGCTCTGAAGTTGAGAGCACCAGTATTAAGAGATGAAACGTAAAGTATACGGGGAAGGTGATTATGAGGAACCTAGTTCTCCAAATGCTTTGCAAAGGTCATTCCCATTATCTGCTCTGCAGTTAGAAGAGTTGAGGCACAGGGACCTAAAGCAACTTGCCCGACACTGGCCAAGAAGCCATGCGAGAGAACACGAAATGGAGCATGGCTCTCCCAGGTCCCCAGCCCAAGCTATAGGATACTGGCCATGCTGCCCCCAAGGGTGATATACAGGGGACCATGGTTTCCAGTACACCTCTGAGGTTGCACTGACATTTGCACATTGTCATGCAGGTGTCTGTTTTCACCTACAAATGAGATACTGCACCACAGAGTCACCCAAGAAAGTGCCAGAGTTTGGACCCAATGGATGGGGAAGCTGTGCATTGAACTCCAGCTGAATTGATGATAGAAATTAAATAGGTGTTGGACCTCTAAGCTCCTTGCCTTGAATACTTGAGACCTGGCCCTGATTTTCAAGTGTGATCATACAGTGTCCAGCACAATGGGGAGTATTGCATGTAGTTGGAGTCAGAGAAGAAACAATTCACAAAACAACGTGTGGGGGCACTTGCAGATTAAACCTCAGTTTAACATCTGAAGTGTTGAAAGTCTAATACACTGTCCTTACAGAGGAGATATATTTTTATATTACATGGAAAAAGCTGATGTAAACACTCTTCATAGCAAACCCAGAAACTTTTATTTTCTAGGTTTTGCTGTAAAACTTGTAATTGTGAAAATTAATTTTGTCTTTATTCAGACAAGTTATAGACTGAAATACATGTGATTTATGATGGTACAAAATTATTTTGTTGGCGGTTCCTTATCAGGGTGACAGGAAGATAAAAAAATCTTTTCAGGTGTATCACCCAAAGGATCCTGTGTAACACAGGATGAGGCAAGGGTTTTTATCAGCTCTGCTAATGATTTGCCTGATTCCTATATTCTCAACAAAAAGAAAAATTCCACGTCTGGCATTGAAAATTAATGACTTAGCCAAAAGGAAAGGAGACAATAATTCTGATCACTCTTTTTTGTGCCTTGTGTTCTTGGGTATAACTACATATGGCTTAATTCTGAAGACAGGTGAAGAGAAGGAGGACTTTTCAGTGCTTGGTTTTTGGTTTTGGTTTTGTGGTTGGTTTTTTTTTCCCAGGAAATAAGCTTGCTTTTTCTTTCAGCAGACTATTATTTCCTTCAAGTGACAACCAGCCTGGATTTAGCAGATAAAGGAGATTTGTTACAAGACCTCCTTCTGATGTAAGGGTCACTTTCTAGATGGACCACATAAATATTCATAGATTCATATTTGCCCTCTGTATCACAAGTGAATCTGATGGACCTGAATGCTGAAATAAGTGCATGAGGTTGCTGGACTGGCTGCAGACATGTTTGTCTTGGGAAGTGACATCTGGGTCTGTGCAGAGATAGGAAATGTAATCCATGGGCAGGACCGTCAGCTGACTGACAGGAGGCCCTTCTCCCTTCAGCTGCAAGCTGCAGCTCGCAGGAGACTGTCCAAGAAAAAACACCCAGAGCTGGAACCATGCCAGTGGCTGCTCCTTTGGCTTTGCTGTGCAGTCTTGGACAGGTTGGGCTGCAATCTTGGCTTTTCTGATCATCTCTTCTTCTGTTTCTTTCCTTCTCTATGAGCGAGAACCTTCTAGATGCCTTGTGTCATGAGGCTAAGCCTAGCAAGTTGCCTTCATCATGTAAACTTTTAAATAGACTAGAATCTACCACTCCGGAGGCTGTTTTCACCCCCTGCTGTTACAGTTCGTGGAGAAACATTAGCTGAATGGCTAATTGTCATGCAAGACTGGGGCTCTAAGCATGGCATTCTTATAAGGTAGATGTCAGCTCTGAGTCTGCTAGATTTGCTGGGCTGGGAAGATGAAGCCAGCAGTTCTTTGGGCATGCTGACAGATTTCCTGGTTTGATTTTTTGTTCATATTTGGGGGTTAAATGGACAGGGAGCCAAAAAAAATAGGACAGTATGCCTGTAGAAGTATACAATCAATTTATTTTTGTAGGGAAAGTGATAGATAACATGGCAGAGCAGAAGTTATAAAAGGAGGTTGCAGTCAGAGTTGCTGGCATTAATTTAACTAGAGAATGTACCCTTAAATGTCAGGAGACTGCAAGAAGCACAGTTATTTGAGGAGACAGCAACTTTGATGTTGATTTTATCAACAAAAAAACCCAGGAGATTAAAAGCAGCTTTACAATTTTGCCTACTTTTTTTCTTATTGATAACATGACTAGGGCTTTAGTAAGTGTTGTGGGAAGGTAAATGAAACCACAATGGTTACAGTGAAAGAGTATACATTATCTAGTTGACTTGTATAGGTGACTCATCACTGAAGCTAAACTCAGCAGCTGATAAACTGAGCAACTGATTTTTCTGTGAAGATACTACAGTTCCACATACACTGTCCTCTCATACTGGCAGATAAAACAAGACCGGACAATCTGGGTTATAAAAAGAACAGGGGCTGCAATTGTGTTTCTGCTGTATCAAAATGTAAGAGTGGGCATTCTTGATCAAACTAAGGGCTTGTCTGGCTTCAGCAGGGCATGTGCTGAGTGCACAGGGAAAAGCATGTAGAAATGTGGCAGTAGGATGATCCTACCCCTCATATATCATCTCCGCTTCTGTCAGCAGAGTGGTTCAGAGCTTTTGGAGCCAGAAGTTGCATTAGGTTGTCTTTAATGCCCCTGATGGCCCTGTCATCTGTGAATTTATCTAATCTCTTTTTGAACCTATTTATGTTTCTGCTCCAGAACATCCTGTAGCAATGGGTTTTGCACTTTACTTTTGTGTTGTATGAAAAAGCACTTTATTTGCTCATTTTAAATCCACTGCTTGATTGCTTTATTGGATATTCCTTCTTTCATTGAAACAGCACAGATTTGCTTTGCCTTCCTGATCTTCTTTGTGCTGTTAATGATTTTATAAATGTCATCTCTTCTCTCAGCCTCTTTTTCAGGCTGAGAAGTCTGTTTACTGTCTCCATATATCAAAAGCATTCCAAAACTTTGATCATTCTTCTTGTCTGCTACATCCTCTTTCCAGTTCTGTTAGATCAGTTTATGTTCTGTATCCACCTGTATCCTCCTTCTGCATCCATTACCTTAAAGGAGAAGAAACCAATTCAAGAGTTCAGTGATTGAAGTGTTGGGAGTTTGAATCCATGCCTTGCAGTTCCTTAGGGGGCAGACTTGGGCCATCTACCCATCCAGGTTGTGGCAGTCCCCTGCTTTTTATTAGAGCTGGTGTGGAATATTTATCTGGGGTTCAGAGAGGTAGTAGGGTGAGCTGGTCGCTGCTGTCCAGTGGCACTTGCATGCTGCTCCACACCCCATCAGTCACTGGATAAAGTGTATTTGCTGTTCTCGGAGCAGTCACAAGCATTCTGGTTTCTCTCTCCGGGCAAGTGTCTGTACAAACTGCCACATGCATCCTGTCATTTAAAAAAGAATGAAACAAAGTACGCGTTTTAGTTACCGAAGGTCAGTATCTTCATGCTAATGCACACAATTGTCTCCATGAATTGAGATATACTGCTACAGGTTTTGGTGGTTTGTTTTCTTTCCTTTGTGTTAGGAATCCAAAATAACCCAGCAGCTGTGTGTGTAGGTAGACAAATCTGTGTAAATAATGAAAGACTTTGGGGAATGACACCACTGATCTGGTAAAGCTTGAAGACATGTAGATCTTTGAGCAGCTGCTCACAAGCTCTGAAGAACTGGAGGGGTTATAAGCAGACAGTGAATGGCAAAATATATAGATAAATGACTACATAATACTCATTAGTCCTAATTTAATCTCTCAACCTTGAAATGAGTGGAAGGTGTTATTGTTTGTTATAGTACTGGCATTATTTATTCCTTGTCAGATGGTAACACACAGAGATCCCGTTGTGATGCTGTGTAAATGTGTAGTTCAAGGGCTACATTTGAGACTAAAAACTCCATTTTAAAGCAGCTTTTAAAAGTCACAATAATTAACTGATTAATAAATCTTAATAGAGTCCTAGAGCATCCATAAAGTCGTCAATTAGTTATTGCTATACATAGCAACTTACGACTTCCACAGATGTGCTCATAAGCATTTATAGTATACCATATGCACATGCGAAATCTTCTGATAATAAGTATTAGCTATTAAACCTCAGTAATTAGATTGTCAGTGATAGGAAGGAACTGCCTCTTTTCTTCATGGGAAATATTAAAGAACTTAAAGGCTCAGCATTGAGCCATGTAGGATTAGAAGACTCTTGGAAGTGCTAGGTAGGTGGCTGAAATCAGCCTTTATGAAGACAAATGTTGAATACCTTCTGAAATCAACCAAAGTAGCCTTCCAGTATTCTGGTCTCGTGTCATATTGTAGTCATATTGTTATTTATACTATTGAAATTTTGATACTTGGGAAACCTAATTTTGCATTTTCAGAGCTTCAGATATCAGCAAATTTTTACAGATTTTAATTTGCCATAGTTAATGTTATTGTGATAGATGTGTGTGTTTGCTTGTGGCAGTAGCTTGACATTACATCAGGGAATAAAAGCCTTTGCATACTGTCCACATACCCTATAAAAAAACTCTCTTCTGATAAGGAGCTTAGAGTCTGTTATCAAGAATAAGTACTAGTTATTTTCCATTGTTACTGTCCGTGAAATCGCACATGTTACAAGATTGATTCGTGGATTTTTTGCTCTGTTTTCCTGTGCTTATGTAGTAACAATTTATATGCTTGCTTTATCCCAAATTTGTTTTCATATTTAGAGATTAACAGAATTATCAATAACTATATTGATAATCTTGGGGCTGTTTTTAAATGTTGAATCTTTTTAAGAGTCTATGCTGCTTAGTACTACAAGCATCATACAAATGTACAATGGTATTAAGAAAATATAATGAGATCTGTGCATAAATAATTTTTATTTATGTCCATGAAATTGTGCACAGACACTGATAGGACACAATACTCGTTAGATTTATGTGTAACAAGACTGCTGTCTCAGTAATAAAATTACAAGCTTAAGATAAGTGATACTACTTCAGTGTTTTCTCTATGTATTTGTTTGTCTGGTTTCACTGTTACAAAGCTTATTAGTAACTGAGAAAGAATGACAGCATATAGCACATGCAGCCTAATATCCTCATTGTATTTCCACCTTTTAGTTGTCATGTTTAATTGCACTGTTTACTGCTGCCGTTGGTATGGTTTGATTCCTTTTGCCACTTACATTCTTCCCATTTGCCTTTTGGTTTGGTTCTTTATATTGCTACACAGTAACGTGGATAATGCTATTCCTAAGGTGAATTACCACAACAGCTAACAGCTCATGGTATCTCCAAGATCTTGTTGTGTGCTCATGTGTTATGACTGGTGGTAGTATTGTGCTGAGGCTTCATTATGTTTTTGTGAGAGTTGCTTTTTTTTTCCTGTTTCACTAATCGTTCTCTCTACTGAGATAGAAGATTGCACCTTCATCTAAAGTAGTTGACATATATTCACTGTAAGCAGTAAACAGTAGAGTGATGAAGTACTTGGTTCATCTTTTTAATGTTTAACTGCAATGTTTAAATATACTATGTGGTGATTGTAATTGCTTGCTGATAACAAGCCATCTATGTCCCTACTAATGTGAAAGGGAGAAAGAATCCTTAATATAACCCTCCAGTACAGGAGTTTGACTGTCAATAGATTCTTCTATGTAATGAATATTGAGTAGTGTGTTACTGTGTTCAAAAGCATGGTGTTATTCAGGAATGTAATACGACTGGTCTCTGGGCCGCGATCTCCTTAACCACCATTCTTCTGCTGGAAGGAGGGTTGTACAGTGTTTCAGAAGGTCTTTCATTTTGCAAGTTTGTAGTGGTTTAAAAAATTATTCTCTATGATTAAAATAGCCTAGATTTTTTTATGTGCTTGTTTCTAGGACTAGAAGAATATTTTTAATAGCATAATTTCCAGAAGGAAGGTGATAATGCAGTCTTACCCCTCTGCACAGAGCAGCCCAAAGAAACTTACTCACAAGCCTATGCATCAAACCCACAGCTTCTGTTTGTACAGTGCCATTGCTTTCCAGATGTTATCCTGTCTTGCTGAAAAGGCTTTAATGACTACAGAATTTACTGTGCACACATGTAGTTCCTGCAAAGATTATTTTCCTTAATAGTTATGCGAATGCATTTACTTATTCATTTCCATTTGACTAGTTTCAGCTTCCAGTGAATTCTTAGATTTTCTGGTAGCTTTTCTTTTAGATCCAGGACTCACAATGAGATGCTTCTCCATGTAGGTGTTTGTAGGCTGAGGCAAAATAATTTCTTTGCTGCTTCTTGGTTAAACCAAATAAACTGATCTTCTTAAGCCTCTGATGAAATATGTTTTTCTAGCCCTCAGATCACTCGCATAACCTTTTTCTTAACCTCATCCCATTTTCAGTCATCTTCTGGAGTTAAAAAGCAAGAACTAGAAACAGGATTGTTGTGTCTTGCTGATGCTGTGATCAGTAATAACCACATCTTCCAGCTCCTACTTGATTGTGCTTCCATATATGAATGCTGGGGGTTCTTGACAGAAAACTGCATTGTTGCTCAGGAACTTCACGTTCATGAAGCTATCTTTTATAATACCAGTACACTCCAGGGCATAGCCTCCCATCTTTCTACTGTGATATATATTTCTTGCACTGAACTGACTAATTCTGTATTCTGTTGCATTGGAATAAGCGTTGTTCTTATGAGCCCAGTTCACTTACAGACATCCCTGTATAGCAGTCCCCCCTGCCCTCCTCCCCCAAAAATGCACTAAAACCCAAATCCCCAGCCTGATGTTTATTAGTGCCAAATGGGACTGCGGTATTAGCACGTTACTGTAGATAATACACCACAGTGTCTTGGCTGCAGATTTCTAATTATTCCAAGTGAAGGATCTCTTACTCAACTACAAAGTCTTCTCTAACATCCTATTGCTGTTGTCTCTTTCTGAAGTTGTTTGGATTCCTCAGGAGCCTGCAGGTCACATTCGCAAAACTGATTTTAGGATTTTTAACATTCTGCTCTTGTTGTGGGCATGTGTGTACACATATGTGCATTCAGTGGCCTAATCGCTAGCCGGATTGAGTGCATTAAAAATGCGTTGATATTGGGCTTTCTAGAAAAATTTAAAGGTGAGAAGTAAGTTTGCATTAGCAAATAAGAAATAAATCATATCATCTTGGCAATTAAAATAGAATGAGTGTTGTCAAGGATGGTGTTAAAATCCACGCTAGCAGCAAGTGGTAGGTTGTGTCATTGCCAAATCTGTCTTCTAACCTCTGCGTGACCCAATTCTGCTGAATTCCAGTGGTCTGTGCAAGTATGCCGTCTCTAGGTATAAGAATAGTAGCAGCAGTTACACTACCTAGAACAAGAATGTACAAGGCTATCAGCTGTCTTGCCTGGGGGCATGAAATGATTGCCAGCTGGGGTTAAGAAAAAGCATTTCCTTCTTGTGAGGCATTACATAATTATCTGTGTATATTAAGTGTGCTGGGTTTTTCGCCTGAAATTTATTATGTAAGCCAGTACTATAAGAAGATGCCAGACTAAGAAAACAGCCTGGCATATGTATTATAGCAATTACTTTTTGTTCTGTTTTCAATACTGTCTAAAATAAAGTGAGATCCAGTGTATGTTTCACCTTGCTAGCTTTGCAATGCATTGCTTTTAACACTGTCCTGTCGGCTTTGTGACGCAAATTTGACTGCAGCTGAGGAATACTGTTAATCCGCTCATCTCCTTGTGGGAAATCTAAAGTTGAACCAAATGAAATGTTTTGTGCTCTGATGTTTTCTTTTGTTCCTGCACATACAAAGGAAGTAAAAATGCCACCTGCTAAGGTCTCACTAGAGTGATACTGATTCTTTACATTTATGAGATGCCAATAAAACAGGAGTTATTCTTTTTCATCTTGCAGCTTACTCTTCACCAAAGTAAAACTGGAATGGATACATAAAGGACCTGAAGAGGCTCTGGTCACATGCAGACGTATGTTGCAGATGTGGCAGATGGTATATAATGTTTCACAGCACAGGTAGGCTTTCTCCACTGTAGGAAGTTCAGATTTGTTATTGGGGATGCAGTTATCTTCTTTAATTTTCTAGATACCTAAGTTTTTTTGGAAAAAAGAGTAATAAACACTACCGTTTGAAACATAAATAATATTTCTAGCTATGATAAAGAAAGGCAAGATTTTAATAGCTATTATTTTAAAAAAAAAAAAAAAGAAAAAAAACCAACAAAAACAAGACCTCATTATTTTAATATTGAAGAAGCAGTTTGAACCAAGAGTTTCTGATCCAAATGTCTAAACATCTCTATCCATATTTGGATGTCCAGAATAGAGGGCAGATTTTTTTTTTCTTCAGGAGTGCTGAGCATTCATCAGCTATTGTTCACAGTCTGCAGTAGTTGGCACCAGGAAAGTGTGGGGGTGACAGTCCCGAAGTGAGTAAGCCAAGGAAAGGCACATTGCCAAACTCTATCATATGCTGTAGTCGCATGCTGGTTGCACAGCCTGGTACTAACTGGGCAAGGAAGGAAGTGGAGAATGTAGCATCTTTCTCCCTTCCCTTGTCCTAGTAAATCTGCGTTTAAACAATGCTGCCTTCCCTGTTGGTTTCCTTCCTTTTATCTGCTGCCCCACCTAAAGGTAAAGTTTAGAAAGTGTGAAAGATACTTACTAGGGTTTTCTTCCTTCCCACACCCTTTGGATATTGTCCTAGTCAAGGTATCACTGTACAACTGTCTTGGGAATGTTACACCAAGACTGTACTTATCTTTCACCAGTAATGTCCATAGAGGAGTTTGATGAGAAGGACAGCATGCTTGATGGCAACAGGCATGACAGCAGGCTGAGGTAGCTTGTGTTGTTCCCCGATCTCTGTATGTATTTACATAAGCCTTATAAACAGCAGAAATATATGTACAGAATGATGTATGTCTATATACAAGTTGTCCTTGAGGGATTATTAGTAATTCTTGTTGGTTTAGCTAATGAGAAGCAAACCAAACACAAAAATCAAGATATTTGCATAGCAGCAGAGAAATGGTCTCTTACAGACTGGAATCATTGATTTCCTTAGGCCTTAGTCTCTTTAGCTAAGGATTCAATCACGTACCTCTCACATGAATAATCTTCATACACATGAGTAGTCCTTGTGAAGCTGATCAAGTCCATGCTAAACAATTATTACTGAGGAAGATGTACTCTTGCAAGGGGGGGGGCTGCAAGCCTGGGACTGTAGAGAGTACTTTGGAAAACAGACAAATTAACAGTTCAGCCATTTGGACTGCATTTGGATCCCAGGCTGTGCTCTGGCAGTTATACTTATAAACCCAAGATGCGATAGCTTTAGGGGCTTTCGATAAGCTTTAGCCATGGAAGCCTAAACCAAACAAATTGCTTTTGCTTTTAGGAACCCCAGTGTGTATTTCACCTCTATTCCCAGCAGGGCTTTTTTTTTTTTTTTTAATTTCTCAAAAAATACATCATAAAGTATTTTCTATTGAGAGGTACTAATTGAAAGGTAACAAGAATGAACTTGGTACCTGTGGTTCTAGACTGGATTTAGTGACACAGGAAGGCTCTCATATTAAGCAAATTACAGCACTATCAGCTAACAAATATGTAAAGTATTCTGGGTAGGGCTTGCAAAGGAACTTAAGGGGAATTCTTATCAGTGAGACTTGGACTCAGCATTCTTTAGGGCCTCTTGGGAAAAAAAAAAGCTTGCATTTACAGAAAGATGAGAGCTGTTGCACCCAGTACTCTTTACTAGTTTAATTAGTAGATAACTGCCTACACACTAAATGGCGTTTTAGTTACGTTTAGTTGCATTTGTCTGGCCTAAGCTTCCTGGCTTTGCAGTCTCACTGTGACTGACAGACTTGAAAAGTCTTTCAGGGCCCAATATTTTACCCCTAGGCAGCTATTTGTATTCCATGCTCAATTCTCCTTTTGTCTTCTCTCTGACAAACTTGTGCCTCTGCAGTCTCTCACAATCAAGTGTTCCCTTCAGTACTTTTGTCACCATTTTGTCCACTGTCTCAACTACCTTTCAAAAACATGGGCAGTAAAGTGGCAAAACGTCCTGCTGTCAGCCTTTCCAGTGCTGTATGCAGAAGGCAAATCATCTGGCTACTATTCCTTCCATGGTGCATGGAAAGGCTTTCCTGGCTGAAGGCCTTTTACTGCAGCTGTTAAGGAGTAGTTAATTTTCAGCCCTTCTCCAGGATAACAGATTAAGCTGTTGGGAGTGGCTATTTTGCACAATGCATTCCACTTGGTTCTCAGCCTGGGATTTTCCAATCTCCTCACTGGTCCTTGGAGTAGGAGTACAGCGTATAAGCCAGTGCTTCAGCATGTGCCTAAACAATGATCCTGTGGTGATGGCTGCTGCATCGAAGCAGCGCTCACCTCATGGCAGTACTATTTGGAAGTGCAGCTGCCTTGTTCCTGCATACGCAATGCACCAGTAAGACTGAGTTGCCCCTACAGTTCCACCAGCAGCTCCCAGTCAGGGCACTTACACTTGGGTCAATCCTGGCTAGGCAAGGCTGAGGCACAGGACAGAGAATTTAATTTTTCCTTCTATCTGTCACCACATGATAGTCTCAAATGAGGTGTCAGTGTGGAAACAAGTATGGAAGACAGGGAGGCCCATTCAGGGACGTAGTTTGGTGCAGTCAAAAGCCCAAGAATTCAGGGTTCATTAACAGGAACCATTATGTTTGATCCCAAAGCCCAAGTAAAAGATTAATTAGGTATTGTAAATATGATTTCTGCTATGATAAATGACACTAAGTGGCTTTCAGTGGCCTCCCAGATTGTTAACTGCGAAGGACAAGATTTGGTTTATCTTTTGCTATTGTTTTCTGTGGTAACAGACTAATCGTGTTTAACACCAAATAGCAGTCCCAAGCTAATTCTTCTGCTAGATTAATGCAAATTCAAGGGAATTCTGTGCAATCCCTACCAAAGGACTGATCAGACTGAAAGACGGGGGCATCCACAGTAATCATGACTCTCTGACAGCTTGTTTCCTGGAAGGAATATTGTCCAAAGGCTGAGCTGCAGGCTTGGAAGTGTGCCAGAAAAAGTAGCCAGGGCAGTCACTTCTCCTTCTGATATTTTGTCCCTTAATAGATGATGAGAGGAGGTATCATCACCACTGATCCTTGGGGGATGGCAGACTATATGGTCACAGGAAGGCACATGACTTTTTTTTTTTTTTCGAGTTTCCCTTTGGAAGGCCTCTCCTATGAGGACAGAAGTCTTGTAGAAGAGCAGACCAGATATTCACCCTTTCATAAAGCAGTGCTGTGTGGTAGCTTTTATCTTCCTCCTCTTTTTGAACAGAACAAAGGTGGAAAAGGAGAAAATAAGCCCTTTGAAATGAAAAAATGAAGAAATTAGCACCCAGGTGGAAGCTGGTAATTGGTCTGTTTCAAAAAGATTAGCATAGGAGACCTGTGAACAAATTACTCTGCAGACAAGTCCAAGGGATGGTGATTCTTGCTGGAAGAGGGTTTCCTGGTGGGCCTCCTCTGATCTGGCTTCTAGCTGCCAACATGTTCCTTGTGGTTTGCAAAGACTTCCAACAGCCAAATAAACTATATACCAGCACATGCCCTGGAGCCCTTGCTGGTCACTGTGTCTCTGAGCTTCCTGTCCATTGGCAGATGGGGGGGGGGGCGTTAATACATTCAAGAAGCTGATTTCATGCAGCTGGTAACCTTGGTTTTTCAGTTCTAGTGGCAGCTAGACTATTACCTGCTTTGAGGAGATGTTCTTCACTGAGAGATGGCCAGGTAACACAGTTTTGTTTCTTTACAGTGGCTCTGAGAAATGCAGTAGTGTGACCGAGACACCGATGATCAAAAGGCATAACGGACTGCATCTCACTCTCCCAGATGCTCATGATACCGATTCTGGTGAGGAAGCAAGATTTGTGCTTTCCTGTGCTAAACACATGCATTTGTGAGAGATGAATGTTTTATTTTGTTTGGCAAGGGTGGCGGGGCTGTGCATATTCATGTTGGACTGGTGGTTAGGAGGTCCAAATCTGTCTCCATGGCCAGCTCTGCTGCAGAAACCACTGTGGTTTGCCTGTACCTTGGCTTCCCCAGGCATAAAACAGAGATGAGTTTCTGCTTTCTATTACAAAGCTCTCTGAGTCAAGCATGAAAAGTATTCGATGGGAGTTCACTACACTTTTACAAGAACTGTCTAATTCAGTCCTTATTTTCCTCCTACCCCCCCCCCCCACCATTTAATACTTTTTAGATGTCCTGATCAAGCCAGCTGCTATTGTTGGGTTTGGAAAGCTGAATGAAAGTGTCAATTCCTATTAAATGGTGATTTGCTTTGGGATTTCTGCATAAGCCTTGTGATGTTTTATTATATGGTAAATACATATTCACAGTAACAGATATAGTCAGATGGAAATAACTGAGGCATCAAAGCTAATCTTGGCAGAAGGGGAAAGGAAGCTTTCAGAGATTGCTGCCGACTTGTGATTTTTATTATAGGTCTCGTGATATTTGGTGCTTCCTTTGAAACCCTGATTCTCAAAATCAGATGATTATGTGAGAAACTTGACTTTAAACTTGAAGGATTTTTTAGGAAAGCAAATTTCTATCCTTGTGAATGTAGAAGAAACACTTGCAAAAAAAAAAAAGTGAACCTCAAACTCAGAAATTGAAAAAGAAGAATATGGAAGCTTGATTTAAAAAAAACCCCACATAACCAAGTCACATGCTTTGGGGCTGGGGAATTAGGGTTTGTCTGTGTCTTAAATCGTGAACACCAGGAATTCATAAAATTGAAATCACATGCTCAGCATATATGGCTGAGATGGACGACAAGTTCATATGTGTTAAGTACATGGCTTTTATTAAATAATGTGTGCTTAATTCCCATTTACACCCACTAATGGTTAAAAAGTATTGCAAGGTTAGGTTTTGAGCATTCAAACATCAAAATATTATTCAGCATGTCTGTTCTCTTGTTTGTGGTGTTAAACCCTTAGGGTCTATATTTATGACATTGTTATCTTACTGATTCTATGCACACATATTTATGTAATTTTTTTAAATTTCATTTCTCTTTTCTTACTCTTTGCTGAGATGACTCTTTGTATTTTATATAGACCCTTTTTCTCATTGTTTATATGGCAGTGTTCTAGAGTCTTTGGCTAAATTGAACAGACCAAATTCAACACAGATGGATGAAGAGGATATGCTGTTCGGCATATTAAAAATAAACAGGAAAAGAGAGTGTATATATCATGAAAACTTCCTGGTAATACAAAACCATTTAGGATAGTTGTCACTTGAAGATAATTCTGAAGATTTGTGAAATATATCCTATCATCTCTGATGCTGGGTGATAAAATGAACTCTCATTTTCAGTGAATATGTGAAAATAGTTTGAAAAACACTGTAGGTAGTTTGCAGAATCCATCGGCCACTAGGGATTACTATGAAAGTAATAAAACCCCCAAAATAATATTTGCTACAGTACTTTTATTATTCATCCAGTTCTCACTCTGCTGCTAAAGCATTGAGTGGTTTGTGGTGTCTAGACTGTGAGCCCAGGTTGAGCCTGGTCTTATCCCTATGTCTTCAACTCTAGCTTGGAGCTTAACGGTGTGTAAAAGGTGTTCTGGGTGTGGATCCCATGTGCTTTTGGAGATCCCTTGCCTTGCTTTGTAATTGTTTGTAGAAAGTGTGGCCAGGTTTGGGCAGCATCCACTTACAGCATGGTTTGAGATTTTGAGACCAAAATGTCACCAGTAGAGCCTGTAATATTTTGATGTGCTGGTGTATCACCCTTCAAAGACCTGACTCCCGCTCACTCTTCTGCTGCAGACCTGCAGCATCTTCTTCAGGGTCACAGCAAAGCTCAGGCATGTTTGGGCTCTTATATAGTGCCCTCCTCAAAAAGCACTTGGGTTGGGGATCTGTTCCAGCCTTCTCTTAGCCCAGTTCTAGCAGCCAGCCTGCAACAGAGCAGTTGTAGTTCAGCAGAAAATGCTGCATGCCATGGTGCTGCCTGCCAGGAAGAGCAAATTAATGTACAGTACAAGCTTTAAAGCAGCTTTTCACGCACCTTAAGTGATTTGCACTGAATGCAGTTTGGTTTTAGCCAAGAAATGTATTCCTCCTCTACTTTGAGAATCCGTGTTTCCATGCTAACATGGTTGCCCCCCCAATGGACATCAGGATGGAGCTCCTACTGAAATTACACCACCCACCTTAGTGCAGGGCTGGCACTGGCTGGTTTCAAAAGGGGTCTGTGGCTCCCTGCTCTGCAGGCTTTGGATGCTGCTGTTCTCCATCTGCAGAAAAGAGGCAGCTGAGGCTGCTGTCCTGGTTGGGAGCCTCTTTGAAGACAGTAGGGGGTGAGATTGGAGGGTACAGCTCTAGCCTCTCTCACCCTTGTGCTTCCCCAGAGCTGTGACTGTGTCTGGCTGTTTTGAAAGAGGGAGGAGGTCTGATATTTTTGCATCATTCTGGAACAGGCACTGGTCTCCATCGTGAAATCCCCTGGGAGCATGCAGCAGTATTGCTGTAATGCACAGGCACTCTTTGATCTCTGGACTCATCACTGAAGGGGGCAGGGGGTTACTGTGGCCAGGCTTGACATTGGCCTCTCCTTCAATTAGACCACAATGAGATTATTTCTTGTGCCAGAACTTTAGGTTTGCTGCTAGAAAGATTAATTCCTCTTTATTTTCTTCATCTTCTCTTAGCTGAAGCAATGTTTCTAACTAAATTCACTGATATCAGTCAGCTGCCTTGCTGTTTCATTCTTTTTCTGATTTAGTCTTATCTTATAATGCTATTGCCTGAAGTGATTTAGGCTAGGGAATTCTGTGTTTCTTATAAGCCTAGTAAATCTACTGAGGTACATTTCTATTTTGATAGCAGTTTTTTCATAGATGCAAAATATTAAACTTGATCTTTTCGGTCTTATAACAGTGGAACAGTGCTTTTAAATTATTTGGATAGATTTTGTATGGCTTATATGCAGAGCTCATCACCACAAAATCAGTTTTGTTATTTTTATGAGTTATTTCCCAAATGTGTGAAGGGCTTTATTGTAAAATGTGAAGTTTATATTCTGTCTAGTGGAGCTGTTAAATAGAGAAAGAGACTGCACTAAAATAACAAATTGATGTGATGTCTTCTTATGCCAACATTTGCATGTATTTTGAGGCATGACATTACAATTCTGTGAGACAGGTTCTGTGGGGAGGTTTTTTTTAGCCTATAAAGATCTACATTTCTTTAGGAAGAATGAGACATTCAGATGCCTTTTTTTTTTTTTAATGTTGCTTGAAGTTTTTCCATCTCCCCCAACTACCCTGAGGTCAGAGTCATGCCAGTGCAATACATGCTGACCTCCTCTCTCAGGAGAAGGTGTGTGTTAGGGGGATATTCTTTTGTGGGTCCAGTAGCCATCAGCCCACCTTCAGGGTCACCATATTGCTTGCCTGAGATTCAGAGCTGTGGCTGAGCCCCTTTCAGTCCAGAAGGGCCAGGCTGGCTAAAACCTTCTCTTAAAGAGTTTATTTGGTCAGACAGAGGACCAAATTAGGAGCAGCCCAGTAGTGATGGGCAAGAACATCAGTGGCAAAAGTGGACGTATGGGCTGTGGTGGACAGAGCCTTTTCATCTGGTGTTTATGTGTCTAGAACAAGGAGCATATCTGTGTCTGAGGCCTGGCAGGGATGGGAAGGGAAGAGATGGGATGGTCTCTGCCTCGTGTGGTTTGCTTTCTCATGTAGGCTGGAAGAGAAGGAAAAGAAAGTAAAGATTAAAGGACTGGAATGCCAAAGGCTGTTAAATGCAAAGAGCCTCTGCTGTAAATCTCTGAGTAACCTGTGTTCTTATTTTTATGGTTGTGCAGAAGCCCACTGCACGGGGCAACATCAGTCTCAATGTCAAATTTCCCTCTTAGCAACTACCAGGCTAATGAAAAGGAGAAAAGGAGCAGCTAACTTGTGTTCCTTTGTGTGCAATTAGCTCACTGTGGTATTCCTGTAAAGCCTGCTTTGTGAGGGAAGGATGCTTTAGTCGATCCTAAGTGGATCTACTTAGGCAGTGTGTGAACCTCTTCAAAATGCATAAAGGTGCCTTACAGTGACATAGTTTTCTTGGATTGACTTGCAAGGAAAAGAGGATTTCCCTGAGCTCTGGGAGGATGTGAATAAAACACCGGCCCATATGCCCACCCCATGCAAAGAGCCCAGCATCATGTATGGGTGCTTGCAAGAAACACAGCTCTAGAAAGCCTCTCTGGAAGAGGGCAGTCTTGGCAGAAAAATATGATTCTGAAAGTTGCTTTCAAAGCATGCTAACATTATCAGGAGTGCTAATATAAGAATCTGGTTAGGCTGACAGCACAATCCTCAAAGCACATGTAATTTTTTCCATGTTTGCCAATCTAGAAGGCAAGAGGTCTGCCCTCATTTCAAAGTCCTCCTAATAACATCACTAGCTTGTTCATGTGTCCATTTTCTTGTCTCTGCACTTCAGAGAAGCTGTCTGTGTTTTTGGATGGCTGGGATTAAATGGTAGTTTTCCCTGTGTCAAACAGCTGTAGTCTGACTTGAATTTTTGGGAGTTTTGGTGGAATTTCTCCCAGGTGGGGGTAGGGATGAGGGAGAAGACTAAGCGGGCAGGGCGGGGGGAGGAATCTCGTGCAATGGAACAGGCTGAAGATGGATCTGTTAAATAAACTGTTAAATATAATGAATTCTCCCTGCAAAGCTGAGTGGCTTTTACCCTACTGCTGAAGTCGTAATTGCTACATTACTGCACTGTCATCTCTCGGAACATTAGATCAGGAGGAGCATTAGTAAAGGAATGTCTTTGAAAATATGTAGGAACTTTAGAAATGCAGCTAGGAAGAGCACATTTGCATTTTCCAAGGGAGCTATGGGAGTGTCCTGCCCTTGCTTGGGACTGTTTTGACGTTCTCCTGTTTAAAATGAATGACATTAATTAGCGGTGAGATAATGGGACAAGTATTTCCTGGAGCAGTTTTGGGCTTGTGGTCTCTCCCAAGCCATGACACTCTTGCTGCGGGTTTGGTAGAAGCTGCAACCATGTCCTGCCTCGCAGTGCAAAGGTGTCTTGGCACAGGAGCATGAGGTGAAAAAGTGCCTCCCCTCATGCCTGGCAGGAGGCTGGGTCCCTGCTCAGCATCCAGAGTGGCGATGGCCAGGAGACCATGGCTGGGGGGCCACACTGCTGTGCCTGCCAGCACCCTGGCCCGGGGTGATGTGTCAGTCTGCTGGTCAGGAGGTGTGGTTTGGCAACCCCCTCTTCAGCACACTTCAGCGGGAAAAGCTGCTGTCTCTCTCAGAGAGAGCATTCAATGCATAGGCCCTGTGACAGGTTTTTTACCCTTCTCTCCCTTTCCTTGCCCAGAGCCATCTCAGCTTCCCTGTGTACCTGTTTCTGGGCTTTGCTGCTCCCTCAGGGTGGCTGCAGTGAGAGAAAGCGGGATTTGAACTCCATGATCTTGTGATCTGTGAGGTCAATGTGTAAGGATTGATTCAAGAGTAATGCTAATTAGCACAAGTGTTTCAGTCACAGCAGCTCTCCAGAGAAGAGCTTATCAACCTTAAGTCACATTAAATCTATGTATATTAAAATATTTATTTCTCAAAGCTTTACAAAGTCAACTCTGAAATCTCATTTTGTAGCTTCTTATTTTGCTATCATCCTCTTGGTACCCCTGTAAGAGATCAGTTCACCAGTATAATCCCGCTTGCTGTACTGGAGAACATGGTCTCCGCCCATGCACTCCTTCTGGGAGTAGCTTTTGATGTGATGTTTTGTCCCAGAGATGTGGGCGCCAAATACTTTATTCTTGCGTA
This sequence comes from Pseudopipra pipra, assembly GCF_036250125.1. Lineage (NCBI taxonomy): Eukaryota > Metazoa > Chordata > Aves > Passeriformes > Pipridae > Pseudopipra > Pseudopipra pipra. The sequence goes on from NC_087551.1 coordinate 28,253,006, forward strand.
AATGTTACAGTGCATACTAAAGGTTAATGTAGTCAAAGCTCTGAACTCTCTGCCCCCTAAGGTTAAATGAAAAACCACATTGCCTCTAAATCAGTAGAACAATATTGATGTCCCTTGAAACGTGTGTGCTGTGTGAATGGAGCTGAACGACCTTGTAATGCTGTACTAAGTTTTTACATTAGTGGAGCACATTTTGGAATTGTATGGTGACTGTGCTTATAAAATGGATTGTTAAAAGGTATTTGTGGGAAATATTTGATGGTAGACTTCTGCTTCCCAAATGAGCAAAATATGGTTGCTTCCTTAATGAATGCTAAGCAGACCTTTATAAAATTACTGTCTGTCTCTTAATTTGCTTATTTGAGCTGCAGCCCTTGGGTAATTTAGCAGGGTTTTTTCAGTAAATTAACCTTTTTTAAAACATAGTTCTCCAGTTGGTCATGCCAGAATTCAGTAGAGCTCTTATTATATTGTGTGAAGGATCGGACCTGCTGCCTTATTGAGTCAAAGAAATATCCTTTTTGTTCTTGTTTTGTTGGTCCGTAGGGTCACAACGAGCCTCTTCCCTTGCTGCATCGAGACTGGAACAGGCCATGTCTGAAATAACTATGCAGAGCAGCACAATGAAGCAGGGACCTATGCAACTGTGGACAACTCTTGAACAAATTTGGCTACAAGCTGGTAAGTCCTGAACCACCTGGGGTTCCTTTTTCCCTCCAGTGGTGAATAAGATGACATAAGTATTAACCAAGTAGTTGAAACTGTAAGTTGAAAATCACTTTATTCCAGCTGAAAATCAGCTTATCTATCCCAGATGGTTTTTGAAATACCACTTATTTGATTTTGACAAAAAATACTATAGTAGTATGATTTTTCAGCTCACCTCTGTTTTTCCAAAACACACAGAAAACTTCAGTCATCACTACAATATGCTTTTTAAAAAAAGAGGTTAGGTAGTTCATTAGCAAATGGTAGTTGATAGGGACAATTATTTTCATTTGCTTTTTCCTACATGCTTCCCTGTAAAAAGACTGGGTAAACCATGTATTAAATGCGATTTAGGCTGGGAACTTTCCACTCTTTGCTGTGGCTTAAGTGAAAATTTTTAAAAAGAGCAAGTCTTTCGCTTCACTCACTCTTTGACTCTTTGAATCTCCCAAGGGCTTGTAGGTTGCTTATCAGTTTGAGACACTAGTGCAGAGATGCTACAGTAGAGCACATAAAGGGAAAAGAGAACAGTGAGAAGAGACTTTGCCCAGAGGCGATCTCCAAACTCATAGAAGGGTTTCGTGTAGGACATTTGATGAGGAAGAGAGCTGCCCAACACGTTCTGCCGTTTGCATTCCGGGGTTTTGGAACTGATAGAAGAAGTTCTGACCCTGCAATTTTGTTCTTATGAGACGCAGTTTTTCTTCCATAACTGGGCCCACAGCTGTGAGTCTGAAATTACCTTTGAGTGCTGTGGTTGCTTATTAGATGTCTCACCATTTGCAATGAAGAAAAAAAAGCAGGGCCCCCTGGAATCTTGCTAATAATTTCTTATTCTTTATGCAGGAGAACCTTTCAAATTCTCGTTTAGCTAACTTATGCAATTGACAGTTCTCAAACAAAACCTGGCAGTCTCACTGTACTTCTCAGCAAAGATTTTTTGTAGCTGTTTTTATGGGCTATTTCCTACCAACTGAACTTTAGTTCTAGAACAAAATATGTGCCATTGTTTTTATTACAATTTGACTAATGTTGAAGAACAAAAGAAGTCACCTTATGGAATGCATCATACTTTAAGTTAATCACATATGGTCACTTTTATGACTTGTGTGCATGTAAATGTCAGTCATGTGCTGTGGGCTTCAAAATCACCAGTAAGCTTTTGCTTTAGTCAGTTTATACTCCTGATTTAAGGCTGCAGAGAGGGCTGGTGGGGAGCAAAATAGATGGAGGTTATTGTGATGAAAAGTCAGATGTCCCTTGTCCATCACCCTGCAAATAGCTCTAGGCAGTTTACATTTTCGATGCTGTCTAAAAAGACAAAAAGCAATAAAGACCTAGTGCTTGCTGTGACCTAGCTGTGAATTGCCGTGATTGCTTTTCTGTGTGAATCGAGTGCCTTTCTCAAAGGTGTTAATTAATTCATTTAGATAGAATTTATTTTTATAGGCTGTAACTTTTCTGTCCTATCATTTTTTAAATCTTTGTTTTGCTTCATGCTTACTTGTAGCTGGACTTGAATCAGGATTGATATTTTCAAAACACACACTGTGACTGCTTTGTAATTTCATTACTGAAGTCAGTTATTGTTATGGATGCAGCTTAATGAGCTCTTGGTGAGGTACTGGCCATTCTCTTTGCACAGTAGTGTGGAAGTTGCTGCATTCTGGTATCCTGAGGGACAAAGAGAGAAGCAGGTATTTTGGGCTAGTCTTTACTCTCTATGGAGAAGGGCATTGTGCCTGAATAATTAGAATTTCTTGGAAGTGGCTTGATCTTACGCTGGGCTTAGTGAGTGTAACAGTCCAGAAGGGTATCACTGACCTTCAGTACTAGAATCTTTTCCATTTGGAAGGAGGGGAAAGGAGAAACAAGTATATTTGTAAGCAGGTAATAACTTCCAGAATAGAGATATTTCATAAACAACAAATTAAACAGAAATGCGTGGCTAATGGCAGTTGAGGTAGTCACATGCTTTTGCATTACAGGTTACCCCAAAATTAACAGCTGTAGAAAGCAACAGGCTATTAGTGTAATATTCTGATGGCTGCATACAGAGTCTCTTCATATTCATGGAAGAGCTGCATCAGTATGCTGTAGATTTTTATCAGGTTTAGCTTGCACTTGTCCTTTTTCAATCGATGACTCATCTTGTGACTCCAGGCAAGTTGCCTAACTTTTTCATACCTCAGTGTCCTATCTCTAAAGGGAAAAAATGTTAGTCTGCCTTTGGGAAATGACTTGTGTGTTGTTGTTTTTGTTGTCATTAACACTTTGACCTTTTTAGCATGACTCATAAATCTTTAGATAAAATTATTACAATTTCCTAACCTCATACTACAGTAAATTTATAACAAAACATCCATCCTTTTCAGACACTAACAGGACGCAGCTGGCTGCATCTCTGTATGAGGGTATGGATTTAGAGTGCCAAGTTGCAATCTTGTCTGTGTTCCATTAGAGCCATTGCAGTTGCAATGCCCCTTCGTATCCCAGGACATGAAAACTAATGGTGGCAACCAAATGATCTTGTAGAGCTTTCTGCACTGATATAGGAAAGAGGCACACAGGACCAGCTATCCCACAGCTATGGGAGGTTGTAAGAACAACCAGGCAGGTTGGCAGCCAGGACAGGCCACAAAATCAGCACATATACTTGTGAAAGGGAGTGTTGGTGGTGGTTATACAGGGGAATCCTTACTGGATCATCCTCCACCTGCAACTGCAATACAAGTTCCTGCCTTGTACAGAAGCATCCTCAGTCCCTCCAAGCTGGAGAGCCCTTGTTCCCTAATGAGTTTCACAATTAGGGAGAACTCATGAGAACATGTGTGCTCCTTTAGTAGTGGCTGAAGGCAAGGCTGTGAACCCTATGCAAATAGTTAATCTCTTTTGTGCTGTGATAAAGATACTTACACTGCACGTAAGAGGGCAGAAACTTAGTGGTTTTATCTATAACTTTTCTGGGTTTATGACCAGCACAGTTCTGTAGGAAAGATAATAAAGCAGCAGCTTTGGATATGCAGCTGCTAAGTCCAAATGTGCTGCACTGTAACAGATGCTATACCTTGTCTTTCCCTGTAGCAATGCCTAGTGATCTTTTGCAAGATAGTTTTTTATAGCTTCCTGTAAACCCCAAAGAGCTGCTTGATGGATCTGTGATCTCTAGAAAGTCATTTTCTCTTTCATGCATCAAAATAAAACTGTGAATTCTCACTGTTAATCCTCTGTCCAGCTATCTCTTATAGGACCACCTGGGAGTGCAGTCATGTGCAGCAGGGAACTTAAAACATTACTTTTGTGGCCTTCCATAGCTTCCTGTTTTTTCTGCAGGCAATCACAGTCAGCTTTGGAAGAGTATGAGGTGTGCTGTCCCCAAGGACTAGAGAGGTGGTCTATCCCTGCAGCAGGCATATTAATAGGCATACTCCGTTTTCAAGTGTTCTGCAGCAAAGATTGTTAACACAGCTTGTCTGGTCCTTTTTAACAATAACCCCCCCTAGTTCTCCTGAAATGTAATGTAATGGCTTCTTAAAAAGAGTCATCTTGGAACACTTCAACATTTATAAGCCTAAACATTATTCTTGGCCCCAAGTCTGAGAAACAGCTCATTTCAGGGAGTACTTAGGAACGGTGCTACAGTGCACATGCTGCGGTGGTGCAGCTCCAGGAGAGGTGGTCTTTATGTAATCAATATGCTCATTTCTCCTCTTTGTTCTGCTTTTTGTAACTGAGAGCTTGAACGCAACTTCAAGAAGAGAGAATGAACTTCTGTGGCATTGGTAAAGCTTGTTAACTCCGCCCTCTTGCTGCAGGAAGAGCTGCAAGGGGAATCCTAGAGATTACTGGTGCTAATACTTTTTAAAATCCTGCCAGTACTCCTCCTTTTTGTTTAGAAAATAGAGTCATGCTGTTTGGCTAAGGAAAATATACTTGAAATCGTTCAAATTTATGACCAACAATTACCTTCATTCGACGTTTTTATAAGATCACTTTTGACCCAGAGAGCAAAGCATGTCAGTATTGAAAAGAAATAGTGTTAATAGTTCAAAGCTCTTTGGGTAACTGGAGTGATTCCTTATCTGAAGTACATGTGGTTATATTTCCAGGCAGTAATAACCATATGCTCTATTTACACAGAGCATTTTAGAATGCTGCAAGCCAGTTTTAATAAGAGTTCTGATATTCCAGCTTCCGTTACTATATTATTTTAAGCTTTACTTTTAACTACGATGTCCACTTTGTTTGTCTTTACTAGTACTTTATATCTGACAATTTAGCTTCTTGACTAACCCAATACTTTACCAAATATGGCCACTCACAGCAAAGTAGGTCTGGTAATTTGATCTAAGTTTGGCTAAATGCCTGCTAAGCTCAGCTTGTGAACCTCACCAGGTAGACCCTAAGGCTAATTTAAAGGAGCATTTAGAGAAAAATAATGGGGGCTTGGAGTGGGCTACCTGCTGTCTCAGTAACATGCTAAAGTTTACCCTAGGAAAAAAAAGATTATAACGAACATGCCACAAACAAGAAATGTGAAGAGAGGCAGTGCAGCACAGAACAGTGAGCTAATGGAAAAACATCTGCTCCCCCGAGCTATGTACAGCAGGAACTTTCTTTTTTCCCCTTCACAAAACACTTGTGATTTATTTATTTTATTTGATGTGGGCCAGTTCCTGGGAAAAAGCTGTGTTAGAGGAGATGGGCTTTGTTCCACAAGAACGAGTCATTGGGGCCAGTGGGCTGGAATCTCCTACCCCAGCTGGTCAACAGCCACAGAGCTGGCATGCTGGCAGCAGCCAAGGGTGCAGCCAGGCCCTCCCCTGTGCCCCTCAGCTCACCCAGCATAGCTTGTGTTTGCACAGCTTGGGCATGGGCACTTAACATTCTTCCTTCTCAAAGCTTTCCGTGATCCTAAGCCCCGACAAGTTATTAGCTCTGATATTAAAGGTGTTTATCAGGTTTGGGAGACATCTTTATTGACATTGCTAGAGTAGGTGGATCAGATACTGTCCTGTGATGCAGCAGTGGTTGTTGAAGCAATTCTAATATTTTTCTTTTTTTTTTTTTTAAGTGCTTTCAAATTTTAGAATTTTGGATGTAGAACTTCCCCATCCACGCTTGAGTTCTTGAGCTTCATAAACGCTGCTAATTTTTGTGTCTCTTTACAGTGACACAAAGCACTATGAAAAGCTGGAGCCCGGTGAGTGGGAGCAGGAGGGAGTCTTTTATTAGACACCTGTTACTGAGGAAAATAAAGGTGTGGCTCCTCTGCAGTATTTATGTAGTAGGATGGATTAGGAAAGCTTCACACTGGAGATAGAAATGGTAAAGTGAGCTGGTTTGGTCCCCTTTGAAATACTGTTAGTGAAGTTAAGAAACCAGCAGTCATTCTGCTGAGCCTCCTGGTTTAGCAAGCTGTGTTCTAGGCTTTTCTGGTGGAGGCTAAAGTCACCAAGTTCCCCATTTCTTTTCATTTGAACATCCTCAAGGGGGGGGATACTAGGTTTTGATCTACACTCTCCACCTTGGTTTATTTTACTTTCTATCAACAATGAATTTAAAAAGTCAAAAGGATTCTTATAGCCTTATATCAGCACAGGGCATTTTGGATTGCCTCCTCCCTTCATGAGGCTTCTGGATGTTTCTCATTGCTCGGGCGGGACATGAAACTTTGTGGACTGATAATGCTTTGGCATGGACAAGCTTCAAAGAGCACATACTATTTCTTTAAATTTGGGACATGCAAACATTCATGTGTGTCTCAAACACTTGCTCGTGGAGGAAACAGGCAGCAGCTACCAATGCTTTTTATTAAGCATTCTGTGAATCCTTTGCCACGAGATGGAGAGGAACTTGTTACACTGCCAGTCATACCCAGAGAGTGAGTGAGGGTACCAAATACTAGCATTTCCTCAGCTGCTCAATGAGTTTGGACAAATGATGAAGTGTACTCAGTCATGAAGAAGGAGACAGGACGTCTGTTCATAGGAATCCTAATAGGAATTTGTACTTGATTGGGCTGAAATATGAAGGCTTAGAAGTCCTTTCTTTGGCAATAACCAGCAATGCATGTTTTGAGAGAGAGTGCAAAAGAGCCCAAAAAGTGCTCTTCCAACAGAAGCATTTTGATGTCATTCTTATTAATGGTGGCCTAATTACCAGGAAGATGGTGGCTTACTTCTCCCTGCTGGGAAAGAGTGCACCAGTGAACCAGGCCCCATTTCACATAAAGGAACCAACTACCTTGTAATATTTCAAGTCACGTTTTGACTGTGCCATTTAGTACCAAAGGTAGCTTGTGGCAGTTCTGTGCTGTTTCCAAAAACTTTCACTCTCATGCTGCATTTGTAAATAAAGAAGCTTGGACATTTCAGGCCCTGTGAGACCCAAAGCTTGGGACTTTAAAGTGAGTCCCCAGACTTCAGTTACCAGTTTGCATGCAAAGAGAGCCCTTGAGGATGTAAATCTATTGCCTCATTCAAAAGAGCAAGTGGCTGAGCTCAGGTGGATGGGAACACGTGGCAGGTTTTGTACTTCATTTCTGTATCAAACATTTACATGTTTGGATAGTAGGATACAGTTTGAGGAATCTTCTGACTAAGCTGCCACAAATTGTCAAGCTACTGTATGTAGGGTGGTTCCATAGCATGGAACAATGACTAAACCTCACCTGCCAGAAAGGAAAGGCAGTGGGGGAACCCTTTGTCATGGTAATTTTCTGTAGTCACTGCTGAAGGCAGAGCTTCTCTCTGAGGAGTGGGTCTTTCCAACTGGCTAAGGGCTCCTGCAGTAAAGCTCTTGAAGGCAGATGATGTAGAACAGAATTCACCTTCCTACACATCCTCACAGATGCTCTCACTTTCTTAAGTATGAAGGGCTACTCCCCATTGTACCATCCTGCTGGGTATTTGGCTGTGTTACCCTGGCTGCGTCACTATGCAGTAACATTTTTGGGGAGAGTAGGGTGCTGTAAATCCGGCAGGCACACACAACCAAGTGATGTGAAGCAGTCTTCTTTGTGGGAGTTAAGTGCAGCATCTTGGATAACACCAAATGTGATTCACAAGGAATGAAATTTTAACTCTCGGGTTGTTAACAGTGCAGAAAAACATTTCAAATCTGTTTGATTTTTTTTAGGCTAGAATTACAGTTGTTGCTGCAGTGACAAGCACTGTCACTCTTGACACTGCTTTGAAACACTTAGGAAATGGGAAATAGAGTCAGTGTTCAAGGTGTGATGTTAAGCAGTTCTGTTTCTCAGACTAGCACTGTGATGCAGACATGACTAAATTACACTGTTGTTATGCCTCTGATGGACTACCTAACAGAACTCTGCAAATAATTTATCTTGGAGACAAAATAAGGTGGCCGACTGTAGGAGACCCAGCTTTGTCAGTGTTCTGGAAATTGCTCTTGGTCTGTGTGTTTGTTACTGCTCTTTGCAGGGCAAGCAGATGATACACTTCTGGCAATTTTCACTTGATTGAGGATCTTCACTATAGATGAGCTTCTGGCAGAAATGGCTGGAAGAACTAGGAGCTCATGTTAGGAGCTAACAATAATCTGAGTGGAGATGTGTGCCACTCTCAGGGACTGGACTAGCATTAAAACTGGTGTAGCAGTCTAGTTGCAAGTCAAGACAAAGGAGGCCGTAGCCATGAGAGGAGACAACAGTTGTTTGGAAGAACAGCAAAGTAGGCTGGACAGTACTAAAAGAGAGCACAGATGGGAAGCATAAAAGTGGATTTGAGAAAGGAATGAATCTAGGCTGGATTTTGAAGTTAGGTGGATAGTTGCTCATGGTCTCAGTGCAGGCCCAGGCTTCAATTGCTGAATGAAAGGAGATAGTACATGATTCAAACTGTCTTTGCCCAGCCATGCAGTGCATCGTCTCAGTCCATACCTGTAGGTAGAAGTGCTGAGATATTTCCTAATGTCATTCACACTCAGAGTTTCTAGCATTACTCCAGAGAGGCTAATGAGGAGTGGTACTTCCACTCCTGTGGATTCCACAGGATCATCATCTCTCTGCTCAGTAGTATTCAGAGAGCTTTTGTTGGTACTTAGTTAAAAACAGAATGTAGATTTGGTTTAATTTTTATGAAGATGGTGTTAAGTGAGAGAGGCAAGGAAGCTTGGCTTTAGATTCAAAGCTTTGAAGAATGTCAGTACCAAGAACAATGTAGTCCAGCAATTAGAGGTTCATGGTTTCCCTGAAGCATTGACCCTTTCACAGGATAAGAATTATAGATCTTTGGTAGCTGTGTCAGCCTAAGAAGATATCCTCTGCTTTGGAGTGGAGCTGGGTGCCATGTCTCTATAATAGAACTTCCTCACAAGGGCTGCTAATTTTGTTAGGTGTTTATTTACTGCATAATTAGGTTATATAAGGAGATAGGCTGATTAATCCAGTGGTCAGGAAGCTGCTAACCCAGGTAGCACAAAAACAGGTGTTTCAGTACTTTCAGTACCACTGAGGGTATTACCATGAAAAATGTAATAGGTACTCTTTTTTGGGTTTGATTTCTGCCTCTAGCTATGTTTTTATTCCACGTTACATAAGCTTTATCTTGTTAATCTGTAAATAAAAGGAGTGTGTAATAGAAGTGAAAAATGAGTTTGCAGAAAACACATTTTAATGAAGGCTTAAACGACGTCCTTTAATGTCTATTTTTAGCTCGGTAGCTAAAAATTTTAGCACTCCTTTCCTTTCATAACTAAAAGGCACCCCTCTCATTCTTTTTTATGCAAATTAGACCTCCCACACCATTAAATCATTTTTATTGACTATTGAGCCTGCAAAGAAGTGGACTGAACTTTAATATGCTACATTACCATACCATAAAATACAATTTGTAGATCTTATTTAGATTCTGTGTTGCTGCACTTCCTCTAAATAATTGTTATTACTGAGGAAGATTTACAGGCACCATTGAAAGAATAAATACTCTCCATTTTGTATGCATTGAAACACCGGCTGTGCGTGATTTCACATCTAAACCCCTTTGCTCCCAATTCTTTTCTGAAATGAAACAAGTCACATGATGCTGTTAGTTACTAATAGAGTTTTTAATATGGCAGTATCCAGAACTTCTGCTGACTTCAAACAGTGCCAGGATTTCACCCCTTCTTTTGTGCTGTTAAGTTTATGCTAACTTTGCAAATGAAGTGTTCATCTTCAGGCAGTGATTGCCTCTTTGCACATCACCATCCTCATTAATGCCACATGCACAGCATCAGCTGCTATGCAGCACTTGGCAGGAAAATGCTCTGTTCCTTGGAAGTGCAAGGAAAATACTGTCCTCCCACAAATTTTTGCATAAGGCTGTGCAAATACTCAGCTTGACAAGGTACATGGCGTTGCTTTCTGTTATTATAGATAGCTGCAGCCTCTTGGAGCCAAGGGAAGGGATGCATGCAGAGATTTTATGATTAACCAGAGAGAAATGTATATGAGTCATTCTGAAAGAGTATAACTCTTATGAAGGAACTAATATTATGCTCATGTTGACAGCCTTGGAGAATGACATTTATCTGTAGCACAACCTAGGGATGGCCAAGGAATACTGGAGCAATGTCTCACCCTTCTTCTAGGAGGACCACCTCAGAAGTGGAAGGGTGTTCAGCCATGCGGTCACTTCAGTACAGAATTGTTTTTAGTGTGCCAATGGAAATGCTATCTGTGGTCCCAGTCTCATGTCAGATAGTCAAGGAGGAGCCTTTACATGGTCAGGCAGGACTGCCTTTGAGATGCTTTCCTGATCACCTCTTGCCAGTAAGCTTGATGTCATCATGCCAAGTCCCCACAGTCTTCTGGGTCTCCCAGTGTTTTGAAACTGGCAGAGTTTCTTAAATCTGTTTAAGAGAAATTGTCACACTAATTTCCCTCCTCACGGAGACTTCATGAGAATATTCACTGCCTTTAAAAGTCAGGGCATTTAAGGTTGTGTCTAATTTCAGAATAGTTTTTTCTAAATCTGGAGCCTGAATTAGTAATTTTGAATTGGACTCTTGAACTGTCAATACTTACTGCATTACCACATCAGTTAAAAAAAAAAAAGAGACCACTGATTTTTTGCAGTGAGAACACATAGAACACAAACAGGTTGTGGACCAAAGAGCAATGCCTGCTGCATGAAGAGAATTATTTTATATACGTACATGCATACAGGTTTGTGTGTGTATATATATATATCTGTCTAAAAAAACAGTTTCCCTTTTCAGTTATGTGTAGCAGTGAAAACTGAGTATCACTTCTGACCTTTTGAAAGAATTTAATATCTAATAAATCTAGAATTAGACTATTTCAGTGGAAAGAGACCTACAATGATCATCCATTCAGTCCAACACAACAATCGCCTAGTCAGACAATCATATAGACCAAATCCTGAGAAATGTTAAAGTTCAACCATGAGATATGTTATGAAATTTATGTCGATCATGAGAAATTATTTCATTAACAAGTTGACATTCAAGCACATGAGTGTATGCCTGTTACATTTTTTTCCTAAAAAAAACACTAAGACAATTGCTGATAGATCAAGAAAGTAAATGAGTGGTCTCTTCCAAGAGCTATATTTCGTTTTTCTGTAAAGTATGAGGAAGTAAATGGGTGAATACACAATATAAATAGATCTATATTATAAAAGTCTTTTGATTTTAACAGTCTCTGAAAAGTTAAGAGACAACTATCTTGTGAACTTGACAAATAAACAGAGAGAAACATTTTTACCATATTTTTAAATGTGGAAATGCTCTTTTTAAGGTAAGTTATCTAATGTCCGGCTCGGATGTATCATATTACTCTGACGTGTTTGAAGTTCTCAGTTGACAGTGATATCTTATTCTGTTCTTTTCCCCCCTCCCCAGATTATTTGGAAATACATATGATGACGCCAAGTAGCTACCAGCCTTGCTTCCTTAGGGCTTAGTTCAGCACTGTTTACATTCTCAATGGACGAATCCTTAAGGTTGTCCTCTGTCAGGACACCACCTAAAGATGTCCATGAACATCTGTATAGAGCCCTTTGCATTAGGAAAAGATCCATTCAGTGAATCCTGTCATAATAGTAAGCACTAACCATAGTAGTAAGCATTGTGCCAGATCATGGCCTCATGTTTTAATATGCTTAAGGGAAATTATTTATAATTAATACAAAGAAAAGGTCTCTGTTAGATTTCCTGTAATGGTAGGGTGTTTTTTACTTTATTTTTATGGTTTGCTGTTTTGGTTTTTTTAGCTGAACTCTTCATGGAACAGCAGCATCTCAAAGAAGCAGGCTTTTGTATCCAGGAGGCAGCTAGTCTTTTCCCCACGTCTCATGCTGTATTGTACATGCGTGGGAGGTTTGCAGAGATGAAAGGCAATTTGGAGGAGGCTAAGCAATTGTATGATGAAGCGCTCACAGTGAATCCAGCTGGAGTGGAAATTATGAACAGCCTGGTGAGTTTGCAGGGGCTCAGCTCCATTATAGTATTTATGTTCCTGATTAACTGTAATAAGAGGGGAGAGGGCACATGCTTGCTCTGGATGCCATTGTCTTCCTAATCCTGAGAGCAAGTGACTGTTCCAAGCATAAATTGGGTAGCTTGAACCTCTATTTTAAGACTGGATTGAATGTTTTTAACTAATTAGCACTTGTGTCAAAAGTAAATATTTTAATTGACAAAGGCTGATAGTTTTGGAAGTCAATTCACTGCTTTGTCTTTGCTGCTTTTTCTACTAACTGTTATGCATTTTAAATTAGCAGTACACTGATGTTCGAAAGATCTGAGCTAAATAACTCTTGAATGTGGAGATATATATTGATATATATAGATAGATAGATATAGATATAGATATAGATATAGATATAGATATAGATATAGATATAGATATAGATATAGATATAGATATAGATATAGATATAGATATAGATATAGATATAGATATAGATATAGATATAGATAGATATATGTGGGGTTTGAAAACCTTGGACTGGTGTCTTGTGTCTACACAGATCAAGATAAACTATGAGTTTACAACAAAATTAATCTGTTGCTCCCTTAAGCTGCAGCTTAGTTCAGCCTTGTGTAGGGGCAGTGACTCCACATTTGTGGGGTTTTTTTGGTAACACTCCTACCCAGCAAGTTTTTCTTTTTTCTGTGGCACCAAACCCAAAACAAACTGTTTTCCAGACACAGGGCCTAGAGCTTAATAACAGTAGTTGTAATACAGGGAGCTTTGTGGAAGACCAAAACCCACTTCTCTTGTGAAATTAGAATAGTAAATCAAATTTCATCAATTATTTGTCTTTTTAACTGTAGCCCTTACTAGGTCTCTCTGGGATTTTAGAAGTCTGTCTTGACTAATTTATTTTTTACAGGAATTCTATATCCATGTGACTGCTTAGTGTCTTTGTTAGCAGATTTGTATCTCCTGGCATAAATTTGGTCCTGATGGGGTTTGCTGGTATCTCCAAAAGTGAAGGGGTATTAGTGCACAAGAGGACAAATGTGAAGTTCTAATTGAGAGAAAATAGTAGAATGTACAGACAAGGGATGAGATATTTGGTAATAATGAATGTTTAGTACAAAAATAGCAAATTAATAGCTGATGCATATGTCAGGAGACATATGCTATACACATTTCAAGCTTCTATGGGGTAATAATATTACTTTGATGTTCTGATATAGCCTTTACAAATTCAGTCATTAAAAACCTAGCTAGATGGAATTATATTCTTTGCTCAGTGTCATGATTTCAGATGTCACCGATACCAGAACAGCCATCAAGTTAGATTCCAACATGGTACTAACAGCTTTAATTTTTGTCTTATTTTGTGGACACAACCACATTCTGTGTCTTCTTATTTCAGTTGCTTGAAATTTTCTGAAACTATAGTAATTTGGAATAAAAATTTCTGAGATGCAAATCTGCTCTGGCCCAGTTGACCTCAGAAAATGTCATAACTGTTACTGAAAATGAGGCTACAGAAGAGACCTTAAAGGCTTCTGTGACATCTTCTTTAGTGTGCCTTAGTGTCTTCAGGTTTTGCAAGGAATGGGTAACATATTAATGCACTTTTTACCATCCCTAAGAAAATCCTTTCCAGGTTATCCAAGTTGTAACCTTTAAAAAACACATTTTGTATGTGCTTAGTAGATATGTATTTCTGAAAGCTCTAAAGTGTCTGTGAATGCTCCTTCCCCTCAAACTCCAGTAATTTTCAACAAGGACAAGAGAGATGACTCTGGTAACTACAGGCCTGTCAGTCTCACTTCAGTGACTGGTAAAATTATAGAGATTATTCTGGGAGTTACTGAAAAACACCTGAAAGACAATGCTGTCATTGGTCACAGCCAGGGTGGATTTGTGAAGGCACAAGCCCTGGGGCAACCCTGGGTGTACATACAGGGTGGGGGATGAGAGGCTGGAAAGCCACTTCACAGAAAGGGACCTGAGGGTCCTGGCTGAGGGCACGTTGAACATGAGTCAGCAGTGCCCTGGCAGCCAGGAGGGCCAACCATGTCCTGAGGGGCATCAAGTCAAGCATCACCAGCCAGTGCAGTCCCACTCTGCTCTGCACTGGGGCGGCCTCACCTTGAATATTGTGTGCAGTTTTGGGCACCACAGTATAGGAAGGTCCAAAGGAGGGCCATGAAGATGTTGAAGAATCTAGAGGAGAAGCCCTACCAGGAGCAGCTGAGGTCACTTGGCTTGTTCAGCTTAGAGAAGAGGAGACTGAGGGGAGACCTCATAGCTGTCTATAGCTTCCTCATGAGGGGATGCAGAGAGGTGCATCTCTGGTGACCAGTGTTAGGATGTTAGGGAATGTCCTGAAGCTGTGTCAGGGGAGGCTTAAGTTGGATATTAGGAGAAGGTTTTTCACCCAGAGGATGGTTGAACACTGGAACAGGCTCCCTGTGGAAGTGGTCACAGCACCAAGCCTGCCAGAGTTCTGGAAGTGTTTGGACAATGCTCACAGGCACATGGTGTGATTCTTGGGGCTATCTTGTGCAGTTTTGGGCCAGGAGACAGACTTTGATGATCCTTGTGGGTCCCTTCCAATTCAGAGTATTCTATGATGATGTCTTAGTCAAGGGATGGAAGTAAAATTCAGGAGAGTTGAAAAAGACAATGAGATGGGAAATTTGGGGGCAGAGACTCAGTCTGTAAGCAAGTGGGGAGGAAGAAAGATAAACTCAATAACAAAGTGAGAGAAATAAGGATAGGTGGAAAATAGGGTAAGATAGGTAAACTGGATAAGACTGGATAGATAAGACACATGGGTTGAGAGGTGGGCTTGTTGGAAAGGGCAAATTAAAGAGATCAATCTTATGAGAGTGGCAAAGGAGCAGGAACCTGTATTTTCTTTCCATATCCTTCAATCTCCTTAAGATTCTGATTCTTCCCATCCTGGTGCCAGCAAATATCAGTGAAAATCACTTGCTTAAGCATGTGCCTCATCTCCTTTATCTTGGCCATGCTGGCAGCCTGTGGTTTACACCTGTTAGCTAAGATAGCAAAGGTCTGGTCTATCCCTGCTGATATGAATCATGGCAGTAGTTATATGATGCCACATAATGGCACTCCTTTGTATGTTTTTCCAAAAGCTAGGAAATTGCACATAACAAGTTAGAAACATCTGATGAGCACTATAGAAAAGCCTGTAAAGAAATTAATCATTCTGCCTTCAGAATAGAGCTGGAATAATGTGCAGTAAACAAGGCTTTTAGGGCTATGCATCAAATGAAAAGGGCAAAAATAAAATATTGAATGGCTGCTAGCTAAGTGATTTTGTCCTGCGTACTGAATGAGACAGTGTCCCCATGGAGAACTTAAGACTGGGTTGATGCAGTTGAGGATGTAATGTAACAAGTGGTAAATTCTGAATCTCCTCAAGGCCATCAGAAGAAAACTGAATGCCTTTCTGAAATGTATGAATTAGCCAAGTGCTAGCTGTACTTTTATTAAAAATACAAGTTTTTGAGCACAGTATGTTCAGTCCCCTACCAGAGGGAAATATATGTCTTGGCTTATGCAAGAGACCAAAACAGATTATCACCTAGTTCCAAGGGGTTCAGAATTATGCAAGACACATACACAGGCAGCTGGAATTAAATTCACACATGTTGTTTCAGTGCTGGTCCTCCCAAATTGAGTACATTGTTTTCCCACTGTAGTAATACTGTTGTGGATATGTAATAATTTAGAGAAAGATGGTCTGGTTATGAGAATTACTGTTTGACTTGGTGCCATCCAGCTGACCTAGTCCACTTTAAGGAAAGACTCTGCTGCAGACAGTGCTGATCCTCCCTGGTGTATCAGCATCAATTAGCAAAGTAGTCATGTCTCTTCCCCTGGGCTCTCAGAAGTGGGTTGTCAAAGCTATATTTGGAAAGTTCCAACCTGAAGAGTGTTGCTGGCTTTAAATGAAGGGCACAGATCTAGCAATGAATGAGTCCACCGGGTGTCAGTAACTTCACCTTTACACAGAATACAGTCACCACCATAATACACACAAGCTCTTTCTCTGCTTAGCTGAAAATGGCTGTGTTTTACTGTGACTGTAGAGTGTTTACAATAGCTGTCAAATCAGTGAGCTTTCCATATAAAGCACGGTGCTGCATGGAAGAGCAGCGCTGTTCGCCAGGAGTGCCGTGCTGAGCACATCCGATGAAGTGGGTACATGCTCTGCTTCATCACAGGGGCCTTTGGCACTTGGTGTCAATACTGTGGTTAGGAAACCACAGGCACTTTGAAAATACCACATAGTTGTGCTGCTTCTTGTAACACTTGCAATTTCTGAGTGATGTCACATGATCCTTAAGCCTGTATTAGGAATCCACCATTGGCATTTACAAAGTAAATACTACTGGCTAATACCTAATTTAAGGAAGCATATTTGTTGAGGAGTTCTGTTTTCACTTGGAAAAAACATACACAGTCAGTTTTTGAGGCTATTTGGAGCATACTTATGTACCAAAGAACTCCTGGTGAGGTGTGGAACTACTCCTTTGGCTGCCAGAAACAATTAGCTTGGCCTTTAAAAATTGTACATACTGTGAGACCACAGTTTTCTTTCATAAATACAACTTGCTAAGGTTCTTTTTCCACATTTCTTCTGATTCTGTCTCACACATTTCTATTAGAACAGCCCTGTTTTTTCCTTCTTCCCTTTCACAGGCTCCTTCTGGGGCCTGCTTGCAAGGATCACAGAGCACTTCTTTCCCCCAGGGAGGCTGATGGAGTTTCTACTGAGCAGGTGTCTTCGCTGGTCTAGAAACAAGAGTTTAGTCCATATCCCCTTGTCTTACACTGTGACCTCTGACAGCACATTTCTACAACCAATAACTATGGCTTACATTTTGCAGTATGTACCAAATTTTGTTTATATAACATCATGCTATACACAGCTTTGGGACAGCGATAACAAAACTGACATGTGCCCAACAAAGTCAGAAAATATAATACAAGCTGGGGCAGATGATACCTCCTTGTAAAGCGATACACAAATCCACCTACCTGTATGTAACCAGAGAATGACACTGAAATTTGCTAGTTCCAGCCCCAGTGCATTCAGTACCATTCCCACTTTTGATTCAGAGGAGGAGAAAATCAATTCCAGCATGCTGGATTTGAGTCCTAAAGCTCCATACGTAATATTGCAAGATAAACTAAAAACATACTGAGATACTCAGGAGACGCCGTTCCTAATGCATCCCAGGATGCTGTTAGCTGCCTTTGCTGCAAGAGCACATCACCGGCCCATGGCCAGCTGCTCTTTCACCAAGGCCTTTCCTGCAAAGCTGCTTTCCATCCAGTCATCCCCTCCAAAGTGAATTTAAAGCTATTACCAGGAACTTTTTTCTGAAAGTAGATACTAAACATAACATTGGCATGACTGTACCAGGTCAGGCCAGAGGTTTATGTAAGTCATTCTCACCAACAGCACCAAAGAAGTGCCTAGGAAAGAATGAGGGCAGGGCAGGCATACGTGGTACTTCTAAGGTTATGACTTAGCTCAGGGACATCCTGAAGTAGAGTTAGATTCTACTTGCATAGTAATTCACAGTGCATTTCTCCTTCATGAGCTTGTCTTGAGCCTGTGTTAGAGCTTTCATCATTGACAACACCACATTCTGTATGTTCTTGGCCATAGAGATGCACCTTGTCCTTATTTTGGAAGACACCCCACTGATTCTTATTCTCGCTCCCATTACTGATTTTATAGGTATCTGTCACTGAACCATTCCTCTTCCTTTCTTTTATTGCTACTACTTCTCTGTGAACTTCTTACAGTTCTTTTTAAGATAGGCAGGCTAGAGCAAATAATGCACTTACAAAAAATAGCTTAGCTTCAAAGGCAGTGTTGTGGACTCAGTGTTTAAAAAGCACCTCTCTGCCCATGGTCTTTTACTCGCATAATTATGTCTATGTACATTTTCGTAGAAATACAATGTTCTATTTCAACTGTTTTGTATTAACCCGATTTTGTTATCAAAGGTCTGTTTCCATCTCCTCGTGCCTGTAGGGGCTGGATTTTATTTTCTGGATGGTCAGCATCTCTAATAAATGCATGGTTATTTATAATGGCAGTAAGCAGTGTAATACTTGTCTCAGGACCTTGCAGAGATGTCCGTGTCCCATCTGTGAATGCAACACAGCCAGGAAGTGTGTAGTTCTAGTATTTGATAAATATACTTCATTTTGCTTGCCAGAGACATCCTTTTACCTGGTGGAACACAGATTTCTCTCTGCTGGTAATGCTAGAAGCTGAAGACCTTGATTAAGAACAGATTTTTGTATAGATTGTATAAGATAAGTACATTGCTCTTGATTAGATCTGAGCATTTAAAAACTATATGATGCTGTATTTAAAACTTCTTAATTGTTCAGTGGGATGCAAGGACTGAATAAAAAGAAAGCCTTTGCAAAGAGTCTAGGACTGTTTAATTTGGCCTTCATTGTGTACTTAGGATGCAATTTCATGTTCATTTTAGTAGGAGAGTCAACCTATTGTGTCCAGACTCACATTTGGTAGGATCAGGATAATTTGAAGACTACAGTTTCTGCTGATTAGAACATGGAAATGAATTATTTCTGTTCATTTATTTCATTTTACCTCACAGTATGGTGCATGCATCCTTGTTTTCAAAAGCATCCATTCACATAATAAAAACATGGTTTGATTGCTTAATATTTTCAAGGATGACATGTGTTACTTCCTTGGGGATTTGTTTCATGCTGCCTTGGAGTAATGATATAAATCACAGGGCAGATTCTCTGCGTGGGTAAATTATCACAGCTCCATCATACCAAGGTCTGTATGTCTTGTAAGGTAGCTAGTACCCTAATTAAAACCATTTTTACCTTGAAAACTAAATTAGAATGCTTTCTGTGCTTAAATGTGAGAACAAAAGAGTGTAATTTTCACATTATTTAATAGAGTTAGTTATCATCTGAGAAGCTGCTTTTTGTCTGTAGTTTATGCATATTTTTGCTAGTTTGTAGATAGGTATGCCATGATCTGTTTCCATTTACAGTGACATTTCTTCCTCAGTTTTTCATATTTGTGTACAGAGAACTGAACATCATGATTAAAATTCATCCTCTAGTAGTTAGAACAACTGTGCATTTGTCCTACGTGTAATTAGGTGGATAATTGCATCTAGAGACACAGCAAGCAACCTGTTTTTATCTGTTCTGAAGATACTTCTTCCTGGCTGCATTTGATGGTCCCCCCGCTCTTGTTTAGGCGAAGGTAATAAGCAGAGTTAAGGACTGGGCAATTTGATGAAGTGGACAGTTGTACTACTTTTGTGATGCTGAGAATAGTTTTCATTATCATAGCTACTGCCTAAACAAATACTTAAATGGAATCTTGGAGAAACTACTGCCATAAGAATTCAAATTTCAGTAGATAATGTCTGCAAAATAAATTTTTTACTATTCTTTAACATACAAAACAATTGAAGCGTTACTAGTTTTTATCTTAATACATCTATTCTTTGTGTTCATTACTTTAAATATTTTTGGATGGTATCAGGTGTGTTTATTATTCAGAATTTCTGTATGTAAAACCTGCTTCAAGAGAGGGTTATTTTAAGGTTTTGATGTATGTATTGACTAGTTTTTTAATTACATTCTGTCTGTGTGACTCAAGATTGGTGTGGCTTCTGAGTTAAAATATAGTAAAAATGCATAGAAATAGAAATATAAAACCAAGTATCAGTTACTAAAGTACTTCAGATACTCCATATGCTATGTCCCTTAATCCTGAGAAGCCACAAGCCAAGCTATTAGGACTGTTTGTGGGGGGTGCTGCTGCAGGGGCAATCTTTTGGTGTTTTAGAAAGAGCAAGATAGAGCACCCAAAGCAAATGTATGAAAGCGAGCGAGCTCCAAGTTTCTCTTCCCAAACTAGGCACCATTTCATGGTATTTATCAAAGCACTTCAGGCTGGGACTTTGCTACTGTTGTGCAATAGGGTGGGTCCTTCCTCTTAGAGAGAGCAAAGAACTGCAACTCAGTCATTTTCCATTGAAGGCAATTCACTGAAGAGGCCAGAGAGGAGGTGGAGCCCTGGCTCTCACCATCCCTGGCATGGCCAGCTCTGCTGCACTTTCAGCTCTGATCATGTGTCACACTTTACTCTAAACCTCTGTAAAACAGGGATGAAGCTACTAATCTGCTTCATCTGGGGTTTGTGGAGCTTAATTAATATCTGCACATACTTTCAGATGACAGACGCTCTGTAAATGCAAAATCTTATTTATTCTAATTGTATGTCATGATTCCCGTATTCATTTGGGATTTTGGGCCACAAATTATTTTGGACGAAGTACTGCAACTGTTCGGCGCAAAAGATGTGCTTTAGAGCTCTGAGTACCCTTATGTCCCTAAATGTAAGCAGTGATGAAAACATTTTTGATGTGGGAGCAGGATTTAGGAGGCAGACCTGCAAACTATTTCTTCCTCTAGCAAGGATTTGTTTTCATTAGAGGAATCTGCTGTGCCTGTGTGTCATGCCTTGCCCTCTACTGTATTGATGAATTGTTATAGCGGTGCTGTGAAGGACAGAGTAAAACAGAAGCAAATGTGAATCTGATGGCTTTCTAGCACAGCCCTCTCCTCTTCCTGGGGATAAGATATGACAACGCCTGCAGAAAATAGCTTTTCGCAGGGGGGAGGGAGGGTGCTTCCTTTCTCTGACAGTGAATGTATTCTCCTGCTTTGCAAATTCAGTGCAAGCAGAACATCTTTGTACCAGTACAGTTCTGCAGTTTTTCCCTGGTGAGAAGGGGGCTGGATTTTTAAGAGAGAGATGACAGAC
The DNA here is from genome assembly GCF_036250125.1 of Pseudopipra pipra. Taxonomy (NCBI): domain Eukaryota; kingdom Metazoa; phylum Chordata; class Aves; order Passeriformes; family Pipridae; genus Pseudopipra; species Pseudopipra pipra. Next base: position 28,274,035 of record NC_087551.1, read on the forward strand.
CTAAAGGTAGGAAAAGCATTCAAGCAGACAGTCATTACAAGCCATTCCAAAAATGGAGCAACCTTGAACGAAGTGCCTTTTTTTTTCCCCTTCCTTAAGTAATAGTGACAGTCAACAGGAGATTCGAGCCACCCAAAGGAAGACCAGTGACGTCTTCTCTGATGCAGCTTTGAGAGCTACACACACTGGGACTCTCTTAGGTCTACCTAATATGGAGTGCACAAGAAAACACTGCAAGGGTGAATTTGCAAAGCCCTAGTCTCCAGTAGGATATTTTTGGACTACTCTGATAGTACAAAACATTTAAACATTTCAGTCCACCCCATAAGTTTTCCCTCGATGAGGGGACTATGCTGTGAACAATTTTTCTCTTTTTTTTTTTCTTTTCTGTTCAGTTCACTGCATTTCTCCAGTACATTTGGAGAACAAGCAGATGGTGATATATAGGTGTATAAGAGAAGGGGAGGGGAAAGAATCGGCAGCAAAAAGCATAGACTGCTACTTATTTTAAAAATACCAAGTTAAAGCATTGACTGCTCAGAGACAGTTAAAATAATTTTTTTCTCTTCCATAACCTGTTCAGTTGCTTGTTTCTTCCTTTTTCATCTCTCTTCGCCTTGTAGATTTCTGCAGGACTTGAACCCAACCTTGATTTGCCCCAGAAGGCTTTTTCAATGCTATTTATTTGCTATTTAATCCAAGGTAAAATTCACTACAAAGAATTTTAAAGTGCACTTAGGTTAGAAGCTTGTTCCAGTGGTTTTGAAGGAGTATTTGAAAACAACAGAACAAACAATCCAGGACCAAGAAATCAGGTGGAAGTCCTCAGCCCTTTGGAAAAATCAACTCCTGAGGCAGGAACTTAATATACACTTTGTGTTTGTTCTTCATGACATCTAAACTCGTGTATTTTTTACATGTTGAAAACATTCCTCTTGCTCTTTTCCTCTTGTCCTTCCTCATGCTTCTATAAATCTCCAGTCTATCAATGAGCTGCTGTTTAATATTGCTAATGTGACTCTTGCTTATCTTTTTGCAAAAGGGGTCAAGAGAGAGAATCCCTGGCTGGAAAAAGATGGAGGCAGGGGAAAGCCTTAGGGGAAAAATGGCCTATGATCATCGGGGTGGGATAGAGAGATCTCGACTTGTCGGGGTAGTAAAACGAAGACTGCGAAGAGATCTTCCTGCTCTCTGCAGGTACACATGGAAACAAATAGTGAATGCTGTGGGGGGAAAAAAGCTGCATCAGCTAAAGGAGGCAGCTTGATCTGCTATAAATGGCTGCTGGAGATTGAAGAGGGTTCTCGGCCATCAGTGCAGGGAGGTTCTGAAGCAGTCTTCTAGGTCATCTGATACTGCAGCTTGGTCAATTTATGAGGGAGAGTGGACAGCCCCGAAAGTACCTGTAAGTAGGACTTAACCAAACCCAAAACAGTGGTTGCCCATTCAGGCATGCAGGCTGCCCTGTCCAGGTCACCAGTGACTGAATTAATAATGTCCTCACCTGCGACCTAAAGCGCAGAGTATCCAGCTAAAATGTCTTGCAGGCCTACCTGTTGTCCTGCCTTCCTATTTCTATTTTCTGCTGAAGAACGTCTATTCCCAGAAGTATTTTGTAATTATTTTGTTTATTAATTTTTAAATTAGAGGTGGAGTTTGAATGTCAGTAGGGCTTCCCTGGAATGCAGCCCTGACTTCCATTTTTTATCTGTATTCTTAATGAGTCGTCAAGCGGCTTGTGTGTATCATGGAGTGGAATGATGGATGTAGCTGGACTCAGGAGAGTTGCATTGAGATTCTCTTAAAAATGAGCAGCATTGTGGCAGCTCAGCTCCATTGACAATAACATCAAGTCAGGTTTAATAGTGTAGTTCCTTATTGAATGAATCCACCCTGTAGGAAACAGTATGACCTTCCTGTGTGTGCGCAAGACAAAAAAAAATCAATGTTAATCCCTTGGGAGGAAAAATACAAGATTAATGGAACAGTTGAGTGAGTCTAATGAGAATCAGATGGCAAGAATGTTAATTTGGAAAGAGATAGTCGTATAAGCTGTCTGAAGGTATAGTGTGGTAGTTTCCATATATCATCAAATGCCATGTATTCTTAGATACATGTCTGCCAGATGTAATTTAATGGATTTGCACCTCTTCTGTATGGCTTCCTGACAGAACAACAGGGGATTTTCAAGCTAATCACCTTTCAGTGGGGAAATTTATGAGCACTGGAGTTAGCCAAGCCTTTCCACCATCAGGAAGGGCATGGACCGGAGACCACCATTGGGTGCAGCATACCAACTGGGAGCTGCTTGATCAGAAACGGGCTGGAGCATCTCTGTCTTGTGGTTGCTCTCTGGAGTCATGCAGTTCACTGGCATTGTCAGATACAATGCTTGCCTAAATCTGTCCTCATGATTAGTATTTTTGGAAATTGAATGGGTAGTAATTTTTCTGTCATGCTTTACTTAATAGCCACTGGCTTTGTAAGAAATAAACAGAACAATGGACTTTTATACTTCCTCTTTGCTTCTCAGAGTCTGAGGTGGTAATTCCATTTTATGGGGGGAAAATTTACATTGCCTAGTTCTCAGCCTTTAGCTTAGGTAGATGAGTTGGTCATTCGTTCTACCTGTTGCCCAGAGAGGGGTATTCTCCAAGATTGGTGCAGAGCATCTTTTGTTAGGCTGCTGCTCTGCACTGCCTTGTGGAAGAGTCTCCCTCTGTTCTTGCCCTAAAGATATAGAGAGACTGTGCAATTAAAGTGGGTGCCTATGTTTGTATAGATCACGTACCTCTTTAAGTTATATCACATGAGGCAGTTGAGTATCTCCTAGTGCATGGCTTAAGGCAGGAAGAGGTAAAATTATATTGACTTGTTCCAGAGAAAATACTGCACTGATGTTTTTGTAATTAGCCCAGTTCTCTCTTTGCCTGTGATCACCTGTTCAGCATTCATTTAAATAAAAGGAGTAAACTCATAAAAACATCAGTTTTACAATTGCATCACTTACCAGGCTGTATCTGCTTTCCAAGATTGTCACCAACATAAGAGACTGCAAATAAAAATCAACTCGAACACAAATGGCAGCATCTCAGTAGTGCCAAGCTGTACCGCAGAGATTATTTGTTTATGCTTTTATTTGCCAGCATTGACTAAACAAAGATAAGAACATAAATGCTGTAGCAGAGCTTCCCAAACAGGATTACGGGGGTGACAGGAGCTAGCACTTAGCATTACAATAATAGATACCAATGTGGGAGAGACGTCACTGCCCTGCTGCTCCTCTTACATCCCAAGAGCAGAGCAATAAAATAAGAGGCAGGTCTGTGGAGCTCTTATGTGAGGTTTGCTGCTTTATGCAGGAACATTAATCTTGTAGGGTTTGATTCATTAGGTTTGTACTACGTGAGTTTTGCTTTGATCCCTCGAAACCCAGACCGTGGTTAATGTGACTCTGAAGGAGGGCCTTATTTTGTGAGCCTTAGTAAGATTTACAACAAAACAGGCAAGCTCCGTGTAAACTCTGAATTGAGTGGGTAACGGACCCCCCAAGTCAGCTAATTTTGAATGTCAGTGTGTATGGTACAAGGCTAATTAAGATACACAGAAACTGCCATGTGCCTTTTTAATTGCAGTTAGACAAGATGTACAGTATTTGAGTCAGCTCGGCAGTGTTCCAGCTGATGAAAGTGTTGATGATACCTGACACCAGTGATGATATATTAAGTGCTCTTAATATCTTAGCGCGCATGTCATGGGGCACATTAGAATTATAGAAGAATTTAGGTGAGAAAGGACCTTTCCTCCAGAGGTCGTCTTGCTCACAGCAGGGCCACCTTCAAATATCTGTATTTGATATAGGTAGCTCAGGGCTGTGTCTAGCTGAGCTTTGATTATTTCCAAGGGTGGCTATTCTCCACAGAGCCAGTGTTCTGATGCTGCACACTCCTTGTGAGGATTTTTTTCTAAATAGCTAATCAACCAGAACAAGGTTAAGGTACAACCCTGCTGTACCTTAATCCATTGCAACTGAGCACCTCTGAGAAAAGTTTTGTCCTGTCTTTTTTCCAGTCACCTATCAGGTAGCTGAAGGTAGCAATTGAATACATCCTTAGCCTGGAGGGGGAAAGGCTGAATAAATGTTCCTCTCGCAAGCTTTTCGTAATATCATGGTCCCCCTAGCCATCTCAGTGGCCCTACACCTGTCCTTCTCCAGTTTGTCATCATCTTTTTGGCACTGAGGAACCCAAAACTGGTGACAGCACTCCAGATATTAAAAAAATAGAAGGAAATAATTACTGCCAGTCTGCTGTGAGGCATTACCTAATGCAGCACAGTATGAGATTTAGCACTGCACAGGTGCCCTGCTAATTGGTGCTCAATTGTTGTCCACCAGCATCCCCAAGTTCTTTCCTGCCGAACTACTTTCCCCCAGTTGGCTGGTACAGTTGTATGGGGTTATTCCATCCCAGGTGCAAGAGGTCACTTTTCAGCAAATGCAGTTCCTCTTAAAGCTCCAGGGAGACTGTGGCACTGAAATGACAAACAAGACCTGTGTTGTTGAGGGCCAGAGGCAAATTGCACATAATGGTCACTTATGGCAAGTCAGATTTTTTACACTCAGAATAAGTAAAAGATTAAGTTTGGTCAGTGCTGTATTTAAAAATATGGAGCTGCCATGTCTGAGTTATGCTCAGATTTTGGTATCATCACTGATTTTTTTCAGTAACACACAGTCCCCTTCATACAGAAAACCACACAGTGTTCAAGACCTTTTTCCACACTGTAGACAGTAAGGAATGATATTGCTCAAGGCAACATTAGCAGAAGCAGAGCAATGTTGGGAATTCACTAGTCACTGGGAAGCTGTTGGAGGAAGACACCTTTGGTAGGAGGCTCCCTAGTGTGACCTTGTGATTTTATGCTTTCATTGTTTGTAGACAGGCGAGCTGCTGGAATGGTTCCCGCATCTTCTGTAGCCTAGAGCAGGGCCACAAGTGTGTGCATCTCTGTGTACACACACATATTTGTGTACATCAGAGCTACAAGAAGCGTAGTGTCAGCTAGTTTTAGCAGGCTCAGATTTGGTTACAAAACCTTAGATGGAAGGAGCAGCTTCTGCATCCCCTGAGCAATCTTGACTGGTTGGGGTCTGATGCTTTGGAAAGGGGACAGGTCCCCAAGGCCGTTTGGTAAGTGGGTTGTGCCCCAGGACAGAGCAAAGTAGAAAAATAAAAAAGCCAGATTCTAAAGAAGACTTTCCTTGCAGAACTAGCCAGGTCAGGGCAGGAGGAGTCTAATTTGTTGAACGAGTGAAGTCTTGTGATCCTGAAGTGAGTAGAGTGTGAGGCTGAGTGAGGGCAGTGCTGGATACCTGAAATGGAGAGTGTGGTGAGTTGACCTCAACCACCCCTTTAGTCCCTATGCTACCAAAACCTCACCATGCAACCCAAATACAGAGAGCCACTGGGAAACAACCATCCATGCTTTGGCTCTCACATATCTGGGCCTGGACCCCTGAGGGTCAGGAAAAGCTGCTCTTCCATATGTTAGTACAGCAAATGCTGTTGCTGTTCAGTAAATTTATCCTTGTGGTCTCTGTCTCTCCTTGTGTTATAAGCAACAGTTCCCACTTCTTCTCCACAACCTGTCAAGTCAATCTGTGTATTGCAGGCTTTAACACCTGCATTGAACATTACATGAACCAACACTAAAGAGGCAGCATATGGGTGAACCATGGAATTGTTTGGGTTGGAAAAGATCTCCAATATCATTAAGTCCAACCGTTAACCCAGCACTGTCAAGTCCACCACTAAAACATCCACACATCTTTTAAGTATCTCCAGGGATGGTGACTCCATCATCTTCCCTGGGCAGCCTGTTTGTCATCCAATGCTTGGCAACCCTTTTGGTGAAGAAATTTTTCCTAATATCTGACCTAAACCTCCCATGGCATAACTTGATGCCACTTCCTCTTGTCCTTTTGCTTGTTACTCAGCAGAAGAGACACCTGGATATATCCTCCTTTTAGGTAGTTTTACAGAGTGATAAGGTCTTCTCTGAGCCTCCATATCTTCAACCTAAACAACCCCAGGAACCTCACTTTAGGAACTCCTAGATTTCTTCCTGTTTGCTGTGTTGTATTTTCACCAGACATATGGTAAGTTGAAGTACCCCACAAGAACAAGGGCTAGTGATTGTAAGACTTAATCTTCCAGATGCTTATAGAATATTCTATCTGCCTCTTCATCCTCTTTGGGTGGTCTATAACAGACTCCCACCAGGATATCTGCCATGTTGGCCTTCCCCCTGATTCTTACCCATAAACAGGAAACCCTATCATCACTATCATTCAGCTCTAGACAATCAAAACTCTCCCTAATGTGCAGATCTACCCTACTACTGCCTCTCTTTTCCTTGAAAAGTGAAATACGTTCACTTGTTCAGCACATTTAGCATACCATACCAACCTGGCCAAACCTAATTGCTAGTGAAGGATGAACTATGAATTGCATCTAAAATAAATTCTGAAGCAGTTCTGAGATAGTGATCATTTTTTTAAACAAGAAGGTTTGGCTTCATTCTTATGTAAATACTCCCCTGGGCAATGTTTTCCAAAGCATCTAATGATGAGCAGATTTGGCACTTCTGTGGGATTGTATGGATTTTAATAAGAGAGCAGTATTATTCCCTTGCATCTAAACAAAATATACAGAATTTCTGATCTGATTGGCCAGCAGAGGTATTTTCTCTTTGAGGCTGTCACTTGCAGCTCAGCAGAGCACAGGAGTGACTAATACAGACAAATGAAGCTAGGTCAAATTAAACAAATGCCACAGTGAAGCATTTCTAAAGTCCTGTATAATCACTTACCACATTGTGAGGCTCAAAGCTTGATGTTGTAGGAGAGTTTATAGATTTGTTAACATACAGCCAGACCCCACAGCATTTAGATCTTTCCTGAACTGAGATTTTGTACGTGAGGATAGTTCAGGACAGGCTTCTGCAGTACAAGCAGATATTCTTACTGAAGTCACAAGGAAAACTAGTAAGAGATTCTGTACATATTTCATGCACATTAAGAGCAAAATTGCCTGCAGTATCTTCAGCACCGGGTTCATGGACCATTTGGTATCCTGTTTGCTTGAAAAGTGTCTTGCCTTGAGAGCAAGAAAAGTAAATAAATGTAGAGAGACCAATAAAACCCACAAGCCCTGGAGAATTCCAGGCTTCAGAAGCAGAAACTCTCACCTTAGCACTCCTTGGTGTTGTTCCTAGAATACCACAGATATGTAAAATAAGCAACCTTGAAATCTCAAGACTACTTTTCACTAGTGATAAATGATTGTGCAAGTATTTGAGATAAGTGTTAATTTCACATTTCTGCCGCTTGAAATTATTTTTGTTTAAACCTCACCATAGTCACCAATGGTTAGACAACTTTCTCAACTCATAGATTTTGCATTCCCTTAAAAATTCTGTATTATATATTATTTGCTGACACAGCAAATCAGACAAACTGGAAGCATATATCATTTTAACTTATCTGTTACTTTGAATAGTGAATGAAAAACAATCAAAGGAAGTGGTTTGCAACTAACCTATTGTTTGAAATCAGCTTTCCCAAACCAGAAAATATAAAATAGCGGCATCAAAAATAGCACCATCACAAAGTAAAAATGGCATATATGTGAGATGCTTGAGCCAAAAGACAGCCTATTTTTTATAAATTTATTTTTAGCTTGGTCAGCTATACTAAGTGATTTTATCAATGTAGCTCGTCTCTGGAACAAGAATGTTCACATAATGTAGTGTCAATGCAGGCAACAATGACAAGTCATGATATATTCATGTAACACAAATTCTTTCAAATCAAATTCATACAATTAAAATTCTGTAAATGGATTGAATCTCAGTAGTTTTGGACTACGCATTTTCACTCCCACAAGCTGGCATCAAACAAGGACAGAAGAGCAGCCTTGTTGGAATTGCAGCCCTGCTATTTTTGCATACTTTGAACTAGACAATTTGCAAACTTTTTCCATCTCAGTGGTCATAGAGCTTGTCACAGTTTGAGAAGAACCAGAAGGACTGCCTCTCTCCATCTCCTGTTAGAAGAGATCTCCCTTTAGAACAGACTTCCTTTGCTCAGATACTGCAGAGCTGATGGTGAAAGGTGAAACCTTTCAAATTAAAAGGACTTATGATGGCTTTTAGGTATCTATGGCAGAATATCCCAGTGCTTGGGGCAAGGAAGAAAAACCTGTACTGTGCCTTTAACACTACCTAGACTTGAGATGTTTTTGTCAAGGAAGGGGGTTAGAGAAGCAGCTGTGTAGGTGTGGATGCCACCCCCTTTCCCAGGCGACTAGCACTGCTACATAGAGCTTTGACAAGCCTGAATAACTGTGCTTGAGCATTACTGTCCCTCACTGCATACAACACAAGAATCTGATGCTTCCATAGCTCCCCCAGTATACTGGGAAATCAGCTTTTCAAGAGATAAACCAGGGAAAAGATAAAAGTAACTATCCCAAACAAAGCCGCTGGGCTTCCAGTAATCCCCACCCAAAGTAGAAGAGGCAAAGAAGGCCATGAATGTAACTGGCTTTCTGCAATACTGTACATCTTAAATGCTGCTGCTTGTGCTTTTACACCACAAGTAACCAACTGACAGCAGTGTGGTCAGCAGCACTGGTGTTGCAGCAAAGGATAGGGTATGGCCAAGGTTAGCAGGGACAACGTATTTTATAAAAAATGAGTCTAGTGGTGAGGGAGGGCCATGGGAGGATTTTTTTATGTTACTGTCCAAAAACTTGAGGGTGGTTTCAACACCCAGCCAGCATACAGACTGAAGAGCAAACAAATTTCAACTGGAGTAAAGTAGGTGGCAATGTATAGCAGGTGTAAGGTTAATTTAAAAATAAAAGAGAGATTTTCTAAAAATGGAATGGAATTGTGCAGCAGGTACAGTCCAAACATGACCTGCTGGGTCTTCCTTATGCATTGTGATATACTGCATTCTGGGACTGTTTATCAGCAAGAGAGCATGAGTTTGTATTCAACATTATCCCTGTTATCCTCTATACCACAAGCACCCCTAAATCAATACTCACGTAATCAACATCATGTGTTTGGCCCAAGCATCCTATGCTTAGTTCCATCTGGAGTTGTTTTGCTTCACAGGTGACCTTGTGAATGATTTTGCCCAGGCTTTAGAAACCAAACACTCAGGTATACCTTTGCAGTGTTTTTTCCGTTTGAGCAAAGCTAGTGCACAAGCAGGAGTGAAGAAAAAGAAAAAAGCCTATTTTCAGACTTTCCCTAAGTGCAGCACTGTCACATAAATTTCTCCTTAAGAAACTCCTGCAACTGTCCATCAAAGCGAGCCAGCAGCAAATGCTGGAAGTAGAACAGGCCTGGGGGAGGGATTTCATTCTTGTACTGGGTCATATCCTTGGAACAATAAAGCCAAGTGGGTAAAAGCAAAAGACATGTTAACTGAAGCAAGCTGAACTGTTCCTTCATCAGTGCCTGAGGCTCTCTCAGTTTATACTGCATTTAATTCAGTCATTTTGGGCCCCAGTCCTGCACTGATGATAAGAGGGTGACTTTCTCCACCATTGCCACAGTCCATCAAAACCCCTAGATTTTAACATCATGAAAACTAACCTGGCTACTCTGAATTTTTGTTTAAACCAAGCCTGAACAAAGGTATTGTTATTTAACTTGAAGCTCTAATTTAAAAAATAATGAAAATCCAGTGTTGCACATGATAAGCTCTAGATCCTAGTTAAGTTGTACCCTAAAAACCACAAAACGGAGATGATGTTGAAAATCCTCAACCAGCCTCACCCCAATTAAAGCTACTGAAGTTTTGCCAGCATGTCCTCACTGGAGGTGTAGCCAAGGTTTTAAGAGGTCTATGTTTGTTTAAAATTGTCTCCAGACTACCTGAAACTAGAGCCCTAGGATCTCTGCAGAGCCATTGGACATTGTTTTTATTTGTTTTCATCTGTGCATGAATTTCTTTGAAAATACCCAGCAGAGCAATAAGAAGGGATTGGTTTTAATCTTTAGAGATGATAGCATGCTGTTATGCATCAAGGACACTCAAAAACAAAGCATCAGATAAACTGTACCAGGAGATTTTATTTTTTTATCTCCAGGCTTTTCCAAGAATAAATATAATGTAAATATAAAATGTATTCTGCAAGGGTCTTGTTGTTGATGAGACATCTCTGGGTTCAGTTTGTCATCCCAGAAGCATTTACACCACCACGTTCAGACAATTTACATGTGTGCGTGTGTGAAAATGCAGCTGGCTTCTGCCTGTGCCCAGCACCCCGAGGGAGAGCGGTCATTATCACTACAGGGACAGCTGGGACCTGGCCTTGAGCCAAGACCTTGCTTAATGCAGTCATAAGATTTCAGTGATAGAGTGGATTTTACATCCTCTTCTCTGGGAGAGGGTAGCTGAACTCGGAGTTTCATGTCCTACTGCCACCTGAGTTTAAAACTGATATGTGCATTCTTTGCATGACGCTGGACAGCACAGTGGACAGAAGAGCTCCTTCTGTCACCCAAGATTCAAATCATGTTAAAAGCTATTTATGTAGCTGCAGATATATGATTTCTCTTGTTTGAGGTCCCTTCAGCAGTATCCTTCCCTGCCTGAATGAGCGAGGTTATGAAACACTGTAATTATAAACCTCATTGACTGCCTTGCATTCAAGGGCGTGTTCCCCCCAAGCACTGCTGTGAAGCATGTTACCCAGGAGACTGTCCTGTACAATCCAAAACAGAATTATTCTGACCCAGTGAGCTTATTGGAGGGGAGAACATTTGGGATGCTGACCTGCTGCCTCGGCACAGTAAATGCATTTTTCTCATTTCACAGCAGGGCAACGCTGCAGTACAACAAGGCCATTACATTCAAGTATTCTTCTGAGGTATGACTTACATCTCACTGACAAGTGCTGGCTCCCTAAACATGCAGAAAGGGAGCCTTAGGACAGCAGTGTTAAACCAGAAGTCCTGCTGACTGTCCACACAGTTTTAGCAGCTTTCTCTGAAGGTTTGGTTGCCTCCGACCTTTCTGGGCAAAACCATAAATGCCTCAGACAGTATAACACAGTATCAATAAAACTCTTTCTTAAAATGTACAAGTCAGGCTGTGCTCATAAAACAGGCTGAGAAGTGTTTAGTGACAGCTGGCTATTCTGCTTTGCACTATTAACCATGGCATGCTTCAATACCATCCTTTCCCCTTCGATCTGATCACAGTCAGTATCTGTATGGGTACTTTCCTTGGTCCTGAGTGGTTTATTACCAGCATCAATTGGAATACCCTGCAGTCGGGAAACTGCTCAAGGCCCTGTCAGTCTCACAAAAGGGCTGTAAAACCTGAGAGTCTGATGCTGGGGGGGGGGGGGGGGGGAAATAGAGAGAAAAATAAAGCACTTCCTAGAACAGTAGCAAACACAAAACAGGCTGTTGCCATCCATTTTCTCAATTACTGTCAGTGCACAAAAGGAACACAGTGCTGTGTGGTAGCCTCGGCAGTTGCATCCTCTCTGCTCAAGTAGGAGAGGGAGATGAGGTGCAGAGCAGTCATTCCCAGCAGGTGTGCAAACCAATTGAGTTTAATGAGAAACATCCTGCTGAAAATGTAAATGTTTTACAAGTACATCATCCCCATCAGGGGCTGCTGCTGCTGGAGTCTGTGTTTTGTTGAGGCTTTGACACAACAACTGAAGATGCCCCTCTCCCTCATTTTCTGTCTGTAGTGCTCCCCAGACACCATGGGTCTTTTCCACATTGCTGCTTCCCCAGGCATCTCGAAGATGCAGACTGGTTCATTTAACATACTCATGCCCATTCCTCCTAGAATAAAGGCAGACCAACCTCATAAAAATGAAAGGGCTTTGCTAGACTAGAGAGTGAATGCAGCACCAGAGGTTGTATTGGTCTGTAAGAGTTCTGTTCACTCCATATAGATAAAAAACACTTCATAATGTTTGGTATTTTATTTTTCTTGCTTAGGACTCTGGGCAGTGCTAAAATGTATCTTATGTGTATGTTTCTGTGCTATTGCAGCAGTTATCGTGTTCCTTAGGTTTAGTCAGTCGAGTTTTTTCCCTAGTTTGCTGAAAATCATGAGAGATTGATTTTACTCACTTTCCTGATGATCCAGCATTTCTCTCTGGCAGCTCTCAAGAAAATTCATTTTTCCCTTCTCCTTTGTATTTTCCCAAGTACAGTGTATTCATCATTAGACTACTGCCAAACTATGTAACCAGCAAAATAACTGGTCTGTAGTACAGGCACCTTTGGTGTCATCAAATCAAGAGAGACTCTACAGAAGTTTTCAGTCAGTTCAAACCTGGTTCAGGTTACTAGTCATTAAAGACATCCATTTGCCTGTTGTATCTGGAGAAGTTGCAACTATTTTTTCCATTCTGTTCAATTAAGTGACGGGCTGATGAGCCCATGCTTGCAAGGGAGGTATGCAGATGCTTTAGGAAATTACATGTATGGTTTCTATAGTTGGCAGGCTGTCTAGAGTCAATCCTTTCATAAAAAGAGAATTAGCTATTCCTCCCCGCACATGGCTTTTAGACAGCATTGTACTGCTTTAACATTGTTCAGAGCTCATGTAGAGCCATGTAGCTGCCAAAGTGACAGCTCCTACAGTGCTTCTGTAGGAGCAAGGACTTCTCTGAATGAAGTGCAACTAAATAGTTCTGCTGCTGAACCAATTCTCTGCAAATCCCACATGCTTGTATTTATGTGAGATATTAGCACCTTTTCTCAGTACACCTACATTGCTTCTAAAACTCAAATGCAAATATTAGAATATAAGGCTAAATACCTTAACCACATGCCAAGAAAAACAATAACTGACTGCTGTATTTTGGCTAAGTATTTTGATCTCAGGTATCCATCTATAAAAGAGCATCATATCATGTCTGACTTTTAAACAGTTACGGAAATGCAGCCAGATTCAGACAAAATATGCTTGGTGCTTGGATGAGTAACAGCTTTTTTCATGCTTGAATTCCAGAAGGATGACTGCTATGAAAGTGTCTGGTATGGTTATTACATGACAATTAGCAGTTGTTTCTCTGCTGACAGATGTCCACATCAAAAAGCACTGATTGTCTCTTTTGTTTGCAATTTTAGAGATACCATAATCAAGTAGATTGTTCCATCTCCAAGAGATGTTGTTCTTTGCACCAGAAGCACAGCCTTCATTGCCTAGGTTCAAACTCAGACTGTGAAATATTACAGCAGATGATTTATGTAGAAGTTTAGGCCCCTTCTCCCTGTACAGAATTAAAAATTGCAGTTATATCTGTGGATAGATCTCTTATCCAAGACAGATGAGCAAGCATTTTGTTTACTAAGCATTTTTCAGCATTTTGTTTACTAAGGAACTGTTTTCAACAGTGGAGCAACATACAGTATGCACACATCATATGGGTGGCATTACTATCTGGGACTGCTAAGAAGCAAGAGAAGGGAAAGGAAAAATTTTAAAGAGAAAAACTTCATATGAACAGATTCTAGTGAACAAAGTTCACAAATTCTCTTACTGCACAGCTATAGCATGGAACATGTCTCAAAACAAAGCTTCTTAAAATGTCAGGCAAAACAGTATTATTCAGATATTTCAGGGGAAAATAGCTGGTTTACAGTAGTGCTGAAAGGAATTCAGTGCAAGCCATGACCTAAATGAGTATTTCTGCCTCTTATCTAGAGGCTTGTCCTCTAGCCTTTCCCTCCTGCAGCCCACTGAAGTTAAAAGGAGTCCTTGCATGAGGGTTTTTGCCTGAGGTAGGATTGTAGAACGATGTGCTGTGCCTGGCAGTGTGATTTTGAAACATTTGCTGACAGGCAAAGGTCTCTGGGAGCAGACATGAGACTGGCAGGTGGGATTTAATAGCAGAAATTTTGTGCAGCTGCCAAAAAATCACAACCCAGATGCTGGAGCTGAACACATGCTGCCTGATAGGAATGATGTTCTGGGGAAAAGAGGAAGCCAGCAAGTATCTGTCAGAGAGAAGAATTTGATTCTAGAGTCCAGCACTGCCTTACCTTGTCCTTTTCGCTGCACTGTCTGTGCATCAGCAACTGACTGGGCATGGAGATATACTGCATTTTTTCACTGTGCTGCACCCAAAAAGTGGCTCGCCAAGTCAGACTTCTCTTTGCCTCTCCAGAAGCTTATTTAAATCCTCTACTTACCGTCTGCTTTTCCTTCTCTGTTTCTTCTCTGCATGAGCTATCGTCTCTGAGCTCCCTATTCCCCTCACACATTCATTCTGAAAGGTACATTTTTATTGTTGCTCCTCAGAGACCATAGTCTTCCCAACACATTGATCTTCCTTACTTTTTTCTCCATCCCTGCTCTGTTGGAGGTCAGTTCCCTCTCTGAAAAGCACCAGCAAAGAGAGAGAGCAAGCATTCATGCATTGAAACAAAGAAAAGCACAGCGGCAGACCAGCTGTCTTTTACCCTTTCACAGCCACCCTGATCAGGAGGTGACCAGGACTAGCACTGTATCCAGGCTCTAAGAGCCTCCACAGATCGACTGGTGGCTGACATGCTCCCACGTTCTAGTACAAAAGATCTGGGCAAAGCCAGCAGCCTGCAAACCAGGCCAAGCACTTCACCCTTTCTGCCCAAAGGAGGAATTTCCTAAAAATACATGTCCTGACATACCACTGAGCCACATGGCACACTGAGTGCAATCCTATTTTGAGCCTGCTCTGCAGGGTGACATAGCTAGTTACACCTCCTCCCAAAAATGGCACTTCAGCAGCGCAACACTTGCTGGTGGACCATCAGCGCAGTCTCCTGTGGGATGGTGCTTGCCACTGGAATTCCCCAGCAAGGGGTTGTGCTCTTGTTGTACATAAGGCTGTGGTTGCAGGAAGCATCCCCAGTCATGCCGAGTGTAATCAGGACAGCTGCTTTCTGCCAGTCAGTACAGCAGTGGTACTCTGCAAGTCCCAAATAGGTGGGCTATGGGCTGGAGTGGAGAGAACCATCAAAAGTAATTCTAATCTGACCCTGAGAGAAGCTCTCCCAATGGATATATGATGCCTGTCTGGCACATACCTTTTGCATCTTCAGTAGGCAGGGCAACAGTAGAGCAACATTTGGCTTTTGGAGATGTTTGGTAGTCTCCTTCCAAACCATGGCTGGCTAGCAGATTCTATTTTCCCAACTCTGAGGCTTATTGCAGAATCCCAGGAATGTTCTTGCACTTCAGATATCCAAAAATAACTGCTCTAAGCCCTCCTTGGGGAAAAGCAATCCTTAGAGCAGCCTCTTAACTCAAATTTTTGTGTTGAAGCAGCTGAGCTTGAGGGAGAGAACTTGGCTTTGCCTCTAGTCACTGGCTCCCAGAGGAGAAATGAGCATTTTGGATGCTCACATTAATAAGTTTGTGTGTCAGCTCACTCACTGTCTAAGGAATTGCAAACACTTTGTTCTCCTCATTTCTGTTTGCTGCAGAAACGCCCCTCCCCCACTGCCATCCTCCCAGCAAATCCACTAGTTAGCTGGCAGCTTCTGTAGCCCAGCCATCAGAGCAAATCCCTGGCTCTGCAGCGGGATCATGGTTCCCGAGCACCAGTTAGGAGCTGACAGAGTTGTTTTGCTGGTTTGTTGCCTGCTCTTTTCCTCTGCAGTTGCTAGGCTTCCTTCCTCCATCCAGAGGAGACAGTGGAGCCATCGCAAACAAGGTGATAAGTGATTTTCTGACACCAAAGCCATCACTTAGACACTATGAGTGGCCATTTCCTCTCGCGGGGGAACTGCACAGTTCCCGTATCAGCAAAAGACTGGACCTGCTGGGGCATTTGGGGTCGCTGGAAGCAAATCTGATCCACTGCACAGGACAGAGATTTCAGTCCATTAGCAGGGGGCTGGTGCTCTGCTTTTCAGAGGTGGATTATCCCTGTTTCCAGAGAATCTGTGGCTGTTTTTTTCTGTGCCAGTCACTTGTATTCCTCTGTTGTGGTAAGTTATTCTCCATATCCCTGAGGTGCTCATTACCACATTATTCAGGCTCTGTTTATATAACTTTAGGAACCAAAATAAAATCTTGAAAGACAAAACTGCCCACCTCTTCTCTGATTTCTTCTCTAGTGTGTAACACCTTACAAGAGAAGAACCTGATACATTTCTTAAACCCATTGAGTTCCTGGGGCGGTTCAATGATCTCTGGAGAATAAAACTTGCATCCGGGTCTAAAGACATAGTCCTTGGCCTGATCTCACCCTGCAGCAGATGCCTCTCCACTGAGCTTCAAACTGATCTTCCAGATGATTACTAGCTTAGTTGTGGTTTCCCATACACAGCCCTTGAGATACCACTTCAGCTTTACTAAGCAATATTGTCCTCATGCTGTGCTTTGCCCTGAGATCAAATTAAAGCCTAAGAATTGTAGTAGTCAAGTTGGTCTGCAGCTGAACTCATAAATAGTATTTCAGAAAGTGCTCAGAACTGTCAGAAGGGAGAAGGGATGGAATGACTATCCCCTTTATACTTCAACCTTCAAACGTTGTTTTTCACAAACAAGGAAACCAGTTATAATTAGTTTAAATTCTGTGCTATTTAGGCTGCTTGTTATCACACCAAAGACAGGACAGAGTCATAGACTATAATAATATAGTATATAAAATAGTTTGTAGCACAATAACAGAATTTGTTGCCTCCTGGTACACAAGACACAGCTGCACAAACAGGGGCGTGGGAACTAGCAAGACTTCCAGGTTTTCAGCAAGCTCTCCTGATACACTGAGCTGGCAACAGTCAAGAAAAGGAAGCAGAAGTCCCTTCTTGCCAAACAAATGGGAAACATGAAAACATCACAGCTCTCCAGTGTTTCTGGAGCTTCCATTTACACTAATGTTATGTGAAGTATTTATCAAGTCTTTTTCTTCTCAGTGAGTTTCTTCATTCATTTTCTTTTGAGTATGTAACAGAAAATGCTGTCTGTAATTCAGTAAAACCTCTTTGTACATGGAGGTTCATGATCTAAGAGAGATTTTGTGTTAAGAGACAATAAGGAAACATATTCCTTGCAGGATCAGAGGCACTGGAGCAGAAGCTGGAGGCGTAGCTGTGTGCTCTTGCCCAGCTCTCTATGTGTTTTCCCAGCAGCTCCACTAAGGTTAGTGCTCAGCTGTGATATTGCACTTGGAGGCTCCGGCTCTGTAGTTGTGTGGAGGATGTCATTAATCATATGCTATCCCAGAGACTGCCAGTAGTGGAAAACTAAGCAAATTAAGATATTTTAAATATCTTAGCTCTCCTTTCAGAAGACATCTGCTGTAATCTACATTGGCATGTTGTGTGCTTCTGTCAGCCATGTCTTCAACTACACTGCGCCCTTGCTCATCCACATACCAAATGCAGCACTTGTTCTGGTGATTAGTTCTGTGGGACTGAGGTTCCTAGAGACGCTTGGCAGAGCTAAAGCTATTATCTAGGAGAACCTGTTCATGACTCATACATTCAGACAAAATTTACTCTGTATGGAGAGGGGAGGATAACACACATGGGAAATGTGCATATAAGCCCCTCCTTTGTTACAAAGCAGTGCATTAAAAATTGGGGAAAGATCCAGCGCTAGCACTGGAGGATATTTAAGCAGACAGAAATTCCCTGTTCATCAACCACTGCATACTGTGGGCACTTGAATTAATTGGGTGCCCAAGACTTAAGCCTAGACATTCCCCAGCTATATGCAGCAACAACTTGTTATGTGCAACAGAACATAGGCACCTGCTTACTATCAAAATATAGACAGAGGTTTTTCCGCCCCTGGAGGCAATGGGAGTGCTTAACAGCTGCCCTGCCTTCTTAAAAACATTTGCTAGCAGTTAGCATGTACCCCCTGGGCACAAGAGAGGCAAGTTCTCAACTCTTCTCATCTGAGGCCCTCAACCCCATCCCAGCTCTTTGAATTGTTCCTGAGTAATGACAGATTATTCAATGTGAAATGCATTAGCAGCCGATGAAGCACAGCAACTGCTTTATAGTCAAGTGCTTTAGCCAGCAGGTTACCTGCCACTCTTCAGCATCCAACACGTATATTGCATGCCTTTTCTCTCTTTGCTGATGCTTATCAGTCTCAATTCTGCATGGATTTTGGAATACTTGAAAATACCTAGGCTGAATCTCACTATTTTCAACAAGGCTTTCTGCCAGGGAAGCCAGTACAATGCATAACAGAACTGGGACCTTAAGTTATAAATTATGTGTTCTAAATTATTATTTATTATTAGTTTGGGACCTTCTTTTGGTGCATATTTTTACAGACAACACCCTGCGCTTGAGTCCTAGTTGAAGCAACTGTGTCCTCTATTGCAACATTACCATGACAACTGCTAAGATCAGGACTGGGAGAAATTTTGCCTTCCATAGGAAAAGAGAGTGTGAAACAAATACTGGATTTAGTTACTCTCAAACGTGTGGTTGAGGCGTCCTGGTAGGCTTCCTTGCTTCCTGCTTCATCTCCATGTAGGTCTCAGCAAAGGAATAACTGTCTAGAGAATATTCAGCATGCAGCACATGATTCTGCTTTGCACAAAGCTTAAGTGACGACAGTCCAACAAGGCAGAAAAACTCTTCATTCTCCCTAGGCTTGTATGAGCCTCCCTGTGAAGAGATCAGAGCCTCCTGGTTTGAAATGCTGCCTTAGGGTTTGCTTTTTATGTCAATAAATGTTTTATCACATTTAAGCTTCAAACACCGTAGAAACATCCCTGCTAACATTTGATGAACTCAAATAGAGACAGCAATAGAGGGCAATGTGCAGCACGACACAATGCTTCTCTTCTGTGGGGGGGGCTTGCCTTGGACTCAGAGGGGCCTGGGCAAGATGCTGCCTTTGCAATTATTCACTGCCTTGAAAAACATATTGACAAGCTTATGAAAGGGATGGCCCTCTCTTCAAGTCTTCACCACTTTTGATCTTTTCTTTCTTCTGCTTTTTATTCTCTCCCTGCCAGCGCTGCCTTAGGTGGTTTATAAAGCATATCCATGTGCCCAAGTCTCTGGTGGGCTTTAGATGTCTCTATCTTCACACTCAGCTAGTCTGTTTCTTCTGATACTTCCTTGCAGTCTCGTTTCTTCTCTTCCCTCACACTCCTCGGTAGCACACGAAGTTGCTGCAATGAAGTTTAAACAGCAAAGGCTAGGCTGCCTTTGGTGCCTGCAGTACTGGAGCTGAAGTCTCGAGGCTGAACCTACTGAATTGAAACCCACAGGCAGTGGGGTACACAAGTGCTACAAATTGTGATGCAAACTCGGGTTTTTTGCTTTTCCCAGCACTTGCCAGTTTCCCCCCTCTGGTGCTATTCTTTCATTTCTCCTTTCCACATGCTGCGTTTTGCAGTGGCCCTGCCTGCCTTCCCTCTCCTCCCCTTTCCTTCCCCTCCTCTGCTTTATCAAATGTAGCACTTCAGCGTCACTGACTGACAGGGGATGCAGCAGCTTTGGCAGAGGAGATGGAGAGGGGGAAGGAAGAGAAGGAAAAGCTGCTCTCAACAAAGGAGGCAGCAGAAAAAAATGAAAGATGAGCTTTCTCCCAGAATTGTGTGCCAGTCACCCTTTGTTAGGGCAGCAAATTAAGATATGGTCTCTAATTCAGTTTGGTGAGAGGAGCCTGACTGCTCCATGTACACCTACAGTGTATTTTCAGGGAACAAAGCTCAGATGTATGGCTCAGATTTGCCACAACCTGGACTGAATCAGCAAAATGGATGATTAGCTACCCCCACACTGCCAGCCACTGCGTGGCTAAGTGACAGCACAACAAAAACTCACTTCACTGCTCACAGCTAAAAAAATCCTGGCTCTTCAGAAATGCAAAGGTCATGAATGTAGGGGGAAAGAATCGCAGAGCAATTGACTACTTGCATGTCTGTCTTTATTCTAGGAGACCTAGAATTTCCGGGGTTAATATTTGCCATTTTCCAAAAGGACACTCTGATATTTCATGGTTTATGCAACAGATTTTGCTTACAACTTATTCTGATTGCTAAATAATTACAGAAGTGTATGTTGCCCTGTAGCAGTGCGGATTTTTCTGTTACATGAGACTGTTATCACCAAGTGCCAAATGCATCTTGAAAGGCTTTTTGTAGGGTTCTGCTGAATAAGCACGCTTTTGAACGAGCACTTTTCTGCAGCATGCCCTACTCTTGCCAGCTGCTGATTACCCTCCTACTAACCACTAGTGACATGTCCATATTACAGATTGGAGAAGATAGTAAGGATACTGCATCTACCTTGAAATTAATTAAATAATGCACTAAAGGAAGCCCAGCAGCAAAGTCTGATTTATTCTGGAAACATCCTAGGGTATTTAGACAATAATAGGTGAAAATGCTCTGCTCAGTTGAGACAAGCATCAGAGACAACCTCACTTTGGAATTAGTCTCTCATGAAAAGACAGAGAGAGCTTACATTTTATGTAATTATTAAAATCCATTTGTAAAGGATAGAGTCTAGTCCACCTATACAGATTCTCCAAGAATGAGATGACCATGAAAATATAACAAAAAGCAACCTTCCAGGAATGGAATAAAATGTTTGTCTGGACATCTCTTTACCAATGCAAGCCCCAAAGGAAAGAACAAGCAAATCTGTGCCACCTTAATGCAAAGAGACAAGAATGCCGACTCAGGATAACTCCCTGCAGCTCATCAGGTGTTTGAACTAAACATTTGCAAAGGAAGTTTTGATTTTCATTACTAAAAATAAACTCCAGCCTCTATGTGAGGCTTATTTTGTAGTCTTCCATAATGTCTTTTCTGCACTATTTTCGGGGAATTTTATGAGCTAACAACCTTTAAGGAAGTTTTGTTAAACTCTCAGGAAATAAAGGCACACATCAGAAATTTCACAACCTTCTGAAAGTGTGGTTTATGCTCACTTTTTTATTCGTGGAAATTGAAAATAAGTAACTTTTTTTCTCATCTAACTTAAATTGAAATATGGCTATCCTATTTAAAACAAAAATAGCCTCACACAAGTATCAGTTACTAAGTATCACATCACTGAAGGCAAGGGAGTCCAGCCCAGTGTCACCATAGAAGTGGTTTAGGTTTTGTTTGTTTTGCATGCAGATGAGGTCAAAAATACCTTCCCATAGGCACCCTCTGTTCCCTGAACTTAAAAACCATCAATTCAGGAGTCCAACTGTCAGCAAAAGGCACCCTAAATCAGCAGACCAAATTCACTATCCCCCCTCAGCCTTCATACACCGCTAGACTGTACCGGCATTGCTGTGCCGCAGCCCTTCACCTCAAATTAATTTCTTCCAGTGCTCTGGCCTCACTAGTCTGCCTCTTTTTACGAGATCTAAAGTACATCTTCAGACCTAAAGAAGAAACTAAATTAATCTGTGCAAGTTACCCTCAGACCTTCTCAAGTGAGTGAGTGAGTGAGTAAATGAGTGATTGAGCATCCGAGCACTGTGCAGCTGTATTAGCACAAACGGGACATGAAATGCCTGTGTGCATGGCTAGCACAGGCCTGGGGCGTGAGCCCTGGGGATGTGCTGCCCACAGGAGTTTGAAAGAAAAATTATTCCCACTCTCCTTTTGAGTTGGTTTGGGATTTTTTCCTATTTATAATGTGCTAGAGTTTAAAAATAAGCCTCATTGCTCCTTAGGGCCTGACTCAGTACCAACATCACTGACAGAGAAGGCCATACTTAGAGGTACTTGTCATCTTGGGGAGGAAAATCACCGGGCAAAACCAGAAGTGCCAGTGCTAGCCAGGAGGTGGCAGAGAAGCCAGGCTACCTTTTGCACCAGTTTCTGCAGTTAGTTTGGCAAAAACACAAATAGAAACCGAGGAAAGACAACAAAACCCAGCCCCCACCCTCCATCTTCAGGAATAAGAGGATGAAACCCTTAATCACATTGCTGCTTGTATTTATACTAATTGCTCATCTTCCTGAGATCTGACTTTATGAAATTATGCATGCACACCAAGCAGATGAGTTTCCATAGAAACTCATGAGATGAACTTTCATTAGAAAAATCTAGTTTTTAAAAAAAAATCTTCCAGATAAAAATGCAAATTGCCTGTCAGTGGGTGGCTTTCTGAATTTATATATAATTTTTTTTTTCTTTTGCACTGTAGGCAGATTCCAACTGGACCTACATAGCAACAACATGCAGGCATTGTTTAGAGCAAGCCAGACTCCATGGGGAAATAAGAAATTCAGTAGCAAGGAGAAGCTCTCAAGTGCAAATACCTCAGGGAAACAGAAACTCAAGTGCTCGGTGCTGCTTCTTCCTAAGGCTTGGGGTTTGTGCAGCCTCCAGCTCTCAGAAAATGCTTGTGGTTTCCAAGGGGAAGAGGAGAGAGAGGAAACCCAAAGCAAGAAACTCTCCTGCACACAGAATTAATGATGTTCAACCTGTCCTTAAAACATCCAGCAGCATATTTCTGCCGCTTCAGTTAAGCCTCACTGAAAAGGCTGACACCATCTGTCACAGCTCACTCTGGGGCAAAGAAATAGGTCTGTGTGCTGGGGTTTGGGAATATTGGCAAGGATGGGGATTGCAGAGTGGGTTGGCCAAACCCTGACCTCCACCTGGGCTGAGGCCTGAAGCACAGCATCATGTGCCCACACTACATGGAAATCCAGGCAAGTGTGCAAGAAGAGGGCATAGGGGCTGTTCCTGATCAGAAGAGGGAAGCAGGATGGTGGGCATGCCTTGGAAGGGCCATGAACCTGGGCAGCCTTTGGTACCAACAGCCATGCATGTAAGAAAAGAGGAGGCAGGAAATCTTAAACTTGTTTAACAAATATTTCCTGTGTTTCTCTCCAGAACCACACAGCAGTTTTTTGCTCATGCAGTATACTGCAGCGTCAACAGGAGGCCTTCCCCTGGCTTTGAAGAGCCTGGAGTTGCCCTTTTTGAGAGTTCACAGATCTTTTTTCAGCTAAACTGGCAAATTTGAAAGCACTGAATACCTATGAGCAAATGTTCACATGTGCTCCACTTACTGGTGGGTGTCAGCTTTAGCATCTCCCCCAGTACCTGGGTTTGCATACAGCCTCCTCCAGTGCTGCAGAACAGCTGCAGGGACTTCAAGCCTAGGCAGAGTAAACACCAGGAAGCCAGGCCAGTCTTTGGTTCTTGACCAGCAAGGGTGCTGGGGAGCACAAGGGAGCTGTGCTGCACGAGCAGTTTACGATGAGGTGGATTTCACTGCAGCATTGTTGAGAGGCGCGAGATGTCAACCAGGGAGGGAATTCAACCAGGGAGGGAATTCTCCTCCTCGTTGGAGAGGGTTGACAGGCAGCAGCTGCACAGGCTCGCTGGCCTCTGTGCCTCCAGGGCCAGCAGCCTCTGAGAGCACTGAGAAGCTGGATGCTGCTTAGTGTCAGGGCGAGGACAGCGATGGGTCCCCGGCCACCAGAGAGCACAGTCGGCTCTGCTCGGTCAGTGAAACAAGAAGAGTTTTTAGAAAGAGTGAGTTTGTGGTTGAGGACAAACTTGAGCTGAGATAACTCCTGTCTATTCTTGGCTCAGCAGCAGATTTGCTATGGCCACACTACTTGCCCTTTCTATGCCTCATTATCCCTGTCAAGCGGGTGACTCAAATTATAATTGCACAAATTCCTTCCAGTCTGTCGTTACGTGCCTGCAGTCATCTCCAGGCAGCTACCTCCAGGGGAACCAGCCTCTCCCACCAGGGTACCTCTGTGCCATGTGTGCCTGCTCCCAAGGCAATGGTAAGATTAGACTCCGTTGCCTTGTTGTTTTCCTACACAGAGAGAAACTTAAAGAAAAAACACCCCCACTGCATCTCTAAATTATCAGATATGATTCTGAGTTGATTATTCAGGTCAAGGTTATGGGCAAGAAGGAGGCACTGAAACTTTTCATAGCACCACCAGTACTTGATTAAATGGGTGTTTCTTAATTTTTGTCTCAGGCAAATTAATGTGTTTCTGTAGGTATTAATATTATCACTGGCCTTAAGGTCTTAGTCATGCTGATGCACACTGTGTCTAGTGGTACTTTTGGAAAATCAAAGAAAACAGGAAAGGAAAAATCTTAACTATTTCCAAAAGCGTCACCATTCTTTCGTCAGAAATTTACTTGGGTTCTAGTTGCAAGAGATTTCAGGTTTCTTCCATCTTTTCATGTGAACTAAAAGCAATTAGGCACATTAAAGATTAAGCTAATGACTTTCTTTATAAATATATGCATCCACCAACTATGTTTTCCCAGGCAAAGCATGAAGTGAGGTAATCATCCCACTTTCCAGCATTTCCATGGGTGAGTGCAGGCAGAGGCCATGCAGAGCTTGGCAGGCAACATGGCAGTGTTGGCTGCTTCTTCCAGAGGCCACCCCTGGGTGAAGCTGGTGGGAGGTTCATCCTGCTGTGTGCACCTTCAGGAGGAAGCAGAGAAGTGCCACTAATGCGTTGTGGCCTGCAAAGCCCTCATGACCCGTCGGGGCTCAGTGTGGTTGACTGCTGTATAATTAACATGGAGTCTGGCTCATTAGGTGCTTTGTGGGTTCAGATCCACATCCATGAGAGCCCTATAGGAAAACATGTTCTTCCTAACACTTCTTTCATCCTCCCCCTCCTGTTCCTTCCAGATGGTTACACCCACTTGTGTCTTTTCTTACCCTAAGGACAGCTTTTTAAACAAGGTTCCTGCATCCTTCTCCTCCCCCACACTGCTTTAGGATCTACATTGGAGTGCAGGAGGACAGAGCTTACATTCCATGCTGTTACATACAGCCTGCCCATAGAAGACTGGAAGGGGACCACATCCCTCTGCCCCCTATTTGTTAAGAAGAAGGATCTTTCTATATGCTTGAGATGTAGGAGATGAGAGACTTTACCTCAACCTCAGCTGGATGTTCCAGATGTGCAAGTTATGGGGTGTAATTGAACCTCTGTTTTCTGGGCAAGGAGAGAAGGGTACTTAAAGGGCCTGTAACCTTTCTTCTGTATAGCACCAGTATACGCTCTCCCAGTAACACACAGCAGGAGCACTTGCTGGATCAGTGTCTGCTTAAAAAAAAATTACTTTCACAATTATTATTTTAAATAACCCCTCCATAGGACTCATACGGCACCTCAGCTTTGTGGCAGCTGGGGGTGCTCCATTTCCTCCTCTGTTTTGTGCTGTTGTTAACTGTTCATCACTTGTTTGTTGACAGGGCCTGGTGCTGAGCAGACTTGGGCGGAGGGAACTGGCCCAGAAAGTCCTCAGAGATGCCATCCGTATCCAGACCACCAGCCACATTGCCTGGAACAGCCTTGGAGAGGTCTTGCAAGCTCAGGGGAAAAATGAAGCAGCCATCGAGTGCTTCCTTACTGCACTGGACCTTGAATCCACCAGTCCTGTCATTCCATTCACTGTCATACCCAGGGAGCTCTGAAGCTTTTCCCTGCAGCTAAGCACCTTCGTTCCCTGGACAGACACCAAAACCAAATAAATAAACAAAGAAAAAGCCCAACAGAAAAGTGCCATTGTAACCTGGAACTGGGACAAGTAGTTCCAGGATGGGGCTCAGGTCTACATGCTTAGCTGAGACAAGCTGAACTGTAGAAGAATTTGCAACACGCAGAAATAGAGAATGCCTTTTTCTTCACAGGTGCCTGGCTAACCTCCTGTTAAAGTTAGTATCAAGGCTTATTTCAAAGTGTTGGTTTAAGGTAACTGTAGAAAGATCATGCCAGGGTACAGCTGTTCAAAGCACTTGCACCTTCAGTGTTCATTAAAGATAAAACCCCAAGCCCTGAATTAAAGCCCAGACCTGCTCTAAACAGGAGTAAATGCACCAACTAATTTGACCAAGTTGTGCTTAAACATGTGGCTGCCTCCCCACAGATCTGACAGGACAAGAATGACAATTGCACCAAATAGACGTAGTATATGCTGTTCACAAAATTATTTCAGCTATTTTGATAATCCTTTTTCCTGCCTTGCTTTTATATACTGCATATGCTCACTGTATTTAGTGTAGCACTTGCCTAGACCAATTTAAATTAAAAATACTTATTTTTTAAAAAAGCTAATATTGCAGTATAATTCACGAAAGCAGAAAGACCAAAGACCAAATCAGTTCACACTTGAACTAGTATTAAAAACATATATGTATCTCCACTTACATATTTATTGAAAGGCTTTACATGAAGTAGCTAACTCTAAGCTTCATTCTTATTAATCACCTCTTGCATCACTTTTAGTGAGGAATATAGTGTCTCTGTACTCTACTGCATTACCATTCCTGACACAAAACATTTTCATATCCATCTTTCCATGATACAAAAGATGCCAGCAGTCTCTTAAGGGAAAGTATGCTGAAGGCAGTGTGTGTATATATGAATTACTTCTTTCTTGAAACTAAATCTTTGGATTGTCCTTAGAAATTTCACATGAGAGGTATGGAGTTGAGCCTTCAGCGGAGCAGGATCAATTTGCGTATCGTATCAGATGTAAGAGTGAAGAGCTTCTAATCCGCACAGCCTCCCCATGGCTGGCACAGCCAGGGCAGGGGACACAGCTGGCAATACCCCCTGCTAAGCTGCTCCTTAGCTCTGCTTGACCTCCCTGGGGCCTTGGCAGCACGGTGGAGCTGTACCGTGCTGTCACACAACCCATGGGAGCCAGCCCTGTCCAGACCAGTCCCAAGATAAAAATGATGCAGAAATTTGCTGCAGGCACTTTTCTACAAAAAAAAAAAATGTTGGGGCTTTGTGCCTATTTTCGTCCAAAGAAGATTTGTGACTATTTCATAAGTAAGTTTGCACTAAAACATACCTTGTACTATAATTCCGCCCAGTATTGTGATCCTTAACTAGTTCACTCTGGAAATAATAATATCCTTAGGCAATAAATGAATTGGGGTTATTTCTTAAAGAGCCTGAGGCTCTGGCAGCAGACTTGAAGTCAGCATTGTTTACAATTATTTGGAAATCTGCGGGGTAATGGAGAGTTAGGCCCTTGCAGTGCTCCCAGACCACACCATGGCAGAGCTCCTGCCCCCAGCCTTCCCTCAAGATGTGCTCACCAAGGGAATTACACTGTTCTAAGGTTTCTCTCAGCAGCCTGGTGCAATGCCAGGCCAATATTTTTACTTTTTCCCATTAAATCATCCTGGTGCAATAGCCCAGATTATTTATCTATTCACCGAGGGATTCCAGGTCTGATCTAGGCTGGTTTCAATCCAGGTGAAAGTAGCCCAGCCATGAAAAGGTGCTTGGGCCATGAGTTCTCTGGCTTTCCAGTACCACACAGGCACCAAAACTGACTTTTTTGGGCCAGAGGCAGGTTTCCAAGGAGACAGTGTTACCCGGACGCATTTCTTGTTTGCAATAGCACCAGCAGCAGAGGAAAGAGTAGGTGTTAAAGTACCAGAATTAAATGAGTTTCATGCAGACAAAAAGACACAGCCGAGGCCTATTTTGGTGTAAAGGATGCTATGAAGTCGTCTTGCTCTGCACTGCAGGTGGGAAAGAGGGAAGGGGAGGGGTAGAGATGCTGCTGTTGGCATAATATGCAAATTGTTACCCAGGTGTTTTAAACCCAGTTCCACAGTCAGATGCAATCTGACAATACACTTAAGTAGAGACAGGTATAGATACGTGTTATATTCTGGTATTTGTTCTGCTCCACAGTTTCCAGGGTGGAAGCAAACCTTTTGTGTAAGACACAAAAAAAGAGTCAGTGTGGTCCAACATCACCGATCCGTTGTGCAATGTATATTTGTAAAGCACTGCCATAGCAACTCCTGTGTACTGGACAGCTATTTGAGTACAAGCTACGCATCCATGACCAAGGAACTGCTTTAAGAGGTCTGTAACATAGCTGGTCTGTGACCTGGCAGGAGGGTGCCTGTTTCCCAGCAGCGGCTGAAAAGCAAACACTTATAGACCCATTTACTTCTGTATGTGTAGCTTGTAAACAGCCACCAGCCCATCGTGTTTGTTGCTATCTGGCAAACTTCATCCTGGCAATAATCAGACTTGCCACAGCAGTCATCTTCCTAGGAGAGGGGCAAACATTCACGAATACTTTGAGTGCGTCAACAACTCAGATGTTGCCAGCGTGGTCCCATCTTTCTCAAGTGCATTAATGAGTGTTACTGGCATTGGAATTGCAGTCCTGAAAGCCTCTGCTCCAGGAAGATGTACATGACTAAAGGCCATCAGCATCAACAGGAATCGCCGTGGGTAAGGTACCCTTTACCACCACACCACACCACAGCCCCTGCAGCACCTGCAGACAAAGTACTTTGCATGCACACTGACCTTAATCTCGAGATTTGCTGTGTGCTTCCCAGGGGATACAGAATGCCTTTTGGCTGGAGGGGTGTTGTATTGGCCTGAAATGCTCTGTACAGTGCAGGAAAGAAAGAGGTTGTTGCAGACTTACAAGTATTTTGGGGGTAAATCCTCTAGCTGTCTTTGTTACTCATGCTCACCAAAACAGAAGCGTTTCCAAGCTTACATGCTACCTCTCTTATTCAGCATGGATTTTGCTCACACTTCCAGATACAGAAAAACAAAGACAACTATTTCAGACAAACGTATGTATTGTGATATTTATTTAGATAGCAACACTGATAAATCTGATAGAATTACTTGTCTGAGCTCAGTAATACTTGTGTGGCAGGAAGCCTGGCATGTTTAATACTCAGGGTTTGAAATTTAAGAACACAAGATTTACATGCCATCCCTCATGATTATTACAGTTCGTAAGTAATGGAAGTTTGGGGAACAATAAGTTTGGGGAACCAATTCTCTGAGTTTTAGCACAGACTTGAATCCAACAGTTTTGTCATTCATTAGTTTTGAAAGAGGGAGATTAAAAAAACCACATCGCTGCCTAAAGGATCAGGTTCCTCTTGTTCCACCACAAGGTTATTTTCCTTTTTGTTGGCAGGGTGCATACAAAAAGAAAAATAATTGCCTTCTATTTTCCTGTTGTGCAGTAAAGGAGTAGTATGTGCTGTTGCCTTTGGCCAACAAGAATATTGTAAAAAAAATTAATCTGCCTCCAGGATAACAGAAGGAGAAACCCAATAGGACAGGGAACAGCTCCCCTGTAAAGTGGAGCTTTACACTGTGTAAAGTGTCATTAGCTCCATTGGAGCAGTTGGTAGTTAGGAGCATTTCCTCCAGCTGAGGATCTGCCCACCCATGTATTCATTCCGTACAGGGAGTACAGCAGAGCTGCAAACTCCTGCGCCGCACAAGTACCCCAGTCCGTTTCTATTGGTAACAGTTCATGCTACTGATTATCACAATGCTTCAGAAGTGCTAATTATCTTTTCTTGGTAATGACTAATAAATCCAAATGGAGAACAGTCCTGGAGGGTGTTTCCTTTAAAATTCACTGGCTGGGTATCAAAGCAGGCACAGCACTGGCTGCTGCAGTTTGAATTACAGTTATTTTATCAAAAAAATGTTTCATTTTCAGAGAGTCTTGGTGAAGAATGAGTTTGGCTAGTTTGTATATCGTTTTAATGACAGCAGAGTGGGAAATAATCCTTTTTAGTAAAAAGACATCACTACCATGATCCTTTTTCAGCCAAACCAACAGAGGTTTGATAGTTGCAGTTCAGCCTTGGAGAGGAAGGCTTCCCAAAGCAACCACACTGCAGCAGTAATTGCCTCTGAAGGAATTGTATTACAGGCATATTTGACAATTATGCAATGGGCATGTGTAGCTGAGACATCTTCCCCTCCTTTTTTTGGCTAAGGGGAGCTGCTTTATGCCCGAAGGGACAATTGCAGTGCCCGTCTGGGTGCCTCTCAGCACTGCCTTGGTGCCAACTTCACAGTCGTGTTCACCAACACCCCTTCACTCACACTGGTTTAATGATGCTCAGACTGTTCCCTAAGCCTGGCTCCGGGCAATGGCCTCCCTACTGCTGAGGTGTTGTTCAGTGCTGCAGGATGTCAGTGCATAGTCAGATATTAAGTTATTTTCTTAGAAATGAGAAGCCGAGTCATCCGTCAGTTGGTGACATTGGCAGGAGGGCAGGTAAACACTGACTCAGCAGTTGCCAGGATGGTTCCTCCAACTTTGCCTTTAATGAACTTGCTTGTGCCTTCAGCACCAGCAAACCACAGCAGGTTCCCAAGTGACTGGATACTAAAAGATCCAGCTGATTTTCCTACAGAAATACATGCCAGTCAGTAGCTAAAACCACTGATAGGGATGCAACACTGCACCATTGCATAGTGGCCCATGATGATACAAATAAGAACCTCCCTGAGCTGGTGCACAGAGAGGTGCTCAGCTTTTGCACATAGAAAGCATGTCCTACACGCCACTCTAATATTGTTAACATGGGTGTCAGTGTCAGTTTTCCATGTCACTTAACTTTTTCTTGTCATTGTAAGATGCTTTCACCAGATGAATAAAATTGACCCTGTGGAAAACAAAAAACGCTGCTGATATTTCCTGCGAGTTTCAGGACTTTTAATACATTCATGCCATGGATACTTCGAGTATTATGAAACGTTCAGTTGTTATATTAACTGGAACCTAGTGTGCCTAGCAAGTTACCAGTTGCAAAGGGTATTTTGGCCTACACCCTGTAGTTCATGGGAAAAACGAGAGTGAGCATGCAAGCAGCGTGCTTTCAGAGAGGAACAGAGCCAGGAAAAAGGAGTAATGTAGCTTCAGATGTTTGGATTTATGGAGATTTAAGCAAGCATCATGCTTTTCTTGTGCTTCTTCCAGTAAAAATAAACAAAGGTAGTGTGAGAAACTGTAACATTGAGGTAACATGCAAATACTATGCCATCAAGTTTAGGGACTCACCTTATTTTGGTGGCAATGCCATTAATCATTTTTTTGCTACAAACAGTTACTCCTGTGGTTATTTGGAAATAAAATGTCTCCATTCAAGAGCTTCCAGAGCATTCTTTGCATTTACACATTAATCTTTTAGGCAAGCTTCAAGAGGGCCTTCTTAAAAAGTCAGCCCCTTAGTTTCATACTTAAATGAGATTAAGGATGGGGTTTTTTGAACAACATTTCTTCATAACTGTGGCTGCTTTGGTTTATGAGTGTATTCAGAATAACTCAAGCAGAACGAGGTTCGTCTGCAGCAGTAACAGAATTAAGTCCTTCAGCTGTTTGTACAGTCTTAAAATTGGAAATCCAAGCAAACAAAATACTTACCTCTGACTCTCCCCCTGTCTTTTTGTAACTTTTTCACAGAGAGGAAGTGAAACACTGGTGTGGGAGATGGAGGGAGAAGGCTTCCATGGCCCCTCCAAGCAGGAGCCCAACTGGAGGCATGCACCTGGACCCCAGCAAAAGCTTGAGCATTTCATTGTTCAGTCCCCTCTGAGGGACACCACTCATCTTTGCTTCCATTCTAATGCTGGCACATTGTCTGTTATCCTCTCTGCATCACACAGATGTTTAATATACCCTTTCTGTTTAAATAAGCCTTTTCACCCCTCATTTTTGCTGGAAGGAGCTCCACCTTTAATACAGAATCACTTCTTCCCTTGCCGAGAGCCAAGTGGTAATTTTGACATGAAACTCTTGAAAGGTCATTAAGAATAATTTAATAATTTTTAATAATTTATTCTATGTTTTATATAATTTAAAATAATTTATTCATACTTCCAGTTCTTTCTGCTGCAGAATGGGTAAAACTAACTCAGATACATACAATATATTCCTGCTTCATGTGAGGTCCAGATATTTAGCAGTTCCTTACATTTAGCAGTCCCATAAACTTCCTAAAGGAAGAGATGAGAAGCATCGCTGCTGCCCAGGTGCTCACTTCCATGACAGTCTCTGGCTATCAGATTTTTGTGGAGTCACCAAAGCAGCAGTGTTTACTTTGTCTGTCTTTAACCACATCCCTCAGGAGATGTCACATCCCAGTCAGACATGCCTGAACCAGTCCTTGGAACAAAGGAAAACTATACACATAACCTCCTGCTCTTTAAAGACTGCTGTTAGAGGAAGTAGACCTGGGTAACACTGACTTATTCTGTTGCCTTCAGCAGTCACCATAGCATTTAACTGAGCTATGGCTGTCAAGCCAGATTCCTCTGCTATGTTGTCTCCAAAACAAAGAGCAATGTCTTACAGCCAAAACCATCCACCAACTGAACAGCGTGATTCAATGGTTTCCTCAGTGCTCCAACTTCAGTAAGTGTTTAATAATGAGGGGAAAAGCCTTGCAGGTCATTGCCCTGAGTATCAGAGCTGCCACTTTCAGGTCTGATCCCATCTAAAACTGATGTAGCCACTGTGATCATCCAGCTGATGGAGGAGAAGAAGCAGGTGGACAGAACATCTGAATTTTATACAGCAAAAATGGCAATCATTGTAACATGGCCTAAAACAGTAAAAGAGCAATGAAAACTGTAAAATAGGAAACATTTTCCTTACTGCAAAGCTCTTACAGAGGCAAAGCTCAGCTTCACTAGCTTTTCTGACAGAAACGTGCAAAAACACCCATCTGTGAGGGAGCCGATGTCAAGCAGCCCTTCCCCAGTCTCCTGACTCCAACCCTGAACCTCTACCCTGCACCAGAGACCCAAGTCCAGCCTGAAGCACAGGACCTGGACCCTTCCACAGCATGCTCAGGGCAGATGCCAGTCCTGTGCCTCTCAAAGGACAGAACAGTCCTCAAAGCAAAAGCATCATTACATTATGCATGGCAAGTCAAAACATCTTTTTTATAATGCAGATGTTTATGATATTGTAATTAGGCCTGGAAATGGGGATGTTTGTAAATGAACCAGCAATAAGTATCCCTGTATTTTGTTGCCCCATGAGAGGGGCTGACACACACAGCCTGAGTTTGCAATGCCCGATACTGTTTCAGAAGGATGGGAGTTCAAGAATATAACAATTTTCTGGTCAGTGGAGGTTAGAGGTGATTTTGTGCTCAGTATAAATGGCATTGTCTGGCAGAGACAATTAGCAAATGAAGTGCTGCCTCACCAGAAGCTTTGCAGCCTCTGAGTCTCTTCTTCTAGGCTGACAACAAACAGAAATTTGAGATGGTATCTTGGGTTTCCAAAACAGGAAGCTGCTAAATCCAGCAAGAGAGCAATTCATTTCCCACTTATAATGATGCTGCTCTTATATCTCCTTTGAGGATACTGAAGTGTTTTTCAAAGGATAGCAAGGGAGGTATTTCATCCCCATTTTTCACCAGATGAAAAACCAACTCAGTCAGGAGTGGAGCCAAGGGAGAGGTGTTTTTCTGTGCAGAACGGGCCACTTCACTGTGTCTCGGGTACTGTTCCTTTCTGCAGTCTGCCTCCCACCCCTGACTACCATGTCCCCATCACTGCATGGCACAGCCCTCCTTCACACCCTTTTTTCTCCCAGGTCTCTTCTGTGGAGGGGGAGTTAATGGAAATTTCCACTCACTTGTTATATAAATGCAGTATAAATGACTTCTATAAATCATCAGAGTGGCCCATATTAGACACATGTTGGTGCAATTACAAGGTGTAGAAATGTACAGGTGCCTCTATACAAGTGGTCCAGGTCTGGTCTTGGAGTTCTGCTGTGCAAAGAGGATGGCTTATCACAACCAAAGCTTTTATTTTTTTTTCTGTTCTCCCACTGTCCCCTCTTGGGTATCTGCAAATATCATGTTCTGTTCAGTCAGCTAACAGAGAAGTTGAAAACAAAAATTTGTTTCAAGCTACATTCCAAAGAAAAACTTCAGAGATTTTCAACAAAATAAAGAGCTTAAAAAAACCCCTCCAATTAAACAAAATATTGTTCTGACAGGACTCCTCAAGTAGTATCTTCAGTAACTCAGATTTATATGACCAGAAGTTTTGAGAGAATTGCCAGAAGGGAGAGCATTTGAAACAAAAATTCAAGATGTTTAATCCTAAAACAATCAACACAAACCATTTAAATTTTCCTTTCTGTCTTCCAGCCAAGAACTATTCATCAAAGTTATCTGAAGTTTATATGTGGCTTCAGTTTTCTGGAACTTTACTTTTCAGCAAATGCCATACTTCTAAGAGTCTAGAAGTGTTTTCCAGTTCCACTTTTTGTTCCCCTACATGGCTAATGCTGAAGTTCCTGGTGTGAAAGCATTCTCAAGTGCTTCTGCACAACATTACCAAACATCGCAACCACAGTCCAGCAAGCACAGGTTGTTTCCTGGAGATTAGTACCAACTGCTGAGTAAACACCAGCACACGATGCTCTGCACACCTGCACACACACAAGGTGGGATTGTCCCCACTGAAATAAACAGAGACCAATCCCGAGCAGTTTTGGAAATCCCACCTGTGTACACATCTGCAATTACTGAGCTGACTGCGAGCTGGGCTGAGTACCTTACACAAACTGTAGTTGGAGTTTGATACACAGACGTTTCTGTGTGCGCCTGCTTCCACCTCAACAGTCTCTTGGTCACTACCCACTGCTCAACAGCAGCCTACTACAGAACTTCTCAGCTTTGTGTGATCCCTAGGAATTTTCCATGGGATGTCTGCATCTCTAAGATCCACTAACACAAATTTCTGTGTAGGATATAACCTTTCCACAAAGGACATGTTCAGGGTCTCGTACTAGTTGGCCACAGACACCCCCGAGATCTCCAGCTCAGCCTGAAGACTGGGGACTTAGAAGTTTTCTCTGAGATTCTATTAGAGCTTCTTAATTAAAAGACCTCTTTGGGGACCTGAATTGAATTGGAAACCATGGTGATCACTTAGGTCAATCACGCACAGAGATGATTGCATTTGGAAGAGTGAGGTGGAAGACGGGAACGTGTGCATGTTGAAGAGCTTTTAGGAAAAAAACCAAAACCCCCAAACCTATGTAAAAACAATGAGCATGCATGATTTCCAATAGAGCAGTTAGAGGATTTATCATATACAACTCACCATTCACTACTGAATTATAGGTGAACAGCTGTCTGTCTTACTGAATTGAAAAATGTCTTCAGCTTTTATCTCTCCGAACATTTGACCAATGGATTTGACAGTCTATCCACTTTCTCAAATGCGGGTATGCACATTTTCACTCATGTTAATAACTATACCAGGAAAACCAAAATGCTGTGCTTCCAGTCATCCCACATGACAGAAACATGTTACCAACCTACTGTGAAAACAGAAATGTTCATCCACATATAGTGGATAACTTCATTATGCAAAATCTAAAATATAAAGAGACGCTCAGTATCAAGCAAGCACTTTTGTTCCAGAGTTGAATTTCACTTTTATAGTTAGAAAAGACTCATTTGTGACCAGATAATGCTGATAAGATTATCAGTTATGTCAGTTTATAACTAAAACAAAGTTATGCTTTTGTTTCAACTTACAAATCATTATAATCTAGCTCCAGAATAATGAAGGTGCTTTCAAAATCAGAGCTGTTTTGGTATCACTAGAAAGAACAGCTCTAAAATTCATTGCCTTTTCTTACAGAAGAGGACAACATACCACTAACTGACTTTAGCATCATCTTCTTCTCCCTTTGCTCTTATAGGAGAAAAATCTAAATAGTTACAAGGGATATTCTTCTTGTAAGTCTCCGCCAGAAATATGTAACCTTGCTTCACTTGTCTTTGTAAATTACTGTGTTTAGATCAGGAGCTTTTGCAGACTCGACACTTCAGTTGTTCAGCCCTTGTTTGTATTGCTCTTGAGAAATCTTACAGCCCCAATACACAGGGTTAACCTCGTATAACCTCCAGCAATAAATAAGACTGTTCATGTAATTCATAGGAAACTGAAGTCTGTTGATCCATAACCTATCAGCATTAGCAGTCTCTCACAAGCTGCTTCCTTTCCTAAATGGAAGTGAAACACCAGAGCACCAGGGTTGCAGGAGTTCAGATCTTCCTCTCTCCATCTCATTGATTCCTCCCCTGCCCCCTTCCAGTTCTTCTACTTACTTTACAGGCAGTATCTGCAACACCT
The DNA here is from genome assembly GCF_036250125.1 of Pseudopipra pipra. NCBI lineage: Eukaryota > Metazoa > Chordata > Aves > Passeriformes > Pipridae > Pseudopipra > Pseudopipra pipra. The sequence goes on from NC_087551.1 coordinate 28,310,000, forward strand.
TCCCTACCCACGCTCCTTCCCCTGCTGGCAACCATTCCATGCTGAATCCACAATGTGCAAAGGATAAAGCACTAGATGCCAATGTGCAGAAGCAGCAAATTTTTTTATTTATTTATTTTTTAATTCTTATTTCACAGTTAAGTGATTGCAAGACTCAGGTGTGCTGCCAGTTGGAGCATACACATCTTCAGGACCAACTTCCAGCCCACCCCAATGCCTTTGCAGTCAGTTCCAGGGCTTCGAACCTCTAAGGAGGCTGGAGTTTCAGTTAGGTTAATATTGCTTTTCAACTCATTTCAGGAAGACATGACCTGTATGATAGGCTTAATTATTCCAAGTAGCCTTCTGCTGGAGCTTACCCCTCAAGGCCAAAGTTTTCTTCTATTTGTATTAATATCATCTGGAAGCTCTCATTGGAAGTCAATAACCTTTGCTCTCTACTGACTCACTCTGCAGGGTTATAATTGTAGCTATATAAGATATAAGCACGATGCAGCATGCATACAATGATGAGTATTCTCACAGCAAAGGCAGAAGCAACTCTGTGCCACAGAAGCAGCATCAAAACCCAAAACCACAACGGGTTCAAGGAACGTCGGTCTGCTCCAATAACCTCAGTGTCACTGCCTGCTTTTAGTTCCATAGTATGTTCTTGAAATAAGGCTACAGACTTAAAGCCTACTGAACCAAATTTTTCCATTGCCTTCCTTTCATAGTCCCATATATCCATGCAGTCAGCAGCATGATGGCAAGTAAGGACCCCTGATAGGTACCTGCAACAGCTTCTCCTCAGTTACCTGGGTCACAGCAGTCCCAATAAACAAGACAGACCACAGAATGAGTCGGCAGCCAGGTTACCAAGGCCACTTGAAATTTTCAGTGACTAATCACTAGCTTTTGTTATCACAAAGTTACTATATAAGGCTTCAGTGATGCTTTGACACTGAAAATATCTACTGGTGCAGGTCTCCGTGCACACACAGCTTCCTGCAGCCGAGCATTTCGGTGCGAGTTATTCTGTACCCAGCGTGCTATTCCTGATACATCCTGTTTTTACTACTTGTGAAATTACTAGAGTTGCCATATTCCTGCTAGCAGCCTTCCTGACAGAAACATGTGCATGTTGAGCATTGTTTTTCTGACTGAAGTAGACATTTTGCCAAAAAGTTAGTCTGCTATTTTCCTTCATCTCCATTTGCTGTTGGAGAAATATTTTCCACAGCAGAACGTTAGCCGTTGAGCCCAGTGATAAAGGCTATTCAGTGAAGCCTTCCGCTTGTAATTAACGTTCGCCCATTTGGGAAACCACAGCCTTTTAGTCTTATTCTTTTTCTTTTCCTCCTCTGAATGAGTTTAGCCCTGTATCACTTGATACACTTTCTGCTTTCAAAAGTCTTTGCACAGGTGGACACATCTGTACTCCTCTGTACACGGACACTGGAGCGCAGAATGAGACCTCACTACTTTTTGTTTTCAGTATAATCAGTATATTCAGAGGAAATCTTCATGCTATACATTAATTTTCAAGTCTGGAGCATGTTTTCAGATAACACAGAGATATTATTTCAACATAAAGCAAGGGCATTAATAAACACAGTACCAGGAAATCCACAAAGGTTAAGTGATTTTCTACAGAGCAATTCATTCTCCTAATGAGTTTGCTGCAGACAATGCTCTCTGCAAGCAGTTACTGCGTATGTATCTTTAATTTGTGTGTTTATATAATTCATGGTTGTGCAAAATAAATTTCTATGTAAAGCGTCCTAATAAATGAAGTGAGGCTATAATATTCTTGCAGAGCTTGTTCATTACAATATGCCCTGGCACAGAGTCCAGAGGGAGAGGAAGCCATTAAACATTAAGCAAAACAATTGCTGTCATCCTCCAGAGGGACCGGCTTTGTAAATGCTTATGTTAATGATGTACAAAAGAGCTGAGTATTCTGGTAAAATTAGAATGGTAAAATGAGGCAAGCACCTCGTCCTCAATTTCGTGAGATTTGGTTGGATAACTCACAATATTTTTGACCTTTGTCGCAGACGAAGAGAGCTCATCCTGTCCTAGCCACAGACCGGGCACCCCTAAATGCTAATTGTCACCGGCAAACAGAAAAGACAAAACAAAGAAACTCCTGACGTTTCCAGTCCTGACGTTTCCAGTGTTTTCTACCCACAAAGCTGAAATGCTCCCCTGTGTGTATTTTCAATTTAACTAAAATAGATCGCTGTGTGTTAACAGCCACTCTATCTGCATCATTCATATTTGATGGACTAGTCAGTACAACAGATACTTTTATCCGTCCCGTAAAGTGATGAGAAACTAGATACTTCAGTGTCTTATGCTCCTCTCAGTTAACATGAGTGGCAGCAGCTGTTATTCGAGGCTCCTTAACATGTAACGTTTGATGTAGAGACAGGAAAATTGGAGATATATTTAGTGGAATTGGATATAACGAAAGTAACTTCCATGATCAAACCGTTCCAGGAGAATACGCTCCACCATATTTGTTAACAGCAGCCCAGGCATTTGTGTTGTTGGGCTTTAGAGGCTGTATGACAATAGTATTCTTATCAGGTTAAAAAGTTACTTGCAGGAAAGGTAGGGCATGATCTCAAGATGCCTTTGTTCACAGTGGCATTAAAGCGTGAAGGTGATCCAGAACACCATCACCAGAGACTGCAAAGGACATCCTAAGTAGACGAACTTGAGTTTTAATTTAGGCTCTGCACATCCAACTTCACATGCCTGTAAGAAACATGTAAGCAGACTTTAAATCTATTGGAAGCCAAGAGAAGATATTGCCATTTCTTTCTGCTTGAGAGAGATGAAGGTAGATGGTTGACATGGGAACAAATGTAGCATCCCAGAAACGGCACACAGAGAAAGGCGATCCTTCCTTCTTTGAGCAGATACACGGAGGCAGGAACTCCTGGCCCAGCTCACACAAGGGGGTGTTGTTGGTGATAGAGAAATGCCAGAAATTCCATTTAAACATGAAACCAAACTTCTTTCAGTGAGGGTGATCAAGCTGCCCAGGAATGAGTTCCCCAGAGAGGCTGTGGGGCATACACCCTTGGACACAGATAAAACCCCAACCTGCTCTGGTTAGAGAAGGGGGTGAGACTTGATGGTTTTCAGACATGCCTTCAAACCTCAACCATGCTGTGATTCTGCGAAAGGGAAGCTCACCAAGCAAGACCACGGGCAGAAAATGATTTTCTGATGGTTGGCTGCAGGTTTTGGAGGAACTATGCATATACCAAAGAAAAGACCTTATTTTCCTTCTTTCCAGCCATCACACCCACCCCCCACAACACACACCTTCTGTGCTAGCACAGAGGGAGGGAGAAGATGAAAAGCCAATCTCGTGGCCAGAGCTTTGGAGGTGTCACACCTGGAAAGAGCAGGTGAGAGGAAGACCTTTTGCCTGCTTTAGAACATAACCCAGGGAAGCTCACTGACCTCTTGCCAGCTGGCGTTTTAGTGACCACCCTGCAGACTGAGGGGCTAACATCTCCTGAGCTAAATTGCAGTTGCTTCATTTGTTGCCTCACTGGAGAGGGCAGCTGCAGCCCAGTTTTTAAACCTCTGCTCTGAAGCAAGAGCCAATGGAAAGAAAATGGTAACTTCTCTCCTCCTCTGGGAAGGAGCTGGAGAAGGTTTGTGCGAAGGTCATTTTAATGTTAAGCCAAAGGTCCAAGAAGCACCAGACAAACAGCTCTGTTTTTCCAAATAAAGAGTTAGTAACTACATGGATATAAAATTTTCTCCTCTCATTTTAGCCAGGCTGGTCCCTCCTTATTCCTGAGGGAACACAATCATTTCTTGGGCGTGTTGTTATATGTGCCACTGAGAGGCAGGAACAGGAGATGGCATGTGCTCACTCATGGGCTTATGGCATGGGGCCTCTGCACAGAGCAAAGCTGCAGGACACAGTCTGGCCATGCGGAATGGGGGCCTTGCAAACCCAGGCTTTGAAGACTTCTGGAGCCAGCACTACCTCCAGCTCCTGAGAGCCTCTTTGCTGGGGCTGTAACGTGCCTATAGCGAAGGTGGGAAGGTGGGAAGATTGCTTCTCTCTGTTACTAAGAATATAGTCAGGGAAACACTACCCTGCAAATTGCTTTAATATGCATCACACTGCCACATATACTTTATGACTCTATTTGCACCCTGTGTGTCAGCTCAGCTCTGTCCACTGCTACTGCCAAGCTCCTGCAGCTACTCACTATTCCCTCACACACATTGGAGAAACGGGGAGAGCAGAAGACAAGTCTTTCCATGAGGCTTCTGCTGAAATGCAGGGATGGGGCTTGCCTCCTGCCCTACAGCATTGATTGGATCCACCCATGGCAGGCCATAAAGCAGAGAAAACTGTTTGGGGGGCATGAGGTGAAACTGGGTGACTTAGAGCTATGGGGCAGGTGAAGAATGCAGAAGCAGGCTCAGTTTCAGATGCAAACAGCCCAAGTCTGTGACACGATCCATGAGATGCAAGCAGCAGAGAACCACCACGGGAGAGTTCCCCTTTGCTTATGAAGTGACTCACTGGCTGATGGGCACAAGGCAACATGGGTGGCAGACATGCTACTGAGGTGACCTCCAGCTACAAGGGCCACATGGATGGCATGCACAGAAGCAGAGAGAGAGAGATAAGAAGTGAAAGGCTCTGGCTCCCTCCCATCATCTGGTGGATGAAAGGTTGGATATGACCCAGCAATGTGAGCTGACAGCCCAGAAAGCCAATTGTATTTTGGGCTGCATCAAAAGCAGCTCGGCCAGTAGGTTGAGGGAGGTGATTCTGCTCCTCAACTCTGCTCTCATGAGACTCCACCTGGAGTGCCTGGAACCCCCAACACAAGAAAGACCCTGGCCTGTTGGAGGGAATCCAGAGAAGGGCCACAAAGATGCTCAGAGGGTTGGAACACTTCTCCTATGAAGACAGGTTGAGAGAGTTGGGGTTCAGATTGGAGAAGAGAAGACCCCAGGGAGACCTTACAGCACCTTCCAGAGAGCTGGAGAGGGACTTTTGACAAGGGCATGGAGCGATAGGACAAAGGGAATGGCTTTAAACTGAACGAGGAGTAGGTTTAGATTAGATATAAGGAAGAAGTTTTTTCACAATGAGGGTGGTGAAACACTGGAACAGGTTGCCCAGAGAGGTGGTGGATGCCCCGTCCCTGCAAACCTTCAAGGTCAGGAACAGGGGCTTTGAGAAACCTGATCTGGTTGAAGATGTCCCTGCTCACTGCAGGGAGGGTCGGGCTAGAAGACTCTTAAAACTCCCTTCCAACCAAACTAACCTGTGATTCTACCACCTCCATGTGCAAAAGTCTGCTATAAATAAAGGCTCAAGGAGAAGGAGTTGCCCATTCTCTGTACCTTGTCACCTCAGATGAGGAGTAGAGCTGGTTACTCATCTGACCTGTTTATTCTGCTGTGCACTGCAGCTGGCTGCAGGAGGTGGAACACACAGCAAATCCTTACATTTTAATGCTGTTCCCAGGCTAATGAAGATTAACATTCCTTTTCAGGCTCTGGACAAAGGTAGGATGTTGCTATACCTCTCTCATATGAGTACCTGAAGTCCTAAAAACTGAACATTTGGGGATTTGTATATATTCATTATCTTAAGCTATTGCTTAGCAACAGACTTTAGCCAAGGGCATGTTTGTGAAACTGCCAGGTATATCCCTATCTGCTAAGTGCAAAGCAATAAACACACCTTTCCAAATTATCTCTGCTAGTATCACATATGTAGCAGATGATCTAACAAAGCAGAAGGGTTTGTTGTTTGAAGAGCTGTATAGGCTCTTAGCATTTTTGCAATGCTAATAGAGTGATCTGGACCTGGGCAAATCAAAGCCTTTTCACTGCAGAAAAGGTATCTTTGCATACTAAGTAGGTTGCAGACGGAGGAGCACCCAGCAGGGCTCGGCATGATGCAGCTCTGTGGCTGCTCCTCCCACGTGGAGAGGAGCGATGTGTTTATCTAGCAAGTGTTAGGTGTTCCCCTGACACACTGCTACGTGTGCGCATACTGATGAAGAGCCCTGTTTTGGAAAAAACCACATACACAATCTTAAATATGATTTTTAGATACCATCTTGGTATCTATCAACCCACTATTCTATCAAGCAGTTAATAGAGCAAAGTTTAATATACCTTGAACTGTGTTGCATCTGAGAGTCCAAGGTTTTACTTCTCAGTTACCTCACAGATAAATTTTTTCCCTTGCTATCACCAGGTTGTACTTTACCACTGTGAGCCATAACGTAAGCATAACACATAACTACACAGTAATTGGGCCTGGAAATACGTGTGAGCACGTGGGCCCTTCTCACCTCCTTGCAGCCTTGAGCCCCAGCGGCTGGTGACTGTGCTTTGCAAGGAGGCTTCCATGGAGAGCTCACAGCAGCTTTCTGCAGCTAAACGAGCCTTTCCTTGGCCGCTTCTCTTAGGAAATAGGAAGGAGAGATGAATTTTACTTCATGTCTGGACTCAGGGGAGATGAACCACTTTCCTGCCTAGTGCAGGGGTGAGATGCATTGAATAAAGGGGGGGTAGTAGCTGTGAAAAACCCAGTACTGTTGGACAGATACTGCAGCCCCTCCTGTCACAGGCTCTATTAAAACACAGAGCATGTGTGGCATATCACAACGCAGCAATGCACACATGGCTCTGTTTCTTGCCTCTGTGCATGCCCTGTTCCCTGTGTACCCTGTGTACCAGCACCACAGGGAACTGGTGCGTGTGCCTCACAAACGGGGCAGCCTGAGAAGCAGAGACAGGCTGTTCATAGGTTCTCCCCCTAGTTTCACAGTAATTGCTGAATATGACGTTACAGGAGCTCACACTGTCACTCTGAGGGCTTGGGGAGGCAGAAGGGAGCCCCACACGAACCTTATCTCTGTTCACATAGCCTGTAACACAACCATTAACGCAAAGGCCAGGCACACTGATGCTCTCTGCCTTACTGCAGTGCTGGGTATTTCCAAAGCCACAATAAAATTCTTAATGCCCACCTGAAGTTACAGCAAAGGAAGAGGAGACCTTCAGACTGGAGGAAAAATGAGACACTAATCAGCAGAGAGAAAGTTAAGGCAGTCCCTGTGGAAAGACCCATTGTAAACAGTATCGAACAGTGTCATCTCAGTGCTGACTTGAAACTGAGCAGTATACCAGACTCGCAGCAGCTTTTGAGGTTTTAATCCAGGTTTTAAACTATTCATTTGAGACCCTTCATAAGTCATAAGCACTTGGAACAGAATATGCAGTCGAGTCTATGTCATGTTAATACACGCTCATGGTTAATGGCCATGCTGGCAAGAGGGAAATCAGTGCTCAGTCCTGGGATGTGCTGGACACCTACATCTTGCACTGGAGTCGAAACTTGTACATCTCCAGCTTCACTCATTTACTCACCAGTTAAAAGGGGAAGTGTAGGAACACAGAAAAGAAAAAGAAGAGAAAGACCAGGAGTCCCTGTTAGATCTCAGTGATTGTACCTCATAGCCCAGAAAAACATTATCAGTCAAGTTTCCAAAATATCGATATTTTCACAGTATGCTGCTCAGTCTGGCAAGTCCAAGTACATCCCTGCTGGGGGCAGCAGGGAAGAAGGAGAAGTGGTCCTGTGCCAGCAGGATCAAGCCACTTTTGTCAGGGCCGTGCAAGCAGCAGGAGCGCAGGGGATTAAAATCCTTTTTGAAATTCTGACGACAAGGGGAAACACAGCTCTCCCATTATCCTCCTGCAGATAAATATTTGAAAGCAACTATAAAGAAAACTCAGCCATGCGTTCCCTGCTACCTACCCGACAGCCACGTCAGTACAATGGGAGCCACATTCAGACAAACAGCAACACAAGGAGGTTTATTGTACCAAGTTCACAGGCATTGATCTCTATCAATTTCTGCTCAGCACTACCATTTTAGAGAGATATCTGTTTATTCTGAACTCATCAGAGGATGTATTTTCAGTACACAGTACGAATATCAGTGTCACAGACCATGAGGTTTGTTTTTAAAAGGGAGATGAGGGAACAGCAGAACCACCTCACACACTCAAAGGGGAACCACAGGGTTACACCAGCAGAAACATAGTTGATGGCTAAAATACTACAGATCAGGTTGCAGGTTTGAGTTATTCATTGGCCTTTTCCTTCCATTCAAGGAAGGAGAGGGCAGTGTAACCGCTTCTCACAGACACTCATTAAATCAGGCATGGCAGATCTGTTCACAGTGAAGGTAACCCGAGAGCAAAGGCCAGCCCTTAACCTGGCACAAGTCAAGAGCTGTCTTCAGCTGACAATAGCTGAAGTGTTGGTGGCAAGGCACAAGCACGTAAGCTACTGACTTCTCCACAGTGAGGCAAGCAGGGTGGTGGGAGGGCTTCAGAACTGGGATCTTAGGATCTTTCCTAGAAAACTAAGTCAAGCCCAAGGACAGTAAGCAGGAAGGACAGCAGCTCCCCGGGCCATTGGATGTCCCACCAAGCAGAAGCAGGGCTCTTGCTGGTGCTATAGTGGTAACACTCTGCTGACCACAGTAAAGCCACACCTAATTAACACTGCTGCAAACAGGGAAAGGATCAGGTTGGTTACAGCATCCTGACTTAATTTCTTTCCTGGACTAGCAATTCTAAATGATTCTTGAAAGCTCTTTCAGGTCCTTCATGTACAAGAAGAGCAAGAGATCCCCTGGGCAGATGTGTCCTAACAGCAGCTCGGTTGGCAGGTCTGGCATTGTGCAATAAAGCAAGTCAAGAAACCTTTGACTTCCTGACAATAAGGAGTGGCATACAGTTTGTCTGCCCAGAAAGCCATGTAGGCATAATCAGACTCTTCAACATACACTTTGGCCCAGTCATTTACATGGAGCAAAAAGTAATCTATTACTTACAAGGACTGACAAAAAGTGTGGTCGTGGGCAAACCTCCCTGTTAGGAGTGCTCACAACAGAGGAGATGGCTGCCTAAGCTCTCCCTTTCCTCTGAGAGCAAGTTTCTCCCAACCTCCACAGGAGTAGTGACCTTTAGAATTATTCAAATTTAAAGAAAGTCCAAAGTCTGATTAAGGATTGGATTCACCCTTAGCTAGGTGCTATAAAGCCGCAGGGGCCTCTCTCTCAGTGTATACAGCCTAAGCAAATAATGCCTGGGCTTGCTAAAAGGGAATGGGAATGCAATTTGTTCGTAAGATAAACACCAGGGCATGGAGGGCAGGCTGAAATACAAGTTCTGTTTAGTTAATACCAACACGGAACTGCAGGCAAGCTGGGAAGCAGCTTGCAGCAAGCAACAAGTCCCTTCCCTTGCCCCTTTAGGAACACCATGCTGCAGAAATGGCAGACAGGGCACAGACAAAAATGGTTGATAAGTGCTAGACCACGCTATTGCCAGTATCTAAAATGTCTCCCGTGTCCTTAAGTGCGGTAAGCCACTCTATTCTATCACAAGGCTTTAGCTAGTTACTGATTACCAGAGCCAATAACACCACTACAGATACTTCACAGACTGCGAAGGCATCCTTCATCCCAGGGACAAGAACATTTACCAGGCCCATCTGATGCTGGGAGCAAGTCTGCTTAGGGTTGCTCCACTCTTCTGAAGGCTTCCTGTAGCAAGAAATACCAGAAGATATTAAAGCTTTCTACTTTGATGTGTCACAATGAAAGCGATTTATGATGCTTGATGAGGGTGGCTTTCCCACTCTCATGTTTCTCCATTTGTCCTTGCTCTCTTTCGAGGCAGTTACACCCATCTGCCCCACCCTCTTTCTGCCCTGTCTTTCCATATGGAAAAGAAATGACACACAACAGTATGTGTTTTCCCTCGGGTGTATCAGGCGAACCCACCTCCACTCCTGGCTAGGTGGAAAGCATCACACCAGCCAAGAGAAACTTCACAGGGAGGAAGATTTAGGAAAACTGTGAGAGACAAATGAAATGGGGAAAAGGCATTTCTGTGATGCTGTGGCTTGTTCACAGAGCTTCCCTGGACAGGGTGGCAACCCCTGGCCATGCTCACCTTTCTGCTCCTGAGGAAGCATGGTGGCCTGAGGACACCACAGCATCCAAATTTCTTTTCTTTCCATTTCACACAGAGTACCAGGGTGATACAGGCTGTTCTCACCACTGCAAAGGAAACTGTGCCACCAGAGAAGGATGTAAAGGATCAGCTGAGAGAAGAAGGAATTTTCCCTCTCTCAGCAGCCAGGCACCTTCCTGGCATAGTACATCAGGACGGCACAGGCGCTGCTAACGCCAGTCAGCAGATGAGGCAGTCACACACAGGACAGCAAAGCTACCTTACAGATTCTACCATGAAATTAAGAGCAGAATATTTTACTGTCTTTTAAAAGCAATTCAGTGTTTTCTGAGTGAGCCTCAGCCACAGCACTGTATGGAAAGCTTTTCCTGCCTAAGGATCACCAGTAACCACATAAATAAAACACCTTCATGAAGGTTCTTGCTTGCTTTTGCCTTTCATTGGCAAAGACATACCCTGTCTCACCAATCCCTCTCTGTTAATACAAAGTTTTCCAAGACTTTGCTCAGGTTCCCATAGAGAAGAATTACACTGATGTAACATTTTTTAATTTCAGCAAGAGCAATGGTGATGAATTTAATCCACTATGAGTTTATATATTCCACTTCAAGAAGGTTATTCTACAGTTTCCCTTGGCCGTGTCCCACTTGGCTTGTAGTATTAAGGCCCAGTTGGTTATTTCACTCACCTAAGCAGAAATCTAAAACCCCACCCACACTGGGAACATGGCACACTGTATCATCTTATGAACAATGCATGATGAATTTTTAGGACTACTTCAAGAAAATTATTAAAAAAAAAAAGGTAAATCAAAAAAGGTATACTTTACATCCCCATGAAATGCTCAGTTTTATAAGTCTTAGGAGAGAGGGTCCTTACACCTTGCAAGGGTAACCTCTAATTGGAAACTGTATGGATTGGAAAGCATTTCTGAAATATTTAAAGCCAGTGCATGGAAATAAAGGTCATTCCTGCTTTTAAATGGCTGAACTGGTTTTCCTCTTGCCCACATGCATGAAACCAGTTTCAAAAGGAAACCATCTGGCAGAGTTCAGCTCAGTACATAAAGTTTCAGAAAATTATAAGCAATTGTAAGAACTGGAGAAGAAGTAAAAATAGAATTAAAAACATTTTAGCAGCCTTAACCAGCACAGAGAGCACCACTCCCGCCAGAGCCCCTGGCTCCAACAGACACAGAAAACACACACAAGGCTCTCAGAACACAAGTATTCCCACTAAAGTCAATACTTTAAATTATACATAGACCTAAGTACATCAGGCCAGAAAACAAAACTTGCAGTGTTTGCACCTTCTTCTATTACCATCAATAACAATATTCCCTTAAGTTTAGAGCCTTCTTTTCCTATTAACATTTACCTAATTGCAGTTTCTTGTCATTTCCTGTCAGGCTTATTTCTACTTGTCCTGCCAGAGGGCTGTTCAAGTTTTTTAGAAAATTTTTTCGATTGCCTTTCCTCCCACACCCCCGAATATTTTTCCTTCCCCTGAGCCTCATGGCCTACTGTTCCCTCTTGATTTACAGTTCCTCTGAACCACCTCCTAGGTTCTCCCAGGTGAGAAATTCTGTTTGCCGAGAGGCAGCATTGCCTTCCCCCTTGTATTCCTGATGCTGTTTTGCACGCTGATGAAGATGATATGCTCCTGACCCAAGCCTGCAATAGTTCATGGCTGCCTGGGAAACCACCCTGTGGGTGTATAGCTTCCAGGCCCTAGTGTTGCCCACACAAATGGCAAACAAATATCAGATTAAGGAAGGAAGAGCGAGCCATGAACTCCCAGGGCTGTTAGAAAAGGACTTCCTTTAGGAATGTTGCAAAAGGGTCTGAAAGATTGAAATAACAGCCTAGCCTCTCTTGTGCCATGTCTTGCTCCACAACATCTAATGCCTTGGAATAGCCATTTTCACATGGAGAGCTCCAAAGTAAAGGTGCCATTATCTCCACAGATGGGTAGGGAGGCCAAAATACCAAAGATGAAATGACTTGTCCATGGTCTTCACAGACCTTCAGTCTCTGCTGCGTGCACACTGAGCCACGCTGCCTCCAGCAAACAGAAAGCCCAGAAAACATGTCCAGGAAGTACAACCAAATTCTTATTTAATGTACTTATACTTTTAAACTTATTTTCTTTTACTCATTCCTCACTCCTGGCACTCAGTGGGTCTGGGATTTAATTCTTTGGCATCGCAGGGATTTCCAAACCAGATCTAGCATTTGCCAAGGCATCCATCACAGCACCAGGGCCGACATGTTAATGAGTCTGTGATAAAGACCAGGATTGATCAGCAGGCAGCAGCAATTTAAACAAATTCCAAAAGAAATTCTATCTTCCAACAAAGAAATAAATTTTCTCCCCACAGGATTTGCAACCAGTGAACCACTGAAGAGCTGTGCTGGTGCAGAGGGAGCCTGCAGTGAAATTCAACGTGAAATAATCATAAACCATCTAATTGGTATTACCCAAGCTGAAAAGTAATGCAAGTAAGCAAGCACAAATAAATGACAATGGATTTCTTTTTAAACTGTTTGGCTTTAAATGTACAAAGTCTTACATATAACACTTCTATATCCATATGGGTATAGAAGCATTTTTTATGTTATTTTGAATTTTACAGGATTGTAAAATGAATGTAATTGGAATAGGACACTGAAATAAGATAATGATCTCCTGCAGCTTCAGAAATTAAGAAGAAAACAGAGCTGTGTATATATTTCCTTCTCCGAGGAAGAAATAAATGTACTGTGATGACTTTTGTCTCCAGAGAAAGAATCATTGTGTTGAGTTTTGCAGTTTTCTAAGTAACGTTCATCAGAGGAAGGGCTATTCAGGAGTGCAGAGTACAGCACATGCTAATTGGTCCCAAGGCTACCTCAAGTATCCAGACACTGGTGAGAATTCAAGTCACAGCTGATAAGGAAGTCTTGGTTATGCTTATCCTTGGCTAAACTGAAAACAGTCTTGTCCTTCTTCATATTTCCTTCTCACGGTTGGCTAAGTAGACCTAAGCCCGTTGTCATAGAGGTTTATAATCTCTGGATGTGTATTCTTATGGTTGTCACATTAATCAAGTTGCTTGTTCAGATACTTATCACAGAAGTTACATCAGACAAGTGATGAGGAGTAGAAAGTAGAGTAAATAGAGATCTTTTTTCTCCAAGTCTAGGCACATGGGAGTGACAGATTATAGGACTCACAAGTGCCAACCAGGTGACATACTACTCTGGAACTGAAATTCCACCATCCTACTGAAGGATTCTTCATCCACTAAACACACTAAATATTTTCCTAGCAGACAGAATTCTCAAGGTACCATGTCAAGACGTTGTGATATTTATAAACGTAAGTCAGTGAGGATCTGCATTCAAGGAACAGAGGTTGATGCCCTCTTGGACTTTCCAGCTTATGATGGGTGTCATTTGCCTTTTTGTCTCTCATATGTTTGAATTTTATCACTTCTCCAGCTCTCTAGTTGTGTGTCTTTCCCAATGTAGTGCTAGGCCTGAAAGATGAGTGATTGTTTCTTCTGACTAATATGGTATCAGAATAAAAGCAAACCAGTGTTTTCAGATACATTTTAGAGAGCAATTATCCCCATTTTGGAGGAGACAGAACTGAAGCATGTAGATGTTAAGTAATATGTTCACCTTTATGCATTTTGCCAGGAGGAAGAACACAGCCCATTACTCACACTGATGAGCATATTTCCTGCCTTCTGTATTCTGGTGTCAACTGACCTTGGCAATATGCAACAACATTTTCTCACATGTGATTTTGCTTTTTTTTTTTTTTTCCCTTTTTTTTTTTTTAATCTCTTACTACCATAATCATTTACTTGAAGTGTTAGGTCTTAATTACAGTAAATATTTCTCCATTTCTGTACAGATTGGAAATGCACTGGAATAGAACTGGATGGTTTAAGTTCATCATCTGTTCATCTCTTGATAGAGATCAATATAGATTAGAGGTAAGTCTCTTTATCCATATTCATTTTCAAAACGCAAAATGATATGCAACAGATTTATAATTAAGCAGAAGTGGTGATGTTTTTGTACAGCTTACTTAAATGGATTTGCCACGATGCATTAGAGTAGAAGCTATAAAACCAGACCAGATGTTATACTTCTCTCCCTGCTCTGTGCTACAATTTGCATGAGAGCCCTACAGCCTAAATAAAACTTGAGGTCAAACTTTTCTAACCTGGGGCTCTATTATTAGTCTTTAAAAACCATGCTGACTACCCAAGTAAGGTGACTTTATTTACAGAGGGGGTGAACAACCCCTGCTAGGAGTAAAATCTGAATTAAATTTACTCAGAAATTTATGTGCCCAAACACAGTGGCAGCTTTGGGTTTCTAAGCCTGCTGAATGCAAAGCTTCTCGTGTAGCTCTTGCCTTGCAGCCCAGACATTTACATTTCTGCCACAAATAAAACCAGCTGAGTCACAACACCGTGAGGCCTATCTTACAAGTGAGCTGCATCAGGGATCCTGCTCCAGGTGTTGCTCTGCCACATCAGTGTCAGCCCTCCCATGAGGAACACACAGCCCCTCTCACTGTACAGGGGACAGTTAGCCAGGCAAAATTTGGCACCACTTCTGCAAGTCTCAGTGCAGTGATTGCAAGATTTGCTTCCATAACCCCATCCTGACAGATTTGAAGCAGGGATTAGAGCTCGCAAGGACTTTGTGGAAATACTTGGCTGAAGGCAGGATTCAGCCTGAGGTACAAAAAAAGACAGATTGTGTAAGTCGATAGAAAGTACCTGAGACTCAAAGAGGTAAAGAAGTCTCTGAGGTTGAGACTGATACCAGCACAGCTGGCAAGCATTTCACCCTGTTCACTCAGTGAGGACATGAGAGGACACTGGCCTTGTGATTCTCATCTCAGTTGCCAGAGCTGGGCGGAGTGAGACCTTGCAGGTGAGATCTTGTCCTCACCGCAAGCAATGCAGGTTTTACCACTGTCTTTGGTGGAGTCAGGCTTTCGCAACGTTCTGTGTTTCATTTACAGTGAAGTCACCGGGGTTATTCATGAGGCAGAGACACCAGGAGATAGCCCTCACATCATAGAAAAGGGTAAGCTTGGGCAAGGGCCTATTAAAATCAACATTACACAGCAGCTTCCATGAGGAGTTCCTTTTCTCTAATTATTAGCTGCAGTGATTAAGTGCACTGGGTGACTCACAGACCTTACATTACCCATCAACAGCAAAAGACATTTGGAGTTAAATAAATGCCCTCCAAATGTATTCTTTAACATATGTAGCTCACAATATCTTGAGCACCAGTAGCTGTGATGTGAATCATCTCAATGCACTTAAAAGTTTGTTTGTTTAAAAAAATGAAGCAGCAACAAACAACATGCCTAATAGCTCTTGGAAACTACAAGATCACCCCAATCAAGCAATAAAGAATGAGCGCTGATGTTGATGAGGAACTTTTGCTTCCTAGCAGCCTGGCTTTACGCATCCTGCACGTCCTCAGTGCAGCTCAGAGAATGAGCATGTAACTGAGGAAAAACATCCTGCAGTGTATATGCTAAATTATCATGTCCAGGAGTAAAAGGAGATCGTTATTTCTCAGTTCAGGGGTCTCTCTAATTTCCAAATAGCTCTTTAAAAGACTGTCCTAATTTTTGAGTCTTCTATACTATTTATAGTAGTTTTATTTATGCAAGCACTTTCATGGAAACCAATGCATAAGGAAGAAACTTTTTATGAGTACTGGTTTCAGAATAAGTGGGTATTTTGAAGAAATGCCAGGATTTAAAAGAAATTACTAAGAACATCATTAGAATCTCTAGGCAGCTATTTTTTTTTTTTAAACCCTGTCCTTTAGTCTCTTGGATTGATTAATGGAACATTTCTTGTTGTGAATAACTCAATGCCATGGAACAGTATTCCAATCACAGTGGATTATAAATTAACACTCATTTTAACTGATGCAGATAATCACGCCAATGTCACAGCAAATACATTATCGAACATTACGTATGGATGGTGCAATGTAAACAAGAAGCTGAGAAGTCCATCATCTGCCAATGCGTCACTACCAACTAATTTCTAAATACTTCATCATTGTTCAGACTGCATGCAGGTTGCACAGAATACCTTGCTACTTATAAACAGTAGATGCAACTGTTTTCTTAGGTATAGCAATAAAAAGGAGGAAGATTTCCTTTGTTACGAAACGCTTGCTCAGGGTATTGGAAAAGAAAATATCTTACCCGGACTCCCCAAGGTAGGCCATACTTCCCTCCTAACAAGTAAAGAAGGGAGGGGAAAGGAGTAACAAAAGAGTGATAAATAAGCTCCTGGTTTTATACAGAATGAAAGGAAAATGTGGCTGCTCACAGCACCGCAGGCAATAGCCCTTTGCCTCAGTTTCCCCTCCTTGGTGTTGTGAATGCCTGGTAAGGATATAAACACTTTTCATATTACTTCCTTGCTTCTCTCTCCCCAAGGAGTCCTACTCACATTTTGTGAGTTAACACAGTCTCAGAGTAAGGCAGCGCATGCTGGTACATTCTTTTCCAGTCCTCAGAGCAAAACACTACCTGTCATCTTTTTTTACCATAGTCCTCTTGCCTTTGTTTGCTGGACAGCCAGAGCTGCTGCTGCGGGGAACCATGAGGCTCTGCTTGTTTCACTAGAGCTTTTTCACCGGTGGGCTTTAGATGTGCAAATGAGAGCTACACTTTGCAGGGCAGAGCTACAAACAGATATTTCATTCTTGAGATACTCTGATCCCTGCTTTTCATTCACAGAATAAATACAAGGTTTAAAATAAATGTAGACTCATCCTATTAAGCTGCAGTTCTTTTGAATATATAACAGATTCTGGCCTCACTTTTTTATTGCCAGTGACACATTAAAGGCTTATTTCTTATTAGACTTCATAGACACTGGAATAAAACATTATTTCAGCATCTCCTGTTATTTTGGGGTTAGAGGAGAACTAACAGGGAACAGTATTTAGGGAAGTTCCTCCTAATATGAAACTGAAATCCTATCCATATCACTTGTTTCTAGACATTGACAGCAAACTACACCATTACTCAAGCTTTCCTCTCCATATTCTTACCTCATTTTAAGCCCAAACTTGAGATTTCTGTAATCGAAGCAATCGAAAGCAATTCAGAAAAGGCATTCCTAGTTATATTTGGATCTCAGCTGCTAAGAAAATATATAGCACCTCTGTGAAGAGAAAAAACACATGTTAAAATAGCCTTAGCATATTAGGTAATGCATTTTTTTTGCATTTATATGTTTCTTTCTAATGGCTACGTTATTGTTTTACTGTGAAATGAGCTGAACTATGTTTTTGAATAGATAATTCTATCCTCAATCCTGTTCCAAACCAAACCCAAATAATAGTTTTATAGCCGTATCAGATGTAGGTAATGCTGATCAGTTATTACAGCCATGCCAGCTTCTCCAGAAGTTTCAGATCCATCTTAAATGAAAACATACATTTTGTTGTATCTGAGGAGATTTTGAAATAGTCATCTAAAAAAAACCCCAACAACTTCCACCAGCCAATATTGAGTTATAATCTTCCATAAAAGGCTTTCATATTCATGTCCAGAAAAAAATCCCACAACTTGGTCTTTAACAGCTGTGGTCCAGCCTGAGCCTGTTAATAACCATTAGATAGGGGGGGTGCACATTTATTAATTCTCCCTGCTCCCCTCCCTTGTTTTTTGATTGTCAGGTTTAGTCAGGCATAAAAATGAAGCTTTTGTGCAGTCAGAACACCTCATGATTTTTCATGTAGCACTTCATTTTGTTTGTCTACAGAAAATTATTTTGAAGTTAGGGTTTGTTCAGATAACGGGACATTTCACTCAGCCATCACATTTTGACATTTGATAAGTAATTAAGTAAAGGAAAGAACAGCTGTTAAGAAAATGCTTAGTGACAGCATGTAGATGATTTAAGGGCAATTCATGAACCACATAAGTCCCATTTGAATCTAAAATGTTATGAGATGCATGGTAAAAAAATTGCATGATGTCTTTCCTTTGCAGTCTAACAAAGAATAAGCCTTTATCAGCTTGAATAAATGAATGTGCCATCAAATACTCCTGTCATCTTAGCTGGAAAGCTTAGACTCCTGTATCCTAAAGACCAACGTTATGATAAATACTAAACAGAAAATACACTAAATAATTACAAAAGAAAGGAGCTTACTGGACTTCTCTCTTAAACTTAGGCAGCATTTTCCCTAGATTTTGTGTCATAATTTTTCTCACGTTGATCATTTAGAATAAAAGATTGGATAGATTAAAGTTGGTATGTTTGAAATAAAAATTAGTAGGAAGCTAAGAATAATCCTACAGACAAGAGAGAGAAGAGGAAAAAAGAATGAGCAATATGGGAAAAGTGTGACAGAAGTGGCAGGTTTATGAATGGAAAGCATTCCATTCGAAGCAGACCACAGTTTTGGCAGATTTCACATACACAGTTACTGATACTTGCACGGCAGATAAACCATGCTGATACTGATTCAGTGACCATTTAATGACTACCAATTAAAGTGGATTATTAGTTGTCATAATATAGATAGGAAATACAGAATTTTGCTTCTCTAAAGATACCTTCCTGATGCTCTCCTTACCTGGACTTTAGCCACAGCACTTAGAACGATATTAATAGATTTCTCTTGGCTCTTGAAGCATTTTGACCTCAGATGTCTGTGGTAGTAGGTAGAGTATGTGCCAACCTACAAGCTAGCCAGCATTCGCTGCACCCTGCCATTACAAATACTGCTGTTCTCATTCCACAACTGTTTCATTGATGGGTTATTATTCTAGGACAAGGATTCAATTGCTGCTGGTTAATAATAGCTATTATGTATGCTTCAAAAGAGAAATAACAAAGAAGGTACAAGCACCTTAATATCACACCCAATAGCCACCAACTGAAACAGGCATGCAGCAGTCTCCCAGAGAAGTGGTGAGCCTTGCCACATTTCTCCTATGCTTGCAGAGACATTTCTATATACATTTGTCAGATTCAGATATCGTGGTCAGAGGGAGATAGGAACAAATTCTTTTGGCTGGATGTTGTTAAGCCACGTGGGAATGGTTCATAAATTATGTATGTTTTCTCGTTCATCAAAGAAAAGATAAATTGGTCGGGCAAGGCCAAAGGGGACAGAAGTTACCTTCTGCTTTTGGAATATGGAAGAGTAAGAAGGTTTCCTGCTAAGCAGAAGTTTCTGGTGTGCTGGAGAAAGCAAGCAGCAGAGCAACTGAGGAAAGGCAGCCATAGAAATAGTCCACAAGACAGGATGCCACTCAAGTGGTAAAACAAACACTGCCGTGACCAAGCACTAGAAAAACAAGCTTCGAAACCTTGCAGAAAAGGACTAGAGAGCTTGAGGCACAAGCCTTACGAGTATGACAGTTGTAACTGAACTACAGAGAAGGGAAGAGCGTGGTGAATGCAGGAGATGAGCCTGTAGTCTGCTGGGTGGCAGCAGCCAGCACTGCTGGGGCAGTGCTGACCTGACCCTCAGCAGCAGCTGCAGGGCTGTCCTGAAACTACACAGCAGCTTCAGAGTCTTTTAGGCTTTCCATGATGGGCAGGAGGGAAGAGGAAAAGCATAACCAAACTGGTTTTTGGAGGCCCATGATCCTTCTCACTGAGCTAAACCAGAAAGTGCTGCAACTTCCTTGGATAACAGCTAACAAAAGATTGGGCCCTTAATGTATAAGCCTAGCAAATTTGACTTGGGGATGATTAATTAAGCAAAGGTGACTAGTGGAAAGGCAATTCCTGGCACAGACAGGCCCCCAGGAAAAAAAAAAACCAGGAGCCATTAATCCTGACAGTTACAGATCCTTGGGATCATGACTGTTAAAAGACTGGGGGTTTTTTTAATTAAAAGAATGCCAGCAATGTTGAAGTGACAAAAAAAAAATATGTGGAAAAGCTGACATTTAGCAATAGACTTGAGACTGTTAATATCGTAGAGCTTTCTCCTGACAGTTAATACCAGGATAAAAAAAAAAAACATCTGGAAAGTTGGACTTGTGTATATTCTGCTATGTTTATAATTCAGAATTAATATAGAACATGGAGCTATTGCTTCCCAAAATCCTTTTCCTGATCGTGACTGTATTTTAAGCCACTCCCAGGATGTTGCTCTGCATTTATGAAATTGAAAAGCTAGCCTCCACAGTACTAATGCATCAGTTTGTGTCATTATGATGAGGATGAAATTGAGAAGGGGAGCAGTTGCTTAGGAGATTACTTAGGGTATATGATCAAAAACATCATCAGGGAAGCCATTTATAACTAGTTGTTAGCTTGAGGTCACATGAGAACATTTCTGGCACAAAACAATAACACAGCAAAATAAACAGAAAGTGTAAAGGTGTTCTCCAAATCAGCAGCCAAGCAGCTCTAGTCTATCCATAAACCACACCAGAATCAGGCTGAAATTCCAAGGCTGAAAGGTGTTACAGATAATTTGTTGCAAACTATTTTATAATAGCAGCATCTGTAACTCATTTAAGAAGTTGCTGTTTACTCAGAATGGCTCTCCTACCACAATAGGTTACCCGGCATGGAGTAGATAATGAGATCCTAAAGGATTTTCATATAAAAAGTTAGCATTTACTTAAATGAGAAAGTCTGTCCCATGATAACTGGTATTAATACAGTTCTTTGCTATACTTTCAAATAAACACTGAGGAACTGCAGTGATATTTATTTCCTTTCTTAAGGATACTATTCTTTCTAAAACTATAAATATGACAAGGCATAGAATTTGTTTTGCAGGATAAACAAACAAACAAACCAACCCCTTTTCTCATTTCCATCAGATATCTAGAAACTAATGGTACCCCAAGATTGTTTTTCAGCAAATAAATTCAGTCGCGAAAGGTAAAAGGGCCTCCCTGTGTACTGTGAGAAATACAGTCAAGACCATGGCTGAGTTAGGTATGACAGACACAGGGCAGAACATACACAAGCAATATTCTAATTTTAAAAAATGAATTAGTAGCTCTAATCAAATTGCCCTTGCTTCTGTAGTTATAGCTACGTATGTAAATTTTCGCCGAGCGCACGTCAGAGGCTCTCAGGAGGCACGTGTTAATAAATATTCTGCTCATAAATTGTAAGAGGGGTGTCTTGGCTATAGCTGGAGTTCACCCTGTCTCGTTCCTGTAAACTTTTCCTAGTCAAAGATTATAGATCCTCAGATCTTATAAAAAGCCTTGGAAGAAGCATGTTGTCCTCAAGATGTACCTGGTTATGCCAAGCTTGAGGAGGTCCCAAAGATGCAGACTTGTTGAAGGAAGCAGCACCCACATTTTCATATTTCAGCTGACATCCAGCTGAGTGATCTAAGCAGTGTTGGTTTTGATTTTGGTTGTGCTGGGGGAAGAGCAATCTGCCAGGGCTCAGCCTACTCACTGCCTTCTCTCTGCCAAGTCTGTTCCACAGGGAGTATGTAGGCAGCAGCCCCTCAGCTGCCCAGGGGAGCAGGGCTGCAGTTCAGCCTTCCCTTACATGCCCCTATCCTCAACAAGTGGCTGCATACAGGGCTCTTATGCCATAGACAAACCATTAATAACTAGCAGGGAGTGGTTCTCACTACACTGTATTGATTTTTGAAGCACAGTAGGTCTTTTCAGCTTCAGAGCAAAGACAGCCAGTTTGGGTTGCCTAATTATGAAGTAATTAGGAGAAGATGCCCAGTAAATTTTGACATTTCACCCGCTCTATGAATTATCACCTTCCTTTATTTCCAGCAGCCAGCCAGAATCACTTGCTGTTAGACTGATGGTTTTCCTTTTATGGTTTACAGATTTTGTGGCTAATTGTGAGGAAAGCCATTTTTGGAAAGCCTGGGCAGTACAAGCATGAATCACAGCAGCAAGCCATTGCTTCTGTCTCCCAACATGTATCATGGAACTATTTTCTTCCATCCCTTTTGTAGTACAGTACATTCTACATTATGAATCATTTTCAGGCAAAAATAGAAACAAGTGATGACTTCATGTTCACTTCACAACAGAGAAGCAAGAACAGGCATCCCATAATTTAAGTGCCAGGTTTAGTGGCTTTGTAACAAATTGCTGCACGGACGGCCTTGAGTGTCAGCTGTAAAGAGATTAATAGACCCCTGAACACATTTCCTAACAAAATATGAATTTTTAAAAAGTCAGATTCTGGTCCTCAGGGAAGCTCCAGAATAACACATTGATATTTGGTGCCATCTTGGATGTTGTAACACTAATAATGCCATACCTAAAAGCAAAATGAAACGCTGCCATTCACAACATGGAGGTAAGTGCCTGTCATCCCTCTGAAGTGAATGAGGGGATTTAAGCACCTGGGAATTGGATTTACAGTCTACAGTGTGCTGGGGCCTGGGAGGCAAGATGCTTCGGTCAGGCAATATTTTGGCTGTCTCTTGCACCGATCCCACCTATGTCACACACTGGTTCTGCTGAACTGGGTCTCCTGGACATGAGCCAGTTAGAGCCAGGAGCATAGTTCTCATTAGTGGAGTGCCAAACCTGATCTAGTAATCCTGCTGGGAAGCTGGGAGTATTTAACTCATGCTTATGACCCCTTATCATAGTAGCTCAGCTTTTCTTCAGTCTGAAGCATGTACCTGCTTGGGGTGTGAGCAGAGAAAGCCCAAGTCTTCCTGCAGAAGATCATGTAGAGGTTTTCCCTTAGGTGCCTAATTCTGGCCATGACAGATGTCCATTTTGTGATCCGTAGTAACGACTGGAGACTGCCATTTTCCATCTGCTCAGTATGGCCCATCATCTAGTTCTACTGGAAGAAGAGACTGCAGTAATACTTGCATTTTCCATTTAGCCAGTTCAGCCAGGTAAAACTGAAAATGCCAGCTTTAAGTCTGAATCCTTCCATCTGAAGTAATTGCCCCTTCTGTAATACTCCAGTGGTAGGGTAACTTAAGCATTCTTCAGAGGGAACACATCAAACTGGGGGGTTTTTTCCCCCTTTTTTTATTTACTGGGAGTAGTGTGGCTAGAAGGCTATTCAGTGGAGTGCCGGACCCACAGATGGGAAGTATAGTTACACGGGTTGATCCTGCCTGTGCAGTGATAGCTGACAAGTTAATGAACAACATACACAATATATTCAATGAAGTAGTAAAATGGAGTTGCAGTGGCCTTGAGTTTGATCTCTTGAAGCAAATTATGAATTGTATTACGGAGGCCAGAGAAGTCATGCTACTACTGAAGAAATTAGAATCGGCCTCAATACTAAAAGGGTTGAAGGCATTTTAAATTTTATGCAATTGCAATTTAAGCAAGAAACCATTTTTACAGATAATTTTTTTTCTACCACATAGACATAATATGCATCCAATGCGCTCACTCCTGTTTTCAGCTGCAGAAATATTCACGCTTTGGCTCATCTACAATCTGAATTTGTCTTAGCCACACCGCCAAAATACACCTCCTTGTAAGTCTGGCAGATACTCTTAGTTCTTTTAAACCCTTACAAGGGAAGAAATAAAACACTGTTTATCCTGTCTTTTTTTTTTTTTAGAGGATGGTTGGCATATATTGCTTTTCACTATGCTCCCCACATAAAGGACCTTCACTATTGAATTATCACAAAAAGAAAGCTGAAGTATTTTATTACCCACCTTAAGACATTTTGGCCAAAATCCTGTAAACATGTGTTGCCTTTTTTCCAGCAGCTGTCTCATTGCCATTAAAAAGACATTTTATTTTCCTGCAATACAGTTCTTTGCAAGCTTAAAAGACTGATGCCCTGCTGTGCCACAGAGTACAAAAGGCCCAGGCCTAGGCTGTGAGGGTAACAGGACATCCCCCACCAGCTGAGATGAAATTGCTGTTGATTGTTAGGGTATTAACAGATGAGCTTATTACACCTTTATGCAAAAATGTAAGGGGCTAATAATACTATATTTGTGGTTGTCATGCTCACAGTGAAGTCAAGAGAACACAGTCAATGCTTTAACAGCTTCAATGTGAAGTCTGTTAGTTTAGCTAAAGTTTCACTTCACCTGCAGTTTAAAGAAAGGAGGAGACTGCAGTAAAGCAACTGAGGTGGGGCAGTTCTGCTAATTTTACTGTGGACAGGGGCAACCTCCAAGACAGTACTACTGTCAGTAACTGGGGGAGGCAACTTCTTAGGCTACCACAGAGAGATGCACTGGATCTCATTCAGCAGTATCTCTAGTCTCTGGCAAGTGCAAGTTTATTTAAATGAGGCACTCATAGCCCTCTAGATTGCCAGCTCAGCTAGTGCTAAGCTGATTTGAATTGCTTCTCATGTGCTCAGGTCACACATAGAGCTCTTATGCCTCAGCCAACATATGGCAATTTATGTACATGTTTTGCATTTCAGATGTTCATGCATATTTTATTAGAAGAAAGATTTATTTGCATAATACGTACTGGAGCAAAGTAAATGGACTGGATGGTTCTGGACTGCAGAACAAAACGAAGCACCTGGACTTTGTAAAAGAAGCAATTATGGTGAGCTGAGGCACTGTTGTCACTGTTCCTATTTCTTTAATCGCTTCTACCAGTTTTTACTTCAAAATAACTGGTTTTCATTACGAATGCCCTCATGTAGCCATATTTACTGTAAAAGGAAGGGCCTGTGTACATGACAGGGCACAAACAAGCCAGAGTGTTTTTCTTGGAAATGGTTGGATTTTAGATAGCTCTGTTTTGAAAAGATCTGTATCCACAGCGATATCTACCAGGGCTGTGTGTCTGCAGAAGCCCTATTTACCAGATGCTGGATGGGGATAGCCTCTAGTGTAAATTACTATTTAAGTCTCAGTTCAGCAGAGATCATGCTTGACTTTCAGCACAGGCTTCAACCTCTTACTCAAGTTAATCACACACTTAATTGCTTTATTAAATGGGGATGGAATTAAACATATCCTTAAGAATATGCTGAACCAGGACCTACCACACAGATTGTCAAACTGAGGGCTTGATCCAGAGAGCACTGAAATTACCAGGAGACTCCAGTGGCCTTCAGTTGAAGCATATAAATGGGAGTCACAGGTGTGCTTCAGTGTTGAAATACATAAATCAGGTTCCCTATCACATAATTTTCATCTGATTTACTTACTTGCATACGAACCCGAGAGCTGGAAGAGAGCTGAGGACTTAATGTTCTGGTGTACTGTTAATATCCTGGAATAAAATGTCAGCAGAGACAGGAGGATGACAGGACCTTCAAGCTACTGATTCTTCCCAGACTTCCACACAACAGAGAAGAACAATATGGTGAAACTGAAGGTAGAAACTGGTTCACAAGTAGGTCCCATCATTTGCAGAGGTATCTTTCAAGGTTCTGATCTTGCTTAAGCACAGCTCCCCATAGAGCTGAAGTTCCAATGCTTTTCTAAAGCACTATTCATAATTAAACAATTGTACAAAAGTGCTCTGTATAGTTGAGGATGCTTGGGGGAAAAATAAACACCTTAGGATAAAAATTAAATATGTAAGTCTTCAAGCAAAAATGGAAGAACTATAGAAGGCAAATATCCAAACCTCTTTGGTAAGTTAATTTCAATTGAGCTGAGACTGTCAGACTCATTGCTGCAGGGTAGCTTGATGGAATGGCTCAAAATTCATATGCCACTTTTGTTTTCATCCCCACATTACTGAGATTGCTATGCTGTGCCAAAGAGCAAGTAAGCTGGGAAAAGAATTTCCTGGCTAGGATCTGCTTGGAGGCTGCAAGTCAGCAGAGGAGATGGGCCCTCCCCCGATGACTGAGTTAGAATATACATGTATCGTGAGCAACATTAAGGATCTGAACTGGGGCCATTTTCTGCCTGGTAACAGGTTTACACAGGATGTAATCAATGGTCTTCTGTAGGTGCCCTGAACAGCCTTCTAAGCTTTACTGAAGAGGTAAAAATCTTTGTTCAAGAGGTAAAGAGCTCCTTTGCTGCAAACCTTTCACACCAGTCTCCTGTTCCCTATGCTATCTCAGGCACAGAGATTCACGGCAAAAAAAAATACTGCTCACAAGGATAGACAACTTTTGAGCAGTGGAGTTAACTTCATCTTGCCAACAAACAGAGATGCTTTTATCTCACAAGAATGGCTGTGGACCAGAAAAGGTCAGAATTGCTGGAGTTCATCAAACAATTAAACACACCTGCTCAATATTTTGAGCAGAAAATAAGACTAAGAGGATGACTGGCAAGATAGAGTCTGCCTCTCCCCTTTGAGGAAACAAGGTGCAACTCAAGCAGAGGATACCATTTATATGACTCCTTTCATCTTACCAAGCCAACAGTGAATGGATATAACTATCAGCATTTTTGGTGAAAACGTCCTACTCTGGCTGGGTGCAGAAGAGATGGCTGGATGGGGGCTGAAGAAATAAACACACACATTTGAATACTGGATGCATTTTCCCCAGGCTTCTGATATAAAACGTAATTGCATCAGATGTTCTCTGAGAACTGCCAGTTTGCTTAAGACTGTTCAGCAAATTCCCTCAATAGCTGCTTGCCTACACTTCACAGACAGATTGCAAGGAGGTACTTTTCTCTCAGATGCAGATGAGCAATAAGGTCTCAGGATTGATGTAGATACTTCCAATCTGCTTCAGGAGCAAATGACTGCTTTTTATATTGTTTAACTGCTAGCATAGCCCACAGGCTTATCTTTAGACAGAGGCAGCCAAGAAAGCAAGGGCCATGGATATGAAACCTCCCCCCTACTCCCCAGTGTTCCCCAATTTCATTGCTTTTGTAGTGAAGATTGCTTTCTAACAAGAGCAAAACAGCAAAAACATTTTATAAGCCTCTTCGGTAGCCAAAGGGAATTTATCAGAACCTTGCCAATAAAACCCATGCTCAAGTGTAATTTATGCCAGATAAATGGTGAATCTACACCATGGCAATTTGGACCATCCTGTGAGGGACCTCCAGCTTTTCTTTTTCAGGTCATATGAAGATTTCTTCAGGGTATGTGGAAATGGGTCTCCTTAGCTAATGCTGCTTTACAGAAGGGCAGAACGTGGGCAAATTCAAGGGAAAGAAAAAGCTGCCAGAAGGAAATTATTTGGTAGCATTCCTCCCAAAGCCCAATAAAGAACCACAAAAGGATTTTAAAGGCTTTTAGGGAAGCCACTGCCAGCAGAAACCCCACAGCATCAATCCAGTTACGCTGCTATAGCATGAGGGTGGGAGAGAATGGAAAAGCTAGCAGACAGGCGTAACTTCCCTGCATGATTAGCCTGGGCATCACAGTCCATTTCAGAAATGAAGAAAACTTGTCCTACTGGCAGAATAATGAATCATTAAAACAACAAAAATTTCTGAAAGTGTTCCTTCACTCTTGCTTTCAGATGATCCTGCAAAGTGGCTTGTTAACCTGTGTGGTGGGGATGGCTTCCACAGAGAGTCAACAGAAGACAATCCTCTAATAATTTTTATCTTGGCAGCCTTTTAAAGTGCAACATATGTATAAATAAATGCCAATATTAATTCCATGGAAAAATGCCTACCGTTCTCAGAGTTGAAATTGCAAACCAATTGTGCAGTTCTGTCTTAATTCTACCATCTTTTAAAAAAGGAAAAATTCTAATCACATATTACACTGCTCTGTGAATCAATTCCAAATTATTGGAAACTGTCACATCCTGATCCATCAGCTGGCTTTATTTTTAAGCATATTCAAGACCTTTTGAATCACTGTAGACTGCACTGACCACAGAGCTTCAGAGTAGACCTTGACTTACAATTTTCCAGTCTGTGTGACTGATTTGGCTGCAACAAGACTCTGCATTTCCACTTCACACACAGGGAGCTTCAAAGGTATTTTGAAGGCCTCAGGTTTAGTAAATAGTAGAAAAAGAGTCCATTTAATAGAAAAAAGAATTATAGTAGTCAGAGGCTGGAAGACCTTAGAAACAGAGGAAACTGTGAAACACCCTAGTCTTCCTGGGGTTGCAAATCTTCTGATTTTCACAATTTTTGACAGATTGGGAGGAGGGGAGACCACTGAACCTCTTTTCTTCCCCCTTTTATCTCCATAGCAGTGTCTTTTAACAGAGTGGAAAAAACCTCTTAGTTTAAAAAAAAAATAATTAGCTCTCATCCCAGAAACAGATAACTTTTCTATAATCCCGGAGACATAAAAAGCTAGCAGAAATTCTTTCTCTTAAGGGCATTTTTCTGGCTGCCAAAAAGCATGTGCCTTTTAAGAAGGTACAACAGGACCAGGGATGTGCTGCTTTGACAATACAATCAGTGACTAATCCAAATTTAGAGCTTGTCAGACCTGGAAGGAAGGGGAATACCTTGTCACACAAGGAACCAGCCAGCACCACAAGCTGGTGATACCTAAATGACTAAGGGAGAGGTCTGAATGGAGAACTGATACTGTTTGCTGATCAAGGTGTCAATTCCTACTGATAAAAGTACTGTTTTACTAATAGGGAAGTTGAACTCCTGAGCAAGCACATGCCTACCCAAAGGTCTGATCTGCAAGATGACAATTATGCAATTGGAACAACCTAAATACTCTATTCCAGCTATGGGAGCTACTAGAAGTTTAACAACAAACCCAGCTACCACCCCTGCCGTTTGAGAACACCCTGCAGGGGTAAGGCAGGGGTTCCAGCCCTAGGGTGTTGCTATTGTTAAGAAAATAGCAGTGGACTTTGTCTTGCACCAATTATTAGATGTTGCATCAAACCTATTTTCTCTTCCTCCCATGCTATTCTCCTAATTCTACACTCTTTTATCGTCTTTTTCACTCTTGTCCCCTTCTTTCACTCTTACTTCCAGTTCAGCTCCTCCTAAAAAAAGCCAATTATCAGTGTGCAGTCACTATATAACACTGCATGACATCCTGTTTGTATGGCAGGATCTAAGAGCAGGAACTATCTGCTACTTGACATACACACAGCATGCAGAGAAAAGCAGACCCATTCTTCAATAGCCTGCTGAAACTTATCGATAACGTCATCAAGAGTTATTGTGTCACATCATCCAAATCAGAATTTTGCAAGGAATATGCCTTATCTTTAGGCTACTGCCATTAAAGTCATCTTTACCCAATCTTCTACATCTGAAGGTATCCCAGTTGATCTTTGCACAACTTCTTGAACAGTATCTCAGGAATCTCAAGTTTAGGACAGCGAAATAAATGCCCTCTTCTCCACAGTTCATATTGAAAAAAACCACAGGAATTATTTTTAATATGGAGCAGCTAAAGAAAGGGAGTCATGGATTTCAAATACAAACTGCCATTTACATCATCTGAAGATGACACTATGACATCAGACTCACCCTTATGGGATACAGGAAAATTAAGGCTCTCAGAGCAAACAGATAACCTGACAGGCTGTGACTATTCTTGCAGGAACGTTTTTCAAAACCAGAAACTGGTGCAGATGGTTATTCTCATTCCAATCACAAATCTGTACTGATGATATAGGTGTAAGTAGAAAAGAGATAGCTAGGGAGATGCTATGATATGTTATACACTTACTTTAACAAACCTAAAGGTGATTCAATCTCTTCAAGGTTCTGTTAAAGCACAGGTTTAACATGCAGTACCCAAGTTTTTTTGGAACTGCCCCTTTTAGCTGAACATAACATTTTTTCTTTGTACTCTGACTGCACACCCCAGCATATTCATCTTCACTGTCATCTCAAATACCTACTGTTCCCACTTGGTAAAAAAGGATTACTTTTCAAGAGTCATTTTTGCAGTAGTTTTGCTGAGCTGACCAGCAAATTTTTAACTGATAAGTCTATTGTTTGACAGACTGACAAACTTCCTTAACTGTCCATTAGAGCATGAAGACTTCAACAGAAATGCCATTTTTAAACACAGTATTTCAAGGAGAAATTTTAAAGTGTCTACTATTTCCCTCCCACCCTCACTGGAAATGGTGAGCAATGAGGTTAATCCTGAATTATGGAACTCCACTTACTCAGTAAACCAGTTTAACGCAGCTTTTCTTTTAAGTGGACTGAGTCACTGTCCAATAAACATGGTATAGTCATGGAGGTGATAAACATAAATACAAGCAAGCAGTAATTTTGCTTCTCATTGAGTCCAGGTTGTTAGCAAACAATTTCTGAGTGGGCCAGCGCAATACGACATAAACACAGCTGCCTCACTCCTAAGAGCCAGGTCTTTGGACACCAATGGCCAAAAGACTAAATAAATACCCCCTGTGCACTGCCTGTAGCAGGTCCACCAGCTGCACTCCTGCATTACATGCTCATCTGCCTTCTGAGCTATAGTATCACTCAAATAATAAGACTGATCTTATTAGCAGGCCCTTAATCCTCACTTACCTTCTCCTTTAGCCATTAGCTATCATTAAGTTACTGGCAGTTATCTTAACAGGATGCAAACTTGTCAGCTACTATTCCTCATCCAGTCACATATTTACCACTTCAAAACTCCACAGTCACAAGCGACTAAGGAAGTATTTTTTTCAGGACAGCTTGCAACCTTGAGGTACCGTGCCTTAGTCCTGTCTGTGACTCCTAACACTACTAGGATGACTTGAGAGACATACTCCAAAGCTTATCAGGCTGTAGCAAGCAATTGTGCATCTTCCCTTGCTGGGGAAGACCACCATATGGAAGTAGGGTTAGATCATGGTAAGCCTAGGAAGCTAGCAGGGGCACTTTCACTTCTCAAGAGGTGTGTGCCAAGATAAATGATTCTCAGATTACCTAGTACAACCCTCTGCTCAATGCAGAATCTGCTGGAGCCATTTGCCCAGCACCTCATCAGCTAGGTTTTAAATCTACACAGACTCCACAACCTAAGTTTTATCACTCTCACTGTAAAAGTCTTTTCTCCTGTTCAGACAGAACTTGGTATTCAAATTTGTGCCCACTGCCCCTTGTTCTGCCAGTGGATGCTACTGAGATTAATCTGTCTTCATTCCCTCCCATCAAGGATCAATAGGATATCCCCCTAAGCCTACACATTAAGGGAACATTAGTCTTTAGGCCTAAGATCTCCCACCTCACTGCCCCATTTAGAATAAAACACCAACAGCCATTTTACTGCAGTGTCATGCTGAAGATGGGGTTTTTTGCTAGTATACAGAACATAAGAACCTCCACCATATTTATCAGACAGGATGAAGGATTGTTTTGTATAGCTATCAGAAGCTCAGCTTGGAACTTCAGTATTCCTACACATATATCCAGAAATCCGCCCAGAGTGAGCTAAGGATTACTGTTCCACAATTGCAAAAGGACATGGAAGTGCACCTCAGCCAAAAGGTTCATGACCAATGCCACTGGCTTCCATCACACTTGGCCCACTGTACCTGAGAAGACATCCTTTCATCAGCAGCCAGTACTGAAATCTACCATTCCCATTCTGCAGCTTAAGAATTATGTAAACAGGGCTACAAGACTCCAATACAGACCTAGAAATCAGGCATTTCATTTACATAACAGCAACATGGACAACAAATTAAACAGAACCAGCAGCTTTGATTCCTGTGACTAAAACACCCCAAGCAGGGAGCAGTTAAAGTGGCCATAAATAAAGGTGGCCTTTTCACTTATTCTTCAACCACTCCTTTTATGAAAGGCAAGTAACTCGGCCACGATAGTCTTTCATAATGGAGAGGGCCCTCTCCTTTTTACTGTAGATGCTTCCACAGGCATGTGGAGCTGTAGAAGCCTGCATAGGCTGAACTGTGATCCTCAGTCTACTCTCAAAGTCAAGACACCAGACCGGCAAAATCAAATTCTTGTCAGATCCCTGTTTGCATTACTTACCTTTAAAAATGAGATTTCCCATACTCCAGCAACTCAGAATCTCAAGTGGTTGTTCTGATGGTTCTGTCAAATTATCCTTGACCAGTGCCAGCTTAAACACCTGTGTCTTGTCCCCAGGCTCCTAGACCATAAGCTGAAGACTGGGTGGGAAGTGTTGGTTCAGTCACTTATTCCATAGAAGGCAAACCCTAACTGCTAGAAAATTTAGACTGCATAAGCTTCCTGAATCAGATTGCCAGTGCACGAACAACAGTTCTAAGGAATTCTGATGCTGGCAACCTAAATACTTTTGACAAACCTCTTTGAAAAGCCAGTAGAGCTGTTCATAGTCCTTAGAGAGCAGAGCTTTAAGATCGGTGACCATAAACATTTGATTAAGTGTTCCTGAATTCAGATTGAACAGTTGTCCTAATTTTACATGTTCAAAGATGACTGAAACAGTTTTAAAACATCAGGTAACTGCTCTGCTGGGACCAGTGAGGGTAGCCAGATGCAAGGGCCAATGCTTTGTTTAAAGGCCACCAGAATCCCCAAACAAGATAACCATATAGCATATGTAAGGTCAAGTCAGTTCTTGCCAGGAGAGTAGAGAGGCAATAGGCACAAGCAGCCTTTGGCATTGAGTTCTTAGATCTGTCCTTGGTCAAAACCAGGTTTGTTTTCTGCTTTAAAAAAAATTTAAACCATGACAAAAAACTAGTGCAAGAAGCACAATTATGCTCATTAACAAATGAGTAAGAGAATGTTTTTCTTCTGTTCTTTGAGCTGGCTGCATCCTGAATGGGAACTCAGATATGGCAGTTTCAGAAAAGCCCAAGTGTGAGACTAAGTTACCCCGATGTAGCAGCTGACAGGGAATAAACTCCAAAATAATTAAAAGAAAGCAAACAGGTTTAGTTGTCTGAACAAGGAATTTTAATTTTAGGTCAACTATTGAACTAGGTCAACATCCAGTTCACAATGTCTACAGATAGTGGGCATAGCCAGTCACTACGTAAGTTTATTGAAGCACCAAGCTCCACACAAGACTGTAAAATACATTTTAAACTACTAGTAAGAAAGCTTCTTCAAGTCAACAATACTATTAAGGGCCAGAGTTTAAGGACTAAGTTTTCACCTTCCAAGCTATTTTAAGACAGCCAATCCATTGCATAAGCAAACCGAACTGCTACAGACTGAAACATAGAGCAGCAACTGCATTGAACAATTCCTGTAAATAATTCAAGGATACATTGAAACAGTATGGGTAAATTGTAATTTTTTATTGGAAAACAAATATACAACTTGGAATGGATTTGAGGCAAATCGTGCCATAAGCAGATTTTTTTTTTAAAATAAGTGGCTAAACAAAGTTTAAAAAGCATAGTAACAAGAGGAGAAAATGTTTTCTGGTACAGGACCAGCAGTACAAAAAAAACTTGTGTACGAGTACCTGGATAAATCACCCGTTTTGCATTAGTGCAACTTAAGTTTCATATTGTTGACTGTCAATCGTCCACAACGTTAAGACTCCACATTTCAACAACATGTTACAGGTATGGCCACAAACAAGTTACTGTGAAGTAAGCTAGGGGAATGACTTTTACAGTGCATTAGCCACACGACAGATACTATTAACCTCATTTTACTGCAAGAGTCCTCCTCCATCACAGAAAGGGGAATAAACTCTTGTGTACTAGAGAAGGAGAGCCAACGTGTTGCTTTAACTAAGGAATTGCTAATGCATGGTAAACCCTAGCTTACTTAATGTAACTTGTCACACTAGTCATACCTAAGTCTCCTAAAGAAAGCTACTTTAATAGACAATCCAGATGTTCCCTCAATTAACCAACTCCATCTAACTTTAGATGTGCAGAAGGGCTTAAATATCCAGAGTAAGCCACATGCAACATTTGTTACTTAGATCAATTTTCCAAAAATCAGAACAATGACAGTAAGATAAAGGAGAAAAACATGGAGGAATGGCCTTCTAATTACTATACATGCATATTCTTTTGACAGTAAGGGAAAAACCTTTTACAGATAAGTTACAAACAGAGAAAAGGCAAATAAACAATTTTGTACAAGAAATTTAACACATTCTGTACAACGTCTTCACTTCGCTGTCATCATTTGTACAAACTCTGTAAAAGGAAAGAGTTGTATGAGTTATTCAGAGAAAAAAAACTGAATTGCAAGATCTGAAAAGTGACCATACTGGTGCTGAACATTGTTTGAAAACTGTTTTCAGTTATAGTCAAATAAAAGCATCCTCAAGACAGTCCCCTTTTTCACCAATCACACCTAAACCCCCTTCTATTTTTAATAGGCAAGAGGCCTCTACTTTTTTATAAAAGTTGGTCCCTCAGTTAACTAGAGAACAACCTTACTTCCAAAACAAAACATTACTCATGTCCACCGACTTACAGATGGGGACAAGATACCCAGGAATGACTAAGAGTAGAAATCACACTGAAGTGACAATCAGTTAAGTAGGTGTACAGTGTTGAATTTCTTGTTTTCCAAAGCAGAACAGCCCAAGTCGTGCAATTTTGCCTGTCTTTAAGCAACTGCTTTAATGCTTATTCATGGCAAATAGTAAATCAGAACCCACAGAATAGGATTCATTTATTGTGCTGGAACATAGTTTCAGATACAATAATGAAAAGGGATTGGGAACCTAAAAGGACTTAATTGGCTGCTTAAGTTTCAGAAGAGCAACTGGAAACAAGAGGGATGATGATCCTCTCTAGTGCCAGTCTCTGAACCCATAAGCACAGTGATGAAACAGCAGCCTTGTACATAAAAATAACTCTTCACTCACAGATGAGTGCTCGTCCTTAGGCCACAACCAAAGAGGCCTTAAAGGAAAAGCACACCTACACCTCAGAAACAGTACAGGTATTATCTGAAAATACCCTTCCTACAGCACATTTGGAAAGTTAAAATGAAAACAAGCTTAGCTTGTCTGAGCTGCAAACACCTGTCTGAAAGAACTCCTCCTGCTCACATTACTTCATTTAAGTTTCAATGCCAGAAAGAAAGGAGGAAATAGAAATGTTACATCTGATTTGTGTGAAATATATTGAAGAGGTCTTCTAAAGGTCTTGAAACTTCTGCATATTTGAGAGGCTTTTCCCCTTTGATTAATAAGCAATTTTAAAAGCATTTATGACAA
Organism: Pseudopipra pipra; assembly: GCF_036250125.1. Lineage (NCBI taxonomy): Eukaryota > Metazoa > Chordata > Aves > Passeriformes > Pipridae > Pseudopipra > Pseudopipra pipra. The sequence continues at coordinate 28,345,010 of NC_087551.1, forward strand.
GTGAGTGAATTCCTACAGTCAGATCAACATTCGTTAGTGAGCAGAACAGTATGTGAACATCTGACAACTTGCTTATTCTAATGGTCATTAGACATCATTAGATTTAGGAAGTTAATTCTTGTACTGCACAGATGAATAGTCTTTTTCTGCCTTTGGCACAAAGGCAGCAATAACACTCAAACTTGAACCCATTGAGAGGTACACAATGTACATATTAATTGAACATTAGTTAAAGGAACACTACGTGTTCAGATGAACTTGTCTGAACACTACCCTACTTAAACTTGGTGTGGCTATAAGCAACCACCCAAGCACCAGCGTGAGAAGTGCTACACAAAAAGAATCAGTTAACGACTCCTTACCTTCATAGTTTACTTGACCGTCACCATCAATGTCTGCTTCCCTAATCATTTCATCAACTTCTTCATCTGTTAGCTTCTCCCCAAGATTTGTCATCACATGACGGAGTTCTGCAGCACTAATGTAACCATTGCCATCCTGGGAGGGATAAAAGGAACACTGGAATAGACTTGCCTAAGGCCTAGTGACTTAACTATAACTTAAGAACATTGCAGAGCAAACTGAACATTAAGAAGTTAACATAGCTTTAACCACTAGCATTTGCACAAGGCAAATGAGAGCTGCAAACATACCTTCAACATTGTCCAATCTCTTAGTCTTAAAAAGACATTTTAAGATCAACTTATCCAATATAGTCTACTTTGGCTGTCGTATTCAAACATTTTTATACCACTGACAATGCAATCAGCACCTTTTGCAACCATCTTAGGTGATGGATGTCTATTAACTTATGTGACTGTGGTTCAAGTGGTCCTTAAAACAAGCTACTTATCTGATTTGCCTATTTAACAGGATTCCAGCACAAAGCCACAAGGCCTTCAGAGACTACTTTTACATATTCCACGCTAGCTGGGACACCAAATATTGAAGTACTAGTGTATACGAACTCAACTGACTTTCCTCTCCAACACCCAAGGTACTTCACATCGTATGTTTTCGGCTCAAAGGTGCATCTTAAGTAAATCAAGTAACTTTAGACTCTTTTAGCGATTCACTTAGCAAAGACTACATGAAAGATTTAAAACATTATTTTAAGTACTTAAAACAATTTCCCTGCCAGTTGTGTACGAGTATTTTAGTATCATAACAAGCAGTACCTTAAACAGCGTCACCTGCTACTATCCTGACACCTCATTTGACTTTCAGCTACAGTACCACAGTAGACTGAACTTTAGGGTGACTGGTCAATCTAGAGGTTCCAGATAACAGGACTGCAAATACCCCTCAGCTTCAGGAGGAAGCACATCAGAAGTCAGACAGTTTTCTCAAAAGGAATATTTAAGGTAAACATTATAGTACCTTGTCAAAGACACGGAACGCTTCTCTAATTTCTTCTTCACTATCTGTATCTTTCATTTTTCTTGCCATCATTGTCAGAAACTCTGGAAAGTCAATTGTGCCATTGCCTGAAAGACAATCACTTTGTTAGAAAAATGTGTTTCATGCACTTCATTAAATTACTTATTAGTGAAGTCTTACCATCAGCGTCTACTTCATTGATCATATCCTGTAGCTCTGCTTCTGTGGGGTTTTGACCAAGCGATCTCATCACCGTCCCCAACTCCTTTGTAGTTATAGTACCATCCCCATCCTTGTCAAATAGTGAAAAAGCTTCTTTGAATTCTGTACAACAACAAGAAAGTTAATCCCTTCAGCTTTGAAAGGTTAACTTAATTCACTGCTGCCTATTGTTCTAAGGTACTTGATTTCATTCTTGTAAGAAAATTCTGGTATACTGCTCAGCCAGCGTAACTGTAATGCCAATATCAAAGCACCAACATCTGAAAAACTACCCACCAGTCTACTAATCAACCACATTTTGACCTAAACTAAGATGGAAGGTCATCCATTTCAGAAGTACTCAGATGTTTGTTACTATCTATCTTGAAAAGGATTCTTAACACAGAATTGAAATAGCTATCTGGAACTAGAATGATCCACATTCTTGGTAGGAACTGTATCTCAACAGAAAACAGCATGGAATTAAATGAGAAAATTGAAAATTGGTACTTAAAATATAAATGCTATAGCTTAACAGCACCTTTATTACTAATTGAGGAGATGAGCCAATAGAAAAAGGTATGGTCAGACCAAACTAAAACCAAGTTTCTCATTATAACCCACTTCTGCTAGACACAGATGTCTGAACAATGCAATGCTACCACAGTTGTTCAAGGAGGAAAGTCACTGGAGTCTTCATTTCTGAAAAGCTGCTTAGAAAATTGCTTTGGCCCTACTGCATCCTGAAACAGCACTCACAGAAGTGTTTCTGACTAGTTTTAAGACTGCTTTAGCTGTGTTTCAACATTACCTCTTAAACCCCTACAATGGCTGTACTGTAGCCAGGAATATTAATACAAGCATAACATGTTTAATTGTCCAGTCCAAAAATGGAGCTGGTTTTAATCCATGCCATCTGTTTGTCTTTGGCCACAGACCTTAAACGAGCTCACTGGGCTGTAGTAGCTCATACACACGACAGTTAAACATGAAAATCTTAACTTCTAGAGTTCAGATCCTTTTACAGCTTCCAAAGCACCTAAGATCATGCCTTTGGACAACTTGTCAGCTCAAGGGTACTCCATCAGAAATACTTCCAAGTATTATTTTTTTTTTCCAACATTTCCAAGCAGCCAGCTTCCCAGATGGTGGGTTTCCCAGACCAGAATTAGTCACAGTAAAAACTGTGTTTTCACATGACCTGCATGAAGTCTTACTTCATCCACTTCATACTCTGAAACCCTTGAGGTAAGTACAAGCTGCCAAGTGTTAAAAATGAAACTACAAAAATAGGCTTTTTATAGTTCATGAATGCAGCTATAATACCAGTCACAATCAAGTCTCAGGAAAAAAGCCCTACTCTTCTACATCTAACAGTTTGAAGTGTTCCAAAAGCCAACTCCCACTGTTTAGCCCATAAGAATTGGAGCAAGGATACTACAGGACCAAACAAAACTGTTTGAAGCCAGTACTGTATAATCACCAAGCACCTGTACCTACAGTCAGTCCCAAACAGTCTTTGGGATTAGTTTCAGTTATCTTAGAGGCAACAAATAAGTTTATGTTTTACACCAGGGAAGGAAAGGTTTTCAGGTCGAGGCTACTACAGAAGTTCATAGTCAAACATGGAAGGACCTCAAAAGGGGAAAGTTGAAGAGTCAAGTGCTCAAGTGTTATTCAAAATGTTTAGCTGTTAACAACTTTGTCCTTCACATGAAGGTCAACCATCACTAACCTAACCATGAAGCAGACTTCTCAGCATTGCAGTGACCTTGCTTAGAAGAAGTAATACTTAACTTTTTTTTTTAACACAAAATTTAAAAGCTTTCTTTCTACAAAAATAGGCTTTCCAGTGGTATGCTCTGAACACTTGAAAGGAACCACTCAAAGGACAATTCTACCCTTCTTTTACTCAAAGATGCTGTAGGCTAAGAAGCAACCAGCTAAAAATCATAAGCATAACCATAAAGAAAATAAAGCAAGTCAAAGATTAGCAGCATATTCCCATTTGAAATGCTGAATCAAGTTAGGAATATAATTAAAATACCTCCTTAACCACTTCTGGGAACCACCTCCAGTAATTAGAACAAAGGAGTAACAACCTACACAGATACAGTTCAGATGAGAACAAGAGGAATGTAGCATAGCTTTTGAAGATTTGCAGCCATGGCTAGTGAAGGCAGCTATGACTAAAGTTTAGTGAGTAATTCAGTTCTGGCTTCCTGCAACATAAGGTTATAAAACAGACCTCATACACTTTATGACTCCAAGTAGCATGTGAAGCAAATCCTCTCTATTCCACTTCTCCATACCAAATTGCAAACGAAAACTCTCTCGTAAGGCTACAAGGTCTCCTCCCTCTGAAAAGCGTCCTGCATCAAGAAAAACACTACTTCCAGGTCCCATGAAAGAAAGGCTAATCCAACAGAATGTTAACACCACCACCCTAGCTCAAAACGTTCTTTTTCACCACAGCTTCTGAGGCACCTCTGCACCACATCACCTTTCCAGATGAAGTAGCAGTCTTCAGTGACCTAATATGTTCAGTGAACCAGGACTGCCATTCCCACTCTTGCACAGTTTAGCAAGCTATGTCTGGAACTTTTATAGGAGAATGTCGATTGTTCTCTTCACAGCTACCAGGAGCTCAACACTTAAACATCTCTATTTCTATTATGGCATCAATTTAAAATCACTGTTGCGGTCAGATCCCCAACAGAGAAGCACAGCACAGTAAAGGAACAAGATATAACAAACACCATACATAGGCCTACTTGTTCAGAGCCCAGTTAGAACCCTGAGGTCTAATGGGAGGAGGGATAGCTCAGCAGACCAGTTGGCTTTGGGACAAAGGCATCTTCAGGCTGCTCCCCCACCCGACCACCCACATTAAGTGGTCCTGACCTGCGTACCTTTTTAATACAGCGCTTAACCAAAGGGATGGCCACTGGACTTAGCAACTCCAATTCTTACTGAATGTAACTGCAGCCAGTATTCACTTTTGTACCTACTCAGCTTTCAAAATTCAGTCTCTCGTATGAACAAACTCTGGGAAGCTTCACCTCTTCTTACACTGATGAGGAGCTTCAGTCCTATATGATTAATGAGTTCCATGGAAAATAACATCTTGAATCTTTAACAACTCTATTCTGGTGCTTTGCAGCACAGGTGGAAGATTTTAAGCCCAGGAGAAGTGGCTGCATTAAGTATTCTGGCCTTTTATTTAGGAAAGGTAAAGTTGTCACTACCTTGCAGTACCATTTACTAAGTTTACCTCAACTTAAAAGCTAGGTATCTTCAGAGAAGCTCAGTTACAGTGGCAGTGGCTCAAGTTTTCCAAGCCACAGTATGCAGAACACACAAATTTTACCTGGAAGTCTTCATGGGAAGACACTGGCCTTCAGCAGCAAAACTAAGCAGACTGCTTAGTCAGCTGCAGCCCTTCCTAAGCAGTACTGGGGACGGTTCCCTAACAGACCACCAGTGGGCTCATGTCTTCACCTCTGAGGTTCATGGTTTATGGTTTCTTGCAAACACATTTGCTTAATGAAAAACCAATAACTGAACTGAAAGTGATAGGACATTTTACCCTGAACACTAACACTAAAGATATACTTTTATTCCTTCCATGCAGATGAAAACCTCTATTCCAGCATGACACGCTTATCAATACTCACTTTTTGTTCCAAGAATTATATCATCATAAATGAATAGCTAAAATTTGCACTAATCCCAAGGTAACAAGCTTCCTGTTTATATTCCATAATCAGCTACATCAACTAATAAAGCTTCTACAGTTAAGAACTGGAACAACATTATTGAAAAGACAGCAGTGACAATTGATAAAGCCTGCTCCAACTAAACTCATCACAAAACCTTTAAGATATGTAGGCCAGTTCCAGAAAAAAAAAATAAATCTTAAATTGAACTAAATTTGGCTTGTGCTTACTCACAAGACAGTACCATGGCAACAAGTAAATAGACTAAGGATTTTCCACAAAACCATAATTAGTCTCCTTTGAGTAAAAGCAAGCTTCTGAAGTGTAAAAGCTACAGAAGAATGTTCTTACACTTCAGATTTGGCAATTATGGCAAAAACAAACCAGCTCATAATGACACTTCTGCTTAATACAGTGTCTTTAAGAGATACACCACCATTAAATAGCAATACCTCTCAGAGGATGTTATTTGTATGGTTGACCTGGCACTATTAGATTAGCAGAACCCTAACATCCTCAAGAATAAATTCACATGACAGTTATGCACACTAAGACTTTCTAGTATTAACACCATACACTTGTCAGATCAAAACCCTAAAGTTCTTTAATGTCTTTGGCAAAGCTGAATTCTGCATGACCAGCTTTAAGTCACATCAATTATTGGAGTTCAAATAAGTCTGCAGAGAACAATAAGCAACACCCAAGTTTGTGCAGCCTGCATGAGTAGCAGACACGATAATGCAAAGTTTTTGTCATTAATAAGCAGTTATAAGTGCACGTAACCCATAGTTAAGGGGCCAATACTAAGATATAAGAGATGCATATTTAAGCATTTCAGAGCAAGTGCCAAACCATCAGAACAGCACACACACAACACTTGTGTCCAAGCACAAAATGCAGTTCCAAATATGGAATATTAAGAGTTGTCATCTTGAAGCCAATCTCTGCTGTCATCAACAAGAGCCACTCTGAAACATCTCTGCTGACAGGAGACAGCACAGTACATTATTTTTGCCTTCTGTTACAAAAAGTACTGCAGATTCCAAGCCTTCACACCAGAGACTCGTCACTCTCACCCTGCCTCACCCCCCTTTCAGTTTGCACTTGAGACAATTCTGTAGTCATGAGACAAAAATGAAGAGTCACAAGTCTATTAGCCAGTAAAGATGTGAGGATTGTTTACCTACACATTCATTGTATCCAGATGAGCCTCTAAAACTTAGGTAACATATCAAAACATTCCACCATATTACTTTAGTATCTAAGAAAGCAAAATATATTGTGTAACACAAGACTGTCACTGGATTAAGAGATGTGCCAGGTCAAGTAGGAGTAGCAACACAGCACAAAAGTCTCACCTGCAATCTGCTCTTCTGTCAGTTGATCAGCCTGCAATAAAAGAAAATATGATTATAGTTGTAGCAAAAGTTCAAGGCAAAATAAGACTTGTAGAAACCTCTAAATATGGTAGCTGCTCTTCATGACTTATCTATAGCATTCTGAAATAGTTCTAACTAATACAGCTCAAAAGTCATCGGGATTGCTTGCTAAGTAAAACTGGTAGCCTATCCTCATTTCCTGACCCTGAAATATCTGATACACCCAAGTAATATATTACCACTTTTATCAATCAATTGCCCAAGCAACATTACCAAGCTCAGGACACACAGGCCCCTCTCTATAGACTGGTTTTAAAAACCTCACACAGCACACTACCATGCTCAGCTTCAAATGAAACACTTTAGGTCTAAGTAATGCAGCAGTAACTCCCAAATGCCAAATTTAAGGCAGACTAGTATCTTCTGCTAAGTTACAACGGTAAAATTAGAAAAATATACTCTTTGCTAGAATTAAATCATCCCTTGATGAACATGTCCAAGCTTCATGTCCAAGACCTGGCTGTAAAACACAAGACACCAGCTTCAGCCCAAAACAGTCATTTCAGTGACATGCACCTGTCTAGACCTTTTCAGACCATTGTCTGCACTGACTCAGCTACCAGGTAGTTAACAGGGCCAGCAAAGAAAGGTTTTGTAGTCTAGGGTGTAATTTCTGTATCAGTTGGGTAAACCCCAGTTTATACCTCTTCTGCATCTATCACCAGTTTTGAATCAACTGTATTTGACAGCAATAAAAATCCTCAGTCTTTCAGGCCAAACCCAAAATGGACTTCACTCCTGAAGGAGCACAAAAGTGTTTGAGGACTGTAGAAACACCTTCCCAGGGTCTCAAGTCAGCTTATTCTTCAAACGAATTCTGGATAGCTTCAATTCAATTCCAGTAACAAGGCCACACATTTCCTTCAGGGAAGCTTCTTGAACTCTTTACTTCATAGTACCCCACTGAAGAGTAAAACCCACACTAAAATACAGAAAAGACACGTTCACTGCCTAAGCTCAACAGTGCATTTTCAGTTTTGTTCCTGTTGTGACCATTTCAGCAACAACCCTTTTTGTAGTTAATGCAATACTGACAGAAAACTTTTCAGTCACTAGGCGTGCCCACCACACTCTCCCTACACATTAACCATCTGCCAAGGGAAGACTTAGAAAAAGGTACATGCACCACCTGTCAATTTTTACTTAAGTAACTACAATTTGAATTACATTCCTATATTGCATACAAACTTAGAAATTACCAGCTGCTGGTTATTCCTCCTACAACAGAAGGAAAGACAGCTACTCAAGCAGCCATACAAGAGCTAAACTGCTTACCAAAAAAAAAAAAATCTGCATACAATACGGCAACAGCCCAAGACAAAAGCCTCTATCAGTTCCTTTCTCAGACTGCCTGGGGCTCACCCACTTTAAGAACCAAGACCTCCCTGCTGAGCAACTTTTAAACTAGCAGCCAATGGGTATTGGAAGTTACAGATTCCACTTGTCCAAATTTCAGCTGCTGTAGGAAGTATCCCCATGTAGGCTCTACTTTTTGTAAAAAAAAAAAAAACCACAACCAACAAACAAGGAACAAAAAACAGACTAGGGTGGCAGTAACACTGCTGAGAACATCACCGATTCAACTCTAGGCTTTGGGATGGAAGTATTCTGCTGGTCACCTGGCAGAAGCCTAACGGATTTTTGCTTGTCTGGAGAGTATCATTAACACAGGCTCCTACCTTTGCATGCTATTTACATTTTTACTGTTCGAGTGAGGAGAACGATGTGCTACATTTCCATAAGACATTCATACCCACAGAAAGCTGTAGATCAGATTTAAGCAACAAGAACCTAGTTTATTTAGGTCAGTACTTACGGGTTACCAAGTTGAGTCACGTACTGTTTTATACAAACAATTTTATACGAAGACGTGACATAGCAATGTGTGAGCTGTTAAGCGTTCTCAAGCTCTTCCTCCTCTCTAACTCTTCCAGAAACTTAAAACACCCTAACCATGAATTTGGATAAGCTCTGACAGTACCTGTAAGAGGTACATTGTTTGAGGAGAGCACAAACCTTATTAGAAGGCACAGGTATGGAGCAGTTGAAAGATAAGGGGGGAGGTGGGGCAAGGTTGAACAAACACCATCTGCACTCTGCAGTGCTGGGCTCTGCAGGGACTGCTGCGCAACAGCAGTAAAGGGCGGAGCCAGCAGCCTGCCAGATCCCAGCCTCCCGTGCCACCCAGGTGGAGGACTATCAGCCTGGAACCGTGCGCGCGAGTTACAGGCCACTGTGCCCTTCCGAGAGGGGCCTCCTGGAGTTCTATGCCCCGAATTTAAGCTAGATTATCGCGCACCATACCTGTGACGGGGTGCGCACTTTGATCGAGGCAACGCAACTTCAGATCCAAACGTTTAAATGCTGACTGGAACGTGCCTATGCTGAAGGTTTGACATGCCCTTTATCATGGCCAAGACCCACCTGAAAAACTCCTGATGCCATCACAGATATGAGACGGCATTCTGTGATTCACGTTGCAGTACTTTCATTTTCACTGCAGTAGCTCCCATCCCCCCACCCCCAGTTTGTGCGGAGGCCCTGACAAAGACTCTAAACCTCCTAGAAAAGCAGGGGAGCTGTTGTGTGTGCGGCGGTTTCTGTGGCACATACAGCCTCTAGAGGTAGTGTTTCATTACAGCCGTAGCTGCTCTGCAGTAACCAGTTTGGGAGATCCTCCACAGGACTGACTAACACTGCCTGATAAAGAGCCACCAGCAAATCGCAAACACTGTTCCTCTCTGAAACTCGGCATTTCGGTGTATTTCACACGCATCGGATCTGAAGGGACAGTTCTGTTCTGGCAGGACTAACCGTGGAACAAGAACCAGACAGACTAGCATACACGGACTAAAATTAGGCTTATGGTAGGTTAGCTTATTCTAGGAGCAGATCATTCTGCCTTATCTACCATGGGGAGTACTGGACAACATTCAGTCACAGGTTGAGCCAGTTTGGTCTGTCGGGATGAACTATAACCACATTCAGTGTCACTGTGCCTCCTGGACACACCCATTTTAACACAGACCTTGCTTGCAGATACTCCATTTTTGGTTCTCTACAGATGATGATTAAATGCAGCAAGTCTTTTGCTTGCTAGATCCATTGCTTTTTCCCCCCTCCTTAATAGATGGTTTGCTGTATAGGTTCACAATTCAAGCAAAAGAACCGATTCAGGTTTCAATTCACCTAATTTCTTTGCTCAGAAAGACCACTTCAAAAAAACTAAATTTTAAGTATCCATCATTCACATTAGACATGACGACCTGACAGTGATCTGATTCCTCAGAAGCACGTAATGAATGAAAAGACAATTCCACAATACTTATCTTAATGCAGAGATAATATCTTAATGCAGAGATAGCCCTAAGTGATCAGTGCTGCTGCTTTTGCAACAAAATTGGGTTTGGTACGTTTCTCATTATCCACTTGTTTAAAAAAAAAACCAAAAACAAAACCTAATTTCACATCGTCTAGACCGAATTTGAAACAATTCTCCGATCCCACAAAACGCACTTTATTTCGACAGCGGATTAAAGTCCTAAAGGCATCACCGAAAAAATTATAAACGCGAGACTGTCCTCTGCAGTGACCAAAACGGGAAGCCAAAATTGACTTAAAAAAAAAAAAAAAAAAAGAGAACACAAATAATCCCTTGTCCAACAGAGCCGCCAACACCAAGGCGCTACCACGGAATCGGCAGGGGCTCCAACGCGAGCTGACAACAGGTCTAGCGAGGAGGGCGATGGTGCAGTGAGGCACAGCCTGCCCCTCATCATCATGCTGCTCAGAAGCTGCAGGGCTCCGCAGTGCATTATTATGACCAGGCGCAGCACACCTCGCTAGCGAGCCGGACATCTTAGGCTGCCTCCCCAGGCACTCTCAGCCGCACACGCCAGGGACAGGGAGGGGGGGAAAGCGATAAGAACGCGGAGCTGATGCCATCGTGGCAAGCTCCTTCCCCTGCTCCCAGCGCCCCAGGTCCCCTCGCAGGCGGGACCGCTATCCACCGCTCCCCCCCCGGCACGCGCCCAGCGCCGCCTCACGGCGCTCCCGCCGACCCCGGGGCCGTTTGGATTTGAATCCGCACCAACGCCCCAGGGCGGGAAAGGGACCCGGGCGGGACCCATCCGCCGCCACCACTTCCTCCCACGCACACGGCGCCTCCGAGCGGGACCATCCGCGCCAGACTAAGCCCGTCGGCCGCAGCGAGGGACGCCTGCAACCCTGCCTCCCCCCCGCCCTTCTGCAGGCGACCTCGCCCCACACCAGCCAACCTCCCCCCCCCATCCGCACCCAATCCAGCCGCCCCCACCCCCCGCCTCACACGCCGAGCACCGCCGTGGCGCCCGCCGAACCCTGCGGCTGCTCCGTGCCCAGGGACTCACCATGGTGGCCCGGCCTGGCTGCGGGGTGCGGTGGGAGCTGAGAGCTGCACGGGGCGCACGCTGCGCGACCTGCCCGCTGCACGGCTCGCCTCACACTGAGCCCTGCCCGCCCGCCGCCGGCGCCTCATAAACCGCCTCACCGCCCGCCCGGATCGCTCCGCGCCGCTCCCTCCCCCCTCCCCTTCCCCCGGCAGCGAGCGGAGCTGCGAAACGAGTCCCGGCCCTTCGCGCCCTTCTAGGCAGGGCCCCCCCGCACCCAGAGCGCGGCCCCTGTGCCCCTAAGCCCCCGAGCCCGGGCGCACGAAAGGGTGAGGTGCAGGAAAAACTGGGGTCTGCGCTTGTGAAACGGTGTGGTGAGGAGCGGGGGTGCGCAGGGGGGCAGGGCGAGGGACTATTTCCCTGGGCGGAAGGGGATCTTAGGAAAAAATGCCGAGGAGTGCAGAGACTCCGTAAGGAGGGCGCTGATTGGTGGGTTCGTACCTGCAATGCGTCACTCGGACATGCACAGTCTGGGCCGGGAACGCGGTTCCCCCTCCCCCCGCCCGCAATGCGTGAGGGCCCGGCAGGGCCGGGGCCGGCCTGGCCCCGTCGGCACCCACGGTGGCCGGGACGCGGCCGCTGTCCCGCTCCCTGGGCACCGAGCGGGAACAGTATCCCTGGGACCGCGTTTGCTAGAATGTTTGGAGCCTTTATCTCGCTGTGCCCCGGAAAGCCTCACCCACACAGAGTTACTAAATGAGACTCGCTCCGCATCCAACACAGTGCAGAAAAAAAAATTCCCATCTCGCGCTGCAAGCCAGAGATGCTTCGTCGTTTGGTAGCGTTGTTTAAAAGAACAGATTTATCAGAATCAGTTAGGTTGGAAATGACCCCTGAGATCATCGAGTCCAACCTTTGACCGAATACCACCAAGTGCCATCGTCCAGACTTTGCTGAAAGCAAACACTTCCAGGGACGGTGACTCCACTGCCTCCCTGGGCAGCCCATTCAAATGTCTAATCACCCTTTCTGTGAAGAATTTCCCCTAAAGTCCAACCTAAACCTCCCCAGTTAGACATTTTTCCCGTTTCTCCCTGTTAGGAATGGTGTACACCCAAATCCTGTGCCTGAGAACAGGTGGCCAGAAATTCTGAGCTGAAATCTGGAGTCTTTAGCACCATTTTCTGTAAGATGTATTTGGGCAAAATGGCTCCAGACATAACTTTCAAACTTGCATGTATATTTTGAAAGACAATTCGGCAATGTTGGCTGAGTTCAGTGAAAGGAGACCAACCTGCCATCTCTGAAAACCACAACACTCATTTTTGGGACGATAAATCCATTATTAAACTTGCGGGGCCTGAGTTAAAGTTTTCTGACCTAAGTTTGAATACAAATTACCAATCACATTTCAATACAAATTACCTACTTCCAAATCTACTGAAGGAATTATTTAGTTGGTATTTATACAGTATTTTATACCTATCTACTCACTGTTATTACAAAAACTAGAGCAATGGCTCTCACTTCGCACGCTAAAGAGGTTTCAGTCATCTCTGCTCTTTGCAGTCTCTTTGGTTTATAGGCCATAGAAATAGGATGTGCCTGGGCGGGGACTGGCATGAACCAACTCTTTAACAGAAATTTTGTGAGGTTTTTCCCCCTGAATATTAATGGAAATCCTCAAGCTTGATTTCTTTTCCGGATAGTCTTGTGTCCACCAAATTCAGCAAAAAAGAGGGGAATAAAAAAACCCCCAAACCCAGAACAAGACCTGATTTCTTAAAATAATTAGGCACCCCTTGACTGAGTCCAGGCTCTCATCTCTCTTCCTCACTTTGTGATCATAGGGAACACAGAAAACAACACTTAAATTTGGCCTTCAGCCTTGAAATCAATCTGCAGTTACTCTTTTGTGATGCACTAGTTTGTTAGGCCTCCTTTCCTCTTACTGTATTTATAGTCCACAAATCATGCACATTGAACTATTGTCTTTGTATACTCTGATAATATTTTTTATCTGATAACTCTGATAACCTAGGTAGTGTGTACCTAGGTGAACAAAATACTCTCCTGAGAAAGCAATGACTGACAAGGTTATTGTTACATATGCCCCCTCCAGCCTCTGCCATGGGAAGCAGGAGCAAATCCCCACCTGTGGTCAGGCTATGCTCCACGCAGACAGATGAGCTTCAAGCGAGTTTTCCTCCTCCCCAATGCCCCCTTTGGTTCAGTTTTAAGGATTCCTTTGACACTCCCAACTTCTATACATTTCTAGAGGTGTGAATCACTGCAGACAAGTTCTTGACCAAAAAAATTCATCAACTGCTCTAGATTTGGGATAAAAGTGGCATAGCAGCACTCAGGGTGAGTGCGTGTCACACCCTGAAATCTGGAGCGGAGCAGAGCAGAGTGCTGGCGTGTCTGTGTGGAGCAAAACTATCTCCTGTGGAGATGTTAGCTTGGGTCCTGGCAACAAAACGCCCACGAGTGCATGGTGCTGGGCCTGATGTGCCAGGCCCTTTCCTCAGCATCTGTCCTTTATCCTCACAGTACCATGGAGAGGCAAAACATTGTGACGCCTGGGTTACTCAGGTGCCAAGTCTCAAGTGATCTATTAAGATGAGGTATATAAACATTTCTGAATGAAGCTGGTCCTGAGAGATTTGATGAAAAGTATGTGGCAGGGCTGTATTGAGACAGCAAGTTCTGCCTGAGTCCTGTTCCTGCAGTCTCAGGAGCATGGAGGCTGTAGAAAACATGAGGCCCACAGCATAAATAAAATGCAGGCTCTTAATTATGGCCTAAGGGTTTGCTGAGGAGCAGGTACTTGAATGCAAGAATGTCTGGTCCCAGAGATCTGACCACCATAGCATTTGGGTTTTTATAATGTCCATTAAAGTATTTGGTGTCTGTAATTTATATTTAATTCTTCATACTCTTTTTAGTTGTGTTCAGTTTTCTCTAAAGTGGTCATTCAGAGCATCCTCCCTCTGCCATATGTTTCTTATGCCCCCTGGTTCCTTGATCTCTCTCTCTCCCCTTTCTCTGTTCTTATGTGTCTCCTTTTTTCCATCTGCGTTTTCCTCCAGCAGCACCCATTTCCTGTGGGTTTCATCACCACCCCCACCCTGCTTCCATCTGTTGAAGAGATCAGCCACGAAGTTAACTTGCAATTACACTACCCGTGAAATTACACCAACACTTCCAGCGGCATTACTAAGCATTAAAGTGAACAACCCAGTGAAATTAATGGGAGAGGGGGGGAAGTTCTCCCGTCTCACAAACGAGTTGTTGGCACTCTGAGGTAGATTCTCAGGTATATTGAGGTCCTCTCCCAGTAGCCTAGAGAAGCAGAGTTGCTTTCCAGCAGCCCAGCTGACGCTCTTCGCAGCCTGCATGTGCCGTGAGAGGCAGGGAAATACATCAAATGACCGGCCGCAGGCGCGGGCTGCGACTGACACCTCTGACAGAGCAATAATGGGAACTGACGGTAATTTCTCTGTTGCAATGGTCAGGTATAGCTCTTCCGACTTGGGCTTTTTAATGTGATAATTTCTCTCTCTGGTATGTAATTTAATAGATTTGTCAATGCTTGTCCGCTGTGCTTCTCCCCCTGTCCCCTCTCCTAACGCAGAAATATAGTTTTACAGAAGTCTACTTTCACGATTATGGCAGCAAATTAGAAAAGCAATTTGAGTTCCAAGGTTAGATGAGCTGCATATGCCAGCAATTTTCACGGTTACTCTTTGTGGTATATTTAATATTGTAAAAATGCAATTTATTCTATCGTTTTAGTAATACTTTAATGGATCATTCGGACTGATGTACACAGACCACAGTGCAGTGGCATAAAATGCTATAGCTGCTTCCTCAAGATTATAGTTATATTTTGAACAACCTAATTAGAAATTAACTGTAAATTTTATGAGTGATTTTCTGAGATAAGAAGCAAAAGTTCTCTACCTACAGTGAGTACTAACACAGCATTTAACTAACTGCTACATACTGAAGGAAAATAGCTCATGGCTGTTTTTTGCATAATGGGTCTGATTTTTTCCTGCTTTGTCTGTAATAGAGAACTTGCCTCTCTGAGAAAGGCCTTTATCCTCAGTTCCAACTTTATGGGGATAAAACTGGGGTGTAAATCAATACTTAGCCACTTAGCCAATGGTAGGCCCATTCAGCCCTTAGCAAGGAAAAACTTAGTTGTGTGCAAATTTTAAGATGCTAAATGAGACATCCCTGTTTCTGGTATCCTGAGATCATCTGCTGATCAAACAACCCAGAATGCTGAGAACTGGGAGGAGCTGGGGTGACTGCTCATCCAGGTACCCTCACCTCACGTGGAGGACAGCAGCAGATATTAACAAACAGAGGTTTATGGATGGTGTTGGATGGAAGACACCTCCTCTAATATAAACATGCTTGTGGGAATAGCTGCATTTTTCCCTTGCATGTTGAAAACCTTACCCTGTCCTTTATGCCTGGTCCCTGAAGGACTCACACCTGGACTACATAGTACCCATCAATTACAGGGATGGCACTTCTTCCCCTACAGAATAGTACAGGAGATTCCTCCCACACTTCAGTTTCTGTAGGAAGCGCACAGATAAGAACACTACATGGTCTGAGTCGCAGGCAAAAGGGACTGCCTTACACGCTTTCAGAACATGCCTATAGCTGTGTCAATGCTGAAGGCAATGCAGGCATATCCCAATCAGCATTTGGTAACTCAGATATGGATAGCAAGGTAGCTCTAGAAGTGTAGTGCTTACCACAGACTGCCAGACCCTCTCAAGAAGCCATTCAGGTTTGAAGCCAGCAGATACAGAGCTCTATTGTGAGGATTACATGGCTCCCCTACTTGAGGCTAGATGTTGTAAAGCTGATTCAGGTGACCTAAAGCTGACTCTAACTATCTTGTGACCATTCACTGACATGAAACAAGACAGGAGAGTCCAAAAAAGTAGAGGGGTGCACTCACATAAAACTGAGAGAGGCTGGAGGAAGATGCAAGATCTAATCACAGGCTCTAGACTAGGTTTAAGAGTAAAAAGCCAGTGGGACTCAGAATCTTTTTTTTTATTATTATTATTATTGTAAAGAGATAAACAACTGCTTCCATTTTATGAGGATTTCTGACGGAACACTGTCTATAAACTTGCAGTATTTTCTGTGCTCCTATGAGGGAAACCTAGCTGTAGGTCTTTGTTTTACAAGCATATCGTTCTGGAAGATGAGAAGGCTGCCTGGGCAGAGGCAGTAGGAGATCCCCTTTCTAAACCATGTTCTTGAAGTACAAGAATAGATGGCCCTCAACACTATGAGAAGATCTTGCTTTTTCCGTGTTTCATTTTCTAAAATGCCTTAATAGGAAGGAAAGCATAAAACCGATATTTGCTCCAAGATAACAGAAATCCCACAGTCATCATCTATAGTACAGTTCTGTTTTCCAGGGACTGGAAATAATATCATAGCACTTACAAGAGGTAGCATAAAGTCCAGGAAATTGCATAATGTATTCCAATGCCTTCAGATTCTTCAAAGACTTCTTTTTCTTTCATTTGATAAGCTGTAAGAGAAAGAGAAAGTTCTCAAGGGTTATCTGCTCTTCCACACATGGGGCAGAAGCCTTTGTCCATGAGAACCACCAGCCAATGATTATCATCGGTGCTTACAAAGGAATGAACCTCAGTCTAGAATGGAGACTCTCTTTAGTGTGATGAATATGACAGAGAAAGCACTAGCAAATGCTCAGTGGCCAGGATTTTGCCATTTTCAGTGGGAAAACACAGACAAAATATGTTTATTTCCCAACCAGACTATGCCACTGTTATGGGTTGGTTTCAGTTCATCCAAAACCAAGCCCACAATATATGGAGTGAAGTAGTAGTATAATGGAATTCATAAACTTGACAAAATGTATCCAAGCAACTGTTTAAACTTCCCCTCATGTGGAGATCTAGGAAGACAGTGGTCAAGGAAGAACTTGGTAATTCTCCATTTTGACAGGAAAAGATGGCTGGAAGAAAAATACGCTTTTCTATATCTGAAGACTCTTAGTTTTAGTGGCTTTCTACATGGAAGGTTCTCATCCTAACATATTTTTTCTTTATTAACAAGCAAAAATGACAGAATAATAGGCAACTGCAGTTAAAAAATTACCGGGGGAAGCAAAACAGTGCTTATAATAGAGTTATTGCTGCAACCTTAATTAAGGCATAGTGCCAAATACCTCTGTGATGAAAAGCAAATCAATGTAATGATGCTTTCCCATTACCTTTTTTTGGGGTAGTGAAATGTCACAAAATATTTTGCACACTTCCTACTGGAGATCAGAGCATATGGGACTGATATACAGCAGAAAGCAAAAGGATTTTGGTTAAAATCAGTGCAGCAGACAGCTGCTGGAACTGAATGTTAAAATATACTTTAATTTTCTAATGACAGTACAAGATTAAGCATTTATTGACTATAAAACTTCAAATATAGTGTAGAATCTGACTAGATTAAACATAGTATACCTACTTCCCTTTTTCACTCAAATAGATATTGTTTCACCTAAACGGAAACTGTTCTGTAAATTCAAGCCATGCCATTTAGTCTTGTGCTCTAAGGTCCTACATGTTTAAAGTGATTAAATCCACACACACTGGCAGCTGAAGAACCTATCTCTGTTGAATTCAGTAGGCTTTTCACTGGCTCTCTTTCAGCAGGTCACATCCTGAGCATCTTATTCATTTTTTCCTTTCTCTATGCTCAGGCACACTTTCAGAGGGGTTTATGCACACAAGGGCTGATTAAATACTGAGCAAACAGTTCAGAATTTGGCTGCTTTTATAAATAATGATTCAAAGGTTTGATTTAGCTACAGATGAGCCTGAGCCACAAAAAATTGCATCTGGATCCTAACTGTGTCAACTCCCATGGCAGAGATTTTTTTTTCCCAGCCAAAGCTTGGCCTGAAAGTTCATGCAGAAAGACAAACTGTGAATCAGAAGCCTGTATCAGTGCCCCGGGTGAAGTGCGTACCAAGATAGCCTGCAGCCACATGCCAGCTTGCCATTGACCTTTTATCTGCATAAATAGTCGTGACCTTTGGGCTGCTCAAATTAGTGCTAGCTGCTCGAGCAGTCAAGTATCACAGCCCTCTTCTGCTCAGGCTGCATCCCTTTGCCTCTAACCTCTCGTGCCATCTCCTTCACTGGGCAATGAAGGCAGGTGGGGGCATGAGATAGCTTTCTTACCTCTGGGAACATCCTCTGCCTGGAGGAAATCCACCACTAGCTTCACTACATCAACTCAGTGACACCAAGAAGACTTTGGATGATACTTTTCTATAGGGCACAATAAATCTACTTCTTGCTGTGACTTATTATCCCCTCTCATTGTTTTTCGTTATGTTTAAAGTAAGTCCTTAAAAGAGTTTTAAAATCAAAAGAGATAAGTTTTTACCAAAATAGTTATTTTTTTACAAAGTCTCAAAGTGAATTGTTTTGCTTAAAAAGCAAAAGTAGATCCCTAAACCACAGACCTCTTTTTAAAATATAATCTACTTTTTATTCAGTGGACTTAATGCTGTATAGAGTTTAATGCCCATTATTTTCTCAGTAGACCAGAGCTAACATGCTCTCTCATGTAAATAAACATTTAGTCCTATTTCAAAATGCATCACTTGTGTCCCTGAAACCACAGCAGTTTTAATTATTTTTGGAAATAGGTATTTGCGCAGTTTTACAAACACATTTTTTTCCATTGTTTAGAAGAGGTCCTTCGGTTGTTTAAATGACAACATTGACTAGGCCCGAGAGTGAAGAAAAAAATTAGTAGGATATTTTTAAGGATATAAAGCAAGAAAAAAATATACAAACATTTTCAAGGTTCTCCAAGACACTGACTGCACAGACACATTTCAAAGGGAGGTCACTATGCTTGAAATTCTCTCCAAAACTCTTTTTTTCTGGTTTCCTTTACCCAGAGCTTTTTTCTTTTTGTTTCAGTCATGGGCTACCACAGCCCAAGTGTATTTTTCCACATGATGTACATTGTCTACATGATGCTTTAAAAATTCAATTGACTCTCATTATGCATTCTGGAGACATTTTTAATTGCACCAAAGGAAACAGTCAGGCAGGTAGTGAGATAGCTAATAGGTAGTCGCTAATCCCTATGTTTTTAAAACTAAATTTGAGGGAGCCATCCCACAAGTAAGAGTGGGAGCTGCATGCTGAAGCACATGCCTGCTGCCTTTGGCAGATGTGTTGGAAGGGAACTAATTGTTCTGCTGCATCATGTCCTTCAGCTCTGCACCAAAGTCTAATCCACAGTGGTCTGGATGAGCTGAATTTCACCCCAAATTTCGGGAATATCTTCTTGCTGGAAGGGCTGCAACCTCACCCATATGGTTCTCGGCCAGCCACCCAAAAATCAAGCATCTCGCCTCTCTCCCAGAAGGATGGTTTGGACAAGGGTTACAAGCTCTGAGAATGAGTCGTGAGGGTGCAAGACCTGCAGATGCATCTTTATGCTGTGCAGTTGCACTGGGTGCAAGAGAGGACAAGGGCTTCTCTCTCCTATTTCCATAGCAGATGCACAGAAACAAGACCCTGTGACTTTCAAAGTCTATTTGCCAAATTACAGCACCTCCCTTTTTAATTACACCTGAAAAAGGGCATTTATATTTCACCAGAGAAGCAAAGGAAGGGAGAGCCAAGAGGGCTGGTCTGTATCCTTCTCCTCTGGAGCCATGCAGCCCCTCACACACAAGCTGCACTACACACAGATGCAAAGAGGAAAAATTTGAGCTACCCTTGCTGAAACATTGGCAGCACATCACTGTTTACAACTGGAATTCTTGCTGCTGGCTTTTACCAATGACAGCTTAGGACAGGAATAGGAAACTTCATATGATGATGAGGTCAACTTTTTTTCATTTTTCCAGTGCCCCCAGATGAGCGTAAAGCTGCTGAAGTTAAGATTTATGATTGCTTGCAAAAAAATTGAGCTTGAGCCACGATTTTTAGCTGGCTCTTTTGTGCTATCTTTATAGCACTTCCAACAGCATACTCATTTGAGACTTTTAAAAGCAATTTGGGCTGCTTTCATTTGGTTCTCATTTCAGCTCTCCCACTTGATTATCTGTGCCCCTACCAGAAGCAATTTTAAGTTGACCCATTCTCGAGTAAAGGAGAGGGCACTGCATGTGTTTGCAAAGCATGTTTAACTTGTGTCTGTCATCTGTGATAAATATTAAATCTATTGAGCTACATAAATAAGTAATTCACCGACAAACCTGTCAAACTGATAGTAATTTCTTCCTCTCGGAGTTTACAGCTCACAGGTATCCCCTTTAATGGTTTCATTTCCTTTTGTGTACCTGGAGATAAAAACAGTGAGCTAGACAATCACGTGTGGAAGATGGAGGGCTGCTCAGCTGTTGTTCTCTGCCTCCATCCCACTACACACAACGTACATAAATGTGCATAAAAAGGTAGAGTGGGAATAAAATAACCCCTTTGCATGTCACTTCTGCTGTGGTGGTTTGTGCATGAGAAGTAGACTCCTGCTCAGCCTTCTGGTTTGGATAACAGCCCTGTAAAATCATTTCTACCAAGAGACTAGGGGTCTGGTTTTGTTCTCTTGCAAATAAAATTAGTGGAATTATATAAGCGTAGAATCAGGGGCAAATGAAAGGAAACTCTTGTTTGCTCTTTTATATTTTTATGGAGTTGGGCTCCTTAAACACAAGTAAGGTGATACTCTTGTAAGAGATGGAAAGTGTGTCAACAGGCACCTGGCCTCAGGAGGACTAGCCATGGCACTTCAGACCTGCGAGTCACACGGTACACACAGATAGCTGGGTGCTAGAGAGTGGTTTGAAACAAAATAAACTCCTCAAACTGGGAAGCCCCTTGGAGCTAAGCAAAAGGAAACACTAAGTGCAGGGGATCTAGATGAAATCCCATCCCCTCTTCACCTTGTCCAGGTGCCTATATCAAAGTTGTAGAGAAGGATCTCCTTCTAGCCAGGGATCCTTTCCTAAAAATAATTGTGTAGGACCTCTCCTTGGAAGCAGTGATGGGATTGCTTTCCCTCAAAATCCACCCCAGCACCAATTCAAGCTGTGTGCTGTGCTGGTACTGGGCTAAAGCTCTTTATCCGTGGGAATTCTCCTCCCTCCACCATTAGCTGCATATGTAAAACCCTGCATAAGCCATTGTAGTCTCTGGGATCTGGGGGTGGAGAGTGGAATGGAAGAAATCTTGTAGCAGAATATATTTAGCTTCCATCTCTTCCAGGATGCTCCTTCACACCTCCTAGTTAAGTGCATCTAGCCCTGTACCGAGCTGTGGAAATGCAGAAGAACCAGCAGAGCTTTCTGCCTCGATGAAGGGGCTTGGATTTATACTTCAATAAAGCAGCCTCAGTACTGAAAACATAAAAGGCACCTCCTGAGTTATTTGAAAAAAAGATGTTTTAAACACAGTTCATGGGAGAGAACCTAAGTTGATTCCTAATGCTATTCAGCTACAATGAAAGTAAAATTTTATGTCTGTGCAGAACTCAAAAATTGGATCGAGATTATTGTCTAAAAGGACAGAAGTCACATTTGCTAAGCTGTCATTTGCCTGTGATGTTTGGTCTTTGCTGTTTTTCACTTAACAAGGCTTCAGAACTTACTACTTGGCCTTAAGGAGTCCTACTGGAAGCAGGGAGTAACCAGCTCGTGGTTATCTGCTGTGCCTAAAACGCTGACAGTTTGAAATGAACGTTCTTCATTGTAACTGCTTTGACTGAGGCCATTTCATAAGGAAACAATTAAGAGGCAGAAAACATATCATAACAAAGGAATGAGAAGAAAGATCAGGAAATACAAGCAGATTGGATCATTCTCTAAAAATGGATACAATATTTACTGTTGGTGATTATAACAAATCTAAGACTTGAATTACCAGCGCAGAGCTGACAGGATTCTGAATTGTAGATTTTTTTTTTTATGCAGTCTAAGAGAAACAGTTCAGATTAATGGTGAATGTAAAATTTAGGTCTAGCATAGAACAAAATCTTACTTATTTCATATATGTGCAGAATGGAGTCTGAAAATAATGCGTTAAAAAAGTGGTCACAATGGGAAATTACAAAGAAATAAAAAGCAAAGAGGAAATAGAAAAATATGTGTGCATTTCTTTAAAAGCAAGAGGAAAATGTAAATGTACGTTTAAGAGTACTCACAGTGATTTGCACATCTTCCTGAGACCAATCTAAATGCAACCTGAAACAAAAAAAGGCTAAAGGACAAAATCCATTTCTAAGAGGTGTGTAGTCTTACAAGCAGGAAATACCCAGGAGGAGGATTTTTTTCCCCGCTGCGATCAGAGAATAAGTGAGGCAGTTACTGGAAAGCATATATCTTAATAAAGAATTCTGAAATACCATTTAATACTTCTGTCTGTCTGAGTAGTTAAATTAAGAGAATATCAGTGCTGAGTGATATGAGATAGAGAAGACACTGTCAGTCATGCAGAGCTGGGAGCCAGGATGGCCATGTCCCTCAATTCCTAAAATAGTCATCTGTATCTGCAAGAAAGTCTGGAAATCACTTCCAGCAGCTACCAACACTAGGTCTCCTAGTGCCACACTGCCGTGCCTTGGTGCTGTATGCACACTCACACACCAAGTTTTAATATGTCCCAAACTTGAGTGAATTTAACTTGCACTTGCACTGTTTGGCAATAGCAAACTGCCATGCAACTCCTCCCTCTTCACCTCCACTTAGGAGACTAATTTCTATTGCTGCTGAAATCAATTTGAATTTTATGACTGGCCTCACTGGAGCCAGAATTTGGCTTAATTTCTGGATGTAAACAGCTAATGGTTTTTCTGACAACAGTTTGGAGCTGGTGTCAAGTCAGAGCAGAAATATTTAATGCCTTGAGACTGGCATTAAATGGTGAATGGGATTACCTGGTGAAAGGGATATCAGGTATTGATGCCTTCAATACCTACCTTCAATGTTCTAACACCCTGCTTTCCTTAAATAACAGTAATGCATAAGTAGAAGTCATCTCACTTCTTCAGAAAGCTGAGAACTGTGCAAATGCCCACTAAAACTCACCAACATACGTTGAGCAAAGGGTTGGTCGAGGGGGCACCTGAACCTCTGAAGACCATTACAGGCCTAGTATAGTGCCTCCACTTTCATCTTCCACCATCCTGCCTTCCCTCCACTCCCCTCGCACCTCTACAACTCCTCACAACATGATAATCTGCAACCTCACTTGTCTGAAGCTATGAGAGCTCCAGAAAGCTGTGCTCCCAGGGTGGGTGGCATTTGTCCACAGCATTCTTTTTACAGCTGCTTCTCCCTTTCTGGAGCATCCCTCTGAATTAGTGATCACACTTCCTGCACCACCTGCTGCTCATCCCCAGGCCACTGGCTTTGACCACTCAGGGCAACCACTAAGGTTGCCAGCTGGAAAACCATGCAATTCCCAGTCCCTGGCAAATGGTTTTGCCTAAGCAATAATGAAGCAGAGCATGGCAGGAGGCAGGCAGTTGACAGAAGGGGTAGCTCCACACCAGATGTGAGCTTCATCCATCTGCTGGACACAGAAAGCAAAGGTTGCAGAACAAGTAATCATGGGCATCACTGGCATTTTAGAAAGAGCTACATATTTGACATAGTTTCTCCAGAAGAACCCTTTAAATAGTAAAATCTTTGCACATTTGTATTCACAGCTCTTACGATTTTATTTTTAAAGGGAATGTAGGTGTTCACGAACAGTGGGTGTGAGACTGACAGCACTAGACCAGAGCTCTCCATTTGCAGAATAACTGCTGCATTGACTACTATGCTGCAAACTCCTGTAAGGGAAATATCAAGGATTGAGAGGGTCTTCCCATCCATATGCTAATTTTGCCTTTGTCCTTGCTGCTGAAGCTGTAGCAACTAAGATGGCCTGTGGATGAGTGTGCTTGGTTGTTTAAACACTTGCTGGAACAGACACAAGATTATCAGTCCTTCCAGACAGTAATTACTTTTAAGCTTTAGCAGCCCATTTGGATTTTGCACTCCATTGCCATAGAAGTAGCTTTTCACATGACATCATGAGTTCTCTGACACATCCTTAAACAATATGTTCAGGTCTATTTTTTCTTTATTTGCTGACTTTTTGTTCTTAAATATAAACAGTTCAGGCTCAGGTACTTGTACCTAACTTTGGAAATATCAAAGGTTCTTACCATTTTTCCAAGAACTGGGGAGACACTCAGGAGAATGTATGCTGATGTGTCTTAAAGAAAACACACTTTTGTCCATAGCTGGAGTAGCTTATGCCTCTAAGCATCATTTGGTAGGCAATTCTGCAAATGAGAATGATCACATTGGGCTTCCAACCCTTTCTTGCACTCCAGCCCACTTAGAAACACCTTCTGAAAGAAAACTCCTTGGCAGAATCCCTCTGACCATTAAAAAAGCTGCCTCTTATTCCTTATCTGTTCCTTGAGCCATCTATTCTGCACATGATAAGGTCAAGAGTGGTGCTAGTACAATGTAGAAACTTTCCCTTTCTTGAGGTATGCCAGGTATATTACTGAATTGAGTTCCTACATTTTCACCATGGCTATAGGAGTGCAATTCCCTTCCAGCTATTTCTCTGAACCTTCCAGTCCTCATATGTTAATGTGCTTTGGCTTTTAGTTCCGGTTATTAGGAAGGATTCTTCTTTAGCCTATATTTTATTTCTTTGCTTCCTTTGAATAATTTAGGGTCAAGTTATAATTTTCTCTCACTGTCTCTAGGCTTGTGCAGAGAAGAGCAAAATTCTTCTAATTTTTATCATTCCCTGCCCCCACCTCCAGCTAATTGGAGTGGTTTTGTTAATGTGTTACGCTTGTATGCTCAGCCCTCTGCTAACTGTCTTAAGAGTTGTTTTTTCCTTGCAAAATCAGAGGTGAATCAAAGCATCATGCCAGTTCTGAATGCTAGGGACAGCATACGCAGGAGCTGCCTGACACAGAGTCCCTCTGAAGGTGGCATCTCTCTGCCAGATTAGAGGGGCTGTGGCAACAACTGGAAGAGACCAGTACCTTGGACCTGCCTTTTCATGCTCCACCTGGGAAATCTGATTTCTGAACTTAGTTTGCTTTCACAGTATTAGAAATGTCTGTTATACAGACAGAAATTCCATTATAAAATGAATATAACTGCTGTTATGCAAACAGATCAGGCCCAAGGCTCTTAACTAACTTCAAACCCAACGACTAGATTTGGGATGATCCAAGGTCTGCCCCCGCAGAGAAACTGTATGCAAAACAGCACCACAGCCTCTTGCTGTGAGGTCATCTAAGGCTCCTTGTGCGCTCTCCTGATTTTATGGTGGGATCTTTTGTGACGAGTTTTGGTCCTACCTTCCTTCAGTTCATGTTTTTAAAGTACTTCTGTGGCAGTGAGTCCTCTGAAGCACCATTTTCTTTCCTTCGAATCGACTGAGAATCTGGGTTAAAGTGACTGACTGACGTGACAACAAAGGAGCGAATGTCATCAGGTCCAAAGGATTTGATACGCTGTTAGTTATAAAATGTACTCGGACAGCCCAAGTTCTGTGCCAGATTAATATTTGATGTCATGGGACTTGACTGGCTGTAACTGAAATAGTTGGGGCCATTGTTGGGAAAAGTTAGTGCTCATAGGAGCTGACAGCCTGACAGCCTGATCTTCCATTCACCCAAAGGCACCAGTTGGAGTGAGCAGTGACAATGCAAGTTTCCCTATATTTGTAATCACTGATAGGTCAAATTCTCTTTGCAACATTGAAGAATTGTGTGTATTTTCTATTAACAGCCAGAACTTTCCTTCTTCCAACAGTTTAGAGGGTATCAGTGCATGGCTCCTGTCCACAGTGGCTACTCCCTCTCTCTCCCTTCTCCCTCCTCCCTCCCCAGCCATCTCCACCTCTCCCACTGCCTGTGGCAGCTGCAATATCCTGCTTTCTCTGGCTGAGACAACACCTGTACCCTCCTGCCTCGGGCTTCTCTGCTCATTCAGTTGTGGCAGGCACTATTTAGTCATGGCCACAATCAATGACAGCAACCCATACACCAGCTAAAGGGAAGCTGGAAGGGTGCATACCCAGTTGGTGTAAAGGCCCCAAACCAGGCTCTGAGGAGAGGATCCCAAACCAGGATCCACTCTTCAGCACCAGCCTTTCAACACCAGGAGGATTCTGGCTTGATGCTTTGCAGGACTGTGCTGGGCAGCACATAGTGCTAGGGGAGTGCAGGGAGAGTCACATGGGAGGACAGAATTCTCTCTGCGTACAAGTCATGCATTTGCTACCATTATTTGTTAAGAGTTATGAAAACAACACCTGGGATGCAGATGTGTAACTCTGGCCCTAAATGTGTATGTATGAGGCCTCCTTACATAGTCCATGCATCTATATAGTAGTCCAATATGCTCAGAAATCCTGAACTCTCTCACGTGAGGAGAAAACAATTATGGCCTGCATCATCAATGCTGTCCAAAATGGCCCTGCTTTGTTTGCCTGCTGATCTTTTGTCTTAAGTTATTGAAAATCTATCTCAACTAATGAGGACCACATGCCAGTGACAATTCATTTAAAAAGGAAAAAAAAAGTTGGTGTTGTGGCACATAAATATTAAAAAAATAAATAAAATAAAACTTGGCATTGTAAATGTAAATCAGTGGACTGCAAAATTGTATTTGTCGTAGCTGGAAAGAGTACTTGATGAGTTCCAAGCTGTTTGCCCCTTTCTGAGGAGAGATGGGGTCTGCTCCACTTGTGCTGTAATTTCAAGGCTGTTGTGAAGCAGGACTTGGACCTCTCCACCTTCAAAACAGTTTATGCATGCAAGAAAAAATTAATCTCACAACATCCCACAAGACACAAATCCTAGCCCTCATTTACAGAGAGAATGAAGGGAGAGTGGATATTTTGTCTGAAGCCATGAAGCAAGTCTCTGTTAGAGGTGAAATGTTTGGCTCCTGATCTTATACTGAGAAATTCTGACTATGTCCCTCTTAAAATTCTTTCAGTATCTACAAACTGCAGGCAACATAGTGTCTGAATAGTAATAATTCGTGATAAAGCACTGTAGTGGCTAGCAGGTACACAGTTGCCCTGTAACCACCTGAGATCTGGCTAGCTGTAACTTTCAGCTCAGGATACCTGAAGGTGTCACAGGGGACAGTGTTGCTTCTCATGTGCATTACACCCAACTGCTGCTTTTCTGCAAATCTGATTCTTGTTCTTTTTATAGAAAGCTATATATGACCTAAAACTCTGCCCAATTGAAATATATTTACATACGACCACATGGAACACATAAATATATTCCTGCTATCAACAGCCTATTATCATCAACATATCTACAATATCTGGTTTTTGTCTTCTTCCCTATTCTGTAACAATGATAATGATGACTATTCATATTAGACATAGAAACAAAAAGCATTTATTACACTTTCTCACTGACTCTAAGTGCATGTAATTACCATACAAAAGCTAAACAGTTTTAAGTAGTTTTATCATGCTCAATTGCATTGGCCAATAGCCCTCCAAAACTCCTTTCCCGGGTTTTTCACATGTACAGTCCTGAGAACTGAAGATTTAATTTAATTTCTAGAGACTGTAGTTTTTCAAACTCATCACCTTGAGGATGGGAAGCCCATCAAATGGACTTTGCAAGGTTGAAGGAGGCTGTTTTCAGATTTGAGAAGGTACAACTGGACAGGAAGACTGGGAATCAAACTAAGACCTGTAGCCTCTGACAACAGGGTAAGGGGGAAACTAAAAAGAGCCAACAGGTATAATGAGCACATCTTTTTCTTAGAAGTCTGAACAGTTCATGCTCAAGATTAGAACAAGGCAGTAAAAGATCATTAGGACAAAATATAAAGAACCTGGAATTTGTGACTTTTAGCACTGTGGCTTTCCAGCACTCTGTGTGCAGGAGAAGCCTCTTCATGCCACCCACCAGGACTGTTCTACCAAAGAGCCGTGCCTTCTAAAATCGTTCTCAAAGAAATTTTAACTGTATGGAGTATGCTATGCAAAGCAGTTATCAAAAAATAGATACCAGTTCTGTCCTTGATATTAAATAGGATCATTTGGATTACTGCAATCAAATATTAAAAAAAAAGCATTCATTATGAATGTGAATTTACATCCCTTCAGTTGTAGAAATGATCAGAAGAATATCTCATTTAAAATTAGCATTTTTTAAGTAAGACTTAAAAATTGAATTGATTGGAGAATAATAGCCTATCCAACTCTTTGCTGTCTTCAACTCTCTTTAAAATAAGAACTTTTCTTAAGAAATATATAAATCATTGTTATTTTCAGCCCATATCAGTTATGCAGCCCAAATCAGTTTGGGGTGAGAGTTATTTTGGGTTGGTTCCATTGGGATAAGAATCCTGATGGAGTTGGTAATTCCTTACAACACTGCTCTTGATTAACACTGAATGCACAAAGCCCTTTGTCCTTGAACTTTTAAAATCAAGGCCAAACAAGAAGGAAGGAGTTTTGTTTGCAATTCTGTGTGTCTTTTGCTTGAAAGTACTGTGCCCAAAATCCCTCCCTCAGGTTTTGTTTGGGGTCACAAACATGTAGCCTCCTCCAGCTACATGTGAGCTTGCTTGGCTCTCTGTGCTATTTCTGTCTCTCTTCTACCCCCCAAGGAAATTGCTGCCTTCGAGTTAATCTCTACCTGAATGGATAGATTAGTGCCTAACCAAACCACCCTGCCGCTGGGTTCACATTCCTAAAGAGCCTTATGGGGAGCCTGCCCAGCTCCAGTTGTTTAAGTGATCTGTTAAGACAAAGAACGGTTAATTATTCTGATCTCACTTGAATAGTTGAAAATAGTTGCCAGCTCAAGCTGGCAGGATGTATTGAATCCTTTCTAAAACACTCTAACCTCAATCAACACTGTTGTAAATGCTGTCCCACCACTACTCCCGAGACTGTAGCCTGAGAGCTGAGGCTCCAGTATCACCTAGCTCAGCACCAGAACCTCCCCACACTTTATACACCCCTCTGGCATTTCCAGACACTGCTTTTCAGAACAAGAAGTATTAGGCCATGGAGAACTATTTGGGGCTTGCCTTTGCTGCTTCTGCTACAGTCTTGACTTTGAACTAGTATTATCTGTGATGTCTTTCTGACTGTCTACATCTTCGCGACATGCAGAGCTAGATACTGCATTGGAAATGCTGTTAAATAGGAACCTACCTAAGGCTCCTGAGTTCCATCATGTCCAGATGCCATCTGCCATGAATTCAAGCAATCCTCAACACCGCCACCCTTGCACCATGCTGTTCAGGCTGGAGACAAAGCCTTCAACTGCCCTATAGACAAAAAGGAATTCCTTTTCTTCTTCAGAGGCTACAGAGAGGGAAATATGTGTTATTATGGTAGAGGAAAAGGCTATCTGCAATAAATGGACAAGATCTGTCTGTCAGCAAAAAACGTTCATAGAGTGTATGCTGAAGGAAAGGCAGATTATTTTTTGGGGATCATAGTCCTTCTTGGTACAGTGGGGTTTTTTACTCAGTTTCTTGTCTGCTGGGAAGCTAATTTCCCTTATATTTCATAGGAAATGTGCTGAGTGGCAGATCACAGGCCAGTCACTCGACTAATGCCAACTGACATCTGTACATTAAGCTAAACCAAGTGATCTTTGGCCCTAATAGAAGCAAAAGTCAACCATAGGTACACGATACATATGCACACAGAAAGCAGCAAAAAAACCCCAAACCACAACCAAACCCAGGCCACACCACTCCAAAGATTATAAGTAACTAAGCAGAACAAAGGTCTATCCCCAGATGCTAAAGTCCAGTGTAAGGGCTTTTTTTATGGCTGATAACGTACCGTGCCCCACTGTTAAGGACTTTTTATAGCTGAACAAAACCTAACAATCAGCTTTTATGTAGCACATCTCATAAAAAAGTGAGAAAGTGCTCTACCAAGGAGGTCAATATGGTTATCTCCGTTTCTCGGAAAGCTGAGCAGCAGAGTGGAGGTAAGGTGCCTAAGGAGCCTTACTTAGAAGGCTATAGGAGTGCAGAAGACTTCTCCAGTCCAAAAGTCAGAAGTATAAAGGGGCCAGCTGTGCTTTACTCAGGTAGTTACACAGTACTCTGTTTGTAGTAGGAATGGAGCAGCTCCACCGACAGCTCTGGGAGTGCTTATGGCAGCCAGGTCCACCCCTACAGTAGGGGACAGGCAGACGAACAAGTTCCTGCACCGTCAGCTGGAGTATGAAATTACAGCACTTCAGCTGCTTTGCAGAAGCGGCCACGCGCACACTGGGCCGCCACCGCCGAGGCCAGGCCGCTCAGCCTTCAGTGAAGGCATGTAAACCACACCGGCACAGGACGGAGCTGGGGAAAGGTTAGGAAGATAGCCAGGACGGGGGATTTACTGAATCTATCGCTGTTCAGCTACCCCAGCGGGTGCATCCTTACCACACTTCTGAAACTCCTGCTCACCTGGGAGCTGGGACCCTGCAGCACCAGTGCCTAAGGCAGACCCGGCACGGTGTTTGCAGCTGCACAGGGTCACTCTATGCTCTGCAGAGCAGCCCAAAGGACAGAGCCAGTCTCCTGACCCCATGGTCCTGCTCCTGACTGCTCTGGGAAGCAAGTAAATGACACAGCAACGTTTATTTTTTGATTTAACATGAAACATGTCACTGGCCTGGCTCCCTGACCCTAGTTTCCTGCACATTGCTGGTGAGTGGAAAGCAAACCTCCTGCCACAGAATTTAGAGTTCTCTACTAGGGAGAGAGGACTGGATCACTCTCTCTTTTCCTTCTACATCTGCAGGAAAAAAGCCCTCTCAGGATAACTTATTAACCCAAATTACCTTCCATTCTTATCTCATCCTGCTTGTGAGTCACACTGACGGGCTTTCAGCAAGACTTTCAGAGCCCTGCAAAAGTCCTCCGCATGAATTTTCAGACTTGGTGGAGACTTGCCAGTGCCCATTCCTTTACTCGACCAAGCAGCCTCAGCAAGGGAATCTGTAGTGCAAGGCTCACCTCTTCTGTAAGGGTTCTCCATTTGCCTCTGGTTTACCCTGCATGAAACATAATCTGTGGTTTCCACATTTAAACCCCAGCAACATCCTCTGCAGCCTGTTGGTCAGTCTGCCTTTCAGCTCCTCGTGGGAAAAAATCTAGGAGCAGTCAGTCTCCCAGTAAGGATGTATATAGCAGACTATGCATCTATATGTTGTCATGGAGATGGCATGGGATTTGTCTGAGGGTTTTGCCAGTTGGGTTTCTTCTGCATCACACATTTGTACAGAAATTAGGTTTCCACAAAAATACAGTATCCAAAGTTTTCCAGAGCATAAGTGGAACATAGATCTGTGTCAGAGCAGATCAGGTCACCTTATTCATGATGACTTGCATGGGCCTTAATTTTTTATTTTCCACTGAAATTGCTCCTGATTTCATATCCACATAACATCACCGAGTTCAGAGAATTAAACTAGTGAAAAATAATCGAGGGGAGGAAAAAAGCAGGCCATATGTTTCAAAAGAAAAATTTAAAAATGCAAGATGACAGAATATAATAGTCTTCTGCAAATACAGTGGGACTCAAAGAACTGGTCAGGGAATTGGCCTTAACAGTTAACCTGAGACATCTGAAACCTTCATCATTTTCCACCTTTGCCTGATGTTTTTAAGGTAAGCAATTTTACTGTTTGTGTCCATCTCATTTTTTTTCTATTAATAGTCTCAAAAATTTAATAAAAGTTATTTTTAGTTAAACAGCAATTTTTTTTTAATCTTTTAAAAAGAAAAAAATGAATCCCTTTCCAAATTGCACCTTGTCCATAAAAGACAAATCATGTGGCCCACGGAAATCATATTCCAAATAGCACAGTAAATGCCTGCAATCAAAGAGGCCAAGGACCTAACAGCTAATTATGTAATCAGAAGCAAACCTGAGAAGCCACCATCAGCTCACAACCTGCAGACCATCTTCAATCTAAGCATTTAAAAAAAATCATCCTAGTCTTTCTAGATGACATCCTTATGGTATAGCCTTTTCTATCTAACCACACAGTTAAACCCCTCACCTTATCCAAGCTCTCATCTAACTGTGCTAGATTAATTTTCTAGTTGTACTTGGAAATGACAGTCTGCTGCTGGCCTCCTTCTAAAGTTATTCAGATTTGAGATTACTATAGAGAACCTGCTGCATTTTCATACCACTGCTGGTACAGATCCACCGAGTGAGAAAAGCTGCCTTGTGTCTGTTGACATGAATAATCCCCAACATTTTTAATATAGGCTGCCTTTGCCAGTTGGCTGACACTTGTGCTATGCCATGAATAAAAGCTATTTGATGACAGTTGAGAAATGGACTCAAGACACTCGGTGCTGTATTTCCTCTGTCCTATGGGAGCTGGTCCCCATTGTTTGTCATGTGCAGGAATGTAAAGATGTTAAAGGCAATTTGAACACAGCCAGTGGTGACGTGGTAGTGTAAGGCAATGTAGTACAGTGAGACTGCAAACCTCTTCTAATAGCCTGCTTCTTATTTATGGTCCTCAAATGGCTTCGCTGCCTACAGGAAGTTTAAGTCACTGTAAGTTTAAATGCATTTTTATGCATTTATCTAGCTAATAAATAGTTAAACAGCAATTTTAAAAAGTGTGCCTTCACATCAACAGAGAAAAGATTCTTCTTATTACCCAGCTAGAGAGAGTTTAAAGTTTTCTGTGTATCATATAAGCAAGGGGATTAATAATATATAGTTACTTACTCATAACTGCTGCTCTTCAAAAGATCCTTGCGTTTGTATCTGCGGGGTGTGCACTGTAGGAGAACTACAAATTCCTGGTGTGAAGAACGTGCACTCCAGGAAAACCACGTGGGACAACAGCTCAGGTGACTCTGCATAAGTGTATGTGGTGTCTTAGTGCTAGTAAGGAAGAAAAGATAGGAATTTAAGGTAGAGTTGACATAACAAGAGGAAAAATGTTTGTCTAACAGCAAATGGGAGATGGATTGAGGTGTCTGAGGAATATGAAGAAAAAAAGCAAGATTGAACCATCTAAGAACAAGATAAAATGAGCAGAAAGGAGGGATGACTGGGAGAATACAGGCAGGAGGAGGAGTGGGAGGAACAAGATTAAAGGCAAAGTAACATTACAGAGGGCCTTGAAGGGGAAGATAGGGAGATTTACATAGAGACTGAGAGAGACCTGAAATCAGTGGGATTTGAAAGATGGGCTGGTGTGTCACAGCTGTGTGTTTTTTAGCAGGAGAGCAAACAGGGAAAGAAAGTCAGAGGAGAGGAAGGAGGACAGTGCTGCAGCACAAACATCTATTGCATAGATAAGAGTCTTTTGAAGAGGGACAGTGAGGGAAAGGTAGATTTAAAGAACATTTAATACATCCCAATACTTAGGAGACAAAGCTTACAGATAACCCATTAAAACACTTTTATTAACAGAAAACCCCAACAGACATCATGAAGTTTAAAGGCCTGGCAGGAAGAGGCAATACATAATGTACTCAGCAGGCAAAAGTCCTTGAAAATATGGTCATTGGCCTGCAAAAAAAGCAACAAGGGCTGTTATCCTCAAACAGAGCATTCACTTGATTCCATTCCAAGCTGATGCTTGCCATGAGTTTTGCCCTCACCGATAAGTAATATTAAGCACATTTACAGGTTAGTCAAAATTTTCTCTCCACATAAGTCCTTATCAGAGTTTTCTCTGCAAACCTGATCCAGCTGAGAGAGGTGCTACTCACTGCCCTCTCCCCTGTTGTCAGATCAGAGCTGGAGCTGACAAAATGCACCTGCCATAACGACTCACCACTGACGACCCTGCACCTTCAATATAAAGTTTCAAGCACCTGATATTAGTGTGACACTGGCGAGCTCTGCTGTCTCTGTCTGCAGGCCTGGAGCTTTGCAGAGCATTGAGCTTCTATGAGGCACCCAAGGAGAGATGAGGTGGCAACGCTTCATAGCTGCCTCTGGGAAAGGAAGCCCTGTGCTCTCCAGCAAATGGCTGAGACAAGAATCTGCACAAAACCAGCTGAAACAGCACGAGAAAAATCAGAAGCCAGAGAGAATTATTTTCCCCCCAGAAGAGGGAAGAAATGGTGTGCATAGAGAGTGTCCTGGGGGTTATAAGGCGAGACACGGTGACACAATGATGGCATAATTTCCAGATGATCTGTCAAGCAGAAGATGCTTTGGAAAGCTCTGTTAGCCAGATCAGTTTTCGGGATGTGTGACTAACAGCAATAGGCCATAATAATTATTTTTTAAATGTCACTTCAAGGACCGTTTTCTCCTGATTATCACTAGAGCACATTTCTGGCACAAAGTGCCTCTGTACAGTGTATCTTGCTAGTATCTGAAGCTAGCACTCAGCTTTAGGCAAAGATGTTAAAAACAGTATAGCATTTTGCTCTTGCAAGGGAGAAATCTCACAATTAGGCCATCTGCTACCTTGCACACCAGTGACAGCTTGTCCTCCTATTTGCTGATAGAACCAGGGCTGGCAATTAAATAGCAGCCCTTCCTCCCTACCCTCCTCCCAACAGCTACACCCCTGCGCCACAGCTCCTCTTGTGCAGCACCTACC
The DNA here is from genome assembly GCF_036250125.1 of Pseudopipra pipra. Classification (NCBI taxonomy): domain Eukaryota; kingdom Metazoa; phylum Chordata; class Aves; order Passeriformes; family Pipridae; genus Pseudopipra; species Pseudopipra pipra. Next base: position 28,379,768 of record NC_087551.1, read on the forward strand.
AGAGATTTCCTTCTTCTCCTGAAAACAGACAAGCTGCTGCACTCCCCTGCCAGGTACCTCCCTGCAGCCAGTCCCTGCCCCTCTCCTTTTGCCTTGTCTTTGGCTCCCTTGAGCCACAGCACTAGGTGGGGACAGGCTGATGCTGATGTCGTAGAGGATGAAGTTACAGCTCCTAAATGGCATGATGCTTATTCCCACATTATATTAACCAGTCACAGTCAGGAGGGAGCTGCCTCTGTACCTGCTGTGAGTGCTTTCATGTAGCTTGAGCCTCCTCGAGACAAATCTTCTGTTTCAGAGTAGACTGAGAAAATGCCTGACAGGCCACACTAATTTCAGCCTTCCTGCAGGCAGGAAGAGAGGGTCTCATTATATTCTGTTTCTACAAATAACTACACCCCAGCATAGAGGTACCCACCCCACCTTGCAAGGCAGCGATCAGCTGTGGTGGTGTGGAGCTCAGCACCGCTGGGCACCTTCGCACTTCCATCAAACCCAGCTTCTCTCAGAGCCTGAGCAGCCCAAATCCACATCCCTGCTGTACACCACAGTCCCCTGGGCAAAGAGTTCACTGGCTTCTCCTCCTGGGTGCTCCCTGCACAGCACTGGCACCATGTCATGGAGATCACAGCTCCTGTGTTCCCCCCTTCCATTCCCTGTGCCCTCGCCCTTGCTGCACTCATCAGGCATCCTCCTATCCTCCGCCTCCCTGCAGAAGACAGCTCTCTTCAGTGGGCTGCTGGTAGATAATGTGCCTGACTCATAATGGCTTGCTTTCTTTTAAAGAAGATGGATATCTCTGAAGTTGGTGGGTTTTGTGTCTCAAATTCATAATCCTGTGATTGTGATGATGTTCAGCACTAGAGTTACTACAGCACAGAGGCTGGATGCAGCGGCACACTCGGGGCTGAGTGCCAAGCTGGGAGCAAAGAAACACACCGCACATGCTTTATAAGCCACAGAGACCTGTAGCAACACCGTGCTCCTGATCAGATACCACACTTTGCCTTCTTTCAGCACATCAAGAACATTAGTGTGTTTTCAGCTGGACCCAAAAACCCAGACACAAAAAGGCAGATGTGGGGCTTAGCTTCACAGTTACTTTTCCTCTGACAGCTCTGTAGAAAGCTAAGTATTCATGCACCTAATTAGCATGTACTTCTTTAAGGGGGCTTGTCCTCTTAGTGCTAATCTGTGCTGAATGGCCGAGCACACAGAATTTTACTTATGGTGCTGGATGAATTCACCTGTGGGGCAGCTGATCAGTGCAAGGGTCCCTGCATCGCTCCAGTGATGAAATGAGGCTTGCTCTACTCTGTTCGGTGAGCTACGTTTCCCCTTGCTGGGCTCTCCGGCACGGACAGACATTTGAAACGGGAGGTGGTCTGGGTCGATGGAGATGATGTTTGTCATGGGGAAGAGGACGCGTTCCTGCTGCCAGGCAACCAGCGCTGCAGCGCCCGTGCCAATGGCTGCAAACACCTCTGCAGAGGCAGGTCTACAGAAGGAGCGGCCAACCCGGGGCTGCTGAGGGGACCCCATCACCCCACGGAGTCGGGGGGCGCCACAGCTGCTCCCCCAGGGGACTCCTACAGAGGTGAAGTGGGGAGATGGGGCTGTACCCCCTTCCCTGCCCACCTGGGGGTCCCTATCCAGGAGCCAGGGCACTCAGGGAGCCCAGTGCCCACTGCATCAAAGGAGACTTTCTGCCCTGCTTCCAGCTGCAGTTTTGGTCAGTGCTGCTCAGTGGGACATGCCCCTGCAGCACAGACCCAGGTGAGAAGGTTTGCACGGTAGTGCTGCGTGGTCTGCAGGGCTGTCCACAGAGCCTCTCACTCTCCCTCAGCACTCATCCTTAGGTGCATGGGGGCATTTCACACTTTCTGCAGACAGCTTTCCACTCCTGCCCATTCACCCCTCTCCATCCTGTGGCATACCTTACTGCAGGGCTGGCACAACCCAGGTTCTCCATCACTTGCCCAATATTCACTGTATACCTGTGCCCCAAAGAAACAAACCCCTTCTCATCATCCTCTCTGCTGCATCTTCAGCCACTCTGGCATGGGGTAAAAGGAGCAGAGGGAAGAGGGACCCCAGACTGGTGTTGGTACCACTCTGGGGAGGGGGTGCAATTGCTGTTCTGGCTGGTGAGCTCCAGAGGGAACTTCTATGCTCTGCTCTTAGCCTGGGTCATGAATTTCTTTCCCCAAACCCTGCTGCAATCTGCCACACACAGCTTGTCAACTGAGGATGCAATAGATTTCACTCATGACAGATATGCATACACACATATGCATGAAAAGCTCATTCAGCAGGATTAGGCCAAATTACCATAGTGTGTGCAAAACAGCAGTGCCATCCGCTGAAAGCATGCCCTTTGCTAGCTCATTTTGATGAATGACTTTGGTTTCTTCCAGACTCTCATCCCAGCAATATTATTGTGAATACAACATGGAGACTTTTGTATTAAGCGTTTCAAGAAGTTTTCATATAGTGATAGTTAGGCCTCTATGATCTAATATTTCCAGGGGAAATTTTTGTTCAGATTTTCAATTAATTTTTATTTTACATTTTAGGGGCAAGATACCTGGAATGCCGAACAACACATCTTGTTCCATCCCACTTGGTCCTTCACAGACAGAGTTTGGCCACAAGTCCAGTGGGAAATGGAGATGACGTACTCTTGCCACTTTGCACAGCTTAAACCCTAGAAATAGCAATGTGAGTTGAGAGCAGGTGAACAGAAAGGCAAGATCAGATAATTTATTGCAGCTCCCCCCTATGGTAGTTACAGATAAATCTCCATGGATGAAATGTTACTTGCAGAAGTTTGAAGCTGGGGGATAGGAATCGTGTCCCTTTTGGATCCCGGGAGCAATTTACTTCCAACATGGGTGCTGCAGCGAACAACAGAGCAGCAGTGATAGCGAAGGGCAGTTCAGAAACAGCATTTTCTCCTGAAGATCCTTCCCGTTTTTCTCTGCATCTCATCACTTGTGCTTGTAGCAAGGCAGGTGGCATGGCTCCCCAGTGCAGATGGCTGTAGGAGATGGAGCACTGCCTCCTCCAGTGCCAGTGGGTGCAGGCAACCAAGTCTCTACCAGCCCAAGCAGCCTGGACTGGGAAGCAGACTCTGTTACAGTCGTGCGCAATGCTGCCTGATGATTCACTCCAACTAGCTTTTCATTCCCTTGGGAACACAGAAGGGAGGCAGGGAGAAGATCAGCACCCCGCAGACCCAGTTTCCCCATACCTAAGCTTACCCTTGCCCTTACTTAAGAGGAGTATGGAAAATCTGTCAGAATAAACACCATTAAGGATTATTGTTAGAATGTATGAAGCAAATACTTAACCCACTGCCTTGAACTCTCATCAGTCCTAATAAAAGGTGAGGGGTGAGCCTGAGGGCTATCCTGCAAACTGGGCAAGCCATGGTGATGCAGAGTTCTACCAGTAGGCCACTGGGCTGGCCTGGCAATAGTTTTTAGCAGAGTGAAAATACCTGACTTTGACAGCTAGCATGCTGGTTTGTGTGTGCATAATTTGCTGTGATCATGCTATAAATCAAGATGAGACTGCTAAAATTATGTATGACCTCATTTGATAGATTATCTAATAAGGAATTTGCTAATGCAGTTTATCACTTAAAAAGCCATACGACTGCTAAGGATGAGTACTTTGCTGCAGCACATTTAAACCTAATTGTCAGAGGAGAAAAGCAAGCGGATTTCAGAGGTGAGTTAGAAGAGCATCCTTATGAGGATGATGTCTTCACTAAATCAGTGGTGCAATGCAGCAAGCAGGGTGGAAAGGAGTCTCCTCTGGATAAAGGTACAGAAAACTGCTAGACAAGGCTGTGCTGTGTGAGAATACTGCATGGACTCACTGACCAGTAGTGCCTTTATAAGTGTAAATAGTTGTATCCTAACAGGCATGCTTGCTTTTATTGTTTGATCTGGTGTTATCTTTTAATTTTTATGACATTTCAGTTCTATTTCACTGTCTTGCAAGCAGATCTAAAATCCCTGATATGTGGAAAGAAACTACCAGCCTAGACCTCTAGCTCTAACTTGCTATTCTGGTTATCATGCCTGTCAGAATGAAAAGAGTAATTGTTTTGCTGCTATATGTTACCATCAAATATTTTTGTTCTTCCAGTCCTGTGACTCATTTAAAAAGACTGAACATCACTTTGAAGTACACAAACAGAACTAGAAAGCAGCTCAAGCCAATGAAACAAAGCTTGTTTTGCAGGTTTGTTAATCACATATTCTGTTCCAATCCTAAATTTATGATAAATATGATTAAAATATAAATGCTGTTTTCTTTACTGATGTTTTTCTTAAGCTCATTCTGGGGTCTAAATGCCTGTATACATTCCCTGGATGTATAATACTGTTCAAAGCCTCTGAGATAAACATTAAAGCTTCTCACAACTCTATGTGTGTGTGTGGAGGGGGAGGTGTTAGAGAAGTGATGATTTTGAACTCCATTTTAGGATTGAGAAAAATGAGGTGGAAACATGAAAGAGCTTACAAAAGACCACACAAAAAAATCATTATCAGAGCCAAGGCTAAGCCTCTGACTTCCCATGATCCCCATCTCATCTCTTGACTGCCCAGAGCAAAACTTGCACATATCCCCTTTCTAGCCCCCGCACCTTGAGCACGTCTGGACTCATTTGTACCCTGCCCAAAAGGGGGAGTTTGTTCTTCTCCAGGGGAAATAATGCATTTTGGCAGGATGTTGATGTACAGAAAGCAAGACATGACCATTGGCATAAGAAGGCAGAAGGTAATTTTACTGAGCACTGCTAAGTCAATACAGTAGTTGATACCTCCACATTGACTTAGGCGCGTAACTAATGATTTGGGATTGTACAGGAGCTACTGGTGTCCCAAGAAAAGCAAAGGTACCTGTAAACCATATATAAAGGGCCTAGGATCAAGGAACTGAAGAAGGATATTTTGGTAGAGTCATAAATTAGAGTCACACAGGGGAACTCCCCGTGACATTTGCATAGGAGGCCCACCTAAATATGATGATGCCTGTGTTGATAATGTAATCCCAGCTGAGTAGCTGGAACTGTTCCTGGGAGTCTGCATTTCTGTATGAACACACAAAACAAAGCTGTGTGTATACATCTAACTGGAATGATTTATTTACAAAAGAGAAAAACGCAAAGTAATGGCAGTATCATCTACCTCATTAAATGGCCAGCTCTAAATGGGAGAAGCCACTTGAGGGGTAACAGCATAGTTCACCAGCATGCCACATCACCATTTGTGGTTTTCCCCACTGACATTAATTGATACAAACTGAGTTAGTGGATTTTACATTCAAGACACTTCTCTACAACAAGGTGGACTCAGGGCATCTGCTCACTCACCCTAGACTGTCAAATAACTCCCTGGTGATAATTTTTGGTCACAGTTGACATGGCTTAGACAGAAGTTTCATCATAAACTGTTCATTAGTCATTCCTTGAGTCATCCTGTTTCATGAGCTCTTACCCCTACCATGATAAAATCTAGCTATCAGTAACAATTCTCAGAGACCTACCAGTCAGTGATTGTGTGATGCAACCTGTAGCAGCCAGGCAGAATTTACTCCTCCGTATTTTATCTCCTGCCAGTTATCAGCAAGGCAAAGTAAAAACAGCTGCTCTGAGCCCACATTATTGCAGTGAGATTCCAAGGGAGAAAAGCTGAACCTCTTTTAAAACCAAGGGAGAACCAAGAAGAGAAATAAGGGTCCTAAGCTTGTACCTTTGAAGCCGAATTTTTTTCCTCAATACATATCATTCAAAATAAATGCTTCTCATGCCTACTGGGCAGTAAACCTTGCAATGTAGCTGCATGTAGTGTGCTTGGCCATATGGTTGGTAATGCACCATGAAGTGATACATATTATAAAAATAGTACTGGTAGAATTATTCTTAAAACACCACTTATGGGCCAAAAATATCCTCTAAAAGAAGCAGACTGTGAAAGTACATATTGAGGTTATTATCTGGTACAACAGGCAAATTCTCCTGCTGTGCAAAATCAAAAGGTGGATTTTTTTTTTCCTAGGAAAACATTAGGTAAACATTCCTAGAAAGACAGAAGTGAAATGCCTGGCAGGAACTACAGCAAGCATCTGCTGCTCAGTGGTTAAAGATTGCCCAGCAAAGTCAAGGGGACACGAGAAGAGAGCAAGGCTGAAGCTGAGGTCATACCTGAGGATCTTTCTACATTCCTCCAAAGGGTGGAAATCCCACCCTACCACACATTCTCCTAGATCATATGGGAGATCTTCAGCTGAGTCACTGTAGAAGAGCAATGTAGAAATTTCCAAAGCTGGAAGGAGTAAAGTTTTACAGACATCCTATTATGTTCAACTTACATAATCTCAGTACTTAGCTGCTTAGATAATATAGTGATAGAGCTTTATGGAATTAAAAGAGAAAAAGCTTCTCATAGATAATATTATAGCAAAAATGGAATTAGAGTGCTCAAAAAATCTGTAAAATAAGTCTCATTTTCTTTCTGGCTTTATTGGACGTTTCCAAGAGGGACTTAATGCAACAAAGATGATACCTCAACACCTAATAGTGATGACATAATTTATACTGAACTGTGACTTCTCAAAGCATTGTTTTGCTTTTGGAAAGAGAAGTCCCTGATGACTTAGACACAAAAAGGGAAAGATCGGGGTTCAGACAGTAGTCTGCAAAACTTGTACTAATTTCAGTGTGGATTCTTGCCTTCATCTGTACATAACACTAACGTTTTGCAAAATACAAGCAACCCTTATCTCCATGTACTGTAAAGATAAGCACAAAAGTCTTGCACAAGTGGCTGCAGCAAAGGACTGTAACTAATGTGGAAGAGTAATGATGCAAGCATGTTACACCTAGAAATATTTCCTCTCTGATCACAAATTTTGGTGTTTATCTGTGTTACATAAAATACTGAGGAGTTAGATCCTCCACTGGTTTAAGTCATAGCTCTATGAAAGCACATGGAATTATGTTGATTTGTATAAGATGATCACATATTTGAAAAACATATTTTGGCCTAGATGGCTGACAGACTTTCAGCAGGGCTCTCTAGAGTAAGGGACTAGAAGGAAATAAGCCCTTTTAGAAAATAATACATACTTCAGTAATGTATGTCTGTCTTACCCAGTGAGAATGTACCCTCTTTTCATATGTACAAGCCACGTTATCTCTAATAAAATAATAACACCTTGTGTTGCAAAAACAGGATAGAGACATATAGTGAACAATACCAGGGGGTGCTTACTCCAGAAGCGTTTCTTCTGCCTTGCTTCTGATACCTTCCTCTGCTTGCTTTTCCAAAGTAGCACCTCTGGTGGTTCAGCTTTTGTGCAGGTTATTCAAGGACTCTTTTTCAAGCACCAGTACACTTACAGGGATAAGGTTTATCTGAAAGGTAGACTATGCAAACGAACATACAATAAACTTATGCAGTTCCACATTTTTTCCACTCCAGAGATTGTTCTTCCATCACCTGACATTTTGGTGCAAAATGCATCAACAGCCTAGAAGCTGGTATGTAAACTTCACATGCCAAAGAGAGGGAATGCTAAGGACATCCATAGCTGAAGAGTTTCTATGATGGGAGAAGACTATATTCATGTGAGAGTGGAAAACTTGGTTTACCAACAGTCAAGCCATTTGCTTTGGAACAATTTGATCACTACTGGCATTAGACCAATTACTACTTTAAATGGTGCAACTGTCCTTGGGAAAGCATAGGCTTCCAGCTTCCATGACCAAACAGAGGACTGAAAAGGGCAAGGAATGATAACAAAGGAATTCAAGCTATCTATTACCAGAAAGCGGACCTGATTTCCAACAAACATCTGCCATTAAAAACTAGTTTGCAATAAAACCTGCATTTCCTTTGTGCAGTCTTATACCTAAGGTTAGCCAGACATGAGAGGTAAAATGCCAAACCATTTTGCTTATTGACAATAAAAGTCTGCCAGTTCTTTGCAGCAATAGTAAAAAAAAAAATAAAGGTAGCTACCCATGATGCTGCTCTTCCATAATTTTGAAGCTGTTGTTCAAGATATTGTATTACTTTTTGTCTTTATTTATTTCCAAGTGTTATTGTTTGGCAGGCAAAACTCTTGGACTGTGTTATGTACCAATCCTTTCAGCATCTAGGTTTTCACAGTGATATTAATACTCAAGAATACTGGAACAGATCTAAAATAAATACACAGTCTTCTTTGCTGGGTCCTATGCATCAACTACTGCTCTAGCATGAAGAAATGCTTGGTATTCCACAACTGCATGGAGAACAGAGAAGGGAGAGCTCACAGTGAAATGCTGGGAGCTCACTCACTGTATACAAACAGAATAGAAATTAATCAAAGCTGTTCTTTGATCCCAACAGTCCAGGCTATGTTCTGTTTGACTCCCCACGGGCAGCCTCCAGCCCCTTTGCTCCTGCACTCACACGGGCACCAGGCATTGTTTAGCCTCCCTGTCCTACAAAGCATCTGGGTTGATGCAGCATTAATCAGCTTGGGATGAACCTGTGCAAGCCAAATAGGTGCAGGGCCCTTGCTCTGTCCAGAAGATCAACACAGGAAACCTCTCATGAAGGAGCAGCCGGCTCTGCTGCTCAGTGCTTCCAGTGACCCAGGTGCCTCAAATCCAACACTCATCATGTTTCCCCCTCTGCTGCTCCCGGAGGACTTAAAGGTGTTCCCTCAGATGTAATAATTTAGCCCTTTCAGGCATCAGTCCTGTTCACCCATGTGAGGACAACAAAGTATTTAAAGCTGGAACATCCAAAGAATACATTCAAGAATCTATGATAAAAGCTACAATTTTATGCACCGTGGAGCATCCATCAAGGAAATGCACAGAGTTAGTGCCACAAAATAATTACATGTGCAGAGTCCATTGTAAACACAGCTTTTATGTGCATCAGCACAGCTGGGGACAGTGTTTAAAAATATAATTATGTAATGCATTTTATGTAGTCTGTGAGCCATTCAAGTGATACCATCGGTTCAGCAAAATTGCATGCAGCAGGTCTGTATCTATTGGCCTGAGCAAAGAAACATTTTTCAAGAGCATTATTTTTTTTTTCTGACACAAAATAGATTTGTCTCCGATGCCTACAGGGGATTTGTGTCTCTGTCATTGGCCACTTTCTCTCTTACTTTCACCAATGAAGGAGAAAGAAATGGGGAGTTATTTTTGGCCTTGCAGCAGATTCCAGCATCTAAATCAGTTAGTTCTGAAACCACTTGGGGTGGTGCCGGTTCTGTTATAATGGCTTTAGAGGGAAGGAATTTGTAATGTCTGACTGTTAGTGAAAGGAAACAAAGCAGCTGTTGTGGGGTAGAAGGGCAAGGCAAGGTCCAGCCTTTAGTACTAGACATGCAGCAAATGATGAGTCGTGGCTAGAGCAGCACAGAGGAGGCTATTACTGAGCCACATACAGGCTTCAGTGTAGCAGGAGATCTCTATTAAAATGCACAAAGAAAACAGGCTTACAGCTATACTTATTGCTCACACCCTCATGCTCTCTCCCCACTCCCCCTCTCTATTTATTTTGTCCTGGTAATGATTATAGCATATGAGCTGTAAAACATGTAGAGAAAGCTTTGCTTTCCTTCTTGTTTAATCTGCAATTGCAGCTGAGTTGAGGTGATGCAACAGTAACATTTCTGAGACAGTGCTTAACAGTGCTGCTAAATGATAAGAGCAGCAGCATGCACAGATATTTAGCTGAGACAAATATTGAGCTTTATAGATACTACTGAATGGTTATTTTAAGGCCCCAAAGCTTTCAACTACTTTGCAGACAGTAGATTATGTGTCTTGGACAAATCCTACATGGAAAATGATGCTCAAACTATCAAAATCTTTCTAGGAGACCAAGAAGATTGTTTTTTCATTTAAAGAGACCATTTAAAGAAATCTGTACCTAGTTTCATCCCACAAGATCCACAGGTGGGAGTAGCAAGATAGGTTCTTCAGCTAGCCAGGAGCTGCTTGGCACAGAAACAGGACTTGATGCTAATTTCTAAATATGGAATTTGCTATCTGTAAAGAGATTTCCTTTTCCCTCTTAGGTCCTGGGTTATGTGTAGCATACTGAAAAGGATAGTGGAGACCAAAATCCTGGTGTCTGCGTTCCTTCTTGCAGGCTAGCATCATTGAGAAACAGAGACATAGCTCCTTGCTTACTCCCTTCCTATGAATACTGTATTTCTTTTTGCTTAGTGGAATGGCATTGATCAGGAAACAGAAGATATCACAGCCAGGAGAGTCCGTCGCTGGCTGCGGCATGGCAGAGCCTGGCGAAGTGGGAGCTCTGCTTTTGGATCACAGCCAGCTGATCAGCAATGCTCAACAGAATAGCTGTTTGTCTGAATGACAGGCACAGGCATTAACAAGCTACATTTTCAAAAGGAAGCAAATACAGGACCATTTGAAAAATCTCAGAATTGCCATATATTTGATTGCAGAGCTCCTAAGGTATTTAGATGCTTCCTTCCCCATGGAAATCTCTGTAAAATACATTTAGTAGATGAAGCATTTTGTGCTCTGTGTGGCACAGCCTGCATAGGTTGTGCAGATGTAAATTAATATAGTGAATGCCACCTCAGATTTACAGGGAAAGCTAGGGCAGCTATCAATGCATTGCCTCCACTGCACAGCCTACTGGCATGTGTGCTAGTGACCATATTTCATGTCACAATTTGAAGATAAGGTTTTGCATGAACACTTTATGTAAGTTGATATACACACACATATATGTAGTGCATAGTACTGAGCAGAATCTTTATGCATTATTAGGAAAGACTGATTTTCTGAAGGTCTAACCAGTTAAATGGTTTCTGTAACTAAACTTGAGGAAAAGCAAACTTGCATTTTTAAAATCATTCAACATGATTTTTAAAGTTGCAAACAGTGGATTTTTTTCTGAGAAACTTCATCAACTCAATTACTACTTTGCAGCACAAGGCGTATGGTGGTACTCAGTCAAAATCAAACTGCTACCTTCTATTATGCAGATAAACAAGGCATAAATAAACAGCACTTTAACTTTCTAAGCAGAATTGATCAGTGGCTGACTAAGAAATCTTCAGGGTGAGGTATCAGTATCAAATGTAGGAGTTTTGTGGTAGTTTTTGTTCTGTAAGATGTAACATGCTCATGAATTTTATATTCTCATGGCAATTAGTAATTGTCCACTGGAATGCGTTTGATACTTTTGAGCAAGACATATTTAACACAATGCCTGAAGACAGTGAGCTGCATTTTCAAAACCATATGTTGAGCAAACACCCTCATGAGGTTATATGTCTATGGCTTGTTTATGCAGGAGATAATTTCTTTGTAAGACTGGCTCAGGTTGTGTGATACCAACAGGTAAAGACCAAATTCTTCTTCATATGTCTTGTCTAATCCAAATGGTATAAAATGAGTTGAAAAATGTACATTTTTGGACCATAAAATGCTATATTTACTACCTTCCAAAGGAAACATGTTAAGTAGAGTACTGTCAGCAGATGAGACATGGGGAAGACACAGGAATGGACAAGCAATGCGACTTCCTTAGGATCACATAACAGCTTTGTAGAGGAATTCACAGCAGAGCCTTGACTTGTGTTTCACAGATTGCTAACCACTCTCAGGTCCAAACTGCTTGCAGTTTGCCTTTCTGTAGAAAGTGTTCTCACAACACTGCACTACCACAGGAGCAGCAGAGAACATGTTCATTGAACATTTGTTAAGCAGATCTGATTTAAGGTTCTTAACACAAAAGTTACTTGAAAGGGTATGCTCTATGCAAGTGCATTCAGCACAACTGTATGGCTTAAATGCTAAAAGCAAATTTGATTATGAAAAACACTTTCAAATGGAATATATTTTATACGATCACAGGGAACCTTCAAAACACAATATAAATAATTTATGTCAGTACCTCTTAGGTGAAGCCTCGCTGGGAATTCAGAGGTAGAAATGTGCAGCCAGAACGTTGTGTCCTAGAAAGAGAAACAATGCCACTTCTACCTTTACCGGAGAACAGTGGATCCCAATGCTGGCATTAGCATGGAAAAAAAATGAGTTAAAAGCACAGAAAATCCTTCTGACTGTGTGTGCAGATATTTCTGAGTGTCCACAAAGAGGTTAGTGCTAAGTATATTTATTAGTTAGCAGAATTACCTAGGTGTAACTAAAACTGATTCCTTGAAGCCAGTCAATCATTCTTAAAATATGGTACATATGTGCAACTGTTACCTCTTCCAAAAAAGACAACTGCCTTGGCACAGCAGAGTAAGTAATACTGCAGGGTAAATGGTGGGATTTGGTCACAGGTCTGAAGGAGTGTTGTAAGGAGAACCCATCAACCCTATGCCCTTAAATTCCTTCAGGGCTCTTTCTTTAATCCCTCATACTAATGTTATTTATACAGTGTTTATTAAAAGTGGTTTCTAATTTCAGGTGCCTCACTGAAACCACCCAACTGCTAGAAGTTTGCACACCTCCATCTCACTCCAACTGAAATAATGGAAGCAATGGGCAATATGTACTAATCCCATCTCCTTCTCCTTCCCTATGATTGCAGTAACACATTCCCACTTTTTCAAACACCACTGCTCAGCACACATGGCTACTCAAGCTGTATTTCCTTAAAAAGGTGGGAGTTGGGGAAGCATTGGCTATTTGGGGACTTGCATGCAAAATACGTTTTTTAAGTAAGAAGATACCATAGCAGATGGATTTCATGAAGGAAAAACACTGAGCAAAATGCCATAGCCAGTCCAAATAGTTACAGCAAAGAAGAAATGTGAAATTGAAACCCAGCTTGTAACCATATCTTGGCAGCATGCACTTGCAGGTAATAATTGTCTTCACCGCCCAAATTCTCATGCTCTTTCCAGTCCATGAAATGGAAAGTTGAGAACATGATCATCTTGACTGGCAGACAGAGCAGGTGGATGGCAGCTTTGAACTACTCGGAAACTACAAGAGACTCAGCCTTTGGAACACATAGGTGCTAGTCAGCCTCTCCCATGGTGACCCTCCAAAGCACCTCATAATCATGATATTTCCTGTTACTCACTATGCACAACAATAGAAGTGGTGCTATGTCCTCATCAACAGGGATGACAACACAACAACAGTTTTAAGGACAAAGAGAAGGTGATAGCCAACTTCTCTACCTGTGGCATCATGTAAGAGCACTGTAAATATTTCTTTCCCCTATAGAAAATGTAGGTAGATGTGGGGAAAGGTTCACAGGAATTCTTACCCTCCATCCTATCCTGAATTTTCTAGAATTCACAGCTGTTGGCTTAGATCTAAAGCCAGTTTTCCACTTATCTGGCACATGCAGGTCAGAAATTGGTCTGTTACAGATTCAGAGAGTTTAAGGCAAAAATAGTCCATTACAATCACTCTTTCTAATCTCCAATGTATTTATTTTCAACTTAGTAACCCTATAAAGAATGCCATAACCATCTATTTGAATGGCTAAAATGTGTCTTCTGAAAAGTTATTGAGTCTTGTCTTAAAGAGGAGCATATGAACAATCACTTGTTAGGAGGTTTTTATTAGTAATAAAAATAATTTCAAAGTTAAGCCAAATTTCTAATTTGAAATTAAAATTACCCCTCAGGTTCCAGATGTCTGAGACGTACTCCACGAGTCTCCACACATTCTCTTGAGCCATTCAATCATTTTTTGGTGACCAATACCACCTTACCATGAGAGTACTTTATACTAAGCAAGATAACTTTAAATCTTCTTTCTGATAGAGCTAAACTGGCTCTGCACTGAGGTTCTCCACTAAAGATCTCAGGCCTCAAATCTGTTCGTGGCTTTCTGCACAAACAGACTTTAATCAATACCTAGGCAACTAATGTATCCATCGTTGCATACCAAAAAATAAAGGATATTGAGACAGGAAAGGGACATATGAGGAGAAAGAGTGTGCACTCCACACAGGAAGTCTACAACATTACAAAAGACAGTGTTCAGTTCTGGACTTCATCTGTTTTACTTTGTTTCCTTATATTCAAACCTTACCTTTAGATCTCTTAGACGTACAGGAACAACAAATTAGGGAAATCATTGTGTTTCCATGGCTGAAGACAAAATTTAAACCCCCTGCACTATAGACAGAAGTGCTTAGACACTGGGCAGGGCAGTGTTCAGGCAAAGGCTGGGACTAAGGAGGTGTGCAGAGTATATTCAGGAGAGCACAGAGCTGCCTGGGGAGCTGGCTGGAGGGGTGGGTGTGCAGTTCTCTCCCTCCTGCTGCCAAGTGCCAGCCAGGGCTGCTTCCACTCAGCCCTGCTGTAGGTCATCTGTTTGGACCTGAACAGGGCACTGATATTTGGGCTCCAGGCCGTAGCTATTCAAGGACTGAATTCATGTTTGCTAAGCTGTTAATTACAGTGTAGGACTTAGCTTAATACCAGTGACACAGCAGGAAGTTCCAAAAGTCTGTACTTCGCCGTTCTCTACCAGTACCAAAAGGACTGCATACCACTCCTTACTCCACATTATTATGCCTTTAAAAATTATCAGATCACAGTTTCAAGAAGGAGCCATCCTAGGAATGGCATATACTTAAAAGAAAGACAATTTCCAATTACTACAGTCTATAAAAGCCAGAGATCAGATTCAATTACACTGCACTTTGCAATTTACAATCTGTTGGTGTTCATTCCAGCAGAGGCTTGTTAAATGCTCTCTTGCTGCAGACCTTCAAAATGTGCTTACCAACTAAAAAAGCAGAGGTTCTTAGTTTGGAGCCTCACCATATCTCGAGCCATCAAAATCCAGGCCAGACCACACCCTCTGCTCAGAAACTCCCCTTAAGCAAGGATGGCACATGGCTGGATTTCAGCTCAGTAAAGATGGGCCTTTCAGCCCTGGAGGGCTACTGAGCGATGTTACTGTGAGCCAAAATTTAATATGTAAGTCACCAGAATACACAAATATGCTGATCAGATTCTGACAGGCTCACTGACCTATTACTTACATGCTTCTAAATCCAGAATTTGAATGGCCTTCAATTTTCTTTTTTTTGAGAAGAAGGCCCTCCTGGCTTCAGTTTGGTTGCTATTGCTGTGGCACATAAATCTCCAGTTAACAACAGGCATGTGGTGAAGGTACTTGCCCTAATGTTTCCTAATGCTCATTCAGCAGGTCATTAAGGGCAATACTCACAACCCAAGGGAGGTGGCAAAATCCAGGGGAGGGACCAAAAAGGCAGTAAGATTCACAGGCAGGTGGCCTTTGTCGCCAGCCTCTTCTCATAAGTACAATGCAAAATATCGCTTAGGTATGCTACTATAAAAATTAAGCAGCACTGGTTGAGCCAATAGAGTTGTATCAGATCAAAATCATCACACCAGATCAAAATTTGGTGCTCTCTAGGAAACTATATAATGGTGGTGTATAATGGATTAAATGGAGACACTAACACAGGTTTCCAAAGAATCCATGGCTCAGGCAAAATGCAAAGTGTCTCACGACCTGTTAAACAAAGCAGATTCAAAATATACCATTAAAGGTGATAGCAAAAATGTTCACAAAAATGGAAAATGGATGCATTTCTAAACTCATCCCAGAGCTGAGTTAACCTCATCACAGATTTACTCCTTCCCCCCTTTTCTGCACATCTACTTGTATGGACCTTGTCAAACACCAGAAAACATGACACTAAAGCAGAGGAGAACACCAACAGAAATAACAACCCATATCTCTCTTAGTATTTAAAGATTAGACTACATTTCAAACAAGAAAATTGCCAGAAACAATTAACTGATCCTCTTAACAAGGCAAATTAAAATTATTTAGGATTTGTTTAGAAGACTAGATACCATAGTACTAGTTACTCCCATTAAATCATGACACAGTGTGAAATTAGCATGCTCCTGAATGGGCCACTGACCTTAGGTCATGGTTATTTAACCTACAGTGTAATAGTGCAATGCAAAAAACCACAGTTCAAAGTGGGCAGCTGCCATTGCAGATTTAACTGTCACCCTGGGAAGAGATCATTTTGTGTGTTCAATTTGCATTTATTTTAAATATTGTGACCTTTCTGATCCCCTTTCTGCATTTCATTTTTTAAGTTTGCCTTAAAAGTGGGTGTTAGTAAGTTTTCATTTTTGTATTGGTTTTGGGTATGGAAGTCAAACATACTTATCTGCTATTGTTCTACTAATACTGAACTACATTACCAGTGACATGGGCTAAAGGGGTTTTGTGCAATCAGGGTAAATCAGAATAATTTCAGAGAAACACATGGAGTCAAGCTCAGATTGCATAAATTACTCCAAAGTCACAGGAGGAACCAGGTCATATAGCAGACGGCAATCTAAAACCTAGATTTGAACAGGTGTCAGTTGACTCTCCTGCCATCAAGAACGATCAGAAAAAGCACAAGGGGAGGATGAACGGGAACGAATCCTGCAGGAGCAGCGGGCATGAGAGCCCTGGTTCTCCCAGAAGTCTGAGGACTGCAAAAGCATGCAGCAGTCTGAAGGGCCGCTGGCTCTTACCGTGCCAGCCCTCTGGGGAGCACAGCCAGAGCTGCACTTGGGCAGCATCCAAGAAGAGGTTTTGTCCCTAAACAGTGGGGCTAAGGAGGTTCCAAGGAAGAGGTAAAATTGATTTTGGCAGCCTTGAGGAAAATCTCAAGGCAGTTTTTGAGGTAAAATGAGGGGAAAGCTAGGAGACAGGCAAACTTGGAAATGCAGCAGCTGCAGTATCCATCGAAATTTAAGTCACATATGGACTAAAAACGAAATCATAATTTCTGAGCTACGAGTACCACTGGGAAAAGGAGCCAAGCAATTCAGTACAAAGGGAGCTTCAAAGCTGCATGTTTTTAGCTAAACAAACTAAATGTTAACAGGAGACACTGACATGAAGTTGGCTTTTATAAGGAAGAACTTTCCCTTCCTCCTTCCAGCACGGCAGCAAGCCAAGCTGAAAGCCGATGATCAAAGGTCAGTCACCGCTCCTGAATCTCACTAGTTATCAGGATCTCCGCTGGAAACAAATGCTTTCACACTACAGTTGAGCACGTTTATAAGGGCTGCTGAAAGCTACATTTCAATTAATGCAGAGGTAATACACTTTGGGTTCTGGGCAACATCAGCATGCGAGGTATTTCGAGTGGCAGTGAGTCAATACTCTATTACTTGCAGCTCGGCAGGCAAAGCGCCTGCTGGGAATAGGGAGGCAGCTATGCTCTCCCCTCCCAGGAGGGGACTAAGGTAGGGAAGCATCCACTTTTGCTGTTTGTCCTGTGCTGGGTTTCTTGGGTAAGCTGAAATCTTGGTTTCCAGGATTATCAGCTCAGAACCACTGTTAGAGCCCTACATTTACTGTAATAATATGTTTCAAAACCTGCCTTAGAAGAAAACCAAGCTTCTGCAGATGAAAAAGCTGATAACATGAATTTTGAAAGCCAGCTTTTGTCTGCACTACTCAAATAGGTCTTAGAAGCCTGCCTACCTACATTCCCCCAAAAGCTGGCATCTCATCACTTCTGTTGGAAAGTACTATATATATATCTCACTTACAAGGGATCATGCAACTGGGGTTACAGAGATAATTATTTATACTTAGGGAAGGAAATGCAGCATTTCACATTTCCTGCACAAAAGACTCATTGGTTTCTCTCAGTTTGGCTCTTGGCCAAAAACTGGATTCCCCTTTCTGACCTTGAGCTGTTGGGAAGTATTTTCTCCAATAGACAATTAAGAAGAAACTGGACCAGTATTTGAGTATTGGTGTGGTGTTGTGCACTTCTGAGCAGGGTGGCCTTGGCCCAGTGACGGCAGATAGACCCTTCCACACCTATCTGGAATTTTCTGTCTCTCTCAGAATTGATCCTGGTATGAACAAGTTACTGAAGGAGAAATTTAGAAAAAAATACTTCAGGATCTGTCTGAATCCTGGTTAACAGGAAGGCAGGGAATTGGAGTTTTTTGCCCATGAGACTGTGCCTGGCAACTCCATCCTGCTCTGTCACATGCATACAACACAGTGCCTGGTGGAAGGAAAAATAAGGAACATGACAAAATCATACATCTAATATGGGTGGGTCAAAATGGAGCTAAAGAGAAAATAAAAGATGATATATCCACAAACACTGATTAAGTTGTGGGTGTTAACGAAGAACAAAACTTTTCTTCATGGAGCTAAACAGTATTTGGGTCTGAACGTTATCCAAACTTAATTTGCATAAAACAGAGAAATAAAGCTGTATTTTTTTAATTAATGAAATTCACTTGGGAGACAGTTGGTACAAAGTCTAAGCAGAAATGAAGACCCACTTCAAACCATAGACTAGGATTTAAAGCCATTGACTTCTCTTTTCACCAGGGCTCATTTCATCCTTCTGCAGGCAGAGAAAGGAACGAGAGAGGAAACCAATGCAACAGCTTCAGGAAAAAAAAAAATCTAACTCTTAAGTTGGAAAATAGCAGCTCAGCATGCTTCGTGGGTTTTCTTCCCCCTTTGAAATTATTGCAGCATTTATTCCTCCGCACTGTATTCAAATTTCTTGTGCATTTATCAAAAAAGAATTTGAGTGGATTGGGAATGCATAGTCAAGTATAGAAATTCGATTTACTTATGGCTTTCTCAAAAAAACGAAGATTTATCTCTGTATCAGCTGATTTTGGAGATGTGCCAACTAAGAAGGTAACACAGAAGAAAAGCAGCAGTTCCATTCTTTTCTTCTTAGCAATTATTTTTTTAGTTAAAGTTGGGAGCAATTTTTTTCAAGTCTGTCATATTGTTGAAACACACTGAAACACAAAACTGCCTGTTGTGAAGCAAATAATCTGTATGTCATGCACTGTTTAAAACCTTACAGTGTCAGAGATCTCTGCATAGGACACTTCCACACTTGTATAGACATTTCTGGTTTCACTGTGGCTCACTGCGCACAGAGTCCACATCAGCAAGACCATCAGTAAAACTTAGTGTGTTACAAAAAAAACCCCAAACAAATTTCTATGTACCTTCTTTGCCAAAGCAGTGCAACCGTGGAAAAACTGAAGTGAAGAGGGCAAAGTTTCCTTTCTTGTTCTGTATCAGGGCAAATTAAAACTGGCTTTCACTCGCTGCTTTTCTCCTAGGTCTGCCTGTTCCAGCTGGCCTTTGAGCAGGGCACAGATCATGGTGCAGAAAGCAGCATTGCAGTTCAGCTCCTTTGAATCACCTGGTTTCCATGTGGAGTTTAACTGCATTATCAACAACACTCACTGCCAAACTCAAAAATGGGCCCTTGACACCCACAGACTACAACTTAATCTGTGCTGCACCTCTCACAGAGCGCTTAGTACTGAAACATGGATGACTGCCTTTCTTTGGAAGTTTGTCACATTTTATTCTGCAGATCAAAAAATTAAGATATCATACAAACCAAATTCACCCACTTCAGCTATTTTGCAAGTCTTGGTTTCATTAGTTGTTCTGTACGTTGTATTCACTTTGAGCACAAAGACGAAAACCCCAGCCAGAGTCAGGTCCTGCTGAAAGCTCTCACTCATTCTCATACTTTCTCTTCCTAACCTTTATATTCTTTCACTGTAAGAAAGACTAAGAAAAAAAATCTTTTCCTCTATTTACGGATGCTAGTGAGAGTAATGGGTTTTGTTCACAGTCTTAATATAGCA
Organism: Pseudopipra pipra; assembly: GCF_036250125.1. Taxonomy (NCBI): domain Eukaryota; kingdom Metazoa; phylum Chordata; class Aves; order Passeriformes; family Pipridae; genus Pseudopipra; species Pseudopipra pipra. The sequence goes on from NC_087551.1 coordinate 28,399,466, forward strand.
TCATCACCATTCTCCTCCAGGTTTTCCAAGAAGCAACCTACTTCATCTCATCAGTAGTCACTAAAATCAGTTGAAACGTTTCTATGGATTCCAATGGGCACTGAAAAAAGCCCTTACAAAACCCAGCTTGTGCAGTTTTACTAAGATCTACTTTAGACTAGATGACTTTTTTTTAAGAAAAAATTTTAATACTTGAGTCTATTGCATAAGTTACAGAACATCCCATAGGCCTACAGCTGCCAAAGTGAAAATAAATGGAAACACTCTGAATCACTGAATCATGCTTGCAACACACACAAGAGGTCTATATCTTCCAGTCTTCAACAACCATGGTGAGAAAGGACTTGTTGGGTTCAACAAATCAGTGACCAGCACCAAAAGCCTTCAGGTATTTCAGTTAATTTGCTGGGCAATCAGTCAGAAGGCAAAGGAGAAGACAGTCCTCTTACCAGTCTACTCTCTGTGGCGTTTGCTGTCATAGAGTGTAATTCTTGCTAACCTCTGACAGAGGCACCAACAGTCCTCCCCCAAGTGATGTGGTTGCTCACCTTTGTTCTTGTTCACCCATTAACCTGTTCAAAGGACAATTGCAGCATTTCAGCTACAAGGTGCAAGAAGTACTAGTACATTATGAAGTTTGTAGCAGTTTGTAGCAAAAAGGGGGTTTAATTATCTCTGCTCTTTTAATACCTATTGCTTTTCATCCTGCAATCTCATGCAACACTTCTCACTCATGGTGTGCCTGTGAAGGAGAACACATTCAGCGTCTGTCACAGCCCTTCTTGCAAGTGTTCTTCTGAGGCTGCTCTTTCTTCTCCCACTTCTGAAAATATAATTACAATTTACAACATGCAAAATACCTCAGCAGAAGATCAGCATTTCAAGGTGGCTTACATTTTTTTTTTAGTGCTGTTTCCTCATCACATTATGAAAATATTTTTGTTCCCACTTAGTTTGTCATAACTTTGGATATGTTAGATGGTGGGATAGTTCACATAGCAGTGAGTGCAGAGCAAGGTGACTACTTCCACCGGACTTAGTAAAACATAGCCTACTACTACTACACTGAACAGGAACAAGTTTTACTCAAGCAGGGTATTATTCAGTTTAGCCATAGGCTCATTTATATCAGATTCTGTCATCACAGAGTCATGAGATAATATTGTTCCACAGCTTCCAGAACCAAAGTCCAAGAAAGAGAAAAAAACCCCAACAAACCAACCCCTGAGTCTTCAACCCAGTTGAAGACTTTTCCCCCTTCCTGGCAAGCAAACCAGCATCAGCAGCATTATGTAACTCCCACACATTGCAGACCCTAGGAGCCATTGTTTCTAAAGCATCAGGCTCTGCAATTCCCATTTTCGCACTGTTCCCTAATGTCTCTCCCCAAAACTTCTACCTACAAGCAGCCTAAGGCTTTCATGCCCTTGTAACAAGGGCCTCTCTTCCTTAACAGAGTCCTCACTATCAGATCTTCAGTCTTAATTCCTATGGATGTCCTGTATCTCCCAGCAAGACTATTTCCCTCCTCATGTGAGTTTGTGTCCACTCCCTTCACGTAGGATGAGTAAAACAGAATTAAGGTTGAACTCCTGTTCCTCTGAGGGGTCCAGCTCACCACATGACAGGATGGTTGGCACATTTGCTGGTTTGGTCCATCGGCATAGAAATGCTCATTCCACCCAAGCTTCCGGGACATTGGCTGCAGCTCAGCAAAGCAGATAGACATGCTTAACTTGAAACATGAGAACAGCCCCTAGGAATCAAAGTAGTGACATTGCCTACTCACCTACCTAAATGCTTAACTGCATCAGAGCTGATGTGATCTAGCTTTGGCTCTGGATTCAAATGCTGGAGGCTCAGTTTTTTGGTTGCTGCTTTAAAGGACCGTGGCAAGCAGCCTTTTTCAGATACTGAACTCCAGCAGGTTTAGCTAATGTCAGGGGAAATCATGAGTCCTTTGGAATTGTCTGAAAATTTAGGCACATAATGTGTAAAGGAAGATTGCACAAAAAATGCAGCCAAATAACTAAATCTTGGCAATAAAACAGCCATTTACTGAGGAAACAGCATACAGAGAAGAGGAATTAACTGGGAAGTACTATTTTGTAAAATTATTTGTCCAATTTCCATGTTAGCTATCAGCAAATCTTGGAAATTGCCTTGGAGATTTCCAGTCACTGAAACACTGTTGCCAGTTCTCTATTTCCATTCCACAGAGATAACAAAGCTCCACTGAACAGTCCTCCCCTGCCTCTATGCTGCTTTTACACAACTTTTCCGATATTTTCTACATGGTGACATTTTTAAACAATAAAAAACTTCCACCTGGCATGGGACACTGTCACTCTCCCTCTGTGCATTTCTGAAGCACAGTAGGATCTGTGATTCACCACTGCTATGTGTACAGAATGAAGGGGCTGCAGAATGGCTGCAGAAAAAAAAAAAAAAGATGTACAAGACCGCTACTATGAGACATAAAGCCAACTCCACCAGCCCTGCACTGCCACTGCAGCACACACTTCTTGGTACAGAGAGAGTCATGAGGGCTTGAAAAGAGACCCTAGGAAACTGCATTTCTGCCAGTCCTCCTGAGATTCACTGGAGCAGGATAATAAAGTTAGGTCGCTATTTATTGCCACATTAAATCCCTCCACTGAATAAGAGTAGGCCAGGTACAAGCACTAAAACAAGAACAAGCCTGGCCTTTAATCCAAACCCTGAGACTTGACACAAGCATAAAAATGTAACAGTAAATATATTTTTTTAAAAGGTTCCATTTCCTTTAAATGCACTTATCTCTAGGGTTGCAGCTGCCAGCCAAAATCTCTCCATCTCCAGAGATAAATAGTGAGATCATGAGATCATATCCTCTGAAATTAATTCCCTGGTATTCAGTTTCTCCAGCTTCCATCCATGAATTCTGCAGAAGATGTTTCAGGAAACACACTCCATCTCAGCTAAAGATTACTTGTTAATAAACAAGATTATTTTATGAACATAGAAATTAGAGAAGGTCAATAAACAAACCCTATTTTAATAACTTCTTTTGCATTGTTCCCCCAAGAGAACCAGAGCAGCGAGTGAATTTGTGTTTGTATGAAAACTCCAGCTCCACATACTCTGCTGCTGCTAATCAGTGCTCTTAATTGCTCTGGGACAAGCCTCTTTGCATCAGCTGAGGATGAGGCCTCCCCTGGATTGGTGTCAAAGACAACTATGCTAAAATGAGGAATAGTAATACTGATACAAAACAGAAATAAGGTGCAGGAGAACATGGCGCTATCCAAGAAGGGCAGAGTGCATCTTAGGCAGAAAGGTTACGTGTTTTTAGAAATAGGTTGCAATTAAATCATCCACCAGTAAGTGGGTAAATGGTCATTGTTTTGGCTGAGCAATAAAAGCAGGGAAGCTTAACAGTTTGTTAAAGCATTTTATCCCCTGCATGGCCATTTTCACCCTATCTATCTATGGCCTGCCTTTTGAGATATCACTGTATTAAAAATGTTCTTCACTGAAGGTACTTCCACACTGCAGCAGATGTCACTGACTTGGCAGTATATGAAGGGTCTATTAAAAGTAATGCAATTAATTACTTGGGTTGTCATCACAGCACTGCTTTTGAGATATTTAAAATGGTTTATTATTGATAGCCTTATGCTGGAATGTGCTGAGCACCTTCCCACTCACCCATGGACATGGAGACAAGGGCCAGCGCAGGCCTCCCAGCCATGGAGCATCCTCATGTCTCCTCCTGACGTTGCTGCTTTGTGTGGCACTCAGCAGTGCCACCACTTCTAGGAGACCTGACCCAGCAACAGGCAAAGTGGTGAGCCCTGGGTGTTTGGAATACCGAATCCTGTATCAGTTGATGATTTGGGGAAGCGATATTCATGGCAGCCTTGGTAGGACCCGCAGCAGAGTGGAGGACCATGACAAGAAAGAAGCAGCAGAGAGGAACTGCGATGTACTGATCCTAAGTCCACTCCCCTTTGCTTTGCTGAAGGGACCGATCACACACAACCTGTGGTGATAACAAGGGTGAAGAGAGGACTCAGGGTGAAGGAGCAAAACTGAGCCTGGGAAAGGGGGAAGAAAAGGTGTTTTCTCGAAGTGTTTTAGTGTTTGTCTTTTTGCTTTCCAATACCCAAATCATTAAATACATAAATAATTGGAAATATATTAAGTCAATTTTCCTCAAGTCCAGCCTGTTTTGCCTGTGATGGTCACTGAAAGTGATCTCTCTGTCTTCATTTCAACACATAATCTTTCTCATTCTTGACCTTCCTATTCTCTACCCCTGTTGAGGGGGAGAGCGAGCCAGCAGCTGCTGGGAGTTTGGCTGCAAGCTATGGCCATTCCACCACACTTAGATACCAAATATCTCACATGGACAAATACTGAACCATGTGCAAGGAACTGGGAACTACAGCACCTATGGAAACCTCAATGAAAGGCAATGGCTCTTAGTGCTCTTTGAGCACTGGACTCAGCCAGAGCTAGACCACCACCTTTGCTAAGCTGTCTGGCTGCATCTTATTTCTTCATGAGGAAGTGTCTCTTGGGTTCTCCTAAATTTCTGCCAGCACATTTGACTTCCATCTTGGGAAAGAAAATGCAATATAGCAAAGCATCCTTGAAAAATTGCCGAGCTCTGCTCTGTGGCAGTAATGATGGCATCTATTGCCAATAAAATAAAAAGGAACAAATTCTGAGAGGCAAAAAAAGTACCTATAGGCATACAGAGAGAAGTAAGACTAATCTACTGTTTGGGTCTCTAAAGCACAAATCTTTGGGTTATTTCAGTTGCTGATATTGCTGCTGTTTCTTTCATTTTAGACATACTCCCAGCAAACAATATCTCAGATATGAGGCAGGTCATGTGAACTAAGATCTCCCTAAACAGAGTATAAATAAATATGAATCTGAAATATGAAAAGAGGAGGACGTCTCCAGGCATCTTTCTCAGCATCCTCCCTCGGTGATATGTAAGACAGTCATTGACACAATAATGATGGTCATGTACAGTATTAAAGGGGAAGTTTTCTCAAGTGCTACCAAGGGCCAAGAAATATTACAAGGGAAGTAATATAAGCGTGGTTAAAGTAGAAAGAAAATGGAACACAAGCAGATTTAGGACCTCACCTGAAGTCTCTTGAATTCAGTGTAGAAAGCCCTTGACTCAGTGATGCTTTACATATTTCTTAAGTGAGAAGTATTCAAACTAGCATTTTCTCTGCAGGAAACGAAGCTGCAGATGCTCCTCTAAGCCCAGAAATAAATCAGAAAAACAACAATAATGAAAATTAAGTAGAAGTGAAAGGAGGGAGCTAGCTAGGTATGACTATGTCATGCAGTTTGGCAGCTATGCCAGCTAATATATTTTGGGCTGCAAACACATATGCATACATGACGTGGTGCTGTGCCAAGTGATCCAGGCTAGCTCTAAAAGAGGTAGTTGTGTAACCAAAACCTCTATGGCCATGTTTGCTTGGCACCCCATTTGATCTCAGAGGAGCAGAATGTTTTACCTCAGTAGCAGGCAGCATCAGAGCAGCTTGCGAGCGTGGCCAGCAGAACTGCGTGCTGGCAAAACCCAGACTGACTGATTTTCAGCTACCATGCAGGTCTCCATGAGCTTTCCCAGCTGCTGAACGAAAGGCTGTGGGAAAAAAACACCAACACCCAGGAATCATCTGTACAGACTGTCATGGGTGGTTGCACTCACTTGAAGAGCTGAAGTGTTCTTGATAGCTGTTAGAAGATCTGCTAGATGCTGTCTGCTGGCCACAGTGGTGTTCTCAATGAGGTGAACTCTCTTCTTTGGAATATAAAAAGGCTGTGCTTGATCCCAAAGCAGAGATTGTGGATGAACAGGCTAAATTTACCTCTGTTTGAACTCTGAATTTATATGAGAAGTTCACCATTTGAGTGTCATTCTATTCTGCACAGATTTTTTTTTTTCTCCCCCTCTTTCTCCCAGTTGAAAGAAATGGATTAACTGGAATTCAGTTGACCTTCTGTTGTTTAAGACTGAGTCTTACTTGTTATGTTCATACAAGGTGGCACAGAACTAAGCAGACATCTAACCTAGACAGGCAGGCTTTTATGTTATGTAAAGCATAAGCAGATTTCAAAGTAAAGCCACTATTAACCTCTGCCTAATTTTTTCTAAAAGGATTTTTTAAAGAATTTGGAAGTGGTGCAAAGCAAAAACTGTATTTCACAGTAAGGCCTGTTAATCAAATGCCAGTGAGATAATACATGACTCAAGCATACTGATATGCTTTCCTTCATCTGTCTTTCCATTTACAGAATCACAAAATCACAAAATGGGTAAGGTTGGAAGGCACTACCGTGGTTCAAATCTCCCTGTTCAAGCAGGGTCATCCTAAAGCACACTGCACAGAATTCTTGAGTATCTCCAGTGAGAGAGACTCCATAATCTCTTTGGGCAATCTATTCCAGTGCATGGTCACCCACACAGTAAAGAAGTCCTTCCTTACGCTGAGGTGAAACTTCCTGTGTTCCTGTTTCTGCTCATTGCCTCTTGTCCTATTGCTTGGCACCTCTGAGAAGAGCCTGGATCCATCCTCTTGACACCTTCCCTTCAGACAGTTATACACATTGATGAGGTCCCCTCTCAGTTGCCTCTTCTCAAAGCTGAACAGGCCCAGCTTCCTCAGCCTTTCCTTGTAACAGAGATGCTCCAGATTCCTAATCATCTTTGTTGCCTTCCACTGGACCCGCTCCAGGAGCTCCATGTCTCTCTTGTACTGAGGAGCCCAGCTGCTGGACACAGCACTCCAGTTGTGGTGTCACCAAGGCTGAGTAAAGGGGCAGGATCACCTCCTTCAACCTGCTGGCAATGCTCTTCCTAATGCACCCCAGGACCCCATGGGCTTTATTGGCCACAAAGGCACACTGCTGGCTTGTAGACAGCTTGCTGTCCACCAGGACTCCCAGGTCCTTCTCCAAAGAGCTACCTTCCAGCAGGTTTGCCCCCAGCCTGTACTGGTGCCTGGGGTGCAGGACCCTGCATTTCCCTTTGTTGAATTTCAGATAGTTCTTCTCTGCTCACCTATCCAACCTGTCAAGGTCCTTCCGGAGAGCTGAACAGCACTCTGGGATATTGGCCACTCTGTTTAGGTTGAATGTCTTATCATCAGGTGGCCCCTCTTGCTCTATATGCTGCACACCTTGATCCTCAGCGCATCTATATATTCATGCAATAGTAATAATCATAACTATTCTGAGATAGCAGAGAGTGCTATTCCAGGGGAGATTAGCTCAAGGTGTAAGTCTTAAGAATTTACTACTTAGTTTGGGAAACAACAGTTGAATATAAAGAAGCAATTGTACTGCTGCTTTCTTCTCTCTTAATCATGTGCTAGAAGCTTCTTATTAAGGATATTCAAGAGACCTGTGTGACAAATTACTGCCTCAGTGCTTTTCCTTATGGGCACTGCCACAACTGTGCGGTCACAAATCCAGTCAGCAACATTTCAGCATTCTGCCAGGAGCAGACCAGAGAATGAACTAGAACACAGAGTATACTTTTTAGCAGTTTAGTCCCCAAAGAGTGACAGTGCCCAAATTCCTCTCAATTCATGCTCAGTAGGAGGAGTCAGGTAGTAGAGGAACCATTCCAGCTTTTCTCTTCCTTTTTCATCACCTGCCACTTTGAGGAGGGCTGACTGTGGATCTCAGACACTGAAAACCAGAAGACCTATAAGATAATAGAGCACTCCTCTCCTTTTGTAGAAACAGGATTATTTCCTCTAGGTTACTGTATTTTAAGCATATATAATGAAGCCAATACCATCATACTAGCTGATGCTCAACAGTTGGGTGCTCTACTTCATCAAGTGCTTTTCCCTGTGTAGTGAATAAATCTTGATTTTTTTTGAGACCACTTTGAATCTTTCCTCAAATTTCTGTATAGTAAAAGCTGATCAAAACTTCCATAATGTGGAGAAGTCCAATGATGATGGAGTCCTAAGACCCTACGCTAGGAATTTTAACATTTCTAACATCCCTCTGGTTCAGATGCAGCTAGAGGTAGTCACATTTGAACAGCCACCCCTTAAAATCTAACCAAGCTTAAAATAGACAGGCTGTGCAGCTTCAATGTGAATATTTGTTTCTCTATTTTCTCTTAAGTCCTGCAATCTAATTCCTCCACCCAACTATGTAGGGTGCTTATCTCACATCTGCATAAGATACTGACCAACCGCAGGCAGTATCAACTTCAAAAATAGACTTTCCATCCTCTCTGGAAGATGTCAAAACATTCTAGTTTGCTTTAAAATTAAAAATACAAAAAATGGCAAAATAAAATACTGAAATTGTTTTTCAAAGTGCTTTGTACCAACTTAGATTGTATGCAACATCTAATATTATAATTGGAATGAGATGCTTTTGGCTTGTCAAATTTAAAAAAGGTTCAAAAGCTTTCCTTGAAATTTTAAACAGAATGTGTCTGTGTATGTGAAATACTTCTATTTTACTTAACCAGCAATTTCTAACACCAAACCTGTTTGCTTGAAAATTTTCAGCTGTTTTGCTTTAGTACTTTTTCTCCTGTCCTCTGAACAGCTGATTGTTTTCACAATTTGCAGTTAATAAGCAGCACATAATTAAACATAAACAAGTTAACCACTGCAGCATGACTTGATGGGAGAGGAGTTACCTCACTGGTATCACACAGCATATTGAGGGTTCTGAATTAGATAAGAATAGTGTGGTTTAGCTTCTCCACCCAGAGTTTCAGTGATTCTGGTTTCTCTCAAAAAGACTGGTGCAAGAGTTCACACTAAAAATCACATTGACAAAACAGCATGTTCAAATTTAAAGGGAAGTTTTATATTTAACCAGCTATGCTTTTTGTCTTTGTAGTCCTGGTACATTTTACATGACAAATCATTCAGCCTTCTGATGCCCACAGAAGAAAACAGCCTTTTGACATCCATCTGTCCAAGAGGCTGGACTGAGAACAGAGGTTCAAGCTGCATTCTTCACAGTTCATGGTGAAACTGTGATACTATATCACACAAGGCCTATTTAAGGACTTAATAAACTGTACAGGTCTGTTTTATGCCCTTTGATGTTCCTTAAACTTTAAGTACTGAAATTTAAAATTACACATATTTTCAATACATATTTATCTGTCCACCTGATTAAATTTTAGGGGAACAATCATTAAATGAGTATCTTCGTTACAATAATTTCAATGATTGTGTGTAGGTCAATTTTGAGTGCTTTTTTTTAAATATAGGTTTGTAAAAGCAATCTCTATAGCTATACATATTGAAACAAGCGTCTAAAAGGAATTTTGCAGGAATATTAAGCTTTGAAAGTATATATAGCCTAGAGAGAAGAGTGTTCCCCACCCAGTACCTAGCGGACATTTCCTGTATCAGAGCAGGGCATAACTCTCTGAACATGGAGCTGCAATAGTGCAGTGCTAGAGTTAATGTGACAAGCTGCAGACATCACTAAAGCAAAATACTTTAATAACTCATTTCCCTGTCTCTCCTTCTACTGCTTATCCTACAAGACAGTTCTCTGCCCAAAATGGGTCTTCACCTAGTATGGGCTTAATCTGAGTAATAGGGAAAGAAAAGCACCAGAACAAGATATAAGAGATCTTTGGAAGTTGCAGCTCACCTCTATGATTCCTTGTGTTTTCCATCCTTGAATGGCTCTGAACAACCATGCTGTGAGCAGCCTTTGTCCTTTACAGATGGGACTGGTCTGGCCTCAGAAGCAACCCACTTTGTGAATAGCTCTGCTATGTGAGTCCTGATTTCAACCTGTCCTTTACAGCATATAGACAAAGGAAGAGAAAAAAGGCAAAAAAGAAACCCAACTATCTAATATTGTCTCAGTTTAAAAAATGTAAGTGACTGCAAGAGCTAGGTACTTTTACAGCCAGCCACATTACTAGTATCCCTATGCACAGTCTGTGTAATTCGTAGTATGTTTTATCCATCCTTCAGTAAATCCATCTGTACGCATGCTATAGTTACCACAGGAAAGTTAAAAATACATCTAGGTGTAGCAATACATCAGGCAGATCCTCACCAGTAAAACTAGGAAATGAGTAATCCCCCACTCTCCTGAACAATTCTTCACAATGACAACTCCCTCCTTCCCACACACCTACACTCTCACACGCCTGGAGAAGCCGGGGGCGGGGGAAAGCTGAGCTTTGCGATGTTGTCTGGAAGCTCATCGGATCCAGGCTACTTCCAAATAAAGGAGGGAGCAAGTTCAAAGCCTCTGCTGATCTCTGCTATGAACTGGCATTATGCTCAGAGATGACTGTGCTTGCTGCCGAGACACGAAGTCTGCTGAGCCAGAGAAGAAGGTGTACGAGCATGCCCCCCTTCAGGAAATAAAAACAAGATGGGAGGGAACCCCCAAACCTACTCAAGGGGCTTGCAGTACTGGAACACTAACTTGAACTGACAGGAGACAATGGCAACCAAGCCCAAGCGAACTGCAGTGGCTTCCAAGCACTGGCAGAAGATGCTGAGGGGGAGCAAAGACTAAAGGAGAAGATGCACAGAGGGGAGGTAATCCAGGCACTGCTGTTGACATCATCATGCTTTGTGGATCCGAAAGGTGCCAAGCAGAAGCTGCTTTGCAGCTTTTTCCCCCTCCCTAAATGCATGCACTTTTAAAAGTCTCTCGTATTCAGATCCTAGATATTGTACTGGGAAATTAAGAAAGAGCCTTCCAGGAGAAGATTAAGATATTTCAGCAACTATCAGGAAAATAGAGTTGAGGATAAGCTGTATAGTTTGCCACATCATTTCTCTTCTGCAAACTGCTAGAGGATTCTGAATTGAGACAAAAACTGCCCAGTTTCTGCCACCAGCTTGGGCCTGGATTCTTTGCAGCATCCATCGAATGTAGAGAACCAGTTCACTGACTAGAAATGGATCTACAAACACAGACCTTGCATTTGCTGTGACAACTACAGTGACAACAGTTGAGGCAGGTCCCCTCTGTAAGCTTTATCTGGTCCTTGAACATCATTACAGCAGGGAAGAGGAATGAGGAGAAAACAGGTACTTTGCATGCTTGAGATCCAAAACAACTTTAAGCAGAGATAGGTTCCTACTGCCCTCTGCTGTAACATGCTTATAGAACTCCTGACAAGGAAGCACCAAGCACGACAGCTTGACGTGCACACTGGGCGTTACATTCAGACTGTATTAAAACTGCGGGGAGTGGAACAAGACAGCTAGAAACCATAGGCTTTGGTTTCTTTTTGCTGCTTTTAATTTTTTAAGTGGATACACACTGCCCATACACACACAGAAAATGGACCACAGGCTGATCACTTCTTGGTATATTTTTATGAGGCTCTGCATTCTGGATTATTATATATTATGTTATTATTATATATATTTGCAGTTCCAATGGATAGCCTTCCCTGTACAATTTTGGTTTTTTTTTTCCCTTCTACTTTAGAACTTCCCAGATGTTGACCTGGACTGTACTAAATTACTGCTAAGTCTCCCTAACAAAATGCTCCAGTGAAGCTGCCTGGAGCCTCTTTTGCTCTGTACAATCACTACAGCACCAGAAACACACCAAATTTTTCTAGCAGTAAAAGGGTTTGCTTTGACTGTACAAGCTAAGTGGTTTATATACATTTAAAAAGGAAAAAACAAAAATAGTCTTAATTCATTATCTCAATGTAAGACAGCAATATCACTTAGGTAACAGATAACAAAGAATGCTGGTCACAATGCAATACTGATGTCTCTTTGCAAGTTGATCCATATACACAGAATTGCTTTCAGCTCTTTTTCCAGTAGTTCTTGATGTTCCTTTAAAGCTTTGTAACTTACAGATACTTTTACAAAGCTACAGGCTTATACAGCAAAACTTGAACATTTTCCTTCATTCATTTTCTTCTGCATTCTTTCCCTTTACTACTCAAACATCAACAAGACTAAATTTACTGAAGCTGGCTAAGATACACTGTGTTTCTTCTCTTGACTCTGCTGTTGATGCAAACAAAATCACTTACTATAGAAAACAAGATATTTTCAGGGGCAATAAACAAGATGCATTATTTAGTTAGATACCACAGCCCTCCCCCCTCCCAAAATAAAACAGACATCACAATGATGGGAGGGAACAGTACCACAACGTGACAATTTTAGCTTGGCAACATGCACCTGTGAAAGACTGCATATGTAACACATATTGTCACACATACAGAGGCTACACCTAAGTATAAACAGAGACTGAGATTCTCGATGCCTCTTGGGTATACATGTACTTCCCATTAGAAAGGAGAGGAATTGGACATTCAAATCACTCCAAAGGACTTGAAAGCCTCCTCTGCGAACAGTTTGTGACACCAGCATTTACTATTGCTTCTAATTTCATTCTTAAAGTTTCTTCAATACCTCTGCATGCAGCTATATTTAAGGGAGAGTAAAATTCTATGTTAAGGCTGCAACACATGGACACTGCATGGGCAAGGTACTGACCCAGAGATAAATCCGCACCTGCATATATCTCATACAATGCTAACAAGATTCCTCGCCTTTCTACCACCCTCTCTAAACTTTGGATCAAGTTTCCTGCATGAGTTGCTATCCCTTCAAAGAAAGGAGAACATAATTACAGCTCTCAAATGGCCTGAGGCATTCAATTTCTTTTCTTTATTTATTTTTTTTTTAAGGTCTGCATTCAACTTACGAAACTCATGAAAATGACAAACAGCAACTTAATGAGGCATTTGAGTTATGGGAAATCCTGGGAAAAAAAACTGTAGAAGAGAGCCTGCAGGCAAATGCACAAATGCTAGTGAGAACCATGATTCTGTGAGATTTTCAGTATAATACCAAATTACTGCAGTAAATATGTTCAAGAAACGGTATAGGTCTTTTTTAAGACCTGCTTCTGATCTTAAACTGCATCTATAGTATACAGACACGCAGGTGGATGACTGCTAATTACCCCAGTGTTAACTCTTTAGATACCAGTTGGGTTTAGGTTTTTGCAGGGTGACGTTTTTTGCCTTCTTAGCAAACAATCCCACTTCAACAATTTTTCTGGATGATGTTAAAAATGTATTTTGCCCATATAAAAATAATCCTGCGAATAAGAACAGGCTTTGAAAATTGAAGAAAGTTTCTCTGGAGTCTAGGATGTGGCTCTGGGGAAAGAGTGCCCTAGCATGGGCAATTCCCCATCTCTTTGTGGAGGATTTGTCGCCTTGGCCCCAGGAGCTGGAGTTGGTGCCTGGATGGGCTGGCCACAGCTGCTTGGGCTCTGACATACTGTGGTACCATCTCTGCCATCTCCTTCCTTCCAATCACAACTTGTAAAAATGTGGGAAATTATGTCAAAAGTTAGCATTAGGAAGGATTAAAAGATTGATCAGTCAGACAGATAATGGTCAGAAATGCGCAGGGGTTACCCTCGTTCATGTAAACTGATTTGGGGCACCGCAAAACATCTTGTCTTCAAATGCAGCATGAGATATACGATGCCAGACCATATCTGTTTAAAGGCTGGTCATCTTTGATGCAATGGTGTTAGGTCTGTTTGGACCCCAGAGACCCACAACCACTTTGGGAACAGTAGCTAAAGTTAACAGTATGTGATTCTAGGGGCTCTCTGCTAACCATGACCTATGCTTCACTGGCAGCCAGGGCTCTACATGTGCCAGCACTGCAAGAAGCTCATGTGAGAGATGCAGTATCCTACTCCTTTTCCGAACGTGTTCAAGGCCAGGCTGAATGGGGCTTTGAGCAACCTGGACTAGTAGAAGGTGTCTCTGCCCATGGCAAGAGGGTTGGAACTAGATCATCTTTAAGGTCCCTTCCAACCCAAACCATTCTGTGATTCTGAGAATATATGGGAAAGGACTGGGGAGACTTGTCTATAGAACACAGACGTCATAAGCTTTGGTGAACATCTGGTTCCTATTTGGTGTTGATTCATAACTAGGGGTACACCAGATGGAAGAGCTTTCTATTCCTCTAGCACAGTATATATATGAAATTAAAACTAATGGCATAACTTGGGGGATGAAATAGTAGGTCAAAAGCCACATTCTGCTTTGAAATGCAACCATGTAATTTTGCTGAGGTCAAAGAACACTGGAAAAAAGATGGTTATTTACTTTTAATAAGAAGAGACGTGTGGAATGCGTGACAAAACACCGCTTTGCTAACCCTAAAGGACCAGGAAACTTCTCAAGATCAGACATGTAGAAGCTCTAGTTACTGACTGGAGAAAGCATGTGAAACAGTTAAGGCAAGATTAGAGCTGGCATTACTGTACTTTGCTCCTGTTTATGATCCTGATCTGGATAAGTGATTGAACACTTCCATAAAGTTCAGTACACAAATAGTCCTAATGACCGAAAGGGAACTAGCTCTGTGTTTAATTAAATACACACTTAGGTTCTCCACAGAATCAGTGTTTAAAAGGATTAAGGAATGCTAATCCATACAAAAGCTTCCTTCTAGGTTACATACTTGAAGAATCTGATTGAATAAATCAATGTGAAAGGCTAATTTCTATACTGTTCTACACTACATTTCAATAGTGCAAAAGTACCAAAAGATAAAGCAAAACCAACTGAACCCTAACATGAGCAAGGCCTATTGGCTTTAGAAGCAGCACTCACATCACAGGATGGTAGTACCATGTGAAATGACAGATGTTTCTGGTTTCACTTTCATCTCCAGTTAATTCTCACATTTGCACAAAGCCTTCTTTTTTGTAACATCTTACACACTAGAGAAGAATGCATATACAGCAAATCCTTAATTATATACTACTTCAAATCTTAAATTATATACTATTCCTCTTGGCATGCAAATTATTTCATAGAGGTTGATTACCCAAGTGGAAGGAAAGGCCTGTCCTCTTGCTCGCACAAGCTAATCTGATTAAACAAATCTATCTGAACAAGTGACAGGTACTACTGTCTGCAGACTCTGCAAAGCCAAAGTCCATATGTGGAAAAGGCTACAATACTTTTTCACCAACAATTACAAAGTTCCAAACCCTGTGATTACTGAAAGGCAGATGAAGAAGATCTGGCCTCTATTGGAAACATCATAAGGAGAGAGGAAGCAATATCACCTTATTTCATCTTCAGCATAATAAAGCATCTTCCTGGGACAGGTCAGCAACTTGAAGGCAGTCAGGTTTATCATGAGATTTTTTTCTCTTCCTTAGAGAACAATCTCACAAGGGAGTAGCCAATTGACTGCTTGAGTGAGAATTCAGTTTCTTAAGGCTGTGTTGATGTGGAGCTCCCATGGCATAATCTTCCTCTTCCTCATACACCTTACACAGGTTCCAGCATCTAACACAGTCCCTGGGAATGCGAGCAGCTTATCTCAAACACTTCCAAGCCACTTTCCCGAGAGGTAAAGAGGCAGACACTGCTCTTCCCATACCAGCAGAGGGTTACACAACATCATATACACAATCTCCAAGTGCAGTTCCTACTTCCACTAGCTCAGCTCTATTGCATGGCACCTGTCCAAAGCCATTTTCCCTTCAATGAAGACCTTTTCCTCTCAGGAGGCAGCTGTCTCTGCCTTACTAACAGTCTTGAGATAAACCTAAATGAATCTTCAGGTTTCTGAGGTTTCCAGGTCACCTTTTTTCCATAAATATAGGATTCAGCTTTGGAGCAACTTTCCTGGAATTCAAGTTGTACAGTCATTAGATACCTAACAGGATGACTACAATGAGAGGAGCAATTGGAAAGGGCTTCATTGAGGTTGCAACTTACTGACAATTTATGACTAAAGAGGTTGCATAGGTCACATTATGCAGCTCCCTTCTGGATGCATTCATTAGTCTTGCAGGACTCACAGAGTCTGTAGGAGTAAACAAGAGAGGGCCTGAGATTGGGTCCAAGCACTGTCATACAGCTGCTGTATTATTCAATTTTTAGCACAAATTTTGACACACCCATGTCAAAATGCCATTTACACACAACATCCAAATGTACCATTTCCACATTGCAGAAGAAAGATTTGGCAATGCACAAGAACTTCTATTATAGAGTGAGAGGGCAGAACATATCTGGACTTGCTACATCTCACTACAGACATTCTTTTGTAAATATTTAACAAAACGCCTAAGACAACAGAAACAGATTGAGGTGAGTGCTTGATCTGAAGAGAGTTATTATGTACACACACATATTACAGGAACCAGCTAGTAAATTTAGTTTCTCATTTCATGGTTATGTGGAATCATAGAATCATTTAGATTGGAAAAGACCTCCAAGATCACCAAATCCAATCCTTAAGTAGTGTTAGCTCTTCTCTTGGATATGCTGTCTCACCAGAACAAGTGGGAGGTGAATATATGCAAGAGAACACTGACCTTTTCACCAGCAAGGTTATGTCTTGCATAACCTGATTTGCATCACTGGAAACACAGACAGAAAGAACATAGCAAAAGGTAGCTGCAGCCTTGGGGTATGCAACAGTAGCTGTGGCAGAGAGGCAGCTCAGAAAGGAAGATGCTATTACCAGGGCAACAACAGAGTGCAAAGGTTCTGGGCATCATCTCCTGGACTCCCACAGAGCTGGGATTTGCTCTGGCTGAGCCAGGAGGAGGACAGGAGGCGCTACCACCATGTGCACTCCCACAGGGCGGAACTCTTCCTCTGGGACGTGGGGCTCAGCTGGCACAGGCAGTACAACACACATCTCATCAGCTGAAGCCAGCCAGACCTTGTTTCTGTTTAACAGAAGTTCCAGCTGCTTTCAGAAATCCCAGTGTTAAAGTACAAGCCAAAAAAAAAGAAATCCAGATCCTATCTTTTAGTTTAGTTTAGTTTCAAATTAGCAACTTTACATTGTTGCTTTTTTGCCATTATCCATGAGAAAAAACAGTTGGTTGTCATGCTTCAATTAATATATGACCTGACAGGTTTTTTGTTGGGATCCAAGAAAAGACAATTTGCAGCTATTAATCATCAGAGAAGCTTCAAATGAGACTTTTATGCTCAATAAAAGGCTGATTCCATGCAGCAGTAGATAAAACTTGAGCCCAAATAAACGGCTTTTGTACAATGTGAGATGAAACCTTTGCCCCCCTGGTTTTTTTGGATATTACTTGCTAATGATCCATGCAGCATTCTGGCCAGAAAAGCTGACTCACCAGGGCTGGCCTGCCTCAAAAATATAACTATCACAGCAATGAAAGCTTCACGCTGGGAATGGCTGACATTGAAAACAAGCATTTTTCAGCGCCCAGGGCACCTTGTGCAGCATTCATTTCTCTTTAGCTATTTTCCAAGGCTTTCCATGTCCTTTCAATAATACACTTGGCTGTATGGTAAGGATCAAGAAGAGTTAACAAGTTATATTTACTGCCATTCCTTTTCATGGAAGTGAGACTGATTTCTCATAACTGCAAGACTGCTGTGCCTGGGGCTCCTGAAATGAGCTGGACATGTATGTTCCATCTGCTTAAAAAGTAATTACAGGGATCAACATAAGCTTCTTGCTTTTTATGGAACAACATTTGCTCTTATTAGTGAAATACCATTTCAAAAAAGTCATAAACTACAGAAATACATTGGTTGTGGATACAGCTATATTCTGTAACTATGTGAGTTTTATGAATTTGAAATCAATGAACATTTAACATGCCTGGCAAAATACAAGTTTTTTGTCCAAAATATCTACTGTAACAATGGTTTGAGACAAAGCAGCATGTGATACAGGGAAATCTCCTTTTAATGCAAGACAGTCACTTGCTTTAAAAATATATTAATACACTAATGCTTTGTCAAAAAACAGTTAAATCTCTCTACCTATCATACATGGGATATTGACACTGGGGACATTCAGGAACATGCTCATATGCGCGACTGGCCATGAGACAACAACAGATGGTACATGACTGCAGTTAATGTTCCAATCTGTGACAGTTTGGAGTTCTCAAAAAAAGACAGTCTCGTATTACCTTGTGTCATAAACAGAGTGTGAACTGTTCCAACAGAAGCATGAGGGGTTAACATCCTAAAGAGTTCAACTCTTTGGAAGTCAAGGATGTTTAGAAATACACTAGGTCCAGGACACACAGACCAAACTCTAGGTGTTTAGGCTTGCGGTTCAATCCTCCAATCTCCCTGCAGCATCTCCATAGTCCTTAAGAACATCATGTCAGGAGGAAGAAAAGTGTTTGATATATGGATGTCCTGCCACTGAAAACAGCCATTTTTCCATTTTTTTTTCTGTATCTAGGCATTCTTATACAAGTGACTATTGCTGAAGGACACTGAATTCTTGGGAAGTACTAACTGGTAGTATAAGAGGTCATCATTTTGCCAGATAAAGTCTTTCCCTGTGGTAAATGATCAATGAGGCATGATATAAATTCTATCACTATCTTTGCTGACGATTACAGAACTCAGCTAGAGAATTCTTTCAGGTAGCAACAGAAACACCTGGATGCTTTTTTCCTAAATATCTGCAGATCAAATTCAAGAGAGTAAATGCATATCTCTAACTTTGTATGAAAGGCCACTTTGTCTACTCTTTTGGCCAGCAGCATCACACATTTCAAAGATATATTTGTTCTTAGAGTTGTTCACACTGAGCTATATTGTTTATAAAACAGTATTACCAATCATAACCACCTGCAGCTGAAGAGTCATAAAATAGGTAGCTTGGATACCAGGAAAACATTTGCTAAAGCAGCACAGAACATGTGTCCTTCTGGACTGTTCAAGCACAGAGGGTTATATCAGACTGGCAACCTGTCACTACTGGGGTTCCACAGAGGTCCATCTTAGGCCCTGTGCTCTTCAACACCTTCATAAATGACTTGGATGCATGACTGGAAGGGACACTAAGCAAGTTTAGAGATGACACAAAACTGGGAGGAGCTTTTGACTCCCTCGAGCGGCCTCAACAAATCTGAGGGCTGGGCAATCACCAACCATATGAAGTTCAACAAGGGAAAGTGCCAGATTCTGCACCTGCGAGGGGGCAACCCTGGATGTACGGACAGACTGGGGAATGAGATGCTGGAAAGCAGTGCCACAGAAAGGAACCTGGGGGTCCCGGTCCCTGGTAAGTTGAATATGAGTCAGCAGTGTCCTGGCTGCCAGGAGGAACAACTGTGTCCTGGGGGGCATCAGGCAAAGCATCACCAGCCAGTCAATGGGGGAGGATTGTCCTGCTCTGCTCTGCGGTGGCCTCACCTTGAATATTGTGTGCAGTTTTGGGCACCGCAATATAAGAAAGATATTAAGCTATCAGGGAGCATCTAAAGGAGGGCTACAAAAATGGTGAAGGGCATTGAGGGGAAGCCATATGAGGAGTGGCTGAGGTCACTTGGTCTGTTCAGCCTGGAGGAGACTGAGGGGAGACCTCATCACAGGCTACAACTTCCTCATGAGGGGAAGAGGCAGACATTGATCTCTTCTGTGGTGACCAGTGACAGAATCCAAGGGAAGGGTCTGAAGTTGTGTCAGGGGAGGTTTAAGTTGGATATAAGAAAAAGGTGGGTGGTTGGGCACTGGAACAGGTTCCCCAGGACAGTGGTCACAGCACCAAGCCTGACAGAGTTCAAGAAGTGTTTGGATGATACTCTCAGGCACATGGTGGGAGTCTTGGGGATAGGGCCTGGAGTTAGACTCGATGATCCTTGTGGGTCCCTTCCAACGCAGCATAATCTGTGATATAAACACTTCAGCAGAGTATATTACCTTTACTTTTTGCAACTACAATTAAACTGCTTATTTTAACTGTTTTTAATGAGCTTGGGTGTCTAGGGGGATTTAGGGGTAACAAACTCTCAAGCTGGCCATTCCAATTTTCTACTCCAGCCAAAGAAGGCAGAAGATGACCCTGACATTAGCTCAGTTGGTTAGAGTCTGGTGTTAATAACACCTAGGTTTGTGGGTTCAATCCCCATATGGGCCATTCACTTAAGAGTTGGACTCAATGATCCTTGTGGGTCCCTTCCAACTCCGAATATTGTGATTATGTGATCTTACAATCTTCTGTGATAATTGAAAATGTATATATAACCACACACAAACACGTACCTATAAGAAAGGATATCAGCAGAAGCTACAAACTAATAAACATGGAGCAGAGGTAACAGAAATACAGGCAGATTTTCAGACAGGAGAAAGTGAATACATAAAGACCACCATAAGTGGGTGAGAAACAAGTACCTTATTTCCCACCAGGCCTACAATGCTTAGTACTCCCAGAAAGGAAATAACTAAAGCTGGTTGCAGTCATATGTGGACAATTTTCTTGGAAAATAAAAAAGGCAGTCTTTCTGAAACAAGAGGTAAACATCAATTGCAGCACACACCACTTTTGTTTTTCCTATAGGAAAATGTATAAAACCAGTTGACTTCCAAATATTATTTCAGAGAAGAATTTTGAGTGGTTTCCAGTAAAAGCTAGCAGTAGGCTCAGATGCCTATTTCAAAGCAGCATATGTATCACTCCAATGGTCTCCTTTTGTTTCACTTGCTCTTGTTTCTCTTGTAAATAGTACATGTTGCTGGGTACAATCTCCTACATGGACAGATGTACAATAACTTGATATCACAGGCTAATACCATGTAAATGTAAGTATACATGCTGGTTTTCTAAGAAATGGGGACATATGCAAAACAAATGCAAAACTGGGTTTTAGAGAATTACAGACACTTGAAGTTTGTGGACAGAAACACCGAGAAGCGTCTCATGAAGTTGCGGAAGTCCAACTCCTACATCACTGACAGCATGATGACATGGAATCTTCCACAGGAATCAACATATGGTTCCAATGGGAAGAATGCAGACAGATGCTTTCCTCCCCAGTCTTTGTAGTAATTATCTATCAAAGCCACATGCAAGATCACTGAAGTGCCAAACAATCAGCCTGACATCCTCTAAGATGTGCTAGTGATAAAGCTGAGCAAGGATCACAATTTTTTTTCCTTTTGTCTCGCAATGCTTCTTCCTCTGTTGAACTGATTCTAAGAATTGCAGGCATCAGTTCCAAGGACAAACTAGCAGCAATCAGCATAGGAAGATGAGAAGACAACAATCTAAGGCAATTAGAACATTGCACATTAACACTGCAGCAGGTCAGTGCTACTGTCAATATGACACTTGTGAAGGAGGAACTGCAGTGTTTGCTTCAGCTACTGCTTAGAAGTGCTATTTGTGGGACAGCAAAAAGACAAGAACACAGCAGTGTCTGATATAGGTGGAGAAGATTTTTCTTACTGCTTTCTTTGAATAGGTAAAAATGAAGAAAGAAATAAAAAGATAAAACAAAGACTGAGGAAGAACCAAAGTGTTGGTTTTGTACCAAGCAAAAAACCACAACCCTTTATTAGGAAATGCTGGTTAGCATTACCAGTACTGTACACAGGACACTATTGCTGTCTTTAAGCAGAAATCTAACCCTGACTGTAGGCCAGAGTCAAGAACTCTCACATCTTCACTCTAATCCTCACTATCACTCTACTGTCAAAAAAATCCTTTGATATTTCTAGTTTCTACCATCATACTTATCTACCTTAAAGGTTGTGAAGCAGATCTATTGCTCAGATGTTTGTGGATTATAGACTACTTTAACATGAAAGAGGGATAGGAATGAGTTATGTTTGCAGCAGAGAGCAAACATTCCATGTTCATAAAGCATTAACATTATAAACTTCAGCCACCCACATCTTCTTCAGTTTGAAGACTAGGATACCAAAACCAGTGACTGAAGAAATCACTATAACAAACCTACATGCACAAATTGGTAACCACACAAGTACAGTTTGAGTAACTGTGTACAAAAATTACATCCAAACACCCTGAAAAATAGCTGACCATAATCTCCTGCAAATAATTAGTTAAGTTACATAAAAATGCTGCACCTCACCTACCTAACAAAGCCTACTTGTACAGACGTGGGTGACTAAGCAAGCCCTGGTCTCTCTTTAAGTGAGGTTCAAATGCTTATTTGCAGTGCACTAATGCCACCGCCTGGCCATTTTAATAACTCCAACTCCTGCATCTACTACTGAATTTTGTTTAGTGCTTTTTTTTTTTTTTTTAAGCAGTTCAGCTGAGTGCAAAAATACTTAAGATTTCTCTATTTTCACCTAAAAAAAGAATATGCAGCACTGTATGGGAACAAACTGATGCCTGACAACTATGTCACAAACAAGCTCTTGCACGATTACCAGAAGTACCCAGTGAGGCATGTTCAATCCCATCTCCACATGCAGGCCACAAGCTTCAGAGCTTCTTCATTTCCTCAGTTCAACACTGCACAGCCCTGAGGGCATAAGTTATTTGTTGTTCTGAACTACCACATACTACTAGAAGAGCTGAACATATTTTATAGCCAAAACAAGTACATGCTATACTCATCCCATGCAGAAGGCTGAAGGCATCCAGTTATTCTGAGCCTAGTCTTTGCTGAAACATCCTTTCTGGAGTTATCATGTCCTTCCAGCTTTATGCGTGGCTCAGCCCACACTCTAGAAAACGACAAGTCAGCAAGTCAGGTAATTTGAGGTGGAAACACAAAAATAGGAGTGGTCAGAAGGGATAGAGAAAGTACAGATAGGAATGAGTGGGTCAATACAAACTTCTCTTAGGGGTTCAATATGGGGACTAACAGCCCAAACTCAACGGTGCAGCTTCATGTAATGGGCAAGTATCACATTCCCAGTTTTGAGGAAGATTGAAGGACCAGTAAGCATTCTGTATAGAGTGCACTTCCACACCACATTACCTCATGCTCACCTACATGAGCAGAGAGGGTATCTGATGATCAGAAGTGTATGAAAGCTTCTTGAATGATCAGGCTGACCTTCACTTTCCTTTCTTTCTGTAGCTGGCCCGTGACTCGCTATCAAAGAGCTGGATGTCCAAACTCTGGATGGAAATCAAATGCTTCTTGAAGATACTGGTCTTCCTACCACCTTTCCAGTCTCCTGAACTTTAGTGTCTGGCACACAGGCTGCCCAAGAACTGCTGTCAGGCCTGCTACAAGTTCTAGGTAGATAGGACCATGGCTGTCTACAAGTTCTTCCTTCTCTATTCCCTTCTCACTTTTGCCTTAGACTGCAGCTGTGAACAGCACACCTTCCAGCATGGCCTACCCTTCATAACCAACCACCTGAAATTCTTGTGACACCGGCTTGTCTACCTTCCACTGGACTCCTACATATCTGGAGCAAAATCATGTCAGCAAGCAGGACAACACATCCTTTTTCTCCTGCCACCCCAGGGGCAGTTGGACAAAACCAATCCATGACTGCAGGCTGCCTACTGAAATAACAGCTCTGTACCTGATATCCAAGTCTCTGATCCTGAAGTGACCACACAGCAGTACAAGGCATCTCCTCTAAAACAAACTTCATGCTGTTGCTCCCAGGGCCTGACTAAGGAAGGGCAGCCATGAAATTCTTCAGGAATGTGGAAGAGAAAAAGCATTACTACAGGGTCAGCCTTTCATTCTAAGTAAACTGACACCTCAACCAGTATTTGTCACTGCTACTGCTCGTAGGGTTGTGTGCAGTGTCATCAGCTCATACCCTTCAGCATTTATAGAGGGGGAAATGCTGTATTGTCTCTTGAAGTTGAGGAAGGTTACACAAACACCTTATCCTTGTGTGCAGTTGGTGCAGTTCACTGGACAGACCTCACATGGCAGGAAACCAGCACTCTGAGACAAAATTATTCCATGGCAGATTTCTCCTGCAGCTCTCAGCCATATCAAATTGCTTTTAGAGGCCTAAACAGCCCTCCTGTTCAGATTAGCAACTCATTGCCTGTCCACACACTCAGGCCCATGCACTAGTTCCACCTGAAGCCTCACGTGCCTGTCCCCCTCGTCCATTTTAACAAGGTGTATAGGAAAACAGTAGGTTTGCTTGGGTTGAATATTAGTAGCAACAAGCACAAAAGGCTGAATACTTCCAAAGAGATTTCTTCAGTATTGTTGTAGTAGACACATGCTATGACACCTTAAAATGTTTGTTGCCCTGGTCTTAAGACTTTTTCAACCTTTCTGAACTGTACACATCCCTCAATTGCTGCTCTTCTGGTAGTTGGTGACTATTGAGGGGCATAGCCTCTGCCTACTGCTGAGAGGTTATCCAGGCACCAAAAATTTCAGTCCTCACAACAGACTGAAAAATGAGTATTTCCTTGCAGCCTAAGGTGCCACCATATTGGAGCACCTGGGAAGCCAAAGAGACTTTGCCATCATTGGGTAGAAAAAGCCAGAAGAAAGACAATAAAGAAAAAATCAGAGCAACAGAAAGTACGACAGAAGGAATGGAAAGGCCTTCTGAGGAAAATGCTGGGTATATTGTAGAACAGCAGTGTGACTCTTGACAGTGTCAGAAGAGCAGATGTCAATTTGACGTCACGCAGCACTGTGACACTTCTGTGTCACATAAGCTCTTCACACTTTGATTCCATTCTATCTGTTGATGGACCTAAGTAACATCCATCCTTGCTGAGGGATTTCACAGCCATATGGCCTATTCAGTAGTTTGGATCCCTGACACCACGGCCATACACTAGGAACAAACTTCTGCTTAACGAAACTGAACTGAAAAATATAATTTGCATACAACAGCACGAGTTCTGCAGTCAACACCAGTACATGGAGACAATCAGAAAGATTCACTTCAATACCACATCACTGCTCTGAACTAACACACTAGTGTAGATACAGCTTTTCAAGAGCAACTCATTGTAGACGACTAGTGAAATGTGGCTAAACAATGATTCCCTCAAATTGGGTCTAAACTGTACAAATCTCTTTTCAATAGCACATGTCTGTAATACCAAGCCCATAAGTAGAGCAGAGAAGAACTGTCTAATCAAAAACAACAAAAGTCATGCAATATTTGGTTAGATATTAAAATTTAATACCAGCCCTATTCTGATAGCATCTCCCCATCTCAGCCAAACCCATTTTTTTTCCTTTTATGTAGTGTTGATTTATACCAGACCTAAACACACTTCATATTTTTTCTTACATATTTGCCACCAGTCTTCATCTAATCACTGGAAATTAATACAAATAATCCCACCTTACTTAGCTAAACTTGGAAACAGAAGATTCTAGCCTAGAGAATAAACCCAGAAACCTTCACCTAAGACAAAGCTTCACTTTTTTACACTTTTCATGGCAGCTCCGATTTCTGCCCCCCAGCCCTTCAGAATCCTCAGGTAAGTCAAGAGACTTCACAAAGTCTGCAAAACTTAAGGGAAATAAATTTGTACATCTATCTGAGGTAAGCCTAGTTTCAAAGGAGCAAGATCTGAGTCGTTACGAAGTCATGCACTACGGATATATTTCAGTACTCACCAAGGAATAACGTTTCCATGTGAGACAAGTGCAGGATAAACATGCAATAAAATGTCAATTCTGCAGCTGCAAGAACAGCTTTCCATTCACTGCACTTCGACCACTAGATGGCATCTGCATGCCAGACTAATTCTAACACGAAAAAATTATGTCAACTGGATTGCATCTTTTTCATTAACTGTGTTAAATCCTCGTATAGTATTGTTTTAAACAAGTCAGACCAAGGAAAAGAATATCTGTCTTCTTACTCTAGGTGGTAAAGGCAAAGAGAGAGCCTCTAAGCCTAGCAAGTCAATTGTTTGTTGTACCTTTAGGTAAAGAGCCTTAAGTAGGAAAGAAATAAATGTTTCTTCTCCATTATTGATTCAACAGAAAGGGGCATTACATCTTTTAGCTCATTTTCTTAACTTAGCCTCATGGAAACTAGATGCAATTAAGGTGCAGTTGAGGTATCTATAAAAATGTAGTTTTCCTAACATGTTCCCTCTCCCAGCATTCCCCAGTAATGATATACATTCTGTCTTTGGGGAAGTTGCAAGAAGCCACTGAGGAACAGAATCTGAAATATAAATATTCCAGCTAGTGGAAAATTACTAATTTATACATGGTCAGAAATTTGACAAGACAATGAGGAACTGCAGAAATGCTGCTTGGAAGTAGCCAGAGGGAATAATGCGAAATAGGTGGGATTATTTTCACATTATGTTTGTTGGGACTTAAAAACAATGGAGAAAAAACTTACACTGGAATATATTTACTAGCTACACTTATCCTCTGCATTCATCGATGTTGTGCGCTCCTCTGCTTCATGTCATGAGCTGCAACAGTTTTGTTCTCAAGATACCAGGTTTTTTTTCTGGCTAAGCCTTTTAAGTAATTAATTGGATCCATCCACAGCATTCTCTCTTGCATCCTGAAAAAATCAAACCTTTAAAACAACAGGAGCAGGCAGAACTCTCTACCAAGGAGAAAAATCAGTAGCTTTATATTTTGCTCTCTGCAAATACATTTTGAATTTTTGAAAACCAGCTCTCTGTAAGAGTAGACTAACTATTATCCTGCCTACTTCCTCCATTTAACAGCAACTCAGGTGAAGTTAAAGCACTGAAACTCAATATCTGGGCATGTCTATCCTATTTAAAGAGGATTTGGTGGTGCTCATTTATACAGCTCTGCCTAGGAGCTTTTCTCATCTTTAACATAAAGCTTACCTGAAGATACAAAATAGCTAGTTATCTAGTTATTTACCTGTTTTCTGATATGGTTGCTTCTAAGACTGTCTGCAGCAGACTAAAAGGAAGCTTGGGCAGCAGATTCTGTTAACTAAGGCAGCAGAACCCAGGAAAGGAGCTGTGCTAGGCCACATGCAATACGTATTCCCTGTTGAAAGCTCCACCTGTTTTGACTGTTTCAGGCAGCAGTATGCTTTTCTTGGAAAAGATTAGAGCCATGTATTGGCAAGAGTTTGTGGCAAACAGTTGTTTTGAATTGTTCTTAAATTCTCACTTCTTGGGACATACAGATGCAGAGATTAATATGAGTTGAAATGGGATACTGGGGAAGAGAACGAAATGTCCTTATTACCAATTAACATTATTATTTATTTTAACAAGGCACACTAAGATACATAACAAGTAACCAGACAGTTTTGCTGGTTTCCCAACAGCTCAAGGGATCTGCAGGGAAGATGCTCAGGTACTACCAGTTCCAGAAATCCATGGAAGATGAGAATCTGGCAAGCCTAAAACAAGTACCCAATCCTGTGTCTTACCTGCATAAAACTTACTTGTTGTCCCAACACTGACTTACTGCCACATGGTTTTCCAATATTCAGTCCAATGTGGCCTGAGGTTCCTTCAGCTTTCATCATCTGGTACACACAACATGAGTTGCATGCAGCCACCTGGTTAGATGCTGTCCCCAAAACCTTGATAAGCCTTTGGAACAAGGCAAGCAAATCAGTGTATGATCCAGGAGCAAAAAGTACACAGCTCCACTGAGAGTGAGCTTGAGAGCTTCTATTCCTAATTAGCAGAAACAGATGACAGTAGAGAAAAAACATCCAGGGCTTGGCCTAAATATCCCAACCCTGGTATTGATTGAGTTCCTTTTTATTGACAAGAATGGCTATGTGCATGAACTTCACTGCAACTCTGGTTTGTATTAAAAACCCCTTGCTGTTTATTAAAGAATATTAGCCCTCGTGGACTCAGAGACATTTGACTGTGCTGTAGTCATCTCTGCTCCAGAATAAGGAGATATTCTTTTGTCCTTGCTTTTTTCACAGTTCATTTGAAATCAAATGTCCATTTTTATCCTAATGTACATTACAAAGCAGATGGATGTTAATCATGGAATCAAGCTACAACTCAAATAAGTTCAAAAGCAACAATGCATTGACAGTATTGCTGTCTCTGCTCTTTACTAAGCTGTCATGTTACCTGTCAGGTTTGTTTAAGGCATCTTCATCTCCAACAAACCTGACATCAAGGACAGTCCCAGAAACACCAGCCATGGATACAACACCAACAGTCTGCCAGGAAGAAGTTCAGCACCTGGTTAAAGACTAGGTTTTTACAACTATTATGTCCATAAGCCTCTACAAAGCAGATTCCCTCTTCTGTTAACCTCTGAGCTTTACACTAGAGGCCAAGCACGAAATATTTGTGTTTGTCATCGCCATATTCTGATAATTCCAGCTATCCATAACAGTTACTCTCAGGTCACCTTCAGTTTAACCATACAAAACAGTAATCTCTGTCTTTTATACTTCTATTACAACAAAGCAAAAATGGGTCTTCCAACCCCAAACTAACCACATAGAGCTCCAGCAATTAAATCTAACAGTTTCCACAGTATGATGGCAAGATCCTCTTGCACTTATCAAAAGATAAGCCACAGAGAGAAACACTTCTTCATATAAGAGATACCTTTTTGCTCATCAACTCCAAGTTTGGTAGAAACATGGCAAGGTGGATCTCTATGTTCAAACAAGTTTACCACAGAGATGTAGGTTATTGACAACAAAAGCAATTTCCTTCCTCAGATCTGAAGAATTTCCATCTCTTTCCCAGGCAAGTAAGTACACAGCACCGACAGCACTAGGGTGTTACAAGCTGTGTCACACCTACATAGGTGTGACACATCTGTTGAGATGCTCCTCTCTCAGAGAGCGCAGTACAAATGCAGATTTACCTTCACAACAGGATCATGAAGCTTGTTGATGCCTGGCAGCAGCACACTTGCACTCTAAACTCAGAAGCAAAAAGATCAACTCAGACTTCAGTGGCCACAAGTATTTCTATGTGCCTACATGCAGCAAACCAAATACAGGCCACTAGTGTAAACCTTTACAGTGTTTTCAGTGAGACTATTTCTACAGTATCTTTTGGAAATACATCAGCTCAGTACAAACAATGCTACCTAAACAGAAATAGTGTTAAAGGTATTAGAGCAGCACAACCACAACTGCATGAAACACTTTTTCCTCCTTTAAAGCATCAATCATAAATATTCCATGCATAAAAAACTATGAAGTATACAAAAAAAAAAAAAAAAGCTGTAAAACAAGAATCTCAGATCAGATTGTTCTCAACAGAGAACAGACCAAGGAAGCACTGCTTGCAGCACACTTTAAATTAGTGTTTGGGAATCACAAAATGGTCAGCAACCAGAAGGAAACAAGTGCCATGGTGTACTCTACGATGAAATCAGGAATGAGTATTACTGTCAGATAAAGGGGTGTGTGGGGGAGAATATACAAAAATGTATCTCAAATAGTGTAATGTTTTATATGCCTCTCACAGCTCATTTGAGAATCCTCCTGTTAATTCCTAGCACACCACACTGTGCTATTTAACAGCATTTAAGGTTTGTATAGACAAGACGTTTACGTGGAAAAAATTCTTAGCAATCAGACCACTAGCAATTTCCATGGAAGAAAGTTGATTTTATCTGAGTAGAATTAGATTCAGGTTCTCTTTTCTACCTCTTTCAGAATGGATAATATTAAAAATAGAGATCTATATCAACACTGTAAACCTAAGCTGAAGTGGCGAGTTCTATTATGTATCTGAGTTGCTTTTAGTATGGAATATCTATTTAGTATGGAATCTATGGTAAGATTATTAAATCATGTATATTTTCCACAATATAGGGTGATGAAGGATGTTAGCAGACATCTCAGATCTCCAGAAATCAAAACACCATTCAAATACTTTTCAAGTGGTTGCTGCTACATAAAAGTACCAATTCTTCAGAATACCACCACCAGATCTGGCTTTCTAGTGCCATAAAATAAACTGAAAATTTCCTATTTCTTTAGGACACAGAAGAAGGCCCAAAGACTTTATTTTTCTTTTGACATAGCATCTGTAACACAAGCGAGCATGTTAGGTACTCACACAACATACAGTTTTACACCTGGACATTTCATGATACAGAAGACATTGTTCCAGAAACTAAAAAAAAAACGTGAAAGTGTTAATCCAGATGTTTGGTAACATAAAGGCTGGTGCTTGGTAAAACCCAGCATTTTCAAAACTTGTAGAATTAAACCTCAAGTAAGCAATGACTTAGAGCAGGAAGTTACCATGTCAAGGCTTACAGATTAGATTTCATTAATTGCCTTGTCACAAACTGAAGTTACTCTCACACAGCTCTCATCACTGACTTTCAAGAACAAGTGTCTTCAAACAGTATCAAAAGGAATCTACTTCTACATTTTATTCTAAGCATTGAAACTGGTGTTTGCTCCAAGGTGGGGTAAAATAAACCATTGTTCAAAACCACAGACCAATCCAATATAAATCAGTAACAGATATATATTTTGTAAGTTTTCCTTTTTTTAAAAAACAACCAACTCCACACTTTTTGAGTAACAGTAAGGTATGTTAAAATAACCAGTCAGACTTCATTCAAATGAATTAGACAACTTTTACTAAATGAAAAAACCTACATTTAAAATATGCATTTAAAACAAAATGGAATTAGAAAAGAGACTGAAATCCATTTTAAAGAACTTGCTCAGTGTCAGAAATCAATATATCTCTTGCACTATATAATGTGCCAGTTCATAAAACGGAAGTTACCAGAATCCTCAATTTAACATTTTCAAAGACAATACTGAAGTCAAGAGTTTTACATCTACTGATGCACATTTAGAATGGTATAAATCTGCAGCCTTCCCCCAAAGAATCTTACAAATTTGACAATATTCAGTAAAAGCTTTTGTAGTTATGTCCAATAAGTATTGCATCCTAAAGCATCACAAATCTGTGCCTTTCATTTATCCTACTATAGTCTGTATCTTCTCTATATCTTGCCGTTTGCCAATGTTAACTCTTTTAAGAAAGGAGAGAAGTGAAAAGAAATACTGCGTAACTCTTGATCACGTACAGAAATTATTGCTACTATAGTACACTACAAAGCAGAAGTCTATACAATAGTACATGAAATTTGATCATGAAAATCCAAATGATATAATCTTTAGTGACATAAGCCTTACTATGAAGTTGGACATTCCTGTAGCATTTTCAGCTCATCACTCATCATCTAGCCTATTTTACAGTGATGAACATCCATTTAAACACACCCTCTTTATGAAAAAGAATGTCAGCTTTTAAAGGCTTAGCAAATAAGGATCTTCATGTTCTGTGGAACTATGTAAAATGAATTTCGATGCAGGTAGGGAGTTACCTGGAAGCTAAGCATGCCAAAGGTGTTTCATGCTAATAAAACTAAAGCCAAGGTACCACTTAATCAAGTTACCAACTAGTAGGCAATACCATTTTTGTCCTATCTAAGTTAAATGAAGTGCCATCGCACAGTGTAACGTCAATAATTTAAAATAGTGTAGTGCACAAATCCATTGTGTGGCAGTTTAAGCTAAAATGTCAGGACAGGTTTTTCTGTCTCAATATATGTTGGCTGTCAAGATGTCCAGTCTGGGCATTTGGGATTTAGTTTGTCTTTTAATCACTACTGTACTATAAACTTTGCCTTATAATAGGGCACACATTTGGGCGGCATTATTATGAGAAACGAGGGATTAGGGGGAGGATAAGAGATCAATGGCTGTTCTAAAACGCCCCTTCCTCATTTCAATTTCACAGAGCCAGGAAATAAGACTAGATACTGTATTCGCATCATTCTAGCTACAAAATAACCAAAGTAAAAGCAATCAAGCAACAATAAGACCACATTACACAAATGGAACATCATGCTCTCATCTGGTTTAACTATTACATCAAGTTTTAACTGGGATGTTGGTCAACTTTAAAAACCGTGGTAAATGTGAGTATGTAAGTTGCAATAGTTTTCCTCCTAATTTTTCTTTTCACTCTATGCTGGATATTAGAACTTGGAGCTATGCTTGTTACAATACAGTGTCGCACATCTTTCTACTAGAAAAAATTAATAAAGATCCTTTACCCGTCTCTTTAAGTTAAACGTGTGACATCATAAAGGGTGTCAAATGGCTGGATGGTTTTACAGTGCACACTTATTATATACTGTAATATGGAGTTTTGTCCTTGACAGATCTGATGGTGTTTTCTACATTATTTCCTTTCTTCACCTCTTCTTCGGTGGATTAGCTGTGCGAGGTGGAGTGACTGGACGCCCAGAATTCAGTCCACCATACTGGTACTTGGCTTTCTTTTCAGATGGTTTCAATATCTTAGAGAAAATAAAGAAGTTCCTTTGAGTCAGCAACAACTAAGAACATTTCAAATACTGTTAAGCCAACATGAAACCTTGTTCTGCAGGAACAAGAGGGTTGAGGATGGTAGGGGGGAAATCACAACACAATCCTACAGATTTCTTAATTCTGCATACAACAATAATACTACTTCTACATCCTTCCAGTGCTACCACTACAATCGGGTGGGAACAGGAAAGAAAAGGGGCTGAAAACATGTCCAAGAGGGAATAGGGACTAAAATCTGATCAGAGTAACCATAATAAAAGGGTCCCTTAGAGTCTATTAGTTCGCATAATCGGGTCACACACCAATCGCATACCAGTCACTAGGTACGACTAAAAATAACCACCCAGTTAAACTTTGAAATGAGCATCTGAATAGAGCGAATAACTTATTATGCAGTAGTTTGGAAAACATCAAATCCCAGTTGTCTGGAGAACAGTTGGTTTGCAGTTCACTTGTTCACTAACACCAGCCTCCTGCACAGTCCTTTCTGTAGCTCAAGTATATTGCTCTACACTAACCATGAGCGCAACAAGAAGACTAACTTGGTCCATACAGCCCAACACCTACAGTAATACTTAATGCACAAATATATCATACCTGAAAGGAACACATCAGAGTTTCATCCACACTCATCATGCCCCCTGCATTGTCAAACTCTCCACAATAATTTGGAGCTGAAAATAGGGTGACCAACTGCCGTTTTGCAAAGAATTCATATCCATCTTCAACCACCTGTCAACATCAGAGAAATCAATATAGCTTACATAAGAAAAGACAAATTTTGAAGAAAAAAAGCTAATCTTGAGGCCAACAGGACTTTATATTAGAAAGATGACAAGAACTCATCAAAACAGTATTTTATATCTTGACTTTCAGACAGGCAGGACAGGTTCATTCATTTTGTCTTACCTGACACTGAATGCCAAGCCAAGTAGCATACCCTGTGTCTGACACTTCCAATATTAAACATTCATCAGCTTAACTGTTCAGTATTTTCATAGCTGAAGTCCAATTATGCACTGCTAGTTTAAGTATTCCCAGCATTTTATGGTTTACACACAGCATGTGGATGTTTGACCTAATTAGTGTGGAGCCCACAAAACCTGGATACCATTTCATTGCAACTTGTCACAATCAAGTTTCACTTACACTGGTGCTGATCCTACAAATCTCAAGTGTAGGCTTTTTTATAATTTTGATGCTCCAAAAGCAAAGTGGGGCTGACATATTTTGCCTAAGAGCATAACACATCTTTAAAGTCATGCAAGTAGTACGATGCATCAGCTAAGGATGTTCCCTCTTCCCCAAAATAGAAGCCTCATGTTACAACATAGTGAAACCAGTGCATCGATTGCTCACTTTGGTGCAATCACCACGATCTTTTAAAAGACATACTTCTTTTACAAAGAACTGAAGTGACTATATGAGTACAGGAAATTGGTAGCAATTTTGATCAGCAGTTAAGAAATCTAGCCAGTGTGTGGAATGAATATTAAATCTTCTGTAATGTTTTAGCGGTAAAATTACAAAGATAAATATTTAAGTGTTCTGATAGTGTACCTAAGCCTAACAGTGACACAGAATAAAGAGCCTATTTTTGTTTCACAGCAGGAAAAAGCTTTTAAAATTGACTAAATAATGAAATTGAAATATTATACAGGAAACTGAAACCTGATGTCCACCTAGGTAGGACTCTTGCTTAAAATAACTTAATAAAAAAGGTGCACTAAAAGTGGACAATGCCAAAACCAACCTGATTTACTGAAATGTGCAGAAAGCAAAACAGTCTATGCCAAAGTATTCTACACAGTTGAAACAAAGGCAAGACTGAAAGATTATATGTACAGACTTGTTTCAGAAATATTCAAAATGCATTTAATACTTTGACAAAGTGAAGCAGAAGTAGTGTAAGCCACAACTACCAACTGTCTACTACTGAAATGGAAGAACTCTGAAACTTCAGTGTAAATCTCAAATTCAAGTCACTTCGCCACTTTAAGCTGGACACTGTACCTCTGATGTTTACATACATCAATCTAACATTTAGCAGACAGTACAAAAGGAAAAGATCAATGGAGATATCTAGTGTTAGTATTCTACTTCACTGACATTAGACACGCAGTTCAACATGAGTCAACAGACACAGCCGTACAGTCCCTTTATTAGGAAGATCTTTTTTTCTCTAGAAGTAACACAATGCAAATTAAGTTTCAAATATATCCTGCTTATAAGGAGCACCAAAGAGGCAGAAAGACTAGGAGAGGTTTTAAGAAGCAACAGTAGCAAAGTTCCTACCTGATGAGCTCGACAGATCAAATCCAGATCATGACGATTCAGAAATTTACTGACCACATCAGCACCAAAAGTGAAAGAGACCCCACGATCATTTTCACCCCAACCTTGCACATCTTTGTCTGGGTCAGACCACAGCAAGTCACAGAGCAAACCTTTGAAAGATAACACAAGTGAAGATGCTAGTCTTCAGAAGTATCACTTTATAATGTAAAACAGTTCTATCGTAATTAACAGAGCAATTCTGCTAAAGAAAATAAGTTTTAACAACAAATGCAGCAACATTTTACACTGCAACTCAAAGGGTATGTTGTGTGTAAGTCTGGAGATTGTTCCTCCTCACCAATGACAACACCTTGAGATGAAAAAAGTCAGAGCCAAACAGTTCTCTGAAATAATATTTAATTGTAATACTCACGGTGTTTGAGGAGTTTAAAAACACTGAAATGCATGGGTATTAAAAGGCAACCATCAATTTTGCAGCACACCAAGAAAGTTTGGTTTGAAAGCTGCAGTAAATTAAAACATGCTGTGCAAGGCCTGTCATAAATACAGCAAATAGACTTGTACCATAAGCTTCTGAACATGGAACAGCTTTGATTCTTACCTTTCTCACCGTACATGAAGAACCTTAGTTGACTAAATCAAAACGTAACAGCAAAATGCTGATATATTGTTTCAGGTAGCACTGTCAGTTTGTTCCGACCGCTGTTGACTTTTCAAAAAGCCTCATGACAACCACTCTGGAATCTAAGCTGGAACAATAAGCCTCTCTGGTGTTTTAGCAAGATCTTTTTTTCTCCTGCCAACAAAAGGTCAGCTAACTCTGGAGTTAAAACTGGGTACTAAAAAAAGATTTCTCTAGATCAACTGCAATGCCTTTATACATAGAATTTTCAATGAGTTTTCACATGGGAAAGAACCAGGCCAATTTAACTATAACACAGACAAACACAAAAACATTCAAAAGGCATTTCATAGCTTGCCATGAAACTGTACTTTCTTTACCTGTGATGACTAACCCATAGACATTTAAATACTTAAGACCATTGTCATAATCTGAAAGATATGTCAACAGGCTCCTTTATCCTTCATTCAAGCACTCAGAAGTTTGATTTACACCTGGTTATTTGCTGAACAAAATATTGAAGACATTATTTCTTAAACAGGAGATACTTCAAGCTGTAGTCAAGCAAACCAATGTCTGAAACCTATTGCACAACTAGACCATTTTATATTTAATACAGTTAACAAATGGTCTTTGGCGCCAGACACAGCTGCTCTCTAAGAGAAGCTAAAATTTTATTTGCTTTTAGAAGACAAAGAACAGAACAAGCACAACTGCATCTTAGATACAATTTCTCCCTAGAAATACACTACTGAATACAGACAGCATATGAAAAAAGCTTAGCTTTACTGAAATTTAGTTCTATATTGAGTAACTTGTTTTTCAAAACAACAGTTGCACTGCAATCCCTAATGGTTTCTTACCATGAATTTCCAGTAAGTGACAGAAGCTGCTTGTCTCAGCTGGTTAGGAAGTGCTTCCTCTTCTATTCTCTCCCCAAAAATCAAACAATCTTTAGGCTTATACAGAGCAATAGGCTAGAATCGTTAGCAGTGGTATAAAAGAACCCTGCAACAAGTTTGTCCAAACTGTGCTGCCCAGGTAGGTTTATATTTTAATATGCAACATCTACCATTGCAATAGCTTAGGTTGACCAAGAGCACACCATAATTTGGCTGATACAAGGCATTCAAGATTACACAAAACAGGGAGTTACAATCTCCTAATAAGCAAATGGTTGGCAATGCTGACCAAAACACATAACTTATGTCCTGGCCTTCACAAAATGCAAGTAGTCCAGCATTTATCAAAGGCAAGTGATTTAAGTTGGAATAAAAAGTCAGATTTGAGAAAACAGCTTCCAAACCACACAAAAATGCCACCTAAGTAAGAGGTCTTTAAATTGCAGTTCAAATTAAAAAGGCTTTTTTTCCATCAGGTTAAAAGAAACCCTCATGATGATCTAATCTTTGCACAGCCTCACAAACATCTACTAAAAACTTCTATATCTACACATTCACCAAGTGACACCTCTCCACAAAGGGATAGCTTTTAAGGGCTTGTGACTTTCATGGAAGTGAGACTACTTCAGTTTATTTTTCATTTTCCACAAGATTTACTTCCATTATGTAATACTGGTTTCCTTAAGTAAATCCAAAAGGCCAAGACCTTCTATGTCACTGTATCATATGCACACATGGTATGTTTCATTTTCCCTCTGACAGTACACATAATTTTACTTTCACAAGCAATAGCATTAAGACTACAAAACACTACACAAAACAAAAGCCTTTTTAAAAAAAACCCTCTACACTTATTTTTAGGAGGTATTAAGAAGACATATGACTACAGTGGAGTGTCCATGGAAACCAGAATTACATTCTGAAAGGGCATTCCTGAAGTGGGGGTGGCTAAAACAGCACTAATCGTCTGTTGAACAGAACTATCTTTCCTGAGAGCTCTGATAAACGTAAAGATTGACTCATTTGTACTGACATTTATTTGGTTATGCACTGAGTGAATAAGTAGCATAAAAGGAAGAACAATGTAGTAATTTATACTACAGAAACACTCATTCACTAGTCTATAACACTTCTCGGTGTCAAGTGCGTATTTACACTAGCTTGCATACAAGTGTGGTTGTTTAAGGGACAGTAGATATATTAATTAGTCCCTTAATTATTGCCATGCATCAGCACTGAGGAAAATTACATGAAGCAGAATTCTTCTATTCCAAGGTTTAATTGTAATTGTAGTTTACGTTTTAAAAAAGGTTTAGATCTCGTATTTCCTCTGAAAGTTAATTCAGACCACTGTCGAAATCAACACTAAAAACTATCCCATTGTACTGCTAGTCTTTTCAATCCACTAGTAAAAAAATTTGTAATAAATGGGACACTGAGTATTATTAGTTGAACCATTCAAAAGAACATTGTACAGAAAGCACTGGCAACTTGCATCCAAAATTTCTAAACATTGGAAGAAAATTTCACAACTATCACATTGATAGATGCAATTGAAATCTGCAGTGAAGTAGGAGCTGTATTCTCAAATAAAGGAGACAAGGTCTCAAGTAGAGAGAAGCCCAAATACTTTAACACTCTGGAATCTTTGAACAGTTATGTTCTTTGATAGACTAAAAGATTTGTTTGCGTGTGCCTAACTAAGGCAAGAAAAAGAACTAGCTGTTCAGTTTCCTTTATCTTTCATTAGATTTCCCAGCTGTTTAAGGGCAACTTGTGAAAAATGTATCCAAACTTGAATAATGTATCCTACTCTGTTATAACAGGCAATAACAATCTTGGTCAAAGTGCAATAACCTCTAAAAGTATCAGATAAAGTAGCCATCAGGAGGAACAAGACTCACACCCTACACAGGCATCAGGAATATTGTACTGTGAACAAAGGTAGTGTTAAGTCACCATACTGCCTGCACACAAATTGATTAAACCTGTTCCATCATTAAGATCTATTTACAGTAAATTCCATGCCACTCACCTGTGTCAGGAACATCTGTAGGTCTCATAATTCTCCGGATCTGCTCCATTGACTGGAGATCTGGAGACAGTCCTGTAAAAGTACAAGAAAACAAGTGACTTATATATGTATTTTACCTGCAAAAAAGTTCCAGAGAACACAAAATTTCAGGTTCAAAATCATACAGCATCCATTGTTTCCACTGCAATATAAACAAAAGGCAGTTTGCTGTAAGACAAGTTGTTGAAAAGAGGGACAGATACTAACGCAAGTGAAATTAGCAAGGGGTTTTAATTATCATCCTTTTAGCCACGCGGCACAGACCTCTACAGTTAAGGACATTATCTTAAACAGCTTACAACCATAAAAATCAGTTAGGTTAGGAAAGACCTCTGCGATCACTGAGTCCAACCATTAACCTAACACTGCCAAGGACACTACAGAGAACCAGTGAAGGATAGCATTCCCATTATTGAACACAAACTGGGTGCAGACAGCTTTCCTTACAACCACCTTCCTTTATAAAAGCTAAAGGAAAATCCCCTGCCAAGGTCTGAAAGACTACAAGACAAAGTAGCCTGGAAGTGTAACTAGAATCATAAGTCAGATCTGAATGGCACAGTTTTACCACACAACAGCCAAGCAGCACTCACTGGATTCTGTAAACAAACACTAGACTGTGCAACTGCAATAGTTAAGGACCACAGAGGTGGTCATCTACTATAGCCCAGCTGCTCAGTCATTTGTAAAACCACAGTACTTCAATTACTCAAAAAAAAAATCACAATAATGCCACAGTTATTTTTCTGAAGTTTTGCCATTAACATGCAATTACAACCTTAAGCATGGGATTCCAAAGCCACCCTTTGAGCAGTTTAAACAGTTTAAAGCTTCTCTACTGGAGGAACACAGGCATGAAAGATACGCTCTAGAATCTTAACAAGTCACTTAGGACCCTTATTTAAGGACAGAAATGACTTAGGCCAAATTAGCTAATTAAGAGAATTGCAAACTTTAGAACATCAAGACCCAATTTGTGATGAAACATATTTTATATTAACAAGCCATATCCATTTGAGTCAGTCCAGAACTCTGAACAAGACAGAAGAAAACTTATCATTGGAAAGGAGTTACCATGTACAATAATTTCAGGTAACAGAGTTTGCACAGTGGCAATGTGTGTGTTACAGGAGCAACAACGTCAACGCTCTTCAATTGGATACAAAGACTTGAGGAACTTTTCCTCCAAGTGGTAGATTATTTTTGTTGAAGCACTTTTGCAATAAAAGCCTTTTATCATCATCACCAGCTTGTTAAAGCTGTCTTCATGATGCTACCTTGAGGTTGTAAGAGAGGGCAGAAGTCTTACATTAAACAGCTTACGAAAGGAGTTTTAGGCAAGTCTACTTAAAAAACAATACAGGAATACTAATATAAATTCAAGTAGATAATCAGCTTTTAAACTGACCAACCTACCACTTCCCCTTCCCCAGATCTGCTCTATTTGTGTACACATTACATTAGCACTCAGCACCACACTTTGAGAGCAATGGACAAGCTCGGTGAAATAAGCACAACCAGTTTGTGACCTTCTATGAAGTTACAGCTCTCAGCATTTCAGGTTGCACCCAAAACATCTTTCGCCCCTGGGAGTGTTCAAGGCCAGGCTGGATGGGACTCTGAGCGTCCTGGTCTAGTGGAAGGTTCCCAGCTCACAAACAGGGAGTTGAAACTAGGCGATCTTTAAGATCCCTTCCAACTCAAACCATTCTATGATTCTTTAAAAGGAAATCTTATCAAAAAACACATCTGAACCCCATGGCTGTTAATTTTTGTGCTATTTTACACTAGTGTAAAATAGTTAAATCCCACAAAACTGCCTACACATTTGTAGATCTCTTTGTAACCACCCAAGAGGTCTTCTTTTTACAAGTATTTTCCTAACTCCTCCTGCACAAAAAGAAATACCTCATGCCTCAAATTCCTATCTATAGATAAAAGTTACACATGATCAGTATTAAATGAAGGAAATAAGAATGCAAACACAGGCTAAAGCTCACTGTCAAGCTGCTGCCACCTACAATGTACTAAAAGTACACCATTAAGCTTTCTTGTAACATACAGCTAAGCACAGAAAAAGTATCTTTCAGTACACTATCTTTCTGAAGTGTAAGACCTCCTCTCCCATAAGAGAAGACAAAGAATTGTCATTACTGCTGGCAGACTTAAACTTCAACATACATTTCATTGTCATTAATGTCACAAGAAAAACAGAATTCCAGAGCCTGAAAATAGTATATAAATGCAGTATTTTATTAAACTAACACAACTCCCATCTCAGAGCTTAAATCCAACATCAGACGAATATATTTCATCAACATGACACTACAACATGGACTTAATTTATAAAAACTTGAAAGTAATCATGTAAGTTCTCCAAAGATTAGGACTAGACAATGGTGTCACAGGTAAAAGGGGAAAACTGTAGAGAATACAAAGCAGAGAAAAATGAAAAAGTTGGAAAGTTACAGAATAAGCTTCAATGAAGTGAGATAAAGAGCAAAGTGAGAAGTCAATTGAGAGGACAGCCAAAAAAAGGACAAATTATGACAGGTATGAGCAATGTAGAAAGAGTGGGAATGGAGAGAGAGGCAATGGGAAGGATACAATATAAGATCCTTTCAGCAGCACGAACATTTAAAAACAGGGATAGCAAGAGTGTTTTGACTTATACTGTGAGATAAAAAAACTCACAACACATGCCCAGAAAACTCTAGATAAAAAAACATAACTCAGTATCTTAAGT
The DNA here is from genome assembly GCF_036250125.1 of Pseudopipra pipra. Classification (NCBI taxonomy): domain Eukaryota; kingdom Metazoa; phylum Chordata; class Aves; order Passeriformes; family Pipridae; genus Pseudopipra; species Pseudopipra pipra. The sequence continues at coordinate 28,440,188 of NC_087551.1, forward strand.
TACTGTAGATAGCCTACTGGAGTTAAGTTAGGTGCCTTTTGTTTTACTATGTTATGCGGTTTTGCAAAGTTTTATTATATATCCCAGAGGACAGTATTTTTAAAATAAACTATGCAAAAATGCGCAATATAGTAAAAAAGGCACCTACCTGATACTACATGCTAGCTTCAACCTCCAGCAGAGTTGAATGGTTTGTGTTGCTGCCTCAGTGTTTATTACAGTAGTATCATCATGAAAAGGCGTTGACAGTCCATTACTTCATTGGATCTGGAATGCAGTTTGGATAGGACTGGAGAAGAGCGGAAAAAGGGCAAAACTTATTCACGTGCTGAACGTCCATTTCCATTTATTAGGAGCACACAGCACATTAGTAATCTTTTTGCTTTATTTCACAGCTGCAGATCAGTTGTGAGTGATAGTAATTTCGGTTACAGATGAAGCCCATACAAGTTTAAGGGGCAATTAGCAATCAGTAAATACTGCTTTTCCTAAGAGGATCCTTAAAGCACACTACATACAAAATAACTTCTTGCTTAATCAAGTAGGAAAATTTTAATTCTCTCCCTCCCCATTTACAATAAAACTTTAAATCTTTTTTCTTGAAAAACACCGTTCTAAGCTTCTTTCTCGTAATTTGAGTCTCAATTGCACACACAAAACTACCAGTTTTGTCACAGCATTCCACTCCACCTCCTAAACTGCTTCGATTACCCTCCACCTAAACTTAATTGTTTGCCTGAAAAAGTCCAATATTTTTGTCACCATTCATTCCCAAAAAACACAAAATTCAAAAAGGTAGGATGATAGTAAGAGAGTAATTCTTTCACATCCTTTCTTTGGAGACAAATTTATTACAAGTGTTTTTAGACACTGATAATTGGCTACCTCGGTGCAGAAGTGATTTTTGTATCTCACATTTTTAAAACTTGATCCAGCTCATAAGATAGTTCTTGAAAAAAAAAGCACCATACTGATGAGAACAAGATTAAAAGATGACCTGTAAGAAAACAAGATGCAAGAACACCCTGCATCATCTTAATAGCACATCCTATATAGGCAGAGCTCTTGCAACTAATAAAGGCAGGATGGAACCCAGCAATACAACCTCAAAGATTCTCCTCAGGAGTTCTGGATCACACAGTTCTTAATTCCAAATGGATCTGTTCCAACTAGAGGTTTCTGCAGCGCTTTCACTTCCACTAATTTCCATCTCACTGACAACACAGGTGTGACACCTACCAAAACATTTCTAGATCATTCAGTGCAAGGCATCAAGTTGCTTATTAAGGGAGGCAGTTGCAAAGACAGCTGCAAAAGGCAGGATGGCTCTTATTACAAGTAATTTTAAATTCTTGTCAACTGTTTTGACACTGCAAGCTCCTGGAAATCTGTTAAGCATCATTGCCTGTAAAGTCATGGGGGGCCCGTTCTACAAAGAAGAGAGCCCAGGTAAGTTCCCAGATTCAGACAAGTCACAACCCTCAGTCAGATCAATACCAAGCATTTTTTTCAGTACAAGAATAGAGCAACACTGAGACAGGTGCCCACAGAATGTAGATTTTCTAATAACAAAGGCTTTCTGGAGTCCATGCAAGCCATGGCTGACCCGCTCCAATGTTAACAAATGTCTTGCTTGAAGCCCCAGGCTTGACTGTGTAACCTTAGAAGTCCCTTCCACCAACATGTTATGAAAACAGCTAAAGACATCAAGACTGTAGAGCTCTCTTTGCTTGTGAAAGTTTTCTTCACTGCTAAGGATGCTAACATTAGCTAAGGCTAATAGTAACAGCAAAAAGTCAGGTGGCAAATTAGGCAATAATTCTAGCATTCAGTATTTTTCAGAGAGGGATACACTGAGGGAATATTTACAGAGGCACTTCTCCCTCAGGAATGAGAGGGCCATGAATATCAGGTAAGAATGACATCTGTCTACTGCCAAGTGCATAGGAAAGCTCAAGGCATAAAAGTGACCTTTACAGACAATACAAGGTTAAACATCTCCAGCTGAATATCAGGTATGCTCATCCACACCCCATTTGGTATAGCATTAACCCAAAGATCAGTGTAGACACAGTTTTAAAAGCAGCCATCAGCTTACCTCCATGACAACAGAAGATCTTCTCATCCACAATGGCTGCAATAGGCAGACAGTTAAAACAGTCTGTGAAGGTCTTCCACAGCTTGATGTTAAATCTCCGCTTGCCTGCGAGAACAGTGCGTGGCATTAGGAAGAGAAGGCTGGTTTTTTAAAGCCAACCAGTAATACATATCACAACCTGACCAAAAATGTTAGCAAACTGTCTTCATAGGGTCTTATTTCTGTTAGCATAGTTAAGTCTCAATCTCTTACAATAGCATTTCAAGGACAGCAGAAAACAGTAATGCTCTTGAGTGACTTTAACCTTGGTTTGAAATGTATTTTTAGAAAGTTTCAAAGTAGCTTCACAGAATGTTGAAACCCTTGCAGCATGAGTCAGTACTAGAAGCATCTTCAAAACACAATATTAGTCTGTTACAATCTTTCAAAAGTAATGGGTTTTGCTTACATTCATCATAAAATCCATAGATCCGATTGATGCTAGCACACTCGTGATTTCCTCTGAGGAGAAAGAAGTTTTCTGGGTACTTGATTTTATATGCCAGTAATAGGCAAATTGTTTCCAGAGACTGTTTGCCTCTGTCTACGTAATCTCCAAGGAAAAGATAATTAGCTTCTGGTGGGAATCCTCCATATTCAAATAATCGAAGTAAGTCTGTATACTGACCATGAATATCACCTGAATAAAAAAATGTTTACCAAGGATTAGTGCAACAACAAAGACTACACAAGTCAAGAACTTAAGCCAATTACTTTCTATTCATTGATTTCAAAAAAGGCATTAATATTGCCTTTTAAAACTGGCAATATTAATCAGAAAAGTAAGAACTATGCTAATATTAAAAACTGAAGTACTCACTAAATATAAATAGCTCATACTATCTGCAGAACTGCTATGTCAGGTATGAATCCAATATGAAAACTAAAAGCTAGTTCAAACAATTAAGCATAAGCTTTCCGACCAACCTTTAATTTGTTCAAATTACAAGGTCAGAAAGACAACCTCTAATTAAACAGGTATACAACCAGGAAGCAAATGTATTAAGAAAAAGTCACATTATTTACTGCAAAAACAGATCAGTCAAGAATTCAAACAGACTGGAGAGAAACTGAACATTGTGTTGGCAAAGAGAACTTACTTTAAAGGTCAGCTCCCTGTACTAAGATTCCCACCCCCCAGCATTTAGACTAGTTCCTCCTTTGATGCAATTATTCACGTAAAAACAATACAAAGACTCAAAGACTGATATTTCTTACAAGATATTCAACCCTGCAGGTTGTTCTTAGGAAAAATAACTGTCATGTTACTCATCACACTGCCAGCTTTAAAATTAAGTAGGTTTTCCATGGAACAGCTCTGTGCAGCAATTACATCACCACATACTAGTCAAAGCCAACTATCCATGTGTTGTCCATACGGTTGAAGATATCAAAGCTGCTCTATGGTAACTTGTAGAACACATGCACTGTACTCCAGCTGACTGCAGGACTCATCACCAGAGTGACTGAATGCAAAAAAGATATGCAAAAAGCCTTCAGTGCAAGCTGTATGCTATTTAAACTTAGTACCTCCTGGTCCCATACACAAAGCATTACATAAATGCATTTTCACTTTTGCTGCTTGTTCAGTGGCAAAATACTGACTTTGCTCAGCACAGTTATTCTCTAGCAGAGCCTCAATGGCCTCAATTTCTCCTATGGCCTCAAAAGAGGAAAAAAAAACCCACACAACTTTCTCCATCCTAAAAAAGGTTCCCAGACCTGTATGCTCTCCAGTTCAATTCTTAAAGCATACAGTGGTAAGAATACATGTTATATTTCATTCCTCTTTACACTTTCCATGAGAAATGCAATATTTCCTTCTTCAGGCAGCATTCTTCCATAACTATTTCTCACTCAGGGAGAAGAATAACCTTCCAATTTTCATCTAATAAACGTGACTATTATCCACTACCCAATTCCAGACACAACCTGAAGTTTCACTGGCTAAAATCTTTTTTGTGTATGTTGCAACAAGAATGATTCCTATTTTAAGTAATATTTAGAAGTCTCCAGGTTGCAATCCAAAGAAAACAGACTCCCCAAAAAGTCATTTCTATGTTGAGTGTAGTACTCCAGAATCACATTAGCAATACATTCCCCAGACTTCAACACTAACAGAATTACCTACCAAGTAAGCATACTGAGAAAATATTATTATTGTGCTCATAGCCTTGAACGATTTTCAGTTACATACGAGCCCACACATGAGGAAGCAATGCACTTAGTGGGTAAAAGAACATTTTATAGAAACAATTTTGTAGAGGGACCAAAGCATTTACTGTTCCATTCAAGGTATTCAGCATTTTAAAATACAGCTTAATATGAGCACAGGTTGAATTGAAGTCTACCAGATACAAAGCCTTAAGAGTAAAAGCCACATCTATTTTAAAATGGACATTTACATAAGAGTTTCTTTCATCTTACATTATAAAACAGCCATTCAAGATGTAAGAGCTGATTTTGAACTGCCTTGACTGTAAGACAAGACAATCCTATAATGGTTCCTCAGGCATTGCCTGAGCACACTAAAATAACAGTTCAAAGCTGTACCAGCTGCATATTTTGCTTTTGGTGAAAGAGATCATCTTCCTTTCACTTTTATCTAAATGCATCTGTGACAATTGCTCTAATATTAAATTCAGATGCACCTGACACTTCCTGGTGCTTTCACTGTGTTTGGAATCAGATTTAAAAATAACAAATGCCTTAGTTAACTGTGCATTAGCCACCCTATTACTGTTCATCTAACTGTGCTTTCAACTGTCTCAATTCAAGCAAACGAGAAAAAACTAACTTTGAAGTAGGCTAATTATTCTTTGCAGACTTTGACTTATGCTCAATCTACCTGAGCTTCTGTGTTTTCTTTATCTCGGAATACGATGAGACTGTACCACGCTGAAAAGACTCAAGTGAACATGATGTGATAAAGCTGGATTTACCTTCAACTTTATGTCAGTAGGAAAGCTAGTCTGGTTTTTCCTCCCCACCCTTCCAAGCAATTAGTCATTTAAAAATGACTTTGCCCTTAGTGGTTTGTCTGTGGGTTTGGCTGTTTTGTAGGGTGTTTTTTAAATTGGTAACATCCTCTCAATGTAAGAAACACTGCTACATTAGCTCTGCCAGGAAGACTAATGTATCTTTTGAGCATGCAAGTAATAACAAAGTCAGAGACTGCTTCCACTTTAATACTATGACACTTTAGCAAGCCTAACTCAAGGAATTTTATGCATTTCAAGACAATGCCTATTGTTAATAAATAAGTTGAAGGGTGATTACAATCCAGTATTTACAATACTTCAGTTAAGTTTTTTTACAAGCTCACATACCTATTAACAAGAGTGTACTTTGGAAGAAGTCTAGCATCTTATACAGGCTTAGAGAGGTAAAGAACACACACATTTCAGTTTTATTCGTGTTTCACAGTAATAATGATGTTTGTCAAAACTTGTTGTAAAGCTCAAGGAATTTGTTACATGGCAACTAAGCCTAATTAAACAGTCTGCATTTTACCTTCTCAGTTGAAAGATTACCAATGCTTTCTGTTTTTCAAGTGTTCCATTTCACAAGGTCTTTCTTTTGCTTATGCTTTGAAGTGAGCAACTACAACATGCATGTGTTTTTTTTAAAAGCAGCTAACTTCTTTCTGAAATAGTGATCTAAAGAGTAGCAGCTCTGTGCAAGCAAGGGACAGGTTGCAAAATCTACACTAGATGAGGGTACAAGCACCCCTTTTCACCAAGGGAACTTGCTCTCAAATAGTACCAGGAGCATCAGCAATCTACCAACAGCTAGCTGCTTTTTCTTCACTTAATCCAATCTAAATTGAAAATTACATTTAAGATTTTGAAGACCTCACTCCAATCCCAACTCATGCTCATTCGCCCATCTCAGTATTCTTCCAACCCACCTAGCACACAACTAGATTAAAACATCTACATAAAACACATATCAATTTGACATACCACAAATTTTCAGAGGTGCCTCTAGTTCCAAGAGAATAGGCTGGCTAAGAAATATTTCTCGTGATTTTATGCACAAGCCCCGAACTTCTGCTTCTGTCATCTGAACGATCTTCCCAGGACGACATCCTCGTACTGAAATGAGATATTTAACATTTGAAGGTCACTATCACACAGATATACAGCAAAGTCCAAATGATCTGTATTTGAAACCTATATTTGACAAAAAGCGAGCAGCACATTCCACATATTTACCAAATGCCCTGGAAGTATGTAGTCCAATGAATTCTAAAATTAATCTCTGACAGTGTGGTATTCTGTGCTTTAAAGTCTGTATGCCTTCCTCTTAAATCAGGTTCTCAGAAGAAAACAATTTAATTCTTGTTTTTGTCCATATTTGAATAAATAGCAACTTCAGAAAGTTTTTAAATTTAACAATCCCATTATGCTAGAGTATTCACCATAGTAAAAAAACAACCTGGGAATCCCAAACCTGGAAACACTTCCATATTAGCACAAAATAAATTTCTTCAGGATTGTTACGTTCAACAGGGCTAGTAAATACCACAGAAAAACCATAGGCACGTTTTCTTACATTTTTGGCAGCTGAAACTGCCATATTAGAAACATCACACAAAAAACTATGATAGTTTGATGAAATTTTCAATCATATATAATGGCTCTTAAGTTACTGAAACCTTTACAGCCAAGGATATTCTAATTAGAATGAAATTGAATTCACGAAACCTGTAAGTCAGGTACTCAGACCTATATTTAGCACTAAGTTTTCAAAAGCATTTGCATGTCATTGCACTCCAACCAACATCCTCTGGCAAGTTTATCTGCAGCTGCTTCTTTCTACAAATATCTGCATGATTCCTCTGTCAGAGGCTTTAATGTGTCTTTAATGAGGCAGCAAAATAGAACAAATGTGTCTGCACTTTGGCTGATCCAGTTCAGTCTTGCATCTCAGCATAAACCAAACTTCAGAGTTCAAACTAATAAGCCAGGATGTATCAGTGTGTACAACAGGCGAACATCCTGTCCTGCCATCTGTTTCAGATGAAAGCAATGTTCAGCACTGAATCACAGCAGTACCTACAAGGGAAGGTGGTATGGAACTTTAGCAGCTCAAATCCAAATGCTTTCAAATTCAAGCATTGTAACAGACTACTTTGCAAACTTTTAGCTGCAACTTCACTAAGTTTAATAAGATTTGTAAACAGAAGAGCAGAAACTAATTCTTCATACTTCCTAGGTCACCTGCTTCCCCCCTCCAAAACAGAAGAGAAAGCTTGCAACTTTTTAAAAATTAATTAATATAAGTTCCCTTTTCTTTTATTTCTGCTTATTTCCTAGAAAACCTACTTTATAAAGAAGATCAGTATCATTACATCTAGTATTAACTACACTGTGCAATGGGGAAAAAAAAGGATGTGAGGGATAACAGTTTGTCCTATGTCACCTAGTACTACAGTCCACAGTGTTAAGCTCAAAAAGCTCTGCTCTGGTTATCACTGCATAATTGTCCCAGTGTAACTGCATATCTGACCATTCCAACACTGTGCTATGAATATCTATTTTTAATAAACACCAGACACTTGTTAAACTGAGGTTAGGAAGCAATCACAGGAATACATGAGAAGGCAGAACCTAAAAGTGGTTTTCAAAAACAGGGAAGAGACAGGAAACTAGATCCTGGGACAGCCAGTTTGAGAGCCAAAATAGCAAGAGGGATAGCCTATCTGCAGCTGAGGATACATTGGAATTACTTAGCCCATTAGAACGCCTCGAGAAAAAGGCTGCTGCATACAGGACTTCTTTCAGTGAAGCTCTGAATCAGTACCAGGTGATACTTACCATATGGTAAGTCACATTCCTTTTGCTAATTAAGATTTCAACTATACTTGAGAAAGCAAACAGCTTTTTAGGAACACTTTTTGTGTTGTTCTTCAGGCACTAAGACATTGGCTTACATACTAGAAGAATACAAAGGCAGACATTAGACACAATCAAGGTGACTAGCAAACAATATAAGCCTGCGGGCTTCCATTTCATCCCATCACAAACATCTAAGTGATGTTCTTACAGATATATCTTCAGCCCTGTTATTAAAGAAAAAAAAATAAATCTCAGGCTTCACAGCTTTGCACAGGACTATCCAACTTGTGAGGTACCAAGATGCTCTAATAATCTCAGTTTCAAATGCTTGCATTCCAATAGATTATATAATGATGCCTTTCAGAGACCAAGAACTCCTTCTGATGGGCACAATAAACTGTGATTATATGAAAGAAAGTTTCCACCCACACAACCAGTCTTCATATTACAATGGCTATAATTTTATTTAAACAATTTATGTATTTTAAATCCATAGTTTGCAATAGTCACACCAAAGCTCCATGCAGCACAACTATATCTCCAGAGCCATTCTCCCACTAAAAACTGTGCATTCTTTCAACCTGTTTTGCTTAGCAATGAAATTCCCCTCTGTATTTACCTACTTTCATAGCATTTTGCAACACCAGAGTTAAGCCATTTCACAGAGAGCAAACACAAGAAATGGCTTAACTGCACTTAATACATACACTCTAGTTTTGGAACTCAAACCCAGGAAAGTCCACCATATGCAACATTCATGTTATGAGAAGCAGCCCCAGACTAAGCAGAGGCCAAAACTGAGATACCAGTTCAAGGAGGGCACCCATAACACTCAAAATAACTTGGATCCAAACAATATTTCTTAAAACACTGGCCTTTAACTCCTTTTGAAACTCACATGGAGGTTTAAACTTGGAACATTTGCTTTATAAGATTGATGCTTTAAGTGTTGCTGGATTCTTGCATGAGAAGATGTGGTGAACATACAGCTTCTGACTTCATAGTTAACCAGCCAGAGCCAGTGCCTCCAGTGCCTTGATATTAGTTCTTTACTTTTTCAAGTAAAGCTCTAAATGCTGCAAGTTCTTAACAGAGAAACCAGGCAGTAACTTATTACCACACTGCAGATTTTCCAGGTAGGACATTTCTACAACTATGGCAAGTATATCACTCTCAGATGAGGAGAACACACACACCTCATGATTGCAATCACTTCCAGCCCCTGGGAAGGGTGCGTATCTGAGCCTTTGCACCTTTGCAAATGTACCCTCCACCCTCCATCCAAACAGTCCACAGCTCCACGTAGTAAACACGTAAGTTCAGTTACATTTGAAGTAGTACAAAGCCTAGGGTTTCATGAGGAATAATCATCAGTAATAGAGTTAAGAGAAAAGCAGTTTCCTCCCACAGTTCCCTGATCATCAATAAGAGTAGAACATATTGAAAATGAGAAGCTATTGTGACCCATCCTGAAAGCCTCAGCACTTCACTGGATTCACAAAGGCACTGAAAGGTTTGCCAAGTAGTCATCCGGAACAGATGTGCCACAGCTGTAGTACAAGTACACAAGCAAGACTAAGCACTTATTTCACCAGCTTACAACTAGAATTTTGTTCAAGTTCTCTTGACTCAGCTGAGCCCTATACGGATTGTAAACAACACCGCATTTAGTTTTTCAAAAGCCAAATCCTCAAGAACAGATTGAAGAGGAGGTTATAAGAATGAGATCAAGAGCGTGATTTTTCCAGACTCATTTATGAATTACTATAGCTAACCACTGTTAAAACATGCAAGTCATAGCTTCATGCATTGCAAAATCTTTAGCTCGCAAAAAGCCTTTAACAGTATTGGGAAAACCATCATTTTTAATGGCTGTCATTTACCCAGAGCAGAAACAGCGTCTTGACATTAGAGGTAAATTAATTCTCTTTAATCTAAAATGCAGATGCTGTAAACAATCTTTGATTTACATAAATTAGCCTTTCGGTAGGGACAGCAATTCCTGTTGTATACACAATCATACGTGCATAGTGCTTTAAGAGAACAAGCCTTTGCTGCAAGGGGTTTCAAGCAGAGTGATGTAGCAGGGAATAAGGAGAAATAAAAGCAAATATATATGTGGTACACTGGGAAGCACGACAGAGCTGATAGTAATCCATAAGCTGCTCTAATTGATATTAAAATGGTCTCTGCATCTACACAGTCTTGGATAAGCAACTTTAACAAGTTTACTAATGGTAACTAGTAATCTAAGACATGAGTTGCACAGTGGCAGGTCAGAATAATAATTTTTTTTATTCCCTCCAAGTTCATGCCAGAGAGTAGCAGATAGCACAGGGCAATAGTGGAAAGGAAGAAAATAAGTAACACTAAGGAAAGTGCGTCAAGAATTGGCTGTTGGAGGTTCTGTGTGCATCCCTTTTTGCCACAGTCTTTCATGAAATGGAGAAAATACATTTAACCTCTTCTGTCACACTGCTTCTGGTGTGCCTCTCTAAGCAACTAAGCTGCTCATTTTGTGGCATCACTAATACAAGTTTCTTCAATTACTAAGTCAGCTGTGGTATGCACAGCTGTCCTAAGCATTTACATAGTGTTGTTCTCCAACATCACACGTCTTGTTTACTGGACTTAACACTCATGGTTTTATCATAACATTAAAACCGAGACAGACTTCACCGAAGCCTCATAAAAAATTAGGTCAGCATTACTGCTAAGAAGCACTCTTTTTTTGCAGACATATGCATTTATGTGGCCACACAGTAAACTGTGTCAGCAAACTGGTATTTTCTTTCTAGTACAAAGATAAAACAAATCAAAAACATATTCTAAATAGTTCCCCAAGCCGAAGAATGCATCCTCTGTGAGCTTGGGCTAGGACTAGTGAAAGAATAAGCAGCTGTTTCTGCTTCTTTTCACAGTAGCTCCAGCCAAGCTTATTTCTGAAATTATGGCTTTACAGATCTATTTTGCCAGAGTATATCTAAAAAAATTCCAAAACTACAACACGAGACTGCAAGCATGCAATTTTACAAATTGCACATAAGCAATTCCTACAAGCTTACACTCCCCCCACACTCTGTGGGATGTTTAATCACTGGTGATTAAACACTACTACATTTAACTATTTATTTTTTGTACTTCAGAGTATTTCTGAGTATTTGGTGAATCCTGAACAGCCTGTCACAAGCAGGAGCAGAATGGATTTGAAAGCCAAAGGTGGTGTCACCTACGACTTGGAAAAAAACCCCAATCCTTACACTGATTTTGGAAATACGTTCTGAAGTTATCTGCTCTCAGTATTTTTTAAATCCAAGTTACATATTTTCATGAGCTTAAGTCAGGAATCCTACACTGGATTTTAAATGCATCTTTCATTTTGGAAAGCAGAATTTCTACTCCCTCAAAGTATTTTCTGTTATTTAACTTGTTCAGCTGCTATCCAGAAGCAACGACTCCCTATCTTGCAGCAAAACAGAGTTAAGCCAGCAACATAAGTTTTCAAAGTTTCAGAACTGCTGTAACAGAACTAAGCTTAGAATGGCTTTCATCCATGTGTTACACTGGTGGACAACAATAATATAAATGAACCTCTGCTAGAGCTTTGCTCAATTCAGCAAGAACATATTGCTGAGCGTACAGCTCTTCCACACAGTGTACACAGCAAAGACCTGTACCTTCCCAAGGGTACCTCACCCAAACTTCCCACTAAAAATAGAAGAATCAGTCTCCCAAGGAGTTTTTTCCTGAAGAACTGTGCTTTTATATCCAAGTAACCTTAAAATCTTTATAAAATTTCTTCACTGGATGCCCTTGATATTAAGTGTTTTGCTGAAGGACAGTGATTGCTTGCAGACTCATTTTAGCAGGACTTACTACCATCAAACACAAATCCACTGCAGAGTAACAGACTGCCCAAACCTTTAATTTTCAACTAGGAAAAAAACCCAAACAAGGAAGTGGTGTTCTTTTACCCAAATTTGAATTTATGTTCTTAATACATACGCTATCCAGCGGAATCAATGCTTGTGGAGGAGGAGCTTTTTTAGAAACTAGTCCATAAACCTGCTTCAGGGGATATTCAAATAAGCCCAGGAAAACATGCACGTCTACCTACACCAACTTTTAGGGACCACTTGCTTCTTTATACAGAGTTCTATAAAGTAACTGATGTCTCAGTCATTCTGTATCATACACGGTTCCCAGAATTGCTGAATTCAAGGTTCAAGGACAAGATCACACGAATTACTCCATTCCGTAAACAAAATGTATAACTCTAATCTCTGTTATTGTTCTATATTTACTGGTTGCTTAATTACACCTGAAGCTAAAACTCAAGCCAACCAGCAGAGTAAAGGTAGAAGCTTCTCATCATGCCGCATATACAGACCAGTAACAATTCCTGTTCTAGTCTACTTGGAAGATTAATCTAGCATAAAAATTCCATGAAACAAAAAATTTCAGCTTATTTCTCAAAAGCTGACTTTCTCTTCCTCTACAGCAGTGCTAAAAAAATTCCTAAAACTCAAGGAAGGCAAAAGCAAATTACAAAGTTATGAAGTAACTCCTAAGAAGTAACAAGGAGAGAAGTTACTGAAGTTATAATACAAAAAGCTGAGTTTAACATGACTTCTGCACATCAGTGTCTCAGGTACTTAACTAACGTGGGATATACACACAAAAGTTTTGTATTGAGCTTGGTATTAAAAGAACCCAACACGACACAGAAAAGATGGTACTGTGACACTAAGACAACCTAGCTGATGTACTAAGACAAATCCCAACAGGAAGAGAAGGCAGTAAACAGGTTAATTTCAATGTTCAAGTTAGGAACTAGATACAGGTCGCATTAGAAGTGCCTCAGGCTGCAGTTAAGAGTGGATTCCCCTACACACTCCCCTTCACCAAGTACAGCATCTGACCTTACTGAGTAATAGCCAAATATAGTATGCTTGCCTTCACACTGCTAGACCACAGACCGTGGCGGGGTTTTACTTCTTAAAAAGTTACATACCTACATTTAGTGGTAACTAATGAGTATTTAACAGCAACTGTAAAGAATTAAAAATCCTCTTATCTACATTAAATAAGAAGAGCATTTTTCTCCTTTTATACCATGATTTAGCTGTATTATGAGCAAGACATTGAATGACTCAAGCAAAGCCTGTGCCACAGAGTATCTAAATGAAACAGTTACTGAATCATGTAACCTTCAAGTGACCAAATAGACGGAACAAAGGAACACCAGCACACGCTACCTGATGCCGAGCTCTTGGCCTTCAGTGCAATTTTTTCAACCATTTCATTTGTCACGCACTTATAAAGCTAAAGATGAACTGGCTCATATCTGCCCTGCCACACAAACCCAGAAACAAACTTCACTCTTCTACCCCTTCTCCCTGGTTAATACAATACCTACCCTCCTAGAAACATATAAAAACTGCCTATTTTTTTTCTCTTTTTAAAGACTATTTAAAGGAAAAAAAAAATCATTTGATCTTTGGCAAAAAACTCCTCTTAGAGTTCTCCTTGTTTATTTTTTCTAATAGCAGATTATCCAATGATTTCACACCAAACCAGGTAACAACTCCTGTTTATTCAAGATTCACCTCCATGGTTTGTTTGTACTGTTTTGCAACAGATCATTAAGGTCTATTTTTCTTCTCTATAATGGCCTCTCTTTTTCAGCATCAGTTACAGAGCCTGGAACTCCAGGCACTACTACCATATCCTAATACCACCTGGGTGGCTGGATATGTTAGTTAGTTAAGACACTAACCAAACAAGAAATATGTTATTGACCATAATACATTAGACCAGTAGCTCTATACCATTTAAAAGTAATAAAGAAAATTCCAATTATTTCATAAGCATTTAAAATCCAACTTTCATGTGAAAAATCAAGTAATATTGAAATTTCTATCTTTAAGTCAACCTGTAAGAACTCTGGAATCAGAAGAAAATGAAGCTTGTAGCTTTCTTAGAAGACATCACACAACACAGCAAGAACAATATGCAACCAGCTTTAAGGCAGCAATCAGAAAAAAAAAAAAAAAAGTCACACTTTGAGCTGAACATGGAAGCAGTAAGCATTCTCCACAACTACTGGCAGCCTGACACTTATCTTCTTGGAGAACTATTTCCCAGCTTTCTTGGTGGATTGGTACCACCAGAACCAGTAGCCCTCAGCCTCACCAAATACAATTTTGTTTTAGAGAAGATCCACATTAAGCTCCATCAAATTAATTTACATTGTTAATTTTAAATAGGTTAGCCAATTTAGGCAAGCAAGGAGTCTTCCCTAGACAAGGCAAATTTTTTTGTACAGCAATATACATGAACCCAAACTCCAGAAAGCCATCTTGTATTTAAGGTTACTATATGTCTGTGTTTCCCTAAGTACACGCTCTCTGCCACACAGTAAACTTCTTAGAATTCACCAAGACACCCATACATTTAAAAGAGCAGAAATCCAGTCCAGCTGGGCTGCCTTATATCCAGAAATTTTAAGAGACTGCACAGGAACAGGAAGCCCAACACCTGGACAGTAATATGGCAGCCTTACTTAACACCTTGCACAGCACTTTTTACTAGTAAGGTCACCCTACTCCAGTCTCCTTGCTTTGATATTGAGGGAACTTTTTCCACACATCGCCAAAGCTTAAATTGGCTTAGAATCTGGCTTAAATGTAAGACTGACGTACCCACTCAGCTCAGCATTGTTGCAAATATCAGGGCATTTCCTCCATAGGGATACATGGTGTTCCAAGATGAAGCAAAACACAAGTAGCAGCTGCAGGGACTAGGAAGAAAAACTATGTTGAAAGCAGAAAAACTCTGTTCACACTGGAAAAAAGAAGGCTTCGGGGAGACACTACTGCTGCCTTCCAGTGCTTAAAGGGGGCTTATAAAGACAGATGGGGACAGACTTTTTAGTAAGGCCTGTTGCAATAGGACAAGGAATAACAGTTTTAAACTAAAAAAAGGTAGATTCAGACTAGATATGAGGATGAAAATTTTTTAAAATGACAGTGGTGATACACCAGAACGGGTTCCCTAAAGAGGTGGTGGATGCCCCATCCCTGGAAACATTCAAGGTCAAGTGGACAGGGTTCTGAGCAACCTGATCTAGTTGAAGATGACCCTGCTCACTGGAGAGAGGTTAGACTATGTGACCTTTAATGGTTCCTTCCAACCCAAACCATTCCATGATTCTGTGTTCCACATCTGCTGTACTCATGGCAGTCTCGTGTGTCTGCATACTCCTGTGTTGTCCACAGCTAGAATGGGCTGGGAAAAATCTATCCACCAGATGGCATAGCTGGGAAGGTAGGAAGAAAAAAAAATAAAAACATGCAAAAAGCACATACACTGAAGCAAAAATAAGGCTATCATCTTTGTGTCCCATAACATAGCTAAGCCTGACCCAAGATTCTGACTACCAGGGCAAGAAGGATTTGGATTACTCACTTTCACGGTCACATACCAGTACAAAAGGATTTTAGCAAAGCCATGGAATTTTGTCTTTATATGACCTGCAAATCTTTGCAGATTCACTCCTGTGAGAAATCCCATAATAAAACTCAAAGTAGCTCCAAGACAGCGAGGTACATGTGTAAGAGCACCAGCATCTCCCTCACTCTTCTAGTAAAGAAACAGGAATGACAGAAGGTACTTGGTAGAGGTCAAACAAGTAAGAGAAAGCCTTGCTATGTTCAGACTTTATGCCTAGAGCATACACTTTAGTTTTACTTTCCTTCAAACAGAAGTTATTTATAAGGTATCACTAATTAGTGACAAAGTACTAGACACATTTCAAGAGAGAGTTAATTCAAAATGAACTCTTACCATTCCTAAATTCACCACTTGACCAATGAGTAGAGGATAAGAACTTAGTATATGCAAAAGAACATGGAAATTAAAAGCTAATATCCTGGAAGACTATCAACACGCATTACACCATGGTTCAGTTGAGTCTTTATGAAAACTATTTCCAATTTAACTCAAGAGTTAATCAATCTGGCTTTCAGCACTCAGAAGATCTCCAGAATAAGTATACATTCAAGATAAGCAGGCGTGCACGCTCGCCGAGGATTGGGAAGATGTTCTTGATGAATCCTCCCAACAGCCCGGCTATAGGCCACGTCATACTGGTATCTCAGAAAAACCAGAAAAAAACCAAAATGGAACACGTGGAAAGTGAGACAATCTAAGTAGGTAAACCCAGTTAAAAGGTAAGTTAACATGTCATATAACCCAAACCCAATAACAATAAAATCAGGTAGAGTAGCCTAATTAAAGAGCAAGAACTCCTGACAGTTAATATCACAGCCTGGAAACAGATGTCACCACCCAGCAACCCAATGACAGCAGGGAAGCTTCCTTTTGCTGTGGATTTTGATACGTATTTGCTACCCTTGAAAAATTTGTGCAGCACCTACTGAGAGATAATTGTAGACTATTATTCAAACTTAAAGCCATCCATTTCACTTAAAGGACTAAATATATACTGCACGACAACATTTTATGAAAGTGTCCTTTTATTATTTCACTGTGCTTACAGTGAAAGCTCAAAAGCCACATTTCCTTATCCTTTAAATCAAAGTTGAAGAGGGAGCAATGGAGCCAAAAAACTTGCTTTAAACGATTTAACTGCAGATAAGAGTCAACAGAATTTTTTCTGCGCAACCAGCGTGGGGAGGATTCACACTCACTTTACCAGAACAGGTCAGCTAAGCAACAGCATGAGCTCCAGAATGTGAGCTGCCAATTGTACACACAAAAAAAAAAGCTTCATTGTGAAACATTACTATTGGAACCACAGCTTAGAATACTATAGCTAGCAGTGCTATAAATAAAGGATGTTAAATGGAAGGAAAGATAATGCATATGCAATGCAATCTTTTAATCTTGTGTTTTTTCAAATAAAACCCTTAAGATTCTATTACGTTTCAGGTACAAGATGATGTACAAGGCACTTCTGTTAGTAGATGACAAGCAGAGAGAAAACACATTTCCCTTAATCCTCCTAACCTCTGCTCAGAGGGAAAAACAGACTGAGAAAAGAGGTGAAAAATTATACACAAGGCTTGGTTCAGAAGTTGCACATCATATCCCCAAAGATTAAAGTACTACAGAAGACAAAAAGCACAGGTTAGGTTGCTCCAAAACAAGGTACCCGATCATAACCCAAAAAGCTACAAAGTTGCAACACAAGTATTTATGGTTTATGTAAAAGGCATGGAACATGTATTTTAAAAGACCTTGTAAAAAAAAGAAGGATAAGCAGAGTAATATTTAGGAGGGAACAGAACAATCTAAGTTGCATACCAAAACACTGCAGAATCCCCTCCTCTTGAGGCAATCTATATTTAAATAGCTCCACTGATGAGCAACAAGTATCCTTCAAATATATTATTTAAAGCATTTCTCAAAAAAATCCACCACCACAATTATATTTGCATTTTGATGTCCAAAAAGAAAATTTGCCGTACAGAGTAAACGTTTACTAGGTTACTCTGTGGTCTGTCTTAACAACCTACTTAATAATCTGTTTCAACATCCAGAAAAAGGGAGTTTTATCTGAAATAGTGATCTACTGATAATACTTGTTTCTTCATACTAAACTGCATGCCTTAAATCACAAACATAAATACAACTGCCCAAAGCCTTTTTGTATTTTAAAATACTGATTTTTCTGTTCATAATTTTGACATTGAAAAAAGAACAGATAGCAGGTATTAAAATAGCCTCAAAGACCTAAAAACTCTGCTTTGTAGTTACAAAAAACTTTCAGCCTTACAAAACTCGTTTCACTTCTAAAACTCTACATACTCCATGAATTCCTTTCTATAAGCCTTCTGCAATGTGATCCAACCATCTGAGGAGTACAGCAACCAAATAAATGAACAGAACATACCCATGCAAGTACTCTCATTTCCAGCATACCAGGTATTTGTCGAATATGGAATGCAAGATTAATGGGAGAAGAGACCCAAGAAGACTTAACATTTAGAACATTAACTTAAATAAAAAGAAAATGCTCGCAATAGTTCCTCGGCTTCTCCAAAAGGAGCTTCTAGCCTTTATCAGCCACCCATGAGAGCCACTTCTGGAGACTGCCCCGTAGGCAGGCTGAGGAATGTCAGCGCACTAAATCCCCCTGCTCCCGCCGACACTCACGTACACACAACTCCACACCTAGCGCTGCTCGCAGACGTAATTTTACACACGGAGTACTGCGACTACCAACGCGACCAGAGGGAGGGGGGGGAAAAGGCCGTCCTCAGCTCGGCTAGAGGTGGGTCCCCAGCTCGCCCCTTAGCCAGGCAGCTGCAGCCAGGTGAAAAAAGTGAAGACGGAAAATTAGGCTTTTTTATAATTTTTTTTTCCTTTTAAATAGGAAGGCAGCCCCTTCACCCCGACAAGGTGGTTGCACCCCCCGCGCACACCAGCACCTCCTCCCTCCGTGGGGCTGCGGGGCCGGGCCGGGGCTCGGGGCACCGGCGGGACGCGCCGAGCCCGCTCCCGGCCGCCACCCCGGGCCCGGCGGGGCGGGCAGGGCGCTGCCCTCGCTCCCCCCACACCTCGCCAGCAGCCTCGCCTTGTCCCAGGGGGCGGCGGCGGCCGTGCCCTCTGCGGCGGGCGGGAGAGGCTGCCCGGCGGCCCGCTCACCTTCCAGCAGCCGGGTGATGAGGCTGTCCACGTTCAGCTCCCCGTCCGCCATTTTGTGGCCACCAGACTCGGTCCCGGGCGGGGAGAGGGCGGGGTGGAGGGCGCTCCGCGGAGGAGGAGGAGGAGCAGGGAGCGGCGGCCGCAGCGACAGTGGCACTCCCCCCACCCCCCTCCGGCGGTCCCCGGCGGCCGCCCGGCTTCTCCTGCGCCCGCTGTCTCGCAGCTAAAACAGGGGAAGTGCCGCCGCTCCTCCCCGCGCCTCCTCCCCGCCCCAGGAGCCGCCAGGGCGCATGTGCCGCCTCGCCCGCCGCCGCCGCTCCGCGCTCCGCCACCGCGCAGGCGCCGCGGAGCCCGCCCGAGAGCGCGGCGCGTGCGCGGAGCCACCGCTCCTTCCCACGGTGCCCCGTCCCCGCGGGTGTCCCGGGAACCCCCGGGATCGGGGGCGTTGGCAGCCTCCGTTATGGGCAAAAGGCTGGGAAACCAGTCCGAGGAGGCCGCGTGTCACCCCTTCCTGTGCTAAGGCTGCACCTGTGAAATCTCGCAGCTGATTAAAAAAATTCTGTCATGACCGGAGTGACGAGTTGTGCTCTTTTCTCGCGCAGTTGTCAGAAAAAACTCGTAACCGCTGTGTTTCATCGCGGCTAGATCTGCTAAGAGTACTTTTTTGGTGATTTCTGAACCTTTTTTTTTTTTTCTTTAAGATGAGCTCTCTAAAGACGTGTTTACATACTTCTGTCAACAGATGCTCGCCTCGATTGGACAGAGAAGTGCTTTAAAATGGAGGTGGTGAAAACTTACTGTGAGCTGGGACAGCACACAAATACATGTACGCTGACAAAGTAACAAAGTGCAGATGTTCTAGAAAAAAACAGACCACTTCTTTATATGCCTAAATATAGACGTCGATGGAGAAACTTATCTCTGTGAGCTTGAACTTGAATTTTTTCCATCAGTTCATACAAGCCAGCAAAATCCTGTCACCTTACATAATTTCGAAACCTAGTTTTTTATCTCTTGATTAGAATAAAGGGAGTATGAGCAAAACAAAAGCAATTAGGACAAGGTGGGGCTATGATTAGACATCAGATGATGCCAGGTGTCCAGACAGTCAAATAAAAGAACACCCTTTTGAAATACTTACACAGGTAGACAGGATATATGGAAATATAATTTCATCTGCTGAAAGCACATACAGCTATTCTTTCTTATTTTTCAAATTCTGTGATCTAAATAAAAAAAGATATCTTAAAATATTTTTCTTTCATTTTTTATTAAGTAAGAAAAATAATTATTTGTCTTTTAAAAGATTCTTTCTTATCCCAGTTACTTTATTGCTGCCAAAACTAATAGATCCGCAGTCCCTCTTGAGCATTTAGGAATTGTCCCAATTTTGTTTCACACAACCAAACTGCCCTGAGGGTTATTTTAAGCCATCACAACATCAGGTTCAGACATAATTATTTATCATATTATCACAGAACATTCTGCATTGACAATTAAATGGGGATATGAAATTATCTTTTACTGTGGCATAACAATACAATTAATATCTTCCAAAACTCCAGAAGATGCTAAAGTTTCAGATACACTGAGCAAAACATAATTCTCTAAGAACTGTTTTTTACTAGGCATGTCAGCGTGTTCCTGAAACAATTCAGCAGCATATCAAAACAACAAAATAATTTAATTAGCAGAGATGCTGTGAAACAGAACAAGCTACAAAAAATACCTCACTAATTTCCTTGTAGATTCTGTGCCAGTGTCTTATTTTATTGGGAACATGGCTGGGTGACTGTTACTCCCCAGCTGTACGTGCGTTGTCAAGCAGTCGGAAGGTCACCTCACTGTGCTGCATAATCCTGTAAAGTTTGCCCCCCCCTTTCTTCATAGCTTGAACAGGGAAACAAGTACATGAGTTTCCCCCTCAGTGGGTAAAACTTGACAGGTCCCGTTTTTCATGTTGGCATAATCCAAGTACAGTAAACAGAATTAAAAGATCAGAGAATGAGGTTCATTGTCTTCTGTGATTCAGAAAGAAACAGTTAATGTGGAATGAGTGAATTTTCTTTGATCAAGGGGAGATGTTTAGTAATTTTTGGCATTATATGGTACACAGATACAGGCCAAAGATACCTAACTGGCAATTCAAGTAGCAAGGGCAGCTGAGCGTCACTGATGCCTCTGTCAAAATCCCATTAGTAATGCTCACCTTTCTAAATTGCCTTTCAGTCATTTTGAAGTTTCCTCTCATATCCACCAACATGGCTTTTCTTTTAACTTTGCCCTACGTGGTCTCACCCTCATTTACTGTTAATACCCTGTATGTCACTTTTCCTCTCTTCGTCCACATGCTGTCTCAAGGTGTCCTTTAATTTGTAGTGTTCTTCTGCTGAGTTTGTCAGCTCTGCAGGGCAGAAATTTCCAAAGAAGATGGCAAAACAATTATATGTTACTTAATGCCATTCCCTAAACTGTGGCTCTCTAGACATGAGTTCTCACTTTGTCTGCTGCTGCAAATTTGAAACAGTTGCTTCCCCAGCTACAGAGCACTGACTCAGCATCTCTCTGTTACCTACTCTTTCCTAGTAACCTTATGTTGGTTTAAACAATACTTCTGTTATTCACTGCACTTTAAATTTAGTGCACTACATGCACTTTTAAGTTATTTATTATGCCATTGTAACTTTCAAAAACCGTGGCCTCAGCTACATTGCCCTTCTAGGTCTGTCATCAGTTATCTACTAGATAGCACATGGCAGTATTTTACATTATCCTGTCACTACAGCTTGTTTCTAGTGTACTTTATAACCTTTGCAAACTGTAACTTGGGCTGACTGCAGTTCTGGTGTGGATGGGAGGGAGAGGCCAGTAGGAGCCATGTGGTTCGTTTTCCATCATGTAATTAGGAGCAGTTTCTCCCTAGGAGGCAATAGCTGAACCACTGCTGCCTCCTCAGTGTTATTCTCCAGTTTCTTACTTGAAGCAGAAATTACTGATCCAAATCACCAATGTATTTTCTTAGGAGAGTTTGTTTACAAAAATACTTACAGATCCTGCTTCTTTAATCAGAAATGGCAGGAAACTGTATCAAGGTAATCTCAAAATTTAACAAAGACTGCAGATAAATTATCTCTATTTTGTCCCAAAAGTTTAGATTCATAGATAGGTGGAGAACACCCAACAGATCCCACTGCGTAGTACCTTATGACCCTTTATCATTTGTCAGTATTTGCACTAAAACTGGGTAAATAGTTGGTTTGGGTTATATCCTTTTAAGATGTAAAAATAAATAATTATCTTCTACACTGGGATAAAACCAAGACTTTCTCAACATTCCTGAGAAATAAAAGAAGGAGAAAAGTCCCAAACTAGCCAGTGGTTTGGATTTGAAGGCACATACCTAAGATAGACAGAGAAGAGTGTATCTTCTTCTGAACTGCTGTATCCATACCGGCTCTCTTGGTATCACTGTTTGGAGCTGAAACACTTTGTATAAACAATTAAATATCCACTGGGCCAGGGACTCAATTATGGATCTCTGCCACGTGAATGCCCCAGTCATTCAGCAGTAGTGCTGGTCCATCTCTCTTGATGTAGCTATTATTTGAAACACATTATGAGATCTTTGGTTGATACACAAATACACATGCTGTACTCATCAAAGCTTTGTTAATAGTATTTTCTGAAGAACAAGATTTTTTTGTAGATTAATACTGACCCTTGATTCCTGTAAATGTAGTTATGCTATCATTGCCTTTTATGCCTACTTAAAAGGCAGGGCAGGACAAGGCAGGTCTAGATGTTCCTGTATTTGGAATTAAAATAAGAAAACAGATTGTTGATGTCAAGAACCAGTGCTGAAACAGTTAATAAAATAGAATAAATATTTCAATCCAGTAAGTGTGACTCGAAAATCTTTTTTTTTTGAAAAGAGCAGCTCCCCCTGCCCTATCCTGACAGCTCCCAGCTGGGTTAGAGAGCCTGGGCGAGACAGGCACTGCCTGGAAGGCAGGAGAGAGCCCTCCAGGAGCCACATGCAAAATAAGGACAAGGTGAGACATAATCAGGGGTTTGTATCACAGGTTACTTCATCTCTCCATATCAGAACTATTTAAAAGTGTGAGAAGAGTTGTTTTTTTTTTCTTTAGATTATATTTGTTGGCATGTGATACAATCTCAGTTCCCCTGACAGCCTGTCCTACTGCCCACAAACTATCAGAAATACACAACACCTGCTGAAGTGTTACTCCCAAGTGAGGAAGGGGGCAGGACTTCTGAAGCAAAACAAGGTAAATACTTTGGCCCTGCAGGATCTGCAGTTTGCAGAATGTCAATCAAGCTTACTATTCCTCTGCTTTGGAGAGAAAAAAATCTTCTCCTCCTGTTTGTCAGGAAGGAACAGCTGCAAGAATTGAAAGTGTCCGCATCTATTTTCCTCAGTAAACATGGGAATATTTAGTTTCAGCAAAACCAGATGGTTTACGCCCTGTGAATATGCTGGCATTTGACACCAGCAGTCAGTTTCACAAAGTACATGCAGAGCATTAGAAAGAACTTCTCTAAATTGAGGGACCTGACACAAGAAATTAAAGCTCTGAAGGCAGTAATGACAAATTGACAAAACCCCCCAACCTCCACCCAGGGATCTCCAAGTGCTCTCTAAATATCATTAATCAGACTACATAAAAGCCCATGAAGTGATTACATTTTGATATACATTTATCAGAGAGGCTTACACTTAAAATGAGAAAGTAAATAAGTTCCTCAGGGTTATGTGGTGAGTCATGGTCTGGTCTCCTGTGTGCTCTGACCATCCGTGTCTTTTCTTGTTAACTTGTCTCCAGTGTGCTGTGTCCTCAGCCATATTCCCAGGACACAATTTTTAAATGTGAAACTATTACAGTTAATAGTACAGGGGCAGGATTGGAGTGTGTGCACCATTTATCACCATAGCTGGGGCACCTGAGTGCTCTCTGGGGAATTTATAATATGCTAAAGAGATTTATGAACAGCTCTCAAACCTCTTGCTAATGGCAGTTGCAACGGGTGTTAAGTGACTGAATTATTTGATGATTTTTATTGATTTGTGTTGTTATTGCTTAACATGACTGTAGTAACAAGGCATCTATCAATCTGGAAGTGGTTTTCAACCAATGAATTATTAAAGTATGTGATTCTGATAGGTAAAGTGTCTTGTTGGACTACTGGGAGGTTGATGAGGTAGTCAGCTTGGAGGGCAAGGCTACAGGGGCTTTGGGCCTTGTAGTCACTGATGTCTGCAGTACATGTTCCAAAGCCAAATCTGACCCTGCTGACTCCTTGTCATCTGCAGCATATAAAAGTAGGCTTAGGAAGGATCTCTATTTACTTGCAATTTCAGAGTGAACCTTCCCACAGAAGCACATCAATTTTCTGGATCACTTAGTGAAATGTATTATTTACTGTGAATCACTAGGTATTTCTTCTTCTAAGACCTACAAATGTAAGTCCTAAAGCACCTCTAGTCCTGGTTGCAGGACACAGCAGAGGCCTGCAATATCTCCTTCAGTTTCCCAGAGAAGAGCTGTGTTGTGCTCTGGTTTGTCCCATTCTCTGCATGATGGAGGGTGTGCCACTGAGCACACCTGCCCTGCAGTTGAGGCAATGCTATAATTTAATATACTTCATGATCAGCATTTTAAGAGTTTGAATTTGCTATTTCTTCATTATGTAATTACATAATAATAATAATTTAACTAACACAACGTACGTGGAGTTTTGCTGTTGCTTCTTATGTAAATTAGAGAGATTTAGCAACATATTGCAAAATGGATACATGTATTTCAGACTGAGATGTAAGATGTTACTTTGATTCAGAATAAAATAAAAAGGAGCTGTCGCGAAGACCTATTTTGTAAAAGAAAGAACTACTTATAACTTTTCATCTCATGGCTTATTCACTAACATGGAAACTGCAGAGCTTCAATGTGTTTAAATTTAAAAAACCTCAACAAAATATCAAACAAAAAACCTCCCCCCAAGAAACCCAAAAAGAGCAATACCAAAACACCATTTCTGCCTTTTTAGAGAAATTCAGATATTTAAATTTAGATTCAGAAACTGAAATGATATACAAATGTGGAATTTGAACTTGAATTTAGGTAAAGTAGCAAGAACAACTAACTAAATGTTAGGGAAATAGCTAATCTTTAGGTAGAAAAGAACATTTATTTTAGTTGTTACTCTGCTCATAAGAAACAGAGACACTATATATTTACAGTACACTCCAGAAGAATGAAAAAGAAATTTAAAGTCAAATTTAGATATCAAAACATGTCAGACAGCTTGACTTCCACCAAATTGTAACAAGTGCTGCTCATTCCTTTTAACTTACGTGGTATTTTTATTATCTATCAAGTAATCTAATTTATCCCTCTTGTTCCAAAAATAGTTCGTTTGCATACAGTATGGCTCAGAAGAGCAGGAGCTGAGAGAAACGACATCACTGTGACTAGTAGCAATGAGTCACACTGACAGGTTTAAGTCTTGAGTCAGCAAAACCTAGACTTACTCTCAAAGCCTCGGTGGGCTTGGCTCAGAGGAGGCCATTAGCTGTCATTTCAGTTTGGGGGATGTACACCATGGCCCCCAAAAGTGTGCCACAGGTCTGTAGAAACACATGTGGCCCTGGCTGGCCACACAGCGATTTCTTTGGTGGCAGCACTGGCTGAAGGTGGTCATTCCAAGTTCCTGCTGTCCCTCCACTCCATGACAATGCCTTGCCATCGTGCTGATGTGTTTGTGGGGCTGCCTTGCAAGTCAGATGTCCGCAGTGATCCATATGAATAACGACTCCCTCTGGCTCTCCGGAAAGCACAGGCTTTAGCCCGTGTTGCTTTGAGTGATATGACATACAGCACATCTCCCAAAGACACGTGTCTCAGTTCAGCTGAAGACTGCAGCATGAGGCTGAAACTGGCAGTGGCCACTGGTGGAGGGGGCTCTCTGAGCCTCTAAAGCCATAGTGTGGTGTAACTGTACCCGTCAGTGAGGAGGCTGCAGCCACCCAGCTGTGGCTCTCGCATCCTACTGAGTCATTGCATGACTCCAGATAAGCCATGTGCTTTTTCGTGCCTCAGCCTGCCACCTGCAAATCAGTGATAACAAAATTTAAATAATTCAGAAGAACATAGCAAGGCTTAATCGTAATTGTAAGGCTTAATTGTAATATGTTTTGGACTCCTTACGTACAGTAGTGCAGAATTCAAGGCATAGCTGTTACAGAGTGTGCTGCTAGTAGTGCCATCTCTCTTCAATATTCCCTGCAAACTCACTGTCTTCCTACTTGCATTATCAGCACTCAGCTTTGGTGTCATTGTGTTGCTTGGACACCTTCTAATTTAAATTTTGTGTTTTGATTTCTGGGTGATAACTTCAAACACCAATTTTCCTCTGCTATGCTACACAGCCTTTTGCTCATTTTAATGAAACCTAGCAACCATAATGTAAATTCAAAATAACTACAACCCATTAGACTATTGAAATCCCTGAAGATTTGAATTATTCACTATTAACAGAACTTGTATAATTATAGGTTAAGATATCACTTAAGCATTTAGCATACATCAGTTCCACAGTTAATTTTTAGCTCTTGATCTGTATTAGTAACCTCAGCTTGCTAAATTAAAGGATATGCCTCCAATTAGCCTAAATTTAACATTCAAGAACACATCTCTAGTGGGATGATGCTTATAAGCTTAGAACATGCAGGCAATTTCAGCTGATCTACCAAGGCTCTATCACAACTGGAAAAGAAAACATTTTCTTACAAACACTTCCATGACTTTCACAGGAGCAGAAGTAAAAGGACAAGGCTGCATTTTGTGTACGGTCCAAAGTCAAAAGGGTGACAGGCATTGCAGTCCTCTACCCCTTTAGGGATCTCCAAAAGAGCCTTTTCTGATCAGAGCAAACTGTAATTGGCTGTTTTCAGCTACCACCAGGTAGGTTTAACTCTTTCCCAAGGGTCAGAAATATTGCTGCAATATCTTTGATAAGACTCAACATTTGTCTTTTTTCTTCAGACAGCAGTGATATGACTTGCTGTTTGCTAACATATAAATTAGCTCTTCTGTTCCACCAGGAAAGAAAGATTTCTGGTAACCATCTGTGTTTTTTTCATACCATTTGATACCTGCTTTAGTTGATTAGCTTTCACTACATAGTCCTAGGTAATCACACTTCCACTTGTGGAAAGCCTTTTAAAATAATGAGCTAGGAAATGGTTTAGGCTTCTGTGCAGATAATGATGAATCTGTTCCCACATGCTGGTGAGAAGCTGGAACGGGATCTTAAAGCTTTGGCTTGGCCAGCACTGAGAAAAGACAGAGCTTTTGACAGTGTCCTCTCTTATATTCATAAACCAAATGAAACAAATTTTAACAAACATCAGTGTGCTTGTTAATGAGGAGAAATGCAGCACACTTGGTAGCTGTATAATTGTGTCAAAAGTATAATTCAAAAAATGTTGCTAATATTGATGAGTGTCTCCGTAGGAAAGCTCTGAGTGGTAAGAAATCCTCTTGTTGGGAAATCTGCATATAATCTTATAATGATAACCATTACAGAGAACAGAGAAAGTATAAACTGGAAAATGCTATTAAAAATTGTAGTAGAATCCAACTTATTGAAGCTTAGTCATGACTTTCATTCAGCAAAACTTGTTGTGAAGTATGGATTTTATTGGAAACAATTGGAATAAAAAGATTGTACTATTAATACCTGACTTTGTTGTACCCATAACAAATGAAAAAGAAAAAAGAACATTTTCAGCACACTGAGGATTTTTCCTAGGATTTTGGTTGGTTGGTTGGTTTTTTCACTTAGGAGATTGAACCTTATCATCTAAAACCTTTTGTCATGTAAAACAGTCCCTGTACTGTGTACATCTTGATAGTTAGACCTCCAAAATTGTGGAGGTGTCTCACTCCTAAACAGTTCCTTCTGACAATGCCAAATTCCAAAACTGTGATGCCCATAATTGCCCTATCAACCTCCAAATGAAGGCTTTGGTTGGTAAATCTCAGATTTGAGATGTCCTCCATGTGCTTGCAGTCCTATTTCTGAGCGTGTCCAGGGGTGGTCCTGCACGGTCAGTACTGATACCTCAACATCTGTTTCATGAGGATCCTTGAGCTTACCATTCCTTTGGCTGCATTAGTTGTCCCTGATGCCAGAATTATTTGTGTCCTATGTAAAGAAGATGCCACCTAATATAAAATCCATTAATAGCTCTGAGAGGAAGGACTGCCCAACTAGTTCAAGGCAGCTCCCTGGTCAGCATGTGGGATTTTTCATCACACTTTGGAGGCTGCTTATTCTACTCTGTGGTTGTCGGGAATGCCTAGAGCCTGACTGGAGTGCTTTGAATCACCCTACATGGGCAGGAACTGACTTCTCAGCCCTTGCAATGTCTTAGCAGAGCTGCCTAAGCAGGCAGTCTGGGCTCCTCCTCTACCTCTACTTTTGCAGGTTTATGCCTGAACCCTTTCAGATTTCTCTTTAAAACTGTCAAATGTTTAAGGAGTTTGGATTTCTCTCATCTACTGTGGAATTTTACCTTTAATTACTTAGAACAAAGACTTTTCCCACTCTAATTAAACACCTTTTACCTCAAGAACAGACTATCTGTGCCTTGCATGATCATTTACTTTCAAGATTTTGAAAGCATTTTTTGCTTCCATGTTCCAGATGGCTTGCCAGTGACAACATTCATGCGTTTAGTTCTTTTCTCTCATTAAGCCTGTGGATTTCCAAAATATTTCTGGAACGTGATCTTACAGTTTTCTCTCTCTCTCTGTCTCTCTCTCTTTTTTTTTTTTTTAAACTTTGCCCTTTTCAACCCAAATGCAAGAAAAAGTACAAAACAGGTGTTTCCACATCTGACTTGATGTTGGATTCTTTTGGTTAGGGGAGAGCAGAAAAGGTAAATGCAGAGCTTATTGAAATAGTGATGACAACAGTCAAAAAAATAAAAGGCAGGTACAGTAAAGTCCAGTTGCTGTAATCCTTTAAACCTGACCTCCTGCCCAGCCTTCCTGGGCAAATCTGCACTGTGAATTGGAAGAATGAGCCAAGCTCTCAACAACCTGTGCTGGTAAGGCTTCCTTCCACAGCATCACACAGATGCAGTCTAGTCCAGCAGCCCATCCACAGACATGAAAAAAGTCTCCTGTGGCTGGTTATGGCAGCCAGAGCTGGCGGCTCTGTGGTGTGAGGCAGAACCTGCTCTCTGCACCCTCTGCAGTGTGCAGCCTGCCTGGTGTCCGGGTAACATTTCACACACTTTTCTTAAATCCCTTTTGTCCCAGGTGCACCCATACACTGATTAGTAAGGAAGTTAGAGCTGTCAGTTATGCAGAGAAGAGTGTAGGACAAGGACTAATTTTTTGCACGTTTTTGTATTTCCCAGGGTGTTGCTTTTCTTGTTATACCACCGTCTGCTAGTGGGGGAATGCCAATAGTGCAGCCTTTCTCTAAAGGAGCAGGCCTGATCCTCCCTCTCAGATGGGCTGGCATCCTGCTGCTGACTTCTGAACTGGGTAAGAGTCACACCCAGTGCATGGCTGGGGAAGAGGAGGTTTTGGAAAACAAATTATACTTTGTTAAGTGGTTAGAAGACACAGTGAATTAAATAAGCACCTAGCTACCATTTACATTTGAAAATTTTGTCATGTAGAGTTCTGCCAGTAAACTCCTCCCACATAATTAGAGTGCTTTTTGCCTGTAAAATGCATTCCAGTTTGGCAAGCAATATAAGCCATAACATCAAAACCACTTCGCCCCTCTCCAGTGTAATTGTGTCTACTGTAGGGCTTTTCTTGAAGTAGTTATGTCATAAAAATCACCCTACACAACACAAAGCCTTCAAGTGCAAACTGAAAACTTGTCTACCCAGCCAGATGTTACTGTGCTTTAAATACAGTTATGGAAAATCAAGGTAGATTTGTTAAAACATGCTGACCACAACTGAATAGTCATCAGAGACGAAGTTAAATCCCATTTAGCAACATATTAACGAACCATGTATGTGGAGTGGTATAATCGAATTTGACTTTTGCATAGCTGTGGTTGGACAAGGATCATTCAACTTGCCTATATCTAATTTTAATAGTGGCAGAGTGAAATTTGCTTTATGTCAGTTGATTTTTCACTGGCTTTTTGACATACTTATTCTGACACCTGTTACTTTGGTTGTGATCTCAAGTGTGTTGAGTCATTCTTCCTTTTAGGCTTTTTCCATTTTTTTTTGATACCATGAACAGTAAACATATCTGAGACACCAATGAGAAAGAAATGTCTGTCACTTTGATGGATACTCCACTGGATCTTTAAATTCAGACTCCCTACATTTTTTTAATTGTTTATTTTAAACTATTTTCAAACATTAACATAGTAGATTATCAATACAAATGACAATATATCTTTTCAGCTGAGTGTCATTTGCTAAAGGATGTCATCAGGCACACTCAGATAAATTTCCCCCAAAGGACAGTAATTCAATCTTGCATTTATAATAGTCTACCATGTTTTAATTGTCTTGCACATGAATGTTGCTAGCTTTCCTCAAAAATGAAAATGCTGCTCCTCAGAAAACAATGACATAAGGTTTTATAATTGGCAAGGCTAGGACCTGAAGAAGTCACAGAAAGTTGTTTATTAGATCCCACAGAAAGACAATACTATCTTCCATATACAGTTCAAATTTCACTCACTGATATCCAAAGTCCATCTGCTAATGAAGGACTGGAACCAGATTTGCCCTGGAATTACTCACAGTTTGCTACTGAATTCAGAGGAAGTAGATTCAGGCCTATACTAAATAAAGGAGAAACCTAATTTTTCTCTGAGATGCAATTAATTCTGCAGTGTGATATGAACTTGTTCAATCAGCTCTACTTATTTTACAGATACGTGAATGTCCATGATCATCCTGTGTTACCACTAGCCAACAGTGTGACAGCTAAACAATTTGTTAGCAACAATCAAAGCAGTAAATGCACAATGCTACATCCTGGTGATGGCACTGGCAAATGCGACTAGACAATGTAATTAGTCGAGATGGAATTAAATTAGGGCATTGCATCTTTATTACAGAAAATACCAGGGGATTCCTACTTGCCACAGATAGGACTTGTGCTTCATCCTAGTCAGATATTATGGCTCGTGATACATTTGTACTGTGTCAGGCAAAGAAAGTCTGTCGTGTTACTGTGACCTCTGAAGGGCTTTATGTAAAGATAATCCTTGGAGAGATCACACCAGCACTGAAAGCTATGGAAAGGACAAACTGAATGGCCAAACCAGGAACCAGGAGTGCAGTGGAGCCTTGGCACATGCTTTTGGTCATGGGATACTCAACAGACATAGTGGCTGACATTTTCAGAGGACCAGGGGAGAGGTCAGACAGTTTGATATATTTTAGTATTGTTTTTTGCCTGCAAAAACAGAGAAGAACTAGCAGCTGCTATTCCACTTCAGGCCAGAGCCTCACATTGAAATAATGAAATTCTTGCTTCACTACTCAAGCAAACAGACCCAAGAGCATTTTTTCTAAACACAAACAGAAGAGATGCCAATGCTATATCAATGCTGTCATGTGGCCTCCATGTCTACTGCACCCATTGCTTTTGCTTTGGTGGCAGACTGAAAGCAAAATGTATATGAGCCTACATAACTGTTTAAGGTCAATCCTGCCAAGCTAACAGTAGGGTTTCTCTGACCATCTATTTACCATCTATCAGTGTCATCAGTATCACCACGGGAGAATATAATCTCCTCTTTGCTTTAAGTGTTTGCTATTATCCGCTGCAGCACCAATTGATTTCCCAGTGGAGATAATAATAAATAACACCCATAGCAGTTATATAATGCACCTGCAATTTTCCAAGAGAGGGCATAAGGAATGATGCCTGTGAAAAGTAGAAATTTTTGTCTTCAAAGAATACTGTGTAATTTTGGTAAATAGCCTTAACAAGTATAATTGAACTGTAGAAGTGGGAACTAGGCAATTCCAGATTCATTAGTGGTTATGTATCTTTTATCTCCAGGTTACTGTGTGAATCTGGACCAGGCGAGTAGTGCCTAAAAGTTGTTATCTGGCAGCCAAGGGGAGAAGAGGTGGTGTGTCCCACTCAGGTTTTTGATGGGCTGCTGACCACAGTACAAAGACCCTGGACTAAACAATGTGCACAGATTAATCATCTCTTTTGACTCTGTTGTGGGAATAATCCCTTTTGATTAGGGTGGAGACTCAATTGTCCTGCACGGGAAGTAGTCTTACCATTGCCCATTCTGTACCTGTGGTATGACAAATGAGCTCAGACAGACCTGCAGCCAGTGCAAATTGTCAGAGTTTGGGTCATTGATTTCAGAGCAATTACCACTGCATACACTACAGAGGAGGTATCCCAACAGGTTTATATACATTGATGTAAGCCTGAAGATTTTTATGAGCACTACGTATATTTCTTAAATATGACTACTATAGATTAAATCTTCCATCTTTTAAAGTTAAAAATATGCTTCTCAAATTAATTGCGCTGGATTTTTCCACTTTTTTACTACACCAGATTTCAAACTTCCACATTAAATTTACAGCACATTGGAGTAAAACACATGGGTTTGGATTTTTTTTATAGTGCTTTATGGTGTTTTTGCTGGGAAAGTACTTTCAAAGTTGGGTGGAGTTTTTTCTTTTCTTTTTTTTTCTTCTGTGTGTGAATTCATTAATCCACTCTGAAATTCAGATATTTCTGTCCTTCTTAACCTTTGATAGATAAGAACAGGGCATACCACAGTAGTCACAGAATTCCCATTTCACTGCAAACTTTTAACTTGCCTCTATAAATCATATAAGACATTCTCCTGCTAGTGTAAGGTATGTGTCCCCAACAAATGATATACCAGATATTAATGATGTTAAACTGTAAGACAAAAACCTAATAAAAAGTACACCTGTCATTACATATTACGAGACATGGACAGAACACCTTTTTAACTGTCTTGAAGGAAAAAGTACAGGTGCAGTCTCATTGCTAAGAACAGCCATTTTTACTCCTCCTCAGCTCGCAAACAACAACAGGCTGTGTGATTAATGAAATTAATTAATTAAAACGTTCTGCAACCCGATTCGAGTATTTAGGTTGTCCAAGCAGTTTACTTCCCATATGACAAAGGAATGGGAATTATTTATTAATAAAAAGTAATAATAAATAATTTTGAGAGTATGAGCTTTATGAATGTTCACTGAATGTTTGAACAACAGATTAAAAAAA
The DNA here is from genome assembly GCF_036250125.1 of Pseudopipra pipra. Taxonomy (NCBI): domain Eukaryota; kingdom Metazoa; phylum Chordata; class Aves; order Passeriformes; family Pipridae; genus Pseudopipra; species Pseudopipra pipra. The sequence continues at coordinate 28,473,157 of NC_087551.1, forward strand.
CCCAAACTCCTCCAAACGTGAATAAAACTCCGTGTTTCCCTGCCCTGAGTTTCTGGATGTGAGCCGTAATGCCCCAGTGGTTCAAGTCTGCTCCAGTGTGGGCGGGAGGAGAGGACACAAAACCCACGTGAATGAGGCTGCTGGCCAAACTCCCCATTTGTGGCACACCTCTGGAGCATGCATGCCAACAGAGGTGTGGGTGTGTTTTCAGTGCTGTAAGACACCTGAGGACAAGCTGGGGAAAGAGCCTGGGCAAGCAGAGGATTTGCATCTCCCCTTGGAGAATGTGGGGTGATGACAGATCCGGCGTGGGGGCCATGGCTCAGGGCTGGCTTGTGGGCCGTGCTGGGATCAACCTGAACAGCAGAAGTCAGAGTGGTAAACAGCACCATGTTTGACTTTTGATATTCTTAAACAAGATGTTCCAGTGTCCCTTTTCCATCATTGCACCTGCCATTACTATTTCATATTAATGTGGTGCCAGACATTTTCTCACCCACCTAGAGCCTTTAACACACAAAACATGAAATAAAATCACAAAGCATCTCATCCCAGGCACAGCAGTATGCAGTTTCTTACCATTTACTTGGTATTTTTTCAACAAAGAACTGTTTTTCTGGGAAAAAGGTGCAGGGACCTATTGATCTACTATTGATCTTCAGTGTCAAATAGACTGATTACAGTTAGCCTCCCAAAAGCTTATCTGTTGCTGAGTACCCTACTTTTCCAGTGGCTTAGCAGCCTGATCTCCTGATGGGGGGTTTACTCAAGTAAAACACAACTTTTCCAAATAGTGCTTTCTCTTGCAAACACCCATCTTGTCAATGAACAGTTCCATGATCATTAGTGACTCTGGCTTCACACTGGAACAAATATATGTTCTGTGTACTTTAAGAAGACTTGGTGCTTTTGACTGGAGTTGAGAATAAAATGGGCTGAACCATAGAAACAACTCTGGCTTCAAGGAAGAAAGTTTACTGAAGTAAAAGTTTTATGATCATAATGTAATATTTCACCTGGGTTGAATTTGAGCTTGGAAGAAGGGCAAATCGAAAACATGCCAAGACCTGAAGAACAATTCCAGAAACAGAAAAGTACTTTATCGGGTAAGATTCACATTAATTTTTATTCAGTCTCATTCAAAAGAAGTTAATTTCTTTGGTGCCAACATATTATGTTAAGATTCATTGTGAACTCATGGAGAAAGTGGTTGCAGTTGGCTTTCTCTGTTTCTGAGCCACAACCAAATTCGCAATGAGAAGAGGACAAAAGGGGGATTTTACAGCACAACAGCACATGAATGAAGAGCCTACAGTCCTGGGAGGGGACTGACAGAGGAGCAGGTCCCAAGAGAAGCAAAGACCTGTCAAGGGCAGTCTGAGGTAGGGGAAAAGGAGATCTTCTTTCAAGGTTTGGTGTCAACAAAAGAACCTTACTGCTGGACAAGGGAGCTCCTCTTCCAGAAACAGGGTTCTAGCTGTGGCCTTACCATAGAGAATATATGAAGAAATAATATGAATAGTGGCAAACATACAGGGGCATTAACGAGGAAGAGCTGTGACATAATGCTGATTAGCCCATCCCTTTATTCTGTTTTTTTTCCTTTGTTCTTCTTTTCCCAAAGTTCTCCACTATTTTTCCTTCTCCCTCTCTCTCTCATTCAAGCTGTGTTTGAGAAACCATTCTTCTCCATGGACTTCGATGGGCTTTGGATCAAACCCTAAAATACATTTACAGCTTATTAAATTATTAAACACACTTGCTTTACAATCTTTGTGCTATATTTTGCTTCATCAAATGAAACAACAACAAAATTTGATCATATGGTCTAATTCCAAAGAAGGACTAATAGTCTACCCTTGTCAAAGCTAGCATGCTAGCTCAGCTTTTTAGTCCTTTAGAAAGCTAGGTTACTCTTAAGCACAGGTTTTCACTGCTGGTAGGTGGCCAGATTTACAATACAATAAATTACTTGCTCCTGGAGAGAATGGTGATCAGAGAAATACAATGAATGCTTTATGCTGTCTGGAGGCTGTCTCTGAACAAAAACCAAACCATTTTATAGAGCCTGATGTAACTGATTTAGTGTTATTTCATAGGAATATATGTATTCTGTATGATGACTCACTTTTTAGAATGTTTATTTTTTGAATAGTGATCTTTATATTACTATCACTATTAACTCAGGCAAAGGAAATCTGTGGCTCACAGTCCCAAGCCCATATGAGTCCTCACTCTCAATACATTGAAAGCATGAGGTGAGTGTAAATTTATGGCTCATCAAAGTCCATTAAGTATGGAAGAGATTTTTTTCTCTTATGATTTAACCTTTATAAGGTTAAATAACCTACTTAATAAATAACCATATAGAAGCCAACAAGGAGAAAGAATAAGTTTCTCTGCAGCAAACACTCAAAGATTGTGAAGAGAGTATGTCAGGATTATTATCTGAAGATAAAGTTGGCATAAAGAAACAATATGTACTTCAATGGGGTGAACATAGAGGTTAAAAAATTATTTCAGGAACCTTGACTATATACACAAAATTGTGGGCTAGTCTAGACTCAAATTCATAAGTGTGAAAAAGATTTGAGGTTTTAAGTGGATAATGAGTCCCTGAGCTGGTGCTTTGGACAAAGACATTTAATCAACAATCAAATTAGAAAAATCCCAAGTTTAGTTGTTTTTTGTTTTTTGTTTTTTTCGTTTTGTTAAATTGCTAAGATACTGTACGTGCCTTTAGACAGCAAAAACTGCCTGAGTCTCAGAGAAACTAAGTGCCCACAACCATATCATGTTGGCTGCTTCTGTAGCTCTGTCAAGGAAACCTCTCTGACAGGGTTTAGGGAAGGCTCCGGTTCAGTGGTTCTCAAGCTAGGATTATAATAAGTAAATGGAGTCTTTGATACCCCCTTCTTACTTTTCTTCCTCCTTCCTTTTCTTATTAGCTTTGGTATCAAAGACCTTCACCCTATAACACTTGTTACTAGGTCTGAAGAATAAATGCATCCAGCCCCCATGGAACCCGAGGGAACAGGATTCATTCCCTCCTCAACAACAACAGCACTCCTAAAGCAGGATTCTCTAGGACATTGCCAGAAAAACAAAACCACAGAACAGCAAATACCTTACAAAGGGCACACTGCAAGTGGGGTGAGTGAGCAGGGGAGCACATGCCAGCAACAAACAACAACTCACGCCTGTAACAATTCCTCCTAACTGCATCTGCACATCTGTTGTTCATCTCTATGTTTACTAGCAGCTTTATGAATATCTGGGCCACTAAGCAGATTTTCTTTTCAAAACCGGTGGCCCACATTCTTAAGAACACACATTATGCTCCCTAAAAGGACAGAGGACATGTTTATGTTTGTTTAAAAAGCAGAGCTGATGAGCTAAATTATGATGCATTTGCATAAGAAACAGTGGAAATCTGCCTGAGTAAGAGCAAGAGTACCAATAGATTTCTGGTTTTTCTTATCAGTACCTGCCTTGCATTCAGCACTTGCATACAGCTGCTTCTGTAGCCTTATGTTGGTTAATTCTGTCAAAAGTATGAATAGTACAAGCTAGGGGGTCCTAGAAGCCAGCAGCTGTGTCCTCTGCCTCCTCAGGTCCAGAATGCCTCATGTTACAGAAGACTGCATCTCAGGTACTTAATTGTTCAGTCATATAAAGAACCAAAAACAGTCAAGCATTTCTGAACCCTAGTCTTACTTTTGCTGTCAGTTTTGTGAAGAGCATCTTTTCACCTTAGAACACAGTCCAAAACGGTAAGAGATCCCACAGCGGAATCTCACATACAGGGGCACTAATGAAACTAACACCTGATGGCTTTAGAAGGACAAATTGTGTATTTCAATTTGACTGAGAACATTTTATGGATGTTGGAGTGGAAGGATTTCTTATACTGACGGCATGGGCTGGGAGCGCACTCATCTGGTTCTATTCCCTGGCCTTAGCTAGCAACTTCTAGCATCACCCTGAGCAGATCACCCTGGCTACATTTAGGAAAATCCAGTGAATGCTTGCCAAGGTTTTTTTTTCAGAATTCTCCATGATGTGAAATGATTAAATCAGGATTAATGGTGTTTCTAAAAATACAAACTCGTAAGGTCACAGGTTGTTTGGTCCAATGCAGGAATTACAAGGTTAAACTGTACAACACAAGCACTTCAGCGTAGGGGATCCTAACAGTCCCTGATGGACATAATATCACAGAATCACCAAATATGCTGAGTTGGAAGGGACCCACAAGGATTGCTGAGTGTGACTGTTAGCCCTGCACAGGACCATCCCCAAGAGGCACACCAGGTGCCTAAGAGTATCCATGAATTAAGGTAGGAGAAGGGATAAATGCAGTGGGACAGCTCATGTGATTACTGATTCCATCTCCTGCCCCCCTTATGAAGCCCCTCCCAAGCCATAGCAGTTTACTGCCCACATTGCATCCCTGATGAAATATACCATCAATACATTGATGCTGGGGTACAGGGCATTGAAAAGCAACAGAAGAGGCTACATGATTTTATTATTCAAGAATATTTGCATTTTGGTCATGAATAAGCAAATCTTCAAGAAGGAAGCTGAAAATCAAGGGGGCCAGAACAGATGTTTCCTGTCCCTATCATTGCATAAGTAGCAGACATTTGGGATTTCTTGTGCTATCTTTTTTTCCTAATGTTTTTCCTTTCTTTGCTTCGAAGCCTCAGACATTGACCATTATTCAAGTCTGAATCACAGAATGGTTTGGGTTGGAAAGGACCTTAAATATCACTTAGTTCCAACCCCCCTGCTATGGGAAGAGACACCTCACACTAGACCAGATTGCTCAGAGCCCCATCCGACCTGGCCTTGAACACTTCCAGGGATGGGACAGCCACACCTTCTCTGGTCAACTTGTTCCAGTGCCTCACCTCCCTCACAGTAAAACACTTCCTCCTAATATCTAATGTAAATCTACCCTGTTTTAGTTCAAAGCCATTCCCCCTTGTCCTATTGCTAAAAAGATGAAAATCTTAAGTGACTAATGGCTTGATCTAGAAAGGCAAACCCTAATTTTTAAACTATGGTACATTAGGAGATATTTGTCAGCAACATGCAGAGTAGTTGACTTTGACAAAAGAAAATTTTTTCAGTGTGAAGTTTTAGGTTCAACTCTTTATCAAAAGTAGATCGCCCAAAGTTGACTTAAAGCAGTGGTAAAACTTCCACATAACTTCAGTGACCCAACTCACTGGCATTGCTCTTATTCCATCCACCCAGCACAAGTCAACTGACTGCATTTAGGAATTTGCTGTATGCCTATAATTTATTGTGCTGTCATCTCAGAAAGAAGTATCATTGAAGAATGACATACTCTTTTCTTTAAAATTTATTGTCCCAATAAAATTAATCACCCAACTTCTAGCTCCTAGAAAACTCCACAGAGAAAATCGAATTCTAAAGATGATCCATTCTTAGCAGTGGCAATGTAGTAAAAAGTGAATAATTGTACAGGCCTCAGTGAGAAATACAAATGGCCTTGGAGTGGCAATCAAAGTTTAAAAGTCCATGTTTCACAGAAAACATTAAGATGGGTAGTTGGAAAAGGTTGTATTGATTTGGAAGTGCTCCCACACTTTGAAGTATTTTTTGTTTTAATGTAGTTTGCAGTTGTTTCAGGGTGCAAGAAGGAACCTACCCAGGGCAACTGTGACTTAAATAAGGGTGATTTGTCCTAAGCCCTCCCATCCATGAAGCTCTGTATAGGAGTAGATTTGCCAGGCCTGAGGAGGACCATACTCCCCTTCCCATGCTGTTAGCGCCACTTGGCACAGCACACACACTGCGTGACTCAATGGCAAAGTGGCCAGAGCACTGGGCAGCTTCCTCCATGGCTACATCAGGAATGGTGTGCTTTACAAACACTGATGTGCAAAGTCCCCTAACTCCTTCTGGTATGGATTTACTACTCCATTTAAGAGTTAGCAAAGTACGACATGAAAACCCAACAGCCTTAAAAATTTTCCAGTGTCTCACAGTTAGTATCAAGAAGTTTTGAAGAAAAAAAAAAATCCATGCTAGAAACTTGAAATCCCACTAGCTACTGGATCCAGGTCAACACTAGTCCTTTTGATTTATCTTTTTTTTTTTTTAAGAGAAAGTTCAAGTTTATTCAGCTGAATGAGTAAGAAATATAATTTTCATGAGTCTTTAGAGGATATGCAGAAACCAATAGCACCATCCAAATTTTGCCACTAATTTGCTATGGTTAGGTCAATTAAACTCTCCATTCCTGCCCATAAAGTAAAGACAATTTTAATGACTGCTCTTATTACAGAAATACTGGAAGATTTAATAAGCCAATGTTTTTCTAACACTGGAAGTATGTAAAGTACTCGGCAAATGCTGAATGGTATCACCAGTGCTGGAACAGTTGTGGATAGTAATAGTGCCAGCACTTTTCACTAAGGGAGAGATAGGGAAAAAAATCTGTTTTATTGAGACGGAACAAAAATTGAAATGGGTTAAATCCTTACTAGCCAGTTATAGTTTCACAATTGCATGTTCCAGAACTTGCTTAAAACCGCAGACATTGTGAAGTCACACAAGTTATTTGCTGCTTTTCACAATCAAGAGAGTGACTCCCTCATCTCCACAAACACACTTCAATCTTGCTCCTACTGCTTCTTCACGTGCAACTTGCCATTACATATTTTAAAATATCTACACCAGGCACAATGAATTAGTTCAAAAGTCTTATGGAGGAGAGATTTACAGACTTGTTTGATAAATTCTGTGCTTCAGCATAGGCCGGTTTTCCATTGCAGATTAACAGAGGAAAGCTACCAAAATTATAAAGCACAGGGTAAGAAACTCAGGTAGCATAAAAGTAACTTGTTGGCTTAGGGTGACTTATACTTTGAGGATCTGGATACAAGAGGAAGCTTGCTAACAGAGCTTTTCCTCAGCAACTATCTATCATACAGAGGTTAGTGCAATCCCAAATAATTTCCCCTATTAAATCCCTCTTATAGTTTAGGAGTTCCTTCCTTTTGCAGCAGCACTGGGAAAATGAGCCCAACAGCATCAGACTCATCTGTACCAGTAATTTAACAACACAGATCCATGATTAGTATTTCAATTTGTGCATTTTGCTTGTCAAAGAAGCTTGAGACCCAACTTCAATTCATAAGGAAACATATTTTTCAAAGGCATCTGAGCCGACACATTTACCAAAGGACATTATCTGACCCACGAAAATCAAGATCCTCCTCAGCAATACAAACCATGAGAAAAAGAGGATTTGCATCTTGCCCATGATGATCTGCTCAATGACAAAAGACACACTGATCATCAGCAGCCTAAACCCAGCTCGGCAGGCATCCATCAGCTAGTCCTATCCTTGTAGATATCTTAAATGTGTTCATAATTTCACTCATTTAATCAATTCCATTAAGATCAGAATGTTCACACCAGTAAACATATGCATTTGGACAAATAAGCTTTTATGGTAAGATTACACTCAGTACTGGAGTTTGCAAAACAGTGCAGAATGTGCAGCTCTGTGCCATCAGCTGTTGTGTGCTGCTCATCCACTTTATCAGATACCCTTTCCTCCCAGTGTTTGTACCTGTGCTCAGGTTTGAATTAAGGCGGTGCACATTAATATCCCTACAGCTGAAATCCCTTATGCATTTGCAGTTATTTAAAAAACATAAGCATTAGTTGGAGAAAGTGCAGCTGACAGGTCTCTGGGGGTCTTTCCTTCCCTACACACACATCTGATGCTTTTATCCACGGCACCTTGAAACATGCCATTTGTCCACCCTGACAGAAGTCCACTTGTACTCCAGGCCTGGATTGGTCTACACTCACACTTCACCTCCTGCCTGCCACCCTCCTTCACAGGATCCCAACCTTCACCCCAGTACATGTGTGCACAGAGGCATTAGCTGTGTTCTAAGTACCCCCATCGTAACACACAGGCCCCCTCTAAGGTGGTAAGTGATGGCAACTGACATGGGAAGGTGCTCGAGACACCAATAGAAATTGGTGCTAATGCTCCTCTGCTGTCAGAATACAGGCCACATTTATATTTTGGGTCATGGTCACTAAGGAGAACAGCAGACTAACATTTTTTCTTATTTCTCACTTCATTGTAGCATTCAATTTTGTTAGGCTTATAGCTTTCACAGAAAAATGTAGTGCTAAACATGGATGAGAAAAATATATAGCACATACAGAAAACACTTCCTGTAGGGACCTTTCAACATCATTTTCAGATACTATATTTTTCTGATTATCAAACAACCTCTCCATATCCCTAGCTGTGCAGGGTGACATGACATAAACCCAACATAGTTACATCAAGGAATTGATTTGCTCCCATCTTTCCTGCCATCAGCCGTATATCATTTACTTAAAAGCAACTTTGGAATACAAGTATTTTGACCTCAAGTACTTTGAACCACTTCCAGGCAACCTCCATGCAGGATCAGCTGATACAGCCCCATTTCCACTATGACATGAGGAATAATGTTATTTGATCTGTCTTTTTATCTTTCCTGATGCTTTTGTCTCTTTTGCCTACTCCTCCTGTTACCTCGAGTGCAATATGCACCTTACGAGATTCAGGGTACATTGTCTCAGAGAAATAGCAATTAATTATTAAACCTGTCTCTATAACAGCCTTCCAGGTGTTGAGACAATCTGTAAGTTAAGCACTGATGTTTATGTCTGTAGCATGGCACTACTGCATGAAACATGTCAGCAAAACTGCTGCATAAGCATTTTTTAAATTTTTTTTTTTATGGAATTGGCTCATAGTGGAAAAGTGCCTTTTTTTACAGAAAAAATAGAATTAATCTGTGGTTAAATTATCCCTTTTGTCCACTTCTGGGCAGACGTGTCACCATGCAAAACCTCACACTGATTTCAGTACTGTGCTTACCACCTTTGCTATGTAAGCAGTCAGGAGCTGGAAACCTGGAGATAGGTTTAGATTGGTCACTTGCCATTTGCAAGTAGGGTTACACATGTCTACATGTCATATGGCTACTTTTAAGGTTGCCCCTGGAAGGGGAATGGGGGGAGGGTGAGGACTTAGGATCTACTGCCAGCAAAAAAACAACAAAATTGTGGGTGAGATTTTGTGCCCTGCAGGTGTCTGTTAAACCTTTGGTGATTAGATCTCCTTTATCTGCCTTTATCACTATTATTACAGTTCTTTTTTTCATGATCTGTAGTAACACTAGAAGCCCCTCACAGGGATCTAAAACTATTGTCCCAATCATAGTGCAAGCAACTTAAATGTAGTTCAACAAGCACTAGAAGAGTCCAGATTTCTTATGGGTTTGTCTCTTGTGGTTATTTGCAGGTACAAACTGAGGCACTTTTTTTTTGACACTTAACTACTTATGAATTTTTTGGTATCTACTGAGGTGCAAATTTATCTGATACTTTTCTTTCTGGTGTGTGACTTCAGGGTTCCTCCCTGCTCCAGTTAGCTGTGTACTTACACAAAACTTTCAGAAATTCAATTAGCTTTGAGCCTGCTTTCCAGCAGCCAAATTAAATCAACCGGTGTATTCAACAGTTATCTGAGGATGTACAGAACATGATCACCTTATTTCCTGAGGAAACCAGACTAGCAATTCCTACTTCTAAGAGCTAATCACTTCCAATGGGTGTACGAACTAAATGTGAAAATGAGAAGTGAAGTAGATGGCAGAAAGGCTGAAATTAGGTAATAAGAACCCAAGCATTCTATTGTGCAAGAAAATGAACCTTAGTCACAGTCCAATGCTAACAGCTGGCACCAGCTTTGCAGCCTGGCAAGGCATTTAAAGGAAGGATGGGCAGTCAGGAGGGAGGTGGCAAGATGGGGTTTTGTCCCAGATCATCTTATATGTGTACAGTGCCAGAGGGGGAAACTCCACTCGAGAAGTTAATTATTAGGAGGTGGGCAAGCAAAGGTGGTTATGGCAAATAAGCAGGGACAAGCTGTTTAGCCCCAGATCCAAATGCTGATCGAAGGAGAATGACCTGCTTCCAGCCTTGCCCCATGGCTTGCTGTTCACATGTGACCTGGCCTGGGGGCTCATCTTCCAGCTGAGAAGCTCAAGGAAACACTGCTGCTGCCTCAGCTCAAATGGAGCAGGGGGAAGCTTACAGACATGAACAGGTGGAGAGCTGCTCCTGTGGGAAGTCAAGAGACACAGTAACTTTTTCCAGTCTTTGCAAAAGGGGTGTCTGTCCATCTCCCCCACAGGGAAACTGGTCTTGAGGAGGGACTGTGTTTTTAGGTGCCATCTTTACAAAAGCATAATGCTTGGGTTTTATGAGGAAGGGAAAGGAAATTAATGTGCGTTGAGAGACATCTCAATGTGTTTCTGGTATTTTCTGTGTTACGGGAGACATCTGGGCTCTCGCTTTCCTCACAGGTAGGTACTGGAGGTTTGGATGGAAAGAAAACCTGAATTTAAATCTGAATGTAAAGAAATTCTGTGGTGTAGTTTGGCTGATGTCGGTCTAACGGGGAGCAGCAGAAAACAGGTGCTGGTGGCTGAGTGGTAGGATACATAGGCCACAATGACAACAAAAGACAGGAGAGGCTATGAGGTTCTGTGGAGCTAGGACTACTCACAGGTTTGACTGTTTCATGTATCCATAAGGCAATGTCAAGTTTTCCATTTGGTCAATTGGAGACGAGCCTGGAATAGATAAATGTGAGAATTATTAGCTGAAGCTGTGACAAATCAGACATATGCTTTTCCTCTAGAAAACCTTCTGCTGTCCTTCCTCTACCTGCATCAAGAGCAGGAGATGGCAGTCTTATCAGCTCTTTCCCTTCTCCAGCTCTCTGCTGTCAGAGCTACCTTGTTCCAGGAGGGTTTTTTTTACTCACTGGCTAAGCCTGATGCTTTAGGGCCCGTGAAGGCTTTAAAGCTACTTACAGATTGCAAAGTGACCTTTTTTAGACTTCAGACTGAGACTGACTCATGTGAACTGAGAGTCCCTGAACATGGAGAGAAAATTCTCTTTCATATTTCTCAACTGTCAGATAGTCATTAGTTATAAGTAATAAATGTCACATAGCTTGCAAAATATATATCCAACCTATTTAAGAATACTTAATGCTTGTGGCAATTTTTTTATTTTAAAGTATTTTTGGTTTTAACTAGTGTTTTCAGCCATTGGCCACAGAACTGCCTATGGAAGGGAAGGAGAAAGGTCAATATTACACGTTATACTCCTAAAAGGTAAAGACAAGAGAGGGAGTAAGCCAAAGGCAGAACTTGGATGAGACCCAGGAGGAATGAGGATGGTCTTGTGCACACATCAGCCATCACGGTTGCAGGGCTTTGGAGAAATGCTGTGTTTACTGGCTGCTTGTTGCCAGACACCAGGCATGAAGATTTCCTGCAAGCCCTATCCTCACCATCTGACCTCTGGGAAAGGCAGGATAGCAAGCAGAGCAGGTCCCCAGTTTTCCCAGCTGCACCTCACGGCTGACTGCCGTGTCAGTCTGCAAGGCAGGCAGGGGATACATAGCTTGGCTCTGTGTGAACATAACACGATTCCTCTCTCCAGTTCACTAAACTCTCATTTCCTATGCCTCTGCTAGTGCAGTTCAGGCTGAAAAATAGTCTTCGTAATGGCTGAGTTTGTTTGCTTTCTTTGGGGATGTTTATTTAATATCTCTTCACTAATGAGTCAGGCTTTTTCTATGATCCACAAAACATCAATATTGCATGTGCTCAGAGACCTGAATGCTAAAAAATACATGGATGCTAAGCACTGTGTATTTCAAACAGCAAGTGTTTTGTTAACAGCAACCGCTAAACAAGCCAGGGAACAGCCTGAACTTCTGGAGTCAAAGCAAGATCAAAGCACGCAAAGGTTAATTGGCAAAATGCCACAGGAGCCATTCTGCAATGGGAATTTATGATTTACAAGCATACCAGTAAAAGACTGCTTTAATCACTAGATTATGCTAAGTACTTGCCACTATTTTTTTCTACTTTAACATCAAAAAACTTCCCTTCTTAAATATAGAAACATATAATCAGATTCCTATTAAATGCTTCTCCCTGCTCTCCCCCACCCCAAGAAAAGCATTAATATTATAAATAATGCCACCAAGATCTCTGAGAAATATGTGCAGGAGGATGGAGGGGGGTGAGGACAAGAGATTTTACCTCTTTCTTCACTCACCCTGTCCTGTTATGTGCCTCCCATGACTATTTCCTTGGAGGCACTTTCCCCATTTGCCTGTGCTGCCCTCTGGGTTATTTCCTCCATGACTTAGAGTTGTCCTCCGAGCACAGAAATCCCCTCCCCAGTAGTCCTGTGTACCTCACTTGCCCAGCATGCTATTTAGACAAAAATTTTGCTAAAATGAAGGGGGGAGGGGATGCTGAGGAACCCCTCAGCTGTATGTCCCTGGTGCCAAGGACATGCCACCCAGAGGGTCACCCCAGAGCCAAGGGAAGCTGCTGCAGGAGTGAGGCAGCCAGCCTGGCTCACTGCCTGCTGAAAATGGTATGTTAAAAATTCTATTGTGTGCTTAAGTGGTATTTATAGACACTACCAATCACAGAGGTCCTAAATGCATTAAATTGAGGTTCATTTAAAGACCAGTGTTCTTCCAGACTCCTAAAAACAGCTCAGAAAAATGATATCATTATAGCCCTCACCTAAATCTCATGGTTTCAAATAGGTCTCCGATGCTCAGCAGGGCTTGATTTGCACTGAGGCTCAGTGCCTGTTGCTGGTATCCTTCACAGAGAGGAACAGAGACAGCAGGAAGCAACCTCAGACTAACCCTTTGTGTTACAGGGAGCAGGGCTTACCTTCATGAGATCAAGATTCAGTGGCATAACATCAGTGCACAAAGAACTGGTGTGTAGAATAGGCTAGACCAGTAAAAAAAAACCAGAGCATAGCCCTATCTCTAAGCCAAGGCAAACAGCTGACCTCTTACTCTCTTTTTAAACTCCAACTTCCCCCCTCCCTCTCTCTGACCATAACTGGGCACAGCTGGGTGCCCGCCACTTGCCTCCAGCCTGGGGGAAGTCTGAGGCACAAAACAGAAAACATATGTGAACTACAGACCTTCCCAAATGAGCTGTAAGCAGCATTTTTCATTCTTGATGTGATGGCATTTTAGGTCGTGTTGGAGTGCTCGCAGGGGTGCAGTTCCTTGGGTGAACACTTGCTTTTTGGTCATCTGAACCTAATTCATGCAGCTCTAGCAGAGATCCCATAGCCTAGGACTTAGGAATAGCAGCAGGCAGTACTAGTATACTAACAGTGTGATAGGCACAGCTATCACAGTTGTCCTGATTTTGACTCTTAAGTCTAAAATTAGTTATTTAACCTCTTGAGTTTGGGTTTCCCTGGCTACTCGTATTATTATTTGCATTTACCAATTCATTAGTGCTGTCTGAAAAGATAAGATAGCACTTACAAGCTGTTCTCAAGAGAAGAATTATTTTACATTCTGAGTTTTAGTAGAGCAATGGTGCTAGAAGCAGAAATAAGGCATAAGTTAGTGTAACTTGTTGCAGGAATGCTTCTGCTTATTCCCTGCACAACTAATCTACAAAGGCAGAGGAATATTAAGCATCATGTAGGCCACTGATTTTCTTATGCATGCAAAACCTCCACTGCAAGTTTAAGTAATGTCTATACCTATTGTGCTACAGGGTAAGCTGTAAAGCAGTTTGCTTTTCCTTCATTAATGTAATTTGTTTCTATTTCCCCCTCACTCCCTCCTTTTTTTTGTTAACTGTTCTGCAGAAAGTCAAACCGTAGGCAGCTTTCTTCTACAAACAAATCCAATTAGTTAAGATTGTGAACGGATTAAAATTTAAGACTCCACAGAGATGGGTGGATGGAAACCCTTTAGGTTAGCTAGTTCTTACTCAAAAACACAAAAACAAGGGTGGAGGACAGCAGCACATTTAACTTGGGGACTGGTGGGTGGAAACCACCAAATACTTAAAGATCTCTCCTTATCACTCTTGGAAAAGGGAGGGTCAGAAAAGCCAGGATATGACCCATTACTGGCAAGGACAGGTATGTAGGTCACTGTGTCACATGGAATGACGCAGAGCAGAGCCTGAGCAGTAACCTGCAAGCAGTGGCCCAGATCAAAGAAGCTGGGGACACTTTCAGAAAGAGCTCTGGCCACAGATCAGGGAGCAGCAAGAAGCCCCTAGTACAAAGGAAAACACCATACCCAGCTTTCTTTTCCCTCTGGATGAACAGATGGCCGTCTTGGCTGCTGTTAGGAGATAGCTAATGAAAAAAACCTTTGATGAAGAATTCCTAGGATTTTTTACAGCCAGAAATAGAGAGGGCAAACAGGTGCAAGGAGTATACAGACAGCTGCATGTACAGCGAGACTCACTTCTGTTTGGTCCCATTCTTCCTTGTGTTCTTTCATCCAGAACAGCCAAAGTGAGGAGAAGGGAACAAAGATTTCTCTCCTATAGCATGGAACACAAATGAGGCAGACAATAGGGTTGATGCAAAGGTTTCAGACATTCATTTCTAGAAAGAGGTTAGGAGAGATCTGAATCCAGCTTCAGCAGGATGAGCTACCAGCTCATCTGCAGCTCTGGCTGAATAGCTGCTATTGCCTCTGAAATAAAAGTTGCCAGCATGTAGATGCCAATAAAGTTGGCATGGTCAGCTTAGAATGATTACATGAGGTCACCCTGGAGGATCAGCTACCCAGCAGGAGTCAGTAAGGGAAGAAATGCTGACAGTCACTTCTCCACTGCTTTCTAGTGATGACTATTTAGATCCACAAGACACCAGCAGCCACCATGCTTGTCACATGCCAGGTAGTTCTTTTGATTATATAGTGTTGCAGAGCCATAGAGTATGACTGTTTCCCTGGACCAAGAGGTGGGTATTTCAGGACACTGTTTATACAGTAACATCTTCCTGCAACGGAGTCATCAAGTGTTTCTGAGGTTACTTAGTACTGCAGAAAAAACAAATAAAAAACCCACCTGAGCTCCGTAACCATGGCCTGGGTCCCACAGGGTGCCATGAACCCCGTGGAAGTGTCAAGGGCGCAGCACAGAAGCAGAAGCTGCTTTGGGTGCTAGCAACCCACGTATTGGCAGCCTTTGATCTAAACAGCTTGAACAGTGGGGGAGAATTGTGACACTGCAAATGTCTCTTTTGTGACGAGGGTGATTAAACACTGGAGCAGGATGCCCAGAGAGGTCGGTAGATGCCCCATCACTGGACACATCCAAAGTTGGGTTGGACAGGGCTCTGAGCAGCCTGGTCTGGATGAAGATATTCCTGCTCATTGCAAAGCAGTTGGACTAGGTCCAAACTTCAGAGGTCCCTTCCAACCCAAACATTCAATGATCTCAATTGTATCAGGTCTTCTGCCATCATCAGTGCTTCTGCTGCTACCAGCTCTGACCAAATGGTACCAGTTTATCATGAATATTTGCCACCAATAGAGCTTCCTAGAGGGTAAGACCTGTATTGTGTGAATGGTGAGTTGGAAATGCATTTTCTTTTCACACTCTAATAAATCTGAATGTTGCAAAACCCTGAAAAATAATTGTTTAGGATTGTTCATAATGCAGAAGCAATGTTTTTTAATCTGCCTATGGAGTTTTTGTGTTGTTATGAAAACAAAGTTTTCATGTGGAAAAAGGAAACGTATTCTAAAAAGTCCCCAAAAGTAAAAGCAGGAAACCATCACCATTGAAAATTTACAAAACCTGAATTACTGTGGAACTCTCGTTTTTTTTTACTGGCCTGCAATGGCTGTAATTGCTTATTGTCCTTCTATCCAATTCTAATCAGTGTAACAATGTCTAACAGGGTGTGCTGAAAAATTATATCGCATTATATCAGCAAAAATGTACTTATAATGTATTTCTAATGACAAAAGAATGAAGTTGATAAATGTAGTTTATTTCACTTTGGGAGGGGCTGATATTGGAGAGCAGCAAAAGGCTGGTAGGCACCAGTTGAGCCTATGCTAGAACTGCAGGAAGAGCTATACCATCAAGTCCCTTCTAGTAAGCAGTGGACAATATCAAAATATTAGATTGGGGCAGAGTGGTCCTTTTGAGCAACTTTGCATTTTGAAATGGCTGAGCAAGCAGCAGGCTGAGAGAGACCAGGAAAACAAAACCAGGGTTCCAGTATTAGCAAGTCAAATTGTGGATTGACATCAGGAACATAGGGATGATTACATCATTAATTTCACAATATTTGGTGCTGTTTTCTACAGCCCTTGCTCCGGCAACTCTGTAATTGCTTTAAAATTTACCATTAAATAAGCACTCCAAATGAAAAAAAAAAAGAAAAGAAAAAGGCACATCAAACTAATTATTAACCCCTCCAAAACTCTCAGGGTTTTCCAGCAGATAGCTCATGTAGTGTGATGGTCTGAGTTGAGCTGATAGCTGCTGGCTGCTCAACTGGTGAAAATTTGGTTTTCTTGAGGGAGAGCTGACTAAGAGGGAGTATCTGTTTTTAAAGATAAGAGAGTAAAATATGGTGGCTGTGTGGCTGACAGGAAGGAATAGCTGTAGTTTTCATGCTGGCTTTTCTTGTGTGTGAGGGATGGAGCTAGGAGAAAGACTAAAAGTGGATCCTAGCTAAATCTTTAATGACAGTCTTTACTTGCTCACTATCTCTTTGTCTGCATTTCTTACATACCACTACAGAAGTTTTTGGATACCTGGGAAATGCATCACTAACTGAGGTATATATACACATACACGTGTGTGTATATATTCATGTATATCCATATATGTGTGTTTTAAATGTCTGCAACCCTTTAGTCACCTTGCCTTGTAAGAAGCAAGAGCCACAACATGCAAGAGTTACAAAATAAGGATGTAGCTGCCACAAATCCATCTTTAATCCTCCTTTAATTACACGGGTGAGTGGGGCCTTAACGCCGAGACAGCTCTGTGCTGCAGAGTGCTCCAGCAAGCATAAAGGAAACAGCAGCACCTGATGACGCAGGACTATACAGGACACAGTGTGAAGTGAAGGCTGTAATTAGGAAACCACTTCATTGTAAAGCAGGCAGTCTAATGAAAGCAGCTGATGAGACCAGCTGACTGCGTCTATATCGACAATAGCCTGCTAGCATCATTAATATCTGTCTTCATTTTTTCCCCCCGCCCCAGCACATCTCTGCATGTATAGAGTGAGGTAATCTGCCCACACTATAATGACCAAAATCCTTAGTAAATTGCTCTGCTGAGGACTGTCCCCTACTCCTGTGCTGTGATGGCCAGTATGTTGGGAGTGGGGAGGAGAATTTCACCTCTGGGCCCACCTATGGCAAACAGCCAAGAAGGGATGGCTGTATCCTACTCCTGCTTCACACATGCTCCCTCACGTGTGAAGGACATGCAGGAAATAGAGAAAATACGAGTAGGCAGTAGTAGATGCAGAGGAGTAGACTATGCTCAATCCCAGCAGAAAGGTAACAACAAATGAAAGGCACTTCCATAGAGCTCTTCCTCACCAGGCTTACAATGCTTCTCACACACTTAAATGAATTCATCAGTCCTGGCTCTTCTGAGAAGGGGTCAAAATCCAATTACCTGTAGTCCACTCAGGAAGACTGGGATAGAGGAAGAGAGCAAGTTGCTTCTTTGAGGCATGACACATGAACAGAAAATGAGTCTGCTAATTTACAGTGCTTAATTCTGAAAAATTTAGCTTACATGCCTCAAAAAGACCTTTGGAGGTCCCTGATCCATCTGTCTCTCCTGTCTGGTGCCATCTACTTTTTTCCTCCCCCACAGTATTTTGTGCAGTTTGGCTTGGAGAAGCTGACAACTTCTCTGCGTATGCTGATGGACTAGCCCCCTGCTTTTCAGCTTAGCTGTTAATACAACTGGAAATACATCTAGGAAGAAGCTTTCCCTTTTGCTACCCTTGATGAACCTAGTCTGAGCCTGTAGGCTTTTGAGTCTCCAGGGCTCTCCATCTAGCAGCTTGTGAAAGCATTCTGAATTTACTATTCTTTTAACCAGCAAAGAAACTAAATCTTCCTTGCCATAAATGCTAATGTTGGTGCACTGAGAAATCCAAAGGGAGGCTGCAGAGAGAGAGAGAGAGAGAAACATTCCCCATGCAATGATTAAAGTGCCAGTTCATGAAAGCTGACGTCAGCGCGTGCTTTCAGGGTGGCAGAGCACTTTGCATTTATCCTTTCCTTGTTTGTGCTCCATCTGGATGGGCTCCAGTGGAAAAAAAAAAAAGAGGGAAAAGGAGAAGCTAATGCCTTTCTAATACACTTCTGAATTCCTTCAGTTTTATGCGGGGAGCAGGCTCTGAGACATCTAACTTCTGCTGGCCCAGTTCAGTGAGTTAAAAGAAGCCGAAGGCAGCTGGTGCTCGCGGCCAAACTAAGTCATAATTAGATTGTCACAGCAAACAGTCTGCTGGAGCAGCTCCAAGGAGGACCAAACGAGAGTGCAAGGGTAAATCATCATCTCAGGATTCAATAACTTGTTTCCTATCAAGAGGATTCATTCCAGCTCACAATTGCTTTCATATAAAGTCATGATGATTCAAAACTCAAAAAAGCTACAGGAGGAAGCTACAGGTTTCTGCTAAAAATGTTCTGGATGGGAAAATGCCCAAGAGCAGTTCCCCAACTTCATGGTGTTATTCTCAGGGTAGAGGATAAGCAGGGCCAGTACTAGGCTTCCTACTGAAGCAGATCTCCCTTCCCTGGGCTGGACCATTACAGGAAGTGCCGCAGGCTCCCCTTTTCCTTAACTTCTTATCCCTTTCCAGCAGTGGCAGTGCCAGTTAGGTCAAGCACTTTGTTGAAGGTGTCAGCTGTGAACATCCTGGCTGGAGATGGTGGCTGCTGTGAGGCAGCCCTATGTGGAAAAATACCTTTTTTTTTTTTATTCTGGACTACAGTTGGAGTCAGTGGGAAAGGCTTACCCAATCACTGTGGTCACACACATGCTGCAACTGCTACAACAATTACACAGCAGGGTTTCTTACTGAAGATGGCTGCTGATAATCTGTTTTTAGAGCTCGACACTGGTACAGTCAAGCAGCATGGATGATGACTGTGCAGAACAGTGGCTTTGGTCTGTGGTCACTCCCATAGCTGGCAAAGTTATTTGGTACAGACAGCTCATGTTGATCAATACAGGAGTTAGCTCCGCAGTGAAGCTGCCTCGCAAGCACTGAAATAACAATTTTGAATTTACTGGAACTATTCAAAAGAAACAACTTTTCTTTCTCCTCAGACATGATTTAGTGTTAGTTCTCATTTCAAAAGTCAGGATGGCAATATAAAAAAATCAAAAGTTTCCAAATCACTGATATTTTTCAACTATATGCTTTCAGCTGGAAAATAAGCCAAAAGTCAGACATCCTGCATTGCTGAATATTCTGAAACTAAACAGCCTTTGAAATAACATTCTGAAATGAAAATTTTCACTTTAGGTCCACTTTACCCCATAATTTGTCTTCCATCAAGTAAAAAATGAAAGATAAACAGACAATCAACACAAGACAAAATTTCCGTTTTGGCAACCTAATTTCGTCTCAATAGGATCTTTTTTTCTTCTGTTCTAAATGACATACCATCACTATGTAAACAGACCTGAGATTAGATCCCAGAAAGTGCTGCCTCTTCCTATTCTGTTCAATGTGCAAGGATCCCTTCAGAAGTAGGTGAGGAGAGGGTGCAACCTGCAGCGTTGCACCTTGCAGGCTGGAGGTGGAACGTGGTGAGCTAATTACTGGGTGTGGGTAATGCAAGTGGGAGCATGATGGGAGAGCGGTGAATTTCCCTTTCCTCTCCATTCCCCACCCTGTGATAATCCCGGCCTGGGCCTCCACCATAGCACTGCCAAGTGCTCAGTGCCCCTTGTGTAAATGGAGCACCAGGGCAGACCCCAGTGACCTGCACACTGCAGAGTTCGCTGCTCCCCAACCCTCTCTCCCCCCTTGGACACACTGCTGATGTTTTGCTGTATTTGCATTCAAGGTAAGGTGGAAAACAGGAGTAAAGTTGGCACAGTCACTAGTCTCTCTGTGTTAGTGATTGAGTGGTAAATTGAACAGTGGTTACACAACTGGGCTGTGTCTGTGGAGCCAGGGTTGCTGGGTTTAATCTCCTGCTCGGTCACTGACTCATCACATAGCCTGGAGAACATAATTTCACCTTTCTGCACATAAATTTCATCATCTTTAGTTGGAGGGTAATAAGGCTATCTCACAAGAATGTAAGGAGACACAAGTAACCCTCATAAATATTTGTAAAATACTTCAGATGATGCTTCAACAAAGGCAATAAGTATTTAGTCGTTGAATAAGTTACAGCCAGGGGAATGATCTAATTGCCATGCTGGCTTATTTACTTAACTTGTACCAGAGATTTCTGGCAGCTGTACCAAAAGGGTGTCTCAGATAGGGGAAAGGGTGAAGAGATTGTTTGACTACTGCAGTAGGAGCAGCAGCAGGAAAAGGTCAGCTCATGCCACAAAACAAGTATGTGATAGATAAATGTTATGTCAAAGGCTGAGTGGCATTTGTATCATTTTCAGCCCAGATGCACAAGAAGCTTATGTAGATGACGCAGTGATGCAATACGGATGTCTAATCCTGTTAACTATCTTCCACAAAGTCCCATATCATTCCTTCAGAGTACATGCTGAACTCTGGTTTTGGACTTAAAAAGCACCTGAAGTTCTGCTTTTACCCCTACCCAGATGTATTTTTTTTTCTTGCCTATGGTGAGCATCTCACTGTCTGCCTTCCACCTGAGGCTGTCTGGGATTCACAGCCTAGGTATGTCAGCACCTCAGATCCCCAGATGGTCTGGGACAAATACTCAGGGATACTAGATGATTGATAAAGTCACTCAGTTTTGCTGTGAGATGTTAAGTAGCTGCTGCACTCCAGGCCCCTGAGGCTCTACTTGCAGACAGGTAATCTTTCTGAGGGTCCCAAAGTCTATGCTGAAGTCTGTGCTATACAAGGTGGTTGCTGAGAGAGCCAAGCAGAAAGACAGTCTTGGAAACTTTCAGAAGATGCACCCATAATTTCTGTTGTCTAATCTACAAGAGAAGCTGTGTCCTCCCCACTTATTCCTAACTCCTGTGTTTTACTTTGATCTGAAAGCTGATTCAGAGGATACCTGTGGGCAACCTGGAAAGTGCAGGTAAATCCCTTGTGGGTGGAAAGCTGCTGAACCAGTCAATTCCTGTGTCTTTAACCATAGGTACTGACTGCAAAACTGAGTTGGTGCAAGAACACAGGAAGTACTTTTCTGCCTCATCCACACACTGTGAAGGTGTTAAACATACTGTTCTGGAATGCCCAAGGCCCAGCTCCCCTGCTGTTGTTAAACTGAACTACCTGGCTGAGCACCCTTGGCCACTGTCACTTTGGAGATTATCTCCTGTCACAACCAAAGCCCATTGGGTCCTTCAGGTGGTGTTTCCAGTCACCTAAGCAACACAAACGGTAGCTACAGGGTTTTCCTTCATGGCTAATTTTTAACATTGAAAGGAATTTTTATAAAATCCTTGATGGTTATGATAGAGACACTTTGAAGATCTCAGGCCCCTTTTCTTAACAGCCATAATCATTTTACACCAATGAGAAAGCACTCTTAGAGGTTTGGAAATTGGTTTCTCCAGCTGAAATAACTCACTCCATGATCAGCCTATGGATCAGTGGCAGAAATTCCTGACTGTCTCTCAGTGAGCCTCGTCCCTGCAGCACCACTAGTCCAAAGGGACTATTAAATCCTTGTAAGGAAGCAGAAGGCCTGGAAACTACAAACACCCTACCCCAGAAACACATTCATGGATCCCATACTTCATCCGAAGGACATTTGCACATTTCCATACCCAACTTCTAAAAATCCTGCTGAAGGCCTGCAATAAGGGAAACCCCAGACAGTTCAGCAAATGAAATTTTCTCAGTAAAATCCATGTAACTTAATGTAGTTATAACCTTGTCATGAATGACAGTTACAGAGAAATGGAAAGACAGGGAAATTTCCTCCAACTTTTAGCCAGTGAGTAGTTCCAACTACCCCTTAAATAAGCTCATCTGTGTTTTATTTGATTTGTTTTCTAAAACTGCTCAAGCTCTGGGCTTTTTCTGTCTTTTCCCTTGGCCTACTGTTCTCTCCAATAGTCAAACCCAAACAATTTTTGCTTTGTGCTAGGAGTATCATGAAAAGCAGCTAAAGTTAATAATCTTAGTCAGGTGTGTGTTTAAAGTGTTGAGTTTCAAAATGCAAAAGGGAAATCTACTGATCTCAGATGGAGGAACTTCTGATGTCCACCAAAGCAAAGTGATGGCAAGTACAAGGAAGATACCGAGAATATTCTAGGTTAATATGTGCCAGCCTTTTTCCCTTCTTCCACTAGTCCTTTTTGTTACAAACTCCTAGTGCTAGAGATGCTTCTCAGGTCCCTGGTGCAGCAAACTTGGGACAGAATTAGTTTTAACACAATCATCCCTTCCTGTCATGCTCAAAGATCTATAATACCCAAAAAACTTGTTTCATTTAAGTAATTTATGAACTACTTTATGAATAGATTTTTGTCTTGCTTGTCCCAAAATCCCAGATACCTTCCTTCTAAAAAAAGGGAGGGGAAAGAGCAAACATTGCAAACGCATGATCCTCCAATAGCAAATTTTTTAAATACCTCAGGGAATATGAATCACACAAATTCAGAATTGTAAAAATCCAGAGCTTTTCCATACCCCTCTTTTCAGGTGGGGTTGTTTCACCTCAATATTTTAGCCAAATACCTCTTAAAGTAACAAAATTCTTGCCCAGATGTCCCAGGAAATTACATACTGTCTAGCTGTTAAAATGACGTAATTTGTCATTAGCACATCTCACCATCTAGAAGGTGGTTGGAGGAAATATTTAACAATCTCCAAAGCCACACAAAATTCTCGCAGATTTCTGAATTTTTCCACTTTTCCTTAAGTTCTCTGGGCACCTAAACTGGATTTTGGGGCAAACTGATCCTAGGCCTTACAAAGCAAAACACAGACACTCTACCATGTCAAGAAGAAAGTCCATCAGCAGCAAAAAAGGCAGCCAGAACTTAAGCTCCAGAACTGCTGAAGCTGCAGGCAAATGTTTGCCAACACTTGTCAGGCTCCATCATTTCCCTGTTTGAAGAACAGATTATTTCTTAAGGCCAGGGAACAGCACAAAACTTACCCGCAACATCCTTTGTGACAACCTGAGCTGGATAGCAAGGCCACAACCCCCAAAGGTCCTTTAGACAGTGACCACTCATGCAGGCTGAGCTGTGGCTTTTCTCCAGAGGAAGCATTCACAAAGCTTGTTCTCTCAGAATGTTAGAAAATCTCTTTACACAGAAGAGGTGCTTCTCAGTGACGGGCAAGACCACTACTGGCCAAAGCAAAATCCTGGGCTAAGATGGCATCTGTTTCATGCATTTTTCCCTACAAACTTGAAGTTCCTTCTAAGCCTCTCTTCTTTTGTGCATCAGTAGGCAATCTGGCCTATGCAGCAGTCCACTGAGGCAAAATGCCATAAGGGCATTTGAAATCAAGGGCAGAAAAAAAGGAGGAATGGACAACTGACAGATAAGATGTAGAGATTACTTCTTGATTTAATGTGATACTGAATGCAGTCAAAGATCCAGACCTAATCATTTGTCATTCACTCCAGGTTAATGTTACTTATGCTTAATAAGCATGGAGGGAATGCTCAGCAGGAACATCTTCAGGGAAATATTTTTGCTCGTGGAGCAGCTGCAAACTGCGTGATTCTCGATTTTTTTTTTCTTAGGTGTCAGTGCAGTTCATCACATACGTCAGTCTACAGAAGAAAGATGCCAGAAGATACTTCCATAGACTAAATCATAGCCCGTCAGTTCCTGCTCCAGCTCCTGCTGTACTACTGCATTAAAGCTACACCACAACTAGAGAAACTAGGGGAAAAGTCTCCTGTCACATTAGCAGAACAGGGCCAATATAATTTAAGTTTGATGGCTTCTCAGTTCCCAAAAGCATCAGTAAAAGCAGCATTTCTTACAGGGCTACATACTACAGGGAACTAATTATATACAGTCCAAAGCAGAATCACCCAGGCTTCTGCACAAGAATTATTTCCACCCTAGAATCCTTCAGAATAGTGACTAAGCTAAGAGCCATCTTTCGTCTCACTTCTCAACTGACTGCACTTATGTTTTAGCTTTTAGAAGCTCAGAACAAAATTTAGCTTTCTAAGTGAGGAAAGAGTATGTTTAGTTATTCTAGCAGGGGGCACCACCTGAAACCCAGGATGCACTTGTACCGATCTCTAGGCAGGACAAACCTGATGTGAGAGACTGCAGTAGCTCTAACTCATGCTCCAGGACCCCTACCCCACTTCCTGCATACACACATGATTTAAAAGGTCAATCAGCACTGAACTACGGTTTTAGTTTCCTTTGAAACATCTAGTACTGGTGAAAGGTTCTGCAGAGAACTATTATCTTTTTACTTCTTCCCAAGCCAAGAGCGGTATGAGCAGTGGCTATCCAAGCTCCCAGTAGGGAAGAGGAGTTACAAGAACAACATTTAAGGATGAGAGGAGATTGTAGCCTTCTTGATCCACTGGATATTTGCTCAGATTCCTCACTTGTGAGGCTTTTATTTTCCAATGTGTCTGAGGCATAGATGCTGTAGAACAGACTGGAGCACAGTAAATCTTGTCTCCTGCAAGTTGGAGGCTGTGTTTGTTTTCATTTACTGAGCAAAATAATTATCATCAGTTGGGAGATCAGGGAGATAGTTAATGACCTACAGTGAAGACAGAGACAGGAAGAGCAGCCTGTGCTGCACTGGAAAAAGATGCAAAGCGGTTCTGTTTTGCATTTTTGGCTGCACATAGATCTCCCAGGCACACATCTGTGGATAAGACTTAGGTAAATAAAAGTCCTACTATTAATAGCCCAACCTTTGAGAGCAGATCAAAGAAGAGGTGAATGGAGCTACAGCTGCTGAAACCTGACTATATAACTTGTACTCTACCCACGTCTTTTTATCTTAGCAAGGACAATGACAGGAGTGAAATGGAAAAAGAGGAGTCTAAATACCTTCTGTATGCAAAATGAGTAGATTTAGGAACCCCAGAACACTTTCTTCTAGGAAACATTTTAAATTTCTGTTCATTTGTATTTTTGGAGTGGAAATGTATTGCACTTCACAAAAAAACTGCACCAGTGCAAACCACACTTTGGCTTCAATAAAAGTGAAATGTAAAGTATTTGACACAGAAAATAAGAAAGATATTGGAAAAGAAGATCACATGGAACTTGTGAAGTATCTTTTGTACTAACAGATTATATTAATTGCACTGCAGATATAAAACAAATAAAATCTAATTTCCAGGAAAGATGCTCTCTGAACTCCTGATCAGAATTTAAAAAAAAAAAAAAACAAACCAAAAAAAACCCCACCAAAAAAACCAACTTTGCAAGTTCTTCCTTGGAGAACAGCCATGGAGTCTCCCACCTGGGAGACCTGAGCAGAACACAAATGCTAAGCGAGGCTAGCTAAGCAGGTATCTCATTTTTGCTTAGACCCTGTACTGCATGCCAGTGAAGAAATTCCTTTATCATAGAAAAAGTCGTTCTGGAACCAGCTGCCATACAGTGGTGGGCAGCAAGGTACAGGACTGCCCCTCGGCTGTTTACCCCAGGAGAAGAAGTGATGGGCATGGCCCAGTTTCACACCCAGTCCCAGATGGATGGAGCCTGGAGTCCAAGGCAGTGGAGAGGGTGCAGTTATTTTATCTGTGCTGCCCAGCACTGCACCAGGGATGCCATGTGGGATGATCCAAGTTGCTCAGAAGCTGGCTTAAAGATGTTTCAAAGGCATTACACTTGCCCCTGTAGAATCACCTTAGCACCTTCAGCTCAACGGTCTTGCTGGAATCTAATGTGAAATTGCAGCTGCTATTTATCTCACATCTTGCTGTTGAGGAATACCAGGTTGCAATCATGGACTTGGATCTAACATGTTAAATATAGTTTTAAAAGACAAAAGGACAGATGCATAATAAAGGTGCCAAGATGCATTAACAAGTTTTCTTGCTTTGTGCAAGCGATTGACATCCTGAGTAATATTCATAAAACAGAGAATTGCACCCCAGAATGAAAAAGCTTTAAGACTTTGTCCTGGTTTCAGCTGGGATAGAGTTAATAATCTTCCTAGCAGCTGGTTCAGTGCTGCATCTTGGATTTAGTACAAGAATAATGTTGATAACACACCGATATTTTAGTTGTTGCTAAGTAGTGCTCACTCTAAATCAAGGACTTTCCAATTTCCCATGCTCTGCCAGCACAAGAAGCTGGGAGGGAACCAGGCCAGGACAGCTGACCTGAACTGGCCAAATGAATATTCCATACCATAATTCATCACCTTTAGTATCAACTTGGGGAAGAAGGGCAGGAGGAGCCGATGACTGACTGGGGATGGGATGGGCATCAGTCAGCGAGTGATGACAATTGTATTGTGCGTCACTTGTTTTTCTTGGGTTTTATTCTCCTCCCTCTTTTTTGTTATTTCCCATTTCACCACAGTTATTATTATTATATTTCACTTTATTTCAGTTATTAAACTGTTCTTATCTCAACCTGTGTGTTGAGATAACCCTTTTTACAGTTCTCCTCTTCATCCCACTGAGGGGGAGTGGGGGCAGTGAGCAAGCAGCTGTGTGGTACTTATTTGCCAGCTGGAGTTAGACCACAATGTACTTAGAACTTCATCCTCCACCTGACTGATCTGCAGAAGCTAACTCTATAGTACATTTCTTACTAAGATTATTGGGCCCAAAAATCCCTGGGCAACCAAGAAGCTTCATTCATATCCAACAGGTTTTTTATTCTGCTACTCTGTGTCACAGCAACGAGCAGCCAGAAAAAGATGTTTGTTCGACTTGTGTTATAGAGGGGTTGTTTTAATGTTCTTTTCTATGTCAGTCTTACGTTGGGGCTTCTTGGTTCTTCTTCGAGACACAATGCAGACAAGTAAAGAACCCAACAGGACTCCGGCTATTGCAGCCACAATGACAGCCCAGTAGGGGACTGAAGGTTCAGATTTCTCCAAGCTGAGGTCTGAATTTCCAAATCCACTATTTCTCCGTGTGAAAAGAAAAGGTTTCTCCTACAAAGGGAGAGCAAAGGTTTTATTGACCACAGATCACTCAACAGGCAGCATTCCAACAATATGCCACTACACCTTCCCAGAAAGGAATTGTTGATCTTTAGACAATCAGCTGTTGCTGCCTTCTCTCTATCTTAGAACAAACTCTTTCCTGCTCTATTGCCTGAAAGTTTCTAGTACAAAAAAAAAGGAGCCATCTCAGAATCAGGAGTGATGGCATCATTTCCTAATTTGCTTGTTGCAGACAACCAAATGGAAATACACAGACTCATTAGAACTGACTTAAATGAGAGGTTTTCCACTGCAATGAGGATAATTTTTTGGTCTTAAATCTTAAGTAGATTTCTCTGTCTCTAACAAAATAGGAGTATATTTCAGCTATTTAAAGCCTTCACAAACATACTCTCTTAAAGAGCTTTACTAAAGAGAAGAAAGGAGAAAAGTAGAAGTAATTAATGGAGAGGACACCTTGGCCTTTACTTACTGGGTTTGGACACTTGAGTTTTGATCTGTCATAGGTAAAGTTGTTGTAAGTCTGCTTTTCACCAACTGGCTCCAACTGAAGAAGAGAAAAGCAACAGTAAACAACGATGAATTTTTTTCCTTCTCAGACTCTCTTAACTTAGGCAGTTACAACTTCTTATCCAATCTTTTGGTGCTTGCAATAATGAAGAAATGTGGTAGAAAGTGCATGGGAATGTTCACAAACATTTTAACCCTCATGAACTGAAGACATTGAGAATCTGATGTACTGGCTGCAGAAAAACTCCCTTGGAAGCAAGGAATAGGAGAAGCCTTTCCTCCTTTTGCATCACTCTGAATACCACATAAATATTCTGCTAAACAAGGTGGTTTACTATCTATCTGGTTCTCCTGTGTGCACATCTCAAATGGCAGTATAAACCACAATGAAAAAAACCCCACATGATAGATGTTAGGCATGTTACTTAGCACATTACTTAAAGAAAGATGCCTAGGTGTCATGGCTATGTGAGTGACTTCAGAAATGACGTAGAGTTGCAGAGACAGAATGAGATGGTGCCAACCTTTGCAGTCTTCACTCAGACAAGAAATTCCCTGGGAGTTATAGCTGAGGCTGGGTTCACAAGATTGCAAGAAGTGAGTTAAATAGAGCCTTTTATATTATCTGTTGTCAGCTAAGTTGCAATAGCTGACTATAGGCTTACCTCAAGTCCATTTCAAACTCAACATAAAATATGTCCAGGCTAATAGCAGAGCAGTTGTGGTTGGCTAGGAGTGCACATACCACCAGTTACCATCGTTAAACTAACGAGTACAGGCTTGCTCAGTCATGTTAACTGAAGTGTTTACAATTGTTGTATGGACATGCCTGAAGTAATGACTTCAAGACTGGCCCATAGGAAGCTGCAGAGTTGTCATCCAGCACTTCAGGGAATATAGCACAGAGGACTGCTGTTGCTTCTGCTATTGTCCATACAGGCATTTACTGTCCTCAAGGGATTAAAGTGTCAACTGTATGCTGAAAAGAAACAATACTGCAACAAGCCCAACACAACATGGAAAAAACCAATTTCTATCCATAGGATTCCCATATGGAAATACTGGGAATACCTCCTCTCTCTAGTTCAGTTAAAAAAAAAAAAAGATGAACCACATTAAAATATGACTAGGGAAGGGAAGAAAGCTAACTGGTGAAGAGAAGATGAGAAGCAAAACAGAATGCCAGATTTTGCTGGTGGTTATGAGTTCCTGCTGGACTTTTACATCACTTGTCTAGTGATGTAAGGGAGTCCTAATCCCTTGGCCAGCCCACCAGCTAAGGTAGTGAAGACTGAAACTGCTAGTTTTGTTTCATCTTAAAGAGAACAGCTCAGATTCTGATGTGGTTGTTGGTAAGATGTGTGGCTCATGTCTTGTAGCATTCTGCCTGCAGTGAGACTGGTTATTTGTAGATAATTGTAACACTTCCCTTGCCAGGGCACTTGGTAAGGATTCTGGCACAGAGCCCAGATGAAAGATGATAAAGTGCAAAATTCTGCAACCATCCATGCTTACTTCATCTCTATGCAATCTGTTCTTCAGGAGCATTAGCTTCTGAGCTTTGAAGATGACAGTAACCCCAAGTCCACGAGCGGTCAGGACAACTTCTAGAAGAAACACACAGCTCCTCTAGAGCACGTGCCAAGCATGGAGGCAGAACACGAGCTAAACACACAGAGTCCATGTGCTCTTCACCTGGGCCAGAGAACTGAAGAGGTGGATTTGGGACCAGTGGAAGCCCCTTAGGACTGGAGAGTCCTCTGACTTCAGAGAGCAGGAGCACGCTTGGCTTTGCACAAAGCAAAAGGGGCAAAGAACATCATGGTGAGGGACAGACTCCTTAAGCCATCCCAATCCCTGTACACCCACACAGTGGCCAGGCACAGTTTGGCCCTTTATGTGCACTAACAAGAACCCATGTCATTTGGCCATAAGGCTACAGCCTGCTGAGCTTTTCAGGGAACAGGGAAACGATACAGCCTTACTGTAAGCTTGCACAGCCTTTCCGTACATGGACTGCAAGTGAAAAGCAGGGATGTGTTACAAGAACCAGATTTAAATAGTAAACAGTAATGTCTTCAGTTGGCATACACCAACAGATCCCTGCGGGAGGGAATAGTTATGCTTCACATCAGTAGGACACTGATCCCTCCTGCAGTAGAAAGCCTTCTGTCAATATCCTTACATGCGTAGGAATTGAGTGACAGTCTGGACAGAATAAAACTCCGATGGCATAGAGAAAAAAAGACTGATGGTGATTCAGGAATGAGTAATGGCCAATAGGAATACCACATGGCAACAGAAACCCAATTTAAGGCTACCATATGTCCAGATATCATCTTTTTTCTTCTTGAAACCTTCAGCCATACTCAATTTGAATTTTTTTTCTACATTTGCCTGGGGTTTCTGGGCCACCATTAGCCCTGTTTAAGCTATGAAACACAGTGAAGCCTACCACCCTGCTGTCATCTGGAGTCCCATACAGGGAAGGCTGATGGAAAACAGGCAGATTTGCTGCATGTGCACAAATCGATTATTCCGAGTGCATGTGTGCATTGTATGTCCACTGCTTTCTATAACCCTGAGCCTACAGCTCCTTATGCCATACTGGGCAACTGCAAGATTTCTGCCCTGTGTTTCCCAGTCCTTATGCTCCAGCTTATTCTGGGGTATCCTGTAAGTTTCTTATCTTGCTAAAACTTTTACTTCAATGGAAAAAAATTCCCCTCCATTTATGGTTGTTTCTTGTACAAACCAGGATACAGGATTTCTGCTTGCATGATGTATTTGGGTACTGGTGTTTATGAAACAAGAGGAGTAAATGTTGCTGTGGCATGAAAACACCATAGTCTTCCTTCCAGCATGGGGAAACATTATGTTTCTGAAAGCAACTGTGATCTTGGAGTTATCAAGTCTAGCATGTGCCTCTTACACACTCTTCCAATGCTGTTAAAAAGCTATCATTTTCCCCAAAATGACGGAAGGAATGTGACTACAAGCAGAGGCATCCTAGTTTTGATGAGCTCCCCGTTAGTTTCAGTGACTCTACTAGAGTTATCTCAGATACTAGAGTGGGTGGTACAACATGTCCACACTATTAATGGCAGCAAATATTCAGTCACATATATGTTTTCCTGTTAAATGTTACAGAATTCACTGAAGAAGGGCAAGCTCATTGAACAGACATTTTCAGAAAACCTACAGGACCGAATGTTTATCTAGGCTGATTTTTTGCTTCAATAGAAGTTATTTACCAAATCACAAAGGAATTTTTTCTTACCTTAAGACTCTCAGGATTTCTCATTTTGAATGAGCAAAGACCTACACTGTTTCATGCAACATGATCACTTTGGATTGTGTTCCTAAGCAATGCAGACTGAAAAGAGTTTTAAAATTGAGCAGCCCCCCCTTGTTCGGATATAAATTTTATGTCTTCCTTGCTCTTTTGTTTCAAACACCTTTATCATGATCTTTGTAGGGACTGCTACCACAATCACATAGGGAACTGGGTTGTAGCCTCTTACCATATTATTCCAGAGAGCCATGGCCATCTCAGCATAGCCTCTTACGCTGAAATGAAAGCAGTCTGCAGCAAAGAAACTCAGATCTGGCCTGCTGGTCTGCAATAAAAGCAAAAATGTATTTCTCAGCACATTTCAATCTTTGAGATCTGCCATATTATATCTCATATTGTACTGTACTTGGTATTCCCTCTTCACAATTTTGATTATCTTCCTAAAGGCAATATGTTCATATTTTGACACTGCAAATCAACTTAGGTAGTCCTAACTGAGGGATGATTACTGCACCTTGAGACCTCCTGTGTAACACAGCTTGCTCAATTTCACACAGCAATTTTCATAGCAAAACTAAACTTCTCTTTAAACAACAGTCACAGCTGTTACACTGCCATTGACCCACACTCCACTTTGTACAGAACTGATAGAAAACTACTTATTATGGCTTTTTAAACTTCCATAACTCAGACTTACAACCTTTCAGGTGTTGAAATTTCTGCTGAATTTCAGGCAACAATAAAAATGGTGGGCTTATCCAGCTGTGGCAAATGTATGTCTTAGGAGGAATTTGCCTCACCTCATCAATACCTGTATGGTGACCATTGTTCAAACTTGAAGGCTGACAGAAAAAAACGGGGATGGTATGACAAAAAGATCAGTATTATGCAAAACTGGGTGGTTTTGACCAGGATTCATGCTGAACATTTGTATCCTTAACTACTCAGCATACGTAATACTAAGGCTGGAGAAAAGAAGGAGAATCAGTGTTTGGTTTCAAAGGCTGTTTCCTGTTTCCAGGTTGGAACGAGTCAGGCATTCAAGTGCTGGTCTCCATTTGGAGAAATCCTGAACATATTCCATAACCTAGATGAGAAGAAAATTGAGTGCCAATCAACCCCCTCAACAGGGGAAGCAACATGCAGTTTAGAGGGAGACAGAGTGCCTAGGTTTAATGTGTACACAACTATGAATGTTTCCTAAAGCTATTTTGATTCACAGGCAGCACAGTCTTTCCTTGTCTTCTCCTCTGTCACCTCTTATCACAGGTTCCACCCTGTGCTGCTAGACTGTGCAAAGAGAAGAAAACATAGTCCTTGTGGCATGGATCTTACTGACTTAAAAGAAATCAAGACACTGGCCCTTACATAATGGGAAAGAAAAACAGGACTCACGCTATCCAGGGGCAACAAGGTGTTTCGGAAAAACGGCTGTGTGACAACAGCAAAGTCCTCACGGTTTTCATACCGACCACTGTTGATCAGCTGCAAGGCTTCAGCCTGTACGGAGTGTAATTATTGGAAACAGAAAAGTTACTTGCAAGGCTCATCTAGGATTTGTCAGCCATCAAAAACATGCATATTACACTTCTTTCAGTGTAGGAAGCCGTGAATTATTAGTGTAAATCCAGTTAAATGTTATAAAGCAGTCGAGAAAATGGCTAAGAAAACAATTTGGTTCATTAAGAGATTTTCATGAGGAAAATGCACAGAAGCTGAGTTAATTCAAACAAATATAAAAATAAAAAAATTAATAAAGCTGCTTAATTAAAAGAAAAAAAAGGAAAAAAGGTATTCAATCCTTACTCATAGAAACCAATGCTACATAATTGTAATGAGATTAAAATTTACAAAGAATTATAAAAAAGGAATAAGACCAAAATTTTTAGATGTGACAAATGAGTTCAGAATGGCAACTTGAGGCTGAAGTGCATTTGATTTTCCAGAAAGGTGTGCTTGAATTAAAATAAAACTTAAACATTGAAGAATTACCTACCACTTTCAAAAACTATGGTCACAGACATTGAGATGGACAAAAAACCCCATCTCATTATTACTTGCCATCTTATGGGTATAAACTGTAATGCTCCTGATCATTTCTCAAAACATTCCTGATCCCACTTCCATAGTTAAGGAAAATGACCCCTCTAGTAGGCTTATACTAGCACTATCCATTTTTTTTGAATTTTTTGAGCTTTGTCAGATTCACTGGACAACATCCGCTGCCAGAGCCAGAATGGAGGACTGGATAACTCAATGTGATCTGATACAGTGATTCCTGTATTCATAGAACATCAATGGAAAAAGCTTCCACTCCAATAGCTATTTATAGCCTCTTAATTTTGAGTCAATCTCATGCCTGAGGCCGTGAACAGTTACTCTCAGATAGCAAGCTGACCCATGGTTGGTTTAGTTATTTTTTTCTGCTAAAGGTAACCACAAAGCAACTGATGCAGGGTAATTTGTCACTCTTGCAATGACATGTTAATTCATGTGAGCTATTCTTTGGGTTCGTAACAGGCAAACACATATCAGCAAAGCAGCCATCATCACTAACTCCTCAGCTGTTGAAACAGCAGCTGGAAACATGAATGGTCTTGATCTGCATCCAGCTCAGAACCGAGGACAAATCATTAGGAAACGTAAAAAGACTTGGACTGCTACTATCTGGTTATCTGGGTAGAGTTTTGATTAGGCTGTATCCAAGCTATTTCCAGGTTACCTCTCTCTATCCTGCTGAGGATATGCATGAGAGGAAGGGTAGTGAGAGAAGCAATATAAAGAGACACAAGTGAAGATGACCAGTTACAGAATCAAAGTATTACCTGAAAATCTCTGTTAACTCTTTTAATTTCTTGTAGTTCAGGAGAATTTTCCTCAGGGTTTAAGAAACATGGACAAATTTTCCTTCAATGAAAGAAATACTAGAATTAAAAGTCAATCTTGAATAGCTTATTTGCAGTTCTTCAGCAGTGTGTGCTTCACATCAAGAAGCTCAAGATGGGTGCTCAAAGCTCACATGCAGAGGGAGAACCACCTCATTGGCTTAGAAATGGACAGATATTTCAGAAAAAAATCCCTACTGACTGTTCAAAATGAACACCCGTCACAGCTGGTAAAAGCTGTGAGATCCACAATTCCTGAGTCAAACACAAAAGTGTGTAGTATGCCACATATTAGCAGGAAATCACATGTGTTAGGATGTTAAAAAAACCACACCCTACAAATAAGCTTACAGCAGATCTTCAGATGTCGAAGTTTAAAGCTGAAAAAGACAAACTGTTCATGTAGTCTGAGTCCTTGCATCACTGTGTTTTATTTTGTTACTCCTATATTAAGAGGTAATAACTTGTGCTTCACTGAAACACATCCTCTAAGAATGTGCTTGGAATGAATATGAAGACATCAAGCAAGACAGTCAATTTGTTATTTTCCCTTCTAGTGTGTTCCAGTAGTTAATCACTTTTATTATTAAAAATCTGTGCCTAACTTCATCTGAATTCATTCGGCATCAGCTTCCAACTACTGGCCTTTGTTGTACCTTTCTCTGCTAGATTAAAGAGCCTTTTCATGTCCGTTCTGGCTCCTGTAAAGGCACTGCTGCTTTCCAAAATGAGACCCTCAACCTTCTTTGAGGTAGGATTTTGGTGTCCTCCATTAGGTGTGAAAAGCTGTTCCCTGTTGTGCACTCTGCTGTGTGCAGCCCAGCCTGTCCCATAGGTAATGCAGCACTGGGTACAAGGAGAGGCATCAGGGATGTCAGCCTATGCTGCTGACCAGAGAATGGCTGGGCAAAAAAGGCTTTGAAATTCAGTGGTACAACAGTTATATGTTGACTTGTGCTGTGACATGCTGCCTTAGAGCTGAGAAGTGATAACTCCACTATCTACAGGTGCATGCCTTTTAGGTGAAGTATTGGAAGAAGTCATAGGAAGTTGATGGGAACTAGTGCATCAGGTAAAGGCTGCAATGCAAGTAACTTGGAAAGTTCAGTGTGGATACCTACTGTAGAAATTGAGATTGAGCCAAAGAATTATCACTTTAAAGACAAAGACCTGTTTTGCTCACTTACTTTGCTGTCAAAGCACACCCTGAAGAGCTTGCTGTGATCTGACGCAGTCCAGAAAACTCTAGCATCTCCACCATGTTGATAAAGACTCTTGGGAGCTGCAAGGATTATAATAACCAGACATACCAAATAACAGAACATGATACCACTACAAAGGGAGCAAGAAGTGCCATCCGTAGGTCAGGGAGTCAGTGCAAACTGCACTGACTGCAGCCAATGGCATGTGAAAGGATGATGCATAAAGAGAAGGGGAGGGGCACATACAGTGGATGTCAGCCAAAAAAAAATTCCAGCAGCTAGTACAAACTAGCTGAAATGCTGCTTCACTCCCTGGGACATTTCCATTTGCTCAAAGGCAGATGAAACTGTGTAAGGGTTGGTTTAGTCACCAAAACTGGCAGTAGGATCATGTATGTTTTGTTCACAGAACAAGTACCGTGAAACACACTTTTCCTGAAACTGCAGCCTGCTTTCTCAGGGCATTAGCTAATACAGTTGTTGAAATGCAGCACTGAGGAGCAGTCTGACTCCAGCTATTTGAAAGATGACCTTGTATGAAACATAATCACTGACAGTCTACCAGAGGTGGAAAAAACGTCAGTGTGCTTGCCAGGAACATAGCTTGCTAGGATATCTTAAAAGCTTACCTCCTCATAGAAAATATCCAGAGTGTCCTGAAGGTGCTTTACATACTTTTGCACTGAATTGGTTTCCTATGTTAAAAAGAAAGAAAAAAAAATTGGATCAGTCTTTTTTTCAGGAACCAAGAAGGTGGTCTATGAGAAGATATATCAACTCAATGTTCCTTTTTCATTTTTTGGCAAATGTATTTTCAGATCAAGAAATTTATTGCCACATGTACAGAGGTTATATAGTGCTTGTGTTTCTATGTCACTAATATATTCTCCTAATCCCTGCAGAAAATCCTAAATTACCTTGGCAGAATCTTTCCCTAAAGAATGACTATATAGATCACATCTTTGGATTTTGTGTTGTCTTTTACGTGACCCAGAACAGATTTGATTGCCTTATGAATAGAATGATACCTTTTTTCCCAAACTGCCAATCTGGGGAAATTGAGATGAAGGCAGTCAGGCCCCACAAAACCCATAAGCAAAACAACTTTGTAACTATAGTTATAGAGGTGAAGTTGAGGGGACAAAGGCTTCAGGCAGCAGCCTGTAAAAGAAAAAGAGCAAAACAGAGAACAGTGCCTGGTCATTTCAGTAAGCTGGGGTCCAGACATCCAGTCTGTGTCACATAGACTGTTTCAGAGGGAATGACCACAGATAGCTAGAGAAAAGACATCTTTTTCTCTATAAACTGATATTATTTCTTTTGGTGTCACTCTGAAGCGTTCCTAGTAATTATTGTGTGGAGATGCTTTCCAGAAAACTTCATTTGTGTCCCACAAAAACATTCCTAAGACATCACATTGATTGCTTTGTCCAGTTAAGCAGGGAGTTTATTCTTGGTATTTTGTTCGATATAGGGCAGGTTCCTATTTTTAAATAATGCGTTTCTCCAGAGCTGCAGTGCCCCAGTATTAAAAGCTGTGCACTTGTTTCTGATACAATACAAATGAAAGGAGCTGGACTTTAAGTGCTTTTTAAACAAACAGGAACTTTGGCTCCCTGAGAGAGAGAAAGGTTATATTTCCAGGGCTGGTCACCTGCCAAATACCTGGATAAGCATGCCTAATTCAGAGATACAAACCTTGTCCAAGCAGTACTGGCACAGGTCGCTGCCTCCAACAAGGACAGTGATCAGCTTCCAGTCTTCCTTGAAGTTAATTTTCTAGTGGCACATAAAACAAACAGATTGTAGCATCCATTGCTTAGGCATAAAGAGGTAACATTCACAGATGGGGCTAAATGGGGCACAGACAGCAGGGTAAAACAGAGGTATGCTGAGCTAAGTGGGCAAAAGAAAAGCATCTCTCCAGGGGAAAAGAGTGAACTGTTTGCTAGTCTACTGCAATTCACCTTGGTTTTTCTGAGAAAATTCCCTTCAGCAGACAAGATCTGTCAGTGTAACCAAGCATGGAAATGTGTCTGTGACAGCAAGCGTCCCTAAATGAAAGTTACCTTCAGGACAGGGATGGACAGCAGAGATTTGCCAGCCATGGCTGAACACTGCAGGCAGCGTGGGGATAAAGCAGTGTGGGAGTGGAGGCTGGAGTGACTCATGAAGCTGTGGAACTGGAGCTGCTGGGGATCCCTGCCAGCTGGGCAAGTACTACCTCATGGCCAGGAGGGGCGAGGGGTGCCCCGGGGAATAGACAGCTGTATTAAAATAGAAGAGTCCAGGAGGCTGGTGACTTCACTGAGCTCATATAAGGGCAGCTGCAGCATCCACGTCACCACAAGCTAACAATAGGCACTGCTGAGAGCTGGATCGCATCAAAACATTTTGTAACGTTCAGTACAAAGAAAGGAATCAAAGGCAACTATTTTTAGTGTGGTGCATTTACATAACAAACATCTGCGAAAGGATCCCACAAATAGAGGGAGGGCCTGGGAATCACCCACAGGTCTGAATTCTCCTCTTTAAACAAGCACTTTGCTTGGAAAGCCTTTAGTGAAGAGGCAGTGGGGAAGGGACACACCCCCTCCCCCCTTTTTTTAATGCATAAAAAGCTGTGAATAAAACAAAGCTCTAGATCCTCTTCTATTCTATTGAAGATCTACGCCAGCTCCCTTCACTCTGCCAAACAATTGGTAATGCAGAGTAACTGACAGTGGGGTGAGCATGCAGCATCCATCAAGAATGCTGGCATGGAGAAACACATGCTCTGACAAACCCTGCTTATTCAGTACCTTCCTTTCCCATTCAGTCTGAGCCAAGGAGCACCAGGCACTCCTATTCTCTTAGAAGGAATGCTCTCCCTGAACCAAGAGCTCACACCCAGGCAGTCATCCACACAAATTCAGCCAACACTTGGCGCAGGGCAACCTTGGGTTTTTCACAGATTTCTTCCCCCCACCCCACACTGCAGCAGCAGCCACTGAATTAAAGCAAGTCACTCTTTTGGTGCCCTTCGTAGCCCTCAATGGAGTTGGCACAGCAGAGTGGTCCACAATACTAGATCCCCTACTAATTCCTTAAAAGATTGAGATTGTGATGTGACAGGGATTCATCCAACTCTGAGGTTTCTGGTCACTGATTAATTATTTACCTACTCAAAACCAGAGTTTCAGATGGCTTATCCTCCCGCAAAGACTTCAGTAGTCCCTCTTCCCAGTATTGTGAATAGTGTGATTCATATTGGTCTGCAGGTACCTGCTCCACCAATTTTACA